>NC_083885.1:5897500-7283127 GCF_032452875.1 Bos javanicus | reverse complement strand
CAGGAAGGAGCTGCCGATCTGGCTGCAGGGGGTGGTGGTGGGTGCACCTGTGTCCCAGGAGACACAGTCTGCAGGAGAAAGCAGATCCACTTCTCACAGCAAAACGCAACGTCTCACAGAACCCAACAAGCCTTTCCCTTAAGTCTTGCTCTCTGCTGGGGGCTGAGGCTTGAAATGATTCTGCTATTTACTGAGGAGTCTCTTACATGCTCATTGCTATAGAACTTACCAGATCTCAGCCCATCCTTATGAAGGTGACGTGAGTTACATATTATCCCCAACTGATAGGTGAGGAAACTGAGACAATTATCCATGCGGGGCAGCTAGCGAAGCCAGTCCCCAGGAAGACACCCTGTCCTGTCTGACCCACGGCCCGTGTGCCTTACATTGTTGAGTGAGCTGTAGCTCACACCCTACATGCCATAAAATAATGATGACCATCGTCATTGCGAGGGATAGTAAATACCTCTTAGGGTGCCAGGCTCAATGCTCTGCGCTCTGCATAGCTTATCCGATTTAGTCCTCCTAACGACCCTATGAAGTTATCATTATCTCCATATGACAGATGAAGAAGCTGAGTCACAGATAGAGGTCGAGTAACTTCCACGGGACTCCACATCTAGCACTAGAGGTGAGGTTTGTGCCAGGACTATTGAGTCCCAAGTCCAAGGTCTTAGTCACTCTGACCTTCCAACACCCCATCTGAGCCCATCTCATCAGCTACTCAGTTTGTTAAAGCAGCTGAGTATTAGGCTGTACTCACACCGTGTGGGAGAGGCATTTTTCTTTATAATCCAGTCTTCCCTTTTCTTTAATCTCCTGTGTTCCCTTGTCACTCCAGTTAATTCACCTATACCCAAACATGCCTTTGGATGTATGACTCATTAATAATTGATAAAAGTGGATCATTTTTTTCCCCTCAAAATTCCTAACTAGTACCCTGCACAGGTTGCTGAGACATTGATGCCCAAGGCCTCTGGGTATCTAGATCCAGTTGTTTCTGGATGTGAGCAACTTCACTTATGTCCCTAGTGTGCTGCTCAGATATCATTAGTAAAAGCATCACACTGGGTAATTATTAGGTCTTTCATTTGAAAATATCTAGTAGAATACATATTTCACCTCCCAGAGTGACAAAAAAAAAAGTAATATTTTGGCTTGTGGAGAACAGACTCTTGTGAGTGAGAGTGTCACTTGAAATGCCCAAGGAGGGCAATTTAGCAACATCTATTCAAATTGCAATTATACAATCATTTAGACCCAGCTTTGCTTCTACTAGGATTATATCCTTTAGCTATACTTGTTCCCAGTGCCTCATGTACATTATTATTTGCTACAATATTGTTCAAAGTAGTAAAAAATGAAAGAGAGGGAGAGAGAAAGGAAGGAAGAAAAAAAAATGAAAGAAAGATAGATTATATGGCTTTGTGAATGGTTTATATAAATTATGGCACAGCCATAGAATGGAATACTATGCAGGTATAAAAGGGAGGCATTAGTTTGTGGCCTGCAATGGAATGATCTTGTATTGCTTTTGCAGACATCGTATGACATAAATTGCAGCTGGATGCAATGGCAGAGAGTGAGAGCATGGAGGAAAGTTCTGTATGCAAGGGGTAACAAGTGCAAACGAGAGCCTGGCATTTTCAGGGAACTGAGGGAGAGCTGGTGTCCAGAGCAGAGAGGAGAGGGGAGTCCAGAGATGCATAGCAGGACTTTGGGAAGGTTTCTGCGTCATTGTTCTCATAATAATTGAAGGGTTCTGAGCAGGCAGGGAGTGCCTTGATCAGATTTGCGTCTCACTCTGAAGATCATTCTGACTACATGGAGAGACCAGTGAGGAGCTGCTGCCTTTGTCTGGGGGACAGCCACCTGAAAGGCTGTGGCGTCAGAGTAGGGGGGTGACCACGACAAAGAGGTGACAGGATGTGCTGGAGGCTTGGCTGGGAGGTGACTTGGGGACCAGGTGTGTGGTGAGGCAGGGGACTTGAGTGTGATTTTGGGACACTGAGTCCAAGCCCCTTTGAAACATCACAGAGGAGACAGCAAAAACATGGTCAGAAGTAGAATTCTGGAATTCAGACAAGTCTGACCACAGTAGGGAGACGTGTACACAGAAGCTGAGGGTGTGCATGGGACGGCATTTTCTGGGACGAGACTAGTAACCAGGCCTTCCTCCAAGAGGTGTGAATATTCATACCCCGGCACCATCTACATAATCGGTGCTTCCCGGGTGTCGTCTGATCAGTCACAGAGGAGCCGTGGATGGCAATTAGGGGGTTACCAGCTCTCTCCCTGCCGCACCCGCTCCAGGCTGGGGGGCCCCTCCCCTGACCCCAGAGTCTTTCTGCAGACCGCCCACATGGTCCCTCTCCCTGGTGGTGTCCCTCCCGCAGCTTAGAGGTGAGCAGGGCATCCCGCCCTCTCTCTGAGCACCTCCCCGCCCAGCAAGCGGCAGTGCTCTCCGGGAATAATTGATATTACAGAAAACACAGGGCCGGGTGCCAGCTTCACATTCTCCAAGCATTTAATGATTCAACCTTTTCAGCTTCATCAAAGCCAAGCGTGGAAACTCCCCGATGGCCCACTGCTAACAAATAGCAGGGTGCCTGCCTTAGCGTTGCTGCTCCTCAGGTGTCCGGGCGGTGGAGGAGCCCTTTGGCCGGCTGACAGCTGCCCGGGGCCCCCTTCCAGGCCTTTGTGCCCACACAGAGGCCTCAGGTTTGGCAAGCTGGGTGAAGCCTCACTCTTGCAGGGGATCAGCCGGCAATGCTGGCTTGAGCATCCAGGGGTTGGCACGAGCTCCCTTTTAAAATCTGTTTGTTTAAGCTGTCAAGACAGGACACAGCTGTTTGTGACAGGGAAAAGGAAGCACAGGACAGCCCTGCTGGCGTGGTAGAAGCAAGTTGAGGGGTGGGGAGCTATCACAGGAGCGTCAAGACCACTAGGGAGTACAGGTGAGAGAGGGGGAGGGGGGGCGCTGGGCAGGGGACCTGGGAAAATGGGGTAGAACGGGAAGCCAGGAGATGATGGATGAAAGACAGACAGCTTAATAGAGGGACCGGGGAGAGGCAGTTAGGGACACAGAGACACAGAGAGGGAGGCAGAGACAAAGGAAGTCAGAACTCAGAGCTATGCACATTCACACAAAGAGGGACACAAAATGAATTCGGGAGGACACAGCTAGGTTCTCTGACTTAAGGCCCCTCAGCTGGGCTCAAAGGCGTTGAAAGAGACTCTGGCATTCACAGTGTCTTTGATTATTGTCCAATATGAGCCCACATGATACTAATTCTAACAACTAGTAGCAGCAAGAGTGGTGATAGTCGTCAGTCACAGCAGAATTGGAACTGGCTTCTCTATAGAGCCTTCCAGATTCCTTACAGCAACCACCCCCAAGGTAGACTCTGTAGTCTCTGCTAAGACTTGAATAGCTGTGTAATTCACCCAGAACTCCTACTTGGGAGACCGGTCCTCCCCCCCGTCCACGTGCTTCAGGCAGGGCTGACCTTGCTGATTGGCCCCGTGACCAGGCCTGGCCAATCAGAGCACACCACCTGTCTGCCCTTTGTGATTTGTTCAGTCGTGGTTGGGCCAAGTCAAGCCAATCAGAGGCCTCCCTTGACGTCTGTGAACCAGAACTGTTAGGAGAAACTACTCTTTCTCAGGGCCTCCAAGCAACACGCATGAGACGAGCCAGGCCTGCTTGTGGCCTCTCCCTCATATGCTTGAAGGAGATGTGTGCTGATTGGGAACATGGGAACAGACAACACTGGAGCCCTGGGATCCATGTATCTCAACAGCCTTCTAGGAATGATTTCTTCATATGGGCTCCAACAGGGGCCTTATTTTGGGCTTGAGTGTGACTTCCATCCTTTACAACTACAAAGAGTCCTGATATCAAATGCATCTTTAATTAACTCTTACTTTTAATTATTTAAATAAGTATAATTTGTTTTCTACTCCTCATATCCACCCCAGACTTTAATTCACACAGTTATCTTCCATTGATAGTAAGACTCTAAAAATGTTCCTGGAGATCATTTCTTGACTCAGTGTAGCTGCTAAGTGACTTTCCAGGTGTCCCCAAAATGTGACTGTGCTTGAAGACAGCGTCTGTTTCAATAGGTTGTTAGTTTTTGTTTGTTTTTTCCTGAACCACCTAAAGGCAACTAGGCATGAGCAGCAGATTAAAATGCAAAGACGATTTCTGTGTGAAAGGAATTAAATGTTCTCTGAGTGGAAACCGCTTCTGCTCAGTGCCTTATAGCAATTGGCCACTGCTGTGTAACAGATAACTGAAAACCCAGTGATTCAAAGGGATGCACATGTGCTGAGCTCTGAATTTGCAGATGGGTAGCGGAGAAGGCAATGACACCCCACTCCAGTACTTTTGCCTAGAAAATCCCATGGACAGAGGAGCCTGGTAGGCTGCAGTCCTGGAGTCGGACACAACTGAGCAACTTCACTTTCACTTTTCACTTTTATCCATTGGAGAAGGAAATGGCAACCCACTCCAGTGTTCTTGCCTGGAGAATCCCAGGGACGGGGAAGCCTGGTGGGCTGCTGTCTCTGGGGTCGCACAGAGTCAGACACGACTGAAGCGACTTAGTAGCAGCAGCAGCAGCAGCACGTGGTTCTAGTGGGTCGAGCTGAGCTTGGTAGAGTTCACCTATCTCTCTGAGGTCCAGTGTGGCTTTGCTGATCTTGACTCAGTTCTCCGTGTTCTGGACTTTGCTTCATGTGTTTTCTCATCTTCCGGCAGGCAAGTCCAGACTGCTTCTCAAGCTAAAGACGCAGCAATGAGAGAGGACAGATGGAAGTGACCCTTTAAGCTTCTGCTTATATTGAGTTTACTTCTATCTGCCGAAGTAAGCCCAGAGTCAGTGTGGAAAAGCATCGCTGAAGGGCAGAGATACCTGAGTATCATCTGTTGTCTTTAGTGAACATTCAGAAAGTCTTGGTAGAGAACCGACTCCAGTCACTGGGCTGGCAAATACTAACTGCTGATGTGAGGCCCTGAGAATCTACTTTATTTGGGGGTGGATGGGCAGTTAAGGCGTGGGGGATGGACCTTTCAATTCATACTCAGGAAGGGATTTAGAACTCTATGAGTTATTCTTCTGCTGAAAATATTTCACATGGAAAATTGTTTTGTTAGTATTTTATCACTGCTTCTAATCCTTTACTTTTTGCCAGAACCCTTTTAAAAAATCTTTTCAGCAAAGAGGGTCCTCAAAGAACTTACAGTCTAGAATGGGAAACAGACCCAGAAACAGAAAATTTCAACATCAAAAATAATGGCAGAGGCAGGACTAAGCCCAGCGTGCTATGCGAGTCAAGGGGCGGGGCGCTTAGCCTGAGCAGGCAAACCGTTTACAGAAATCTATTTTAAATTGATTGTTTTATTTGCTGGATTTTGTATTGACATGTTTTGCTTTGTTCTCAATGTGTTCTGGGACTGCAGCCTATTCATTTATTATTAAGAGAACGGTAATTATTTCCAGGAGCTCTTGAGAATATACTTTGCTTCCCCTTTGCCTGATCTCTGCTGATTCTGGTGTAACCTTCATATCTCTGAGGACATCTGTAGCAGGAAGTGACAAACCCTGCGTGCCCCGTGGAATCACCAAAGACCCCACTCTGGAAGGAAGGCTTGCCGACCAGACTTTGCAGACTTTAATGAGCACGTGGGTCCCCTGGGATCTTGCCAATATGATTCAGGAGGTCCAGGGTAAGGCTTGGGATCCTGCTTTTCTAATAAGCCCCCAGGAGGTGCTGATGCTGCTGTCTGAACCACATTTTGAGTAGGAAGATTCTAGAAGACTGGCAGCACTTTCTCCACTGGTGAATATTGCAGCAGAGCTGAGGAGAGGCTGACCTATATCTCATCTGTCTGGCCAAAATGCCTGGCCTATAAACTCAGTGAAGACAGGCCCTCTTTCTTGCCCATAACTCTATCTGCAGTGCCAGGAACATAGACAAATCTTGATGGGTGTTTGTCAAACAAAGGCCTCCTGTCCCCACCCCCACCCCACCCCACTTTTCCATGGATGTGCTTACATGAGATTTACCTGATAGTTTCCAGGTTCATGATGTGAATGGAGCCTGGACTTGCACCCATCCCATGGGCTGTAGTCTTGACCCCAAACTGAATTCAAGACAGCCTGGATATCGAGGGCTGGACCATGTGACCTGAAGCTCTCTCCTACATTTGAATAAATCTCATCCTGATGAAGAAAACCTTAGGAAACAGGGTAAAATTCAAGGTGTTTCAGACTGCTTAGAAAATATCAACATTAGACTGAAACCAATTCTGGGCAAGTGCTGGCACTGTTTTCATGGATGACCTATTGTTCCCCATATCCTGCCCATGGGCCAGACTGGCTAGATCTTGATTCTAGCTGAATGTTACACTAGAGTTCCTTAAATCCTCCTGGACTCAATGATTGACACTGTTAGCTTCTTCCTATTACAGCTCTTCTGGCTTAGTTTTCCTCAAATCTTTCAACACCTTCCTGCTTCCTTACTTGAAAATCCCAGCAAAGCTGCACGATTGGAGCTGGAGCTAGGCCAGTGATGACACGAAGGACTAACATTGAAATTTAAGATCATTACCAATCCCTTAGCTTGAGTTCCCACCCAGAAACTTGGCACCTTCCTTAGAATGCATTTTTAAAAAGCCAAAAGCAATTAGCCATTATGCAAACTATCTGCTTCTCAGTTTCCTCAACTGCAAAATGGAAAGAGCTGCACCCTCCTTGTGGGGTTTTAATTAAGATTAAGATTGTGTTATAATAGTTATAAACTGCTTAGCTCAAGACCTGACACATGCAAAGGGCCCCATAAAGGACAGTTCTTTTTATTTTTACATCTAAAGGGTAAGTCCTAAAGTCCAGGATCCCCTAGGGAGAAAGACTCCAGGGAATCTACACCCACATCGCCAACAGCTCATTATGGAAGAGACCAGGTTGGGTCTGTTGCTGCTGCTGCTGCTAAGTCGCTTCAGTCGTGTCTGACTCTGACCCCATAGATGGCAGCCTACCAGGCTCCCCCGTCCCTGGGATTCTCCAAGAAAGAACACTGGAGTGGGTTGCCATTTCCTTCTCCAATGCATGAAAGTGAAAAGTGAAAGTGAAGTTGCTCAGTCATGCCCAACTCCTAGTGACCCCATGGACTGCAGCCTACCAGGCTCCTCCATCCATGGGATTTTCCAGGCAAGAGTACTGGAGTGGGGTGCCATTGCCTTCTCCGAGGTTGGGTCTAGCAGAGGACAAAGTATTAATAGCTAAAATAGTGAAAACACTCAAGTTTCAGATACAATCAAGCCCCTATGATGACAGTAAGTGGATGCTGGCAGTAGAGGTCCCATGCTGGATGCCAGCCATTTAGCCAGCACGGTAGCTGTTGGTTGTCTCTACTCTGAGAACTCCCGTGGACTGGACCCCTCCCTCTTCTGTGACACCTTTCCAGCCTCCTTGCTGTGGGTATGGCTCTTCCCCGTGTATACCACCCAGCACTTGTCCAAAACTGACTTCATTCTAATGTTTACATTTTCTGAGCAGTCGGATCACCTTGAATTTTATTCCTGTTTCCTAAGATTTTTTCATCATCATAGAATATGAATATCCTATGAAGGATCATAGAATGTATTCAGCTAGTCAACAAATATTTAGTGAACATTTCCTATATATCAGACACTGTCCTAGGACAGGACACCTCCAAGGATACGTTGCTGAAAGAGGAAGAGAAAGGTCCTGTCCTTATGAAGCTTAAATGTATTTTGCAAGAGCAATGTACATTTTTTAGAGTCAGGAGTCAAGATGATGACTAGAACAAGTACCAGCCTGGCAGAGATTCCAGGAGAGGTCCCAGTAGGCCTATGTACACAGTAGATACTTGCTTGCATCCTGAACTGAATCCATGAACATATAATCATGAGGAATAAAAAGAGAAGATGGAAGAGAAGAGAGATGAGGTTGATGGACTCATCAGGAGCCATTCCAGTTCTTGTTGGGAGTCAGTCACTCACTCAGTTATGGAATGACCAGGAATATATATTCCATAGTCAACAAAAAGAGACTGAGCTTTGACTATGGACTAGCTATTATAATCAGAAAGATGAATATTACAGAAAATGAGAAAAACAATTCCTCCTTTGTGAAACTTACTGTGTCACTAAGCATTTTATTGGTTCTCTCTGTGTCTTGATGAGATCAGAATCTCTAACCACATATATCATCTTGCATACTGGAAGGTGCATTCTGATCACAAGTTTTATTGAACATGTTTTGTGTATAAGAACATTTTAGGTATCTTTCTAGATCAACATGGCACACAATGACAAGTTGACTATTCAAAGTTTTGAAATCCTGAATCTTAAAATTCATTTTTCAGCTAAAACTGGAGGGAGGTGGGAGCGGGGTTCAGGATTGGGAACACGTGTACACCTGCGGCGGATTCATGTTGATGTATGGCAAAACCAATACAATATTGTAAAGTAATTAGCCTCTAATTAAAATAAATAAATTTAAATTAAAAAAATAAAATAAAACTGATAAATGAACAACCAATATTACACAATCCAATTAAGTTCAGCTGAAATAATATCACCCAGTCCATCTTGGACTATATTTATTTATGTTAAATCAGGGTTTCTCAGCCTTGGCCCTGTTGACATTTGGGGCCAGATGATTCTTTGTTTTGAGAGGCTGTTATGTATATTGTAGGATGTCTAGCACCATCCCTGGCTTCCTCCTGCTAGATACCAGTAGCATTCTCCACAAATGTGACAACCAGGAGTGTCTCCTGGAGTTCTAAATGTCCCCTAGAAGACATATGGTCGCACTGTTGAGAAACACTGCATTGCGTGTATCTGTGCTTTCAAAGAATGGCACGGTGTTCTGAGGTATGCCTGATCTGGTATTGAGTGTTGGTTCTGTTGTGAACAAGCTATGTGATGTTGAGTGGGCATGACCTGAGAGTCAGCTTCCACATCTGAGCAAAGAGGTAGTGAGTCCATCACCTGACACTGTGGTGAGGTTTCAGAGCTGACATGTGTGAAGGACCTGGTCACATCTTTATCTTTGGCTAGTAGAGTTGGCCATTGCGAAAACCTCTGGGTTAGGAGTGTGTGTGTGTGTGTGTGCGCACATGTGTGTGTGCTACAGGTCAGGGCTTTGCTGCTCAGAAAGAACTAACCCCCACGAGGCTCATGAACTCCCTGGTGGAACATGACGGGTGCAGAGCAATACTTAAAAGCGCAGCTGTGGAGTGGGACAGACCTGGATTCCACTCTGAGTTCCACCATCTACCAGTTTTGTGACAATTTCTATCAAGCCGTGTGACCTCTCTGCCTCAGTTTCCTTACCTGACACACAAAGGTAGTAACAGTACCCATCTCACGGAGTAACTGTGTTGTGAGGGTTACACGAGACTGGGCGTGTGAAACAGCACCGTGCCTGTGGCCAAGGCAAGTTTGCTCAGTAACTATTAATTGCTGTTCCTGTTATTATTGGTGTTATTTCACCCTTGGGTGCATCCCTAGGGGTAACTTCAAAGCAGAGAGTGGCCTCTTTACAGGGGGTTCCGATCTTGCCAGAGAAGCTCAGTCAACAACTTCCCTAATGAGCTCAAGGCTCCATCGGGGGGACCCTTTGTTTGCCTAGTAACTCTCTGTCAACGTGGTTTCTGTTCCTGCCTCAACATTATATACCAATTGCATATTCACTTGCCTGCTTGGGACTCAAAACTATGGGTTGCTATAATAGCGTAAATGATACTCATTGTTAAAATAGGGTAAATGCCTGTTTCCTTTGCACAATGGAAGAAACCGTTGTAGGCTATTAAGTAAATAACTATAAATAACACACTATAAAATGCTTTACATATGCCTTACTGCCCTGAACTGCAACACTCCGGAGTAGCTGTTATAGCTGGGTAAATTATACGTGTTTTTAAACACTGTCCAAAATACATATTTACACGTACTTAAAATCCTACGCTAAACAGTCTCTATAGCAACCAGAAAAACACAAAAGCCTTATTAAGCATTCTTTGTAGTATTTTTAGGAGTTTAGTCATTAGGAGAAAGCTCATAGGCCATGTAGACACCAGGGAACACAAAGAAAGAAAGTCTTTATAGGAACAAAAGAATGAGGCTGGCTTTGAACCTGGTGGGAGGGGATTTTATTTTTTTAAGCTAATAATCACCAAGGGCCTTCTCTTTGTGAAGGCGATGCTATGTTTGGGGTACATCAGACACAGTTTAGGAATTACAATCTGGTTTCTCAACAGAGAAGAGAGAATCTTCAGTTTACAATTACCATATTCCAGCAAAAGATCACTTTCAATGTTTTCTCTTTAGTCCCAGCAAGAAGATTTCCTTGCCATTCAAAGATGAAGTCACATGTACTGTCTGTGTTGAGTCTGAGTCGTATAACTAACACTTCAAAGGGGAATTCTAATGGTTTCACTGGGGTGAAGACCACATCCCATCAGTACTGGGTTTATCTGTCTATGACGTGTGGCGACAACAATGTACCCCAGAAAAAGCCGTGACTTAACATGTTGTCTTGCTCAGACCGCGTGTCCAGTGCTGGTCGGTGGAGTTTCTGCTCCATGCTGTCACCTGGGGATTCTGGGGAACTCTATCCTTGTGTGATACCACCTCTCAAGCACTTGCTTCTATAGCAGAGGAAGAGGGCTGGAAAGTGGCGTGACGGCCCAGGAGCAGCGCACCCCATTTCCATTCACACCCCACCGGCCAGTACTCACATCACAGAGTTCCAGCCAACCTGCAACAAAGGCCAGAAGGATAGGGGAGCACATGGGTTATTCACTGAACACTAAACATCTTTGGGAAGAATATCACGTAAATGTCCAATCTATACCAGACAGTTTATACTGCTTGATCTTATCATTAAAACAACTCTGCAATGTAAAAATTCCCCATTCACTACTGGAGAAACAGGCCCGGAAATCTTAAATGACATGCGTTAAGTTCGCTCAACCAGAAACTGGAAAAGTGAATTTTAGTATGAAGTGAAGTGAAAAGTCTCTCAGTCATGTCTGACTCTGTGTGATCCTATGGACTGTAGTCTCCCAGTCTCCTCAGTCTATGGAATTCCCCAGTCCAGAACACAGGAGTGGGTAGCCATTCCCTTCTCCAAAGGATCTTCCCGACCCAGGAATCAACCCGGGGTCTCCTGCATTGCAGGCAGATTCCTTACCAGCTGAGCTACCAGGGAAGCCCAGTCTAAAGCAAAATATGAGATACTCTGTGACCAGCAGGTCCATTGCTAATTACTTTCCCAGAAATGCTGCATACATATGCTCACCAAAAGACAGGTTCACAGAGGCACGTTCAAAAGACACATTCATAGTAATAGCCCCAAACTGGAAACAACCCAACATCCGTCAGTGATGGGATAGATAAATCAGTTGTGGTATATTGACACAATGGAATACTACACAGAACTGAGAATGAATGGTAGCTACATACAAGCAGGGCTAGAGCTCACAAATATTACCTTGAATAAAAGAAGTCATGTGGAAAAGAGATTATACTGTATGGTTCCACACTGTATTATTCAAAAGAAAGCAAAATCAATAGAAGTCAGGATAATCATTACCTTGGAGTTTGGTAGTGATTAAGAGGATATGAAAGAGCTTCGGTGTTTCTTGTAGTGTTCATTTATCGGTGCTAGTTATAGGGGGTGTTCAGTTTGTGTAACTTCATCTAGCTATGCAGTTATAATTTTGCATATTGCTCTGTATATATTTCAGTAAAAAGTCTACTTGAGAAAAACTTGCAAAAGTGTAAATTATAGGTTCAAATCAAACTGATTCCAAAGCCCCATCTTTCATCATGTCATATCCATTTCTCTCTCAACCACATTAAAGTAAAGCTCATCGCCACCCTTAAAGGAGTTCAACTTGATTCCTACCCGAGTCACACAGCCCATCCATTAAGATGGTTCCTCAGTATTATGGCTTAGCTAGAAACTTGCAGCAAATTTGAGAGAATTGTCAAAGCCAACTCCAATTCACTCTAATACTGACTTTGGTAATGTAGTTTTCTGCCTTGAAATCGAAAGTAAACCTGGAATCTCCAGAGGCTGGAGGGGAAGACAGTGGAATCTGCTTGCTCTTCAGGCTAGAAGGATGCATGCAGTCTAGTGTAGAGGAGAGAATGAAACCTGTATTACAACAAACCCCAAACCAAGACAATACAATCACATAGACTGGGGCTGGGGATGTTCACATCCATTTTATTTGGAGTCATCATAAGACTCAAAAACCACTGTGCCGACCCAGCTAAGGTGAACTCCCAGCTGAAGAGTGATCCCAGTTAGTTTTCTCTGCCCCTTCCCTATCCCCTCAACACGCCCAGCACCTAAACAGCAATTTGGTGGAGCCCCGCCCGCCAAAAGACAGTGCTGTCTTAGGGAAGGTATTAGTGGTAAATCCTCAAGCTGTTTTATAAGCACCTCCTAGGTTGGCAGCAGAAGGCTAAACACAAAATTGCAAGATGAGCTTGAATTTAATTTTGCAGCTTTCATCTGTCATCATGTTATGACAGTATGGTGTTCTGGGCTTTACAGAAGGTGCAGGGCAGGGGTGGAATACTCCTACTGGGAAGGGCTTCTCTCCCATCTGTTCCTGTTTTAGAAGAAATGCTTGTGGGATCATGGTTTCCAAAGATCTAGTGCAAGTCACCAGAGGCGTTCTTAAGACCTGTCAGGTGCTTAATCGATGGCAGCCTTTCTCTCCATACTTTTTTCATTCATTTATTTATTCTGCACCTATTTTGTTTCAGGGGCTATGCAGGGCCCATCACCCAAGTAAACGTATTTTCTGCCCATGAGAAGCTTGTGATCGAGAGAGAGAATAGACGACATGAGTAAGTGAGAAATTTTAAAGAAATTTTGCTGTTCAGGCCAAAAGGAGGACAGGCCACCAAGCCTGGAAGACTGAGATCGTTTCTGGTGGTAATGACTTCTAAGCTAAAACGTGAAAAGTCCAGTGTGGCTGTGCTGGATGTACCCCATGTACCCATGACTGTGCTGTGCCCTGGAACTGTAAGGGTGGACAGAGGCTGGTCTGAAAAATGGGGTAGCGTGTAGTCCGACAAGGGATAAAGGAAATCAGTGGACTATTTCAGGAGGCTGATGAAGTTCAGTAGGGTGTTTTGGGACCAGCTTGGTGGAGGTGGTGTCTGGGGAGCTCATTCTGGACACATGAGTAGCTGATAGAGAAAAAAAGCATAGAGGGAGAAAATACAGTGTGTTCTCAGAGAGGGAACTACATAAGCAAGCATAGCAGTCATGAAGCAGTGGACCTGCAATCGACGCTGAATCTATTTCAGTGCCATTGGCGTGGGGCTTGCAGCGGGTGCAGTGGAATCTGGGAAGCGCTCAAGGTGGGAGTTAGGGCGAGCGCTGGTGATCTTGGTGAATCACCAGTCAGTGGTAGGGGCGGTTGATCACACAGTGCTTAAGAAGGTGAAATTGGAAATCCACATTAGTGTGGCCAATATCCCAGTGGGACCCACAAGCCTGATGCTTTCCTCACCCCCTCCGTCTTCTGGGCTGTTAGAAACACAAAATCGAAACCCAGAGAATGCACATCGGGAGCAGAACAACCTGTTGCGGTGTTTCTTCTGTGGACACACGGCGTTGGTGCGGATTTATCCAACTGCATTTAGGACTGATGATAGAATCATTGCTTTTTTTTTTTTTAATCCCCTCCATGACACAAACCAAGAAAAAAAAATCATAATAAAATTTTACAAGTTAGCTGCCACCGAGAATAAACAAGAGAGCACTATAAGAAATGAATCAGAGGCTCTAACTGAATCTCCTCTCAGGACAATAACTCTAATGTAAAGCCAGGGTCTGAGGAGGTCACAGTGGAAAACTCTCCTGGGGCATTTCTAAGGAGAAAGGAGATATTCTCCTCCTGTCATTTCCACTTCATGTCCTAATATGTCTGTGGATGTGCAGGGAAACAGAATCTGCAGCCTCTGCTCTGAATCGAGGTTTGGATAACCAGGGCCATTAAGGCATCCCCAAGGATCACAGAATTAACCCCCTGTGAACCCAGGGATTCCACTGCACTGCCACACCAGGAGAAAGTTGTCTGATTCTAATCACAGCTGAGCCAAAGTGTCACTTGCCATTAGGTTCGATTGGCATTCCACCCCCGCCTTTTAAATTACGAGATTACCTTTAAATTGTGTACAGGAGCTCATAACTGCTGTCCATTGGAGGTAATCAAGAGTGATTTCATTTTGCCCGTGGACAGGCTGCCTCTTCCCGAGTCTTTGTTCATTAAGCCTCTGTCTATCTCGGGTTCCATTCAGGTATCAACGAGGAATAAATTCTGGAGCACAGAGCACATTGTGTGTTTGCTTTCAGAGTTGCCTGCTTTGTTGACTGATGATTCTTTAGGGCAAGCTAGATTCTCCTAGAGCCTGTCATGTTTTTGTGGCAGACACGTTTTCTCTATGTCGCCTGGGTGGTCTTCTTGACAGAGACTGCTGCGTTGGACTGACCCCACGAACTCTCCGAAAAAGCATCACTTGGAAAGACAGCTCTAAATCTCTATAGTCATTCTTTGTTGCCTTCAGTTGAAGCAGCTTTGGTATAATTGCTTACAGACCAAGTCCTAGCATTATTCATCCATTTTATATACTTATACTTTCATTCATCCATCCATTCATTTGATATAATTGTGCTTAGTCACTCAGTCACGTCCAACTCTTGGAGACCCCCTGGACTGTAGCCCGCTAGGATCCTCTGTCCATGGGGACTCTCCAGGCAAGAATCCTGGAGTGGGTTGCCATTCCCTCCTGCAGGGGATCTTCCCAACCCAGGGATTGAACCCAGGTCTCTTGCACCGAAGGCAGATTCTTTATTGTCTGATCTACCAGGGAAGCTCAAGAATACTGGAGTGGGTAGCCTATCCCTTCTGCAGGAGATCTTCACAACCCAGGAATTAAACCAGGGTCTCATGCACTGCAGATAGATTCTTTATTTTCTGATAGAGTCACTGTGCATGTATTGTGTGTAAGACATTGAGCCTGACACTGGGTACACCAGTAAGCTGGTAAATGGACACAATTAAATAGGCTCTCCCATTACAGTGTGATAAGGGTTGTGAGATGGGGAGAACAGGAAGCCCAAACTAGATGCCTTTATTCCAGGGTTGGGGACACGGGCAGGGCTACTCAGAGAGAGTTCCTTATGAGCTGGGACGAGAAGGTGGAAAAGTTTCACCAGCCGCAGGAGCAGCTCGTGCAGGGATCTGGAGGTGAGAGGGCAGTTCAGAGAGGGTGAGAATGGAGAGCAGGTGTGCACGCCTGAAGCTGGTAGAGCAGCACATCAGGGTGTTAAGGGAGGACGCAGGGACCATGTCACAAGGAGGGCTGTAAACCTGTTCACGAGCGTGTACTTTGCTGTCAGGACAAATGTGTGTTGTAGAAGCACCACTGTGGATCTTGCACGCACAGCAGATGACTAGTCCTGTGGGGTCTGATGCATTTGCAGTGGGGGTCTGACTAGTTCTATGGGGACCTGAGGGGTCTGAGGTCTCTGATGAGGGTATCCCTTTCCCCAGACACAACATCTAATGCATTCTTTGATTTTTATCTTTTCCAAGAATGCCCTCTGTGCTCCATTTATTTCATTTCTGCACATAATGAAATAGAATTTCAGTAAGAACCCATCTAAACAGGCTCACAGCCAAGAGTTGAGGGCATAACAAGAGTGTTGATACCCAAGGCCTAAGACTGTGGACCGTAGTAAGCGAGGAAATGTTAGGATTTGCCTTGGCAAAGTGATTTAAATGGCCGTATTGTCAGGTCCTTCCACTCTACCAGTAGAAAATATTAAAATCCTGGCTTGTGAGTTGTAAGCCAGCACATGTTGGAGAGGACACTGGAGTCAGAGTCTTAAGATCCAGGTTGAAGTTCATTGCTGTTGTTGTTCAGTCGCTCAGTCATGTCCGACTCTTTGTGACCCCATGGACTGCAGCACCCCAGGCTCCCTGTCCATCACCATCTCCTGGAGCTTGCTCAAACTCACGTCCATTGAGTTGTTGATGCTCCAACCATCTTGTCCTCTGTTGTCCCCTTCTCCTCCCACCTTCAATCTTTCCCAGCATCAGGGTCTTTTCCAATGAGTCAGTTCTTCACATCAGGTGGCCAAAGTATTGGAGCTTCAGCTTCAGCATCAGTCCTTCCAATGAATACTCAGGACTGATTTCCTTTAGAATTGATTGGTTTGATCTCTTTGCAGTCCAAGGGACTCTCAAGAATCTTCTCCAATACCACAGTTCAAAAGCATCAATTCTTCAGTGCTCAGCTTTCCTTATAGTCCAACTCTCACATCCATACATGACTGCTAGAAAAACTATAGCTTTGACTAAGTAATGTCTCTACTTTTTAATATGCTGTCTAGGTTGGTCATAGCTTTACTTCCAAGGAGCAAGCGTCTTTTAACGAAGTTCATCATGTCACTCAATAGCTTAGATGACTTAGAAGTCATCCCATTTTTCCATCTCAAAAATTTGTGTTACTCTTACAACCCAACATGTTGTGGGGACTCATTGACAAATGCATAGCATTTTGCAGATATTTATTGGGTGAATGGAAATGGGTAATATTGGAGAAGCTCTGGACTCTCTAGGCTATAGTCTCCTCATCTGTAAAATGAGGAGGTGGGTTAGATGTTTCTGAGCCCTTTCTACCTCAAATAATCTACAATTCCTTGATGCTTGCCTCTTTCAGAAGTTCATACTGGCCAATTGTGCTAAAGACAGGAAAAAATGGTTTGGTATCTAATAAAGCCAAAGGACAAGGAATAAGAGATTCCTGAGAGAAGAAACCCTAATGATTACTCTGGCCTGACTAAAATTGCTCTCATCCCAAAAGCAGGTGATGAGAAGACGGCTTGTTTGCTGCTGTGCCCAGCTTCACTTGACTTCTCCAGTGAAGACTGGTCTCAGAGGATGCAACTGGCAGCAGATTTCCTGTAAGGCCACTTTGCACTGTAGAAAAAAGCTGCTTTATCCTTTTATGTTATCTCAGGAACACTGTTGCTGCACTGTTCATGCAAAAAAACCTTCATGTTTCTTCTCGAATAAGGACTCAAAGAGAGGCGATTCTGAGCACAGAAAATCTGATATCTGATATTGAATAAAGGTTCTCGCTGGCTTTCTGAAAGGTGACTTGATTTGGAATTTAAAAACCACTGGGAATTATCCCCCTCTCTACAGCACCTCTGATGTATATACATTCTGTCCTTGCTGTACTTAAAGACTTTGTTCTTTCTTATCATGTAGAGATTGGCATTACTCAGTATTTAATGACTCAGCTGATTGCCCTTTACTATAGTGAGGCAGCTAAAAATAGCCACACGGGGAACAGTTCCAAAGATACGAGAATGGAATGACTTGACTATGCCCTGATCACAGTTGAAATATCTCTTGACCCCGTTGAGTATCTCCTATCCTGTTGGGACCTGGGACCTGAGGTTTTCTGTATTATTCATAGTCTCTTTTTTGGTGCTTCAAGAGAGGGCCAACTGTGATGTTGATCACATAGGACCATCCAGATTCCTGTCCTAGAGCACAACCCCCAAACCTTGGGAGATAAAGCTACAAGTCAGCTGCTCGAGATGGTGTGAAGTGATTAGAGAACCCAGTTTCAGCATCTTTGTCTCTGGGAGTCTGGGATGACCTCTCAGTAGGTCACTTCTACAGCATGCAGCCACCTGTTACAGGCTTTCCTTTTTGTCTGTCTCTTGGCTTGGGCTTCACATTCCCAGGGAATAGAGAACTATTTCCTCACTCACTTCTATTGTATGTTGTCTAGCACATAGTAAGTACACAAAGTAATTTCCCATAAAGGGTAGAGATCTATTAATAATTGCATTTTAATTGCTATCTGCTTGATTTGATTGCAAATTCCGTGAAAGAAAGACTTCATTAAAAAAACAAAAGCACTGTATTAGAAGAACGCTGGCTGCTAGTCAGTGCTTAATAATTATTTGCTGAATGACTGAGTGAATGAGTGAGTCAGTAAATGAATGAATACACATTAACTAAACCCCCCCCACCCCAAAAACAAAAAACCCAACTTTAAAGGGAAGAAGATAATCAGATTGGTTACCTAATAATTTAACACTCAAAATCCACTGCCCAGAACCAATAAATTTGGCTAAAAAGGGCTGTTAAATCAGTCCATCTACTTCTTTATTCTGAATCATTAATCCATTTGGTATGCATAAGTATATATTAAGAATTCTGGCACTAAAACCATTCCAGTATCTATACTTGAAAGAAAAACAGGTTTCTTGAAGTATAGCTGACATATAATCAACTGCACATTTTAAAAAGGTATAATTTGGTGTTTTGATATATGTAGAAACTAGGGAAACCGTTACATGAGATAACGAACATATTCATTCACTCCTAAAAGTTTCCTTGTGTCCCATTGTGATCACTCCTTCCCCTTAGGCTCCCACAGACCTGCCTTCTGTTGCTCTACATTAGTTTCTGTTTTCTAGAATTTTGTATAAATGGAGTTATACAGTATGTTCTCATTTCTGTTTGGCTTCCTTCACTGACCACAATTATTTTTAGACTAATCCAGGTTGCAGTGCGTAACAAGAGTTTATTCTTGCTTTGCTTAGAAACATCCCATTGTATGATTATACCTCTGTTGAACAATTCAGCTGCTATGGGATATTTGGGGAGTTTCCAGTTTGGGGCTATAACAAATTAGGCTTCTATAGACATTCATGTGAAAGCCTTTGCATTCACAAATGTTTTCATTGCTCTTAGAAAATACCAGGGATGGAATTGTTGGGTGATTTGACAGGTGGATGTTTAACATTGTAAGAGATTTCCAAGTCATGGTAGCATTTTGCATTCCCACCAGCAGTGTGTGAGAGTTCTGGTCTTTCACATCCTTTCCAAGACTTGGTGTGATGGGTCATTTTAATCTTAGTCATTCTGATAGGTATATAGTGGTATCTGTTGTAGTTGTAATTTTGTTTTCCCTAAGGACTGATGATATTGGACAACTTTTCATGTGCTTATATATCATCCATATAATCTTTTTATTTATTTATAAATAATCTATTTATTTATTGTTTGCTTTCTATTAGTGACTTTCAGGAGATTTTTGTATATTTTGGATACCAATTCTTTACCAAGTATAAGACTTGCAAACTGTTTCTCACAGTTTGTGGCTTGTCCTTTCAAGAGTGTCTTTTGAAGAGTAGATATTTTAAATTTTTAATGAAGTCCAGCATATCAATCTGTTCCTTTATGGATTGTGCTTTTGATGTCACAAAAAAGAGACATCATTGTCTCTTTTGAGAAATCATTTATCTAATCCAATGTCAGGAAGGCTTTCGCCTATGTCTTCTTGAAGTTTCATAGTTTTAGGTTTTATATTTAGGTCTGTGATCCATTTTGAATTAACATTATGTATTGTTCAAGGCATGGATCAAAGTTATCCATTCTATATGGATATTCAATTGTTCCGTACCATTTGTGTAAAGACTACCCTTCATCCACTGCATTGCCTTTGTAACATGTAGAAAATCATTTGTCTGTACATTATTACTATAGCCTAACTAGAAATTTTGACATTTGGCAGTGTAAGCTGTACAACTTTATTCTTTTTAAAAGTTATTTTGGCTACATTAGTTCTTTTGCATTTCCATGTGACTTTTAGAATATAATCAATTTCTATTATAAGAAGCCTGCTGAGAGATTAGGGAGGATTGACATCTTAACCATAACTTCTGACCAATGGACACAGTATATCTTTCTATTTATTTAGGTCTTTAATTTTTCCAGCAATGTTTTATAGATCTCAGAGTATGGGACTTTCACATCTTTTGTCAGATTTATGCCTAAGTATTTCAAGTATCGTATTTTTTATAATATTGTAAATGGTATTTAAAATTTTGGTATTTCTAGTTATTTATTAACAGAAATATAACTGATTTCTATATATTGATTTTGTATATTTGCAATCTTGTTAAACTCATTTATTAATTTTAGTATAATTTTGGGGGATTCAGTCAGACTTTGTAAATAGAAGATCATGTCATATATGAATAAGAACAGTTTCAATTATCTATTTCCGATTGAGATCACTGTTATTTTCTCTTTGCCTTTTTGCCCTGGCTAGAACAAAAAGCCTAGTGGTGAGAATGGACATTCTTTATTTTTTTCTGCTTATGGAGGGAAAATAGTCAGTCTTCAAGTTTGAACTCAAAACATTTGCAGACAAATACCAATTGTGCTCTGCAGTTCAAGGAGAGCCCAAAACATATACATTTGTCCACTCCTGATGAAGATTGCTATGGGATGTGGAATATCATTATACAAAAATTAGTCAGCAGCTGACACTAAACCAGATAATGAGAAACAGAATTTTAGCAGGATAATACTCCCCTCAAAAACAGGGGCTAGGAGCCTAATAAGAAAGGATCGAAAATTAATATCAGATTCGCACTTTCAGCTATATATAACTTGATAATGTTGGGGTGATATTCAGTAAAAACTCTGATAGGGCTTCACAGGTTGTTGCCGGGCATATCGGTCCCCTGCGAGCGCTGCGCTGGAGGGGGCGGAGGTTGAACGCAGCTCTAGCTTTGCCTTCGTGCGGTGTGCGCTGGGGCTGGCTCACCCAGGCTCTCCAGGCCAGCTGTGCTCGTCTCGTCCCAACTCGCATTCAGTGATGTCACCTTGTTAGCTGGACACCGACCACAGTAGGAGGATGGATTACACTAGGGAAACTTGGCGAATGCTACAAATCAGAGAGCTGGTTCTTAAACATTTATCAGCATGCTACTGCCTAATTGGCATTTATCAGCACACCACTGCGTAATCGGTACCCTGGATATAATTGGTATTGATATATGAATATATTCACAGAAGTATAATTCCTTGAATCGAAGAGTCGGACGCCACATGATTTTATGTATATCTAAGAAAGATAAAATGCTATCACTGTAATTTTGAGATTCCACTGGTAGAGTGGAAAAAAATCTCATCCTATTTTCAGCTAGGTTGAAATGTAAGAAACCTTGAACTATAGCATTGAAGAAATACGGCATTACTAAAATTCATCACAAAGGAAACACTATAGTTTATTTTATTTGATGCATTAGCCATTCACATAAAATGCTTGGCTCTCATTATAAAGTCCTGTTAAAAACAAAACAATACAATAACGTTTTGGGGTTTAACTAAAGCATTAGAACTTGATAAGCATATAGCTGATTCACTTCATTGTACAGCAGAAACTAAACACACTATCGTGAAGCCTTTATGTTCCAATAAAAAATACAATAAAATAAGGGGGGAAAAAAAGATTTTGAAGCCTTGTGTAGGCAAAGAACCAAATATATGGCCCTCTTTAACCTACGCTTACAAAGCACTTGCTGCTTTTTATTGATACAATTTGTTTATTTCTTCATTTATCTGTCTCAACTAGATGATGTTATGCTTCAGAGCAGAACTTTGTGTGTCTTACTACCCTTTACATTCTCAATATTGAAATAGTTGTTCAGCTCATTTAAGTGATGAAGAAATGTCATCTGAAAAAAAAAAAAAAAAAAAACCACTGTCTGTCTATCCTGATTCCTAAAGCAGGCATACTCGTGTTTGGGTGTAGTTCACACGCACAGATGCCGAATGAAGGTTTATTTTAACAGATGTTTCATTATGACTTATAAATCAGATATATTGTTGAGTAATCTCTTTCCTTCTGACCATCTCACCAAAGAGGCCAGCCCCTGGTTGGATATTTCTGAGAGGGAAATTGAACATGAAGATGGTTAATGCCTGATCATATCAAATGGGCTACTGGCCTGGGGTGGCTTTCAAGCATTGGATCGTAGATAGACTTGCCCCTTCTTGCTCTTCCTTTAAGGACTGAACACAGGTCAGAATCTCGTTAGCCTCTGTGTGCCTAGGTGCTTAACAGGCTGTGAGGAAGCAAGTCTTCAGGGATCTTCTCAGGCAGCCTGGTTCAGTATGTAAGAAGCCGACCATTCTTATGAGGTACCAGCCAAGCACATCACTCAATAGATCCATTTGGACACGGTGGCTTCTTTCCTTTTCTTTTTCCAGAAGCTGAAAATATTCCCTGATAGCTCAACAGAGAAGAATAAATTGTCCCCGTGTATTTACACAGAGGAAAAAGATTTTCCTCATTGTATTTGCAATTCCATCTCATGCGATGACCTCCATTCTCATAATCCTTCATGGAGTATCATGATTTAAAAAGCTTTCTCTCCCTGCTGTTTCTGTTAAAAGGTTTTCTGGTGCGGTTCTTGGAAAGTCAAATTCTGCATTTAAATGTTGTATTTTCGCAGATATAATATAAAAGAGGCCATACTTCTGGCATGTTTTTCTTCCTGGGAGAGTAGAAGGCAATTCCACCCTTCTGCATATATTGTTAACCAAGCCATGAGAGTGTACAGCAGCTTTAATAGCAAAGCAATTGTGATTACATCTTGCTCGTAATTACATTTATTTGCTCACATATGTTGAAAAGGCAAGCATTAGCCCGACCGGATGGGTATGTGTTTGTGCAAGGAAAATCATCTGGCAGATTGGCAGCGAGGAAAACGGCTTTCAACCACTTAGGTCTCTCCTGTCACGGACACTTGCAAAGACTGTCAGGGCTTACTTAGTTTTTGCTTTCGTGCTTCTAAAATCTATTGCATTTGGAAAGCAGGTGAATTTGTTATGGGTGATGGATTTGCATCAAAATAATCAAAATATTAGGGGTTGCCTATAACAAGGTACATGTCTGTGGTCCAAAGGAGAAGGAAGTTGAGAAGTGCTATGCTTCAAAACAGCTTTAGAAAGGGCCCCTGTCCCATCCGAGGAAAGGGTGTATGCACCTCCTCAGGGAATTTAGAAGAATATAAGAGGGTTATGTGTGTGAAAGAATTTTAGATCTGCATCATTGAACTGTCCCTAAGGAAAATGGGAAAGTGATGGAAATGGCACTGATTTTTGTGAGACAGATGAGCTTGTCCAGGCCACCTATAACTCAGAGACTTTGAAGAGGTTAGTTTACTCCTCTTTGCCTTCATTGCTTGTCTCTAGAATGGGTGTAGCAATACTGAGCTTATTGAGCTGTTTTCTTATTTTTATACTCACTGGACTATAAATTAGTTCCTCACTGTTTGGGCCACTGCTGTACCCTCAGAAGTTGGCACAATTTCTGGAACATCATGCTTACTCAGCAAACATTTTTTTTTTTTAATAAATGAATGTCAATTACTCAATACAGGCACAACTCAACAAACAGTATCATATTTACTGTTAATGGAATAAACTGCCAAACTGTGTGGCTTAAAACAACCCAGATTTACTATCTCATAGTCCTGGAGGTCGGAAATGCTAAAGTTCAAGGTGTCTGGGGGTTGTGGTCCTTCTAGGGACTTGAGGGGAGAATCCATTCCTTGCCTTTTCCAGCTTCTGGAAGCTGCCTGCATTGCTTGGCCCAGGGTCCCTTCCTCTGTCTTCAAAGCCAGCTGTACGGTGTCATCCGCTCTCTCCCTGGCTTTGACATCCTGTGTCTCTCTTATGAGGATCCTGCAACGGCGCTGGGTCCACTGCATAGTACAGGGTGGTCTCCCCACCTCAGGGTCCTGAGCCCAGTCACATTTGCAAATCCCCTTCTGCCATTTGAGGGAGCGTCCTCACAGGTTCTGGGATGAGGATGTGGACAGCCATGGGGCAGTCTTGATTCTGCCTACCACGTCTCTCTTATGAAATAAAGCCCTCCCTGTTCAGTTTCACCATATCTTTTCATTACCTGTTTGAAAGTTCCTCTCGAAGACTTTCCAGACAAGTCATAGCCACAGTTCTGGGTTCTTTCTGCCTCCTTGATAATGGCCCAAGGGTCCAGACGCCAGCGATGTCCCTTTAAGCCTCGGTGGGCAGTGATTTCTCTCTCTTGCTTTTGGAGTTAGAAAAGCGCATCTTGTTGGTTGAGTAAGTCTCTCTCAGCAACTAGCAGAGGGTTTGGCACTTAAATAAATGATCATGGAATGAATAACTCAGTGCTGAAACAGTAACAGCCTACCTTCTAGGACCACTTCTTAAGAGGAGGGATGCCTTATAGAAAATCCTTTGTAACCAGCAGAAAAGCAGCACTTAGCTGAGCTGATGCACTGAGCATATATCTCCCCGACTCAGTTATCAAGAAAGAGTTGTTGAGATTCAGGTGCCTCTTTTCCCTTGGGCTGAGAAATTTTCAAATACAGGGTTGGAGCCCTCAAGGCCTGACACGTGTTTGGCATGCCAAAAACTGTGACATAGAATTGAACTGTGCGAATAATCAAATAATTCATGGAGAAGCCAAGATGTCATACATGTTTTTGGCTGAGAGAGGGTTAAAGGGTCCTCCAGTGTAACCTTTTATCCACTATGTAGAGTTCTTTGGACCATGTGGTCTATAAATAAGCCAGTGAAATCCTTTTAGGATGACGTCAGATTAGATGAGCTTTCTACCTTTGGCACATGTGGTGGGAAGTTCTCTTACATCAAGAGAGTTCTCAAAACGATCTCCCTACGGGGGCTGCCCATCCACACATCCTCTGCGTCATACGTCACCTCCTCTTCGGCGCCTTCCATAGATTTCTCACCCCAGACTCATGTCTGCCCCCCTTTCTCTCTTCTCCTATCCATTCCTTGTAATTCCTGTGGTTTCCGCAGTGCCGTATTGCAAGGGGTTATTCTGTGTCTCTTCTAACAGACTCCACATTTCTTAAAAGCAGGTTTGTTGTATCTCTGAGTTACAGAGCTTAGCAGAGTGCAAGATTTATAGCATCAAGAGAGTCAAGTTTTGTTGAATTAAGGCTACAGGTAATTGAGCCTAATGGACCGAGCCCAGGACACCCAGTAAAGAGAATCAGGGTTGAAGTCTGCCCTGGCTGCTATTGAACCATGTGGACTGGGCAAGGCAATTCTCCTCTCCAAGTCACAGATTCCTGTGTCTTAATGGCAACCACTTGGGGTTGTTTTGAGGATAAAATGTGTGAATTATGGGAGTGTATTATGCAAATACAGAGGGTTGTCTCAGTGCCCTTGAAGCCACGTAGAACAGACCTCATTCTCTTCTGCTTGGCAGCCCTTCAAATATTCAAGGGAAGAGATCTCACAGTCCATATCCCAAGCTGACAATGTATATAATAACTAACTGGGAGATATCCAAAATTAAGGCTCTGGGCTTCAGCTATCTCTCTGCAGCTTATTAGCTGTGTGACCTTGAGAAATTAACTTCTCTATGCCTCAGTTTCTCCATCTGTGAAAAGAGGGTAAAGACAGAACTCGTTTCTTAAGGTTGATGCAGTATTGGGTAAGATATTGCTCATCAAAGCTTCAAATAGTACCTGGCATGTAGTCGTCAATCAGTCAATTATTATTGCACGACTCTCATTGTTTCCCTGCAACCTTAATGTCCTTAGTTCCTTCCATAGTATGAACTTTTCCCCCCACAGGCATTATTCTCTGAGAATGGCAAATAAATTCTATCCATTCTTTCAGCTGCAGTTGGTTCAAAATGACTGGCTTGAACTTTATGTTAAGGAGGATTCTGAGACCCTGTGGTGTGGGCTCAGTAGGAAAGAATGTGGAAATAACCTACTTGTACTTTTCAACAATGGAGAAACGCTAACTTCCGCGCCCTAAATATGCCGGTGTTGCATCTCTTTACAATCCTAGGTAAATTGAGTCTAAATTCCTTATTTTATTGCATATGTCAGACCATATGTCAAGTCAGGTTCCCCAAAGGTCAGTTTGAAAAATATAAAAGGTAAGAAGTACCAGCTGAACTCCTGCCAAGTGCCAGGCACTCTTTTCGGTATTGTTTATACAGAAGTGAACACATTTTGCTTGTTAATGGTGTTTACCTTCTCATGAGGCAATAGAGAATCAACTAAGGAAATAAATTTGAATGTGATTTCAAATAGTGATAGGTTCTGAGTGAAAATCAAAACTAGCTCTTTTGATAATAACTGGGGAACAGGGGAGTGATGTGCAATTTAAATTGAACAGTTAGGAGGGATTTCTCAAGTGGTGACATTTGAGCTGGGATTTGAGTGGAAAGGATCTAGTTTTCTGCTGCTGCTAAAACAAATTACCGCAAACTTGATGGCTTAAAGCTACACATATCTACGTATCTTACTGTTCCGTAGGACACTGATCTGCACAAATCTCTCTGGGCCCAAGTCAAGGTGTCGGCAGGACTGCGTTCCCTGTGGACGCTCACCTCTCCTGGCTTCTAGAGGTCGCCTGCATCCCGTGGCTTGTGGCCCCTTCCCCATCTTTAAAGCTAGCAGTGGTGGGTCTAGTCCATCTCAAGTCTATGTCCCTGCCTTTTCTGCCTCTCTCTTCCACGTTTAAGGACTCTTGTGGTTACACTGAACCCTTTTGAATAATCTAGGATAATCTCCTTCTCAAGGTCTTTAACTTATTCACACTTGCAAAGTCCCTTCGGTCATGTAAAGTAGCATGTTCACAGATTCCAAGGCCCAGGAATGAGGATGCAGGCCTCTACCACACATTTCTGTGAGTATTTGGGGTAGAGGTCGCCAGGCTGTGGTACCAGGGAGAAGAAGGGCTCCCAGGTGGGAAATACATGGCATGTTTAGAGGAAGAGAGAAACCCAGTGTGCCCGTGGTCTTCTGAGCACAGAGAGGGCAGAAGATAAAAGTCATGCTTGTTTCTATTTATTGAGGAACTGCTAAGTGTCTGTCACTTGGTGAGCACTTTCTATATATTATTTCATAGATTCTCATGATAACCTGATGAGAAAGGTGTTATTATTCAATTCCTTTGACCTGTTAAGAAATTGGTAGCTCAGCAGTTAAAATATATAGCTAAGATCATAGAACTAACACAAGGTGAAGACAAAGTATGATTCCAAGCCATCTAGGCACGAGTCTCTGTTCTTGACCATCATGCTTTTCTGCTTCCAACACCCATAACACAACTGCTCGGGAGCAGATCCCAGTGTAAGCTCAGAGAGGGTGGTCCATGACGCATGGTGAGCCTGGCTAACCTTGACTGCTGCTTCTTAAGTTTTCTTTGAAACCATCCTTACTAATTTTAGCTCCAGAAATGTTTTCCTGAGAATCAACAATCAGTTGAGAAGAGAATAGTGGCTAATAGTAGGAGCTGACCTGACATTAAGAGCCAGACCTTTGTAATTCTGGGAGCTGGCCTGGCGCTTACAGCAAGGGCATGGCATTTTTCCATTGCACATTAACAGTTTTATGGAACACCAACATCAGACAATGCTACTTTGTGCCCATGATAGAATAAGGCAAAAACGAGATCACCCTGTAATTATGCCTAAACACAGACAAAACATGAGCGCTGTCCAGCCACAAAATGCTTTCCCAGCCAACAGGAGTGACTGCAGCTTCCTTACCAATCATAGCTCCAGCGTTACTCTTGTCTGTTCGCCCAGTTGATAAGATTTATTGATATACAATCAGGGAATAACCACAGCTTTCTCACAGTGCCCAACCTAGACCAAATCCCTGTCTTTTTGGATCTACTTGATAAGCACCTAACACAAGCCCAACCAAATCTTAGAAGTTGTTCTAGCACTGTCTATTAAGATAATATATGGCTTCCTATGGTGTGGGTTCTCCCTTGTTCCAACAAGCCAATAAACCAATCTTGGTGTCACAGATGTGTCCTGGGTGTTTCTGGCTGATAGGCATTGTCCATAGAGAAACACACATGCATACAGCAGTCCATACCTGCCTAGTCTTCTGCTCTGGAGTGCTGGGGACTGAGAAAGATTAGGTGGGGCCTTATGAAAGAGACGCTTGCAGTTTATCACAACTTGATGATAAACTAAAGAACAGGGAATGCAGAGTACTCAGAGACAGGGATAAATAGAAGGGACATACTACTCAGGGTTCAGTTCCTGACCTGCATGTGTGACCTTGGGCATGTCTTCAGTCCTGTTTTATCATCTTCAAAGTGAGCGTAATGATGTGCTCACCTACAGAAACGTGGAAATCAAGTGAAATAGTCCAGGGAAAGAACATAGCATAAGAGGTGCCACATAATAAGTATAAGATAAATGTTGACTATTTATTATATTGTTTCCAAATAAAAAAGAGATTTGCTGGAGATGATATTAATATAACAAGGGGTATCATTCTGGAGGAGACGGACTTAAAAGGAACCCTGGTGATAGAAACGTTCTATGTCTTGTTAGGCGTGGTGGTTATACAGGGATATGCGTTTATACAAACTCACTGCACTCTGCATGTAAGATCTGTCAGTTTCACTGTATGTAAGTTATAACTCAGTGAAGTAGTTCATACTTAAAAAAAGAGCCTTGAAGGCAAGGTGAGACTAGGCAAGTCAATACAGATCAGTACAAATGGAGGAGGTACAGCAGGATTCCAGAATGGCGTTAGAAGTTCTCAGTGGTCAACAGGAACAGGCAGGCGTTCCCCTAAGTCCTCCAGCCAGGCTCCTGAGCCCCTCACCAGTTCTGTAAGCATGGCAAATTCAAAGGCTGTGGCTCTCATATCAGGTGATACCATTCAGCAAGTGGGTCTTCAGAAAAAGCAAAAGTCCTATTTTTTGCTGAAATTGTTTAGTGAAAGCACATCAAAAGCACAAATATAGTTTTGGACTGAGACTACCTGGATTCAGGTCTTTGCTTCTCTGGTTTTGTTACATTGGATAGTTCACTTCACATTCTGCAATTTCCTGTGTCCTCTGGCATAAAGGATGAATATAGTACCTTTTAGCAGTGCTGTATTATTGAAGGAGAGAATGGATGTAAAGTGTTTAGCATATTGGGCGTATGAGAGTACTATTTTAAATCACTTCCAGTGACAGCGGTTGTGATGGAGGAGGTGGAGGTGGTGGTGAGGAGGGGGATTGGTGGAGGTGATGCTGGTGCTGGTGGTGATGGAGGCGGTGATGACGGTGGTGGTGATGGTTGGAAAGGTGGAGGAAGCAATGAAACTTATAAAGCATTATGTGCACTGACCCTGCGTCCCAAAATATAAATCAAACCACATTTTCACGCAGCTGAAAGCCAAGAAGTTTATCTCTCCAAGCTTACTACCCTTCAAGCTTTGTCTTCTGTTGCTCTGGTGCCCTGTGTTGCCCACATATAGCAAAGATTGAGGTGGCAACAAAGCAAGAAGGACGTTCACAGTGAAGAGAGGGATAGCAAAGCCAGGAGCTCCAGCCCTCTTCTTGTGAAGGCCATTGATATCTGCACCTTCTGGCCCTGCCTAAGCTCAGGCGTGGTTTCTTACCCTCTTGGGGGTGCCCTATTCCTTCTGAGTGCAAGGAACTCTGGACAGAGCCCATACTTGCACCAACAGAAATAGCAATGTCAACGTCAGCTCGAGCTGCATGAGGATTTGCAGCAAATTGTGCTGCTGCTGTGCGGTAGACCCCGACTTTATTCACACAGCGCAGAAGCAAGCCGCATCCTGTGATCTGTCCTCTGTATTTTCCTCCTCTAGAATACAATAAATTAAACATAGAATGAAATGCAAAAAGGTTACATTGAGACATATACTATTTGAAGGTTTAATTCATTTTTCTAGTGTATAAGACACAAGGCTATTAAATTTTTAAAGCAGTGATCTCCTAAACTCTCTACTTTATGAGGGCTTTCTTCATAAAGATAAATGGTTTCCTTGCCAAATCAAATGCAGATTTGAAACAAATTAAGTTAATGTTCAATGATACAAGGTAGAATGAATGGGGGAGCTGTTTTATTTTGCATTGTAATAACCATACACACCTAAATCAATAGCTGTGGAAAAAAGGCAATAATATCACGTAACTGCAGGAAATGAAATATAGTGGCCAAGCCGGGGGGAACAGGCTGCAAAAAGAAAGGGTTTGTATTGGAATAATGACATTTCATTAAACAGGGAAGGAGGACTATTGAAGAGAAGTCCATAGCAGTAAATTCTGTTTCTTATAATAACACTTGAGACGAGTTAAAGTTGGCTGGGTATTGTGATAAAGGATAATGCTGTCGTCCTTCTGTGCATGGGGCTATAATTTTAGGTTTAAAGAAAACCTAGATATTAAAGAGCCAGTGCATGTTTTCAGAGGGCGTCCTCATTCTTCTCATCTTTTGCTTAATTTAGTACAAGGTCCAATAATCTGTCTGAAAGATTGCAAGAGGGAGGTAGCCTGAGGTTTTTGTTTTTTTTTTTTTTGTAATTGCTCTTGAATGAAAGTCAACAGGTTTTTTTTCTTCTTTACTTCCTTCTTTCTTTTCTTCCTTCCTACCTCCCTCCCTTTCTTTAGTTCGTAGTAGGCAGAGCAGGGACAGAGGGATTTGCTATTAATGAAAGTTGCTTTTCAACAGTTATTAGAGAAGGAGAAAGAGGGGGAGAGAGAGAGAGACATGTTCCATGCTGATATTTTTGATCATATACCTCTCTACCCATACTCTCTAGAGTAGCTGCCAAGGAACTATCCTAGAAGACCTAAACACCCTCACAGAGGTGGGGGCCTGACTTAGGGATATCATGGTCTGAAACCATTTTGAGTAAACCATTATCACCTCAATCTTGCCTCGAGAGAGATGGTATGAGGCCCTCTCAGCTGCAGCCTCAAGTGATGTGCTCTTGGATTGCCCCAGTGCTTTGAAACCAGCCTTTGTTGCTGTTGTCTAGGTGCTAAATCATGTCCGGCTCTTTGCAACCCCATGGACTGTAGCCAGGCTGCCCTGTCCATGGAATCTTCAGGCAAGAATACTGGAGTGGGCTGCCATTTAAAACTGGGGAGGAGCTTTTTTGTTTCTCCTTGGATATCTTTCTGCTCTCTGCACTGAAGGAGACAGATGCACCTTTTCTATCTGGTACCTGTGTGCCCACCTGGAACTGGGCCTACAGAGATGCTGGCGGGAAAAGAGGGGTTGCCTTCTCCAGGAAGGCTTCCTTGTCCTCCCCAGCTGGACGAACTTGTGGTCTCTGTCGACAGTGCAGCTTTGGCATGGGAAGATAGTACACTGTGCATTTTACTGTGTTGTCCCAAGAAATTCTGCCTGCGTAATGGAAGGCACAATTGTACTCATCTCACACGCTACCAGAGTAATGCTCAAAATTCTCCAAGCCAGTCTTCAACAGTACATGAACTGTGAACTTCCAGATGTTCAAGCTGGATTTAGAAAAGGCAGAGGAACAGGAGATCAAATTGCCAACATCTGTTGGATCATTGAAAAAGCAAAAGAGTTCCAGAAAAACATCTACTTCTGCTTTATTGACTATGTCAAAGCCTTTGACTGTGTGGATCACAACAAACTGTGGAAAATTCTTAGAGATGGTAATAGCAGACCACCTCACCTGCTTCCTGAGAAATCTGTAGGCAGGTCAAGAAGCAACAGTTAGAACCGGACATGGAACAGCAGACTGGTTCCAAATTGGGAAAGGAATACGTCAAGGCTGTATATTGTCACCCTGTTTATTTAACTTATATGCAGAGTACATCATGTGAAATGATGTACTGGCTGGATGAAACTCAAGCTGGAATCAAGATTGCTGGGAGAAATATCAATAACTTCAGATACGCAGATAACACCACCCTTACAGAAGAAAGCAAAGAAGAACTAAAGAGCCTCTTGATGAAATGAAAGAGGAGAGTGAAAAAATTGGCTTAAAATTCAACATTAAAAAATCTAATATCATGGCATCCAGTCCCATCATTTCATGGCAAATAGATGGGAAACAATGGAAACAGTGACAGACTTTATTTTTTTGGTCTCCAAAAGCACTGCAGATGGTGACTGCAACCATGAAATTAAAAGACACTTACTCCTTGGAAGAAAAGCCATGACCAACCTAGACAGCATATTAAAAAGCAGAGACATTACTTTGCCGTCAAAGGTCCGTCTAGTCAAGGCTATGGTTTTTACAGTAGGCATGTATGGATGTGAGAGTTGGACCATAAAGAAAGCTGAGCACTGAAGAATTGATGCTTTTGAATTGTTGTATTGAAGACGCTTGAGAGTCCCTTGGACTGCAAGGAGATCTAACCAGTCAATCCTAAAGGAAATCAGTCCTGAATATTCATTGGAAGGCTGATGCTGAAGCTGAAACTCCAATACTTTGGCCACCTGATGCGAAGAGCTGACTCATTGGAAAAGACCCTGATGCTGGGAAAGACTGAAGGCAGGAGGAGAAGGGGACTACAGAGGATTAGATGGTTGGATGGAATCACTGACTCAATTAGACATGAGTTTGAGTGAACTCCGGTAGCTGATGATGGACAGGGAGGCCTGACGTGCTGCAGTCACAGGGTCACAAAGAGTTGGACACAACTGAGCAACCGAACTAAACACACAGGTTCTGGAAGATAAACCACCCAAGTACAAACAGGATCTGTGATCCTAGTAGCGCTGCAGTCGTGAGGAGTTCCCTTAAACTCGCTTTTCCTCAGCCTCCTCATCTGTAAAATGGTACCCAGCCCTGAGGGATGTTGTCAGGATTAGGTGAGAGGTCACACATGCAGCAGTTAGCAGTCTGGCGTGCAGAATGTCTGATAACCAAGGATGTAAACAGAGCACAGTTAATTACCCACCGGGCACGGCTCCTGGAATTCAGTTGCACAGTCATTCTGATCCTGTATACTAAGATACTCCCCACAGTCCCAGTCCTGGAGAACCATCTGAAGCCCCTAGCCCTGAAAGCACTGGCAGGGGCCAGACTGGCAGGGGAACATGCAGTAGGAGCCTGACACCAACAAGAGTAGACGAGGCTGTCCAGTCCAGTGCCCAGGGCGGAGCAGGGCATAGGTACCCAGAGCAAGCGCAACACGAGGAAGCCTGAGGGGGGACTCAGTTTCCAGGCACAGGTCTATGGGGACACCGCTGAGAAAGTGTCATTGCAAACTCTGCAGTGGCCTATAGCTGGTGAGGATGTATGCACACTGTGTTGCCCCAGGTGCCGTTTACCCTTGCCTCCCTGCTGCCCCAGCGGGCAGAGAAGTCTTTTCCATTCCACGTTGGTATGGCATTGCTTAGGTCTGTGCTGGGCAGGCTGGTGCTCTAACTCCCCCGTCTTCTCACCTGCCCACCCGAAGTCTTAGCTCCTCAGCACATTTGTGTCTGCTGCAACATGTATTGATCTGGTTCAGCGTGTGACACGAAGCCCCTACCTGCTTTCTATCAAAAATCTACCACCTCCTAGCTGTGTGGCCACAGGAAAATAAATTGGCCTCTCTGAACCTTTGTTTTCTTATGAATTAAGTGAAAATCAACGTACTGATGATCTGAGGATTAAGTTAGGCGATACACGCAAAAGATCTGCTGCTGTACCTGGCAACTAGCACATTGTTAAAAGACGCTGGGCATGCGTGCTGAGTTGTGTCTGACTCTCTGTGACCCTGTGGACCGTAGTCCGCCAGGCTCCTCTGTCCATGGGATTCTCCAAGCAAGAATACTGGAGTGAGTTGTCACGCCCTCCTCCGGAGGATCTTCCCAACCCAGGGATGGAATTCGCATCTCTCATGTCTCCTGCATTGGTGGGAAGGTTCTTAACCACGCATCAGGTAGGCAAGAGGCCAGAATTCACCCTACTCGGGAGAGGATATCTCATCCTCAGTGTCCTCAACATGCTGTGTGTTCAACAGAAGGCCCTCTGCTCCTCACTTGATGGGACATCAGCTTAAGGACTAGGATGTGGGCTCTGGAGCCAGACACATCCTGAGTGTGAGTATCAGTGCTGTCCCCTCTGTCTGTGGCACGTTGGGTGCCTCGCTCTCATCTTCTGTAAAATAAGAAGGCAGTCTTCCTCACAGGGTCAGTGTGAGGGTGAAACGGACTAAGGTGAATGAAGGGCTTGTCTAGAGCTTGACACTTAAAAAGCGTCCGAGCCCAACCATGAAATCAAGTACTGTTATTCAGTACTTAGAACCACCACATGAGAGTGATAAGAATAAGGATTGTCGTTTTGGAGAGAAAGACCCCGATGCTCAGAAATGAAGCAAGGTATTCCCTGCCAGGGGCAGTTTTGGGTAAAACAAATGCACAGCCACGTTAACCCTGCACGGCCTCTCATTAGCGAGCCACCTCTGCTCGCCCCAGTTTGCCATCCACTCCAGCTCTGAGTTCACGCGTTTTCCAGCACCTGGGGTGCATCCTGTCCTCCTCATCTTCTGATACGTCCTCTACGCCTCAGCCTGTCGTTCCTTCCAGAAGTCTGCCCATGTCTCTACCCTACCCTGGTCTGGATGGGGGCTCTCGCCTCACAACGCTGTCCGGGACTCCTCCTGCAACTATGTTCCCCCTGCTCTACAAGCCCCTTGCTTTCAGGGACCATCCCGCTAACCATTCACTCTCTGATGGCTTGGCTGCTGAGCGCCTAATAAACCCTGCTGCTGCTGCTGCTGCTGCTGCTGCTGCTGCTGCATCACTTCAGTCGTGTCCGACTCTGTGCGACCACATAGACGGCAAGCCCACCAGGCTCCCCTGTCCCTGGGATTCTCCAGGCAAGAACACTGGAGTGGGTTGCCATTTCCTTCTCCAACGCATGAAAGTGAAAAGTCAAAGTGAAGTCGCTCAGTCGTGTCCAACTCTTAGCGATCTCATGGACTGCAGCCCACCAGGCTCCTCCGTAGTTAGAGGAAAAAGCAAAGAAGGAAGAATTGAAGAAAGTAAGGGTGTTCTCTTTGGTTGATAGTATTTAGAGTAATGTTGCTTTTCTTTTTTGTCCTAAAAAATTTAATGGGACTGTCACAGTCACATAAAAAGCAGTTAATAACCATATGCGAAACCAGAATCTATTTTCAAGTTCTCTGGGCAACAGAAAGATCAGGAGCTTTGTAGCCAGGAGACCCTGGCTCTGAATCTTGGTTCAGCGAATCACTCATGTCACTGTACTCAGTAGTAAGATAGGCATTCACATTACCTACCACGCAAGGCTGTTGTGAGAAATTAGAAAGAATGTGATGGGAATGGTGTGGACCGTGCACATTGTCTGCTGGGTTGCAGTGATGGCCTCATCATGGTGGGCATCACTGTTGCTGTGACTTCTGTGGTTTTCATTAAGAGCAGAGCTCTTTCCATCTCAGCAGATTGCGTTCTTCAAGGAACACACAGTTCCAACAAATTAGCAGCTCAGCCCTTCTCTCCAATCAGCAAAATTTCTTAAATATGTGCTGGGCCCTGCCCTGAGCAGAATTTGATACTCATTTCTGTGCTTGCGTGGAGAGGTTCATAATCCTAAATTCGGGAACTGGAAATCACACTGAGTACGTTGGCTAAGGAGCCAGGCTGAACTCATCATACAGAGTCCTTGTTCCAAGGAAACAGAAGACGGGTGCTCCCAGGGGATGTGCGTGGTCTGGCGTGGGCACTCGGTTTCTTCTTGCTGCTGTAACAAATCACCACAGACCTGGTGGCTTAAAACTACGCACATTTATTATGCGACAGTTCTGGAGGTCAGAAGTCTGAGCCAGGTCTCACTGCACTAAAATCCAAGTGTCAGCTGGGCTGTGTTCCTCCTGGAGGCTCCAGGCAAGAATCCGTTTCTTGGTCTTCTCCAGCTTCTCAAGGCTGCCTGCATGCCTTGGTGTCTGGCTTGTCTTCCGTCTGCAGAGCCAGCAAGGGCAGCTTTCTCAGGCTGTGTCCCTCTGGCTCCAACTCTCCGGTCTCCTTTCGTTTCTGGGGACCCATGTAACGACATTGGAATAACTCATCTCCCCATCTCAAGATCCTGCAGATCACATCAGCCAAGTCCTCTCCTCCATGTAAGGCCATACAGTCACTGGTTCTGGAGTTCTTCACGTGGACATCTGTGGGGTCCAGTCTTTTGTCCACCACTGGTTCCTGGGGACAGACAAGGTCTCCCACGAGGGGCCTTGAGTGGAGATTTGCTGACGCGCAGAGTGGCCCACCAAAGGCTTTGACGAGTGTGGCTTATTTATAGGGAAACAAGAGGGAAATGTATCCATTTGAGTTTATTATCACATTTTCCATAAAAGGGCATTTTAATTTTAGATAGGGGGTGAGAATTATGATGCTAATTGTACATTGTGCAAAGTGCCTGACCACTTGCACTTATTTAGTCTCTATAATAACCCAGCAAAGCATTAGCTTCATCCTGTTTAAAGACCTGTTCCTGTTATATTGGACATCTGGAATCTGAAGCCAAATCTGTCGAGCTTGAAAGCCCCGTTCTTTCCAATCGGGCACACGAATTCCTGGAAAAGAATCCCTTACTTTTTCCAAGGACTGGGGCTACTGGTCAGCAGTCTCGTTTCCCAGCCAGATGTGGACAGATGCAAAACAAGGGGGCAGTCATGCCTTTTTTTTTTTCTTTTTTTCTGGAACACCAGCTGGGTGGGGAGGTCTGGCCTGGCAAGAACTCAGAGTCATCTGCTCTTTTCTGACTGCCCTTCCAGAAGCAAGCTGATGAAGGGGAAAGGATTTCCCCTCCAGCCTGACATCAAAGGTTCCGGTCAGGGGCTCCCCGAGCCAGGATGCTGTTAGCATGGGATATTAACCAAACACACTTCACCCCTGTGTTTGTCGGGGGTGCTTGTGTCTTTGACGCAGCCTCATTCCTTGGACTTAATTAAAACCCAGTTCCCTCTTTTATTCAATTTATGAGGCCTAGCCAGCAGGATTAAGCGATTACAGACAAAAAGCCCCATTTGTGAAACACTCCTAAACTCAAGCTGTTACGCTGCTTACTTGTACTCCATTAAATTAATAAGGAATGAATGGGCTGATCCATTATGAATAAAGCAGTGGGGAGTCTCTGCCCTGGCTCATACTTCCTGCTCCCTCCTTGGAGAACATTTGTGTAAAATGATTATGTTCATATTCATTCAATTGGAATTCTCTAAAAGTGGAATGCATAAATTACTCTAAAGACACAGAGTTTATCTTAAACATTAACTGCGAAGGGTGAATTAATATGACCATTATAAAACCATTAGCATTCAGCGTATTTACCTACAGCTGCAGTGTACCTAAACCAAATTCAGCCCACGATTGCCGTTTGTGTTGGGTGATCAGGCGAGTTTATTTTAGCCCTCAGTTCATTTAAACTCATAACACACCCTTGAATATCCAATTTTTCCATTAGCTCCTTTCTTCAGGGGTTAACTTGGTTGGAAATTGACTTTCATTGTTTCCTGATTTAACCACAAACCTCTATCCAGCTGTTATGACACCGCAGTGTTTCCAAATACCTGTCGTTTAACTCAACAAGATAGGAACAAAGAGGCTAACTTTGTTCACACTTTGAGGTCCAGACAATTACCTGAGGAGTGCGGGAGACACGACTGAGGAGATGGGACACCCAGGGATCTTTCACTGACCACCTACCCAGATCGTAGAGTGTGTGTAACATGGCCGCATGTGTAACAGGCTACATGTGTAACAGGGCTGGATGTGTAACAGGCCCACATGTCTAACGGGCTACATGTGTAACATAGCTGCATGTGTAAAAGGCTGCATGTGTAACAGGGCCACATGTGTAAAAGGCTGCATGTGTAACAGGCTGCATGTGTAACAGGACTGCATGTATAACAGGCTACATGTGTAACAGACTGCATGTGTAACAGACTGCATGTGTAACATGGCCACATGTGTAACAGGCTGCATTTGTAACAGGGCCGCATGTGTAACAGGGCCGCATGTGTAACAGGGCTGCATGTGTAGCAGGCTACATGTGTAACATGGCCACATGTATAACAGGCCACATGTGTAACAGGCTGCATGTGTAACAGGCTACATGTGTAACATGGCCACACGTGTAAAAGGCTGCCTGTGTAACATGGCCACAGATGTAACAGGTTGCATGTGTAACAGGTTACATGTGTAACAGGGTCGCATATGTAACAGGGCTGCCTGTGTAACATGGCCACATGTGTAACAGGCTGCATGTGTAACAGGCTACGTGTGTAACATGGCCACACGTGTAACAGGTTGCATGTGTAACAGGTTACATGTGTAACAGGGTCGCATGTGTAACAGGGCTGCCTGTGTAACATGGCCACATGTGTAACAGGCTGCATGTGTAACAGGCTACGTGTGTAACTGGCTACATTTTTAACATGGCCCGTATGTAACATGACCACATGTGTAACAGGCTGCATGTGTAACATGGCTCCATAGAAGTCGAAGCTTGCTATGGTCCAGGATCTTCCTCCCTGTTAACTCTGGACGTCTGGGGCTGAATCATTCCTTGTTGGAGGCTGTCCTGTAGGATATTTAGCAGCATCCGTGGTCCTATTCACCAGATACCAGTAACCATACCTGCCTCCCTCTCCAGCAGTTGTGATACCCACAAATGTTTGCAAATGTTACATAGCCCCTAGTTGAGAACCACAGCCTTAATTTTCTTACCAGGAGTCACTCTGCCTCTTTCGAACTTCTTTTTCTGACTCTAAACTGAAAGAAGGTAGCCTCTGAAGGACTTTTATAACCCTGCCAGTACCAACTGTTGTGGAATATAAACCTGCCTGTCAACAGTTGCTTCCTGTCCTTCCTCTGGTGGGGACACAGATCCCCACAGACCTTGGGAAGATGAACCACGCCTTACCCGAAAGCTACTCTCCTTTCTTTACCCCTGTCCTTTCCCTGCTCACAAATGAATTTCCCATTTCAGCCTTGAGTGGTAAAACAGAAACGGTCAGAGCAGAATTTCCACAGGCTTTCCATCTACCCTGCCACCTCCATTTGCCCCTACACGCCCCGCCTTTCTCCTGCGAGTCTAACTAGGAAGTCCACCTGCTCCTAAACTCCATTGTCACCCAGATGGACTTGTGCAGGGCATGCCTCCATCCAAGAGCAGAGGTGTTGCCTCTTCCCTGCTCGAGTAACTCCAACATACACGCACACGCACACACATTCCCCCAGAACCGCACCTGAGAGATGCCGGCTTGCGAGGTCCCCCAGCTGTCAGGAGGGAACTCAGATGCCCTAAAATCCAGGCTGTCTCTTCGGCACGGGGATACCAAGTTCTCTTCCTTATGTGACAACAAAATCCATACCGCCAGCGCAATCCCCTATCCCAGCTCCCGTGCCCTTTCCCTGAGGGCCTCCAAAGTCAGACCTAGGTGGTTGCGAGCCAAACTCACAGGAGGAAAGGGGAGTGCGTGGCACGGCACGGGTGGGAGCGCAGATTCAAGGCGGGTGGAAGCTCTCACCCAACAGCTTCTGCTTTCCTGGGGCTGGACTGTGGATCCCATCTGTTAACTGGGGGTGCTATCCTTGTTGACAGAATACATGATGGAAATGTACAGGAGGTAAAACGTGCTCATTGACACTCACCCAGTGAGAAGGGGCAGGAGGTACAACCCCAAGTGCCTGGGATGCAGTCTGTTGACTCTGACTCAGCACACTGCTCTCTCATTACCTTTGAATTACTACAGTGGGGTTGCAACCCATCAAAAACCAGCTCTTCGTGGCCAGGACTGAGCCCGAAGTAACCGAATGCACTGAGACATCTTCCTTATGCCCAGAGTTTTGAACGCTCACCTCGCCGTATTTTCTGTCTTTCAGATGGTATCGTAAGCAGTTTTACCATCGGCAGGCTTTTGTCTTTCACCTCATTTGCCCCTTTCACCTCGCGGAGACAACTGCTCTCATGCTCTGCATCTCATCAGGCTTTTAAGAAGGAGAGAGTGAACCAGGCGGATGGATAATCAGTAGTGTGGCTTGTTGGCACGGCACTTGCATCATTTGGTACTGAAGGAACCGGCCGTGTCAGCTGCAGGTCCGTGCACCAGGGGCTTTGCAGTCAGATAACACAGGGTCAGGCACCAGCGGACATCGTATTAGCTTCACATACTTGGGCAAGTTACTTAAATTGTGAGTCTCAGTTTTCTCATCTACTGAAAAAACTCACATTCTGTGAAAGTCTCTGGTAAGTGGTCCTGGCCCACCCTCTAAACACAAAACTGAAGCCGTGAAGGCTGCCTCCTCCACGAGGCCCCTCACCTCCTCATCCCCAGCCTGGTGGGAAGGATTAATGCATTCTTTCTTGAAAGGACTTACATGTACATATGGAATTGGCAAAAGTCTGGCTTTTTGGCCCAATTCCAAGTAAAACTAATCATCAGAAACTTCATGCAGATTTACGATTACTCTTTCTCTAACAGGGTGAGGCCCAAGCTGCTGAGACAGAATTAAAAAGGAGCTGCTGCAAGCAGAGAGGGCTCAGGGCTTCACAAAGAGGCATTTTCAGACGGGGCCCCTGGTGTGGAGCTCTGACTCCAGGTTGGCTGTAAATTAATATCAAACGCTAAAACAGCCTCACTCCCCTCTCCTGCGATTGTGGTGATGGGCCCTCACGACTGGGCAACCAGCTTTCATTTAATGCTGATAGAGAGAGGCACATAGGGTCTTCCTAATCTAGGGTGCTTAATCCAAGACATCATTTAATTTTATGACGGCTGGTTTGTCTCAATTAGCCAGACGTGTGCACTGAGGTCTTTCCCCTCGTGGGTCCAGTGGAAATGGCATTGAGTGCTGAGCCCGTTCCAGAGCATCTTGCCGTGTGCTCATCATGAGACCTGTAACGAGCCGTCTCCTTTCTCTGCAGCCCGGTTCCCCTTTTATAAAATGGCTGCTTAGGGTCAGAACGGAGGATGCCAACTGCAAGCAGCCCACAGAAACAGTTTGCTACACACGCCGAAGAAACATTAAATCCACTACCAACACTAAAAAATTGGCAGAGTCCACATGCAAAGCTTGGTTTTTGGCTTCCCTCAGAGAACTGGGGGATTGGGTCACGAGATCTACATTTCAAGAAGGCGGCAGCTGGGTGGCACTGATCATCGGGCCCTGCGTTTCGCTGGATCAGGTGCTGGCTTTCTGCTCTGCCACACCGCCTCTCCCACCCCTGCTCCCTATTATGACATCTGGCCCTGCTATTCATCCATCCATTCTCTGGTTCCTATGTTCTAGTTTGAAACCCCCATGTTGCTAAAAGCTTTTCTAGTTGAATTTAGGATTTTGAGGATCAGTGTGATCTGGAATAGTCCAGTTGAAAATACTCTTGCTAGGTCAATATTTTAGTGAGACCAATCTATTATAATTCTACTAACAAACCTAAAATGCCTCTGATTTAATTGACTCTCTCTCTCTATTTTGAAAGCCTGCTATATGAAAAGAATTTGCTGGCATATACTGGAGATATAAGGATGAATATAAATTTGGTAGAAGAGAAGACAGAAAATAAACAAGGAAGTGGCCAAGTGAATGTTAATGAAATTAACATCTGAGGGAATCTCAGTGTCACAGAGGAACAGAGTTTTATGGAAAAGAACCATTTAGATGGCAACTCCTTTGGCTTAGGAGTTGACATTTAAGCAGACAATAAGAACTAGAGAAGAAGCCAGACAAAGGTCAGTGGGGCTGGATACCAGAGGGTGGAAGTGAGGGGTGTGGAGAGGAAGTTGATGAGGTAGGCAGGGGCTAGACCAATCGGGCATTGGAGGATCTAACCCAGGGCCAAGCTTGATCTTTCAAAGGTCTTGGGAAATGCAGATGAAACCGTTATTGGATGCCAAACTGACATGGATCAGAGTTTCAACTCAGGGAACCCACAGAGATTGAAGCAAACACATCCTCGTCACTCCCCCCCATCCAACTTTGTGACCTTCCTTCTGTCCCCTTTCTCCAAATTATTTGTCCCCCCCAGTGAGTAAATCTCATTAAAGACATCATTTGCATATGGAGGTTTCTTTTCTTGCAGAGGTTTATGATTGAATCATTTCAGAAAAGAAAACCAGCCCTTATTGAAAATGTTCTATGTGCTAGATGCTGTTCCATTAATTAAAAAAACAAAAAACAAAAAAAAAATTGTATTGAAGTATAAACTTGTACTGCAGTTCAGAGCATCAGCGTACAGGTTGATGAATTTTACAAACTGAACTCATCGTGATCAACACCCAGATCAAGAAACAGGATATGTGCAACATTCGAGGTACCTTCCTGTACCTGCTTCCGACCACCATCCCTACCCCTACCAAGAGCAGCCACTAACCCAGATTCTCACCCTGTAGATCAGCTTTTGCCTGTTTTTGAACTTTATATAAATGGAAACGTACAGTATGCACTGGCTTCTTTGTCTCAACATTATATTTTGTGAGATGTATTTCTGTTGTTTGCAGTTGTACTTCCTTCACCGTCCTGACCCTCGCGTTACTCTATTGTGAAATGTAGCACAATTTCTCATTTTCACTGTCAATGGACTTTTCGGTTGTTTGGCGCTATTATGAAGGGTTCTGCAGTGGACAGTCCCAAAAACATCTCTTCACATCTGTATGCATACTTTTCTGCTGAGTATCTACCCCATGAGTCGTGTTCTGCTTCATTCAGTCCTGCCAAACGGTTTTCTGTCTTTATACCTTTCCCATACATTTATTTTTTGAGTTCTCACGTCAACCCTTTGATGAAGGCATCTCATCCCCTTAGGACGGATGAGAAAACAAGGGCTCGGACAAAGCTCTGTCAGTTCCTGCGGGCCACAGAGCCAGTGAGCAGCGGAGCAAGGGCACGAACTTGGGTCTTTCTGGCTCCTTGGTCACAGGGTGCGCTCCATGGCACCTCTCAAGCTCCTCTGTCCATGTGCCCGCTGTCACAGGGTGCGCTCCGTGGCACCTCTCAAGCTCCTCTGTCCATGTGCCCACCGTCACAGGGTGCACTCCGTGGCACCTCTCAGTTGCTGTTTCTCCACCACCCCTTTGCTGACCCAGCCTGGAGAAGTTAACGGTGCTACTCTGCACCTTCCATGGGGTCCCTGCGGCCACCATCATAGATGGTGTTACAGGGGGTGGGAAGGGCAGCTTCCTGGTCAGACAGACCTGGTTTCAGTGTCAGCTCTACCGCTCAGGTCACACGGGCTTGAAGCAAGTTGTGTTCACTTACGGGAACATGGAGGATAATAATTATGGAGATCTACCAGGCTCAGTGTGAAGATTCAGTGATGGGAAGTACAGCACCTACGTGGGATCTGGAACAGAGAATAGGCCCTCAGCAAAATTGACGGATGGATGGACATGCAGAGGGCTAAACAGAGAGGGGCAAGGTATTCCCCGCAACCACGGTTAATCACGGCGTTGGGTACACGCATGTGTGTTTACGTGTATGTCTGTACCTCACACGTGTGTGGTTATATCTGCCTGTCCCCCTCATTTATTGCCATCTACCTGATAGGTCTTGAATAACCTTCCTCCTTTTAGGGATCTGGCTCTCCTCCTCCATCTCTGAGGAGATGAGAGCAGATTCAGATTCGACAAGCCTCTATTGATCAACTACTCTCTGCCAGGGACTTTTAGAACCTCCATTCCCATTCACTCCATCATTTATATTAAGTAAACCTTAAGATTTCATGTCCAACTTCCAATAGGGAAAGTTAGGCTCAGAGAGGTCAAATATCTAACCAGCTTATGAAGCAGAGACAAGACTCATCGCTGGGTCTTGTTTCCAGAGCAGAATGTTTCTCTTATCTCTGGAAACATCACAATGTTTCTCTGTTGAGTCTTTGGTCCTCTGTGATCCTGCTAGAGTTCTCTCTGTTCTTGGCTAAAGAGAGTCTTGTAGAGGCATCGTCTATACTTGCAAGAAGTGGTTTGGAGCCAGCCTGCAATAAGGAAAAAATAGATGTCAAAGGGACCCCAGTGGAAAATCTGTGTAGCAGCTGTGAGCAAGTGTAGCATTGCAGGCCACGTGTCTCTTTGGCTTTGCCCTGAAAGAGCCCCAGCTCAGCTCCCATTCCCCTTACTTAGTGTGCTGGGTTGACTCAAATTGATGTCCACCTCAAATTGATGTCCACCCAGAACCTCAGAATGTGACCTTACTTGCAAAGAGAGTCTTTGCAGATGTCAGTAGTTAAGGATCTTGAGATGAAATCACCCTGGACTCAGGGTAGGCTCTCTATCCAAAGACTGGTGTCCTTATAGGTAGAGAACAGGACACAGAAGCCAGAGGGAAGAGGAGGCAGAAAGCTCGGTGCTGCAGGGACTGCCATGGACTGCTGAGTCTTGCCAGGGGCCTCCAGTGATGAGGAGGGAGGCAGAAGGCAGGTTTTCCTCCAGAGAGTCCAGGAACAGCCAACCGGGCCAGCACCTTGATTTAGGACATCTGGCCTCCAAAGCTGTGAGAGCCTAAGTTTCTGTTGCCTAGGCCACTCAGTCTGCAGTCATTTGTCATAGAACCCTAGGGAGCTCATGCCCTTACGGACTATGTCCTCTTGGGAAACCACTAACCACTGAGCCTTGGTTTTGCACACATGGAAAATGGGTCTATTGAGTGGGAACCACCTTATAGAGATTTGAATTTATATATCTGTTGTGTAAAGAACCCAGAACCTACACACATTGGCCAGGTGTTCCTTCTGTGATGTGACACCAGGGGAGCTTCTGGGGAAAACCTCCAAGCTAAAGTGTCCCTCCTGAGGGGACTCTGCCTGGGCCCGGCCTCTTCTGGGCCTGAAGCCAGTCCTCTCAACTGCCTTCTCAAGGGCAACAAGGCCCATCAGCCCAAGCTCTGTGTTCTTAGGGGTTTTGCAGTGGCTCCTGGAATCTTCCAGGCTCTGTTGCTTCCAGTTGCAAGCACATATCGCCAAAGACGAGTATCCCCCTTAGAACCATAAACGCTCTAATGGCAGTAACGGGGCGGCCTCGATCATGACCAAACGTGATTACATTCCACATAAAAATATAAAAGCTCATTTGAGCCAAGGCTCCCCCTGGGCCCATTGCCTGCACTTTTATTGAAAACCCCGCATTCCTGACTCCGTGAGCGCTGACGTCAGGGCCCGGTGAGGCTGAATCTCAAGGATCCTTGTAAAGCCCCACGGTGGCTGGTGGGCTGGACTCAACTGAAAATCCCTGATATCTCCCAGTGTCCTGCGGCCGAGGGCCCCTCTCCCTCTATTGTCTGGGAGCCCCTGTCTGCTGCGAGAGCCTCACCGCCCTGGCCCAGCCACAGCCTCGCGCTCTGCTCTCCAGCCGGAATGTGAAGGGCCGCCCTGCCCTGTTCCTGGTGTGTCCTGCAGCCCTGCCCTGGAATAAGCAGCCGTGGAGGGCTCCTCGCCTCCCCTCTGCCTGGCCTCTCACGGTCCTGCTTCACCCACCCCTGCTGGGCCCGCGAGCCTCACGGTTCAGTCGCCCCCACAGCCCGAGGCCCAGGCTGGCCTCTGTGGGCTCCCCGCGTGCCACCTCTCACCGCCTGGCTTTGGCTCATGCTTGCCCTTCTGCTGGGACTCTCGTCAGTTACTTATCACTGACTTTCCGACATTGCTTAGGTTTTGGCTTCAACATCAATTTTTCCTCCGAGATGTCTTTCTCTGTTCATCTTTTTAAAGAAAACTGAACTATGGTTGACTTACAATGTTGTGTTGGTTTCAAATATACAGCAAAATTTGTTTTTGAAATATACAGTTGTATATTCTTTTCAGATTTTTTCTGTTATAGTTTATTACAGAACACTGAATGGAATTCCACATGTCATACATCTATTTTATATGTGGTAGTATGCATGTGTAATGTTAATGTCAACCTCCTAATTTCTCTCTCCCTTCTACTTTCTTCTTTGATCACTGTAAGTTTGTTTTCTATGTTTGTGAGTGTTTCTGTTTATTAATATAAGTTTGTGTTACTTTTTTGATTCCACATGTAAGTGATATTATTTAATATTTGTCTTTCTGTGTCTGACTTACTTCACTTAGTATGATAATCTCTAGGTCCATCTTTCTTACTGCAAATGTCATTATTTCATTCTTTTTATGGCTGAGTAGTATCCCACCGAATATATGGACCACATCGTCTTTATCCATTCCTCTGCTAATGGACATTTAGGTCGTTTCCGTCTCTTGGCTGTTGTAAGTAGTGCTGCAGTGAACACTGAGGCACACGTGTCTTTTCAAGTTGGAGTTTTCTCTGGATATGTGTCCAGGAGTGGGACTGCTGGATCATACGGTAGCTCTGTTTCTGGTTCTCTAAGGAATCCCCATATTGTTCCCCCCGTGGCAACACCAGTTTGCATTAACAACAGTGTAGGAGGGCTCCCTTTTCTCCACACCTCCTGCCAGATATCTTTCCTGTGCCAAAGCCTGGCATGGCTCACTTCTCTGGTCGCCTGTGTCCCCAAGTCACCCTGGCTGGTCAGCCACTCTGTCCCCTCTGTGGACACATCTCTGCACCCCAGGCATCATGAGGTCCTGGACAGTGTCTTCCCACCCTTCTCCTTTGGGGCCTGGAGGGTGTCTGACTCACAGGCATGTTGATAAGAGCTGTTGAATGAGTTGACAAAGTGTTGAGAGAAGAATACATCTTCATAGAAGCAGACCAAAAGGGAGGGAAGAGGCAAGAGGGACTGCTGAGTCAGTGTGACAGCAAAGCCACGGAAGGTGGCTTCTCGAGTCCTGTCTGCTTTGATCCTTATAGCAGTCGTGGAAGAGAGCTAACATCCTCCCCCTCCTTCCCTGTCTTTTACTCACGAAGAACAAGTGGTCAGAGACGTTGACTTGGCCTGGGTCACATTTACAGCAAGTATGTGGGGCCAGGATTTTCATCTAGCTTTATTCCACTCTAAATCCGAATTCTCAGCCAGGTCAGGATATAAGAATCCTAGGAAACAAAATCCTGAGAAATGTTTCTAGAGTGTGTGATTGTTCGAAGCGCTGAACTAGGAGTCAAGTCATCCATTCTGCCATCTACACCTTGACAGTCCTGGGACAAGCCAGTTCCCTGCTCTGGGCCTCAGTTTCTTTACCTGAAACAAGACATTTGGGCCTCAGATTAGGTGATTTCAAACAATGCCTGTCCAGCTCAAAAATATTCTTAAAGTATGCAGTTTATGGGGGGGAAAAAAGCATACATTTTGGAAATTCAGTGATTGAGGCAACAGCTGTCAGCATATTTTTGTTCTGTCTTTTAAAAATAGATTATACAGAAGTGTGTATGTATGTGTGGTTGTGTGTGTGTGTGCGTGCGCTCACATGCATATGAACCCATGAACTGAACCTTTTAATGAGTGCTGTTTCCACTCGGAATCCTCAGGGACAAAATAAATAAGTTGTTGATAGTGCTGATCTGGAATCAGACCAAACACTGTGGGTGCTGTCAACGTATTTGTCTTGATTTACCTGGGTTTCTGTTCAAGTGGCATCTCTTGTCTAATTCAAGGAGACAATCAGTTCAACATGAAAAGCTGTGGACTATGAGGGACAGGAGGTGATGGTGATCAAGGCTGGTGGAACAGCCCAAGGAGGCAGGCCCCGATGAGAAGGTATTATTGGCAATACCTGATGAGAAGGGAGGCTTGTTGCTATCTGTAGTTTGTACTTGGTTTAACATGAGGGCCAATTGTAGTTTCCAAAAATATTTAAGTTAAATGGATGCTTAATAAGCTGTTTATGGATTTTCCTGCAAGGTGATTTCTTTCTGATAGAGGAATTCTATCATGTGTTCATTCATTCACACACACACACTCTCTCTCTCTCTCTCTCTCTCTCTCTCTGTCTCCAACAATGGGCCAGATACTGTACTTGGCAATGATGAAAGGTCCCTACTGACACAGAATTTATGAACTAGTTGGAGAGTGCAACAGGCAAACTAGGGGACACCTGATGATGTCCACGTCCTGATCCCTGGAACTGGGGGTTACGTGGCAAAAGGGACTTGAAAGATGTGAAGGATCTGCATATTCATCCTGAATCATCGAGGTGGGCCCAGGGTAGTCACAAGCATCCTCGACATGGAGGACAGGGAAGAAGAGTCAGGAGGTTTTGAAGATGCAAGAAGGGACCACGAGCCCAGGAGTGCAGGTGTCTTCCAGAAGCTGGAGGAGGCAAAGAAATGGATTCCCTCCTGGCTCCTCCAGAAGGAACACTGCTCTGCTGATGCCTGACTTTATCCCAGGGAAGGTGATCTTGGATTTCTGACCTCCGGAACTATCAGCAAATAAATGTGTGTGGTTTTAAGCCACTAAGTTTGTGATGCCTTGTTAAACAGCGCAAGGAAACTAACACTGGAGTCAGGAAATCAGAAGGCTACATGTATCAATGCGCAAAGCGCGCGAGGAGTGATGGGAAGGAGGAAAACTGAGTGTTGTAGGAAGGTCCAGTCGAGGTCCCAAATGCTGTTGGTTGGGGAAGATGCCTCTGGGCTTCCCTGGGGAGAAGGACATTGGTGCCTTGGGGCCCTGTGGGTGGGGAAGAGATTCCACATGGAGCGTGTTCTCTGTGGGAGGGCCCCAACCAGGGAAGGAATAGGGCACGGATCAGGGAGTGAAGGGAGGCTGGAGGGCCTGGTTCACAGTGTGAGGAGGACACAGTGTAAACTCCTCCCGGAAATGGGCTGCTGGGTCAGGTGGAGTTTCTGTAAACCAGCGGAGGGATCTGGGTTCTTATGAAATGAGAATACTCTCAATAGTGTTAAGTCACAGGGAAATAGGTCAGATTTATACTTTTGATCCATACTTTCTAATGCAGTAGCCATTATGTGTAGCTATGTAAATTTAAGTTGATAAAAAATAGTTTAGAACTTTCAGCTTCTTAGGGACAGTAGCCCACATTTTAAATGTTCAGTAGCCCCATGCAGCTAGTCGCTACCAAATCCAGACAGAACAGAGAGAGAACATGTTCAGCACTGGAGAAGTTCTACTGGACTGTGCTTCTGTAGAGGAAACATCCCTTCTGCGAGGGGAGTGTGAGCTGGGGAGGGAGATGGGAAGAGATGTGGGAGAGCAGGGGGGGACTCTCCCCAATACCCCAGGTGGAATTTGATGCTACGTCAACCTGACATGGCTGAGTGGGTAGATTTGAAATCTGTGCAGGAGGGAATCATGGGTTTAGAGGAGTTTCTGCTTCACTTTGACTCTTCATTAGAAGTGTTGCTTAAGTTCATGGGGCCTCAAATTCCTCATCTGTGAATGGGAGTAAAACCTCTTTTAAAGTGGATATTGCAGAGGACAAGCCCTGGCATGCTGGGTGTCCAATAAAATGTACATTTCATACTCTTTTTAAGTCTCCATCTTGAAATTGTCAATCAGATATCAAGATCCAGGTGGGTCACCTTGGAGTTGTTAATAAAAGCACCTGCTGACCAGATGAGCTCTCTGTCTCATGAGCAGAGCCTGATCAGAGAATCTCCCACTCAGCTGGACAAGCCCTAAGTCTAGGACTGCGCCTGGGCGTGAAGGTCACCGGGAAAGGTACAAGGGGAAAGAGCCATATGCGGAAAATGAGCAATTCTGTTCCCCCCACGACGGCGGGGCGCCCAAATGGAGCTATTTTACAGTGAGAACACCACGCAGGACCACACTAGGAGAGCGAGCTTGAGGGAGGCAGGGAGAAGAGCGTGCCATCCGCGCAGAGAAGATAATTGAATCCATGGGAGGTCGACTGGGGCTCATTTCACACGGAACCGCACAACAGCGCATGGCTCGCTCAAAGACAATACAGGCCTTCAAAGGGAACCGCCAAGGGGAGTGCATTTCGCCATTAAGGGCACAACATACTCTAAGTGAGACACATTGTTATGCCTCTTCTTCCCAGCCACAGCCTGGAAATAGCCATAAAAGAAATGAAGTATATTTGCCTTGTTAACACAGTTTGTCTTACATATTCATAAACCATTTTGTGAAACTGCAAGGGAAAGATTCAATTGTCTTGGAAGCTGATAATGGCCAAACTGCCATAGAGAAAGCAGGCAGCATGTTATGGAATTAGCTGCACAATGAATGAAATGCAACGCCTATAATAAACCCATTCAGATATAAATTATGGCCGAGTAGATGCAATGTTTGTTAAGCAATAAAGCTTGCCACCCTGCATGGGAAATTGAATGAGATTTATCATAAAATATGGCGGAGGATATGCTAAGAATCCGACACCCCAGACTGGGTTTAATCAAAACAATCTAGAGAACGGGCTTCCAGGAACAGGAAACCAAAAGAGAATGACAGCAGCGGGTCCAAAGGGCATTATGACATTATGACTCGAAATACTCTTGGTCTCAGCAGTTCCACCAAGAATACTTGAATTTTGGAAAAAGTCAGATCTGTTTTGATTTTTCCTTCAGGAATTATCAAAATGCCTTAAGCTCTGGGAATACAAAATGTGACCAATAATTGGCTTCCTGGTTGGCCAGGGCAATAAATGAATTCAGGGGCAGGGAACTTGTCCAAGTGACACAGGGCTCTTGGTTTCCCTTGGAAATGGTGAGACCGATGATCCCAAGGGAGCCAGTTGGCTTTTCGACCACACTGTCAGATGTTTCCCTGGGTCCCTGAAGGGCGTGTGGCCCGTTTTCTCAGAAGACCTCCCACGAATCTTCCACACACGGTGCTAAATGAATATGAGGGCATGTTGTGTGACGTCTCCTGGAGCTGGAGCTTGGGTTTATCTCAGACTCCATTTTCTGGGCAAAATAAAATGAAACCAAATAAAATAAAACAAGTATTAACCCAGCATGATGCAGTCTTTCTGGTACTGTTACTTGAAAATAACTGCAAATATTTTATGGCTTTACAAGTTGGAGTCAATGATTTCAGTGTACTGAGAACAATGAAAAATACCTTAGGAATGTAATATAGTCCCAGAGTTGGATTAAGAGCGTTCGGAAGCCAAAAGGAATTTTCTGCCTGCTAATAACATTACCCTGAAACCTAATGAAATAATCTCCCCAAAGTCAAGTTTATTTTCCCGTTTGCTGTTTAAAATAAAACAAGCAAATGTCTTTGGTCAGCTCATCACTCCGTCCATATACCATCACATTATGCTTCAGATAGCAAAATTGTAAGGGTTAAAAGGGTCAATTATGAGGTTTTAGAAATACAAATTATTTCCAGCCTTCAGTGAAGTAGGCAGAAAATTTGAATTTGACAACAGGCTTCAACACACTCCCAAAGACGCTTAAAAAAAGCACACCCTTTGGAGATTTTACTGGTGACTTCAGCCACACCATACTCACTGTGTGTGTGTGTGTGTGTGTGTGTGTAAATGTAAACATATACAAATACATACGTATGTATATAAACGTGTATACATTTTACACATATGTATATATGCACAACGATGTATATAACAACAAGAAAAGTATTAACAAAAAAGATTGGAAAAATCAGAATTTGTATCAGATTCTAATAAATTGATAATAAATCTTTTCTTCCCTCTTCTCATCAACCCCCATTCTTCACACTCCTCCCCCAACTAAGATGAAACAAGTGCTAAGTATTTGGAAAGGCAATCAGAACAATAGGATACTGAAATAAAGCATAAAGATGATGATGGCTCTCAATACCTTACCTAAAAGGATAATGCCAACAGCTGCATTCCTATTGGCTATTAACTTTCCTTCCTATCATCTCATTCACTTCTCACAGAAGTCGCTACAGGGAAGGCACCTCCATTGCCATTTTCTGGGTTAGGGAATCAAAGAAGCTCATGCATTATTTTAAAATCCCTTCAGGTACAAGAAACAAGACCCCTGGATTTGAAGTGATGAAGGGCTAATTTGTCCGACGTAACAGGAAGTCTGGTGGTTAGCCTTTCAGAGCAGAATGTGCCAACAGATATCTAGACCTTTTCTCTCGTTCCTCACCATCACCCGCTAGACTTTCCAGAATGAAGAAAGGTGAAGGGTCACACCCCAGAATAGATCCTTTTTTACCGCCAAAATCAAAGGTTTCCCAGTGGCCCCGTTGTGCAGATTTCTTCACTTTCATTTCCCTGATCAGAACTTTTCCTTGGCCACCCCTCACTGGGAAGTGACCAGAGAGAAGGTGGGGTGTGGATATAATATTGTCAGTGAATTATTACATGTTGATCTGCGTTTGCCCAATTGGCACTTCTGTATACTAGCATTTATGTGAACTTGAGATGGATTGGACACACCCACACAACAGAAGGTTTTTAAGTTCTGGTTTATGATTCTGAATTAGTTTAACCAATAAGGATAATTTAGCGTAGTTTCTGAACCATTTGGCTTTCACAGAAACACTAGGTGAGGCAGCCATTAGGACTGATTTTTTAAAGCCGCGTGAGCACTAAGGCCTCTACTTCCAGTTGAAAACTCTAATGTGCGTGATAGTCCTCAGTGAAGTGAGCACTCTGCAGTCCTCACTCTAATGTGCATTACAGATCAGTTAACCAGGATCACGGTGATTGTGTACCTAGGGCATCAGCTGAGAGTTTCAGAATCCAAGATAAAGAAACAAAGAATATGCTTTCCCTTTAAAAAAAAGCTTCTTCATCATCTTGGTTGGTCCAGCCAACCACCATCTTGACTCTGGGTACAACCAATTTGGTACAGATGCCATTCGGTATCCGTGATTCAGTGTGGCCATTTCCACGCACCATGCAGATGTGAGGGAAGAAGAGAAAAGAGCTGAAAAGTACACTACAGACCCCGCTTGCCTTTAAGGCAACCCTCAGTGAAATGTGAGAGCTAATGTTACATTCTCCAGTTACATCACCTGCACTTAGTTCAAAGCACAGAGTCTCTGTTGAACAGGCTTTGGCCGAGGTAGATACTTTCTCCAAGTTTCAGTTACCTGTTATTGTGCAGTGAGCCATCCTAAAATAGAGTGACTTCAAACAGCATCATGCATTGGCTCACAGCACTGTGATTTTAGCAAGGGTTGGGGGGAGTGGCCTGTCTCTGTACCAGCTGATGCTGCTGTCATGTGACTCATTCATCTGGGGGTCATACAGGAGTCCGGGCTGACCTTTTATACATGGCAGTTGGATCCCAAGAAAGTGAAGGTGGACACTTCCAGGCCTCTTCAGTGCTAGATTCCAGAATTTAACACACCTCTGTGCCACATTGCACTGGTCATAGCAAGACACTGGCCAGCCCAGATTGCAGGGGAGGGGAATTACAGTGCAGCCCTTGATGCAAACAGCGGCGTGTGCTCAGGTGGGTGGGAGGGATTCTTGGCGGCCACCTTTGCAGGCAGCCTACACACCCAGGATCGACTCCCTCTGAAGACCTTACAGGTTGCCGCAAGGAATCTTTGTCCTCCCAGGAACCTGCCCATCCCTCAGTGGAGCACGATGTGGAGAGCTTCAGAGCAAGGGATTTAAAGTTGGGTTTCTGGATGCTAAGCCTGTCTGTCTCTCGCTGGCTCACTGTCAGATCTTGATCAAGTTATTTTCTGTGTTGGGGCTTCAGTGTTCTCAGTAAAATGAAGATAATAGCAGTGCTCTCCTCAGAGCCTATTCACAGTATTTTCCAGAGTTAATCTGCCTAAACCATTTAGGACAGTGCCTAATACATGGTTGGGGTTCAATAATATTGATTCACAGCTGCCTCCCGGTCTTCTGTGAGTTTCTGAGGGCAGGCGTGGTGTTGTCATCCCTGGGAAAGATTTTAATGTGTGTAGGTAGGTGCTCAGGGCCTCTGTGATAAGTGAACAGTGAACCAGGCTATCCTTTTCTTTCATTATGCCCAACTGAAGGCAAATATTTAATTTTAAAAGACTACGAATTGGGGTAGCATATATCATGTGTGCTAGAGAAATGAACACTTTTTCATTCATTCAGCAGATATTGTGAATACCAGTAATGAGCTGGGGAGTCCATTATGTACAGGAAGTACCATGGTGTATAAGCCAGGAGTTTCCACCCTTGTGGTAGTTATATTTTAGTGAGAGGAGAAAACAAATAACCTCAAGATAGTAGATGGTGATGCACCATTTGAAGATTATAGCTATACGATAGTGTTTGGTCGAACTAGGAATGGGATGAGATGCAGCTTTGGGCTGGTGATGCAACTTTGGGTTGGTGGAACTCCCAACTTTCCCTAAAAGTTAGGATTTCAGAAGAAACCTTGAGGAGAAAAAGTCAGTCATTTGGAGATGTGTGGGTAGAGTCTCCCAGAGAGAGAGGAGCAAGAACAGAGACGTTTTCTGGAAATGAGCATAGAGTTTAAAGACATCAGGAAGTCCTGTATGCCTGGATCTTGATGATCCAAGGGGAGAAAAGGTAGACGGGCTAAATGAGGTGGTACTTCTGATTCCTGTTTCCCTCTAAGTGCAGTGGATACCACTAGACATGGATGGGAAGTAACCTCCCTTCCCTGTGTTCCATTTTTGGGTTGTTTTATTGCTGACGGCCACCCAGCACAGCCATGACTCGGGAAATCCTGATCTTCTGAGGTACGCGTGTGTGGGAGTAGGTAATGGTGGTGGTAGTTTAGGGCTGGTGGAGAGGGTCCTCCTCTGACAATGCTGGAAATACATTGAGTTCCCCAAGCAAATCCAGATGGTCCAGGTTCTTTCTGTACCAAGAATCAAATGATGATGATCATTCAGTGACAGTGGCGGCCACTGGTTTCATTTTGACTGCGTGCCGGGCACCATTAAGTGCCTCACAGACATCATGTTTCATTCTCACACATGCCCAAGAGCTCGCTGCTGTCGGCATCAGGGTTTTACAGATAAACATGCTGAGATCTGCGAGGTGAAGTGCCTAGCCCGGAGGTTAACCCTCTCGGGATTTGAGTCCGAAGCTCTGGACCTTTTATTTCCAGCACATTTCAAAGCAGCTCATCTGCGTCTCCTCCCATGAAGTCTCCCCAGACGGTGCAGATAGATGGGGACTGAAACTCAATGATCAGTTACAAGATGTTCTCTAGAACTTGCGGAAATCATAGGGTGGGCGAGCTGGTTTTGCAACAATGGTCCTAATGAGCCATTTAGCAGCGAGCATGCACATGTGTGGGAGAGTCGGCAGCACAGCCCGCCCTTGGCACACATTTGTGTCATTGTTTGGTGTCTGTACACAACTTGAGATTTCCAAAGTGCTCCCCGACGAAGAGATGAATGGCCTTTCTCAGATTTTATAGATTTGGGGGTGAGGCAAGCTAACGTCGGCCTCAAGTCTCACGGCAAGAGGATGGAATTTTCCAAGCCTCAAATGGAGAAGCCATGTTCCATGTCCTTCTGTCTAAAGGGTGTATTTTGACCTCCAGCTGAGGTCAGCATACCCAAGAGAGGTTGGCTGTGTCATAGCCTCTCAGTGACTTCATTAGTTTGTCTAGCAAGCATTTGGTGCCTCTGAGGTCTTGGGCACTCTGCTCAGTGTGGGGAGTGCAGGGTGAATAAGACTTGGCCCTGCCTTTGAAAAGTTGTCAAATTTTCCCACCCAGACGCCTGTCCTCATTCAACCTCAGCGTTCCCAGCCCAGTCTAGTGGTGATAGGGATGTAGGCACTGACGGAAGACCACCTGTGTTCAAATCCAGACTCTGTGACTAGGGCTAATGCTTTAACTTTTCTGCCCCTCGGTGTTCTCACCTGCAAAGCTGTACTATCAGTAGTACGTAAGTAAAATAACTTGCGTAAGTAACATGATACAGTATAGCTTTTGGTTTCAAGTTCCTTAATGATAAGTATCACCTGGAATGATTGTTAAAAATACAGTTTCTCAGGCCCCTCTTGTGGAAATTCTGAGGGAGCAGCTCTGGGATTCAAGACCATGGTTTTCTTTGTTTGTTTGGTTTTTTGATTTTAAACAAATATTCCAGGTGATAGTTGTAAACCAGATAATCTGGGAAACATTGATATAATGCATGACAAGCGGTGGTTCTCAGCTTTAGTCGCATATTGCAGTTGCTTGGGGAGCTTTGAAAATACAGATGCCTGGGTCCTGTTTTCATAGGTGGCGGTGCCCACTGGGGTGTTTAAAGGCTCCCCAGTAATTTCTCATGTGCAGCCAAGGTAAAGCATTTAGCACAGTGTCTGGCGCAAAGTGATCGGCAACAAACACCTTGTCATCTTTATCGTTATTTTCATCTTCCCCAAAGAAATGGGAAACCACAGTTAAGGAGGAAAGAATGTCAGCTAGTGTGTAAGAAGAGTGGAAAGAGCCATTCTGAGCCCTGTGACACTGACTATTTCATTATGGCATTTGGGTTCTCTCCTGGACTCCAAATTTTTGCCTTTCTCCTTCTCGACTGTAAAGCTCTATCAGGAGCAAAATAATATGTTTCATTTTAATGTTTTAACATTCCCCCCTAAAATTTATCCAACCCCTTGTATAGCTAGAAATGGTAACCAACTGTTTATCAAATTGATAAGATAAATGTATTAGTAGAGGAATTGCAGAGACAAACTGCTACAGAAAAGAGTGAGGGAAGAGGAGATTCCAGACCACTGGAGAGTGTGCAGGTTGTCACTCGAAGGCCAGCTTCAGTGTTTTGAACTGGAGAAGAGGAGGGCATTTTTGGTGGGAGAAACAGTTTGTAGGAATTTGAGGGGGAGGAAATATCATACGGCTGTACAAGAAGAGAATACTCAGATTGGGATGGGCTGAGATATCCCAGGCAGACCTAAGCTAAAAGGACAAGTGGGAGAAGATGCTAGAGGGGCCACAGCGTTAACTCCGAGAGTTGGGTCAGCTTCCCGAGGCACGCTGGGGTGGATCTGGATTGGAAGCTCGGCTGGGGCAGCTCGCGTGCACACTCCCAGCTGCTGCACCCCTCCGGCTCCCAGTGTCTTGAACAGCAGGGGGATAATGAAGACTTTCTCCGCCGAAGCATGACAGCCTTAGACAGATTCTGTAGAACAAGCATCTTGGCAGCTGTGAGGAAGAGGCGAGACTAGAGATCAGGAGAGCAGTTCTTTCCCAAGTCTCTTCTTCTCAAATAGGGTGAGTGACACGTGTGCTCCCGACAAACAAACAAGCAAACAGAGCCGGCCCCGAGGTCAGCACACAGTGCATGAATGCGTGCCACGCGTTGTCTCCTGAACAGAGGCAGGCTGTGAATTTGGATCTGAGCGTTGTGATTCATGGAGGTGATGAAGGGAGATAGGGTGGTCACTCAGGAGATGCCCAGCCCTTGCTTTTACTGACACCCGAGAACACATCCACCCCGTGGATCTCAAAGTGAAGGAAGACCCCGTGCCAAACGCTCCACATTGCACTCAACACTGAAAACAGCCCAGAGTGCATGGTGCTGCTTCGAGAATGGTCCTTAAAAAAGGCCGTCTCGCCGGTGGGTAAGATAAGGCTCTGTCTTAACCCTGCAGGATTTCCGTTTAGCTTTTGGACACTTCAACTTAAGATTCTCATAGCATTTTTGTTTATTAAAATATACCACTCCAGTGCTGCCTCCTAAAAGTAATGGTTGCCTTTTTTTTTTTTTAAGTCAGCTAAATGATTGATCAGATCCTATTATATCCCACTTTATCTCCAGTGCTGAAAATGTAAGGCTAGGCTTTTAAATATGTATATTGTAATTTCTTGATGTCATATCTAAAGCGTTTATAATGAAATGTCAATAGCAGTGGTGGTATATTAATACAAATCTTCTAATGACATATTTATTACACAGAACAGAAGCATCTCAGCCTTTCTCCCTTGATGCCTTTATGCTGTTTTTAAAACTCTTCATGCCCTGTTTGCATAGAAACATAGGTTCTCATGTTTAAAGTTGCCTGAAGCTTATGTAGCCATGGATTCTTTTCTATTCCAGCCACGGACTCTTTTCCCCTTTTAACCACTTCTGGTCACAAGATGTGGCAAAATCAGGTTGAATAGGCTCTTCACACTCCAAATATTTCCCCCACCATGCCTTTAGGAGAGCAGCTTTGGAGGGGAAAGAAGAGGAGAGAAGGCTATAAGTAAGTAAGTAAGTAAAGTCGCTCAGTCATGTCCGACTCTTTGCAACTCCGTGGACTGTAACCTACCAGGCTCCTCTGTCCATGGGATTTTCCAGGTAAGAGTACTGGAGTGGGTTGCCATTTCCTTCTCCAGGGAATCTTCTTGACCCAACGATCAAAGCCAGGTCTCCAGCACTGCAGGCAGATGCTTTACTGTCTGAGCCACAGGGTATAAATGGATAGAAATGAAGCACCTGGTCTATGTCAGGCACTTAGCACGTTACCTTCTGGAACTGGACATCGGTGACATGCATTGACTTCCCACTTAACAAGGAGGGGAAGTAAGACTCAAGAGAAGCCAACTAGCATGTCTGTTTACACAGCTAGTGTCAGAGAAAAATTCTGTGTCAAATCTGACGTCCCTACCCAAATTCCATCCATAGTAATATACACCTCCAAGGATTAACCTGAAAACATAGGCGGCGAGGGTTTCAATTCCAGGGTGGACACACATTCCTCCAGCCTGTCTCTTCCACTGAATGAAGCTACAGAAGCTCAGTAGAATGCACGGGGAAGCTATGCTTGGAGAAGCAAATGGAAGCCTCTGAAAGTAGCAGTAGCAAGCAAACTGGGGAAAAAGAGCCGAATTCAGAGTCTCTGAAACTTTGGTGAGTTTATCAGCATTTTATCTTCCTCTAACCCACAACTCAAGACAGCTCAAAACACAAGGTGGTCATTCACGCAGACAAAACTCCAAAAGAAGCCCTCCAGCCCTGGCTTGAGGGGCAGGAAGAGGGATGCTCAGAGGGAGCAGGAAATCCATCTCTTTTGAAAAATATCTCTACTGTCTTGAGCCCCAGTGCCTAGGTAATCACTGAATGGCGGTGGCAATGCAGTGTTAGCGAAGGAACCAGGGCGCTTCAGACCACTGATACTCGGAGGGAGATGAGGCTTCCTCTCCAACTGGTCCCAAGAGGGTGTGGAGAGAACTTCCATTGCTCTTTGCCTCCCCTGTCTCCCTACCACTTGGTTTGTAGATGAGGATGCTCCTGTGGGAAAGAGCAGGAAAACAAAGCCCTAGCTTTCTGGTGGGAGCACTAAAATAGCAAGCCTCAGGAAAGTGGGGTGAAGCAGGGACATTAAGGAGAGAGAGGAGCTTGGCAAAATCAACCCAAGTTGTGTATAAACTCCTGGAATCACTCCCACACTGAGCATGGATGTTTCTGACCCCAAATAAAACATCAAAGACTCTGAAACCTGAATTGAGAAGCCCCACTCAGTTCCCAGACAGCCCACTGATAGGATACGCACAAGGTAAATTCAAAGAGCGCTGCAAAGGCTTTGAAAAGGGGACTGAAAATTGAAACCACAACCTACAAACGTCTGGGGAGAATTTGCTTCATCCAACAGAGTCAGTTTCCTGGTAAACCGGAAGGGCCAACATCCCCCAAGGGATTTAAACAGCATCCAGTGACTCCTAACCTAACATTCAAAATGTCAAGCATACAATCCAACGTTACCTGACAAGTAAAGAACCAGGAAAAGATCAACTTGCATGGGAAAAGATAATGAGGAGAATGGTCGCTGCTGTCCAGTTGCTGAGTCGTGTGTGCTTTGTGGTCTCGTGGCCTGGGGCACACCAGGCTCCTCTGTCCTCCATGGCTTCCTGGAGTTTGCTCAGGTTCACATCCGTTGAGTTGCAGATGCTGTCTAATCATCAATAGAGTAGCAATGCCAAAATGACACAGATATTAGGGTACCTCATAGAGACTCTAAGACAGCTATTATTAAAATGACCCAAGGAGTAAGAGCCTACACTTTTGAAATGAATGGAATGATAGAATGCTTCACAAAATAAATGGAAGATATATAAAAATGAAAATCTTAGAATAACCTAAATTAAAAAAAAACAACACCGCATTGAATGTACTTTATAACAGAGTAGAGATTAAAAGAGGACAATCACTAGATGGACCTGATTGATGAAAATTACCCAACCTCAACAATAGAGTGAAAAAAATTGAAAAGACCCTCAGGGATCTTGGTTCAATAGCAAAGGTTTAATATTTGTGTTACAGGAGTCCCAGAGGAGAGGATAAACAGTGTAGTAAAAACAAGCAAAAAAAAAAAAAACCACACAATAAACAATTTGAAGAAATAATAGCTGAAAACTTCCCAAATTTAAGAAAAGATATAAATTTACAGATTCATGAATTCCAAACAGAATAAACCAAATGAAATACCCTCTGATAGATTATCATTAAACTATTTAAACAGATAAAGAAAAAAAAATCCTGAAAACACCTGGAGGAAAACAGCCCATTACTTTAAAGGATGACAATTTGAATGGCTGTGGTTTTCTTCTCAGAAATCATGGAGGCCAGAGGAGGTAGAATGACACTTTTAAAGGGTTGGAAGAAAAGAACTGTCACCTCACAATTTTACAACCAATGAAAATATAGATATATTCAGTGACTAAAGGTAGACACTAAGGGGAAACCAGCTGTCCCAATTTGGTTCCCCAAGACTGAGGGGCTCCCCTGGATACAGGACTTCTAACGCTACAGCTAGGCAAACAAGGTCAGCTGTTCTCAGGTGAGAGAACGCTCAGAGAATTTGTTGCCATTAGTCCTGCTCTAAAGAATTGCTAAAGTGCTTTAGACAGAAGAAAATGATAACAGGTGGAGACTCGAAGCATCCGAAATGAAGAAAAATGGAAATGACAAATATCTTAATAAATAAACTGGTGATTTCTTCTCCCTTTGAGTTTTTAAAATGTGCTTGATGGTTGAAAGCAAAAATATAACACAGTCTGACGAGGTTTTCAATGTGTATACACATGCTATTAGCATCACACTTAATGGTGAAAGACTGCAGGCGCTCCCCCTTCAGTGGGATAAGATCGGAATAAAGGATGGAGATCTAGTCTCAGCACTCCCATTCAGCATTTTTGTGGAAGTTCTAGCAAGCACAACAATCAGAGGAGCAATCAGAGGAAATAAAATTCATACGGATTATAAAGGAAGAAACAAAACTCACTCCATTCCTCAGAGGACATGATTGGATTCGTAGAAAATTTCAATTAGTTTACAAACAATAGCAACAACACTATAAACTCTTAGTACTGGTGTGTTAATTTAGGAAAATTACAGGATCCAAATTACAGGTAAAAGTTCATTGTATTTATACATACTAGCAAGAAAGACCTGAAACCAAAATTTGAAAAACAAGCCAAAAAATAATACCATCTACAATAGCTCCACAGGTGAAATTCTTAGATATAAACCTTAAAGTCACATTTAGGATCTGTGTACTGAAAACTACAAACTGCAGACAAAAAGAAAGAAAAGAAGATCTAAATCAATGGGGAGACATCTCTTGATCGTGGATTGGATTGGGAGACTCAATATAGTAAAATGTCAGTTCTCCCCAAATTAATCTATAGGTTCAATGTACTTTCTAATCAATATCCTAGTATTTTGTTTGTTTCTATCTTATAGACAAACTTATTCTAAAAATCTATGGAAAGGCAAAGGAGCTGAAATAATCAAAACAAATTTGTAAAAGAAAAATGAAGTTGGAGAAATCACTCTACCCAATTTTGAGACTTACTATAAACCTATAGCAATTGAGGCATGAGGTATTATTTAAGGGGAAACCACAGAGACCAAATGGAGCAAAATAGAGAGTTCAGAAATAGACCCAAACAAATATGGTAAATTGATTTTTGAAAAAAATAAAGAAGGTAGTTCAATAGATAAAGGATATTTTTATAATAAATGGTGCCAGAAAATATTATATGTGTGTATATATATATATAAAACCTCAACCTAAATTTCACATCCTATTTCAAATCCTAAAAGATGAAGCTGTTAAAGTGCTGCACTCAATATGCCAGCAAATTTGGAAAACTCAGCAGTGGCCACAGGACTGGAAAAGGTCAGTTTTCATTCCAATCCCAAAGAAAAGCAATGCCAAAGAATGTTCAAACTACCACACAGTTGCACTCATCTCACACACTAGTAAAGTAATGCTCAAAATTCTCCAAGCCAGGCTTCAACAGTAAGTGAACTGTGAACTTCCAGATGTTCAAGCTGGATTTAGAAAAGGCAGAGGAACCAGAGATCAAATTGCCAACATCCGCTGGATCATCAAAAAAGCAAGAGAGTTCCAGAAAAAACATCTACTTCTGCTTTATTGACTATGCCAAAGCCTTTGACTGTGTAGACCACAACAAACTGGAAAATTGTTAAAGAGATGGGAATACCAGACCACCTGACCTATCTCTTGAGAAATCTGTATGCAGGTCAGGAAGCAACAGTTAGAACTGGACATGAAACAACAGACTGGTTCCAAATCAGGAAAGGAGTACGTCAAGGCTGTATATTGTCACCCTGCTTATTTAACTTACATGCAGAGTACATCATGAGAAATGCTGGGCTGGATGAAGCACAAGCTGGAATCAAGATTGCCGGAAGAGATATCAATAACCTCAGATATGCAGATGACACCACCCCTATGGCAGAAAGTGAAGAAGAACTAAAGAGCCTCTTGATGAAAGTGAAAGAGGAGAATGAAAAAGTTGGCTTAAAATTCAATGTTCAGAAAACTAAGATCATGGCATCCAGTCCCATCACTTCATGGCAAATAGATGGGAAACAATGGAAACAGTGAGAGACTTTATTTTGGGGGGCTCTAAAATCACTGCAGATGGTGACTGCAGCCATGAAATTAAAAAATGCTCCTTGGAAGAAAAGCTATGACCAACCTAGACAGCATATTAAAAAGCAGAGACATTACTTTGTCAACAAAGGTCTGTATAGTCAAAGCTATGGTTTTTCCAGTGGTCATGTACAGATGTGAGAATTGGACTATAAAGAAAGCTGAGTGTGGAAGAATTGATACCTTTGAACTGTGGTGTTGGACAAGACTCTTGAGAGTCCCTTGGACTGCAAGGAGATCCGATCAGTCCATCCCAAAGGAAATCAGTCCTGAATATTCATTGGAAGGACTGATGCTGAAGCTGAAACTCCAATATCTTGGTCACTTGATGCGAAGAACTGACTCATTGGAAAAGACCCTGATGCTGGGGAAGGTTAAAGGCGGGAGGAGAAGGGGACGACAGAGGATGAGATGGTGGGATGGCATCACTGACTCCGTGGACATGGGTTTGAGTAAACTCCAGGAGTTGGTGATGGACACGGAGGCCTGGCATGCTGCAGTTCATGGGGTCGCAAAGAGTCAAGCATGACTGAGTGACTGAACTGAACTGAATTGATACAAAAATTAACTCAAATTATAAATAGATCTAAAAGTAAAATTCAGAACAATAATACTTTTAGAAGAAAACATAGAAGAAAATATTTGTCACCTGGGGTTAGGAAAAGAGTTCTTAGGTATAACCAATATGATAATTAAGGAAAAAAAATAATTTGACTTAACATTAGAGATGTTTGCTCCATGAAAGATACTGCTAAAAGAATGAAAAGGTAAGCTATGCTGTGTGTGTGTGTGTGTGCTCAGACATGTCCGACTCCTTGTCACCCCATGGACTGTAGCCCACCAGGCTCCTCTGTCCATGGGATTTTCTGGGTAAGAAATATTGGAGTGGGTTGCCATTTCTTTCTCTAGGGGATCTTCCCAACCCAGTGATCTGACCCACATCTCCTGCATTGGCAGGTGGGTTTTTCACCACTGAGCCACCTGGAAAGCCCAAGAAGATAAACTACAGACTAGGAAAAATATTTGCAAATCACATGTCAACAAAGGACTTACATCTGGACTATATATTCAATAGTAAGAATGAAATAATCTGATTTTCTTAAAAAGGGCAAAATACTTGAATAAATATTTCACCAAAGGGAAGGCAAATTAGCACATGAAAAGACATTCAATCAATAGAAACAAATTGAATGAAAATTAATCCCATAATGAGATACCACTGCAATTTGTTAGAGTGGACAAAAAAACCAAAAAAAAACAAAAAAAAACCTGACAATACAGTGATGGCTATGGGAGGTTGTCATCGAGAAGATGTGGGTTGACCCATGAGCCAGACCCGGGGAGCTGAAGCCTCCTCCCCATCCTTGGAATGTCTGTTCTGCCTACTGTCCCCACTGTGGGACTGTTCCAAGGACAGAACCCTGAAAGAGTTAGTTGTGGTTGAGGCCATCTGGACACTATAGTGATGAGACTCCACTGAGGCCTCTGTATAAAATTTTATGATTCTGACCAGTGGGCACAGATATCTATCTACTCGTTTTGTGTCTGTCCAAGAAAAGCTTTGGAAGTAAGTTCTCCTACCAATGTGGAGTGGTCTGCCTCTTTCATCCAACTCTTTTTGCCCCATCTGTGTACGGGAGCCAGTCTGAGATTTCATCTGAGAAAGTCCCGCAATTGTAAACCCAACAGCAGCGAGAGTGTGGAGCAGTAGGAACTCTCATCCACTGTCAGTGGGGTTTTAAAATGGTACAGTCTCTCTGGAGAACAAGTTGATAGTTTCCTCACAGTTAAATACACGCCTATCCTGTGACACAGCGGTCCTGCTCCTGGGTGTTTATCCTACAGAAACGAAAACTTGTGTTCCCAGAATAATTTGTGCATGAATATTTGTAAGAGCTCTACTCACAACTGCTAAAGTTGGGAAACGAACCAAATGTCCTTCAGTGAATGAATAGATGAGCAGACTGTGGTGCATGCATCCAATGGAATACTCTCAGCAATTAAAAAGGAGCGGACTCTGGGTACATATGACTCAGATGGATCTCGGTGCACTATATGGAGTAAAAGAAGCCGCTTGAAGTATTCCATTCACGTGAAATTCTTGAAAAGAAAACAACTGTTGTGCATGACAAAGACCAGATCAGTTACTGCCAGGTGTTAGAGACGTGGGCGGGGGTGGCTACAAAGGCAAGCAGGTGATGGGCTTCTTCTGTGTTTTGATTGTGGTTGTAGTTACACGAACCTATGAACATGTTACATAGAATTTATAGAACTACAGGTGTAAAATAAAAGGCATTTTTAGCTAAAGTGCTAAAAAGTAGTAAGTACAGTCACTATTCTTGTTGTATTTTATTTGTATAAATATATATATAATAAAAATATATATAAATAAATAATATATATAATATAAATAAATATAATAAAATATATGTTGTATATGTATTTTTAATTACAAATATATTTCCAAAATACACTCTCATTGCAAAAACAATAGTTTGTTGTCTATGTCTGTGCCTCTATTTCTGCTTTGCAAATAAGTTCGTCTGCACCGTGAGGTGGGATGAACGGGGAGACTGGGATCCACATATGTACACTATTGACTGTTACTGTTTAGGTGCTCAGGCACTTAGTCCGACTCTTTTATGACCCCATGGACTGTGGCCCATCAGGCTCCTTCTGTCCGTGGGGTCTCCCAGGCAAGAATACTGGAGTGGGTTGCCATTTCCTTCTCCAGGGGAATCTTCCTGATGCAGGGATCAAACCCACATCTTGTGCCTTGGCAAGCAGATTCTTTACCGCCGAGCCACCAGGGAAAGCCCACACTGTTGATATTATGTACAAAGTAGATGACTAATGAGAACCTACCATAGGGCACTGGGAACTCTACTCAATGCTCTGTGGTGACCTAAATGGGAAGGCCATCTTAAATGGGGGGTATATTTATATACACGTATAACGGAGCCACTTTGCTGTACAGAAGAACTAGCACAACATTGTAAACCACCTGTTCTTAAAAGAAAAAAAGTAATAAAGATGCAGCTGAAGCTCCTATGCCAGCTTGATAAAACCTGTCAATTTCCCTCCCTCCCCAGGGGCAACCTCTCTTATCAGTGCATCTCTTTCTTTTTTTTTGGAATTTTATTTCAAAAACTCAACTCTTAATGATAAAATAAGTGAGATTAAACAAGGAAGAGCATCTCAGTCGTTCAAATACGTGGAAAAATCGGTACAAAGTAGGTGATGATGCCATTGTTAGGACATCGTGGGGCACACACACGTGTATCTATGTTCCCTGAGTTTATTTTAAAAATTATTTTCTGTTACCAGCCACCACCCTCACTCACACTTCAACTCTGTTCATCTCATGTCTTGCTGTTCATTTTCTCTGACTTATTTCATGCCTTTTAAGCCTTCCCATCTCAAATCTCCCTCATCAATCACGAACTATCACAAAATCAATCTTAGGGCAGATGTTACGAACAGACACTCGACAGATGCAGAGCTACAGCCGAAGCAAACCCCTCCTTTTGGATCCGCTGGGCCCTGGCACTCGTGTCTTGCGTACTCCCCGTGCCATCTTTCACGTAGTGGCTCTGACGAAATGCACTGATTTCTCATATTTCTGGTTTTAAATCTGGGGCCCATTTTCCCAGTTCTGAGCATCTCTCTCGTTACAGTGTGGGGTCCTTCAGGCCGAGCTGGCTGTGGTGCCTGTTTGGTACACCCTGGGGCCTCCCTTGATGGTCAGCCCCCTGGACGAGCTCTGCTAACGTAGAGCAAAGCGTGGCCTAGGCTCAAGCCACAGGCATAGCCCATCTTTCTTCCTGTCTTGCCTGTCCACATTTTGGATTGTTTTTCCTCTTTGCTCAATCATAGATGGTATCTCTATGCTGCCACTAACTCAACCATATTTTAATCACATTAGTTAGTCCAATTGTCAAGTGGCAAAAAATAGATTAGTAGCTTGAATAGTTGAGCTGATATGGTTATTTCATCATCAGTGGTTGTAATGGTTCAGTGATTATAATGGGATCAGATTGAATATTTAGCATCCAATCCATTGAATAGAAATTGACCTAAAACAGTCAATTTGGCCTCTCAGTTAGAGCCAGCCTCTGTCCTTATTTTTAAGCATCACCTCTCTCAATAAGATCACAAAGCTGCTTTCCATGACCACGTGTTATAATTTGTGTCCTGATTTACGTGAATTTTCTTTGGTAAACACTGTCATGTAACAGCCATATCCACAGATATGATAATAATGAGCTATGTGATTATAAGGGATGTTTTTCTAGTTCCCCAAATTCCCTTGATATTTACTATATTGATTTTATAACAAAGCTACAACCCAAAGAGAGACCACCTTTATGAACAGACCTGTAAAGAGAGAAGCTTCCTCCATATTTAAATCCATGAAAGGAGATGCCGTCTTTACTCTCCGACTACTTTTCCTAGCGCCCGGAACAAGAACTGCGTGTATTAATGGCAGGCACTCCCACTGGAGAAGGACACAAACCACTCACGGCCCCAGATATGTGTGGGGTGCCATGCAGCATGCTGTGCCCTTTATGTGTGTGAGATTTGGGAAAATCCTGCAGTGATTGTGTAAAACTCACACTGGAGTTTCACACAATCATTCTATCCTTCTTTTAGAAGTAGGGAAATAGGCTCACAGTCAGGGACACCCCAAGTTGATACAGTGTCTTTGTGCAAGTGAAACCCCTGGGGGACACAGTTCTGTGGCTTGGCTGGTGGGGCACAGTCTCCACTTGTTGAAAACATGTTTCGCAGTTAGCAACCTGTGCAACTGTACATGGTGGCCCTACTCTGAAAAGTCAAGAAACTTACCCTGGGTCACAAATTAGAAAGTAAAGTTTAACTGAATCTGAAGTTCATGTTCTGGCCGTTTATACAAACTGCTTACTGGTAAATGAATAAAATTCATGCTGTCCTTATACTGAGAATATTCAATGATCCAGACTCTAAAAGATTGGATGTAACAAAATACATGTAGATGGTTTCTCCAAATTCAGCTCATATTGCCTCTGATTGAGAACTTCTTTATTTTTGCATGTTGTGGTTGACTTTAAATTCAACTCAATCAAGCTCCAAAACCACCTACCCACCCCCAGCACCACCTCCCAACCTCCTAACCCCAGGGGCCAAGTTCAACAATACACTTGCTTTATTTCCTAGACTGGGCCCTGAAATATTGGCAGTGGCATCAGTAAAAACCACAATAGCATTAAGAGAATTCAAAGAAACCGATTTTCTTTTAGTAGGTCATATAGTCAACACTTTCCAAAAATATCTACAGCTTTGTCTAATGCAGATTTATAACTTGACTACTAATAAAGCTTTATTTCTCCCAAGCTGTGGTATTTAAAATTCACATGATGTAATACTATTAACTAATGTTGCAATTTATTTCTATTTAAGGTATTATGCAAGGGAAACGTAGAAGAGTAGCTTAATGGAAGTGATTCAGAATGATATTAAGTGTTAATTAAAGCACAATAAAGTAATAATGAGCTTGATTTTCAGACCTGGGTTAGAGGTAAAGTTTCCCTGAATTTTGACCACCTCTTTATTATTTATAATGCTATACCCCTCTGAACATCCCCTCTTCTGCCTCGGTGTGATTTGGGTCCATGATTCACTATTTGTGCCTTCAAGAGTTTTCTTTAGGGGGATGTATAGCCAGATAGAGTTTCCCTGGTGGTTCAGTGGTAAAGAATCTGCCTGCAATGCAGGAGCTGCAGGAGACACGGGTTTGATCCCTAGAGGGCGTGGCAATCCACTCCAGTGTTCCAGCCTGGAGAATCCCATGAACAGAGAAGCCTGGCAGGCTACGGTCCATAGGGTCACAAAGAGTTGGACACGACTGACGCGACTTAGCACACATGCACGCATAGCACCATATATCTGTTTTATTAACAAATGGGCAAATGTCTGGCATAGCTGAGCAAACTTTCTGGCATAAAACACATCTAAAGAACATGTGCCCAGTAGAATGCATATACGTGTTCACTGAAAGACACACAGCACAGTGCTCACAGGGGCACTCGCGGCAGCCCAGACGAGGACACCACCTAAGTGCCACCAGCAGGGGAACGCACGCTGGTGGACTCCCTGCAGGCGCCCCGTGTGCCATGCCTCTCTCGCCTCTTCTCCTTGACGTCTGCTGAGTTTAGCTGATTCCAAAATGAGTACCAGGTCCTTTCAGAGTGAATGCATCCCTACGGTGCTCATGGGTGCTCCTTGCCCCACCCAGCCGGCCTGTGTAAATCAAGAAGCATGCTATCTCTGAGCCCTTGGTCGTCCGTTTCACTGGGTGAAATGCAGAAACCAACTCTGGCTGCAGATGAAGTATCAGAGACTGCTTTTCCCACTCTAAGGCCTCGGGGAGTTAAAGGAAGGGGGAACATTATATCCTGCTCTGGGTCTACTGTATTAAATGAGACCATACAAGGCCCTTGGAACCGGGTAACCACTTGAAACATACTGGTAACTACTTTGACCATACTTTGAGTACTTGTACATATTGGTAAACTACTTTTACTTTGTAAAAGAGAGGAACAGCATGTAATGAAAACATCCTACTTCTTGATATTTCTTCAAAAGTTCAAGGAAAAAAAAATCTATTCCCTTCCTGTCTTCAATGGCTCCCTAACACAGAATAAGCATTTCAGTAAGTCATTTAAACCCAAACCCCTCCCCACCCCACCCCACCAATCAGACACTGCAGACTGTGGCCTAGGGGTCAAATCTGGCCCACCACCTGACTTTTGTAAATGAGAGTTTTATTGGAACACAGCAGTGTCCATTTGTTTACACACTGTCTGTGGCTGCTTTTGTGCTTTAAGAGCAATGGTGTAGTTATGACAGAGGCGGTGTGGCCAACAATCCCTTGAGTCCTTTGGTTCTTCACAAAAAATGTTTGCCCACCACTTTTTAGCCTCATCGTCCCTCCAGGTCTCACCCCAAAGAGGCTCTCCTCCTAGATCAGTGATTTCTTTCCTGCCCCCAGCTTTTCCCTCATGTGGTTCCTTCTACCCAGAGTTACCTTTCAGCTGTGCCTTTCTTTCAAAAACTTATTCATTTTTTTTCCCCGCAGACTTTCTGAGATATAATTGACATATGACATTGTATAAGTTTAAGATGCACTCGTGACAATTTGATACTTTTGTATATTGCAAAGTGATAACCACAATAAGGTTAGTTAACATATCACCTCACATAACTATATATAATGTATTTTTTTTTTGGTGTGTGGTAATAAAATGCAGTGTTGTTAGCTATAGTCACTATGCTTTATGTTAGATCCCCACAACTTACTCATGACTGGAAAATTTACACCCTTTTACCTATGTCTTCTCATTTCTTCTACTCCTGGCAACCACCCCTGTACTTTCTGTTTCTGTAAGTTCAGCAGTTTTAGCTTCCATATGTAAGTGATATCAAGGAAATGGCAACCTACTCCAGTATTCTTTCCTGGAGAATCCCATGGGCAGAGGAACCTGGTAGGCTACAGTCCATGGGGTTGCAAGAGTTGGACACGACTTAGCGACTAAACCATAATCCATGATATCAAGTGATATCATACTAATATGACATCACTTACGTATAAGTAAAGAATTTGTTTTTACCTATAGGGCTTATTTCACTTAGCATAATGCCCTCAAGGTCTGATTATGTTGTTACAAATGTCAGGATTTCCTTTTTTATGTCTGAATAATATTCTGCAGTGTGTGTGTGTGTGTGTGTGTGTGTGTGTGTATCACATTGTCTCTATTCCTTCTTGCATTGTTGGACGCTTAGGTTGTTTGCATATATACTTTGGTTGTTATAAATAATGCTGCAGTGAATGGGTATAGATACTGTTAATAATAGATAATGTTGAGATACTGATTTCATGTCCTTTGGATGTATTCCCAGATATGGGATTGCTAAATTATAATCCAGTCATACTTTAAATTTGTTGAGAAGCTTGCCTACTGGTTTCCATAATGGCTGTATCAGTTTCTATCCAGACCAACAATGCACAATAGTTTCCTCTTGCCCACATTCTCATCAATACTTGTTATCTCTTTTCTTTTTGACAATAGCCATTCTAACAGGTATGAAGTGACATATCTTTGTGGTTTTGATTTGAATTTCCATGAAGATTAGTAATTTTGAACATTTTTCATCTACAGGGTGGACATTTGTGTGTCTTCTTTGGAAAAATGCCTATTCATATGTTCTGATCATTTAAAATCAGATTATTTGTTTTATCCTCAGATATGCATATGACACCACCCTTATGGCAGAAAGTGAAGAAGAACTAAAGAGCCTTTTGATGAAAGTGAAAGAGGAGAGTGAAAAAGTTGGCTTAAAATTCAACATTCAAAAAACTAAGATCATGGCATCCGGTCCCATCACTTCATGGCAAATAGATGGGGAAACAGTGGAAACAGTGGCTGACTTTACTTCTGTGGGCTCCAAAATCACTGCAGATGGTGACTTCAGCCATGAAAATGAAAGAAACTTGCTCCTCGGAAGAAAACCCATGACCAACCTAGACAGCATATTAAAAAGCAGAGACATTGCTTTGCCAACAAAGGTCCATCTAGTCAAAGCTGTGATTTTTCAGTAGTCATGTGAGAGCTGGACTATAAAGAGAGCTGAAGTAAAGTGAAGTCACTCAGTCAGGTCCGACTCTTTGTGACCCCATAGACTGTAGCCTACCAGGCTCCTCAGTCCGTGAAATTTTCCAGGCAAGAGTACTGGAGTGGATTGCCATTTCTTTCTCCAGATAAAGAAAGCTGAGTGTCGAAGAATTGATGCCTTTGAACTATGGTGTTGGAGAAGACTCTTGAGAGTCCCTTGGACTGCAAGGAGATCCAACCAGTTCCTCCTAAAGGAAATCAGTCCTGAATATTCATTGGAAGGACTGATGCTGAGGCTGAAACTCCAATACTTTGGCCACCTGTTGTGAAAAACTGACGCATTTGAAAAGACCCTGATGCTGGGAAAGATTGAGGGCAGGAGGAGAAGGGGATGACAGAGGATGAGATGGTTGGATGGTATCACTGACTTGATGAACATGAGTTTGAGCAAGCTCCAGGAGTTGGTGATGGACAGGGAAGCCTGGCGTGCTGCAGTCCATGGGGTCGCACAGTTGGACATGACTGAGTGATTGAACTGACTGAGTTGAGTTATATGAATCCCTTACGCATTTTGGCTTAACTCCTTATCCGATGCATGGCATGCGTATATTTTCTCCGTTTCCATAGGTGGCCGCTTCATTTTGCCGATCATTTCTTTCCCTGTGCAGAAGCTTATAAGTCTGTTGGAGTCCCACTAGTTTATTTTTGCTTTTATTGCTTGTGCTTTTAGTGTCATATCAACAAAAATCATTTTCAAGACCAGTGTCAAGGAGGTTCCCCCCTATGTTTTCTTTTAAAAGGTTTGCAGTTTCGGGCCTTTCATTTTAGTCTTTAATCCATTTCAAGTCAATTTTCATGCCAGGTGTAAGATAGGTTACAGTTTTCTTCTTTTGTGTGTGAATACCCAGTTTTCTCAAGACTAGTTATTGAAAAGACTGTACTATCCCCACTGTATAATCTTCTCTGTCTTGGTAAATATTAATTAACTGTATGTGCATGGGTCTATGTCTAGGCTCTTGATTCTGTTTATTAGTCTCTGTGTCTGTTTTTTACGCCAGTACCATGCCATTTTAGTTACTATAGCTTTGTAATATCATTTGAAATCAGTGAATGTGATGCCTTCAGCTTTGTTCTTTTTTCTCCAGATTGCTTTGGCTATTCTGTGTCTTTGTGGTTCCATACAAATTTTAGGATTTTGTTGCTGTTGTTCAGTCACCAAGTCAAGTATGACTCATTGTGACCCCATGAACTTCAGCATGCCAGGCTTCCCTGTCCTTCAAATCTCCCGGAGTTTGCTCAGCTTCATGCCCATTGAGTTGGAAACGCTATCTAGCCATCTCATCCTCTGCCAACCTCTGCTCCTTTTGCTTTCAATCTTTCCCAGCATCAGGGTCTTTTCCAGTGAGTCAGCTCTTCGCATCAGGTGGCCAAAGTATTGGAGCTTCAGCTTCAGTATCAATCATTCCAAAGAATATTCAGGGTTGATTTCCTTTAGGATTGACTGGTTTGATTTCCTGTCAGTCTAATCGTTATTATTTTCATTCTGTTACATTTGGGTCTAGCTTGTCCTTGTTTTTCCAGTTCCTTGAGGTATAACATTAAGTTGTTTATTTGAGATCTTTCTTTTCTCTTGATGTAAGCATTTATCACTGTAAACTTTTTCCTTAAGAACTGTTCTTGCCACATCCCGTCAGTTTCCATATATTGTGTTTTCAGTTTCACTTGTCTCAAATACTTTCTGATTCCTCTTTTGATTTCTTCTTTGACCCAGTGATTTTCAGCACTGTGTTGCTTAATGTATTTATGGATTTGTGGATTTGATCATTTCCCTCCTGTTCTTGACTTTTAGTTTAGTTTCATCCATTATAGTCTGAAAAGAAACTTGATATGATTTCAGTTTTCTTAAATTTCCCGGGGAATGTTCCATACATGCTTGAGAAGAATGTGTATTTTGGTGTTGAATCTTGGTTTTCTTTAATATGGTCAGTCACTTCTTTTGAAGAATTTAGTCTACTTATGCTTAAAGTACTTATTGATAGGTAAAGCCATTTAGTTCATTGTTTCATGACTCTTTTTTCCCCAGTTCTTTTCTTTGTGATTTATTTTTTTTGTAGTTGTATATTTTAATTCCCTTTTCTTTGAATTTTTGTATCTACTAAAGGTTTTTTCTTTGTGGTTACTATGAGGCTTACATAAAACATCTTATTGATATAATGGTCTATTTTAAGCTGATAACAACTTCAATTGTATACAAAAACTACAATTTTACTTCTCCTCACACTTTATGGTATTATTGTCACACTTGACATCTTTTTATGTTACATATCCATTAAAAAATTATAGCACTAGTTGTTTTCAGTATCATTGCTTTTTTAACTTTTATATAAGAAATAAAACCAGTACTATATTTGGGTATCCTGAATTTGACCGTATATTTAACTTTGCCAGTGAGTTTTATATGCTCATATGTTTTCATGTTACTTGGTATCCTTTAGTTTCAACCTGAAGAGCTCCCTTTAGCATTTGTTATAAGAGAGGCCTAGTGGAGACAAATCCCCTTAATTTTTGTTTGCTGGGGAATGTCTTTTATCTCCCCATCACTTCTGTAGGACGGTTTTGCCAGGTATAGTATTACTTGGCCATGGATTCTAGATGAGTGCCCACTTGAAGGACAAAGACCCTGGGGAGCTTGGCCAGAATAGATCCTCCGTTTGCATCAGCGCAGTAAAGGAATGAACACATATGGGACTCAACCAACTTGTGAAGGTCCAGCCCTAAAATTCAGGCCTCAGGTATCAGGAGGCTTTCAGAGGCCATCCCCAGACTGATGGCTCCTTTGCTAGCGTAAAGTCAGTGGCTTCTGACTCACTCCCCCAGGCACTGGGAGTGACAGGATTGGTAGAGAGCAGGTTTTCACCGGGGGTTGTAAAAGCCACACTCCCTAATGAGAAGCAACCAGGGACTAGATCCAGAAAACCAGCCCCATTGGTAACACCCTTGTAGAAGAGACTGATAAATGAATAAGCAGGCCATCCAGCTTTTCTTCTCCTCAGCAAATGAGATGGAACAGCTGGCCTTGGAAAGAGGCCCCGTGCTTTGTTAACTGGAAACAGATTAGCAAACTCAATCGGCTGACCGGTTTTTTTTCAGTCTCGCGGCCTTGCAACTTTTGAAAAAGGGAATTTTTTGTTAAAAGTTTCTCTAGCAAGGGCCAGGCGACAAATGCCACTGGCCTGGCCCGAATGTTTCACGCCAGTGGGTAGAAATACTTTGGAGGGGTGGGGGGATGCTCATCTTTAACTTTCCTGTGCGTCTTTGACAAAAACCTCAGGGAATTCTATGGAGTGCATGTTGTCAGTATTTTAATCAGCTTCAGCTGTCAAAACTCTTGTAACCCGCCTCTTCTATTTAAAATGTGTCTTCTAGGCATAAAATAATTAAAGGTGCAGGGCCATACAGCAGGCTCAGGGCCATCGCAATGTGACAGAACCCTATGGATGAAAGGTATTATTTCAGGAAGTTTTAAATATAAATTTTGTTTTGTCAGAAGGCTGCAGGGCACACATTTTCTATACTGTCAAGCTTGATAGTAACAATATTTATATTTCAAATAAAAAGATTAAATTGCAGTTTTATGTGTTTCTGCTTTTCGTCAAAAAATTTTTTTTACTAGTTCATAGTGCTATGTTCTTGGTATGTCATCATCATATCTTTTTTTTTTTTTTTGCTGACAATACTTTTATTTTATTGAAATATTTTGTCTTTCACTGTCAATCTCAGGATTGAAATAACGAAGGCAGACAGCCACGCCACTCGGGTTTGGTTGTTTTACAAACGTCTTGTTTTACACCTTGTCAAAGGTTTGATGAAGGAAATGCAAAACAACACAACCAAACCAAATAACAGACGGGCTCAGACCAACGTGTTTAGTGCGCGTGATGGAGAGAGCTCAGGGTTCTGCACCTGGAGTCATGTGTACGCCCTTTCATCTCAGGCGTTTGGGAAGCAAACAGTGAACAGACAAGGCCAGCCTGCCCTAGGAAGGAGCGTTTGCTGTGCACACTGCACAGGCTGCTTTGTGTCAAGGCTTGTTAGCTGCTGCAGCTCAGGGTCTCCGAAGGGGCCAAGACAGCCCGTGGAGCTTTCTGAGCCGCGGGAGCTGATGAGTTTCTGGTGCGGCTCGGTGTCAGCCCTTCATTACTGCACTCGACAGGGATGTTTGGGGGCGATGTGCCCAATGCACGTCTGTCACACCTGTTGGACCCAGAGCCTGACTGCGGCCAGGGGTTCTGGGCTTGCTCGTGTTGAAATGAAGGGAGAATCCTTGCTTTCTTTCGGATGGTGACTGCATCTTTCAGAATGGCCACGCCTCCTCATGTAGCGCTCTTTGCTCTGCTGAGGGAGAGTCAGCTGGTTGACCAGAACTCTTCTCCCCCACCCTCAACCCCAGTCCATGGAATCTGACCTTTTTCAAGTCGACTAGGTCCAAGGGTAGGACATTCATCTCTGTGATCTCAAATCACGAGGAGCAGTAATTTCTCCTTGCCCAAGGCAGACATCACTAATCAATGTCAGCACTTTAACGCTCAACCAGCTGTCTCCTCAGATTCCCTTGCAGCCCAGCTCTCTAGTCAGTCACAGCCAATCATCTTGGCCCCACTGGTTCCCTCTGCAGGACCCAGGGGGACCAATCCAGGCACGTGTGTCTCAAGCCACCTCAGGACTCAGGCAGCACTGCTGCTTAAATGTTGCAGATCACAGCCTCAACCCAATCACGTTTTAACAGTATTTCAGTTCACAAAGTCCTTTCATATCCTGATCCTACATAGCGGCTTAGAGTTTTCAAAAACTCCAAGTGAAAGCTGCTAAGCAGAGAGTCACTCCTACTGCATTCTGTTGGTGAAAGGGAGGTACAAGAGTGGCCCAGGTTCCACATGGGAGGCGACTGCAATCGCAGCACACGCACACACGCACACACACACACACGCACACACACGCACACACACGCACACACACGCGCGCGCACACACACGCGCGCGCATGCACACACACACACATGCGTGCGCACATATACACACACACACACACACGCTGGTGGGGAAGGAGCGTTGGAGGCTGTCTTTGGAATCTGGCTGCTACAAGACCACTCACCAATCTGGATTATGACACTTGACTCATATGGAAGGATTTCCTATTAGATCAGTTCAAAGGTGACCTTTTGGCCTTTGTGTTGAAACCCAGACTCTTTAGCATTACTATCAAAACGTCTCCCCGTCTAGCCCCCATTTGCCCAGGGTCAAGCCGTGCTCTTTCAACGTATGAAAGTATGTCTTTGAAGCACTTACTTTCCTCCAGTTCCTAATCTTCGCTCACCCCATGTGGTCACCTACTTATTCTTTAAGAGCCAGTTCTGCCCCTAGCAGAGGCAGAATGACTTATTCCCTCCCTTGGGCTCTTATGGGATTGTGGAAGGGAAGAGAAGAGAAAAGGGGGACAGAGGAAGTTATTTGCGTGAATTGTGGGCAAGGGGGAAGGCCCTATAATTTAATGATTAGATGAACATATTCTAAAAACTTATCTTTTCCAATGTGTACACACGCATGCACACACACAAAACACACACGGACACTGAAGTTCAAAGGACAGAAGCTGAATCAGACCTTATTCTGGAAGGAAGTTTTTCTTCATATGTATAAACTACACAGATCTGGAAACCTACTGATGACATCACCTCATTTAAATTTATGCCGGCATTTCCCAGACCACAAAACCCATGTGTCGCATGCGTGTCACGTGTCACCTTGCACATGGAGAGGAAGCTAAAGCTTGGTCACATCTAAGTCGGTCATTGTACCAGGCAAGTTGGACATCTGTCTCCCTTTATCTTTACATCTTACAGTCTTCAGTGGCAAAGAATAGCTTAAGCAAAAGTAAAAGCGTGATAAGAAGAAACATACAAAGAGGTTTGACAGAAGCCGAGGAGAGGAAGGGTAAGCACGCCTCGCTGGGCACAGGGACTGGGACCAGAATATTGTCATGGAAGCAAGAGGTCCCCTCTCCTGGGGTTGTATCAGCGTCTGTGCCTAATTCCATACAGATGTCTCCCCTCTTTCTCTCTCCCTCTCTGCCTTTCATTTGTTGCAAACCAGGTTTCTTCGGCTCACTGCATGTGGTCCGAACGTGGCTTATGCCATGGAAAACTTGATATTCTCCAGTGCCTCAACTTAAGACTCAGGGTTTCTATGGTTTTCTTTTCTTAAATATATATACATGCGTTCAATGAATGTATGTACATGATTGCGTGTCTCTTAGTGCACGTGGCTTCTTTAAGATTGAAGTTAATTCACCATGTTGTGTTCATGTTAATGTGTCATGAGAGAGGACGTTCTCAGATGAAGGGTCATAGGGTGGCTGGGAGGAGGTCTGAAGATGCTTACTTGTCATTCTTATTTTATAGACAAGAAAACGGCATTTTGAGACTTTGCTTTTGGAGAAACACTCTTTGTCAGACTTTACATTTAACATAGAGGCTGTCTTTTGTTGTTGTTGTTTTGTTTTCCCTTTCTTAAAAATTTTTTTTTAATTTTAAACTTTTTATTTTGTATTGGGGTAGAGGGACGGAGGAGCCTGGTGGGCTGCCGTCTATGGGGTCGCATAGAGTCGGACACGACTGAAGCGACTTAGCAGCAGCAGCAGCATAGCCGATTAACAATGTTGTGATAGTTTCAGGTAAGCAGCAAAGGGACTCGGCCATACATACACATGTATCCATTCTCCCCCAAACTCCCCTCCCAACCAGGCTGCCTGAATAGGCCACACCTCAGTATCTACCTCAGTCCAACTTCTACACGATCTAGTCACTATTTACAAATACCAGGCTTTTTGTTCTTTCTTTTTGTTGACTCACACGGTGGACCATCATTATGACACAGACCATTTACGTTTGGGTCGACGAATCAGCGGCATGCCCAGTATAGAACATAAAGACACTCCTTAAAACTCCTGGAGGGGACATCACTAACCTGTGGTTTCACAATCAGGAATTCATAAGGATAGAAGTCACTAGAAAAAATGATATTTTTTCAAATAGGTGATTAATAGACTGAAATTACTGGCAAAGGAGGGCTATCAAGATCCAAAGGAGTCATTCTTAAGCTTAAGTAATAATGTGTCACAGGGCGGTTTTCCGAGTTTTACTGCATTTAGAAAAGTCTGACAGAACCCATTCTAGTTCACCTCCATCTGTCAAATACCTTTTAAGGCATCATTGAGAAACTTAAGTAGTCTCTGTTGTAAAGAAGAAAAAAATGAAAAAAAAAAAAAAAAGCAAAATCAACATTCTAACATTGTCAAAGCATGGAATGGGAATTTGTAGGGATTTGTCATGTGGCTCTAACTCATTTTCCCAAGAAATATGTAAGAGGACTCACCCAAACACAGAGAAGACGGGACTCTTTGGAAAGCTGTAACCAAACTGTTTAGAAGGGACAGAAAAATGTACTATTGCTTCTAGAGGGTTTCCCAGGTGGCGCTAGTGGTAAAGAACCCGCCTGCCAATGCAGCAGATGAAAGAGACACATGGGTTTGATCCCTGGGTCAGGAAGATCCCCTGGAGGAGGAAATGGCAACCCACTCCAGGATTCTTGCCTGGAGAACCCCATGGATAAAAGAGCCTGGAGGGCTACAGTCCACAGGGCAGCAAAGAGTCGGACACGACTGAAGTGACTTAGCAGGCATGCGTTGCTTCCAGGAAGCAAGTTAATGTAGGTGATTGCTCATCAACTACCTACAGAAAGCCTAGTTGGAATATTTATCTAATATTATCCACGTTATCCCTAAGTCAGCTTCTCGGTACCTGCCAAGAAGGGCGGACATTCTGAGTTAGATGCTTCCTGAGTTTAAAAAAAAAAACAAAAAATTAAATGGCACAAGCTCGAGAAAAGAGGCAGTGTTCTATCCAGCACCAGCATCATGCTTCAAGGAGGAATTTATTTGCTAGAGGCTCTTAGCAATAGGATGTGGGGAATTATCATAGAAAGTAGAGATCCAGTCCTTTTGGGGGGAGAAGAGAAGCAACAGGGAAGAAAGAGGAGGGCAGAAATGGGCTCCTACCCAGCTCTGCCATGGAGCGTTATTGACAATACCAGCAAATGAATCGGGAAGCTCGCAGCTTTGATGATAAGGAAGCTGTCACCTTCCCTGCTGAGATTGACGTGCCTCACGCCATCAGGATAACTGATGTCTGTTCAGTAATACCCAGATCTGTCCCAGAAGCTGTGCGGGAACATCTGATGGTTCTATCAAACTTCAGAGTGAGATGCTGAGGGGGAGAGTGTCCAGATGGACACAGATGTTCTCAGACAAAATAAGATTTTTCAAGAAATTATTCAAAGCTGTTTAACAGATGTCACATTCAACAAAGGAATGGTTCAGAGTTCACATGCTGGTTCTGAAGAAAGGGCTGGGCTGGGCTGGGTGGGGCTGGGCAGGGCAGGGCACCAGGGCCCTAAGAGTCACTTGCCCAAGGCCTGGCTTAAGTTTGTGGGCTGCCAACATGGTTCCCTCCAGGGAAAGCCTGCCTCTCCCCCTGAACCATCGGAGAATGCTTGCTCAGCTCGAGATTCGGTCTCCTTTTAACTTCAGTCATTAAGTCACCTCGGAGGAGACTGAACACCCAGAGGACCAGATCTTCCCCCAGTCTGAAGTTTCTCCTTTCCTGATTTCTGACCTTAAATGAAGCAGGTGAGACGCATACCAGGTGGCCTAGAAAACAGTTTTGCAAGTGATTCTCCTGTTGATGCTTGAGTGAAGGCTGTGGAATTGCTGGTAAGGGCCCTGGCGATGGCACAGCCATGGAGAGATCAGCAGAGTAAGGCCCATGGGCCACAGTTGCCCTGCCACCTGTTTTGTAAATAAATTTATATACAGCAAACTATGATGCTGCCTTTAAAAAAAAAAAAAGACATTCTTCAGTTTGCAACTGCATGGATAAACCTAGAGGACATCTAAGTGAATTAAGCCAGACACAGAAAGACGAATATTGTATGACCTCACTTATCTGTGGAATCTAAAAAAGTCACACCCATAGCATCAGAGAGCAGGAGGGTGGCTGCCTTGGGCTGGGGGGTGGGAGAAAACAGGGGCGTCATGTTGGTCAAAGAGCTCAAGCCTTTGGTCATAAGGTGGATAAGTTCTGGGGATCTCATGTACAGCATGGTGACTATACTATTATACTTTATTAGTATGTTGTCTTTTCATACTGCAAAAAGAGCACCGAAGAACTGATGCTTTTGAACTGCAGTATTAGAGAAGACCCTTGAGAGTCCCTTGGACTCAAGGGTATACAACCTTGTATACAACAAGGGTATATTTCAAGGAGATACAACCAGTCCATCCTAAAGGAAATCAGTCCTGAATATTCATTGGAAGGACTGATGCTGAAGTTGAAACTCCAATACTTTGGCCACCTGATGCGAAGAACTGACTCATTGGAAAAGACCCTGATGCTGGGAAAGATTGAAGGCAGGAGGAGAAGGGGACAACAGAGGATGAGATGGTTGGATGGCATCACCAACTCGATGGACATGAATTTGAGTAAACTCCGGGAGTGGGTGATGGACAGGGAGGCCTGGTATGCAGCAGTCCATGGGGTCACAAAGAGTTTGACACGACTGAGTGACTGAACTGAACTGAACTGAAGTGTGTTGTCTACTTGGAATTTGCCAATAGAATACGTCTTAAGTATTCTCATCATAAATAGGAAATGGTAACTATGGGAGGTAAGGTGATAGGTATATTAATTAGCTTGACTGTGGTAACCATTTCACAGTGTGTGATACAGAGAGTCATCACTTGGTATACCTTAAATATGTTGAACAACACGGGTTTGTGAAGGTCCTCTTAGACTATTTTCAATAAATGCATACACTACTGCATGATCTTAGTATAATACTAAGTATAATACTGGTAACCAGTATTACTGTGACCTTGTGCTCAGACTCTTGACACATTTTGGCCTCCCTCATCCCCAAAAGAAAGCATTTGCACTTCTGTTCTTGTTCCTTTAGATGCTAAGGGCACAGAAGTTGCCTCAATAGCGGATAAGGTTTATTTGACAAAGCAGTTTTCTCCCCAAAAAGGCCCAGTCGGCCCCATGAGGCCAAAGCCCTCAAGTTGAATCGATCCCTGTGGAGTGGATGGCAGGGTCTGTTACATCAATGTCAGCTTTCTTGGATCCACAGAGGGGAAATCCACCCCTCCCACACTCTCCGAGGGCTCTCCTTTCAGAGGAAAGGGCTTTAAATCCAGGCCAGGATGGGCTCTCAAGCCGGGAGTCAGGGAAGCTCCCCAACAGAGGAGTCAGGCTGCAAGTTGTCTGCAGATGTGTATGCAATGCACCCCCTCCTAAGAGAAAACTCATTTCATTAGGTTTTCTATTTATCGTCATATTTCCATCGTCTTGGGGATGCACGCACCTCAGGGGAAAGGTACTCCATCTGCAGCATCAAAGGTAAACTGGGTTCATCTAAGGAAATTGCCTCTCCTACCAGGGGTCATTCCATGAAGAGCAGAGTAACCCACTGAGCCAACGGGGTACATCAAGCAGTGTTCTGGGGGCTCCCTCACTCTTCGGGGGGGACTTTCTTGACCCGTTCTGTACAAGAATATGGTCTAACCACACGTGGCCACTGAGTACTTGATGTGGGGTGAGTCCAGATAGACCTCAGATCTCAAAGACTTAGTGTGAAAAAAGAAGGTAGAATCTTTCATTAATACTTTTTACCATTGATTTCACGTTAAAATCCCAGTCTTTTGCATACACTGGGTTAAGAAAATCTATTTTAGTAAATTTAATTACACCTGCTTCTTTTCACTTTTTAAAATGTGAGCACTAAACAATGAAACATTAGTATTAATACAATGAAACATTAGTATTAATTGCCAGAGGACTACCCATTAGCGAGGTGTTGTCTCGCTCCAGTAGGCGGTTTGCATTCTCCTGAGCAGAGCTATTTGAAAGTCGGAATGTGGTTGTGTGCAGATAGAGGCCGGGAACTGCTGCAGCCTGTGGGCAAAGCCGACCCGGAGAGAGGGGCAGAGTGAGGGGCCAGGGCCAGGACATGACGTTCAAAGGACCTCTGCACTTCCGGTTATGCCATCCAGCGGGTATTGGTTCAGTTCACAAGACTCTGAGTTAGGGCTTACCCTCCCTTGCTGTGGAAAGTATATCAACTGCACGTGGCCAAAGCAAAGCTTGGGATCTTCCAAGCTTTGGATCTTGTGGCCAGCATCTGAAGGACCTGGTCTGGCAGCATGGATTGAGCCTCTCTCAAAGATGGGATTCCAGAAGGCTGAACTATTCATGATGCTTTGCAGCTGGGAGCCCACCTGTGAAGATAAGATCCTGAAAGGAGACTGTGGGGGAAACGCAGAGCCTGGGCCTTCTGGCCCCCCGAACAACCACACCAACGGGCCCCTCTGCACCAGTGCTGGAGGGAGAGGATGGAGCTCCCTCAACATGAGCAGCAGGCTGACTATGCCGGGAGTGGCCTTGTGCCCCTCCAAGGGGCTCTCCACTCTCCTATCCCTGGCCCCCTGCCCTGGAGAGCGGGATTTACAACAAAATCCTTTACTGTTTGTCTCAGTAGGGTTTAGCCCATGGGAGCACCAGCAAGAGAGGAGGAAGACGGAGGAGGCCGTGATCGGGGTCCTCGCTCTCCTGGCCCCCTCCCTGAAGGCTGTTGTGAGCTGGCGGCACCCCCAGCTGCAGACCCCAGCTCCTGGGCCTCTTGATCCAGGTGCCACGTCCCTCCCCTCCGCCCTCGTCCCGTCAGGTCTAGCAGTCGTCACGTGCCATCTTGCTGATGGCCCCAGGCTCCTAAATCTTGTGGATTGCCTAGAGCCTGCCCACGCCTTCCTACTAGACTCTCGTATAGTGATCCGCACCCACTATTATCTCTCTCTTTAACGACTCTGATACAATGGTGCCTCCAACTCTCCTGCGGTGTTCCTTTGACCAGGTTGTGGGGCAAGGTTACCAAGGCCACCAGCATGCACGTTTCAATATGGAGGGTGTCCTATGGTCAGGGAGTGGGGATGGTACAGGTGCATTAGGACAGGGAGGTGAAGGGAGCGGGCTCAAGGAATGGACCACATGTTGGGGGGAGGGCGATGGACCCTCCCAGGTGATGGCGACTTGGTTTCGGAAGGTCCGCATGGAAAGCTAGGGAGTGCAGGGCAGCGTGTCTTGGTCTTCACTCTTGACTTGTGACCTGCTGCTGCTGCTGCTAAGTCACTTCAGTCATGTCCAACTCTGTGCGAGCCCAGAGATGGCAGCCCACCAGGCTCCCCCCCATCCCTGGGATCCTCCAGGCAAGAACACTGGAGTGGGCTGCCATTTCCTTCTCCAATGCATGAAAGTGAAAAGTGAAAGTGAAGTCGCTCAATCGTGCCCGACTCTTAGCGACCCCATGGACTGCAGCCCACCAGGCTCCTCTATCCATGGGATTTCCCAGACAAGAGTACTGGAGTGGGGTGCCATTATCTTCTCCGATTTCTGACCTACAAAGCTGCAAATCACACCCTTGTTTGGGGTCTTCATGGTACTGCAGAGAGAATCTAGAGCCCTGCTCCAAAGACCCCGCATGTATGGGGACTTCATACTGAAGGACATTCCTGGCGATGCCACAAAAACTGGGTTTATGGAGTTATGAAGCATGTACTATCTGTGACATGGGGGGGTGGCCAAGCAACATGTTCTAGTTCTACCTCAGGCAAAACCTGAAGGCTAAAGAAATTTGATTTAGACATTCCTACCTCTCTCCCTATCAACTCTGCTATTTTTCTTCCTTCTTTCTCTTGTTAAGTTTCCTGATCCTTGGGGTTCACTGGCTCAATATTTTTTTTTTCAGTTAAAAAAATTTATTTTATTTATTTTTTTGTCTCTGCTTTTTATTTTATTTTTCTTTTAAAAATCAGTCATTCCTTTATAAAGTATTCAAAGACTTTTGCCAAATTATTATAACCAATATTGGTTTATTTAAAATGCCCTAAACTGATTTGACTCACTTTTTTTTTTAACTTTACTTTACCTTAAGTATTGATATGTGTGAAACCACATATTTGGTAACTGAGTTATAAAATTCTTTTTACATACACATACAGATACATAATAATAGTAATACGAAAATTCACGTGCCAACTAAGCCATCCAGGTACCACTTGATCTACGGGTGCCCCAGTACAAGAAAAGTGAAATTGTCAGACAGATTCTGAAATAGTGCTCTCTAGCAGAACCCTGTGCAGTGATGGAAATGTCTGTGTCTGCCCGGTCCTGTACACAGCTGCTAGCCATGTGCGGCTGTTGAGTACCTGAGACATGGCAAGTTCAACTATGAAACCAAATATTTAGTTTAATGTAAATATTATTTAATTTAGTTTAATGTAAATATTCCTTGGACTGCAAGGAGATCCAACCAGTCCATCCTAAAGAAAATCAGTCCTGAATATTCCTTGGAAGGACTGATATTGAAGCTGAACCTCTAATACTTTGGCAACTTGAAGCAAAGAGCTGACTCATTTGAAAAGACCCTGATTCTGGGAAAGATTGAAGGTGGGAGGAGATGGGGACAACAGAGGATGAGATGGTTGGGTGGCATCACCAACTCAACGGGCATGACTTTGAGTAAACTCCGGGAGTTGGTGATGGACAGGGAGGGCTGGCGTGCTGTAGTCCATGGGGTCGCAAAGAGTTGGACACGACTGAGTGACTGAACTGAACTGAATTTTAATTAATGTTAAGTTTAAATTTGAAGAGCCACATGTGGTCCTTGGCTTCCATACCGGACAGCACAGCTCTGGGGTATCTACAGTTAAAAATAACTCATAGCAGAAGGGAAGAACCTTGTGCCAGATACTGTAGAAGCGATTTACATCTCTTCCTTATGTATTCTGAAGGACCCTGTGAGGGATGTACTCCCTCATTCTGGTGGTAGACACAGGTCAAAGACGGGAGGATTTTCTGTTGCACCCTTAAATGTACAATGGAACCCTCTGTTATTTACAGAGAGGGAGAGAGAGACTGTCAGAGAGCAAATTGTCATCCAGTCCCACCACATTCAAGATTTAAAAGGTTGACATTTCCTTTTTTCCTTCTCTCTCCCTTTTTTTAAAACACCCAACTCTCCTCATTAACCAGATATCTTTATTCTCTAAATATTTACCACCCAAACGAAATTTACAGTTTAATTTGCTGTATAAAATCATTTATTGACTGATAAACCTCATTACTAAGCTCCAGCACAGCCCCTGGTACTCCCGACAGTTTTAATTCTTGTAGCAGCAGGCTACTGCGAGAGAAAAACAATCCTGTCAAATTAACGGCAGGGGTCTAAATTATTCAAATACACTAAATCCATGCAGAACCGTTCCCCTGCTCATAATTTTTCTTTCAGAGCCAACAATTAACCGGCAATATTCTAACTTAAACACTGACAGCCATTCTAAAAGAATTCTGGGAACAGGGAGCATTGCACCTCCCCACGTGTCCTTCTGCTCCTGGGGGCACCGGGGGAGTGACCTCTGCAGGGATCCCCGCAGAAAGGGGAGGTTTTCCTCCTCCTCCCAAACAGCTCACCTGTTTGGATCATCACTCTCTGTGTGTCTCTCTCACACCCCCAGGTCAGAGATGGAGTTTTGGATGTCAAGGTGCGTGTGTTTCTAGCATTTATACCAAATGAGCATCAGCCTGCAATTAGTTAATTGCACATGTACCTTTCTGCCTGTGGGGGGAAAAGTACCTCCAGTTTTCTACCTGCAAATGCAACCAAACTAATTATTGAGCTGCTGATTCAGAAGGCAGACCCATCTAATTGAGCCTATAAAACAGGGGGAAAAAAAAAGACCTAAAAATGGTATTAGCTTCAGAACAACAAATAGCAAGAATCTCTCTCACATTTGAGAAGAAAATCTTTCCCACTACATTGAACCTCAGTCTGGATCTGCAGAATGAATGGCCTTGGGTATTAGTAGTCTTTTTTTTTTTTTTTTAAACTAATTTCCTATAGCTTGGGTCCCCTAATAGTGATGAATCCCTGGGCATGACACCCAATGTCAAAGTTCTTAAACAGAAAAAAAAATTAAATGTTGATCTTGACAGTTCATGCATGCATGCATTCATTCTTTTATCAAATATTTATCGAGTGTCAACTATCTGCCAAGCTCATGGTCCCTGGGAAGCATCGTGGTGCTAGATGTGGAATGAGAAGCCAAAGAATGACATTTAGTTGAAAATGATGCCTAGTCCCTGCCCTTTACTTCAGGGTTGATCAGAATGTATGAATAAGAAAAATCTCAGAGGTTTATTAAAAATGCAGATTAATTGGCCTCACCTGACACAGAATAAATCAGAATCCATGAAGTAAAGCCCGGGAATCTGCATTCTAAGGTGCTTTCCCTGGCGATTCTTAAACACATTGAAGTCTGAGAGCACTGGCTTTGAGCTTTCCAGATGGAAGACTTAACTTGAAAGCATCAGGCAACAATGCGTAACCATAAAAGAATCCCAGCATCAATATACAAATAAGTAACCCAGGAAGTACTAGTGGGAACGTACCCAGGGTCCAGCATAAAGAAGCGGGGAAGGTTCAGCATGAAGAGGCAGTTTGCACAAGTCCAAGGTCACCTCTGTTATTTTAAACAATGGCTGTCCTACCCATGGTGTTCATAGGACCTTGTGTTTTGTTTTTTTTTGTTTTGTTTTACTTGGTAGCTTTGTTTACCTTATTAAACTTTTTAAACTTGAGAGTTGCAAGTTACAGAAAAGTCACAAGGATAGTAGAGTATCCATGTACTCACACCCACTTCCCCCCATCATTAGCATCTGATGTTCGTGTGGCGCGCTTGTCACCATTCATGAATGAGTATTGACGTGCTGTTATTCACTGACCTCCATACTTTAATTTCCTTAGTTTTGAACCTAACATCCTTTTCTCATCTAGGATGCCATGGTACATCTAATCGTCATGTCTCCTTAGGCTCCTCTTGGCTGTGACAGTTTCTCAGACTCTCCTTGTTTTCAATGACCTTGACTGTTCCGAGCTGTACCGTTCAGGTATTTTGTGGTATGACCTTCAGTTGGCACTTGGTTGATTTTTTCCCCCTCATAATTAGAGAGGGGTTATGGGTTTGGGGGGAGGACGAGCCGAGAGGTAAGGTGCAATTTTCATCACATCGCATCAGAAGTATTTGCGATCAACATGACTTATTACTGTTGATGTTGACCTTAATCACCTGGCCGAGTATGTCACACTCCCCCACTGTACAGTTACCGTTCCTCTCCCTCCTGGTACTGTACTCCTTAGAAGGAACTTTCTATGTGCAGCCCAGACTTAAATGGGGGAAAATGTGTTCCACCTCCTTGCTGCTGCTGCTGCTGCTGAGTCGCTTCCTTGGACATGGAGTAAATTATTTGGAACTCTTCTTTATGGGAGATATGTATATTCTCCTTTGTTTATTTACCCAGCGATTTGTTAAATCAGTATAAGCTTAATGGATATTGATGTGATACTTTGTATTTTAGCACAATGGTTTGTTCTTAGTTTTTCTTGCTGAGAATTGTTCCAGCTGTAGTCACTGGGAGCTCTTTCTCCTGACTCCTGTCTTCCTCTGACGTGCTCACACAGTTTTGTCTTTTGAGAACTTCTTAATTCCTGGCACTAGAAGATCGCCCTGATCTAGCCCTAGAATCAGCCATTTCTTCAAGGAGCCTTGGTTTCTTTTATTGGAGAACGGTTTTTAGAAGCCAAAATCTAGGTGTTGCCTGTGTTTATTATTATTGGGATGTTGTTGCTTCTAAACCCTCTCAGAACAAGGACAGAACTAAGAAATGTGTGTATTAACATATATGTGTATATACATTATATCTCTATACCTATGTAACATCTGTCTGTATCCAGCATTCGTTCATTTATCTATTTATATCTATATTAAACTATCCATGAGGTCATGCCAGCTCTAATCCGTTACCACCTTGGTCATTCTAGCCCCCTTCTCTTGTTTCTCTATAACCACCCACAGCAACAGCGAGAAGCCCGGCTTTCATCATCTGCCAATCATTTATTTGTTCAGCTTCAGCAACCTGCCTTTTTCTGTAAAGTCCATTTACAACCAAAGCCATGTCTGTTGACTGCAACACACTTTGAGATACTCTGGCTTGAAAGTATCTGGTCACTACCCTAGAGACACAGTGAGTGCCCTGGGCCACTTCTCCTTGTTGTGGCTTATCCTTCCAGGTCATGGCTCAGCTTCCACTGGCCACACCACCCCAAAGTTTGCCCAAGGTCTGTAACAGCTGCCACTGCCTTTCTGGGCAATAGTAGTTATCGGCATGCATTCAAGGAGCATTTGCTGAGAACACATACTCCATACCCAGATCTGTAAAGATGCTAAATTTAAGGGTATGGATATTAATATAACAGTCCTGTCTCCAGTAGCTTTGTTTTTAACTGGGGACGGACCCTTGTTGCTATCTTGCTCTTGTCAGTTTACTTATCTAAGTGCCACCATGCAAGGAAGCATGGAAGGCCACAGGGCCTCTAGTGGAAAGCACCTCCACATAGTCCAGAACATTCAGGAAAGCTTCTCAGAGGAGGTGACTCTTCAGCTGAGTCCTCAAGAACTGATGATTGCTTTCAATATGTATCTGCTGAGCATCCTAATATAGGCTGGGAGTTGGGGGTACAACGGAGGGGAACACCCGGATAAGGTCACTGGTCTCATGGAGACCCCAGTTAAGCGGGGCTTCAGGCGCTTAGTACCATAAGTGGTCATTAACCAGGCGGGGCTGGGATGTTGCAGTCGTGAGATTTCACCTGCAAAATGTTCCTCCTTTCTCACATCTCTTTAGCCATCAAGCCCCACTGGGAGGAAGCTCTGCAAAGATTCCAAAGCCCCTGCTTACCGGGGAGCCGTGTACTAATTCCTGTGCACGAGGGAGACGGGAGGGAAGCTGGGTGCCAAGTGGGACAGCATCCATTTGATCCTTTTTATATGTAAATGTGACTTTAAATAATATTTTGTAATGACCTGCATTTCTGTTAGGAAGTATCTCTTGATGATTTATTTTTTTCCCCTGCAATTACGACAGTCTAGTGATCTTGTTAATTAATGCCAAAGAAGGTTTTCAGCACCTCATTAGAGGTTTTCCCTTTCAGGACACCGAGTTCTCGTGCACAGCCGGGGCAGAGAGTCATTTTCTTGTGGGTGGAAGCGCATCTTTTGATCCCCACGTCTTCCTTTTCTTCTCCTTTGCTTTCTTATTACAATTCATTTGTTTTCATTCTACGCCCTCTCCTTCTTCTCCTTTTTCTTTACTTTAATCCAAAAACACAGTCACTTCTTGCTGCTCTGAAACATGGTTTTAAATGGTTCAGCTGTCATCAGTGTGTTCCCTTAGAGGCCCTCTTTCTCCTGGAAGAATTGTTTGCTGTTTAATTCGGTGAGTTTTGGCTGAGAGTTTTCTGTGTTGCATGTTCCCTTGCAGATATCAGGGAAACAGTCATGAGCCAGAGAGCGTCCTGACTGTGAGACACTTAGTTTTGTTCCATAAAAAATAGCTCACACATGCATGGATGAATGAATGAAGGGTTCTGTGGTCCAATACATTTTATTAATCCTACTCCAGGGGTTGGAACATTATGGCCTGAAGGCCGAATCCTGCCCTTTGCTTGTTTTTATAAATAAAGTTTTATTGGAACACAGCCACACACATTGCATATTGTCTGTGGTTTTGTAGCAGCTTTGCTGCCACAACAGCAAAATTAATTTGTTGTAGTGGAGACCATTTGACTCACAGGGCCTAAAATATTTACCATCTGGCCCTTGACAGAAAATGTTTGCTGACCCCTGCTCTATCCCATAATTGGAGAGTCTGAATGCCTGTGAGAAATTTAAAAGTCTGAACAATTCTGCTGTCAGAAAATGTATTTTCTTCAGCCCATTTTCCCCCAAACATATTTGATCATAGAACCCTCTTCCAACCCACCCCTTCTTTATAAGTTGATTTATAGGTATTTCCCCTGGATGAAATGCCTGTCCTGAAGGCTGTCTTCTTCTGTCTGCCTGATTTCAGTTTGGTCAGCACCCCGGTCTTCTGTGTTCTGGCGGCACTGTCGCCCAGACTGTCTGAACCGAGCTGTCTCTCAGCCTCTGTGAAAGTGTCCTCCACTCAGGCGTGGAGGGCGGGGAGCCTCCTTGGCTCCACTGAGACACTGCTTCTCTCTCCAGGAGCAATGGTGTGTGAAACCCAAGTCACCGCTGATGGCAAAACAGGTTAGACTGGTTTCCTATCCTGGGGGTTTTCACTCTTGCCTCATCTAAGGTGTCTCCAAGAAAACTCTGATTTGTGGTTCATTTTTCTGAGGCATTATTGAAGCTCAGATTAGACTGGGATGCCTTGAAGATTAACCAGACCTGAAGGAAAAAGGTCATGGTGGTGTTGAGAAGTCCCAGCCAGTAAAACTTCCCCCTAAGGTCCAGAGAGAACCTGGAAATGTTACAGTAAGGGAGACATCCTCCCTTTCCCTTGCCCCCACCAGAGCATGCCAGAAAGGAGACATTAGAATGGGGGATGCAGAGCCCGCACCTACCTGGTCAAATCCTGCTTGATAATCGTGTCGAAGTAGCTGTAGTGCACAACATTGTTCACGTGGCCGTGCCGGTCATTGCCCTGCCACCTCGTCTGGGTGGGCAAGAAGTACCCATAGGCCTCCTGGGGCCGACGGCGATCCTCAGCTCGCTGGTTCTCTGATGCTGCAGCCAAGGAACGGCTCTTTCTAGGAAGCAGCCTTGAAACCCAAGAGGTCATAGTGGGGCTGCTGCTTTGGACAGTACCTTCAAGAGAAAAAGCAGCAGAGGATGAGAATGGTCTTCAGAAATCTTGATTTTAGTTTTACAAAGGCGATTGCATTAAATCTTGACCATTGGTTTCAAAAGGAAATTAGACTTTTTTTTTGGCTAGGAAATAAATCTTCCCTGATAATCCAGGTCCTTACCACAAACCTACTGACTTTTTAAAAAGGATTCCTAAAAGGTTTTGAGGTCCCTTTCCCTGGGACACACGGAGGTGGTTTTTGGAAGAAAAGACTCAGATGATTACATCTTGACCTTTGGACAGTGCCCTGAAAGTAGAAATGGGCATCTGTGTTACCTTTCCAGTTCCACCAGTTCTTTCTTTTTCATAAATGAAGCCTGAAGAAGGGAACAGAACGTCAGGAACCACAGGGAGGGTGTCGGGGCAGGTACCTCTTGAGGGCGTTGGGTCCCGGGGGCATGGAGTCAGTAGGTAGATGCCAGAACTATAAGGAAAGGCCTGCAAGGGACTGAAATCTGCCAACAACTTGAATGAGCCTGGAAGCATTTTCTTCCCCGGGGCCTTCAGATAAGATTTCTGCCTGGCTGACACTTTGATTCCAGTCTGTGAGATCACATCTTGGGTAGAGAGCTAGTCACACCAGGCTGGACTTCTGATCTTCAGAGCATTGAGCTACTCAGCGTATTTTGTTGATGATCCTAAGTTTGTGATCACTGGTTACAGAGCTGTAGGAAACTAACATAATAAGGGAAGTATCAAGATGGCTAAGGGTTTAACGAGGAGTGTTACAGGCACATGAGACAGTGTTTAATGCAGCGTCCATCCCTTTGGTGAACTAGCACTTCCCCTCTCATAATAATCCTGGCTCGACTATATGGTTCCTTGAAAATTTACTTTATGCCCCTACTCAACCCCAGGAGTTGATGCCAGACTCAGGCCCTGCTCACGATGGGCGTCCTACCTCCTGGCCACACTGGTAGGATCAGGGGTAAGTCTGTAACACAAGGAAGGCAAACGTGACTCACTGTAAAGACAGTCTCCTTGAGCTCTTGAGCCGTAAAGAGTATGTGAGCCTCTTTCCTGGCAGCTCGAGGAAGTCAGCCTATTGTTGTTGTTATTCAGTCACCAAGTCGTGCCCAACTCTTTGCGACCCCAGGGACTGCAGTGTGCCAGGCTTCACTGTTTCTCAGAGTTTGCTCAGATTCATGCCAATTCGGTCCGTAACGCTATCTACTCATCTCATCTTCTGCCACCCTCTTCTCCTTTTGCCTTCAATCTTTCTCAGCCTCAGGGTCTTTTCTAATGAGTCAGCTCTTTGCATCAGGTGGCCAAAGTATTGGAGCTTCACCATCAGTCCTTCCAGTGAGTATTCAGGGTTGATCTCCTTTAGGACTGACTGGTTTGATCTCCTTGCTGTCCAAGGGACTCTCCAGAGTCTTCTCCAGCACCACAGTTCAAAAGCATCAATTCTTTAGTGCTCAGTCTTCTTTATAGTCCAACTCTGACATCTGTACACGACTGCTGGAAAAACCATAGCTTTGACTAGATGCACCTTTGTCAGCAAAGTGATGTCTCTGCCTGGGAAGGAAGCAAACACAGAGTAAAGAAGTTCAGAGACATTCACTCAGTTATAGGCAGTTCTGAGTGAGACAGACTTTTATGGGACCCACAAGGGAAGATCCAGCAGGAATCTTACTCCAGGGGGAGAGAGGGAGGAGCTAAGTCAAATGCAGTTTTCTTCCCAGCTTCAGCCATCCAATGAGTCACTTCCTTTGTTAGGGCACTGTGAGTAAAGGGAAGAAAGAGGAGAAAGTGACCCACTAACCAGATTCATCCCAATTGGAAGGAAATAGCAGGAGTTGGGAAGAAGCATTTCTTTCTAATATAATCCTTGCACAAGGCTTGCGTCTTTTCCTGGATCATCAGCCATGAGAGGGCATCATCCCTTTGTGCCATGATGCGGCATCTGTCCATCCATTCCTCCTTGTCCCCAGCAGTGTCCAGAGATCCTTTTGGAGTAGAGATGAAACCTGCGCATGCTCTGACCACTTTCCCTTCCCTTTTACTTCTTTGCTGCCTGTGATTAACAAGATATACCTGGAGAGGGGCCAATATTCTTCCAACATGGAAAGTAACTCCTGCTCTTGGGCTTACAAGTATCTTTAATCTGTTTACCACAGGCAGAAAAACTTAAATAGCCAGTTTCAGGTTTTATAAAGAAAGTCAAAATAAACCAGCCAGGGCAGGATGTCTGCAATGCTGCTGCTGCTGCTGCTACTAAGTCACTTCAGTCATGTCCGACTCTGTGCAACCCCATAGACGGCAGCCCACCAGGCTCCCCCGTCCCTGGGATTCTCCAGGCAAGAACACTGGAGTGGGCTGCCATTTCCTTCTCCAATGCATGAAAGTGAAAAGTGAAGGTGAAGTCGCTCAGTTGTGTCTGATTCTTTGCGACCCCGTGGACTGCAGCACACCAGGCTCCTCTGTCCATGGGATTTTCCAGGCAAGAGTACTGGAGTGGGGATGTCTGCAATGCTACATCCCAAATCCTCATGAGGTGCTAACGAGAAGGACAAGTGCTCAGAGCAGAAGTCCCCTGAAGCCCTACAACTCAAAATGTGGTCTGTGGACCACCAGCACCCATCACCAGGAAGCCTGTTAGAAGTCTCCCCCTGACTTACCTGGAGTCAGATACAAATCTCCAAGGAGGGGAGTGCATGAAGCAATTAAGGAACTCAATGTGGATTGTCCAATTTGAACATTTTCTGAACCTGACCTCACCCTGGGGTACGACTACCTCCCGGGTCATCCCCAAGTTAAACTATTTAATGGGGGTTTTTGCACATAAGCATTTTTTTGAACCAAAACCTTCCACACATAGGAAAAAGGTGCTCATCCATTGTTTTGCCAGGCTTAAAATAAAATAAAAACAATAAAACAGAAATTCCTGGTGCTAACCACCTGCTGAACTCAGGTTCTGCCTATGAGGGAGACTATTCTTGCCTATGTTTGTCAGTGAGGCGAATATAGTAGAAATAATATTGGGATCATTACAGTTAAACCATAGTCATCATCAATGACATATTGACTGATCTCAGTCATATTTAAGTAGAATAATGATGACAAAAAGAGGAAGGTGTTATTTATTTGTTTTTTTTTCTATTAAGTCCAATTAGATAAGCTTGAAAGTAGAAAAAATAAAGCTGCTAAATTTACTCAAGTTGTCAAGGAGAACTAGCAACTGATTTAAACAACAAATTGAGCAGCGGCTTCCTCTTTGGAGCTATTTGTTTAACTTTTGCTCTCATGTAATACATTGAATCTTTCTTAGGACCAAACCCCTCTGCTCCTGACTGAGTCACTGTCCTAAAACTTGTACTAGCTAATTATTTGGGAACCATTCTGCATAGCATTCTCATTTGAAGTAAAACTTAAGACTAGAGTCTCATTTATTGCAATGATTCCTTTATAGCAGGAATGAACATGGGATTTAAATACAGTTCTCTTCTAAAAGCCACGCTACTTGCTCACACCCAGAAATGTTCACTGAATTTACTGAAATGTCCAAAACAAGACTTTTATGAAATCCTGTAGCTGTGTTTCACGTGCCTTGGAAAATTCTCCAATAGAGCAGACAGAGGGCTCCAAGGCTACAATTTAACTCTTTTCCCCAAAGTTTAATTTCCATGACTTGATTTCATAAAAAGCGATTTCACCATGGTTTTTAGGTGGTCTTAATAGAAAGGGGAAATTCTCCCCCTGAGAGAGTCTCCCTCGATAGCTGTTTCTGACACTGATACGTCTCGCTCTTGGCCAGAAGCCACAGAAGAGGGTCCCCCTTGTGTTAGATCATTAATTTGTTCTTCTACAGACACACACACACACACACACACACACAAACACAGGTCTGCACACACTCAGCTGAGAACCAAGGCGATTATGCACTGAAGTCAAGCAAAACACGATGCTTGTGCCCCAATGAGCCACGGTTTCAGCTGACAGTGGCTGTGACTTGACTTGTCCAGATAATTGCTTCAAGTCCTCCATGACCCTCCTACAGAATGTACAGTTCCTTAAGAGAAGGTGTATTTGAGGGGGAGTGCCATCACCTTCTTAGAAAGAGACGGGGGATGAATACTGATATCCTTTGTCCAAGTCAAATACAACTGTGTTAGTTTGGGATCCCCCAGAAGCTGACCCTTTGACAAAAACCCAAATGAAATGGTTTATTCTGGAAGTGATTCCAGGAAACATTGGTAGAGGGATGGGAAAGGAAGACCGCAAAGTAAGAGTAAGCAAATAATGAGCTCAGTCTTATGGGGGAGACCTGGGAAGCAGTGTAGAACTCTGCTTAGACGCCCACCTGAGGGGCCATACTGACTCCCAATGGTCATTGTAGAGGGTCTACACTGAGGGCCTTAATTCTTTGGCACTTGGGACAGAATTGTCTCTGTCCTGCAGGGACAGCCCTAAGGCAGAGGTCCCCAACCTTTGGGATTTAATGCCTGATGATCTGAGGTAGAGTTGATAATTATTATTATTATTTTTATTTCTAATAATAGAAATAAAGTGCATGATAATGCACTTGAATCATCCTGAAACCATCCCTCCCCACACCCAGATCCATGGAAAAATTGTCTTCCAATGGTCTTCCTGGTGCCAGAAAGTTTGGGGATCGCTCTAAGGCAAAGAAAGCAAATGCTGGCCTGGGAGGTCTGGCTGGCAGGGGCTGTTGAGATGAATCCCAGAGGGAATGGATGGGGCACCAACTCTACCTCCAGACTTCCTCAAGCCAAAAGACCTCAATTTTTGTCATTCCAGATCTGAATCCACCTTACTTCCATTCTCTGCTCTCAGAAAAAAGTCTACACGTCTGGACATGAACTTGACAGTGATCATCCTGGAGACGGTATGTCACTGGCACTATACATAAGTTTTTAGCCTATTTGAAATCTGAAATGTTAGCTGGTTTTACTCTTGAATAAAAAATAAAATAAAATAAAATAAAAATAAAAATAAAAAATAATTTGAAATCTGAAATGTTAGCTGTTTTTACTCTTGAATAAAAAAATAAAAATAAAAAATAAAATAAAATTAAAATTAAAATTAAAAATTAAAAAATAAAAATAAAAAAAGCTTTGAAATGGAAAGACCCCACTGTACCTGATTGTATACCTTTCTGCAGTCTTTGCCGTGAGGTCGTATAAATCTGCCCAGACTGTTTTCTTTGGTACACTGCAAACATAGCCAGGGTGAGCCAAATCAACAAGTATTTGTTTAACAGTTAATGTGTATTATGATTTCCTAAGGTAAATACTTCTAAACCACATGCTGTGTCACTTGCTCTAAATCAGCTTTTCCTCTTTTCCTGTGGTATTATTTGCAAATACAGGCAGTAAAGAAACAGAAAGAGAGCTAACAATGGGTCTGTGGGATGAAAAGCTAATTTCTTTCTCAGAATTTTGGCTCAAGTAACATTCTTTGAAAACCTGAGTACACGGAACTCAGGAATTATCACTATAATTATTTACATAAAGAATTCTGAAATTCTTTACTCTCAATTACAACCTTTAAGAATACTTAATAATATTAGACTTATCCAAATGTGATGTGATTCAGGGTAATCCTTTGGCTGTATAAACTGAAGTCCACACATGCAGAAGAATTTTAAAGGGAGTGGGGACGGAGGAGCCTGGTGGGCTGCAGTCCACGGGGTCGCGGAGGGTCGGACACGACTGAGCAACTTCACTTTCACTTTTCACTTTCCTGCATTGGAGAAGGCAGTGGCAACCCACTCCAGGGTTCTTGCCTGGAGAACCCCAGGGCCGGGGGAGCCTGGTGCGCTTCCGTCTGTGGGGTCGCACAGAGTCGGACACGACTGAAGCGACTCAGCAGCAGCAGCACTTGTATATGATTCTTATTAACCAGGGCATCATTTATTGCCACGTTGAACCCCTCCTATAATACTTTGTGCTTGGAGAACCTTCACTAACCCCTCCGCGTAGAGTGAGTTGTTTTTCCAATTCCCTCTGCCACCTTGCATGGTGAATTTATTGGAGCAGGAATAGTTTCATTTATTTTTAAATTCTCTCTTTCCTGGAATAGTGACTAGGACTATGGGTGATCAGAAAAGGCTAGCTGAGTTGGCTTGAGGGAGAACCTTCCTTATTCTGAAGAATATCTACCAAAAAATCTATAACAAATATCATAATTAGTGGTCACGTACTTAAAGCTTTCCCTTGTGATGGGGGCCCAAACAAGCATGCCCACTGTTACCACTTCTGATTAATGTCACATTGTATGCCCCAGCCAGTTCAGCAAGGGAAGGAAAAAAAAAAGGTTTAAATATTAAAATGAGGCAGAAAGAAATATAGCTATCATTAGGAGATAATATCATTGGAAAATAGAAATCTTAAAGAGTTTGTAAATAAACTGTAAAAACTAATAAGTGAATTTATCGAGGTTGCTTAATTTAAAGTCAATATGCAAAAACCAGTTTTATTTCTACATATGTGCAACAAATAATTAGAAAATAAAATGAGGGTAATTAAGATGCTATAGCAGTAGTGTCCTGTACATTATATACTTAGGAAAAAGTCTAATGAAAGATGTGCAAGGCTTCTATCCAGAAAACTTAAACATCACCGAAAGACGCAAGGCTGTGGCCACGTCCTTTCCATGTTTGCCGAAGTACCGATCTTGTCCTAGGACTAAAACACATGGCTAATTGCATATACGGCTGTGACCCTAGGGAAGTCAAGTCCCCGGCATAGTATAGAAGATCATCAGATGCTAGGTTCCTTTAGATTTCTGTGTGGCCATACCCTGCTGCCAGACCTGAGCAAACCCAGGAGCTGTGGGCAGATTTGTCTCCATGCCTTAGCAGTTTTGTACACACAGGCGTTTACTTGTGCCAGGGAAGGGAGCTGAAGAGACCAGGTTCTCAGGCCAGGTCGCTGGCTTCCTAGGTGAAGACCAGACTTCCCAAGAGAGCAAACACTGGAATGTGTCTTGACTCTATGGGAAAGGAAGTTCTTCCCTTCTCGGTTTCCTAATACTTACACGAGGCAGAAAAGTCTTTGGATGAGGTGAATAAAGGGGGACAGTGTACCTGTTTTCTCTCCTGACACTGGACAAAAGGCAAGGGAGAGAAATAGATCACAAGGTGAGAAAAGAGAGAAGCACTGGAGATGGAATTTCTAGGCGAAGACTCACCAACTTGGATGAATGGGATGAAATATTCTTTAGACTGCTTTTAAAGGACAGTATGGCACTATATGGAGAACACAATGGCACCCCACTCCAGTTCTCTTGCCTGGCAAATCCCATGGACAGAGGAGCCTGGTAGGCTGCGGTCCATGGGGTCGAGTCGGACGTGACTGAGTGACTCCCCTTTCACTTTTCGCTTTCATGCATTGGAGAAGGAAATGGCAACCCACTCCAGTGTTCTTGCCTGGAGAATCCCAGGGACGGGGGAGCCTGGTGGGCTACCGTCTCTGGGGTCGCACAGAGTCGGACACGACTGAAGCGACTTAGCAGCAGCAGCAGCAGCAGCATGGAACCATAAGAAATAATGGTTTTGGCAGTCAGAAACTGTTCATGGGGTTCTCATTACTGGTCTTATCACTTCATGACAAATAGATGGGGAAACAGTGGAAACAGCAACAGACTTTATTTTTGGGGCTCCAAAATCACTGCAGATGGTGACTATAGCCATGAAATTAAAAGATGTTTGCTCCTTAGAAGAAAAGTTATGACCAACCTAGATAGCATATTAAAAAGCAGAGACATTACTTTGCCAACAAAGGTCTGTCTAGTCAAAGCTATTGTTTTTCCAGTAGTCATGTATGGATGTGAGAGTTGGACTATAAAGCTGAGTGCTAAAGAATTGGTGCTTTTGAACTGCGGTGTTGGAGAAGACCCTTGAGAGTCCCTTGGACTGTGAGGAGATCCAACCAGTCCATCCTAAAGGAAATCAGCCCTAAATATTCATTGAAAGGACTGATGCTGAAGCTGAAACTCCAATTCTTTGGCCACCTGATGTGAAGAACTGACTCATTGGAAAAGACCCTGATGCTAGGAAAGATTGAAGGCAGGAGGAGAAGGGGATGACAGAGGATGAGATGGTTTAATGGCATCACCGACTCCATGGACATGAGTTTGAGTTAACTCTGGGAGTTGGTAATGGACAGGGAGGCATGGCGTGCTGCAGTCCATGGGGTTGCAAAGAGTCAGACACAACTGAGCGACTGAATTGAACTGAACTGAGTCCAGAAGCACTGGATTTGATTCCTATTTCCATGACTCATTAGTTATGTGGCTGTAGATATGTAATGGAATTGTATATCATTAAAAAATTAACAATTAATAATAGCCACCAAGAACTTTTTGAGGATTAAATGAAATAATATTTGCAATACCCCTAGAACAGTCACAGTTATAAACACTCTGTAAAGTACCTTCCTCTCTGTAAATTCCCTATATTCATCCTTTCATTTCCATTCCCTGGCCTCACATAGCTAAAATCTTATAGTTTTGGTCAGTATTTTGGTAATTTTGTTTAGAAATGGGGCATAAAATCCATGAAAGAAGACTCATTGAAGTTCTAACATTTGTGTGTGTGGAATTAAACAAACTTGGGAGGTATTTTTGAGTTATTTAGTAATTATGAGTCTAGTAGGGCAGGGGATAGTAGAATGAAGGGAAATGAATTTAATATTTTTTTTGAATTGTAGTGATTGTAAACACTCTTTTGATCTTAAAAAACAAAGAAAAACGTAAGGGGAATGCGAATGGATTGATTACACACAAAGCCAAACACATATATATTTTAATGGACCCCTGATAAAGTGGAAAGTAGGGATCTTGCCTGGAAAATCCATGGACGGAGGAGCCTGGTGGGCTGCAGCCCATGGGGTCGCTAAGAGTGGGGAACGACCGAGCGACTTCGCTTTCACTTTTCACTTTCATGCATTGGAGAAGGAAATGGCAACCCACTCCAGTGTTCTTGCCTGGAGAATCCCAGGGACGGGGAAGCCTGATGGGCTGCCGTCTATGGGATCGCACAGAGTCGGACACGACTGGGGCGACTTAGCAGCAGCAGCAGCAGCAGCAGGGATCATTTTAACCTGATGGTATTCAATACCTAAGAACGTTGTCTAGGTGAGTGTGGTAACTACTGCCGTTGTCAAGAAGCACCTGTCACATGTCTCTGTGCAGGTGAGGCACGGTTGAGAGCAGGTTCTTGCTGTTGTCCTCTCGTTGATCGTATTCTAGGTGGACGGTAATTGCAGATGCAGACTTAAAAAGTAAGACACAGAGATATGCCAGAGTCAGCTTATACCAGCTCATCAAAGCAGATTGATCACATTTCTTTTTAACTCCAGGTTCATTGTCATCAATCACTTTAGTAGCTTGAAATCTTGAGCCGTGCTGGGAGTGTTTACATCACGGAAATTGGCAGGAGCTGCAGGTCATACTTACTCCTCCCCAACCAAGGGTGGTCACTAAACATTTACTAGCATACCACTGGACAGACAGACAGATAATGAAGTGAAACAACATTCTAAAAGCTTCATTCAAAGGCTAAGAAACTCTTTATATTACATAGTAAAATCTTTGTTTTTGTTTTAAATTGGGAAACATGTACTTGAAGTTAGAGGAAAAAAAAAAAAATCTCAGTTTAGAACTTACATGCTGAGTTCCAAAGGAGTAGAATGACCACCATCCAATTTAATTAAAAAAAGGAATTTCATTGCTTTTTGGATTCAGTGAAAGGGGGATTTTTTTAAAAATTGATTTTTGTTTTAAAGTTCAATAAAATTTTATTAATTTAATTAGTTCCTATCAATTTTTAAATAAGCAGTAGCTTAGATTAAATTTGCTCTCTCTTTCTCTTTCCTTATTTAACCCAAACTCCTCCGTGTGTATTATTGGGTCTGGTCTATCAGTTTGCAGCTAGAATGATATTGGTGATTGTAAATCAAGTGAATATTTTGGATCAGGATCTTGAGATGTTTCTATGAGGATTTTGAGGTGTTTCCATTAGGGTGTATGTTATGGAAAAACAGCATACACGTGAGGGGAAAAAATTTCTCTGGAAGCAGGAAAGGGCTTCTGTTGACGGTGGCCCTTAATCTAAGACAATTGCACTGAGTGTCATGTTCAGAAAGGTGGTTTAAGAGTGGACGTGGCATCAGTTGGCATCTGCAGGATGGTCTGGGCTCCTCTTCCAAGTGCCTGGGGGCCTGGGGGGAGCTGGAGGAGGAAGGGGGCATTGCAATGTGATCAGGAGAGGACCAGGTTTGGAGAGGGCGGGGCCCACGCCTCGCTGTTCTCCTGAGGGAGCCTCAATAACTTCCGATCAGGATCAAAACCACAATCCAGAGGAACTAGGAAAGGAAATAAATAGGCAAGACTGGAGTTAACTTCTGAGGCATGAGAGTCTGAGTGTGAGAAAGCCTTTTCCCAAGTGTTTTCCTCCGTCCTCTCATTCCACGTGATGGTTTCCAAAAATCAAGGGTCTGCAGTAAAATAATTTAGCAACTTAATGGCTGTATCGGAGAAGGCAATGGCACCCCACTCCAGTACTCTTGCCTGGAAAATCCCATGGACGGAGAAGCCTGGTGGGCTGCAGTCCATGCGGTCACAAAGAGTCGGACGTGACTGAGCGACTTCGCTTTCACTTTTCACTTTCATGCATTGGAGAAGGAAATGGCAACCCACTCCAGTGTTCTTGCCTGGAGAATCCCAGGGACGGGGGAGCCTGGTGGGCTGCCGTCTCTGGGGTCGCACAGAGTCGGACACGACGGAAGCGACTTAGTAGTAGTAGTAGTAATGGCTGTATACTCTACGTACGCCTCATGGAAATGCACAGTGGGTGCGGTCTGTTTAAAGCTTTGACAGATCTTATAGTTAATTAAGGCATTTAGGACTGCTTCACCAAGCACAGAACACATTTTAGCATCTTGACGTACACTTTCTGAAGTACCATGTCCCACTGAAAATCAGTTTAAGATGTAGTATGGCAGAAAGGGCGTGGACTCCGGCCAGATATTCTCAGACCCGAATTCTGGAGACAGGCTCGGTCTAGAGACGGAGGGAGCCCCAGACACCTCGCAGACCCTCATGCGGCGGCCTGAACTCTCCAGCGGGGAGGCAAGGTGGTTCTGAAAGCAGGGCTGACCTCACAGGGGAGTCAGCTGGGTTACTTGCTCTCTGCAAGGTTACCCGTCTACACTGAGGGAGTGAGAAGATGGAGACAAGTTTTCAGAGTCCATCAACCTGGCCTTGACTTCTGACTCTCCTACTTTCTTGGGCTCAAACTCAAGTTGATCATTTTCATCATTTTGAGCCCCATCTTCCTCAAGAAGAACTTAACTTTGTCAGTGACAGGAGTTCAGGGGCTCATAAAATCGAATAGGGGGTAGATAACGAACGTGCACACAGGGTCAGCCTCCTGGTTTTGTTGAAGACCATATCCATCACTGAGCATCTTTCCTTTCAAGCAGTCTGTAAGGAGAATGTTGTGTCTTCTGGAGGCTCCAAGATCCAACCTGAGAGGATAAAATGAATTGTTTGTGCAAACCTTGTGCAAACAGCAAGGCTCTAGGGGCGGGGACACTGTTTGCCTTGTGATGGTATTCAGAACCTCTTGGGTGGTTTTCTCTGTGTTTCTCCAGGGGTGAAGTTTCCCCCCACCACTGTGTGTGGGGGGCGGGTACACCATGGGATTTGCATCAAGGGAGTCTTCTCAGCTCTCAGATCATTTTGAACGCAACTCAGCGTTGGATGAGTTTCCTATATTCATTTCTGGAACATTGGCTGCACCAGGCCCTGTGCTAGCTGTTGGGATTGCTAAGATGAAAACAGGGTGACCCCCTCCCAGAAATCACTCACGGGCTGGTGCGGGGGAGCACATGTGCATACCAACTGATCATTACGCCACAAAGCAGTGAGTGCCGGGAGAATCTAGGAAAGGTGCTTAGAATACTGTCTGAGCTCATGATAAGGGCTCAATACATCTTGATTACTGTTATGATCAATATAATTATTATTATTAAGCAGGCAGGTTGCAGGGAACATCAAGGAGTGGGAGGCAGGGGCCCAGGAGGCAGAGGTGCCTCATTTTGCCTGGGAGCTCAGAGAAACCTCACCAAGAGAGAAGATAACAGTTGAGTCATGAAAAGATGAGAATGTGGCCAAGTTCAGGAGAGGGAAGGTGTATCCCTCTAGTAAAAGAGACATGTGCATAAAACCTGACCTGTAAACATGTATATCCAGGCCTGTTGCGATAACAGCAAGTATTCCAGCACGGCTCAGACAAGAGGCATGTGTGTGTGTGTGCGTGTCTGCGTGTCAGTGTGGCAAGAGACACAACGGGAGGGTGAACGGATAAAAGTCAGCTTGAGAAGGTGCTCACATTTCCTGTTGTCCAGCTTGGGATTAAGCCTGCTTGCAATAGGAACATGACTCTCTCTCTCTCTCTTTTTTTTAAGAAATGTAAATTAAAATAATTAAAAAAAAAAAAACCTCTTTGACCCCGATTTAGGAAGTCTATCCTCAGGAAGCAGAATTGTCTATGTCAAAACATAAGAAGAAATGTGAGCAAAGAGGAATTGTGGAATACGTTTGAATATGTCCCCGTGATTCCATCAGGTCACTATTGTTATTAAAGAACAGTATTAAATAGCTTGGGGAAATGCAAACAGTGTAGCTTCAAGAGAAAAAGTCTACACATAAAACTGACTGAAAAGAGAGAATGTTAACCCTATTCCCAAAGTGCTTAGCTCGACGACAGGAAGGCAGTGTCCTGAAAGGTTAAAGTCATTGTCTGTGGAGGGCGGGGTCATGGGAGAATTTTCTTTCCTTTTAGTTTAAAGTATTTATTCCAATCAAGGGGGAAACGGGGATGGTGTCTTGTGTCCCAGTGGAGAACCTGGGTAATCACCCTGCAGGTTAGCACCTCTCCAAAGCTGCCGGGCTGGTGACTCGCCTTCGAGTCTCCGGGGCACTGTTCTGGTCCTCGGAGCTGACAGCAGAGCTCAAAGACAAGGCTCAGTGAGCCTGTGAGCCGGGTGCCATCCCCCACAGCTGCGTGGCGGTGACAATAAAGCCAAGCCACCTCCAACAGAGGCTCCCCGAGTGCTCAAGGGGAGAGAGCAGGGTGGGCCCGGGGGCAGGGGAGGCGTCTTAAAGGGTAAGGCGGCTCAGATGAGTAGAAGGAAGGAAACTTGACCCAGAGTCTCTAGCCCTTTCTAGCTCTTTAATGAGAAGCTTAACCCCCACTCTTGAAGATCTGACCCCAGCTGGTGCCCTATCTAGGACGGCTCTCGGTAAGAAGTGTGCTTAACGGAGCCGACGGCTGGTTGGATCCATGCTAGTAATCGTATAAGTGGTGACAGTAGCGACCGACTGCTGAGCGCCCGTGACACACTTTCCCTGCCTGGCTTCTTTACTAATAACTCACGGGCGTGCTGTTATAAACCGCTGTTTGTACAGATGGGAAAACTGAGGCTTTGAAGGATCCCCCAGGACAGTGCATAAGTGCTGGAGGTATAAATGCAGTCCAGGCCAAGCCCTCTGAGGGGAAGCAGAGGAGGCTGGCCGTTCGTGAATTTTCCTTTGTAACTATCTTCCTTGCCCTAACCCACTCACTGTCTCATCTGTCCTCGTCACACCTGGTGGAAGAATCAGGACCCGTGACGTTCAGGGTGCATTATCTGGCTGAGAGCAGCGAGGTACTGGATCCGTTCATTCAGTCAGCAAGCTGGTAAAGGATCTGCCTGCAAGGCAGGAGACCCTGGTTCGATTCCTGGGTCAGGCAGATCAACTGGAGAGGAGATAGGCTACTCACTGCAGTATTCTTGGGCTTCTCTGGTGGCTTAGCTGGTAAAGAATCTGCCTGCAATGCAGGAGACCTGGGTTCGATCCTTGGGTTAGGAAGATCCCCTGGAGAAGAGAATGGCTACCCACTTGAATATACTGGCCTGGAGAATTCCATGGACAGAGGAGCCTGACAGGCTACAGTCTGTGGGGTCGCAAAGAGTCGGACACACTTTCACTTGAAATAAATACGGTGTGCACAACGCTGAGTGGGGTGAGGTGACACCAACACCCTGGGGAGCTCTTAGAGCAGACCTAATTACGAAGCCCCACGCCCTGGGGTCTGTGAGGGGAGACCGGTGCCTTGCTCCTGAAGCCCTGCGTTAGCTGTCACTGTTAGCGCAGGAGCCTTATCATAGAGGGGAGCGACCTCGGTGCAGGCAGTGTGACCGCAGACCTACCGCCGGCTGGTCTCTGTACCTCCTTCCCTCTCAAAGAAATGACGGGACTGGAGTCATCGATCTCCAGAGTCAGGACCTCTGGGTGGTTTCAGCTCCTTTCTCTGTTGGAGCAGCCCACCCCGGTTCTCAGCAGTTCTCACATATGAGCCCGCACCCCACCTCAGAAAGGCGCAGCTGCTCCTAGCACAGGGGCGGGCGAGTCACACAAATGACACACGGGATGAGAGAAGCGTGGCCACGGGCTCGGCTTACTCTGCGCGCAGGCCAGCACAGGCCGGGCTTACCTGCAGAGCTATCACAGAATCAGGACACCAGTCACCCTGGGAGGGACCTGTGACGGGAGAGACGGGGCTGCTTCCAGGAGAGTGGGTTCTGCTCCAGACGTGGGCGCTTGGTGATGCCTTGTCAACCTGTCCACTCAGGAATCTGGGCTCTTTATGGTTTTAAAGAAAAACTTCAGTTAACAAAAAAAATGCATGCAGCATCCAAAGAGAGTGGTGAGTGGGAAGTGTTCCTGACGGGCGTCAGGGGGCGGGCAGGGGTTCCGAGCTGGCTTTGTGATGAGAGCAGGTCCCCCCTGAGTTGCCGGGGTCACTGGGGACCACAGCATCCCTTGACCACCGGGTGATGCTGCAGGCACTGCCTCGCTCCCCCAAGCCGCACGCCCTGAGCCCAGAGCCCTTGCAGCGAGCACGCTCTCTCCGGCCCTCAACAGGTGGCAGTCTTCCCTCAGCCTCCGCAGGCGCTGCCGGTGCCAGCGGGGGGCTGTGTCTACCCGGCACAGGGTTAACCAAGATGCTCATCTCCGGGGCGGGGCGGGGCGGTCTCTCCATTCCCCGGCATGGGGGTCTTGTGCCAGGGCTCCCCACTCAAATACTCTGCTCCTGCCCCGTCTCCTGGGGCCCCCGGTTTCCCTGAGAGGAGTCCGACATGGGTGCCCCAGTCCCCTCCTGTTTGGAGGGGTGCTCCCACAGCCCCTCCACTGGCCTAAGCTGCGGGGGAGGGGGTCCCAGGCCTCACTCTGGGGAGATCCTCTTCCTGTGGAACAGGCTTCGAAAACAAGAGAGAATTTCTGAGAACCAGGGTGGACTGCTCCAACAGAGAAAGGAGAATGAATATTTCATTAAGGTGGTTCAAGTTATCAAACATTACAAAACCAAGTGTGTTGGCAGGAATCTGAGAAGCACATTAACATGGGTAAAAATAGTGGGAAAGCAGGCCAGAGACGGGGCACCTCGGGGAGAGTGCCTCGGGGACCCCGAGCCGGGGGCCAGCCCTTCAGGCTGAAGGGGCCTCCACCACAAACCCCCTTCCAAACACGTTCCCAAAGCGGGGCTCAGAAATGGTGGCCGGGGGCTCTTCTTCCGCAAGGACTTTGACTCTGGTCTCCGGGTGTTTCTGGAGGGTGAGGGACGACTCTCGGTCACCACTTCCCTGGTCCGAGGGGCCCATGGGGCTGGAAGAGGCTTAGAACCCAGACTCAGCCCAGAGGCTGCCCTAAAGTGCCAGGTATCTGAGCTGGGGGGCGTCGAGGCTGGACAGCTGGGGAAAGCTGTTGGTCACAGGGAGTGGCTTCCGGCGTGGGTCCTCTGACACTGCTCGACCACCTCCCAGCCTCCCAGGGTGCCTCCCAGGTGGCCCTCTGGCTGAAGGACAAGAGCACACAAAGGCCCCTTTGTTTGGCCTCTACCAAAAGCTTAGAGACATCTTTGCCCTGCGTATTGTGTCTCCCCTCCTGCAACTCAGAGCTACTTCTGTAGAGACTACTTCTGTGTTATTTCTGTATAAAATTATAACATAGCAACATACACTGAACTTAGCACTTTGCCTGTTTAACTCCTCATAAAGCTGTGAGGTAGATACTGTGATTATCCCCATTTTACAGCCTAGGACATTGAGGTTGAGAGGGGTTAGGAAATTACCCAGAGTCATACTGCTAGGAGATATAACAGAGGAATTTAAGGGTAGGCTCGTTTGAGTCCATGGGGTCCTAAAGAGTTGGACACGACTGAGTGACTTCACTTTCACTTTTCATTTTCATGCATTGGAGAAGGAAATGGCAACCCACTCCAGTGTTCTTGCCTGGAGAATCCCAGGGACAGGGGAGCCTGGTGTGCTGCCGTCTATGGGGTTGCACAGAGTAGGACATGACTGATGTGGCTTAGCAGCAGCAGCAGCGTTTGAATCCAGAGCCTCGCTTAAGCCATCTTGTTTGGAGAATGTGTCAGAAGCACCAGGTTCCCCAAGTCCCTGAGAGAGGCACGGAGGAGGGGAACTCGTGAAGTCCTAGAATGAGGGCGGGGGAGCAGGAGAAAGCCAGGCGACCCGTGAAACCAGCCATCATTCAGGGCACTTCAGCTCCGCTGCCTCGAACCTCCATTTTCTCTGGTTGCTGGGAAAACAAACCAGAGGAAAATCTGTGGCCTGCCAAGCCTGGAGTCTGGCAAGCACTGTGCTCAGTGAGTGGTGGAACCTGTTTAAGTGCGTGCTGCTCCTCTGTCTGCCCAGCTGCACGTGGCGCTCTCAGAGCCAGTCGTCCGCCCGGGACGCATCTCCGCAGACAGGCTGCGGCTCCAAACCCCAGTTACGCGTCAGGTCGGTGTCCTCTCCCTGCACCTTGAACTCCTCCTTATCTCAGTACTTATCACACTGTCCTGTAGACTGTTTAATTATCCACATGCCATCCTCAACTGAGGACTTAACGTGGCAGGAAATGTGTCTACCTGGTTCACTGAGGAAAATCAAGGTACTGTCCAAGAACCTAAAATGTTAGCTGGTCAGAAGGTATCTGTTGATGGATGCGTGATGGATGGATGGATGAAAAGATGGACTGACGGGTAGAGGGGTGAATGGATGGTATAGATGGAAGGAAGATGTGGGTGGATGGATGTTAGGTGTGAGGTGGACGGACCAAAGGGTGAGTCGGATGAACCATTTGATAGATAGCTTAAATATCTTCATTTATAGCATTCTATCTCGCATGTGTGCACTGCTACTTTCAGGAACATTGTCCTGTTTACTATTAACTTTTTAGCTTTTACAATAGATAGATAAAAGCAATACCTAAGGCTGGCCCTGCCCAAGTAGATAAGGGCTGGTGTCCAGCCCAACACTCACAAACAAACAAAAGCATTTCCTAAGCCTTCTCCTTCTTCACAAGCTCCAGGGAAAAAAAACATTTTTTTTAATTCTATTTGGCAAGAGTAGGTGCCAAACACTATCACTCATTGCCACGGCCTGTCCTCCACTTAGGAAAAGGGGCTGCTTATGATTTCTGGAATCTTAAACCCCCATTTTTATGGTGTTGATAGGAAGAAGGGGACTGATAACCACCGATAACCAGGCTGCTAATTGATCCGCTTATCAGAAGATGGCCTTTCCTTGCTCTGTGTGTGTGTGTGTGTGTGTGTGTGTGATTCAAAAGGCAAAGTGATGCTGGAGTCTGCGGCTTGGCAGTGATGGGCTCCCGGCGGAGAGATCAGGGTTCAGAGAGAAGTGAGGGAGAGCAGGGCCAGGGGAACAGTCTCAGGATAATCTCCTGTTCTTATCGACAGCACGTTCCCCCAACACACACACTCAATGTACGTGAACTTATAACCTCGGGAGGCAGAAGAGCAGCTTCAGTCTGTTGAGCCCCCAGAGGAGCAGATTCTCGTTCTGATTCTGGAGAAGGCCTGACTGGAGATCCATCCTGGGGTGGGTCTTAGAGACCAGGCTATCTCCTTCCCGTGTCTCTTTACTCCTCCATGGCACTCGTCCTTCTTCCTCTGACACATCATTTGAGGGTTCTCTTCATGCCCCCCATACCCCTCCAAAACATCCTCTCACAGTAGAATCAGGTCCACGTAGACCCATGGAGGCATCAAGGACAGAGAAAGCTCTCAGCTCTACCAGTGGTGGGAATTACACCATTTCCAGTTGGTATAGTCCGAAGCTCCCATTTGCATTTGACTGAAGAAATGAAGTTCACATCAAAGAATACTAGAGTCCCCAATAAAGGAAGGCATGGAGGTGAGCTGTCAAGAGCTACTGCCATTCTCCCTGGAGGAGAGAGAAACAGGACAAAAGTGGATGGAAGGGAAGAGGAGCCAAGGAGAAAGGAAAAGAAGGGTATCTGAAAGAATGGGTGGGAAGTAAGAGTAGAATGGTGCAGAATGTTTATGGAGCATCTGGTTCAGTCAGGGACTGAGCCACACGGACATCTTCACTAATATCCACAGCAAAGGTGGGATATCTGGCCGGGCACATTTGTTGACTTAGAGTTAACAGATGAGGAAACCGAGGCCCAGCAAAGCTCATTAATGTACATAAGGTCACACAGCAATTGGAACTGCAACCTGGAAATCTAACTCTCGCAGGCTGCCTTCTGTCTTCCCCTCCTGCTATGATTAGGTGTGTCAAGCATGGCCCAGTGAGGTTCACCTGGTCTGCAGGGTCAGGACCTTACTGTTAAGGGGTGACCAGAGCCTCCTTCCTGGGCCAACTTCTCCTTCTCCAGCTCAGGAGCTGCAACTGTCCAATCTTAGAACCCACTGCCTGGAGACGGAGGCCCAGACAGAAGGGAAAGTCTCGTCTAGGGACCCACAGGACTTGGAGGCAGGAGCTGGGACTACATCTGTAGTCTCCTGAGTCCCAGCGTGGTTGTTTTGGGTCCACTCCAAAGTCCCTGTGCATTGATATTCCGTTATTTGTGTATAAAGTCACAACTGAGAGCAGAAATAATGTAGGAAAATGAGATGGAGGCTATGAGGCTATAAATCTCTGGCTTCACATAGCTTATCTATGTAATGGGGTTACTATGGGATGGTGTGTCCAGAACTGTCTTGGTTACCTCGTCCTTTTAGTGTCTATTGGTGGAGACTTTGAAGATATTGCTAGAAAGCATTCTGAAGATACCAACGGTATGCAGTGACCTGTTGCTCCAGAAGCAAGTTCACGGGTGTGGTACTTTGCACTCTGTTTATTGAGGTTGGTCAATGGGTCTGATAGAGATTCCAGGAGTGGAGGCCGATAGGGCGAAGGGACAAGACACCTGGAGTCAGAACTCCTGGCTCTTGCTCAAGCGTTGACTAAACTTCCTGGTGTCAATCTCTTCATTTTTAGAAACAGGTGGAGATGATATGAACAAGCTTTTCTCTAGCCTTATTTCACCCAGGGCTCACAGCAGCAGCTCTGAGCAAGTGTCTTGTGCCTTCAGGGCCTTTGGGTGGGCCTCATCATTCTGGTGATAAAGCCCCGGACTTCAGAGTAGCCCGTGGGGCCTCTTCTGGGAACTCTCATCCCCCTCCTTCTGCTGCTGCTGCTGTCCTTGGGGCCCCGTTTGTCACGGGGCCGCCATCCCTGGGGTGACACCCAGGCCCACTTTGCCTGCCAGGCCCTCCTCTCCCCCGATCTCGTCCCTGCGGTCCTTTCATGGGGACAGCTCTAGTGGCCTTCGCGGGCCTGTCCCCTTCTGGGCATGTCTTCTTCGCCACACCACTCTTATAGTCACACTTTTGTGTTTGTTTGTGAATTAGCCTTTAAGAAAAGATGAATGATGAACTCCATGAGGTCTAGGATCATGTTGGGTTGTGGTGGTCATTTTATTCCTAAACTGAGAGTGTGTGATAAAGGCAAACACTTGGATGAAGGACGGGACCGATGAAGGGAGGGATTGAGAGAGAGAGGGATTGAAGGGAGGCGTGGAGATCCTGGACGCAGCCGACTTTTCTCTGAAAAGGCCTCTGTAGTCAGTTACTAGTCGGTGGGGGGGTCAGGTGTGAGCCCAAGGCAGTGTGGCTCCTCTGAAGCCCTTCCAGTTCCCCAAGGCCGAATCCTCATGGAAGCCCCATTCTGGTACTTGAATCCCAAAAGAAGATTCCTTACTTCCCGAGCTCTGGCCACCAGACCATGTACATTATTTATTGCTTAGGACTGAGGGCTTGTTCAGCGCTCACCCCCCACTCTTTTATGACATACTTTCTGGATCAAACTGTAAACCAGCAGAGAATGCTTAGCAATCATTAACAGCTGTTCTTGGAAAAGGACTAGATCACATAATTGTACCTTTTACAACATGCACCCTGATCGCTGTTCCACCTCTGTGGCCATGCATGTCCTCTGGAGCTGGAAGCATCGCAAACAAGTCAGGAGCAAGAAGGTGGGGAGGAAGACCCAGGAAACAATTGACTCATTATAAAGTTGCTGAGAAGCTTAGGGCTGCGGCATTCCGGTTGGCTGCTAAGTGAATATGTAACTACTTTATATATTTCAACAAAATTAAACTTAAACCTACAGAATTAGGTTTATTAATTTCTGTCAGGGCTCAATGGGGGAATAAGAATGGCCATTCATTATGGACACACAATTACTGGAGACAAAAATGAAGCCCAGCACTATTAAGTATAATAAAAATGTTGAACACTGAGGAAATTTTCATTAAATATAATCTATTCTTTATATTACTACACTTAATCCTTGCTGTCTGCTTCTCTGTTTTTCTCCAACCTATTTAATTTTATTACTTAACTTTTTATAAATGTTTCTTAATATAATTATGATTAAATATTTGGGAGGAGAATGTTAGTCTCTTAAAAAAGAGAAAGAAAGAAGTCTCCTTCCATGTCCTCTTCTCTTCACTCCTACGATGGTGAAAAATGATGTTTTTTTGGAAAAAGCAAGTGCTAAGTGGGATTTTATTGTTGGGGCAAGGCCGGAGCACGAGAGAAGGGACGGCAATAAATATGAAAGAAGCTCTGATCAGCAGTTGTAGGAGAGCTCTTTATATTACACATTTAAATAAAAGTCCATTGCCTTACTAAAAATGTCTGTGAATATTTGCATGACCAAACCATGTAATTAAAAGATGGGCCCAGCTAATGTTATTGCTTGCACTACAAGAAAACATTTGTGATCCTAGTGTTTATTTATTTTTTAAGTCACGATGTGTTCTTGTGTGAATTGCCCCCTTTTATTAGGTGCTAGGGGTGGATTGTGGGAAGCGAAATGGGGAATTTCATTTTCTTTGCCAAAATATGGCTGTGTCACCGTGTCTCCAAGCTTCTTCTTGGAGCTATCATGATCTTACGTATTTTTCTTAGCACAGCTCAAGCAAGAAGAAGCCATCAATGCAAGCGTGGCAAATAGGGGTTATTGAAATAAAACCAGGACTCAACCTTCATCCACTTACAACTGCTTTAATGACTTGTGTTCAGAACAGAAGGGTCTTGGTTCCACAGCCATGTCATTTGGGGAGCTCAGTTCTGGGCACCATATGTTCGGTTTTAAGACTAGTCCATTTTCTGTTTTCTTCCAGTTAAGTAAGATGAGAATCGAGTTTTCATTCATAGCAATCACACAACCCTGCCCAACTTCCAGGGCCTACTACATGTATTCTTATTTCCCAGACCCGTCCTCCCAAGAGGCTTATGTGTACCTCTGCTCAGCCAGATATTTGACATTTACGGGGTAATGACTGTGCAAACTCGTCTCAGAGCTGGGGCCTGATGTTCAGTATGCTGCCTTTTTCGCTCAGGGCTTTGTTTCTTTGGAAGCTGACAGTGCTCGTCATCATTGTTGGTGCTGCTATTATTAGTTTGCACAGTTCATGACATAATTAGTCTTCCCCCATCCTTCTCACCACTGGTGTAAATCCTCTCAAACTAGGATACTCCATCGATATCATTTTCTTGGAAAATGCTCTCTAAGCTTTCTGACCTGGTCCAGCCTGGGTTGGTGGCTCGCGTGACGGCTCCCCGCTGTGGTCTTGGGATCTCCTTTCTCCACTGTTCTAAGCGTCCTTTCTGCCTCTCATTCTGTGTCTCTGTTTCCTAGGCCTGTGCCCTCCTCCTGATTGCTCCCCATGTTTTGTAGAGCATGCGTGCCTAAGTGCTAAGTCACTTCAGTCCTATCTGACTCTTTGTGACCTTGTGAACTGTAGTCCGCCAGACTCCTCTATCCATGGGATTCTCCTGGCAAGAATACTGGAATGGGTTGCCATGCCCTCCTCCAGGAGATCTTCCCAACCCAGGAATAGAACCTGCATCTCCTGTATCACCTGCACTGCAGGCGGATTCTTTAATGCTGAGCCCCCAGGGAAGCCCTGTTTTGCAGAGCATATCTTCTTGTAACTTTCAAAGATGGAAAGCATGGGATTTAAACTCCAGGAACTTGCCTGTTAGGGAAATCTTCTCTCCCAGCACTACCCCTGTTTCTCTCTAGAACTTCAGCTTATCTTAGTGCTCTGCATAGTCTTTATGTGAACCGACAGTTGACAGTCTTCATTCTTACTCACTGGCTTACATTAGTTTTTGGCATCCCCCGTAAGAAAGTAAGGTCATGAGTAGTGGGACTTCATCTGTTTCGCTCACTGCTGAGTCTCAGTGCCAAGAACAATAACAGATCTATTAGACACTCAATAAATGTTCATTGGATAAAGGAATTGATGAATTTATTAGCTTGCTTAAACATATGAATCTACACAGAACAGGAGGTGCTGGAAAAGGCTAGCCCTCACTCGACATAGCTCATCGTTAGGCAGAGGGCTGAAGTGATTCTGTGTGAACAAGAATATACGTCAGCCTTTAGAAACGAAGTCTCCATCGGAGCCTTCCGCGGGGCCCCCTGCTGCTGGCACCTCCAGCACGTGGCTCCCCTTTGAGCAACGACACAGAAAACCTGGACTTCAGGCACTTGCTGGAGGGGTTTGCCATTGTCCTCCTGCCAAGAGTGCAGACAGCCAAACTCCAGAGAGGCAGGCGAAGGGGTGCGCTCCCCAGGGAATCGGTATTCCAGATGAGAGTCCTCGGGCTCTTCTGAATGTATGTGTGGGTGTGCACAGATGTGTAGACATGGTGAACATACATACTGATTTTTTTAAGTATTTTTTTGTGTTTTAGAGTGTTGTAGTATGGGACTTCCCAGATGGCGAAGTGGTAAAGAATTTGCCTGCAAGGCAAGCATCACAGGAGACACGGGTTCGATCCCTGGGTGGGGAAGATCCCCTGGACTAGGAAATTGGCAACCCACTCCAGCATTCTTGCTTGGAGAATTCTGTGGACAGAGGAGCCTGGTGGTCTACAGTCCATGGGGTCCCGAAGAGTTGGACACGACTGAGCACACACGCAGTATACAATGTGTGAAAACTGATTTTAAACATAGAAGAAATAAGAATAATTTTAAGGACAGAAACTTTGTGGTTTTTTTGTATACTCTATTGGGTCACTTTCTTTTCAGAGACCCTAAGGTAGATCAGTATTTGCCAGACTTCAGGGTGCTGAGAAACCATCTGGATGGCTTCTTAGAATGTAGATTTCCAGGCTCCTAACAGGGTGACTCATTAGGATGTGTGAATCTGCCCCCAAGCACTGCAGTTGTTCTGCTCTCTGTGGGTCACAGACTCTATCCTCCTCAACACGCGGGGCCCTGCTTCCTTATTTGGGTAGATTCAAGCAAAGCCTCGTACTGGAATCATACTAGCTTAGCTTCTGTTTGAAGTGCCTTCACAGACGCACAAAGTACTAGGGAGGGGCTGTCAACTAATAACAATGAAAAGACCATCACCTTCCATTTCTGCATCTCTCATTAAATAGCATCAGTGCCTTGCGCGTGGCTATTGCTGTCCCTTAAGTTATAAATTCTTCAAGTTTGGCGTTAAGTACCATTACTATGGTTGGCGTTGTTTTTTTACTTAAAAATAGTGCAATAATACTGACGGCTCTCTAGTTTGGATCCTGTTTTTTGCACCTCACTCAGTGCCAATCACTTTTCCTCTCTTTAGTGCTCATAAGAAAGAGCGTTAAAAGGTAGGAAATATTATCTCCATTTTATAGATGTAGAAACTGAGGCCTGGAGAAGTAATGACTCAGTCAGCCCTGCCATCAAACAAAGCAAAGCAAATGAAAATGTAAACCAAAACCTCTTGACTCTAGGCATGCAAAGCAATATATTAAAACTTAGAGAAGTCAGAGCAAGTGAGTGGTAGGTGGGTTGGGAATCGAGGTCTCCTGACTCTTTCCCTAAGACAGAAGCTGCTTCACTTCCCGACTGGTTACCTGCCGGCTGGTACATGACAGAGCTCTTTAATCCCTTGCTCTGTTTTCCTTCTGCTCAGCTTCCCATGACAGCCTTTGATAGGCAGTGGGCTACACAGAAGACAATTTGGATGTCATCACAAGTGATGGTGTCCAGTATACCACCAATGAACCGGGCCCCAGTGCTCTGCGGCGGTGACTCAGCAGTACCGCATTGTGCTAGGAAACCCTCCACGTTCTGGGCCTCAGGGACGACTTTCCGCTCAGCCAGCATCCGCACACCCATTGCTCCATCCGTGTGCTTGGCACCGGTTAAGCAGAGCAGGCGGGTGCCAAGCAGCTTTCTCCCTTTTCATCGATGCTTTGGCACTGTGTGCACACGGCCCCTGGGGGCATTTTGATGGATGCTTTTCTCCCCTCCATCACAGTAATATTAACCTCGTTTAATAATCCATTAACAAAGAGGATAAAGGTCTTATTAACATTTACATGCTTTCCTTGCCTCTAAAGTAACACTGTCTTTTTGTGTATTCTGAAGGCTGATTTTTATTTTCTCAGTGACAGAGGGTTGATGGATGTGGTGGAAAGGGCACTGGTAGAAAGACAGTAGGTCACCTGATTCAGACCCCAGTCTGCTACTTACTCCGTGTGTGACCCTGCTGAGGTCACTTAGCTGCTCTGAGCCTCCATTTCCTCATTTGTTAAAGGGGCACATTTGAATCTGTAGCCACCATTACTCTGAAGGTTCGAGAATGCTTATAACTCGGGTTACAGAAGTCACTAATCAATACGAATATTATTACCATTTCCAATGTCATTCAGCTCGATTTGTGATTAAGGGGAGCGGGAGGCTCCTCCCGTCTGGGCTGCTACAGAAGCAGACATCCCTTCTCCCAGCCCCACATGCCACATTGTCATAATCAACGGCCATCAACTCCCAGCCGCCCCCTCCAGCACGCCCGGGAACCCGGGACATTTAGCTGCAGTTACAAACGTCACTTGTCATGTCTGGGATGCCAACCACGTTAATAAACTATTTTTCCCCCTCTTTGGAGAATTTGATTAAAGCGTCTTGTGGATAGAAAAAAAAAAAAAAAAACACATTTATCTACTTCCCTTTCATTCCCATGTTGTGTCACCAAACAGCAGAAACACCTGAACTTTCAGGTGCCCGGGGCAGACAGATCTGTCTGTCCTCCAAGGCTCTTTCACAATCCTAGGGAGGTTTTCGTTTAACCTGATACCTTGACCCTTTCAGCCAAAGCCTCCTATGCACTCAGGGCCGCGGGCGAGTTCTCGGAAGAAGAAGGAGCCAGCTCGGCAGAAAGTGCGGGGCCCCGTGGCGCCAAGTGGGGCGGGCTGGGCTCAAAGGTGTGGGGAGGAGAGCACATGGCCGAGGGGGCAGGGGCCATGGACATGACCCAGCGGCAGGTGCTTTTCCTGCAGGGGCTGCAGTTTCCAGCTCACGTGGCGCATTCATCCATGGTTCCAGTCCAGCCGGTCCCCAGAACCCAGAGCTTTTCCCAGTGGCGGCAGTCGTGGGGAGAAGGATGGGGGCTCCAGGTGAGACAGAACTGGGACTGAGTCCTGGCTCTGTCCTCAAGTCCCTTGGTTCAGACCAGCCTCTGGGTCTCAGCCTAAGTCCTGAGGATGCTGTTAACACCTTGGTGAGAAGGACTCCGCACTGTTGCCTCCTGTCACTGCTGAGGGGTGACCCTCATGATGTGTGAGACCCGTCGTCACTGGCGCGGAGCTCTGGTGCCGGTTCTGGATGCCCCCACTGGGCCAGGCCTTAACCCTTTAGTTGCTGGAGTGTGGAGAAAGTTAGGATAGCCGTGTTGGAGGATGGTAGGGGATGCTTAGCCCTCGCAGGAGTAGTCCAGTATTCCAACAACTGAGCTTAGCTGTATTAGTCCAAACACCTTGGCACTGCAGGTACTCATGGAGCTTCCTGCCAGCCCCCTGCGCAGGCTGGGCAAAATGACCCCACGGAGGGGGTTGTAAACCCGGGGGCTCATGATGCAGAGGGGCCTGGTGAGACCCCCGGCCAACTCCTGTGTGCTGAGCACCTTCTGTGTACAAAGCACCTGTTAAACTCCGAGTGACACAGGCAGACCGGAAATGCCTCCATCCTCAGGGAGCACGTGGACAAATGAAGGAGACGTGCGTGAACAGATGATCGCAAGAACACTCAAGTAACTCAAAAGCATGCAGATGTAGCATTCAAATAATTCAACAGCACACAGACACCAGAAGAACAGATTCTGCCAGAGACACTGGGAAAGCTTCAAAACCTTTTGGGCTTTTAGGAAAATTATTAAATTTTAGTTGTTCAGATAATACATGTATCACCTGTAAGATTTCACCTGTAAAACACTGAAAGTTCAGGGCTAACTTTCAGGACAAGTGCCCGTCCATCCCTAAGCCCACAGGTAACCACGGTTATTAATTAGATGTGAATCTCTGAGTCTGTTGCTCTGGGAGATAGTGGCAGTGTGTCTGTATGTTTGTGTGTATCAGTAGATGTTTACATGCATTATGTCAGGTTATACATATCAATTTTCTACTTGCATTTTATTTCTCACCAATACACCCAGAGAGCTGTCCCGTGAGTGCTCGGAGAACCAGCTGATCTGACACTGACAGCATGTTCATAATTGGTAGCGTTGTTCTCCTGTTGATGGGTATTTGTGTAATTTTTGATTTTTCATATTGTAACCAGTATTACACTAAATGTCCTGCTCCAGTCTTCTTGTTAATAACTATGAATGTTTGATGGGAAAGATATAGAAATATGCATTTGTTAAGTCATTAACTATATAGCGATTGTCCCCCCACCCACCCACAGCCCAAGTGGCTATACAACCACAAGCATCTCCCCACCAGCTGGCTATAGAAATACCAGCTTTCTCCACCTCTGCCGTCTGTATGATACTATCAATCTTTTCCCCTGCTGTTATCTTAAGGATGAAAACATTAATCATTTTCCAACAGGATGTATGGGTATCACATTTGAGTTGATCTTCCCCTGAGCATTGTTTTAAAAGCACACCAGCCATTTGTGTTTCTTTGGGTTTGGATTTAGAAGATGATTAAGGCTCTACCGGACAAGTATGTTTACCCTGGAAGAGAAAGCAGTCAGGCCACAGGTGACAAGCATTATCAGAGGTCCCCAGGTCCACAACACAGGGGACTGTGTTGTGGGTGGCATATTAGGTGCCAAGGCAGGGGGGTGTGGACACGGCTGGTCGGTATCCTGGGACTGGAGGTGTGGGGTTCCGGACCGCACTAAGGGATCAGCCTCTCCTCCTGTTGCCAGTGAACATGTATCCAGCAGGGCCTAAGGAAAGGTCTAAAGTTGAAGGTAAAGTTTGCATTTCAACAAGATGCTTCTGGCCATCTTGCAGAAGAAAGGCTGAACACAAAGTGGTACAAGAATAAATGGGGAGACTCAGGACCGCTTTCAGAGGTAATATTCACAGGCTCGCAGCCCCAAAGAGGTTTTTTTTTTTTTTTTTTTTTCTGTAGCCTCCAAGCTGGGTGCAGATGAACATGTAGAAAGGTTCTGCTCAAAGTATGGTCCAGGGACCGGCAGCATCAGCATCGCCTGGGACCTCGTCCAAAATGCAGATTCCCGGTCTCAGCTCAGACCTGCTGAGTCACAATCTCTGGCGGTGGGTCACCCTCCGAGAGAGGATGTCACACACTAAAATCTGAGAGGCGCTAATGTCCAAGATTCCATCCGAGTTTCCAGATGTGAGGAATTGGGATTCCTGGTCACTATTTGGAGGAGCACCACTCAGGAGAACCAGCTCACCAGGATTACCCGCACTGGAGCTTATGCAAGGGGAAACGGAACACTTCCCTGGCAAGGCCAGTGAGATCATTGCTGTTTGTTACAGCACGTAGCCTGGTCTTCAATGACCGATACACGGCACATTTAAATGAGGGTCGAGACTTCTACTCAGGGCTTCTCCTAGCAGACATTTGCCACCCCGGCTTTGGGAGAAGTCGGTTTTAATAATCAGCGCTCAGGTGTGCAGCTTCCAGGTGGCCACAGGGGTATCGGGCTTGGACAGTGTCGTAGCCCTCCTACGTGTGTGGGGGGAGGGGTACAGGACCGGCACGAGTCAGTCATCATCTTGGTCACTGATGAAACACTTTTAAAGACCAACTTCTTCCTTCCTTGTTCCAGCCTGACCTTCTTCAGATTGAGAAGGGACCATAGAGCTTTCTTCATTGGGAAGAAGGCCTGGAGAATAAAAAATGGGGCAAAAAAAATCTCCCTTTTCACATTCTCATTTCCCATTCACCACCCAAGACCCCTTTAACCATACTGTGCCAAAGACCAAACATTGGCATCAGAGCTAGCCAGGTGCTGCCAGCCAAGGATCCTGTGTTCTTCTATCTAGAAAAAATGGGGGTGGGGAGTAGAAAAGGAGAGAAGTGATTTTGATGGCAGTCTGGTCTCACGTGTGCGCTTGCATCACACTGTCTGCCTAGGTCACTGGGTTGCGAAAGACTCTGAGGCTTTGCTGGAACAGCGGGAGACAGCGCGAGTCAGTCTGCTAATCACTTCTCATTGCTACCTGTCACCAGCTCTGCCCTGGTTCAGGCCCTGCTCTGCATTTCTGCCAGCCTCCTCCTCACACCCCATGCCCTTTCTGCTCTGTCTACAGAGTGAAAATGCCCCCAGGGGTCTCCGTGGCTTCTTCAGGATCCCAGCCAGGAGCCCCTGTTTTCTGTGGAAATTCTGCCATGGTCTCTCAGAGGGTGGGGGTCTCGGGAAGAAGGTACAAGAGAGAAGTGACACCCGCCAGCTCCTGGGCTTCACAGACAGCAGCTGTGGTTCCACGGAGCATCCTGGGGCTTGGGTGCACCCGAGGCCATTCGCCCTAGCGCCCTCTGTACCAGGAGTCAGCAAACTATAGCCCGTGGGCCAGGCCTGGCCCGACGCCTACTTTTGTGCAGCTTACAAGCTGAGAATGGGTTTCATATTTTTAAGTGAAAGAAGAAAAATCAAAAGAAGGAAATTCAGTGATGCATAAAAATGTTGAGTGGCACATATAGTGAAAAGTTACCTGAAATTCAAATTTCGTTGTCCATACATGAGTTTTTCTGGGACTCGCCCCGCACACTTGCTCACATATCCTCTGTGGTCGCGTTTGCACCACCATGACGGGGCTGACTGCTCTGAGATGGAGGCCCCCATGACCCACAAAGTTTGCCGTCTGGGCTTTCCCAGAAAACTTTAGCCAATTCCGGTCTGTACAGTGGGGAGCTGGAGGCTTGTAATAACTTTTTCCCACGCTGTCACATGGATTTCCTGGATAGACAGGGCCTCCGATGATTGGGAGGCATGGGGTAGTCAAGAGGGTTTTCCAATTTGAAAATTAGGCTTCAGGCAGGGCGTGGAGTCAGGTGACATCTTGCCTGAAGCTCCTGGGGACCCAAACAGGTGTGAAACAGCCTGCCTGGTTAGCAGTGGCTTTCACTGCAGAGAGAGAGGATGAAACTTTCATGGTGAAGCCTTTGCTTCCACAGCTGCCTTTTTTTTAATTAGGGTGTGGGCCGGTGAGGCCAGCTCCACCCCAGAGGCATCATGGGAAGGGGGTGGGCTCCATCAGATAGCAGACCAAAGTGGCTTTGGGTGAGAGCTTCTCACCTCTGGCACACACATAACCGTGGGGCTCATCGCTCCCAGTGGGAGCTCGGGAAATCAAGATGCGATGCAACACGGCGTTCCCCACCTCCCCCGGAAATGAGGGGATATCAGTTTTATTTATTAATTCCATCTTGCCGGCTCCCGATTTGGTGCGAAGTTATGTTTTGCAGCCCGTTTCCACCTTGCAACTAGCAGAGTTAATTTAATGAAATGAGTAGTCTTGTGATGACCTGAAGGGGAAAAACACATTAATCTGGAAACTATCAAAGCCGTCTGACATGTATTATTGTAGGACTCAGAAAAAATAAACAGTTTATGGAGAAGATTAAGTGGCAGTGTGGATTTGTTTTTGACATATCTTGTCTCCAAATCTAAGTTGGGGATTTATTATCGTGCTATCATGTCACAGCTATCTCATTTATATGATAACACATCTGTAATGTTTTACAAGTGCAGCACTACGTGTTCGAAATGGGGCTTTTTTAAGTCCTAAATTATAGTACCTGGAGAGGCATGCATAATTATAGTGCGTGTTAGCAAATGAGAGGGTGCATTTTCCACCCTCACTCAGCATTAATCGTCAGCACAGTGGGTGCAATAAAATCATAATTGCTTCTTCCAAACTTCTCAGCTGAGCTGTACAGGTTGAAGTCGGTGGTTTGGTGGAGAGATGCCTACTGTCATGCCTACTCCCCTCTTCTCCGGGAGCCCCTGAATTGTATGGCTGGAGCCGGTGTTCAGACAGAGAGCTAGACCCCGTGGGGGCTACACAGGGAGGTCCCTTGATCTCAATTATACTCTCAAATCAGTACATCAGTATATGTTCCAGAATGGTATAATTATGGGCCCAGGTGTTTGGAACCGGCTTTGGATTCTAGCTCTGCTTTTCAATTTTGGACAAATTGTCTTACCTCTCTGAACAATTGCTTCCTCATCTACAAATAAAATGGGAGTCCTTAGGTCAAAGTGTTCTTAAGGAAATTAACAATGTTTATAAAGCACCGAATAGACGACTGGAGTGATAAAGTTAGATGTTATTACAATTCTCTCCTAAAGATCATTGCCTGAGTCTTGGCTGTCCAATATGGCAGTCACTGGCCATGTGTGACTATGGAGCTCTTGAAACAGGCCTGGCCCAAGTGAGAAAGGCTGTAAGTACAAATTACACTTCAATTTTTAAAGACTAATTATGGGAAAGGATATAGGATACATCAATAATGGCTTATTTTGATTATATTTTGAAGTGATAATATTTTGGCTACCTTGGCTTATATTAACATAAGTTCCACCTCTTTTTTTTTTCACTTTTTTTATTGTGACTAGAACATTTAAAACTTTACAAAAGGCTCACATTATAATTTTATTGAGTGGCACTGGCCTAAACAGATGAATGCAAACCAAAATGTTATTATGTGTTTTGAGTTGCAACTCATGGTTCCTGGTATTAATATTATTGTTATCATTGATTTATACTTAGCATACTTTGGAAAAATATTTTAAATCGTTTGCTGGATAAAAATGGAGATGAGTTAGTGATTGCTGTGGGCCACCTCATTTAACTCCAAGCTCCCTGGTAGTGAAGGCAAAAAAAGGAAAAAAGAGCAGAAATTTGGATCCTATTTTGTTGTCGTGGAAGTTAAAGTGTTAGTTGCTCAGTTGTGTCCGACTCTTTGTGACCCCATGGACAATAGCCCACCATGGAATCTGGCAAGAATATAGGAGCCATTCCCTTCTCCAGGGGATCTTCCCAACCCCGGGATCAAACCCAGATCTCCTGCACTGCAGGCAGAGTATTGACATCTGAGCAACCGTTGTTCAATCGCTAAGTCAAGTCCAACTCTTTGCCACCCCATGGACTGCAGCACGCCAGGCTCCTCTGTCCTCCACTGTCTCCTGGAGTTTGCTCAAATTCACGTTCATGGAGTCGGTGATGCAATCCAGCCATCTCATCCTCTGTTTTCCTTTTCCTTTCACCTTCAATCTTTCCTAGCGTCAGGATCTTTTCCAGTGTGGGTCAGCTATGTGGGTCCTTTTAAATGGTCAAGGATTCACGTAAGTTCTTTTGAAAAGAAGGGCTTTCTCCAGGCAGGGAATTCTCCAAGGACCATTCCCGGTGCAGCCCTGAAGCTGCAGATATGTCTGTACCTCTCCGTCCTCCCTAGCCAAGGCTTTTGTGCACTTAGAATGCTGTGAGTCATACCAACACACTGACGATAATTACACCTCCCTTCGTTTATGTAAATGGTCTGATTTGATCCTCACAGCAGCCCTGCAGGATGGGCTGTACAGGACCATTGTTCTTTTCTTATGGGTCAGGAACCTGCGGATCAGGTAGGGTTCCAGGAAGTTGTTCAAGTTTTCATAACCAGTACACGGCGAGGCCAAGGCCGGAGCCCTCAGTGACCAGGGGAAACGCCCTCTGCTTTTGGCAGCCGTGTACTCTCTAGCATGAAATAAAACTCAGAGGAGTGACTGATGGGAGAAAGCAGAGTGCGTTCTGCCAAGAAAGGGGACACCCATGCAGCTGGGAGGTTGATTGCTCCAAAGACACACTTTGCTTTAGCCAGAGAGAAGAAATCCATGTTTACACACGTGCGTTCCATTATCTGCGAACCGCGGCACACCCAGCTCAAGGCCGCCTGTGCTGGGGCCTCAGGGGACACCTGACACAAGGTCGTACTAGCTCGCTTCCTCTGAGGTCAGCTCTCCTGGGACCTTCACACACCCCCATCATTCAGGACCCTGTCACAGCGCAGATTTCAGCCAGAGGCCTGGAGGAGTGGGCTGGACGCCTGCTTTTCCCCCGAGTTCCTACGTGATGTCCGGGCTGTCGGTCTGGAGGTTGAGTAGCAAGCTCTACCATGCTTGTCTTCTCCTTTTCCCCGAAACCGCCTCAACCACAGGGCTTTACACAGGGAATAGAGGACTGATTGTCAACCTGGGCTGTAAATGAAAACCTCGTTGGGGGCTTTGGAGCAAAACCCATGCCCGAGATGCACCCTACATTAATTAATTTAAGCAGCTCCTGTGAGTGGGGCTCCAGGTTTGGTGAGCTTCGCTTTTCCCCGTGTGTCCTGAACTGAACTTGTGTTAGGAGACTGCATTTGTGAACCACGGGAGCATGTAGCTTAGATATTTTCTCCCACCTTGGAATTGCCTCAGTACCCCAAATCTGAACACTGGCTTCCTAGAGGGTTTTTTTTTTTTTCTTTTTCTTTACCCTTTCACTACCTAAACCAAGGTGTATTAAATCACCTCATCCTTCATTCTTGAATTCATCTACTGTGGACCAACAGCCAGCAAAGCACAGACCTCGCCATGGGTGCAACCTGGAGGCAGCAGGCAAGGTTCCAGCCTTCTTCAGGTTTACATTCGACTGGGTTAAATTGCTGATGTAGGGCTGACCAAGAAGAGAGACAGAGAATTTCAGGTGGTGATAAGGGCCATGAGAGAAATAAAATGGGGGGGCGGGGGCTGTTAGAGAGACGCTGATGGAGCATGATGGTGAGGGGTCTCCGGGGTGAGCTCAATTCAGCAAAACGTTGAATGTAAAAGATTGTGTAAAGATCGACCAGGCTCCTTGGCAAGGGGGTGGTTCCTTTACCCTGTCCTATTAGAGGCCCTTCCTTGATTCTGAGACCACAGTGCTGCTGTCAGCAGCAGTTCACATTGACAGGTCCATGGTGTGGCCAAGGAAGTCACTGAGGGGAGTTGGGAGAACAGGGCCAGCCCCAGGAGAAGCAGAGGAAAGTGCCCTGTTTTCTGGCTACCAGAAGGCCCATGTGGGGACCTCAGATGTTTTCACCCCAGGGCAGGTTTTAGAAACATTGGCAGAGAATTTTTAAAAATCTGGATTCCTAGGTCCACCTCCAATCTGGTTCATCAAAGCAGGGTGAGGTGTGGATATTAGATGTAGATGTTAGAAGCAACTCAGACGACTCTGAGGCAAACCCCTGACTAAGCCTCAATCTAGACTTTGAAGAACACTGACATTAACCAAAAATAAAAGGTATGTTGTCAAACCTTCTCTCCACGAGATAAAGAGCTCACATATCTTCTTGAAAGTATAGGCACAGACGTCAAGCTGCCTACAGAATCCCCGGATCACTCCCTTTCTTTTCCTTTCGAATAAACAGCTGGCGAACGTGACATCAATTTAACTGTAATGACTGCTTTTAATTTTCATTTTAAATCTATACCATGACTATATATTGGGATCCTGGCTGGTGCCAACTGCTCCGGCCACACGTCTGGTTTTCATTTCGTTTCTGAGCTCCTTTTGGGTAGTCGTGTTCAGAGGCCTGGTTTAATGCATAACCCTAATTGCAATGTGGAATTAAGTTGGTGCTGACTGTAGCATTTTTAGTCTTAGAATCAAGGAAAGTATCTAATAGGAGGGGGAAAGAAAAACCTCTCCAGAGTTGCCCCGCTTGCCAGTGCCTTATCTTTATAAATATTTTACATTCAACATTTTTTTTAATTGAGTGCATAATACAGCTATAAAACAGCAGTTTAGATAATGTGGTCAGCCTGCTGGTTTATATGTGTCTCTTCTCAGTTTCAAAATGTCCCCTTCTCTTCTTCTTAGTCTGACACTGGCCTCATTTCTCATTAAAAATGCTGGCAGCTTGGAAGTCAGGCCAGAAACGCAGGCTGAGTTCCTTCTCCCAAGTTCTGTGCAGCCCTGAGTCCCTCCTGGAACCCTCAAAGCTTTTGAGGGAAGCTAGGTTGCCTTTGATAGTCATTTCCAACAATTGTTGGCCTGAGATCTCCTATGTAAAGGATTAAATGTAATATTTTCACATCCAATGTAAAAGGAAAAAAAAAAAAAGATTTTCTCTGTGATGTCCAGCACCTCTTGATAAACTAGGATGTGGCCACTGTGGCAAAAATTTACCCAAGTTTTTAGCCCATGGGAAAATGTAGATAAAAGGAGATACTGCATGGAGCTTGAGAAATGAATGAAAAAGAAGCTGAGTTGGTCAGGCTATATTGGGGTGGGATGGGAAGGATACACCAGAAGCAGTAATAGTGCTCAGTCCTGTGCTTGATGCATAATCCTCACCACAAATACTTGCTGAATGAAAGCTAGTCATTAACGTAGATTGGCTCATTCTCCTCCAACACAGTTCCCTTGCGTTGGTTTCTCTCTTCTATTTGTTTCTTCATGAACTCATTAAACATGCTGTTTATTGAGTGATTGCTGGAGTAGGTGCTGGGGGCCATGGGAAACCCTGGACATAGCACATGAGGAAGAAGGCCATGTCCCTGCCCTCCCGGACCTTCTAGTCTAGTGATAAATGGGGATGAAAATGTGCAATAAGAAATGTGTCCCAGGTGGTTTTGTAAGGGGCAGAGAGTCATGCTGTTGAGCACCAGCAAATGACCCAGGGTGAAGTGACTCAATCCCTGCCCAAACCATCAGAAAACCAGTATTCTTATAGCATCACCCCGGGAGATGCCTGAGGCCCAACATGGAGGCCAAGTAAGATGATCACTTGAGAACTTTGTATTGACCACAATGATGTTGTTAAAGATTCTGAGTCTTTCACAGTTTATTTTTAGGTGGGTCCACAGCAGAGATTTCTCTTTGGCCTACATATCAGAAAATTCTGTACTTTCCTTAGTTTGGTATATCTTCAGACAGTACAAACATTGTCCCTGAACATGTGGGTTTTCCTTGAGAGCTGAATAACTATGGTCACACTTGCACCTTGCTACTGCTGCTAAGTCACTTCAGTCATGTCCGACTCTGTGTGATCCCACAGACGGCAGCCATCAGGCTCCCCGATCCCTGGGATTCTCCAGGCAGGAACACTGGAGTGGGTTGCCATTTCCTTCTCCAATGCATGAAAGTGAAAATTGAAAGTGAAGTTGCTCAGTTGTGTCCGACTCTTAGCGACTCCATGGACCCTTTTGGAAATCACCCTGCTTATTTAACTCATATGCAGAGTATATCATGTGAAATGCCAGACTGGATGAAGCACAAACTGGAATCAAGACTTCCGGGAGAAATATCAATAATCTCAGATATGCAAATGACACCATCCTTATGGCAGAAAGCGAAGAAGAACTAAAGAGCCTCTTGATGAAAGTGAAAGAGGAGAGTGAAAAAGTTGGCTTAAAACTCAATGTTCAAAAAACTAAAATCATGGCATCTGGTCCCATCACTTCATGGGAAATAGATGGGGAAACAATGGAAATGGTGAAATACTATTTTGGGGGGCTCCAAATTCACTGCAAATGGTGACTGCAGCCATGAAGTTAAAAGTTGCTTGCTTCTTGAAAGAAAAGTTATGACCAACCTAGACAGCATATTAAAAAGCAGAGACATTACTTTGCCAACAAAGGTCCATCTAGTCAAGACTATGGTTTTTCCAGTGGTCATGTATGGATGTGAGAGTTGGACTGTGAAGAAAGCTGAGCGCCGAAGAATTGATGCTTTTGAACTTCGGTGTTGGAGAAGACTCTTGAGAGTCCCTTGGACTGCAAGGAGATCAAACTGGTCAATTCTAAAGGAAATCAGTCCTGAATATTCATTGAAAGGACTGATGCAGAAGCTAAAGCTCTAATACTTTGGCCATCTGAGGCAAATAACTGACTCATTGGAAAAGCCCCTGAGGCTGGGAAAGATTGAAGTTGGAAAGATAAGGGGATGAGAGAGGATGAGGTGGTTGGATGGCATCACCAACACAATGGACATGAGTTTGAGCAAACTCTGGGAGTTGGTGATGGACGGGGAGGCCTGGTATGCTGCAGTCCATGGGGTTGCAAAGAGTAGGACATGACTGAGTGACTGGACAGGATTGTAAAGTGAGCTGTTTATAAGTTATTATTACCAATCTTAGTATTTCTCTACATTTATTTTCTCATTTTACCCCATTTCTTTATTTATCTTATTATTTTGGGTTTCATCCATTTTTTTGGCAACTACCTCAAATCCTCCGCCAGAAACAAGGAAAACAAGGGAGGGATGGCAGAACTTTGGTTTCTGTTGAGAACTTCCAAGCTAGTCTAGGAGCACATTTGGTGTCAGTGAAATCATTTGAGGAAATAAGCAACTCGCAGTGGGCCAATGTAATCAGATCAGAGAGAAAGGAGAAATGGGACGTGGGGTGGGGCTTGGAAAAGTCAGGTCTGAATTGCGAGGTGATTCAAGATAATTAAGTTAAAAAACAAAAAGGAAAACAAGACCAAATCCTTCTAATTTCTCTGAATCCTGGACATTTGACACCCAGCCAATGTCAATATTAGCTAAAGAGGTTTGGCCCCTGTTCAGTCTGATCAAAAATAAATTAGGAGGATGCTTATAAACAGGGTTGAAAGGAGGGATACACACACACACACGCGCACACACACACGCACATACACCCCACAAGTAAGGATAATAATTACAGGCTTTTAATAAATGCTAATTTAGTGATAACAACTTTACAGAGAGTTGTTTATGCCAAGATCCGACATTAGCTGATTTGGGATTTTAGCCATTGACCTAGAATCCAACTAACTGGTGTGTTCACTCCATGTCCCCTGCCTGCCCTCTCCTCTGCCTCCTCCTCCCCCACCTCCACCTCTGACCTGCTGCGTGCTTGCTTCTCATCAGCTTCATCCAGGCTTAGCTCAGGGTGACTCCCGTGGTGGGGCCTGACGTGCGTTGCTGCACCTTGACCCCCTCAGTATTCACTGGACCGAGTTTCTTCAGTCGTCTGTGAAGGAAACGTTGAATACCTAACATGGAAGTTCTGGTCCTCAGAGTCCAGATTTTCTTTGCTCTTTTGCTTTCCTGTGGTAGATCTTGGTTGTGGATACTTCCAGACCACAAAAGAGAAAGAACGTTGTTTTTGTTTGTTTGTTTGTTTGTTTTTGTTTTGTGTTTTTACTCTGCAAAAGATGCACTGTGAGTAGCAGGGAAGGGAGAACTAAGATTCCAGCCAGCGATTCTGGCAGGCGATGGAGCATGTGGAAAAAAGCTGCAGACTAGGTACCCACTTGGTCCCACCCAAGCCGGGATTGTCTTTGTACAGTGACTTATTATTGAAAGCATGCCTTTTAGTTCAATGGATCTGTGTCTGAACTTGGGTCCCCTATTTGCTAATTACGTCACGTGAAGCCCACCTCAATCTCCTGAATTGTTTCCTCATTTGTAAAAGAGCAGGAATTTAACCACTTTACAATATTATTCTGAAGATCCAAGGCAGTGGTGAATAGAGTTCAAGTTCTGTGGGAGTGCCTCCGATATCGTAGATGTGCAATTAATCACAGCTAATGTTTCTCTCGAGGAGAAGGCAATGGCACCCCACCCCGGTACTCTTGCCTGGAAAATCCCATGAACAGAGGAGCCTGGTAGGCTGCGGTCCATGGGGTCGCTAAGAGTCGGACACGACTTCACTTACACTGTTCACTTTTATGTATTGGAGAAGGAAATGACAACCCACTCTAGTGTTCTTGCCTGGAGAATCCCAGGGATGGTGGAGCCTGGGATTCAGCCCCGTAGCTGCCGTCTACGGGGTCACACAGAGTCGGACACGACTGAAGCGACGCAGCAGCAGCAGCAGCAACGTTTCTCTCGGGTGATTGATTATGTGCCAGGCACTGTACTCAACAATTTGTGTGTAGTTTTTCTTATTACCTTTTTTATAATCTTGCCCTATGCAAGCTCCAAGAGCAGTTTTTGGAGGGCATAGTAGATAATATATTCTTGTTAAATGAGAGACCAGTTCCATTTAATCCTCTGAAGAACCCCAGTTCAGTTAGTACCATATATATCCCCCATTTGTCAGATGGGGAAACTGAGGCATGGGCAGATTAAATAACAAGTGCAAAGCTGTGCTTGGCTAACAAACACCAGCGTGAGCATGTGAAAGCAAGCCCCTCGATTTGCAGCAAGGTGGATGGAACTTGAGCTTGTCATACTAAGCGAAGTCAGTTTGACAGGGAAAGACAAATGCCGTATGATATCGCTCATATGTGGAATCCCAAAAAAGTGAGACAAATGAGCTTATTCACAAAACAGAAATAGACTCACGGACACACACACACACACGCACGCGTGCATATAACTGAATCACTTTGTTGTGTGCCGAAAACTATACAACATTGCAGATCAACTAGCTTTCAATAAAAAAATTTAAATAAGTAAATAAATAGATGCAGGCACCCCTAGATATCCACCACACTGGACCCGCTCTGTAAGTATTTTATGGAGGAGTGAGCAGTTCCCCTGGTCTTCTCCAAGCCTCCTCTTGGCTCTGCCAAATGGTAGTGTGCACGCCAGCCCTGGGGGATGTCCTGCTCGGGGTCTTGCTGTCAGCAAGGCAGTGCCTGGATTCAGAGCCTCTGGGTGGGCTCAGGGGACACGGACAGCACATGCTCCGTGAAGCCCCAGGAGTGACTCCACGGACACCAAAGCCACACAGACCAGGAAGCCCGAGCCTCTTGGCAGACCTAAGCTTGCCTCCTGGAGTTGTTTGTGAGCCTCCATCCACAGCGTGTTCATGGAGGCTCCACGCCACGGCTCCGTTAGGAAGGGAAACCTCTCCCTGAGACTGTGGTCTTGGGCCCTCAGGGCCCTGGGGTGATGGCTGGATGGGAGGTGGCAGGAACCGGGGTGAAGCCCAGAAGGACTTCCTGCTGGAGGGGGTGGGTTTTTCTGCTGCCCCCACCGCGGCTTTCTCTGTCCCCTCCAGTCCTCAGCAACCTGCTTTTCCCCCCACTTTCTTCCTCTCTTTCTTCCCTTCTTTCTCCAATTTCTTCATTTCTTGGCTGGTTCTTTGTAACTTCTACCTCCATCGATCTTTGTTTCTCACCTTCATTTCCTTTCTCTCTTTAAAAATTATTTTCTTCTGCTTCTCTGTTTCTGCATTTCTTTCTCTCCATCTTCATCTCTGTCTGTCCATGTCTCCTTCCTCTCCACCCCTCTGTCTCCTTCTGATGTCTCTCTCTCCATCTCTGTCTCTCAGCTCATTTCTCCCCATCCCTCCTTCCCTTTCTTTTTTCTCAGAGTCCTTGACGTCAAGGGGGAGAGTTAGAGAAATCAACAGCTAACTCTCAGAGACTGATACCCCCCAAGATAGTACAGAGTTGAGAAAGAAGCAGCTATTCGGTGGCTCTGTCCTACAACTGATTTATATCAGGGGAGAAATACTCTAAGGTTTGAGTTATAGAGAAAGATCTCCAGCAGCTTTGATGGACTGATTGATTAGAAGTGAGACCGAGGCTGGGAGAGGAGTGGGTGGGAGCAGACTGCTGGTATCTGGGGAGTCTTTCTCGACTGAATGAAGCCAGTGCTGATATTTAAGGTTCACTTAGGAAGACATTGTTTGGACATTGGATGTCACTCACGGAGCCCTAGTAGCATCTGGGACAGCGGTGGTCTGCCTCAGGATCTAGAGCCCAGTTGCGCATTTATCTTTCCATCACTCGTTTGCTGAACACAGAACATGATGACGAACATCACTGTAGCCACCTGCCTTGGGCTCACAGTCTGGTCTGGCCCATTGAGGGGATTTCTCCAGTGCGGGAGTCATGGGAACAAGTAACACTCGAGAGGCTTGAGTTAAACGCAAAGAAGAGCTGGATTACGGCTTGAATTTGGGCTATGGATCAAATCTATCTCCAAGCAAGGCAGGAAAAATGACTGTTTCTCATGAACCTTCTGTGAGTCAAGTACTGAGCTAGGCATCTTATTTACAGCATCTCATTTAACACTATTGCTGGTGTTTGGTCGCTAAGTCGTGTCTGGTTGTTCTTTAGTCGCTGAGTCGTGTCTGACTCTTTGGGACCCCATGGGCTGTAGCCCGCCGGGCTCCTCTGTCCATGGGATTCTCCAGGCAAGAACACTGGAATGGGTTGCCATTCCTTCTCTAGGGCCCTGACCCAAGGACCCAAGGACCAAACCCACGGCAGATTCTTCACCACCAAGCCACTAGGGATGTAGCTGGCAGCGCTGTCACACAGAAGACACTTACACCAATACTGTGGATTAATTATTGTTATTATCCCCGTTTTACAGATGAGGAAACTTAAAGAGTGCCATGAAAGAGGAACTTTGGCATGGGCTGTATGTAGTGACTTCCAAAGAGTTGAGGATGGGCAGAGGGGTGGCGGAGAGCCAGGTGATCCAGGGCCATATTGACAGCGATGTCCTGTTGACAGCTGGTATTCTTGATGTCACATGATGAAAATGGCACTTTCCCTGGGGTAGTCTTCCCCCACTCCCATAATCCCAGGACAATCACGAAGGAATAAAAAGGCAGAGAAATCCCAACTGAGGGCCGTTCTGAGAAGCACCATGGGCAGACTCTGTTGGCTGGTTGCAGGGTACTCTCTCAGCAGCCGGACTGGACCAGGCCTAAGGCTCCTTAAGGTGACGTAGTAGGCACAGTTGAGGAGAGGATCAAGAGCTGGTACCGAAACAGATGCCCATTGTCTGTCCCAGGGTTCACCAAGAGGCGACACAGGAAGTCAAAAGCCAAGGATTCCGGTAACAGGTCAGGAAATGGAGTGACTGCTGGTTCAGGACCAAGCTCTCAAACAAAAAATAATAATATTTCCCCTTAGGTTCTTCTTGGTTGCTGGATCTCACTGTGGGAAAGTTCGTTTGGGGAAAAGGCAGAGGACTAGGGTGACGCCAGCCCATGAAACAGGCGTCTCTGATCGCCCGGTGTCAGGAGAAGGGCAGGATTTCCACCGCTATTCACTTTCCCGTCCAGGCTGCCTTGCGATATCTTTTCTGTGAGCCTTTGAGGAGCAACCTGTTTGTTCATTGAAAACACCAGCCACCCTTAAGGGCTCCTTAGAAGGAGGATTGAACATCACTGAATGCTTGTCCATTACCCTATTCTAATGAAATGTGTTCTTTGAAAGAATTATTTGAGTCTATGAAAATTGGTCAATGTGAGAAGATGTGATTGGAGTGGGGGCCAGCAGAGTTGAGCTGGGTGATAAAAATAGGGAGTTTTGTCTCCCTTGGGACTGATTTTGAAAAGGTTTTTAACCATTGCAACTGAATCCTTTTCAGAACCCTCCTTTTTCTTTCTTTCTTTTTTTTTTTAACCCGAGTTACTATGAGAACATGAATCATCTCTTTAGCACAATGACAGCAAGTGTAGCATTTAGGAGCGGACCCTGATTTTTCACTGTTTGTTCTTCGCTCTCAACAAGATAAGCTGTTGTTATTTCTTTCTTCTTGAACAAGCACACCATGATTGCTGAAGTGGGAAGAATAATTGGACCAAATAGTCATGCGATTAATGCAAACAGAGAGAACTCATCTGTTTCAAGTACAGTAAATGCACTTCTGAAGACGCGCGGAGAGCTTGCTTTCTCTGTTTATTCTTGGGCTGGGGAACAAATGTTGCTGAGTTCACTGCCACAGATTCCTGTGTTTCTTCTGTGGGGCGGAGACCTTAAATGAACCGAGTGCAGGGAGGAATCTGCTCTATCTGGGGAGTGGATGGGCTTGGGGAGTGGGGCACGGTGGCACCCCTCGGGGTGAACAATAAACACAGGAAAGGCTGCCCTGCCCCAGCTTGACACTCCCCCCTCTCCATGGCAGGGGGGGTGGTGTAAGGTGACTCCTGCTTTCTTAATGATACATTTTAATTACAAGATGAAGTGACCCATTGAAACAGAAGGAGAATTAGCACTGATGAGAGCCTTCACAGAGCCCTAGCTCTGAGCTCAGCATTTCTGTCATTTGGATGCTTTAGGCATGAGGAGGGTTCCCTTATCACCACCGGACAGATAAGGAAACTGACATCCAGACTCACAAACAGGGTGTGATGGAGCTCTGGGTGTGAACTGGGGTCTTCTGGCTGGTGAAGGCGGGGCTCAGGTGGGGAGGGGGAGTTTGGGGGGTTGGGGGGAGCAGTCAGACTGCCCGCTTTAGCAATCTGATTCCACCACATTGTAACTGGATGACCTTGAACAAGGAACTTCTCCACTCAAGACCTCAGTTTTCACCGTCAGTGGAAAAACTGGGAATGATCATGCTATTTACTGTTTTAGGATGAAATGAGTTCTAACAGGAGCAGAACATAGAACGGTGCCAGCAGAGGGAAGGTCCCTAGGTGCCCCTAGCCAATCTGATGACTCAATGCCCGGGTGCTTTCTACCACAGAGGGTGACTCTCAGAGCACACAGGTGGGTCGCCTCAGTGGCACTCGAGCTCCTCTCATTCAGGCTCCACTCAGTCACCCGGGCACACCCTAGCCAGGCGAATAGTCTAAAATCCTATTTCTCAGGCCCCTTGAGAGCTGTGGCAGCTGCCCATTGCCCATAGGGACGAAGCTTGCAGATTCACCCCTTGACCGGCTGTGCTCTGTCTTCCCCACCGCACGCTCCCCAACTCTAGAAGTGCTTCCCCACACACCGCTTAACTCGCACCCTTGGCTCTTAGCTCACTCCCTCTTTGATCATCAGTCTTTCTACACCCTGGGAACTTCTCACATTCCCCACCCAACATTTCTTCTCTCAGAAATGTCCCCTGCAACATGGACTCGCCAACACCTCAGCCTCTCTCTGGTCCCCAGAGCCCATCCTTACAGGGGGGCCCTCAGCCTGTGCCTTTTATTCACTGACCAGTGCCACCCCTATGAACCCCTGTTTCTCTTAATGACAGATATGAAGGAGGGGAGCAGGGTGATCACAGAGCATGTTGGCTGTCGATTTCTTTTCTCCAGTGATATGAGAGGGAACCGTGGCTCTGGACGCCTAGGAGACTAGAAAGGTCCCTACAGGAGGATAAGTTGGAGTCTTGAAGGACCAGGTAAAGTCTGGTGCATAGGAGAGTAGACGAAGGAATCCTGGGGAGAGGGAAGAACTGTGCAGAAGTTAAGGAGGCAGGAAATCTGTGCAGATGCAGACGTCTGAGCTTTCCCCGATGACGGAGAGGCTGCATGGCGATCACCGACCAGGGGGACAGACGTGCTTCTTCTCCTCCTCTGGCTCCCAACTTTGCCCTTCAATGCTCCTCCAGAATCCGTTTCAGCCCTGAGCTTGGTTCTTTCAGTTTGATAAACGCTTCCTCCCTTTTGCTTAATTGTTTCCTTCTAGTATTCACTAAGCAGAATGAAGATTAAATCCAATTAAATAAATAAAGCACCATGCACCGGTTTTGGCCTGGAGAGCCTCATCCATTTGTGTTTGTTTGAAGTGAAGAATCCACTGGGTGCTCATTCACCATAGATGGGTGCCCTGTCCTGGGTTGGAGAATGTGGGGGGCACCTGGCCTCCTCCTGGGCCCCTTCTCTTGGTTAGCACACCTCCGTATCTTTCAGGGGATCTGATTTCTCCCCTGCCCTCAGCACACATCTTTAGTTCCAGGAAGGGTTTCTGGCCTGTGGTTCTGGCCAGTTGGCTTATGACATTCTCCAGTCACTGTGACTGGTTTGGTGATGAGAACCGGATCGAGATCACAGCAGGACCCTTGCCAGGTGTCCTGGGAAAGAGCAGTGAGCCTGGAGAGGGGCAAAGCTTCCCCTCTGCGCAATGAAGCAGAGGAAGAGATGTAAGGAAACTGGCAAAGAACAATTGAGTCTGGGAGTCACTGTGTGGTCGCCTCAGTTAAGCCAGGGCTGAAACTAGGCATCGTCCTGGAATTTTCATTTAAAGGAGCCCAAATATTCCATTTTTGTTTAAATAAGTTTGGGTTGGGCTTTCTATCTTCTTGCAAACCAGAATTATCTGACTAATTTATGGAAGATCCCCTGGAGAAGGAAATGGCAACCCACTCCAGTATTCTTGCCTGGAGAATTCCAAGGACAGTGGAGCCTGGCAGGCTACAGTCCACGGGGTCCCAAAGAGTCAGACCTGACTGGAGCGACTAATACTTTCACTTTTCAATTTATGGATTTAAGGATTTCACTGAGACTTCTAAAGCACTTCTAAAGCACTAGACTTCTCTTCAACTTAGCAAATAGGAAAAATGGGCTCCCAAAATGAGTGAGTAGAGTTGGTAACTTTCTTAGCCTCCTTCATCTCACCCCACTCACAAATCCTATCCTTCCCTGCCCATAACTGGGCACCTTCCCCGCTCCAAATAGAGAGAAAACCGACTCAAATGGCATTTTCTATCTTAAGCAGTAGGCATTTATTATGACCATAAAATGATTTCCTAGAGACTTCAGCCAGGCATGAGGCCTTTGTGTTCTGAATTTACCAATCAGTGGCAATTTGCTAAAATAATCATCTTCACATTTGCTGTTAATAATCTTGCTTCAGGCTGTTACAACCAAATGGTTGGTCACTTCCAGTAATGGCCAATTTTTCAGGGATTATTGCTAAAGTGATTAGGTGCTTGTGATTTCCCAGGGCACATGCTTTGGAGTTGATCCATTAACAAATAAAAAGGCTTCGGGGCTGATCTGGAAAGTGGGGAATGCTTATCTGAAAAGGTAAATATATGTCATTGTGTCTATTTTTTTTTTCTTTAGCCAACTCCTGGCTGTTCCTTTCTCCCCCTGCCCATTATTGGTTCATTATTTAGTCACTAGGCAGTGTGCCCCTTTGCTCGCTCTCAGCCCTTCATTGGAGCTGATGGGCCTGGCAAACCTTCTACAGCAACGGGATGAACCAATTAATCCCCTTTTAGGAACTGTCTTGAAGTCGTGGATGAACCAGGTACTGGCCTAGATGTTTTGCACAGTATCTCACCATATATACGTGCATCTGTTGCTGTGCTCTCTGCTATGTGCCACTGATTCATCTCTTCATCTTGTGTCAGTAACTACACTGCTTTAACCATCATACATTTAGGATAAGTCTTGATATCTTGTAGATATCCAAGTTTGTTTTTCCTCAGGATTGGCCTGGCTGTTTTTGGTCTTTTGCATTTCCATATTTATTTTAGAGTCAGCTTGTCAATCTCAACAAACAACCTGTTGGGATTTTGATTGGAAATACATTGCATTTATAGATCAGTTTGGGGAGAATTAATATCTTACCAATATCATTTTCATCCTTTTGCTTTCAATGTTTAATGACTTTTCGTATTGCAAATACATCTCTTGTAAGTAGCACAAAATATTTTTCAGGTCATCAACCTTTGTATTTTAAATTAGATGCTTCAGTATCTACTCCATTTATATTGAATGTAATTTGTTGTTGTTCAGTCACCAAGTTGTGTCTGACTCTTTGTGACCCCATGGACTGCAGCACGCCAGGCTTCCCTGTCCCTCACCGTCTCCTAGAGTTTGCCCAAGTTCATGTCCATTGTATCAGTGATGCCATCCAATCATCTCATGCTCTGTCGCCCTCTTCTCCTCCTTCCCTCAGTCTTTCCCAGCATCAGGGTCTTTTCCAATGAGTCAGCTCTTCGCATCAGGTGGCCAAAGTACCAGAGGTTCAGCTTCAGCATCAGTCCTTCCAACGAGTATTCAGGGTTGATTTCCTTTGAGATTGACTGGTTTGATCTCCTTGCTGTCCACTGTAATCACTGACATGTAATTTCATTGCATGTATATTTGAGTTTTAATCTGCTGTTCTGCTAGTGGTGTTCTGTCCTTCCCACCTGTTTATGCTCTTCACCTCCCCCCTTTCTTCACTTACTTTGGGTTAATCAAGCATTTCTTATTTATTTATTCTTGGCTGTACTGGGTCTTCGCTGCTGTTGGGCAGGCTTTCTGTAGTTGCAGTGAGTGGGATGCACAGACTCTAAATGTACAGGCTTCAGTCATTGCAGCACACGGGCTCGGTAGTTGTGGCGTGTGGGCTTAGATGCTCCACAGCATGTGGAATTTTCCCAGGCCAGGAATCAAACCCATGTCCCCTGCATTGGCAGGCAGATTCTTACCCACTGTAACCCCAGGGAAGTCCTCAAGCACTTCTCAATTGTTCATTCCCAGAAGATTTCAGGTATATGTTGAAGAAGTGAAGTGAAGTGAAGTCGCTCAGTCGTGTCTGACTCTTTGCAACCCCATAGACTGCAGCCTACCAGGCTCCTCTGTCCACAGGATTTTCCAGGCAATAGTACTAGAGTGGATTGCCATTTCCTTCTCCAGGGGATCTTCCCAACCCAGGGCTCAAACCCAGGTCTCCCGCACTATATTACTCTTTTTAAAAATTTTTTACTTTACTGGACACACAAGAGATCAAACCAAATATCACTGACTGATTAGAGTCTAATATAAATAAGTACCTTTACCAATTCTCAGAAAACATGATTAAGTTAGGGCACTTTCAGTTCAGTTCAGTTGAGTTCAGTCTCTCAGTCGTGTCCGACTCTTTGTGACCCCATGAATCGCAGCACGCTAGGCCTCCCTGTCTATCACCAACTCCCAGAGTTCACTCAGACTCACGTCCATCAAGTCAGTGATGCCATCCAGCCATCTCATCTTCTGTCGTCCCCTTCTCCTCCTGTCCCCAATCCCTCCCTGCATCAGAGTCTTTTCCAGTGAGTCAACTCTTTGCATGAGGTGGCCAAAGTACCGGACTTTCAGCTTTAGCATCATTCCTTCCAAAGAAATCCCAGGGCTGAACTCCTTCAGAATGGACTGGTTGGATCTCCAAGGGACTCTCAAGAGTCTTCTCCAGCACCACAGTTTAAAAGCATCAATTCTTCGGCGCTCAGCTTTCTTCACAGTCCAACTCTCATATCCATACATGACCACTGGAAAAACCATAGCCTTGACTAGACGGACCTTTGTTGGCAAAATAATGTCTCTGCTTTTGAATATGCTATCTAGGTTGGTCATAATTTGCCTTCCAAGGAGTAAGCGTCTTTTAATTTCATGGCTGCAGTCACCATCTGCAGTGATTTTGGAGCCCCCAAAAATAAAGTCTGACATGTTTCCACTATTCCCCCATCTATTTCCCATGAAGTGATGGGACCAGATGCCATGATCTTTGTTTTCCGAGTGTTGAGTTGTAAGCCAACTTTTTCACTCTCCTCTTTCACCTTCATCAAGAGGCTTTTTAGTTCCTCTTCACTTTCTGCTATAAGGGGGGTGTCATCTGCATATCTGAGATTATTGACATTTTCCCCAGCAATCTTGATTTCAGCTTGTGCTTCTTCCAGCCCAGCGTTTCTCATGATGTACTCTGCTATTTATTCCCTCACATCTGATGTATCATGGTTTCCATGTATGTTAATTGACCCACACCATTATTGTTATTTTATACAGTTAATATTATTTTAGAATTATCCATATCCTTACACTTTCCACTGCTTTTCATTCCCTCATGCATTTCTGATTTTACATCTAGGATCATACTTCTTCCACCTAAAGCACTGCTTAGAATGATTATTTTAGTGTGGTTCTGTGGGGGTGATTTTCTCAGTTTATTTTTTCTGGAAATGTCTGTTTTTCCCTTTCATTCTAAAGGGATATTCTTGCTTAGGATCGAATTCCAGTTTGGTCATTATTTTCTTGCTGCTTTTTAATGGTGCCATTACAGAACCTTTTGGACTCCATCTTTTCAGTGGAGAAGTCAGCTGTCATACGTACTGCCATTGCTCTCTGGTGGGAATGTGCCTTTCTTGCTCTTCAGGCTTTTAAGATTTTCTCTTTATCTTTGGTGATGTTGTGAATGGAATTGTTTCCTTAATTTCATCTTCAGCTCATTCATTGGTAGTGTTTAAGAGTACAATTACTTTTTCATGTTGATTTTACATCCTGCATCTTTTCTGAAATTGTTAGCTCTAATAATTGTATGTGTGTATTCTTTAGGGTTTTCTGTATATAAGATAATATTATCTGCAAATACAGATAGTTTTATGTCTTCCTTTCCAATTTGGATGCCTTTTTTTCTTGCCTATTTTTGCTGGTTAGAACTTCTAGTACAATACTGACTAGAAGCAGTGAGAGCAGAGTTCCTTGTCTTGTTTCTGATTTTAGGGGAAAAGCTTTCAGTCTTTTTTTAAGTATGATGTTAGCTGTGAGTTTGTCATAGATGCCCTTTATCAGGTTGAAGAAATTTATGTCTATTCTTGGTTTGCTGAGTGTTTTTATAATGCTTTTTCTCTATCAACTGAGATGATAATGAATTTTTCCTTCATTTTATTAGTATACTGTGTTACATGGATTGATTTTCATTGCTGAAACACCTTGTATTCTTGAGATAAATCCCGCTTGGTCATGATATAGTATCCTTTTAATATACTGCTGGATTTAATCTGGTAGTCTTTTATTGGGGTATCGTTATAGTGGCTTTAATATGATACCCCTAATTGTGTTTTTCTTTGTCCTTCTCTTCCTTGAAGTTTTAATGTTTTTTATATTCCCTTGAAGTCTTTCATCACTTTTGAAAATTCTTAGCAATTGTCTCTTCAAGTATTTTCCTTTAGGCCCTTTCGTGGTGAAGCCTCAAGTGCAGCCACAGTAAACCTGTGACTCTTTCCTCCTTCCCTGGACCCACCTGCCCATCCAGCCTGGCCCTCCATTCTTATTTTTCAGCTCCAAAGCTCCACTGCACATTCTTACTCTTTCTTCCCAGAGCATTTTCTGTAAGACTCTTGCAATCTGGTTGGGCTTCCCAGGTGTCTTAGTGGTGAAGAATCCACCTGCCAATGTAAAGAGACACGGGAGATGGGGGTTTGATCCCTGGGTTGGGAAAATCCCCTGGAGGAGGAAATGGCAACTCACTCCAGTATTCTTGCCTGAGAAATCCTGTGGACAGAGGAGCCTGGTGGGCTACAGACCATAGGGTCACAAAGAGTCTGACGCACTGAGTGAATGAGCATGCTTACAGTCTAGGTAAGGGAATGCTTGTGTTCAGTGAAGCTGTCTTATATTCAACAGGCTGAATCAGGATAATGGTGACAAAGAGGTTTGGTAGCTCTGGGGTCCTCCTGCCTAACAGTGAAGAATCTGCCTCCCTTTTAATCCAGCTATTGTATTTCAGAGCTGGACGTTCTTATGGAGGTTACTTGGATACTTTGTGCATCATTTTCCTCACTTACAAAATAAAATAACTATTATGTGTGCCAGAGTTGTTTGGAATATTAAATGAATTGCATGCAATGGTCTTAAGAAGTTGTCTGGCACAGAGTAAGAGCTAAGTAAGCTACCGTGGAGAACAGCTCCTCTTCCGATATATAAAGGTTGACAAGAGCATGGAGGAGTGACATTTGGACTGGAACAAGCAGTGACCAGCTCTTAGGATTTGCGTGAGAACAGTCTTGGTGGAAGGATGGGATAAACAAAGATTCCTTGTCTGTTTCCTGAGCCTCTTCTCCCTTTTTCCCCAGCATGCCTGCTGGGCTAGAAATGCAGGGAACAGCTCACCTTCCTTGGAATACAGGACCTCTATAGCTCATGAAAGCATCTCTCCTGGCTTGTCTTACCTGGGCTTCCTCACACCATGTTTTGGGGTGTTTGCCCTGACTCATGGCTGGAATCACCCCTTCTTTTTTCTGCCTTGCTACAGAACTAGTCCTTCTATTTTAGATCTTATCATGTTATAATTATGGCTGTATGTGGTGGGTTTCATCTCCGTGTTGAACTGATCTTCTCTTTATTTGCCATGGAGACGTGCCCATCTTTGTTTTCTCAGCACTTGAGTCATGGTGAGGGATCAGTGGTTGTTGGCTGGATGTGTAAATGCGCAAAGAATAGGTAGACAAATGAAGGGACAAGTGAATAAAATGTTTCCAACTAAATAATAGCCCGAGGCACAGGGAAGATACTATAGCATAGAGCATGTTACTCAGAATGTGCTCCAGGGACCAGTCGCATCTGCCTTTCCTGGACGCTTGTTAGAAATGGAGAATCCCAGGCCCGGCCTCAGACCTGCTGAATTGGAATCCGCATTTTAACAAGACTCCTGGGTGATTCAGTGCACTCGACAGGTCAAGACGACTGGTCTAGCGGTTAATAGAGAAAGCCCTGGAGACTGAGTTCCGAATCTAGATCTGCCTTTTGTCCAGCTTTGTGGATGTGATCAAATCACTTACTCCCACTGGGCCTTAGTTTCCACATCTGTCAAATGGACTGAATGCTATAGCCACTTCATAGTCTTTTTGTGAGGATTAAATGTGTTAACAGTTGTCGAGAGCCTTGTGCAACGCCCGCAAACTGTAAGAGCTCAAAATATCAGTGAGTACGGTTATTTTTATTATCCACGTTCTTCTGACTGCCCCCGAGCCAGTGAGGGAGGATTAAAACTCACTGAAAATCTAAGTCCCTGTGCCCTTGTGTTTCCTCTCCGAACCTGGGCACTGGGTGGCAGAGGCCGCGGTCCCTTCCTGTGTGGGGCTCCCTCCGAGGGGCACTGCTGACGTGCATGGCGTGGCCTTCCTCTTGGTGGCCACGCCACAAGCCCGCAGCTTCCTGGAGCCGAGGACACCAGCCAGACAGGGAGAACCACCCTTCCCCGGCTCTGAGTCACGCTCTCTATTCAGACGGGGATCAGGGCAGGTGGGGAGCTCCAGGGGCCTGGCGGAGGTACCCGGGGTGTGGGATTGGATGACTCACACTGTCGTGAGTCATCCTTCTTACATAAGGGCAGATCAAGCGCATTCAAATGCCACACAAGCCCAAATCTGTCCCTGTAGACTGGGAGGGGAGGGGGGCTCAGGGGGAGACTTGCCCAGAGACATGTCTTGGAATCTCCGAACCAAGTTGGCCCCACTCGTCATGGCTGTCTTCTCACACGTGCGCCCGAGGACAATGTCATCATCACTGATGTGGTTATCGTTTGAAACAGACAGGAAAATTACCTCTCAGGACAAGGGAAGAGCTGTAGATAACTTACTTTAACTTAAACAGGTAGGGATTAATTAGCACCCAAAGACTGGGGATATGGGGAAAGCATTAACTTTTTCTCAAAAGCTATCTAAAGAAAAAAGAAAAAAAAGTGGAGTTAGATTAAAAAGTAGCTCCACGGGGGAAATACATTTATTAGCAAATGAAGGAATAAAGATTTATACCGTTTAATTTATGAAAATTTAGATGTTGTGAATGTATAGTTTTATCTGCATTCTATCACATAGTGATAGAAAATCAGTGGATTATTTCTAGTAGCAAATTTGCCTTAGAAAAGAGACCCCCTAGGTTCATGCTAAGGAAGCAATCTGAAACAAAAAGATATCTGTAAAGAGGGGAATGGCAAACCACTTCAGTATTCTTGCCTGCAGAATCCCATGGAGAGAGGAGCCTGGCAGGCTACAGTCCAGGTATCCACAAATATTAAAACTACCACCATGCGGCTATCAGAAAGGCCTTTGAAGAGTCTTCTACACTATAGAATATGCTATCGCTCAAATACTAGAAAAGTAAAAATTCAGAAAGCAGGATTGTTTTTAAGCTTGAGAATCAAAGTTGTATTAATAAGGACAAAGTTTGCCCTACTTTGAAAAAAAATCAAAATGTGACAATCTAAAATGAAACATTAAAAACTGACTGTTATCAAAAAAAAAAAACAAACTGACTGTTATCAAGATCCAGTAAACATTTTGTACACCTTGGGTAAATTTTCAAAAATTAACATTTTTATAATTTAAATATGTATATATGTAATTTAATATATAAGTTTTATATAACACATATGCATATATAATATAGCAGCTGTGTATAGCATCTATAACAAATATGATATAGATTATGCAATAAGCTATAAATTTAAACTTGAAGGAAAGAGTATCTATGAAAAGTGAAAGTGTAGTCACTCAGTCAGTCCAACTCTGCAATCCTATGGACTGTCTGTAGCCCGCCAGGCTCCTCTGTCCATGGGATTTTCCAGGCAAGAATACTGGAGTGGGTTGCCATTTCCTTCTCCAGCTTCCCAACCCAGGGATTGAACCTGGGTCTCCCGCATTGCAGGCAGATGCTTTACCCTCTGAGCCACGAGGGAAGCTATTAATCCCTGTGGATTAGCCATTTCTGGATAGAGAACTCTGGATTGGTTTCCTGGTGGCTGGTGGACCAGATCCCAGCTTTGACTTGTGGGAGTTACAGGTCTTTCAACTTCACTGTAGGTAAACCATATGGCACCTGAGTGGTACCTACTCTCTTTCATCCTCTCCCTTACTCCTTCAATAAATGATAACAACCTGGGTTTTCCTGGGCCATTGGTATCAGTGTCATGGCCAAGGGGCAAGTTCACCGGCATCCCCTACTCAAACACAGTTGTGGAAACTTCAGAACTCCCTGCATATAAATAGGCTCTGGCCCTACACCCCAAAATGTGATAGAGAGGGTCTCCTGCCCTATGTGTAATCTCCAGAAATCCATTTTATGAAAAGAACATTAGCTGAACCAGGTATCTCCCTCCTGGAAGCAGAGGGACTTCTAAACACACTTGCCACTAATCGTGAGGCATGAAGTTCTTTCCAAGTCCTGATCCACTGTGCAAACAGTTGGCATATCCACTTTACAAAGGCCATCCCCTAACCAGAGCTCACACTGCAGCCTGGGGTCCAGAGCCAGCCAACTGCCTGGGCTTTGTTTTGCTTTATAGCCCTTGAGCTAAGAGTGACTTTTATTTTTAATACAATGGTCTTAAATGCTTACATAAATAGGTACCTATTAAGTCTGCCTTTTGCCCTCAATTTTGCCTCAAATATTTACTCTCTGGGTCATTAAGGAAGCGTTTCCTGAAGGTTTCCTTTGCTGCCACCCAGCTCAAGCTATTGTTTCCTGTTGGAGTTACTGCAGTGATCCTTAGTGGTATCTCTGTCCACTTAGGTACCCCCATCCTCACCCCTCCACTGCCCATTTCTTTCTGCAGACAGCAGCCAGAATGCAAACCAGAGTATAATTTTTCCTTGCTTAGAGTCTTCCAACAGCTTGTCTGTTGTTCTTAAATAAAATCCAAACTCCCTGCCCTGCTCCCCAAGCCTGGGGCCTCTGCCTACTTCCTCTCTCCTCACCAGTCACCCATTCCCTCACCAGGTTCCAGTCGCCTTAACCTTCCCAGTCTTTCTCACGTCAAGCCTTTGACTATAAGCTTCATGGAGGTGTGGACCTGGTCTTGCTGACATCATCCTCTCCAGAATGCTATCTGGCACAAAATAAGTACTCAATAAATATTTATTGACTAAATAAAGACCTTTAAATCTTCAAAGCATCCCTGTAAAGCAGGATTTTATATTTTAAATCTCCATTTATCAGATGAATAGAAAGAGGTTCAGGAAGGAGGGAAATTTTAGCAGATAGTAGAATCGGGATTAAGGACTTTCTGACTCCCTTCCCCACTATATTAGGTTCCCTTCATTCCCTCGTGTGGATGCGTGAACTAAATTGAACTAAACTATGGCCTCCTTGAACACATGACCTTCTCCTAAAGGAATTGTCTTTCTCCTTGGATCAGAGTTGTCTGCTCAACATGCCCTGGTCCTGGCTGCTTCGTGGTACTAAACAATTCAAATTGAAGCTTGCCTGTAATCCCCTAAAGCCAGTGTCTGGCTTTGAGCTGCGGAGCCTTGTTTTTATGCTGGGATGTTCCCATGTAACTACTGCCTAGTAGAGAACTTAAAATACTGCCTGTCCACCTTCTCCTCTCATGACCAGGAAGCATGAGCCAAGCCTCTGATCAGAAGTCTGGGCTCCTGCGGTTTTGCTGATGCTCAGATAACTCTTTATCTATAGTTAGAGTGGGGATTTGCTGGGGGCTGGGGGTGATGTGATACATCATTGCAACCTTGCTGTCTTTGCAGACTGTGGGCCTTTGTTGGAGCTCTAGCATCAGTTCAGTTCAGTTCAGTTCCTCAGTCATGTCTGACTCTTTGTGACCCCATGGACTGCAGCACGCCAGGCCTCCCTGTCCATCACCAACTCCTGGACCTGGCTCAAACTCATGTCCATGGAGTCGGTGATGCCATCCAGCCATCTCATCCTCTGCTGTCCCCTTTTCCTCCTGCCTTCAATCTTTCCCAGCATCAGGGTCTTTTCCAATGAGTCAGTTCTTTGCATCAAGTGGCCAAAGTATTGGAGTTTCAGCCTCAGTATCAGTCTTTCCAATATTCAGGAATATTCAGGACTGGTCATCATCATCAACCATAGTCTTTCTCAGACTTTGGTCATGTTGTTGCTACTCTCCTGATTTGTGCTCTACTTTCCTAATTTAAAAAAAAAATTGTTATTTTGAAATAGTTACCAAAAAGTTGTGGGAATTCACGTATATATTTCATGTAGATTCTCTGAATGATAACATTTTATTGAATTTGCTTTATTACTCTTTTTCATATATAAATGAAAGAAAAAATTATATATGTATAAATTTTCTGAATTTTTATCTTCATGTGTATGCAAAAACACATATATGTGTAGATATAATGTATACATGGACTTCCCTGGTATCTCAGCTAGTAAAGAATCTGCCTATAATGCGGGAGATCCCGGTTTGATTCCTGGGTCAGGAAGATCCCCTGGAGAAGATATAGGCTACCTACGCTAGTATTCTTGGGCTTCCTTGGTGGCTCAGATGGTAAAGAATCTGCGAGCAATGCTGGAGACCTGGGTTAGATCCCTGGGTTGGGAAGATCCCCTGGAGGACGGCATGGCAACCCACCCCAGTATTCTTACCTGGAGAATCCCACGGACAGAGGAGCGTAATGGGCTGCTGTCCATGGGGTCGCACAGAGTTGGACATGACTGAAGCGACTTAGCAGCAGCAAGTGAGTAAATACAGCAGAGTACATAATGTATGTGTATGTATAATTATGCATAAATATGTATAGATGTAATTTCTGAACTGTAGGGGAACATGTTATGGATATGAGTATGTGTTTCTTAAAATGAAGGACGTTCTCACATAACCAGAATACAATAATCAAAATTAGGATGAACCCTTCCAGGCTAATATTAGACTTTTCCAGTCCCTGCCCTTGGATCATTCATTTCTCCAAGGAGCCCTGGATCCTTTGAGACAATGATGACATTTATAAACTGGTTTCTAGGCCTAGGCCCTCTAATTTAGCAGAGCTACAAAATACATGTATGATCCATGGGTGTATGTATACATCCACATACACACCCGTACGCATCTTCATCGAATTGTGTCTTTACCTATCTACCTTATAAATCAAATATCCATTGAATTCCAATCCAGAACACAGGATTCATGCTGACCTGGCCCTTTTCCGCATTTATTTCTTCCTTCTTTGACTGTTAAGTGAGCATGCATGCATACTAAGTCACTTCAATCACGTTGACTCTTTGTGACCCTATGGACTGTAGCCCACTAAGCTCCTCTGTCCATGGGATTCTCCAGGCAAAAATCCTGGAGTGGGTTGCCATGTCCTCCTCCAGGGGATCTTCCTGACCCAGGGACTGAACCCATGTCTCTGATGTCTCTGCATTGGCAGGAGTTCTTTACCACTGAGCCGTCAAGGAAGAAACCACAAATCCACTCTTCACAATGTATTTACTTATTTCATCAACCCTAGAATACACAGAGAGTGGTTTTAGAATTGCTAATCCGTATAACAATGAAGAGCAAACCTACTAACTAGATTTCAATATTTGCATAGTTATTTTTTTCTGTATTGTGAGGAGTATCAACCAGCTACTGTGTTTAGGTTATTTGGGTTCATTTTTATTCTTTCAGTTTTGTCATGTGATTTATTTGAAACAGAGTTAGCTCATTTATCACTATTTGTATTGCATTTCAGGGTTTGTCCCTGATTCTTGATTTTTTTTTTTTTTAATATGAAACATGGACATCCTTCCAAATGTCACTACTCTACAAAAAGTTGTCCTCCGAGAAGAACTCCTCCCAGACCCTGCACCCACCTCTCTAGTCTTTTCAGCTCTTTTTGGTCCTTTTCTACTCATCCCTGGAAATAACAAAGCTCATTAGTTTCTGATTTATCCCACCTGTATTTCTTTTTGCATAAATTAGGAGATGCAAGTACATCTCCTCATTTACCTTTCCTCCTTACACAAGAAGCAGCATATTATAGATACTCTCTGTACTTTGATTTTCCTCACTTAGCAGTAATTCCTGGAAGTCACTCCTATCAGTTAGTAGAATTGAAAGTGAAAGTTGCTCAGTCGTGTTCAACTCTGCAACCCTATGGACTAAACAGTCCATGGAATTCTCCAGGCCAGAATACTGGACTAGGTAGCTGTTTCCTTCTCCAGCAGATCTTCCCAACCCAGGGATCAAACCCATGTCTCCCACATTGCAGGCGGATTCTTGACTGAGCCACCAGGGAAGCCCAAGTTTGTAGAACCCATTCTCATTGTTCTCCACCACGACATTGTTCACTGCTGGTCATTGTCCCAGCGCTGATCACCATCCTCTGTGGATGGGCATTTAAGTTGTTTCCAATGTTTGCAATTGCAAACAATGCTAGATGAATACATTTACGCACACTTTACAGTGGGAGCTATATCTCCAGGGTAAATTCCTACAAGTGAAACTGTTGGGTCAAGAACTAAAGGCATGCTAATTTGCTACGGTCAGATTCTCCACCACAAGGGTTGTACAGCTGTTTCTACCAGCAACGTATGAGAGTGCCTCAGGCAGTCCACTTTTTAAACACTTACACAGACTTTGAAAATAACATGATTGAACTCAATCACTGTTCAGAAAAAGATGATAATCTGGGGAATAAATGCTGTGTCAACAAAAGACGAAATGTACTATAGCACTGTCGGTGGGCTGACTGCCAACGCCCTGCACGTGGGGTCCTATAACTGTACGCAAAAGGAAAACGTAAATGCTCAAGAAATGCTGATGATCAGCCAGGGTCAATGTAAGCCTTCTTAGTAACATAACCAGAAGGTTTAAGTGTGGGATGAAAGGGCAGAAATACTGTCTCTGGGGTCCAGGGTTGGTTGGTGCGTGGTCAGCGGACCTTACTATAGAATCTGACACGTTCTCCTCCCTTCAGATCTGGGATAGTCCAGTCTGTGAACACCAGGCCAGACTCCTAGGAGGTTCCTCACTATGTTCTTGGTCCACATCTTAGCCACATCTCTCTCTGTTCCCCACACCTCGCTAGATTTTCTTGTAACTGGAATCTTATCACAGCCGCTGACTGAAGCTTTGCCCAAGGACTTACCTCCTCCCAGGCTCCTGTGCGCCTCATTTAGTTAATCCTTCCAACAAGACAACCACTTGCCAAGATCTCACAGAGACAAAGCAGGGCAGAGCGTGTGTGGAAATCCTGGTTTTGTGCCTGTATTTACTTTTTACCAAGTCCAAAGCAATGACTTTTCTCTTTCAGCCAGGGTCCTTCAGAAATAAGCCCAAGAATGAGCAGGAATTTGACACTTTTGCTCCTTTTTAAAAACTACCCTAAAGGCTGGGACCTGGAGGGGACCACTTTCAAGCTTGATACCTGTGTCATGGAGTGCAGGTCTCAAGCCTTGTTGTGTTGGCCAGAAGAGAAAAAATATAAGATGTTTTCATGAAGAGATAAAGAAGCAGGCGTAGACAGGTCTACTTCCAAGTCAGCAACAAAGAAAGGGTCTCGTTTATTTATTTTTTAACCTGGTGCAAACTCTTATTTACTCAGAAAAACGCATTTACTTTGCTTCTTTTATTTCCCCATCGAGACGGGTTCCCAAGGCCAGGAAATGAAAGGGGCTGTAAGACGTAAGCCATCGGTAAGCCGGCCTGCCATTCAGTATCTTTTCTTATACAACAGTTATTTGTACACTAATCAATAAACTTTTCTTATTCTGCGCGCTCCTTTGGAACTCTTAGCAGCCGCCTGCTGAACCATGAAGAAACTTCGAATAGCGGTGATCTCCCTTCCACTCTGTTTCTTTCCCCCCACAGAACCCGCAAGCCAATCTGTGGTGTTTATACTCGAGGCCCTATGAAGCTAATCTGTATGGAAATAAAGGATAGAAATATTCAGATTGAGTTTTACTAAGTGAACCTGAGGTTTTCTGTTCAGCAAAATAGGCCAGGTAAATGCGTTTCTGATACAGAATAAATCACTTGTATGAAGACCTATATTTCCCTTTTTGCCATTTTGCTTAGACGTAAAGAATTCACATCCTTCGGCATGGACTGTGAAAAGCCCAAGTCCCTCTCTGCAAGGTAGCTCCCCGAGCTGGACTTATTTTCTTCTTAGGTTCTGAGGGTCACGCTTCCCTGCTTGAGCTGCCAGGGCTCCTCACAAGTCCCTGAGAAAAGAGAGGAAAGGATGAGAGTCAGGGACACATTTATAGAGCACCTTACAAGCCAGAGCCCAGGTCCTCCACTGGGGAATCTTGAGTGTGAAAAGGACAGCCTCTGGCTTTGACTAATAGGATATTGTGTAAAGGTATGGAGGTATCATAGGGGAACAGGGGAGAGCATGGCAACAGAGAGGCCTGTGGCCAAGGTAACCTTTCTGAAGCTCTTGATTCAAAACTAGGTCTTTTCATTCATTCCTTAGTCGTTATTCAACCAATGCCTATTGAATGCAGGTAGCTTTTTAGGAAGATGGCAATGGACAAGACAGACAAGGTCCTTTCTGTCATCTAGCAGCTTATGTGTCCTAAAGCACAGCTCCAGAGGTGGGAAAGAAGAAAGTGGAGGAGAGGAAAGGCATTTCAGGCAGAGGGAAAGAGGGAACTGCTGCTGCTAAGTCGCTTCAGTCGTGTCCAACTCTGTGCGACCCCATAGATGGCAGCCCACCAGGCTCCCCCGTCCCTGGGATTTTCCAGGCAAGAACACTGGAGTGGGTTGCCATTTCCTTCTCCAATGTATGAAAGTGAAAAGGGAAAGTGAAGTCTCTCAGTCTTGTCCGACTTAGAGACCCCATGGACTGCAGCCTACCAGGCTCCTCCGTCCATGGGATTTTCCAGGCAAGAGTACTGGAGTGGGGTGCCATTGCCTTCTCCGGAAAGAGGGAACAGCAGGAGCCAACTCATAGAGTCAAGAAGTAGCCCAGTGCTTTTTGCCACTTCCCTGACACCTGAGGCTGGAATAAGCAGCTGGAATAACCTGGAAATAACCATGGCGAGGGCCATGTCATGAGTTCGTCTGCTAGGCAGTGTGGAAAAACTAGAAGCTCCTCTCTGTTATAAATTTCCCATGTGCTTCTTCTATATCTCAGGCAGGGAACAACATAAATCGTATTTTATTTTAGGGCAAATCTTCAAGCAGATCTTTCAGAGGCAGCTCTTTGGTTCTGTATGGCTGACGTACTTCAGACTGTCTAGGAGCCTAATTAATGCCACAGGGCAGAGGTTCTGACTTGGTCTTGAGGGAAGACCGTTGGCCAAGGCCGCTCACCTGTGGCAAAGTGCTTACAGACTCGGGGCCGGACCTTATATAGACATGACTGAGCCTGCTTAGTCCATTTTGAGAAGCCAGTTGAAGGGGAAGTGTCTGAAGGCATGCTGGTGTATGAATTCTGAGCCAGGAATAGCCCTTCCTGAGTTATCAGAATCCTGCCAGGAGTGAAATCAGCTCCTAGTAACTGACATTTGTAAGTTAACTACATGAAACTGTCCACAGAGCAAAAATGGCAACTTCATATGGTTTAATAGTATGGGACTCTTGATATTTATCATCTCCCCAGATCTCACATCCCTCATTTGTGGTATATACTATGTTGATCCCCATTCCATAGCTGAAGGAACTGTGGCTTGGAAAAGTGACATAAATCCCCCAGAGTCACACAGCCAGAGGAACCAAGACACGGACTTCAGTCTGGTTGACGTCAAAGCCTGACCCTGACTGAGGCACAGGAGGCCTGTTCTCTACTTGTGGGAACCTCAGGGACCACTGCTGGGCCCAGCAGGGCCTTTTCTACTCTGCACATCAACCTCTGCGCTCCACGCTCAGAGGCCAGCCTGAGGGCGGCTGTCCCGGCTCCCTGCTTGGTTGGAACCACAAGGAGCTGGAGGATAAAGACACAGACATTCTGCTTGAAACTTGGCTTCTGATGACAGGGAAAGGCCAGTCAGGATTCTGCAAGTGTTTCAGAGATGACTCAGTCTCTACCGAGGTTTCTCGTAATGACTGTCTCAGCACCTGTTTCTCCCGCCTCACCGCAGACCCTGTTTTGTCAAGACAGCTCCACGACTGAATTGTTAATATCAAAGCTGAAAGAGCTGACAGCCCTTCCCCAGACCCTGCGTCCTCCGAGGGTGAGAGCAGTCAGTAGGAGCAAGCTGGGGACCCCAACATCCTGCAACTCTCAGGGTCTTGACATAGTCAGAGCTTCTGGCTGGGTCTCTCTCTTTCTGTCTCTTTCATGCTACGTCTCCAGCAAGGGCCAGCTGGGAGTCGCACGGGCCCCCGGCTGAAGGAGGCGTCCTTTCAGCATGTGCTGCTGCCATCCTCTTGGTGTAGGGCATGAACGTATCCAGTGGTGCCTGGCTCTCACAGCTTCCACAAAGAGCAGAGGGGGCTGATATCGCCTATGCGTACAGTGCCTGGGTCAAACCAAGTCACTCATCATACCTATCCCAGAGGGGGCTGGGGAAATGCAATCTGACTATGTGTCTGTGGGATACAACCCCATGTGTGTTTGTTGAGGGTGTCAATGACTTCTGCAAGCTGCTCAGCATAGTGAAGAGGAAAAGGGGCTCATCCTTTGGCCATTTGATACAGCTCTGCTAGACACAAAGGCTCAGGAAAGCTAGTTCAGTAGGACAAAAGCTGAGCCAAACAAATTCTAACAACCACAGACATCATGAAGGTGCCTCTGAGTGCAATCCCATCACTGAGTGTGGCTGTTGTGATAAGAGGCTAGCTTCCAATGAGTGCAGAGTGTTTGCTTTCCTGCATGTCTCCATCTTGCTAAGGCATCTCTTTTCCCTTGGTCTCCTACCCCAAGTAAGCCTAGGCCCGGAAAGTAGCCCTACTTGAATAAGCAATAATAAAACTTAGACATTGCATCCAAATAATCCTTCTAGACTAAAGTCAATGGTAATTTTGTGGGGGACTATGCCAAAATACCATTCCAGGATCCCTGTCTGAGTGAGTCAAGACAGACAAACATTCTGAGAGCTTGCTTTAGACAGATGTCAGTCACTGGGATGAATTGCACACTGTAAATCGATGATATTTAATGTTCACATCAAATAAATGAAACCTGTTTGTACATAGTTTATGTCTTTATGTAATAGAAGATACTGATGAGTTCTTACAAATTCTGACCTGTCTGATGTGAGGGCAGAGAGCTTACAGGCACTACTAGGAGAAAAGTGAAGAGGAACTAAAGAGATGAGGGTGAAAGAGAAGAGTGAAAAGCTGGCTTAAAATGCAACATGAAAATAACTAAGATTGGGGCATCTGGTCCCATCACTTAGTGGCAAATAGAAGGGGGAAAAAATGGAAGCAGTGGCAAATTTTTTCTTGGGCTCCAAAATAATGGCGGACAGTGATGGCAGCCATTAAATTAAAAGACACTTGCTCCTTGGAAGGAAAGCTATAACAAACCTAGACAGCATATTAAAAAGCAGAGACGTGACTTTGCTGACAAAGGTCCGTCTAGTCAAAGCTATGGTTTTCCCAGTAGTCATGTACAGATGTGAGAGTTAGACCACAAAGAAGGCTGAATGCTGAAGAATTGATGCTTTTGAATTGTGGCGCTGGAGAAGACTCTTGAGAGTCCCTTCTGCAAGGAGATCAAACCAGTCAGTCCTAAAGGAAGTCAACCACAAATATTCATTGGAAGGACTGATGCTGAAGCCCCAATACTTTGGCCACCTGAATTGAAGAGCCAGCTTGTTAGAAAAGACCCTAATGCTGGGAAAGATTGAAGGCAGGAGGAGGAGGGGGAGACGGCAGATGAGATGGTTGCATGCCATCGCTGACTCAATGGACATGAATTTGAGCAAATTCTAGGACTCAGTGGAGGACAGAGGAGCCTGGCATGCTGCAGTCCATGGGGTGAAAAAGAGTCAGACATGACTTAGCGACTGAACAACAACAGCAAGGAGAAAAAAAGACAAAGCTACTGATTTACTAAACATCAGGACATTAGGACATAGGTCTACTCCATTTCCTTAACTTCCATCTAAATCTGGAGGAAATGGAGCTGGTGGGTAGAGATTTACATAAAGTGTTTATGCCAACACAAGCTGTCTTTTGTTGCTTCTTTTCTTATTTAAGCCAAACGATCATGCCTAATGTGCATACAAAAATGTGACAATGCTAAGAGCATGTCGCAATTGTTACTATCTCTACCACTAACATCATTTATTAAAGAAGTGTGTCTTTAGTGTCTACCATGTGCTGTACAATGAACACTGAATGAGGTGCATAAAGTCCTTGATCTCATGGAAATTATATTCTGGCAGAGACATGGACAGTGACTGAGGAAACAAGTACTTACATAATGGAATTTCAGGTAATAGGACTCTTTTAAAGGAAAACAATACAAGGAATGAGGTTGATGAATGGCATGCTGGCTTTAGGGAGATAGTCGGAGATACTTCTCTGAAGAGGTAATATTGGGCCAAGAAATGAATGAAATGAGTGATGAGTCGTTGAAAAGTTTGGGAGAAGAGTTGCAGGTAGAGGGAACCACAAATACAAGGGCTCTGACATGGGAATGAATCTAGCGTGTCTGTAAGCACCAAGGTCAATACAGCGGAACAGAGCCAGTGAGGCGGAGTGTGGGAGGGGAGTCTAGAGAGACAGACAGAGGTAAGATCACGACAGCCAAGGCAAAGAGTCTGGACTGCATCCACTGTGTGATACAGAATCATTGGAGTTTTATGGAAAAAGAAGTGACATGATCCAGTTTATGTGTACCTTGACCAAGCTCACTCTGGCTGCTGTGTGAAGAATCGACTTTGGGGACAAGATTAGAAGAAAGGAGATCTGTTAGTGTGTTTCACAGGTCCAGCTTAGAAATCTTGGTGGCCATACAGGTGGTCAGAAGAGTCAAATTTTGATATATCTTAAAGGAATAGCCAACAGGACTTACTGATGAGTTGGATGTAAGGATGATGGAAAGAAAGCAAGGACAGCTGCTTTGTTTGTTTGTTTTTTTTTCAATTGAGCAGCTAAGTACAAAGCAGTACCTTTTACCAAAAGGGTAAGGAATGAGTCTGAGGAGGGAAATCATGGATTCTAGTTTGCATCTCTAATGTTTGAGATGTTTATTCATCATCCATGTGGATATGTCAACTATGCAGATGAATATGAATCTGGATTTCCAGGGAGACATCAGAACTAGATATAAATTTAGAAGTCACCAGCAAAGAGTTGGTATTTAAAGCCAAGAGGCCATATGAGGTCGTCTTGAGAATGAGTTGTGGCTATGGGAAAGAAGAACGTTAAGGTCAAAATCCTTGAATAAACCAACATTAAAGATTGGGAAAAGACCAAAGAATTGGATGGGCCAATGATGCTGGAGGAGAACCATGGAAGTGTAGAGCCTGAAAAGCTAACATTAAAAAAAAAAATGCTTTAAGAAGAAATACCCTGACCAAGTATACCAAATGGCACTGAGAATTCAAAGACAATGCGGTCTAAGATATGGGAACTGGGTTGAAGGAGATGAAAATGATATGGGGTTTCACAAGAGCTGTTTCAGTGGATCGGTAGTGAGGTAAGCTTTGAAGTTTTCTGAAAGGGTGGCAAAGAAATGGGTTGAGTTAGAAAGAAATAAAAAGTTGTGAGGTCAAGAGAAATTTCTTCGTTTGTCAGAAGGACATCTTTTGGCATGTTCAAATGCCGACGGGAATGATTCACTCAGTTGATGACACAGGCGATGAAAAAGTAACTTTATGAACAAAGTCCTTGGATGGATAAGGGTGGGTAGGTTGAGAGAGCAATGGAGATGTGTGAGTCATCATAACAGCAGAGAAGAAAAGCCTGAGTCTATATGTAGAAATGCAGGTAGAATAGAGAAAATGCTCTTCTGATTGATAAAGTAAGAATCAAGGTCACCTGTTGACAATGAGTGTTGGCTGCCTTAGGAGTCAAAAGACATGCCAGTGGTCATCTGGATAAACGGGAGGAGGTTTTGACTGGGGAATTGTGTTTAGCTTTTCAGATGGTGCTTTAGATCCACTTGTGATATGTGGTCATACATCTAAAGTGAGGCCAGTAAGCGTGTGCCTTTTCCTCCAGCCACATTCTGCTTCAGGCACGGAGGCCCTGTCATGGAGCAAGAACAGAGATGAGTTCTGACAGGGGTGAGGTTTACCATCGCAGCAACAGAGGGATGGGGCAGAAACCGAGAGGGACAGAGTGTTATTGTAGGGATGGACTGTGGAATCCAAACTGGAGAAAGGTGGGTGATTGTGTGTGAAGCTAGGATTGGGGTCTGTGTTGGGGGTAGGCACTGTTTGTTGGGGAGTGTACATTAGAAGAAGTCATTTGTTCGTTGCTGAAATGTCTGAATGTTATCACCTAGATATAGAAAATACTGTGGCTGCTAACAACATACAGATTTGAGGTGTAACTTTGGAAGAGGATGGCTGATGTATGCTAGAGAAAAATCACTAGAAGATCACCATCCAGAGAGAAGAAAATATAAGAAAATATCGATGTTATTTTTAGACTGCAGCTACTGAAAAGAAAAAAGGTGGGGTGGGAATGGATTCCTAACTTGAAAAAATTATTTTGACTAGTGATTCCTGCCCAAATGCATTGCCTCTTTTCTTACCAGTTTTGAGGTCTGTTCACGCCATTTGTTGCTAATAATGAAGTGTTAGCAGTGAGATAAATGACTTTTTTTTTTAAGGAAGACAAGACACAGCTAATCTTAATAATAATCTGACAGCATATGACTCACGTTGACCATTTTTTCTTGAATGTGAGAGAAGAGACGAATTTAGAACAGGGTGGGAAATGCTATGGATTCCACAGCCTCGCTTGGCAATAATGCAAACTGCAGGGAGCAACCTTGAACTGATGTGCCATTAATAGTTGTGGTGATGGTGAATGTTTGTGGTATTGTGTAATTCCCGTGTAATCTGTGGGGTTCACAAACATCTGGACACCCCACGGGGGCATGTTAGTCATGTGAATGACATTCAGTGTTCAAGTCTTTGTGGAGTCGAGAGGGAGGGGGTGTTGCGTGCTAAGCTGTAGGCAGACAATGTAGTCTCTTGTGGAACTGGCCCCAGTGAATCCCACTTGCTGTGCACACACTCCTTCATGATGGGCCTTCACTCCTCTTTCCACCTAGAAATAAAGCTCATTTCCCATGATTTGTTCTGAGTTGACCTGTGGCTTGTTTTGACTAACAAAGCGTGGTCAAAAGGACATGGTGTGACTTCTGAGCATAGGCCTCAAGAGACCATGCAACTTCTGCTCTTGTTTTTCTGGAACGTGGACACCTCCACATAGAAATCCAGGCTAATGCTTCAAAGGGTGAGAGGCCCTACAGACAGCTGGCCCTGACAGCTCGACTTGTAAAGGAGGCTGCCTTAGTTAAGTCACTAACTGACTGCTGCCATATCCATGCCCCACACCAAGGCCAGTAGAACAGCCACCCTGCTGAGCTCAGCCCAAACTGCAACCCTTGGAGCTATGAGCTGGCGAGTGGACTATTGTTTTATGCCACTAAGTTCTCTGCTTGTTACACAACAATAGAGAGTTGATGTAACCCATAAGAGTTAGTAACAACAGAAGCAAGGGAGGGGAGACATAACATTTATTGGGTACCTACATGGCTGTTAAGTAACTCCTGAGAGTATTATCTTGATTTTTGCCTGAGAACACCTCTGTAAGGAGGGATCACAGTTTTCCCCAGGGAGGATACTTAGTAACTGGTCCACAGTTGCATGTCTCATGAGTAATAGAGCTTAGATAAAACATGTCCAAATCTCACTCTTGAAATATATCAGTTTCACAACTTCAACTTATAAAACATCTTCATAAGTTTTGGCATACCTTTATACTATCGAAAGTACTATTTATTTAAGGCTATATTTTTTAATTGGCTCACATGAATAAGTAAACAAATAAATATATTTAAAGCAGAAGCACTTTGTTACTAGGACAAATGGCCATGGCTGATGTTAATTGCATGCTTTCCCCAGGTAAGCTCCCTCCTGATTACTTTGTATGAATTAATTGCTTTAATCCTCAAAGCAACTCATTGAGGTTGGAGCTACTGTCTTCATCATCCCCTTTCTACAGATGAGGAAAATGAGGCACGGGATTAGGCTCATTGTCTAATTGACAATTAGGCTCAGTGTTGCTAAAGAAAGAAGTGGCAGAGGCATGTTTGTGCTACTGTCATCCAGCAGGTGGAGACCAGGGATGCCATGCTGAACATCCAGTGAGGCACAGTCAGCCTTCCCACGCCAAGAAAAAAGTATCCAGCCGGGTGTCAACAACGCCAAGGTTAACAAATCCCGTTTCTGCCTTTCTAAATGGTACGCGGAAGCAAGTATCACTTGCAGTGACTAGAAACTCTGCAAAAACCAAACAAGACTGAAGATTCTCTCTAGAAGCTGTTGCTTGCCAAGGCTAAGAGCCTTGGGATCTCTCTTTTTGTTGAAAAAGTGATTAGCAAAATGTTAGAGGGAAGGTAAAGGCTGGCCCCCTACAGAGACTTTCTCCTTGATATAATCAGAGGGTTATAAGAGACTTAAATTGGAATGAAATCTTCTCATGTGTTTCTAAGTTATTTACACCATGTCTGTGTACCTATCAAATAATGCCACAATCCACTGGCACACAGGCTTGGGAAATGTGATGCTAGTGGGCAAACTGTGCTTCTCCAGCTCAGCACCTGTTTTGTAGATAAAGTTTTATTGGAGCATAGTCACACTCATTTGGAGAAGGCAATGGCAGCCAACTCCAGTACTCTTGCCTGGAAAACCCCATGGACGGAGGAGCCTGGTGGGCTGCAGTCCATGGGGTCGCTAAGAGTCAGACACAACTGAGCGTCCTCACTTTCACTTTTCACTTTCATGCATTGGAGAAGGAAATGGCAACCCACTCCAGTGTTCTTGCCTGGAGAATCCCAGGGACAGGGGAGCCTGAGTCGGACACGACAGAAGCGACTTAGCAGCAGCAGCAGTCACACTCATTCATTTATGTATTGTATACGGGTGCTTTTGTGCTACAAAAAAGGGTGGCTTAATGGCTGGGGAGCCCATTGGCCTTCAAAGCCTAAAATATTTCCTCTCGGACCATTGACAAGAAAACCGTGCTGCCCTGCCTAGAACTATGCTTGATTCATAGTAGGTACTCAGTAAATATTTGCCTCATCAGTCAAGCCCAGGGAGACACCATCTGGGGCTAAAATCCTCTTTCTCCATTTCTCTTTCCTCCCTTTCCAACAGCATTCCCCTTCATTATCTGTTAGTTTGTTTATTTCTTTTTGCATTTCCATGTTGCTCATCACAAACGACAGCTCCATTCTTTAGAACAAACACTTTGTAGCTGAAACCGCGAGCTACTCCATTGTAGGGCTCAGAGATATAAATGGGTCTCCCTCTGAGGCGATGGTGATGGATCACCGGCATCCAGGAGTCTGAGCCCTTCCCGTTCTCCTTGTAGCTGTTGGCATTCACCACACTCTCTCAGCTCCAGCGCTAAGGGATATATAATAGACACGGGAAGACCTATAAAAGTAACATCTGAAACTGCCGCAGAGCTGAGTATTGATTTATTCATTACTATAAATTTTTTGTCATTACTATGCAATTGCTCTATCTCAGGAAGAATTGATAGATGTGGTTGGAAGCTGCAACCCACTGTGCAAAAACTTTTCCCCCCTTCTATAATTTCCCGTAACTCTTCTAAAGAATCATTATTCCTTATTACATGGCTCTGGCATGCCACCTATTTAGATAAATGTGTGAACAAGTGTGCAGTAAATATTCATAGTGGCCCATGTGTCAACGATATATGTCACTAATTAGATAATTTAGTGGTTCAAATAAATAAATAAGAAAATAGAAGCACACCCAGGAAAATAGTGAAATAAAACACAGACTCCTTGTAGGAATCTGGGAAAAAAGGACAGCTTTTTGGGCTGTAGTATCATCTTCTGTGCTGGAGGCCAGTCAAAAGGCCACAGAAGGAATGAATGAGGCTCTTTATACATGGGAGAAAGCCGGACCCACAAGGGCATAATCTGGTTGGGTCTTGTCAGCAAGTCGCATACTCGTTACCTAGACTTGTCCACTCTGGAAGGTCTCGGGGGGTTCGGTGGCTGTTTGTCTCTTCCATCCTGTTTGTTCTGTTGAGTCTGCTACTAATGATTCCATTAATACAAAGAGAACCAGTCTCAGAGTCTGAAGATGATGAGTTCAAGTCTGACTCTAATGGGAAGCAGGTAAGTTCCTTATTCAACTCAGGCCTCAGTGTTCTTATCTGTAGAATGGGGATACTTATAATTTTGATGATAATAACAAGGATGGTGATGCACAAATGAGGTAATGGAGGTGAAAGCCCTTTGCAGAGCTCAGAGTTTCAAACAGACCTCAAAACAGGTTTTGTTTTGTTTTAAGTAAATTATCTCAAAGAAAGTGGAGCAGGCAGACCGAGCAGCTATTCAGGGACTCAGGAAAAGAGGAGCTACTGTTTACTGGGGCCTCTTTGTATCAGGCATTGAACTAGACCCCTTCTACGGGTTATCAAAATCCAACTCTGTACAGTAATGGATGTTTTTCACATTTTGCAGATGGGGAAACTGAGGATGAAGGGCAGTCCACGTACTTTGCCCAGGACCACAGACCTAGTAAGTGATACCTGACACAAGCCTGTATCTCTCCGGCTTTCTCCCCGCGTCCTCTATACTACTACCAATGACATGCTGTGCTGCCTCCAGGTTCAAATTTAAATGACTTTTTTTTTAAAAAAATCAAAGACAAGACTCTAATCTATGTTGTTCAGATAGCATTACTGTCTTGACCAAACTCAAAGAGTGATCTTCCCCAACTGAACATTTGTGTACTGCTATCAGCCCTGGGATTTCTTTGGAAGGAATGATGCTGAAGCTGAAACTCCAGTACTCTGGCCACCTCATGCGAAGAGTTGACTCATTGGAAAAGACTCTGATGCTGGGAGGGATTGGGGGCAGGAGGAGAAGGGGACGACAGAGGATGAGATGGCTGGATGGCATCACTGACTCGATGGACATGAGTCTGAGTGAACTCCGGGGGTTGGTGATGGACAGGGAGGCCTGGCGTGCTGTGATTCATGCGGTTGCAAAGAGTCGGACACGACTGAGCGACTGATCTGATCTGATACAAATGTAGTTACCCCAAACAGTCAGTTTGATTAAGGGCTTCTATGGAGACCTCATAAGGCGGTGTTAAACAAAAGTAATTGCAACTACTGAATTCTGCAGTCTGGCTGACTAGCTCTTAATCCATGAATCTAGCCTCAGCCCTTTCCAGTGGGGTGTTAGAATCTGAGGGAGAAGGAGTCACTCCATGAAACAGCTAAAGCCAAGTCTTGCAGACATGTCTAAACTAGTCATGGCCTTGTCTGGGCATATTAATTGCTTAAATGTAGATAGGATGAATCTTGCACACTACCATTAAGCAATCGTACAGAAAGTGAACGTACTCATCTCAGCCCTAGGGCTGGCCAGATTATCTGATCAAGGGCCCACCTTTCTGGTTTGGGTTTATCTAGTCATAACTGAGAACACTCATTCATTTAGCAAATATTTAATTTGCACTTGCTGTGTGTTAGTAGCTATGGAAGAGACTGGGAATGCAAGGATGAATTACTTATGTGATTATACCTACTCATGAAATGCTGGTTAAGAGCCCCTACTGTAATTGTTGGACAATAAAAATGTAGACAAATGGATGGGTAAATGGAAGTGTCTTAATCACCTTGGCATTTTAAAGCTTCCTTCCGACGCTCAAGAAGGTTCTGAACCATTTATTAATATAACTATGACTGACTTTAGTACCAGAAGGAGTCTCCAATTCCAGACTCTTGTCTCTTGCTGACTTACTGTTTTGCAGCCAAGTCCTTCCCAACTGTTATTTTGGTCATACTGTATGCAAGGAATAGAATCAGGGTTCATCTCTACTTGTCTCTTTGAACCTCCTTGGGATCCACCCAGTAACCAATTGAGGGCCCACAGAGGTGGAATTCTACAAGCTGGATAAATGAATAGATGCCAGTCAATGGGAGACTGGTGAGTGGATAGGGGAACAGGAATCATATTGTTCATCCTTGTTCTTCCAACATCAAAATCATACCTGATATATAATAGGTTATTATAGGTTTAAAATAGTATAGGTTTATAATGAGAAGGGGGCTTCCCTGCTGGCTCAGAGGGTAAAGTGTTTGCTTGCAACGTGGGAGACCTAGGTTCGATCCCTGGGTCGGGAAGATCCCTTGGAGAAGGAAATGAGAGGGTGGTTAGGTGACTGAATAAATAAGCACTTGGGTGACAGAGGAAGTGATGCATGGAGGGATGCACCTATGCCTGGATAAATGGTTACCTTACTGGATTGGTTATTGGGTCAATGGGTGCATAAATGGAGGAACTGATACACAGTTGAGCAATTAAAACAGGGAATATGGGTGGATGCCTGCATCAGTAAATGAGTGGGCGAGGGATGAAGAGCTGAATGGATGAGTACTATATGGATGTATAGTTGCCTGGATGCAACTCGGGAGGATCAAGGGGTAAGCGTGAATAAAAACATGGATGGTGGGACGAATGCCTGGATTATAGCATTAAAGCCTGTTGGGTGCTGAGAGAGGACAGGCTGATACTTAAACTCTGTCCCGATTATGGCCAAAGTAAACAATCCTCCTGGTTTAGGGGAATGAGGATGCTGGCTTTGAGAGGATTAAGGGCATCACACAGAAGGGCATGGAAAGTCTGACTGGCTGGCCAGAAGAGTGATAATGACTCGTGGTTTCCAAGCACTGTTTATAAAACAACCAAAGAGGCAATGAGTGTGTTTCTTGGGTTCCTTGAGGCCACAGTGAGGAGGGCGGTAACCTCAGCAGGGACAGCCTCATGTGAAAGGCTGCCCAGCACAGAGTGCGTGACCGCCAGCCTGGAGGCTGCAGGCCCGCCGTAGCCACAGGGCCTCCTTGCTACCTGCTTGCCTTTTTCTTTCTCGCTTCCTTTCTCTTTCTCCTTCCTGTTTCTCCCTCCCTCCCTCCCTCCTTCTTTCCTTCCTTCCTTTTCTGTTTCTTTGCTTTCTCATTACCAGACGTGGATGACCAAGGGCCAGGAAGAACCTTCTGGAAACTGCCCCATGCTTTGCCTTGAAGTGTGGAACTTCACCCAGGAGGCATCTAGACTTCTGGTTGAGCCAGCTGGACGCTTTCCCTGCCCAGGGTGATTTACCTCGTTTGTGTGCAGATTGACTGAGAGGAACTGTGCTACAGGAGGGTGAGGAAAGAGCTTGGAGCCAAACAGAAATTATTGTCTAGTGACCTTGGAGGGTTTTCTAAACTCTCTGACTCTGCTTTATTTGATAAACACAATGGAGAAAGAGTGTAAAACTAAAAATACTTGCCTCATATGATTATTATATAAAAGAGATAATATGAAAAAAACAGTACTTGATTGACACATTCTAGGTGTCTTATAAAAGGTATCAATTCTTTTTTGTTGTTAATTGCTTGATCTCTCTTCTATAGTTAGGGCACACCTGCCCCCTATGAGACCTGTGTATAGGTAGGCTCACTCATCTGGTTTCTTGAAGACTTACAGAAGACAGTTTGACAGCTTCTCAAAAAGTTAAACATGGAATTACCATATGATTCAACAATCCCACGCTTAGGTATATCCCCCAAAGAGCTGGAAGCCAGAACTCAGGCAGGAACTTTTGCACCAGTGTTTTATAGCAGTGCTGTTCACACTAGCAAAGAGGTGGAAATAGCACAAATGTCCATGAATGGATGAATGAGTAAACAAAGTGTGGTCTATCCAAATGATGGAATATTACTCAGCCTTAAAAAGTAGCGGGATTCTGGGTTGAGCTCCCTGTGTCCCACAGCAAATGCCCGCTGGCTCTCTATTTTACATATGGAAGTGTATGTGCTTCCTCTGCTGCTCTCTCAGGGCCTGCCGCCCTCTCCATCCCACACTGTGTGCCCAGGTCTGTTCCCTAAGAGGGAGGGGACGTGAATACGTGAGGCTGGTTCATGCTAATGTACGGCAGAAACCAGCACAATATTATAAAGCAATCATCCTCCAATGAAAATTTTTTTAAGTAGTGAAATTCTGATAACACTATACAACGTAGATGAACCTTGGAAACAGTAGCCTAAATGAAGTAAGCCAGGCGCCAAAGGACGGTTATTGGATGATGCAGTTGTATGTGGTGACCTCATAGAGACGGAAAGTAGACTAGAGGTTACCCCGGACTAGACGTTCCCCGGGGGAAGGAGGAGTTACCGTCTCATGGGTGCCCAAGCTCTGTTTGAGATCATGAAACGTTTTGGTAATGGATAGTGGTGTGGGTTGCACACATTGTGAATGCAAGTATACAATTGTATACTTACAAATCATTATAATGGCCGATTTTGTTGTGTATATTTTAATCTAATTAAAAATCACCCCCCACCCCCACCCAAGAAAATCCTCAAAAAATAAAGCAACAACCATCCCTGTGCCTGTGAGCTACAAAAGTGAAGACCCTGGTGCACCTCCATTCGTGGGTCAGAGACCCAGCTAAGGTAGTTAATCTCAACATATAGTTAAGCTGTTCTAGCACAGGTTGGCTTTCTGGGATGGGAGGCAGGGGTGACCAGCATCAGTGGTCCTTTTTCTCATGTTCCTACAGTCACTGCTGTCTTATCGTTAATCTCACTGGCTTCAATGAGATAATTCATTATTAACTGTCCGTCGGACCACCAAGCCCATCAAGGGCAGGATCCTGCCAGGTCCCAAGATGAGTTGGCTCTTGAGAAACGTTCTAGTTACGCTCCGAGCTTTGCCTCACATAACGCTTGCGTGTTATGTAGTAATTGCTCGTGCAGTATCTCTCCTCCCCCACGGACATCACCATTGGTAAGGAAAGACAGCATGTCGACTCATTCACTGCTGGATGCCAGTAACACACACATAGGAGAGACTCCAGATGAAATGTTTAAGAAAATGAATGCGAAACTTGGTCTTATTCAAAAAAAAAGTCCAGAGAGAGGTTTGGTTCACCATTCAATCCCCAGCTGCTAACACGATGTCTGGAAGGAGAGGATTTAGTTGGGGTTCTTTGATTGTAAGCAACAGAAGCCAACTCTGATGATCTGAAGCATAAAATGTGAGATGTGTTGAAAGACACTGGGCCGGTCACAGATTATAGGGAAGAGATGGACCACCAAGACTTGGAAAGGCCAGTGGCCTCGAATTCACAACCAGCCTCTTTAGCACAGAGACGCTGGAAATGATTAGCTGCCTTCGCTTTTGGACTGAGAGAGTGTGCTCAAGGTTTACATTTCTGAAAGTGAACGAACGACTTCACTACGGTCTTAGCAGAAGGAGGAGAATGGGCTCTGGACAGACAAAGCCAAAGGTACAACCCGTGGTCAGGAGATTGCCAAGGAAAGAAAATGCAAAAACTAAACTTGGAAATGCCTCGTCCAGTGACAATGGAAGGGATGATGTCAGGACTGTCCTCACCCCTGCCCCCTGCCATCATCTCTAAGAAGCCTTGAAGACCGCCTTACCCCATCACCCTTCCTGTTCCCAGATACTTAGAAGCTTTGAAAAAGTGCCTGCGTCAGGCTGAGGCCACAGTTGAACCAAGCAAGACTTTTCTGGCCCAAACATAGAATGGCATACGTGGAAAACCCGAGCCCTGCTGGAATCCTGTTACAATATGTGAAGAGCCAGAGCCTCAATTATGGGTACTCTGAGGGCAGAATTTCAGACTTTGCTCTGGCTTTTGTCAGCTTAAGACTCTTAAGGTAGTTTACACAGAGATTTGTATGTCTGAATTTTTCCCTGGCAGGTTCTCATTATAACCTAGATAACACAAACCCCAAATATTTGTGGTTGGCAACAATGAGGAATGTTCAAGTTGTCTGACATCTTCTAACCGTGCAGATCACCTCCCAGGATCAGCAGTCAGCCCTGAGACAAAGAGACACAGAAGGACGGTGGGAAATTTTTCCATGGTTTGTGCAGAGTCTGAGTTTAAACTTCTCTAACATCTTTGATCTCTCCCTCTGTCTCATCTAAGCCACACACACACACACACACACCCCATACACCCCAAACCTTTTTGCCCTCTGAGCTAAGAAAGGACTATGTTGCTGTCTAATCACCTAACCTCACGTCGCTAATTAATGCCTTCCAACACTACAGAAGAGGAACGGGCCATCTCAGTTTGCTTTTTGCATTTTCTTTCCTTGGCAGTCTCCAGGCCATGGGTTATACCCCTTTGCTTCCACAGCAAGCTGGTTTCAGATCTTCCTGAGTTGAGCAGAGCCACCAGACCACGTCGGTAAACAGAAGACTGTTTACATAAAAAATATAGATTTCCTTTAAGCACTTGGCTTAAGCCTTTAGTCAGTCGTATTTATGTTATTATTGTTTATGTTCCCAGAAGTCAGCAGGAGGATGGCCTTGCTGCAGTTTATGCGGTTTCATGATTCACACTTGATGAGGCAGCTATCTTGCAGGGCGGGGATGAGGCGGGGGTTGGGGCAGAGTCAGGGAAGCGCTGAGAAGATTAGAGCAAGCTCACTTGTGGGATCCATGGCCTTAATGTGATGGTCCAGCCAAGGGCCCGGGGATTTCTGAGTCAGTCTTTCAAATTCCCAGACATGTTTATCAGTTTTGAGTTTCAAAACGGGCCCACCCAGAATAAAGCTCTGTTTGCACCTGAAGTTTCATTTTGGCTGCACTTTGGGGGATTCTCCCCGATTTCCAAGCTCCTTCCCCAGCTGTCAGCCCGACAATGTGCTCGGCTCCTCCACCGTCTCTCGGGTTCTGTAAGCACCCAGCAGTGTCCTGCGGGGCCAGCCTGCAGGTGGCTGCTGGTGGAGCGCCTTCTCCGCACAAGAACTGCCCATCCTGCCGTGTCTCTGGACTTCGGTGGGAGCGGGTGTTGGAGAAGGGGCGCCTGATCCCCAGGGCCATAGGTTTGCCAGCATGGAAACTTGGTGGGTCATCCCCGTGAGCTTTCACCCATGGCATGTCCAGCTCAGGGCCACGTTAATGAGTTCAGAGCCAGATTTCCAAGACAGGATGGGCCCTAGCAAGAAAGAGGGCACACTCTCTTTTATGAGCTTTGAACAGAGTGGACAAGAACCTGCATTTAGGAGACATTCAGATCTTTTTTGTTTGCTTGATTCTTTGTTGTTTTTGTTTTTAAGACCTCACTCTGCTTCTTGTTAGCCCTGTGGCTTTGGGGAAATTTCTTAACCTCTTTGTGCCTTGATTTCCTCATCTGTAATTGAGACGGACTCTGTACCTCATAGGCTTCTGAGAGGATTAGATGAGATAATGAGTAGAAAGCACTTGGCATAGCAAGTGGTGAATAGTAAATTCATAATGCCTAGTAGCAAGATATAAAAAGTATTTTTATTACTAAAGGCAGCTAGCAGGAAAACAGAGAGAACAGAGAGGCTTCTGAACCAGGAAGAGAATAAGCCAGGAGGAATTTCCTGGGCCATGTTGCCGATGGAGGGGTGTGTGTGTGTGTGTGTGTTGTTTATGGCTTTCGTGTGAGATGCTGGGAATATTTCAAGGAACTTCAAGTTGCCAACTCTCCTACGAGCGGTTTGAGAACCAGAATGCTTAGGGTATATGTCCAATTATGGATGCCTTGTCCTCTCAGACCACAGAACCATCCTTTAATCAATTCTTCTGGGCCTCACATGCCCTGGACCCTTGATATTTTGACTTGGAAGCTTCCTCTGATTAAACCTCTGGTCACATGTGGCCACTAGATTTGAAATAGTGTTTGGGGGCAATGTCTATTATCAAAGTCGGCTGACTATAACCACCAGAACTCTCCTCTGAAGCTAAACCATTTGTTCCATGATTCCTTTATTACAAATATTTGTTGAGTACCTACCAAGTACCAGGCTTCATACTTAGTGCTGAGGATATTACAGTGAGTAAAACACACAAAACTTTATCATCATGAACATAGATTCTACTAAGGGAGACAATTATAAATGATCATAAAAAGAAATACAGAGTCTAACTTGTTGTCAGTGCTATGCAGGAAAACTATAAGTTTCTACGAGAACATGTGGGAAGGTACCTCAGCATCTGGGGTGAGGGTTGTCAGGAAGGTTTCTCTGTGGGAAGAATGTTTGAGTTGAAAAATGAGAAGGAATTAGCAAGGCTAAATGGGCTGGATGGAGACTGAGAAGAGCCCGAGGGGGGTTGCCTCCTGCTGTGTAAGAAATCACCCTGAAATGGTAGCGGCTTCTCACAGAACTTCTTGATCGCCTCCCCCAGTGCTGTGGTTGGCTGGGCTCAGCTGGGCGGAATTTTGCTCGGGTTGCACCTGGGTGTTGACTGGGACTGGACTGGACATCCAAGGCGGATGTTCAGATACGTGGCGACTGTTGCTGGTTGTGGGTTAGGAGCTCAACCAGGCTTGTTGACTAGAGCATCTCCATGCAGTCTCTGGGCCTACCAAAGCATGGTGTCTGGGATCAGAGTGGGAGCATCCCGTGAGAGGTATCTGAGGGGTCCAGGTAGAACCTGCAAGACTCTGTATGACCTGGCCTCAGTAATTCCAGAATGTCACTCCTCTCTCATTCTGAGGCGGTTCAAGAGAGTTGCCAAAGCCAGCCCAAACTCAAGGACAAAAGGGAATCAGATTATACTTCCTGGTGGCAAGAAGGCATCAACGTACAGGGGAGGAAGGAATCACTGGAGCCATCTTGGGAACAAGTTATCACACGTGGCTTTTGCCCTTGCTCTTTGTTCTGTCTGAAATGATCCTTCCCAAATATTCACATGATCTGCATTGTTAGCTCTCGGCTCAAAATATCTCCTCATTTGAAAATAGCTCCTCCTGAAAAAGGGCTTCACTGACCTTTGTATCCAGTCACTTTCTCTACCATGACCCTGTTTAATTATTTTCATAGTACTTATATGGCAAAATTATACCTTCATTGGATCTCTTGCTTCAGTCTTCTCGCAGTGATCCTTATCCTCATATACCCATGAAGCATATGCTCCGTGAGGTCCCAGTCACCAGTGTGTGCCCTACCAAAGTGCCTGACACTTTTGAGTGGCTCTATTGAGTGAAGGATGAGGACCCAAAGCAACAAGAAATGGCCCATTCAGAGATCCTGAGGCAGAAAGGAAGCATGTGATCCAAGGCAACGGTAAAGCCACACATGCTGGCACACAGCGGCGAACAAGCAGCCACTTGCCAAGGGGCTCAGAGCAGGTCTTGCTTGTCCACATGCAAACTGATCCAGCCCTAACCCTGGCCACGATTTCTGAAATGCAAGTGTACTGACTTTCTGATATGTAAGCACTCCTGTTTGAATGTATCTGTGTGGCCAAAATTATTTATTCCATGGATACTTGGAACCCACTGAATTTGGGCTATTTCTTACTCTTTCCAGATATAACCAAAAGAACAAAACAAAAACCAAACAGACAATTGAGCCACGGCTTATGTTTTGAAAAGTGTTGTCTTTTTCCAGGTAGATACCAGGACTTTGTTTCACTTATTTCTTACAACATATCTATGAGGCTCATGTTTTAAACCCCTCATTTTAGTGCAAAAGATGACCCTAAGAACCCAGGAAAGTTGCTTGAGGTGCTCCAGCCTGATCCTCGTAGAAGCTGGGTTCAAACAGAGGTCTGCTTTACGTCAGAGCCCCACAAAGTTTTGGGTAATGGCCCAAGATGGAAGGAGGAAGAAATCAGGGAGATAAATGTCTAAACCAAACCCCAGAATGATATATTTCCCTGTGGCATTGAATTAACTTGCTGAGCCCCGTGATGAGTGGCCAGCTCTGATTATAAGGCAAGGATCTGATCCCTGCCTCAGTTATGACTGAATGACCACTAGTTAGGAATCATGGAAAGGTCCAGATGAAGGCATGGGATGAGGAGAAGGCTGCTGGCTGCCAGAGATGGAGGCAGAGGCCATTGGAAGTGACGGCACTTCAGTCAAACCCAAACCAAAGCCACCAGAACATCATGTACACAACCAGGGCAAGGGGAGGGGAAGTGCGCTTAGGAAGCATGTTGGCGATCCATCTGCCGTTCGCAGGCATCACTCTTGGTGAACAGAAGCGGGTGTGTAAGTCACCCTGGAGGGCTTCCAGCTGGTTGTCACTTACTCCCCAGCTCCAGGGCCCTCCCTACTAAACCTGTCTGAACCATGGTCATTTCTGTCATTTTGTGTGCTTGAGTAGCCTCTCACTTGATATCTCAGTCCATTCTTGAGCTATTTTTCTCTTTATTTTTGCTCCATATAGGGAAAACTTAAATACATTTTTTTAAAAAGGAGACGGCTATAAAAACTTTCCTTAAGCCAGACCATCTGTGTTGGTGGAAACTTTAGCCTTCTGTCTGGGAAAGGAAATTTCTTTTTATTCTTTTCTCCCATTCTTTGGGAAATCCATGGAATGGAAAAAAAATACCTGCAAAGGAAAAAAAAAACTTTCATAGGAGATCTGGAAATAAGAGAAACTAAGATACCCAATGAACATTTCAACTCAAATATAAAGGGGGATACATTGAAGAATTCATATTGGGCTTGAACACTCACTTCTTACCTAGGTCGTGTGTGGCTAAAGCCAAGATCAACTTCTCGGAATAAATTCTAGGTAGGTTTGGAAACTGAGAAGAAAAGAAGAAAAAAGTGGTGGGTGGGAGGGGAGAATGGGTTCAGCTAATGCTGCCCATCATGGAAACTGGTCTTCTTGGCCTCGTCTTTTACTGCAACACCCTTTGAGGTAACTAACTGTGACCTCAGCTGAACCCCCACCTAACAGATGATACTCAGAGCCTTTAACCCCACTTCTTGCCGGCCCCAGATCTTCCTCTGGCTCTTTCTTGTTCCCATCTTTGGCACTAAGGCTCACTCTGTGAATGAATCTACTGAGAATGGACTGTTGAGGTAACAAGAACCTCCCCACCCGTGGGACCGACGAGTCGACAGCTGACGAAAGTCCAGTGGCTGCTCTCAGCGGTGATACGTTTGAACTCAGGCATGGATGGGAATTGAAGTGTCTCATTTTCTCACATCTGTTTAAAGCAAGCTATGGGTGGGCTTCTCAGGTATGCTAGTGGTAAAGAACCCGCCTACCAATGCAGAAGACTTAAGAGGCATGGGTTCAATCCCCGGGTCAGGAAGATCCCCTGGAGGAGGGCATGGCAACACGCTCCAGTATTCTTTCCTGGAGAATCCCATGGACAGGTGAGCCTGGCGGGTTGTGGCCCACAGGGTCACAAAAAGTGGGATATGACTGAAGCGACTTGGCATGCGACTTGGCATGCACGCATGGGCAAGGTGTGGTTTATGCCTGTTTTATAGAAGAGAAAATTGAGACTCAGGACTATTAACCTGTCTAAGGCCACCCGGTTCTTAAGTGGAAATGTGATTCTAGTCAAGGCCTCTCTGACTTCAGGGACTGAGTCCGTCAGTCACTTAAAATTGACCATAATGAACATCTAGCTGGAGGGAAGATATAACTTTATTCATTCATTCATCCATTCACTGTGTACTTATTTGAGAATTGCCCGCGAGGCTCACCAGCTGACTTCCAGGCCCCAGGCTGCAGAAATAACAGAATAATAACAGAAAATAAAAATAATAAAAAATAACAAATAATAACATCTACCCTCTCGGAACTCCTGGTCCACCTGAGTCTTTGCCACTCAAACAGTGGTCCACAGATCTTCATCCCTGAGTGCTTTTTAGAAATGTGGGGTCTCAGGCCTCACCCCAGAGTCCAAAATTAGAATGTTCATTTTAAGCCTGTCTCCAGGCCATTTGAGAATTCTAAAATTTGAGAAGATGAATAAACCTAAGAGCAAGGCAGATGGAGCAGTGGAAAATGGAAAGTGGCCGTGCAGGCAGTGGGCAGGCTGTGCGCAAAGCATGAGCTATCTGAACATGGTCAGGAAAAGTGGGTGATAAACCAGAGCAGGACAGAAAGAGCAGGGAGAGAAATATTTGAATCCGGGCCAGACAGCTTGGGTATGTGGGCATGTCTGCCTCTCACTGGCTGCCAGACCTCACCCAGCCTCAGTTTCCTCAACTGTAAATGGGGATAATATTAGTATCTGTTTCATAAAGTTGTAGCAGAAAATGAGCCAGTCTCTGTAAAGTGTGTCGTAGAGAACTTGGCATACGGCAAGTCCTAGGTGTATTGCGTATTGTTGGCATTATTATTCCTGCAAACTGGCTGCTCTGAGGACTTCCTAGGTGGGGCACACTGCCCTCTCGAGGACCTGCAGCCGAGCAGAAGATGAAACAATCACGTTAGCTGTACTGTTGAGACTGAAGGCAAAAGCCCAAGATACTTTCTAAATCGTCCTCAGAAAGGAGCCCAAGCATCACCTCCTCTTAAAACATTCCATGTATTTATTCTTACATTTTTATTAGTGTTAACAATGTCGCATCTAATTACATAATTAACTATAGATAACGTCAGGAAAGAAAATAGCCAGTGTTTACTGCAGGTCTATTACCTGCACACATGTGCTGTGTAAAGCCCTTCACAAGCATTGCACGTTGTGTGCCCAGGCATTCAGTTGTGTCCAACTCTTTGAGACCCCATGGACTGTTACCGCTCAGGCTCCTCTGTCCATGGAGTTCTCCAGGCAAGAATACTGGAACTGGTTGCTATTTCCTACTTCAGGGGATCTTCCCAACCCAGGAATCAAATGTGCATCTCTTGCACTTCCTGCATTGGCAGGCAGATTCTTCAGCACTAGCATCACCTAGGAAGCCCACCTCAATTTAATTCTCTCGAATCCCTATGAATAATCTTACCTCCAACTTCACAAATGGGGAAATTGAGACTTGGCAGATAGACAGGAAATCCATCTGTTGATGCTGTCATCTGGTGGAGGCACAGGCAGGGCACTACAGGGGCAAACATAGGAGGGGCCGTCAGATGCACAGCCCCTCCCCGACTTCTCTCCATCCACATCTCAGTCGCCCGTCACCTCCTGCGCCCATTTTTATCTCTGTAGTGAACCAGGTTCTAAAGATGTCCCCCGCAAAAGATTCTCACCCCTGATCATTTACTAAAATGCTAATCTAGGAACTGCTGTGAAGAGGTTTTGCAGATATAATTAGAGTCCCAAGTCACCTTAACATAGGGAGATTATCCACTTGGGCCTGACCCCATCAGATGAGCCCCTTGAAAGCAGAGAGTTTTCTCTGGCTATCGGCAGAAGCGGAGTCAAAAAGTTTTAAAGCACCAGGAGGACTTGACATGCTATAACAGGCTTTGAAGATGAAAGAGGCCACGTGATGAAGATCTCGAGAGGCTTCTAGAAGCTGAGAGTGGTCCTACTAACAGCCAGGAAGGAAGCTACCCCTTAGTCCTGCAACAGAGAAGAACTGGATTCTGCCAATAAACTGAATGAATTTGGAAGGAGACTCCTCCCCCAAACCTCAGCACCCCACCGGGCTGACACCTGGACTCTCGCCTTGTGAGACCCTAAGCAGGAACTCCATTGAGCCCACCTGGACTTCTCCTTCTCACCAGTGGAAACTGTCAGGTACTAAGAAGGTGTCATTTTAAGCAGCTAAATTTGGGGGAGTTTGTGACAGCCATAGCAGATGAACACAATCTCCATCCATGAACACGTCACAGTATATCACACTGTTGGGTTTTCACTCCGCAGCTCTTTTGGCTGCGAAATCAAAGGACATTGTTTCACTTGAAGTAAGCGTAAAAGTGATTGAAGCGTGTTTCTTGAAAGAAAGACTGGGTGGGGGCATAGGTTTTTCTTCTTTTGACATCATGCTTCCCTGACTCAAAGTTCAAATTCTTCCCTTAGTAGTTGTCTGACCTTGAGTTTTTCGATCAGTCTCTCCAGGCCTCACTGTTTCATCCATAGAACTGGGATACTCATAGGGTTGTTAGGATTAAGTGATATAATACTCATAAAGCGTTTGATTCACTGCCCAGCACCCAGTGATCACTGGACAAGTGTTATCTGTACATGGGATCTTTACATGGGTGGGTTAATGAATGAATACATCCACAAAGAAGGAAATAAGACCATTAACATCATCACCATTAACACAGCTCTCAAGTTTTGCAATCCAAGCCATGTTTTGTACTAGGTCAGATCAACACATATTCCCAGATTCATAAACCTGACGGATGAGTCTCACAACAGATTCTGGAATACAGAGCCAGATCCTAAAAGAAAGATGAACAGTCTAATTGGAGACCCGGAGAGCCACAGGGCTCATCTGGGAAGCCTCTGCAGGTATTGGAACCATTAACCCTTCAGTCATCCAAACTGCTACCCCTGGGACTAGGCTACCCACAGAGGGGCCACTGAATCACAAGACTGTCCCATTCCTTCAAACTGGTTGAGCAGGCAACTCCAGGTGGACAAAGTCAGATTTAAACCTAGCCTCGTTCCCGGCATCTATTCATTTCAAGCCTCTCCAAGGAGCCAAAGGTAGAAATCTACAAACATGTTTCTGTTTTAACTGTGTATCACTCCATCTTTTTAATTTTTCTAAAGGAGAGGTAATCTGGACCAACATTGGTATGGCCTGTCGTTGTTTTAAAATCTACTTTTTTTTTCTTTGTCAAAGAAACATGCATCATAAAAGAAAGCAGTTTGTTACTGGAAGAAAAAACAAATATTTCAGGTCAACCCCCAGCCTGGCGCACAATGGTAACTGGATTTTATTAGAGCTGGGTATAAGCTGATATCCTAAAATAAGCCACACAGGGAAAGGGGGAGGGATTCCTCCACGCCCAGACAATGACTAGCGCCCCTCTTGCAATTTCCCCCCAACCAGCTCTTATTCGCAGAGGCCCTCATGCAGGTACTGTTGGAGCCACGCGTTCCAGGAAACAGACTCAGTCAGAAGGACGATGCAGATAGTGGAGTGCAGTATAGTACACCGGCGGCCCAAGGCAGAGTCTCCTCTTAGCCAAGGACTCCGGCCAGTTTTTGTGAAAACCTTATATACCCTAAGTGTACGTGCCCAAACCCACCTCCTCAAATTCTCTGAAACTAGTCTGAACAAAGGAAAAGAAAGATACAATCAAAGTTAACCCATGATTCATATGCCTTAAACCCATGATTCGTATGCCTTAAGTCTGGCTAAGTTAACAGTGGACAATTATCAATAGGCCTGTGGTCATATCCCAATAAGCATAATAGAATTTATGATTCTATTTGGTTACACAGATAATTAGTGTATTCTTTTAGGCGATGGAAAGTCTAGATACGAGCCCTGGGGCTCTTCCATCCACGGGCGGCGGGGAGGGGTCTGGTTTTCCAGTTGGTTTGTCGTTTCCATAAATACTGGGCATAGAGCTCAAGTCCACAGTCCGGCCCAAGGTGGAGTCCTGCTTTCAGGATGGAGCCTGTTCTGTTTCCTCCTTCAGTACCTCTTTCTACCTTTCTTCCCCCATGTCCCTATTCTCTAGTGCTGGCAAGTTAGGAAATATCGTGGCACGCTGTGGAGGAGGAAGCTGGAATACTTGTAAATAACCAGCGGATGCAAAGATCCAATTCAGCTGAAGGGAAAAGGAAGAATGCAGAGTGCGCGTGGTCCCTGCATGGGTGTGCATTCAGGGTCTGGAGCACAGAGGAGGGGACAAAAGCAGAGAGGGCTGGTCAGAACAATGGGCCGTCACAAATGCCACGTTATGTAACTGGGTTCTTTGAATTCACAATTGTGAAGGCCACAATTGTAGGAGAAGGCCTGTCCCCCCAGCCCCGTGGTGGGAGGGAAGCAGGCTCCTGTGCCCCCACCCAGGTGCCTCGGAGCTGGCTCTGACCCTCCGTGTTAGGCCAGCGGCTGCCACGCAGGACAGGAGGGCAGGGCTACTCCTGACAGCACGGAGGTACCTGGTCACTGTGAAGTAGTACCTTTTGGTATTGGCAACAGAAAAAGGCAATGGGCCCATCATACACCTTTCCCCAAGCGGCAGTGGGCCATTTTGAGTGACCTGATTCTTTCCATTCAGTGTATGCTCCTTGAGCTCAAATGGTGTTCTCTAGAGAGTGCTTTCCACAGCAGGGTCAAGGTGTATGGACATGGATTTGCAGAAATTCATAGCATCGCAGGGAGCCCACGGAAGCTTCTTGGGAGAGCTGAGCTTTGAACAAAGCTTGGCTGTGGCCAAGGTAAAGACATCCAGGGTCACTTTGAAGGCTGCTTTCCGTTCTGGTGACTCGTGTGCAGCACCTGATGAAATGGGCAGGCGTCTTGAAAAGACTCCCAGGTTCTCGGCCAGTGCCCTTGTCTGCAAGCCCTGAGCTGCGGTGATGCCCAAGAATGCCAGGGCCGCCTTTCCCACCGCCTCGTTCCTGACTGTCCAGCTCCTCCAGCCCTCAGACCTCACTGGTTTCCATGCTCTCTTTCCTGGGCTCTCACAACTCCGCGTGTTTAGTTCCTGCAAGCTCTTCCCTCACCCCACAAGCCTGGTCAACTCGCGGCCCTGCCTTCTTCACTGGAGTGCGCCCTGCGTGAGGGCTGAGGCCGGGTCTTTCCACTTCTTTATCTCTCGTGTTCAGCTCTAAGGTGGCTTTATAAGAGGTCTTTTTTTTTTTTTTTTTTAATTTCCTGGATTCTGCGTGGTTGTAAAGAAGCTTTAGAATCAGTAAGCTCACTTGCAGATGCAGGCTGGTCCTCTCTTCCTTGCCCTCGTGGCGGTGTTGCTGTTGTGCACGTAAGCTGGCGTGCAGTGCGCTGGCTCTGACTCTTCAGCAAGTCTGTCTGTCTGGGCAGTTTGTCAGTCTGGTGGAGCTGATTTTTGGTTCCTACTGGAGAGCTCTCCAGGCAGGAAGGGGGAACAATAACTCAGAGATCTGTTCACGCCCTGGAGTCTTCAGATGGAAGATATTGATGGGGATGTTGCTGCTGCTGCTGATGGTGATGATGCCGATCACTTGGATGGGTGTTTCTGGGTGCTTAAGACCTTTCCACTTCTTTTCTTGCTCACATCACAGAAGATAAACAGAAGATGGGTATGATTATTCTTTTTTTCCTTCCTTGAAAAAAACACTATTGAGGTATGATTCACATGTAAAAAACTGTATGTGTTTAACATGTACAACTCAGCGTGTTTGGGGAAGAGTGGGCTTCCCTGGTGGCCCAGTGGATAAAGTGTCTGCCTGCCATGTGGGAGACCCAGGTTTGATCCCCGGCTTGGGAAGTTCCCCTGGAGAAAGAAATGGCAACCCACTCCAGTACTCTTGCCTGGAAAATTCCATGCATGGAGGAGCCTGGAAAATTCCATGGATGGAGGAGCCTGGTAAGCTACAGTCTATGGGATTGCATACCCATGAACCCATTACCACCATCAAGGCCAAAGACATACCTATCACTTCCCAAAATTTCCTTCTACTTCCTTCATTACAGTTATTGCTATGTTACTATTATTATTGTATGAATTTCAAACATATTCTACCCTCCTCGAGAAGGTTGACTACAATTGAGTATTGCCAGCTACAAGCACTATGCTGTATAGCAGATCTCCAGAAACCATTGATCTTGCATAAAACTTACGTAATGCCCCTCCCTAAAGCTCCTGGCAACACCATTCTACTCTCCGCTTCTACAAGTGTGACTGCAGAAGTCACACACCTGAGGGAAGGACACACCGTTGCTGGAGCAGCCCCATCCCAGGGGTCCACACACTTCTCATCGCTGCCGCAACACGTCTGTGAGCGCGTGCACCTTCTGCTCACGTGCAAGCGTGTGCAGGGACTTGCAGAATTGGGTGTGTTACGTATGCTTGAGTGCACGTGAGTAGGCACATTCCAGGGTGTGTGTGATTTTGTATGTTCACAATAGAATGTCTGTCTACATGTGCAACATGTGTGTATGTGTCTTTCTCAACTTGGAAAAAGCATCAGAGTCCAAACAGGGCCATTATTAATACAAGGAAAGTCTCCCCTGGTGTGGGTGCCCCACCCCTGGCTCCCCATCCTTGTCCACTCTGAATCAAGGAGACATTAGTCTGCCTTGGGGAGGGTGTTCATCTTCACCTCACCCCAAGCAGTGCTGCAGAGAGAGTTACAGATTTGGGGGAGGTAAACTTCCACCAGTGAAGACTCGCTTTTCAATGGGAAATTTACATTTCAATGCACCCTGTCATTTTTAATCTCAGGCACTTGGCACCATCACCTCCCAGGAGCAGACTATTTGTAGGGCTTACTTCCAGCCCTGCAACACCCAGGCTGCAGGAGCCCATCGCGGACTCCAGGGCCCAGAGGCATGTATGGGTGTGGATGGAGCAGCCTGGGGATGTATGCAAATTTCACTGTCAGGGGCAACTCAAATGCAGGCCGAGGATAGTGCCAAGGGGCATTTTGTGTTACCAGGCCATGGGCGGTGTCCCCCGAGACAGGAATCCTCCTGGTAGGAGGTCGGAGTGCTGAGTGCCTTGTTCAGTCCCATTAAAGGTGAGAATGCATTGAAGGCAGCTGACAAGGCGAAGTTGCCGTTTGTCTCATAAAGACAAACAGTTGACAGTTCAAAGAGAGAAGCGAAGCGGGCTTCCTCCAAGTTGCCCTCGCTGCTCCCAATTCAGGGCACAGGAACCTGGCTGGGCTTATTTTTCCTTCATTGTCAGAAAGTGAGCTGCTCACTCCCAGGGTTTATTTTGTTTTGTTTTATTTCACATTATTTTATTTTGTTCAGATTTTCAAGTTAGCCATTACTGGCTGCGCCCTCATGGAGCCTAGTAAATAGGTGCACTTTAGGTCTTTGTTTCTACCCCCTGTAACTGTTCATCTTGTTTGAGTCTGTATAAAATCTTCCTACATTTTCAAAAGTCCCTATCTGAATTAAAAGCTCACAGCCTTTCTTACAGCATCAAGCAATCTGAAAGGAGTTTTCTAACGTTTGCTGTGGGTCTAGAGTGTGAAAAGCCTTTTTGTTTTACACAGAAAGACGCTGAACTCAAGGTCTGGCAACACGCCCGAGGCCACTCAGTAAGTAGCCTTAGGAGAGCCAAGAACCTCAATGTGACAGGCAAAAATATCCAGTAAAAGTTTCAACTTGTAAACTTTGGCAGACCAGTGGGTGATGTGAAATGAACCATCTATCATGGAGGATCATTTCAGAGAGTAGAGGGTCAGGAACAAGACTTGAGTCTTTATAAGTCTATCGGGTGAATGTCAGGTACAGAAAATAGTAAAGGCATGGAACAGCTGCTGATTTCTGAAATTCTGAAATAGTGCTTTTTCATTATATATTTAAACCTGGAGACAGAGTGGCCAGAAGGTATGAAGAAGGGATTAAAAAAAAATTTATATTTACATCACACAGATGTAACCCAGATTTCCTTCTAGTCTTTTTTCTGCTCGTGTGAGAATAGTGATCCTGGAGTTGCAGGAGGGCTGAGGTCTCAGTGGTCTGTGGGACAGTGGAATATGTTTCGGTTATAAGCCACCCAGTTGGTGGCACCTTGTTATGGCAGCCCAGGAAACTTAATACAGTCGGATTCTTGTTTCTGTCCCTGTGAGCACTGGACACCATTTTTGCTGGCTGGTTTGTTTGCCTTGGCTCTTGATAAAAAGACCACAGGTCATAAGATGTAAACATTTGGAACCCGTGAGATGAGAGAATTCCTAGGGCTCAGCAAAGTACACGAAGAGCTCCTAGAACAGAGACTCGATGCCTTGGGTGTGCTAACCCGTTCCTTTTCCTGGCTAAAGTGATGACAAGCCTTCAAAGTCTCTATCGCAATTTCTCTTTTTCCACTGCTGTGACCTTGGAGGCAACTGCTCTATGCACACAGAGACAAGTGGAGCGGAGCCATCCACTCCCCGCCAGACTTTGTATGCCTGAGAAAGAAACTTTATTTGTGTCCTGCTGGATTTGGGGCTTTATTTGTGACTTAGAAAATCCTACCCCCCATTCTGCCCCGTTCTGTACCCCACCAGGGGTTGTTCCTGAAAGGTTCAAAAGGGAGTCAATGTTCAGAGGGTGAGAATACAGCATGGTTGACCCTGGCGGCACAGACTTTTAAAAGAAGTCCACACTCTGAGACCCATCTCTTCCTCCCACCCATATTCTCGCAGCTTGAAGAAAATGTCTTTAAACAAAGTGCAGTAATTATGGGCTTGGGCTCCAGAGTAAGAAATCCTGGATTTGAATGTATACTAGCTATATGACCCTCAGTTTACTTGTGTGTATCATAGGTTGCAAGTATCTCTTGTTGAGACGTTTCAAGCAAATGTTGCTGCTGCTGCTGCTAAGTCGCTTCAGTCGTGTCCAACTTTGTGCAACCCAATGGATGGCAGCCCACCAGGCTCCCCGTCCCTCAGATTCTCCAGGCAAGAACACTGGAGTGGGTTGCCATTTCCTTCTCCAATGCATGAAAGTGAAAAGTGAAAGTGAAGTCGCTCAGTTGTGTCCAACTCTTAGCGACCCCATGGACTACAGCCTACCAGGCTCCTCCGTCCATGGGATTCTCAAGGCAAGAACACTGGAGAGGGGTGCCATTGCCTTCTCCATCAAGCAAATGAGCTGTGTGCAAATGAGCTATGTGATGGTGACTGATAGCATCCATACACTGATAAATCATTAAGCATGGTGCCTGGCACTGTATCAGTTTGATTCTGTGTGTGTGTGCACACTCAGTCATGTCTGACTCTTTGCAACCTCATAGACTGTAGCCCACCAGACTCCTCTATCCATGGGATTCTCCAGGCAAGAATACTGGAGTGGGTTGCCATTTCCTACTCCAGAGGATGTTCCTGACCCAGGGATTAAACTGGTGTCTCTTAGCCTCCTGCATTGGCAGGTGGGTTCTTTACCACTAGCACCACCCAGGAAGGCCATCCGTTAGTGTGCCTTTACTTTATCAGGAAGGCTGCTGTCTTTGGTGATCAGGATGAGTTCTCTCGCTGGTGGTTCATAAATTTGTATATCTGAACACCAGTGTATATGTGCAGACCTATGAACTTCCTTCACAGTTAGGTCTCTCTCTCTTTTTTAAATTTTTATTTTATACTGAAGTGTAGTTGATTAGTAGCTAGTAGCTCAGTCGTGTCCGACTCTTTGTGACCCCATGGACTGTAGCCTATCAGGCTCCTCTGTCCATGGGATTTTCCAGGCAAGAGTGCTGGAGTGGATTGCCATTTCCTTCTCCAGGGGATCTTCCCGACCCAGGAATCTAACCCGGGTCTCCCGCATTGCAGGCATAGTTGATTAGGGCTTCGCAAGTGGCATAGTGGTAAAGAATCTGCCTGCCAATGCAGGAGACACAAGAAACGTGGGTTCAATCCTGGGTCAGGAGGATCCCCTGGAAAATGTGAGGATCCCCTCACATTTTGTCCTGAAAATCTGATGCAGAGGCCAGCCTGTTAACTGCATGGAATCACAGATTAGAGGTGATTAAAATTAGTAAGAGCGAGAGGGAGGTGTCTCTTTGGGTGGGGATTTTAAAAGACCAACTTCCTGAGTCACAGTCTCTGCAACAAAGGAACCTCCTCATGCAGCCAGTGGGCCCGCTCACATTTCTGAATGTGCTACGATGCCCCAGCCGTTCAAAATGCCACCCCCTCACGGACCCTTTCCCCTCAGAACAACTCCTACTTTTCTTTCAGGAGTTTCATAGTTTTTGTTTGTTTGTTTTGCTTTCATGGCTAACAGTCCTCTCTGGAATGGTTCTTTTCACAGGGTAATCCAAAGGTCAGTAGACCCGGCATCTCCTACACTAGAGGGTGTGCCCCCATAGGGCTGGTACCGGTACATCATATTCATCTCAGTATCCCTGGGTCTAGATTCAAGAACACTGTCTAGGCTGTAGCAGGCACATGACTTAAAGAATAAATAAATGGTGAATCAATAGGGAGTTTGGTCCTTCTGAGTTAGGCCTAGGGATTTCACAAACTGAGGAATCCCTGTGCCAGCCCTCCAACTGTGTTACAAATAAAAACATCAGTGCGATGTGTCCAGCCATTTGCTGTCGCCCCTTGGTTCATTGTGTCATGGGAGAGTCACTTCAGCTTGGAGCCTGAGCCCCGGCTGACAGAGGCATGTCATTGTCTGCTCCATTAAGAGGACCCCCCTCCCCCAGTAATTACAGGGGAAATGACTTGTTAAATCCGAAGCCCTCACAGTACATCTCCCGACATGTAGTTCATATTCCTTGGGCGGGTTATCGCACTTTGGAGTGGTACATATTTTATAGAGAACGGAGAGCTCTCCAATTAATAGTAATTGTGATCGAAGCGGTAATGCTCGTCTCCAGCCTCATTCCGCAAGAGGAGACTGGAAGGCCCACCTTAATTGCCACAAAGAGCTATGTCTATCCGTGGCAGTATATAAATAATAAATTAGAGGAAGGGAGAGCGCTGCAATTCTTATGGTCTTCGAGGAGGTACGGATATTTATGTAGTGCTGATTGCTAAAAAAAATCTTCTCCAAGTAATTATTAGTAAAAGCAGAATGTCTACATTTGTAAGGGAATTTTAATTAAGGGGAAGGTGACTCTCATTATGGGGAAGAAGTAGCATGTGGGGATTAAAATGCAGGTCCCGGACGGCAGCGCCAGGCTCTGATTGGCCCTCCCTGCTGCCACCTGGACAAAGATAGGAAACTCAGCTCCCCGGGGTTCAATTTCCCTAGTTTTTAAATCAAGGGAAATAAAGCAGTTATAAGTGCCCGAGTTCCACTGGATAAGAAGTCCCACAGTTGAAGGCTTCTGATCTCCCAGCGGGGATGGGGCGTGCAGCCACTCTTCTGAGCCTCCGTTTCTTCCTCTGTGACATGCGAATATCATCGTTCGCACAGTGACTTTAGATGGAACAAGGGAGACCCAGTACCAGGAGGACATGGGGCCACTTCCTGTATAACACAGGCCTTAAGTAACATTGTGAGAACAGCTTCTATTGGCTCAGTTTCCTGAAGGGAATGCAATGGAAATATTTTGGCTCTCATGATTCAGAAATAAGGAGGGCATTTCATGGTTCTTGACCCCCCAAGTTGCTCACATCTACAACAGAATGAAGTTCTCCTGATTCCTGGTCACTCTTCATTTCCCCAGTGGGTATAGTGGTTCTTAAACTTTATTTGTTTTTGGTAGGAGCTAATATAGGCCATGCAGTCTCCTCTAGAAAAATTGCACATATTTTGCGGAATTCCAGATATCTCATGAAGCCCTGTGTTGGCCATCCATGTACCTTCAGTTGAGGACCCTTGGCCCAGAGGGCTGGGCTGTGGAGATTTACAGAGCTGAGTGCAGGAAATGGAGAAGCAAATACCCCAGGTGAGGAGCAGATCCCTCTTGCCCTGCAGGAAAACAGGTTAATTTCAGACTTAGTCCAGCCCCTTCTGCACACACCAAAGAGGAAACACTTATATTCTAGACACGCATCCTTCGACAGATGGGCAGGGATTCTCATTCGGCCTGCGGGAAACACCGTTTAGCTTTGTCTCCCAATCGTCTCAACTACTTGTGGACACAGACAGTCAAGAAATAAAAACATTTAAAGGGTCTGACCCTTAAAAGGGAGGAACAAATTCAAACAGAAGAGCTAATGTACAAGGAAATAGACTTAACAGGAAACAGACAAGTTTAAATTTATCTATTATCTCTTGACTGATTCAGAGGGACAACATAATATTAATACAAAGACAACTCTGTTGTTAAAGATTTGAGTTCCCTGAAATACAATTTGCAGTTAGTTAAAGGACTGACCGGCAGAAACTGTACGTTTCAGGCCAGATAAATACACTAGAACAGGGGTTGGGAAACTTCTTAAAGGACTGGAAAGTACGTATATACGGTTCTTTGGACCACAAAATCCCCATCACAACGATTCAGTTTTGCCATCATATCTTGAAAGCACCCACAGACAACAGGCAAATGAAGGAGTGTGGCTGTTTTCCAACAAAATTTCACTTGTGAACACTGAAAGTAGAGCTTCATGTAATTTTCATGTCACAAAATATTCTTCTTTTTATTTTTTATAACCACTTAAGAACCTTAAAGCCATTATTAGCTCCTGAGTTGTACAAAAATGTGTGATGGGCTGGTTGCCTGCAGGCCATAGCGTGTTGACCTCCAATACAGAAGATGAGGCTGAGTGATTTTTTTTAAATCAACTGGAAATGGACAGTGGTATAGAAATTAGGAGCAAGAAAAGAAAAGTAGAAGATAAATCCAGCTAACTTTTTTTCTCACTGAAGTTAAAAATGTGTACCACTCTATTTTTAAAAATCATTCATTCACTCATTCATTCACACTACCCTGAATAACTGGAAAATGAAGAGAGAAATTGACAATTGATCAGTCAGTGTTAACATGTTCATAAACATGTTATTTGTGTGCCCGACCTTCCTGCAGGGTGAGTGTGATCTCAGGTCTCACGGTAAGGTGCCTGATATGGAACGGAAAGTTGTTCCGGTGAGCAGGGCTGCCAGCTGAGTCCAGGGGTGTCTGCTTCCAAAGCCCATTCACCTGCTACTTCACCGTGTGAGGGTTTTAATGATTCTTGACCTGCTTTTGGGCCCAGTACTTTATATTCTGTGTGCCATTTATTATCTCATTATAGTTGCGAAAGTCAGCAGTTACGAGGGAATTTCAGTCCTGTCGAGCTGGTATATGGCAGAACCAGGAGTCAGCATTAACCTAAATTTACCAAAGGCACAAACAAACCCACCAGCCTTAGAAAGTTGATACCTTAATGACGCAAATGGTTTTTCATTGCATGGAATGTAAGTCGCGAGGCCGTACAGAGGTGAGGGGGCCCTTCTGTGAAAGTGGTGGTAGCCTGCAGGCTTGGGTAGCTCCTCTTTGCCAGGAACTGTGATGAGGGCATCTCGTGCGCGTGGCGGCAAACACTACTTCAGTCCCGGTTTTGCAGAAAGGAGACCAAGGTGCAGAGAGGCTGAGTAACCTGGGTTCTGGAATCACTTGTATGTGCTCATTACCTTGTTCATCATCACATCTCTCCTTTAGAATGTATTTTTCACACAGAAAGCATTTTCCTCTGACTTGCAGTTATATTCCTAGAATTTTGAACAGTGCTGCATGTATCGATACTTCAAATATATTTGTGAAATAACAGAATGAGGAAAGAAATGAATGAGTAGATGAGTGAGTGCATTTACCCACTGTGACACAATGAACAGGACCCAGAGCAGCGGTGGATGAATGTCCACATGTCATTAACGACCTTCAGCTCCTTCAAAGAAACGGTAACAGGCGTGTGAAGAATTACTGACCATCAGAAATGAAGAGGATGGTGATCATCTCTGGATTTATAATAAGCTCTGTGAAAATAGTACGATTTATGAAAACCCAGTATCCACTTTCATGGCCATATCTGAGCTGCAAAGCCAAGTATTGTGCCCGCGATTAGACAGAGCAGTGGTGTTTTCTAAACCACATCATGTTTTCTTAATGTGTTTTAAGCAAAGCAACTCATCTAGGAAGCACTTCATAAATATTTGCTGTTAGGATTAGTACAGGGTACAAGAGGTGGTTTGTTGGTATGGCCAAGGGGAAAGACTTAGTAAAAGTGGCTGCAGACGGTTGTGTCTGAGCTGGGCATTCAGAGAGGAGAGCAGGGAGGAAAAAGGAAGGCAGGAGGGGGGCAGCGGGGAAGAGTTGGTGATTCGAGCTGGCGGGTGGGTATACCAATAAGCATATGGAAGCAGCCAGGGAGTGTTCTAGTTTCTGAGACTTCGTCAGTCTATTCTTGTCGACAAGGGGGTATACCTACAGCATTTCTATTGAACTTGTGCTGGAGCCAGAGGGCCCTGGAGACCTACAGAGCAGGCTGATGAAGTGCTCCTGGGAGATGGCCTGGCGGTCACACAGGAAAGGGCAGTGATTTGGTCACATTGAGATCGGAGCCCCCGGCGGGCACCGAAGCACCACTGCAGCGGACATCTGCTGGGAGCCCCTGGAGTCCTGCCCGGCGCGGGGCTTCCTGCGGGCCGTCCACCCACGCACGTGGTGGCTCACAGGCTGTGGTGTGTGGAGGGGGCCTGGGGCCTGGCGGCTTTGGGCTGGTGTCTCCTCTAGGGGGGTTTCACCACCTCGACCGGACCTCTTAGACAGTGGTGTGCACACATGCTCCACACACACACACATTCATACAGTTGCTCTACACACTCTCGCATGCTCCTGCCTATTCACACGCGTATACACACTCACATACACGATAGTCCCCAGAATACTCTTATGCACATTCATATACTTACGCACACACAGACTCAAGTAAACATAGCCACGCATGCACACGCCACACACACAAAACTCAGAGAGACATACACTCACGTGTAAGTCTTCCTCCCCCACACACCCTCATGCATATACACATTCACACATATACACTTTCACATGTGCACAACCTCACAATCCACACACACATATGACACTCACAATGACATATACACGTACGCATGCACACACACACACAGTGTACCCACACACTTGTACATAGGCATACTCACATCTGTGCCTGCTCACATACACAGAGACAGACATGCACAATCACACATGTACATGCTGACCCAGATGCACTCACACATGCTTGGACACACGTTCTCCTGAACATGGTGTTAGTCTCAAGCCTCAGAATTCACGTACAGTCCCAGAGGGAGTTTGTAAGCCGTGCGCCATGAATACAACCCACATGTCTCTCGCAGGAAGATTCCTGCTCACGGGAGTCAGTCCGAGTCCGCCAGGCTACCTGCCAGGTTCAGGTTGCCTCCCCTGCTAGAAAATTCTCGAAGAACCAGATTAGACAAATTCAGGGCAAAGCTGGCTAGAGTCAGGGGGAAGGGCCCTCTCTCTGCTCAATAACGTGGCCATTTGTGCAGCCGCTATTATGCACCCGCCTTTGCATTATTCAGAAATCCATACATTGTGTTTTCCTTTTGTGTCCTGGGTCCAACAAGCCTCGCTTTGTCACCGTCACAAAGGCCAATCAACTCTGTGTGGCAAATAAGTTTCAGGGACTTCTGGGCATGATGACTAATTGTAACGCAGTCTATATCCTCGAGACCATAAGCTGATATGAGAAGACAGTGGCAGAGAGGGAGCCCATTGAGATGAGAGAGTCCCTGGTTCCCCCCCCCCGGGGGCCAAGACGGGCAACAAGGCGGCTATTGATGACGGCCACCCCAGCTCAGACCCCGGCCGAGGGGGCGTGGGTGGCATGACCACATCGCTCGGCTCGAATGCTGCTTTTGTTTGCCTGGCAGTGAAAACTGGCACGTTAGAATTCGTTCTGTTTAGATTGCTCAGAAACTCAGAGGAGAAAATTTTTGAAAAAGAGAGAGGGAGGCCTTCCCAGCCCCCTCCCTGGCCACAGGCGTGAACCCCGGTGGCTCCTCGGCTACAGGACCACGAAGTTGAGCTCATCTATGATGGATGTTAGAGAGATATGGAGGAGGAAGCTGAGGGTGCCCATCTACCTTCCTCTCACTGGAACTATCCCTTCCACCTGGCTTCTCTCCGCCCTGTCACTGGGCACCTGCCCTCCTGTGATGACAGCGTCATCGTCTGTGCCCAAGTCTCCGACGCTTAGTTCCTGGAGGAGAGTGGTCCTTCCTCCAGAGGCAAATAGCACCTGCTTACTCATTCGACAGGTGTTCCCACACGCCTTCTGAATGCCAGGTGCCCTAGGAAGAGGGCTGGGAGAGGCTGGCGCAATCCTCACCCATATTCTCACTCTCTCTTTTTTTTAATAATAGCCTTGATTTAATTTATTATTTTCTGATTTAAAAATGATTTACATTTTGAAAAAAAAAAATTGAGTAGCCATTAAAATGGCTTTTTCTGTCACAAAATGTCACTGAACAACTAACTTTGGCATACAGTGTTCTGCCAGACACGAGCAGGAACAACCTGGACCACCAGAAATTCTGAAAGCAAATCAATATGTTGGGTTTTATTCATTCTGAGGCTACTTCTGATTAAAGTGGGCCCCTGACAAAATGACCATTAAGACACTGCATACAATTTGCTATTTTAGTTTTCTGTCCGTTGTTACTCATTAGATTCCCTCCTCTCGTTCACAGTGTGGAGACTGGAATAGGCCTCAGCTTCTTATCCTAGCCTACTTTTCGGCTGAAGGTCACAAAAGTTTTTATAAAAGGCAGTGGGCTTCAGAATGTAAGAAAATGTCGGAAGCTGCTACATCTATAACTTACTTACAGGAAAGCAAGTTTGTAATGGACAAGTCTCCCCAACAAAACACCAAGACATTATCAAAACTCTACATTATATCCATTTTAAACAAACACCTTTAACAGCATTACTAATTGTTAAGCTGTGATTTTTTTTTTTTACATTTTTTTACATTTTTAAGATCAGCTTAAATTGTCCCTCCTAAAGGATGTAATTTCCCTGCCCTGTTGGAATGGATGTCCTGTTAGGAGAGGAAGAAGGCCCCTTCGGACAGAGGGAGACAGGTGTTCAGAGAGAGAGCAGGCATGGGGACCAGGTGGGAGGAAGGACAGGAATGGGCAGTCCTCACAGAGCCCAGGAGGCCTCCTAACAGATGTGACTTTGTTTTTATTTTTATTTTTTTGAAAAAACAAAATGTTTTTATTCAACACATAACATTAATGAATAAGAAAGACCAATAGTAATGGATACAGAAAAGATATTTTAAAATTCAGCATCTATTTGAACTAATTAAGAGAAATGTTAGTATAAGATAACTTTTTTATATAAATTTATTTATTTTAATTGGAGGTTAATTACTTTACAATATTGTATTGGTTTTGCCATACATCAACATGAATTCGCCACAGATGTACACGTGTTCCCCATCCTGAGCCCCCCCTCCCTCCTCCCTCCCCATACCATCCCTCTGGGTCATCCCAGTACACCAACTCCAAGCAACCAGTATCATGCATCAAACTTGGACTGGCGATTCGTTTCGTATATGATATTATACATGTTTCAATGCCATTCTCCCAAATCATCCCACGCTTGCCCTCTCCCACAGAGTCCAAAAGACTGTTCTATACATCTATGTCTCTTTTGCTGTCTCGCATACAGGGTTATCGTTACCATCTTTCTAAATTCCATATATATGTGTTACTATACTGTATTGGTGTTTTTCTTTCTGGCTTACTTCATTCTGTATAATAGGCTCCAGTTTCATCCACCGCATAAAACTGATTCAAATGTATTCTTTTTAATGGCTGAGTGATACTCCATTGTGTATATGTACCACAGCTTTCTGATCCATTCATCTGCTGATGGACATCTAGTTTGCTTCCATGTCCTGGCTATTATAAACAGTGCTGCAATGAAAATTGGGGTACACGTGTTTCTTTCAATTTTGGCTTCCTCGGTGTGTATGCCCAGCAGTGGGATTGCTGGGTCATAATGCAGTTTAGGTCAACCACTTCTAAAAGAATGAAACTAGAACACTTTCTAACACCATACACAAAAATAAACTCAAAATGGATTAAAGATCTAAACGTAAGACCAGAAACTATAAAACTCCTAGAGGAGAACATAGGAAAAAACACTCTCCGACATAAATCACAGCAGGATCCTCTATGACCCACCTCCCAGAATATTGGAAATAAAAGCAAAAATAAACAAACGGGACCTAATTAAACTTAAAAGCTTCTGCCCAACAAAGGAAACTCTAAGCAAGGTGAAAAGACAGCCTTCAGAATGGGAGAAAATAATAGCAAATGAAGCAACTGACAAACAACTAATCTCAAAAATATACAAGCAACTCCTGCAGCTCAATTCCAGAAAAATAAATGACCCAATCAAAAAATGGGCCAAAGAACTAAATAGACCTTTCTCCAAAGAAGACATACAGATGGCTAACAAACACATGAAAAGATGCTCAACATCACTCATTATCAGAGAAATGCAAATCAAAACCACAATGAGGTACCATTTCACTGCCGTCAGAATGGCTGCGATCCAAAAGTCTACAAGCAATAAATGCTGGAGAGAGAGGGTGTGAAGAAAAGGGAACCCTCTTACACTGTTGGTGGGAATGCAAACTAGTACAGCCACTATGAAGAACAGTGTGGAGATTCCTTAAAACACTGGAAATAGAATAGACGTGACTTTGAACTGGACCCCAGGGCTGAGCAGCAGCCTGTGCAGAGAAGTCTCTGGGGGGCATGTTAGGAGGTGAGAAGGCTCTGGGCCTGGCGTGTAAGGCCTGCGGAGGAGGTAGCCAGGGGGCGGCAGCCTGTTGGTAGGGGGGTGGGGGGAGGAGCTGAGCTGAGGGGGTGTGGCCAACTTGGGGGCGGGGCAGACTCCCCCTCCACACGCTGATCCATAGCAGTCCCTAGGTCGGAATCCCACTTCCTTCATCCCCTACTTCCTGTCTGCGGCCCGTGGATGAGTCGCTTAAACTCCCTGAGCTTTATTTCATTTGTTTCTAAAACGGGTAAGCAATGGTTCCCTTCTGCAGGCGTTGATGACATCGTCCATAAAGACTAGCACAGTGGCCCGCATCTGTTCAACGTGACGCCCAGACAGTGTCATCTAACGGTCGGAACTACGAATATTATTGTTAATAGTAAATGTGATGATGATGTTGTCTGGATCAAATACTCCTCTCAAGCCAGGCAAAGTACAATCTAGAGCAGAAATCCTCGGGGTTGGGGAGGCCTTTCTAAGTCCTCGGTGTTTGCCAACCTCAGTCTCTAGTGCCGGGTATAAGGAGATGTCAAAAGATTAAGGGAGGTCACAGACTAACAAGAGAAGTAGGTTACAGTGTCCAAAAAAATTCAGTAAAATGTGTTACCGGATGCTGGGGAACGCTGAGGGAAGCACCGAGCCAGTTGGAAAAGGAACAGACTAGCTCGGGTGAGACGGTTGGATGGCATCACTAACTCAATGGGCGTGAGTTTGAGCAAGCTCTGGGAGATGGTGACAGACAGGGAAGCCTGGTGTGCTGCAGTCCAGGCAGTCGCAAGGAGCTGGACACGACTGAGCGACTGAACGACAACAGTGCTCCTTGGAGCAGCTGATAGTTGCCAGAGCAGAAATTTCTCATGGGAACTAGTCTGGCCGAGAAGGGGGAAACCGGGTGGGCTCCAGGTCCTGCACATTCAAAGGGAGGAAGACTCAGGTGCCCTTGGCATTCCTGTGAACTCCCTGGCAGAATGGTCAGCTTGAATACAAAGCGTGGAGATAGAAGAGATGAGGGCATGAGGTGGGCATGGGGGTAACTGGGAAGCCCCCCTGAAAAGCCAGAAGGCAGAGGAGAGAGGCTCTGAAGGCAGTGTCAGTCACCCACGCCCGGCCCAGAGTTTGGTTTAACCTAATAAACTTCCCTCTTTGCTTAAGCTATTGTAGCCTGCCAGGCTCCTCTGTCGGAGAAGGCGATGGCACCCTACTCCAGTACTCTTGCCTGGAAAATCCCATGGACGGCAGAGCCTGGTGGGCAGCAGTCCATGGGATCGCTAAGAGTCGGACACGACTGAGCAACTTCACTTTCACTTTTCACTTTCATGCATTGGAGAAGAAAATGGCAACCCACTCCAGTGTTCTTGCCTGGAGAATCCCAGGAACGGGGGAGCCTGGTGGGCTGCCGTCTATGGGTCACACAGAGTCAGACATGACTGAAGCGACTTAGCAGCAGCAGCAGCAGCAGCAGGCTCCTCTGTCTGTGGGATTCTCCAGGCAAGAGTACTGGAGTGGGTTGCCATGCCTTTCTCCAGAGGATCTTCCCGACCCAGGGATCAAACCCTGGTCTCCCACATTACAGGCAGATTCTTTACGGTCTGAGCCGCCAGGGAAGTTGTGGTATTAAGAGTCTGAAACTGGATTTTTCTCATTCCCACCTATGTGATCCTTACACAATGGCGGGATAAGTGGAAGGCTTTTCAGAGCAGAGCAACAGGCGCCCTCAACTCTACTGTGACCCACTCAGAGCCACGGAGCCCTTGACTAGTGCTCTGAGGAGTCATCAGCCACCAGGTAAATCCAATTTTCAAAAATTAATTACACAGAATAACCTGTCAAATCGACGGGCATGGTGTTTGATTCTCTCTCTCTCTGGTATTTAAAAATTAGATCACGTAACTCTCTCCCAGCTTACTGCAATTTGTAACTGGCCTCCAGGGTCTCAAATCTTGCGTGCTTAGCAACCTCCCCACGCCCTCTGCATCCCCTTTTGGCCAAAAGAATTGAATCCTGTGCAGAGCAAACCAGGCCCCTCTCCCTCTCCCAAGTGAGCTCGGGAGAAAGTGCAAAGGGCTTCTTGTGGATTATGAGGCTCTCAATAATCTGCGCCTTCCTCCTCTCCAGCCTCGTCTCTCGTAAGGCTCTCCAGCCTCCGTTCTCCAGGCCCACTCAGTCACACTGAAATCATTTCCAATCTCTAGTATGCGCTCTGCTGTCCTATCCAGACCCTTGAACGCTGTTAACCATGATGGAGCTTCAACTGGAGATCGTGTCCTTCCCACATCCTTTCCTTTACCTCTGCGTGTCTCCAAGGTTTCTCCTTGGATGTCCCTTTCTCTGGGGCATTAGAATCAGGAACGCTTTCCTCAGATGCTTGAAAACCATATCCTTCCCGTGCTGTGTGGCAAAGATGCCAAATGACTTGTGTTCTCTTCTTGGGGTCACAGCTAGTCTAAATACCCCAGCTTCCCTAGCAGTTTGGTGGGTTGTGTGATGGACTTCTAGCCAGTGAAAGAAGTGGTCAGTGTCAGTAACAAGCAGTAGATGGAATGTAGACCCTGTCCTTGTCATCATCTGTTCTAGTAAGGCAGGATAGTCAACAAATAGGAAATCAAAGAAAATCTCAGCTAACAACCTGTATAATGGGGGCTTCCCCACTGACTCAGTGGGTCAAGAGTCCACTTGCAATGTAGGAGACACAGGAGACATGGGTTTGATTCCTGGGTCAGAAAGATCCCCTGGAGGAGGACGTGGCAACCCACTGCAGTATTCTTGCCTGGGAAATCCCATGGACAGAGGAGCCTGAGAGGCTACAATCCAAAGGGTCGTACAGAGTCAGACATGACTGAGCAACTTAGCACATAAAGGGAACGCAGGGTAGTGGGTTTCATGTCAGTGGGTGTCAGAGATCAGGGGAAGCTTGTAGCTGAGGTGGCCGGAGAAACCTCAGCTAGATTATAGCAAGAGAAGGAAGCATGATGGGAGATCAGTGCCAGTCAGGGGTGAGCAAAGGCACGTTCACAGTAGGGCGAGTTAAGAAACCTGAGTTGTATTTTGATTGCAGCTGGACATCACTGGAGTAGTGTCTTGGGAAATCGGATCTGATTTAAACTTTTCAGATACTCTGTGGAAACAGTAGGGAGGGGTTGATAGAAGAAGCTACTGTGGGAAGGAATCGAAGAGAGAGGATGGGAGCTTAAACCAGAGTAAGAAGGGGAAGACATTAAAAAAAAAATTGGGTTCCAGATGTGTTCTGGACATAGAACCATCATGGTGGGGTGGTAAAAGGAAAAATAGGAATTAAGAGTGACTTTTATGATTTGGGGTCTGGCCACAGAGTGGACATAGAAAAAAATGCCAGGAAAATGATTTGGAGTTGGGGAATTAAGAGTTCTGTTTTAGACACATCCTGTTAGAAATTCTTAGTCAATCTCCAAGTGAAGAAGTTAGGGGTGACCTTGGTTGACTCCTGTGGGACTCAGAGTAGAAGACTGAGTTGGAGATATAAGTGAGAGAAGCGTCAGTGTTTATAGACGGTATTTGAAAGCTGCAGTGTTTTCAGAAGTCACAGGTCAGCTGTGTCAAACGCAGTTGAGTCATTGAGTAAAAGGAGTTCAGATACCTGACCAAAGACCCTACCAAGATAGTACCTTAATAATGCTGGTTAGTTGCATATGGAAAGAGTGGAGGCTGAGAAGTGGAGAATATGGATATGAGATGGCTCTGGAGGAGTTTTAAACTTAAAAGGGATGAAGAAATTAGACCAGCTGAAGTGCACTGTGGAAGGTCTTTTTTTTATTGTGTTTAAGGTGGGCCATAAATGAATGGATGAATGGGTCAGCTTTGATGCCTTAGGAGAAGCCCAGAGCCAGTTGCTTGGTGCTGTGCACACCCTGCAAACAGTACTCCGGCCGTGGGCTCCACACAGAGCATTGTTTGGCATTGGCTTATCAAAGACGCGGTTCATTTCTCAAAAGCCTTCATGGAAAAACAGCTGTAAATTTTCCTTTCAGGCCCGGGGCTATTTCCAGGTGTTTCCTGGATGATCCAGGTGGGTCTGTGAAAGTACTTCCCAGGGAGGCCTGGTACTTTCCTCGCCCAGCAGGCTGGGTTCTGAGAAATCCCGTTATCAGACACGCAGTTTGCATTGTGTCTGCAAATAGGTAGCCGTCCACAGAGAGAGCTTTCAGGAGAAAAACCAGGCTTGATGTCAGTATTCTTCCCGACAGCCTGCCTTAATTTTTTCCCCATAATTTTTTTTTCTCCTTCCTTAAAAAAGAAAAAAAAAAGAGGAAAAGAAATTTGAGGAAGAAAAACATGCAAATGAAAAAAACCTCTCTGTTTTTCAAATTAGCCCAAAGCAAGCAACATCAAATCAGGACCCCTCTCCTGCAATCTATTATTTCGGTGAGCGTTTCACTCCCCGGCACCTGAGTAATGTTCTTTGAAGGCTGCTTCATCAATAAACCACTCTGGTGAAGTTTTGCAGGCCTAGAATAATGAATAACAATTAGAGGCATTTAAAAAGTAATATTTTTTCCTGCAATTTGGAAATTGATTTATGAATTTGGGGCTCCTCCAACTTCATCAAATAAATGGTTTCTTCAATCGAGTTCTTTTGCCAGCTGAGAAAAGCCCCCTGAAGGCTGGCAAGCTTGTGGAACTTTCTTGCCAGTTTATTGATTCTGATAGAAAAGAAACTTGTGACATTTAACAAAATTTGACTATGTCCATGAAGAAAAACCAGAGTCATTTTCACCTAGGTAATTACTACGTGGAAATCATTACTCAAGCAGTTTGGATTTCTCATCACTTGATCCCCGTTTTCTCAAGAGGATTTGCCTAAGGAGCTTCAGAATGTTTTATAAATATGTCTCAAAAATTTGTGAAAAAGGATAGAGTCTATTCTGTCATCATTAGAAAGTGGTAGATGATTGACAGATAGGTGATATATGATAGGTAGGTAGGTATATCTATAGATAGTAGATAAATAGATGACACCACATTAAGAGAAAACATCACGCCTCTAGACCTGTGGTTCTTTTTTGTCTGGCTGCGCTGAGTCTTCACTGCTGTGGGTGGGCTCTCATGCGTTGCGGTGCGGGGGCTTCCGTTGCGGGGCTCCCTTGTTGCGGGCACAGGCTCTGGGCACGCAGGCTTCACTGGTTGCTATGGCCTCAGCAGTTGTGGCACCGTTGTCCTGTGGCACGTGGCATCTTCCCAGACCAGGGATCAGACCGAGACCCCTGCACTGGCAGGTGGAGTGTTAACCACTGGATCACCAGGGAAGTCCCTGGATCTGTGATTCTTGGCATAAGAAATAAAATTGACTTTGTCTCAACGTTCTCCTCCTCCCTTTCCACGCTTTTCCCACCATCAGCAGGCTACTTCCTTCCATGGTCCACCTTTCTTGAACATTGTCACAGCTCATGGCTGCATCATGAGCCTCCTACGAAGTGAAAGACATTAAGAAGAATTAGAGATGCGTCCAGATTTGGCTTCTCATACCTTTTCCTCCTCTGTCTGCTTAGACTTTCTTGATTCATTTTGACAAACTTGAATCATTTCATCACTATACAACTCCCATGATCCTTTAACGTAGAAGGACAGTTCAATCAACAAACCTTTATTGAGCTTTCACAGTGCTCCAAGAACTGACATGTGCTTTAAGGATGCAGAAATAGACCTAAAAGGATTCTCAATCTAGACTCTAGAGCAACAGAGAGAAAATGAAATAACTACAGTAATATAAACATAAATGTCTGCCTCTTTTCCTTTTTACTCGATAGTCTCATGACAACAGAGAGTAGGTTCACTTATAATAAAAATACAGAACTTTTTTTTGGTACTTTGGTCTAGAGGTTGCCTCTCTGATATCATACCCACATCATCCTTCTGAATTGACTTGACTCTTTGAAATCAATGATGTTAAACCACAAAGTCCACCAACATCTCAAGTGTGTTATGGAGCATAGCAGCTGCCAAGCAGCAGGTTGCAAGTCTGGGCTGATCCCTTGTACTTCAGTGGGTTGTGCTCTCTATAGTCTCTGTCCCTATTGGGCTCTGTGCGCCAAGGAAGGCCACAGGATTGATCTTTGTGCCATGAGCAAGGTTCTCACTAAAATAATATTCAAGTGCTCTCTGAGGACTGTTTTATCACTGAGAGGCAAAATATTTTAACAACCGAAAGTCCATTCTGTTCTTTGGAATTCTCTGCTTCCGTGTTCCTTGCCTAGGTTATCCTTACAGAAGCAATATCTCAATTTTCAAGCTCCTGTTGAAGATTTCAGGTCTTTATTTTTACTCCCAGCCTCAATCTGCTTTATGAATCTGGATATTGGGACACATGCTCCCAACAACTCCTCTTGGATCGTCTACAAGTGTTTGAAATGAACAAAGCTGAGGAAGCCTTTTGTCTGACATCTAGAAGCTGCAGACCTGGGTCCTAGCTCTAGGCTGGGTGTTTATGACTGGGTGTATGAAACTGGGGAGTACCTGCGTTGTTGATTTAATTAGTGTAGGGCGAGGCTGCCTGTGTGTTCCTTTACCTGTTTCCTAGGTGATTTTAATACAGTGGATCTCAACCTTGTCTGTTTCAAATATCCCAGTGTGCAACCTGCGCCCCACTTTAATTAAATTGGAAACCCTGGGAGTGGAACCCAAGCACCAATATTTTTGAAAGCTCCCAAAGGATTTCACTGAGCAGTCCAAATGGAAACCAGTGCCCCAGCCCTGCCGGTTATTAGCCGTGTAATCTTAGTCAATAGCTTAACCTGACTAAGCCTCAGTCTACTAATCTGTTAATTGAGGATAATTATCATGCCTGTTTCAGAGAGTGTTATAAAGATTATGTGACATGATTTATGGAAAGAACTTCACAGTGTTTAGCACATAATAAATACTCGATAAATAAAACTATCACCATCTTAGTCAGCTCGGGCTGTCATAACAAAATACCATGGACTGGATGGCTGAAACAACAGAATCCTATTTTCTCACAGTCCTGGAGGCTGGCAGTGCAAGATCCAGATTAGGTTCTGGAGAGGGCTCTCTTCTGGCTTACAGACGAGCTCCTTGCTGTGTCCTCACATGGCAGAGCTCCCTCTCCCTTCCTCGTCCTCTGAGGCCACAGTCCCATCAAATTAAGACCCTATCCTTAGAACCTCATTTAACTTTATCTCCTAAAGACCTCAGCTCCAGATAAGTCACACTGGGGGTTGAGGCTTCAACATATGAGCTTTGAAGGGGGATACTGTTCAGTCCATAGCAATCAAATTATCTATTTCCAAAACTTTACCACTTGGGTGACCAAACGTCCAGATTTTCCCAGTGTGTTCCTGGGTTCAGTGCTTAAAATCCTTTATCCCAGGAAACCTCTGTTGCAGTGTACCCCGTATCTAAGAGAATCCATTGCTGGCCTGGAATCTTCTCTTGAATCTACTTTCTGTCTCTGATCGATCATCAAATCTAAGCAACTCTAACTTTTAAAAATATAGGTTAGTTTTGCCTCCATATTCCTACTTTTACTCCTACCTCCATTGGTTATGCCCTCGTTATCTCCCACCCAGAGCGTTGCAGGACCCCTCCCCACTCTTCACTCTAAACCAAACCCGAGCACAAGTTAAAATCCCCTGAGGTCTTGTTAAAGCAGAGATCACTGTCTCTCTTTTCTTCCCTGAGGTCTGATTGGGTAGGTCTGGAGCACTGAGAATTTGCCCTTCCAACAGGTGATGCTGATGCTTTTGGTTCCCCAACTTTTGGGTCCTGAACTGAGAGGCTGGGTGGTTTCCCCTCTGCCCATCCACAGCCATTGGAGAGATGGAGCCCGCTGGAGATTCCAGAAGCGTGTGGGTCATGCAGCAGCAGCGTGCCCATCCAGGGCCCCTTTGTGGGTTGCAGAATTCCATGTCAGCAGGAAAGCCCTGGCACCAAACAGGCCTATTATCAAGTGACCTGCTCAGCTGTGAACTCTCTTTATCCCATCCTCATTCCTGTTCCCAACAGTTACTCCTCACTTAAAATGCTGAGTCAGCTGCTCTTCACCAACGATTTAGGTTGGGATACCCCCGACTTGTGAATTGTGCCGTGTTGTCATTCACCGTGCTCAAGACCTCAAGATGACCCAGACTCCTCACCAGCTCAAGGTAGAGTCGATGTCTCTGAACAACTGGGAAATTGCTTCTCCTAAAAAATCTTCATCAGGTCTAAATATATGTATTAACATATTCACTCAGTCAGGATAAATTGTACATTCTTTGTATCCATTCATTCATCCTTTCTTTCATTTCTTCAGTATTTGTGGTACCTGCTATGTACCAGGATCAGCCTTGTAGCAGTAATGAGGTCATTCAGAGATTCTTCCAAATCCCATGATGTTTAGAGTCTAGGGAAATAAGTTCCTTGATGTCTGAAACTTCAGCAGAAACTCAACTTCCCTGATTCTGGTATTCTCTCTTAGGTAAAAAGCAAAACTTCTCCCCCTCTGCTCTTTGGCCTGAGCATAAACAATCTGATCAACCCCTAAAGTTTCTACCAGCTGCCATGTTCTTAAGATATGGATACACATACTCCCCACATGCATGTATCTTCCATGTCTTATTAAGCGCCACTTCTTGGTGAACCTTCCATCACCTTATTGTATTAGATATTATTGTTACTTAATAAATTCTCTCTAACCTTCTCAGATTAAAATAGCACATATATCTCCAGGTTTCTCTGAAATAAGAATCTGGGTGCAGCTTAGCTGGGTCTCCGCTTCACGGTGTCTCACGTGGCTGCAGTCGAGGTGTCCGTTGAGGGTCTGTAGTCTAATCTGAAGACGCAGCTGGAAGAGGATTCATTCAAAACATCCTTGCTAGGTGTTGGCAGAATTCAGTGCCTCGTGGGCCATTGGACTGAAGACCTCAGTTCTCCTCTGAGCGATGAGTGCCGGCCATGCCCTGTACCCCGTCCTGTGGCCTCTCCCACATGGCAGCTTGCTTCACCAAGAAGGCGGTAGAGAGAGTCTGCTAGCAAGATGGAAGTCACAACTTTTCTAATGAAATCCCAGGGATGACATCCCATCACCTCTGGTCTGTTTTCTTCGTTTAAAACCGAGCAGTAAGTCCAGTCTGCATTCAAGGCAGAGAAGTGTGAATATAAGGAGACGGGGCTCCCAGTGGGAAGCCTGCCTGCCGCGTCCACAGACGGCCCTTCTCTTGTGTGCTCTTGTAGCACTGGTCCTCGACAGCGGTGGGCCCTGGGTGGTCATGTGCCACGTGCTCAGTCATGTCCGACTCTTTGCAACCCCTTGGACTGTAGCCCACCAGGCTCCTCTGTCCATGGAATTTTCCCAGCAAGACTACTGGAGTGGGTTGCCCTTTCCTCCTCCAGGGGAATCTTCCCCAGCTAGGGATTGAACCTTCATCTCCTGTGTCTCCTCCATTGCAGGCAGATTCTTTACCTGCTGAGCCATTGGGAAAGCCCTGTGCTTTATATGTCAATAGGACTAGGTGTTATACGTCAGCCAGACTCAGTCATGATGTTTGGGCAAACACCAATCCAAATGTCACTGTGTAGGTTTATTTTCTATGAGATCAATATTTAAGTCAGTAATAATTTAATAATAATAAATAACATAGGTGACCTTAACGCAATCAGTTGAAGACCTTAAGAAATCAAAGACTGAGGACCCTCAAGGAAGAGAGGTTTTTGCTTTCAGATGACTTTTGTATTCAAGCTGCAACAGCAACTCTTTCCTGGGTCTCCAGAGTATCAGCCTGCTCTGTAGATTTTGTACTTGTCAGCCCCACAATCTCAAGAGCTGAGCTCTTAAAGTAAATCTCAATCTCCCTCTCTCTCCCCCAAGATAGGTACATAGATAGATAGATAGATCTACACACACACACACTCACACCATACACACAACCCTACTGATTCTGTTCCTCTGGAGTAGTATGACTACTAAAGCCTCTAACCATATTGAGTCAGTTATTTATTTATATAATATTTGTTTTCCCCACACACCTCAATGTTCCTTGAGCCTCTTGTTTCCTACCATATTTCCTGTGGTCATAGTGGACTTGACACTGAAATGTAGTCAATGAATGTAGAATTCACATATACACATGTGTAGTCTACAAGGTGGAGAAGGCAATGGCATCCCACTCCAGTACTCTTGCCTGGGAAATCCCATGGATGGTGGAGCCTGGTGGGCTATAGTCCATGGGGTCACGAAGAGTCGGACACAGCTGATCGACTTCACTTTCACTTTTCACTCTCCTGCACTGGAGAAGGAAATGACAACCCACTCCAGTATTCTTGCCTGGAGAATCCCAGGGATGGGAGCCTGGTGGGCAGCTGTCTATGGGGTCGCACACGACTGACGTGACTCAGCAGCAGTCTACAAGGTTCACTAAATGTTTGAAATCTTAAGTGGCATCATTTTGTACCAGTTAATTCCACCAGAAGTCACACTGTATATTTTAGCCATGTATATATAGGTGTCGTTAGAGACCTGTCTAGGAGACAGGGAGTGAGCCTGCCTAGCCCCAGGAAGCTGCCTGTCACCTCTGGGGAAGGGTGACACGGGTGGAAAGACGCATCTGTTACATTAGATAGTAACCCATTTCATCACTTCTTTGGAAACCCAAGGTTTGAGGGTGGATTCTCCTTGTGGTAACTGGACTTCAAGCTTATTTCCAAGAGAGGAATATGAAGGTCAGCTATAGTTAACTTGAGGTGGAGCTTGGCAAGCGCTAGCTGATTGGCATGCAGGCTCCCGCACTGTCCCGAGGAGGCGGCAGACTGCAGGCTGCCAGGCACTGCAGCCGTCGCTCCGGACGGGCCTGGAGAACACCACCGTCCAGGAGACGACTCTGTCTCAGCTGTCACTCCCTCGGAAGCTGCTCCCCAACAAGGGCTCTTGCAGCACGCCGGGGCCAGAGACGGGAGTCCGAACACCAGACACACCTATTAGTATCTCCGCTGACCTGTCACCGTGGCAGGTGTGCGATTTGCAGTGCTCAGGCCTGCTGCGGGTTTTAAGGTGTGAAGCTGCACGGCCGGCACGCAGAGTGACCTGTAAGGCAGGGTGATTAGTGGCTTACTTAGTGCGATAACATCAAGTTGAGAGCACTTCCTAGGATCCATTCCCACTGATAAGAACGTATCAGTGCGTGTATTGATTGGAGATTTATCTGTACCATCTGTGGCTCTGGAAACGAATGGTTGGGCCTGTGTTTCCTCCAGAGTGAAATGGTAGCGGCACTGAGCGGCCGGGTAGGAAGCCTGTGCTGATAACGTGTGTACCCCAGCCAGTACTGCAGTGTATTCTCCGGTAGTCCTGGAACTGCCGGCCAAACACGTGCAGGGACAGCTCATCCCAGACTCAGAAAAGCTGGTCTCTTAGCCCAGAGCTCCACACGGTCCCCACAGTGATGAGATTTCAAGGAAGATTTCAAGGCCCACACCTTCAGCACAAAAAGGGCCTAAAATGTGAACTCTTAGCCATGTGTATCTGGCCAAAAATCTGTTTATGGCCTGAGGACGTTTCTGGTGCAGTCGTGGAAGCAGGGGGCCTCTGCCTGGAACCTTCTGTTAAAGACAGCATCAGTGCCCCAGCAAACCGTCCATGAGCTGAGTACACGGGGGCCTTAGAACAGCTGGGTGGGTGCCCCGAGGATGAGGCGAAGAGAATGGAGACTCACAAGTAATTATGATGCTTGACAAAGGTCCTGGCTGGTCAGACCGCTACAGCAGGGCTACACGGGGCCACGTGAGCCCAGCATGGACGGGACATGCTTTAGATACCCTAAACCACATATTGGGATTGCTGAAACATGATCTAAGTAGTGAGAGGTGGGGCAAAGTAAATACACATCTTAACACTAAGATACGAAAAATGCATATAAGTCCTTGGTAACTTACTTTAGGGCCAGGGTTTGTGCTGACGACATCATGCATGTAGCGTGTGTCCACCCTGGCACCGTGCCAATCAAGTATTAGTTCCTCTCCCCAGTTTAATAAGCAAACCAAGTCTTGAGATACTTGAGAAAAATGTTAGGATTAAACACGTACTACATGGTAAACTTGGGATTGAACTCAGATTACTTCACAATAGGCTTCAAGCTCTATCACGCCATCGAGCTATACAACGTTCTGGAGATGGGCAGCATTTTGTTCGTTGAGCTTCAACAGAAGTTCTTAGACATCATTTCTGTTAGAGCCTTACTCATTTTTTGTTTGAATATTCTAGGAATAGGAAGCTCAGTAGTTCCTAGTAATTGGGCTCAGTAATTGAACCAAGGTAAGGCTCAATTTACTGGGGAATGGAAGAAAATATTTTAAGTTCTTCTTCATATTAATATATATATATGTATATAGTTTACATTTTCTTCTCACTTCTTTCCATCCTGCAGTTTCCATCAGAAATCTATGATGCTTTTTAAAAAATGCAGATATGCATCCCTTTAGGAACTCAGATGTCTGTTTTGTGAAAAATCGTCCTGAAGGGATTCTGAAGCATAACCCTACTTAAGAACTTCTTTACACCAGTGGGTTGGCAGATTATGATCAGCAAGCAAAATCTGGCTTCTTTTCCTTTTTTTTTCTTTTTGTTGTTGTTGAATCTGTTTTTGTAAATAAAGCTTTACTGGTCCATAGCCATGCCTGCTCACTGATGTCTTGTCTATGGCTTTAAAGGTACGATGGGCAGAATTGAGCAGTCCTGACAGAGACTGACTGGCCCATAGAAACAGAAATATCTACGATTTGGTCCTGTCCAGAACAAGCTTGCTGCCCTCTTTGTTCTGAAACATGAGTACCCATTAAAAAAAAAAAAATCACTTGGAGAAATTGTTAAAAATGTTCAGTGAGCTGGGAGAAGAGATTTCAATGGCTTTGGCATAGCAGGTATGAGACGCGAAGGCAGGAAAGAGCCTGGTACATTCATGAGACCGAAAGGCGTTCTGCGTTTCTGGAGCGAAGAGAACGAGGGGAGGACGGGGGCCACGTCACACAGGATCTGGGAGGCTTTGGAAGATGTCTGGACTGTTTCCCATGTATTAGAACAAATGAAGGGCTTAAAATAAGGAAGTAATATGAACCCAGTTATATTTTAAAAGGATTACACCAGCTGCATGAAGTAGGGAGACTAGATTGGGGAGGGGCAGGAAAGGACACAGGATGACCACTGCAGACCTCTGTCACCCAGCTGAATAACAATGGTGACTCGGACTATGTTGTCCCAAGCCATATATCCTGATAGAAGTTCAACTGCTTTTGATGGAAAGAATGGCACAGTGTGAGCTCTGGGCAGCAAGGAAATCTTCATAGAAGGCGTTGAGAGGGAGCTTAAAAGATGGCAGGAGACCCAAGAAAAGTCAAGTGGCTTCTCTCTCTCCACATTCTATTATAATTTAGGAAGTGGTCTTTAAAAAAAACCATGGGGAATGGGCAATAATTCTTGGTAAAAATTCCTGAATTGGTATTTCCTTTTCTTGGCAAAATAGCCACCATCGTATCAGAGTTACACTTGTACCCAGTTCAGCATTTTTTTTTTTCCTCCAACAACCTTGAGTTTTACTTTAGGAGTCTGCCATGTTGACTGTTTCATATTAATCCATCTCCAATAACAATTACAGATGGAATGTTTACTTTGCTTGATAACATTTATAGTTATGGTTGGCTAATATTTGTTATTCTTTTTTTTCAAAGCCCTATTATTAGGAAATGCTTGCAGCGTTGAACTTTTGAGCATTTCATTTGATTCTGAAGCACGTTACGCTTCGTACTGTGGACCACAGTGCTTACATGTGGCCAGTGTGCTTACAGATACACAGGCAGGACAAGAGAGTCTTTTCAGACAAAAGTCATAGGCGGACCAGTCTCCATTCAACACCAGCAAATGCATTTTGTAACTGTGGTCACTGAACCTCTTGGGGGTTAGCTCTTTGTCTTGTGACATGGGGACATTCATGACCAAAGGGTTGAGTATGCCAGTGAGACTTGCTTTGCTGTTCTCTCTTCTTCCCCACTGTCTGGGATCAGCTACCACCTCTGATGGTTTGATCCCGTATTCTAAACAGATGGCCAGGTAGGATACATGAGGGTCTTGTGCAAAGGACCTGTCATCTGGGACATAGTCTGAGCCCCATGAGTGATCAGTTTCAAGGGAGACGAGAGATACCATACAGGATCTTTACTGATGTTCCACATCAATAAAATTAGGGGGGTGGTAAGTCTCTATTCATGGTAGAGCACCGAAGAATAACCCGTACATGGAGGAGGAGAAGTGACAGAGTGGGGACGATAGCTGAGGCTGTTCGCTGACCTGGCTGGGCTCTGGGGAGGGGGCACTCCCTGTTGAGCAGACCCCTGCATTGAAATGGGTGGAGGCCGCTCAGAACCCCTCTTGGCAGCCATGGTGAGAAAGGAAAAGAAGGTTGAGGAAGGCCACGCTGGAAGGCACTCATTCCCTGTGAGAAAATGGTGACTGGAAATAGCTCTTGTCCTGGCCAAAGGACGCACCAGAAGACACTGGCGAGTGTCATAGCTATGGCCAGGAAACATCTGGCTCAGTCAGGAAGCGGATGGGATTTGGACATTGGCGCATCTGTGGTGATAGTGGGGTGGGATCCAAGAATAGAAGAAATTTCAACTTTGGGGAGAAGAGATATAATTGAAAAAGTAAGAAGAGAAAAATATCTAATGACCCATGTTCTTCTCCATGCCCCCCCCGCCCCCCTCAATTCTTAACAAAGTCTTATTTTTTAATCTTAGTTGGACAGGGTTTACATCGGGTATGTTAAGAACGCCGATTTAAAAGACTCAGGAGAACACATTTCCAGAGAGAAAGATTCAAGAAAGAAGCCAACCAAAGTCTTTTTGGAAGAGGTATCTCAAACTCAGTTTTTCTGCAAAACTATTATCAGGGCCCACTTGGGAAATGGTAGATTAGATGCCTAATTAACACATGGCCCTGTGGTTATTCTCGATGGCTACTCTCCAGTAGGAAAGAAAACATCTTCCAAATATTTTAAAGATTGCTGAGTCAGATAAGACTTTAAAAAAAGGATTAAACAACTCAAAGTCAGAGAAGCAAAATGGAAATTAACGATGAGGCGATTTGGACGCTTTCAAGTGCAGAGGAAGCAGCAAGATATCAAGGAGGCATCAGGGGCAATTTAATAAGTCAGGAGCCAGAAGCCCCCATCTGGGGAGGTTTGCATCTCCCACTAATTTGATTCACCCCTGACTGCACATCTCCCTATCTTACTCCTCCCCCACCCACCCCCAAAACCCCCCACCGTTATTAGTGTTAGGCCTCAGGGCTAAGGAATGGAGTAGGGAAGAAATAAATGAAGAAAGGGTCTGAGACATCAATAAAAGGAAGGCTTCACAGGTAGTCACAGCAGCATCTTGGAAGCTTACATCTTTTGTAAGCTTCGGTTGTGAATTTTGCTCAAGCTTGGGGGCAGAATGGTCCAAGACATCAACTATTACATGGAAACAACTCCAGGCTACTAGTGGAGGCGTGGGAGAGAACTTCATGGGAATGAAATTGACCCAAACGGGACTCTGCCGTTGGAGGTGAAAAGGAGAGAAAGTTGAAACAGGACCCTTTTCAGATCTGAACTCGGGATCCAGTGAGGACAGGTTCTAGCACTTTCCTAGAAGCTAGCACGTCTCTGGATCAGCATCTCCCAGAGTTGGAACTGGGCGTTTTGTTTTGGAGGCGATGGCCAGTGTCATAGGTGAAAGTAAAATCCAGCAGGACTGAGAACTCCTTTTTAAGTCATGAACCCCTTGGTGAGAGGGCCTCTCTGTTTTAATCTGAACCCTGCTAACTCATGTTAGTGCTCAGTAACTACTGGTTGACCTGAGTACCCCTCGTAGAGCCTTGCACACAGCTCAGTAGATACTACTGTGGCCACCTATGGGAGGGACGCAAAGGGACATGCCCTGTCCTCACCTTCTGCGGGCCTTACATCAACTGGAGATGACACGCCCGCCTGGGAAGACTCTCCTGAGACAGCAGACTTAGCTTGGGTCAGATAGCAGCAGTTCTCTTAGCCCTTTTCTTTCTCAGTCTCCCTCAGTTCAGGGTCTGCTGAAAAAAGTCAAAGTGTCTCCTGGTGCAGAATCAGCTTGATTTGTGTGGGAAAAGCCAAACGCAAGGGCCTCGGGCGAGGTCCACATTGTCGCATCAGATCCATCTGTCCCTCTTCACCAAGGCTGCATCCTGTGGGTACCACGGCCCGGGGCCTGGGAGGATGCTCAGGGGGCCGGGTGCCAAAGAGGCCAATAATTCTGTCAAGGGGTGGAGGAGATACAATGGGGCCCACGGGCCCGGAGCCAGCAGCAGGCCTCGTTCAGCACAGGGGCAGCCCGCCGTCTACGCCGGCCCCGCTGGTTCTCCTGCTTCTCCTCACCAAGCCCTGGGGTCTCTCCCGTCTCTGGTTTTCGTCAGTCTGTTCTTTGTTTTGTGAAGTGGACACAGGAAGACGGTGCGCTCGGGAAGGGTTTGCAGTGACGGGTCTGTCTGGGCATTAACGTCTGAGCCAGCCCAGCCGGTTGGCACCCATCCAATCAGGGCTCTTTGGGAGCCAGGGTGGCGAGTGGTAAAGCCCTCAGGCTTTGAAATTGGGCTGACCCAGTCACCACTTCCGTCCCTCCCTTGCTGGGCGGAGGGTCTAGGTGTGCCCGGCCCTGACCAGCTTCCGGGAGCCGGTGCCGAGACACATCTCCCTGCTCCAAAGTTGAGTCCCATGTCCCTGGGCTCTCCTTCCTCCTAAGGAGGCATTGAGGTTTCACACCGGCTTTGACTCCTGCCTCCTGCCCTTGCTTGCTGAATGACCTTGGGGGGAAAAAAAGCCCTTCATCTCTACAGTCTCAATTTCCTCAAAGGGAACTAATATTACCTGTTGGAGGATTAAACTAGATACAGTTAGTAAAGCATCTAGCAGGGTTTCTTTCCCAAGCTGAGCTTTTAATACATGCTAGCTATCATCCTTTTTCTCTTAGCCGGGGCCATCTTACCGCCAGTATACACACGGCTTGATCACTTTGTTCAGGGCTTTGATGAGAAACTACTTTTTTTTGAGTGAGGTCTTCCAGGATCAGTTATAAAACACTGAATTTCACCCTTGCCCCTGCCTTACCCCCATTCTTTCTTCTGGCTTATTTTCCTCTACTTTTCACAATCTTTGACTTTTCTTTCGATTTATCTGTCTATGTATCTATTTATGTATTTTGGCCATCTGATGCAAAGAGCTGACTTGCTGGAAAAGACCCTGATGCTGGGAAAGATTAAATGCAGGAGGAGAAGGGAGTGACAGAGGATGAGATGGTAGGATGGCATCACTGACTCAGTGGACATGGGCTTGAGCAAGCTCTGGGAGACAGTGAAGGACAGGGAAGCCTGGCCTTGGGGTCGCAAAGAGTCCGACATGACTGAGTGACTGAACAACGATCTATCTATGTATATATCCACTCACCTATCCATCCATCCATCAGTCCGTCCATCCATCTTACTTTCTAGCCATTCATCTATCCATTATCCATCTAGCTGGCTAGCTAGTTATATCTATCTTGTCTGTATCCTCCTTCTAAAATATAAGAGCAAACATGTCAGGCATTTTCATCTATTTTTTTAAACTGCTGTAGCCACAGAATCTAGCTAGGTGCCTAGCACTTAGCAGAGACGCAATAAATATTGATGGCTTAATGAATATTACTGTTGTTGTTATTCTTTAGGCTGGCACTCTGTGGTAGCAACAGAAGGCTTAGTTCACAGTCACTGATCTGAAAGCTAGCGGTGATAACAATGGGGTACCATCGGACCCCCCTTCTGGAAGCACACAGGCACTCATTCCTCCAGCTGCTGGGAGTATTGTCACTTTGAGAGTTGCCCTGGGCCTTGTTAAAAGTCATGACTTTTTCCTAAAGGCAGCTCATATCAAATGACTTGTAGATGCGCTTGTATAAAGGGCCGACCCACTTGCCCTGATTCAGGACAAGTCTCAAGGGCAGTCCCAGATCGCCAAGAGGCTGGCTGAAGCCTCCCTGACGACTGCATGCCAGCCCAGCTTCTCCCTCTGCACAGCCCTGCCTCCTTCCCTCCCATGCATGTGTTGATCCTGAGAGTTTTCCCCCAATTGTCTGCTTTTGTAAATCTTTATCTCAGAATCTGCTCCCCACTGACCTGGGATGGTAACCTGTTATTAATGATTTATGGAAACTTAGATTCTTTGCATGTGCAAATGCCCCAAATTCACATTACACAGAGGATCATATGCTCATCATATGCTTTCTCAAAGGCAATGCTTCTTTCCGGTGTAATACATGTGATGCCCCACGACTTGTTTTGCCTAAGACGAGATTATTTTGTTCACCCAGTGAATAGACGCTGCACATTTGCTGTGTGCCCAGCACCACGCTAGGCTTGTTAACTGCGGAAGTTAGATCTGTTTCTAGGTGTTCCACTACGGTCCACCTTTTTCTGTGACTGGAGGGTTATATTCCACTCTCTTCATAATCCTGGAAGTGGCACTCATTAGCTGTGATCCCAGGATGGGACATAATCTTCTATTCCATTTGGCTCCCCGGACCACCTTCTTTAGATCAGCTCAGGAGTGTGACTCTGTCTAAATGTAGACACATATGCCATCAAATCTAAAAATAAGTTGGGTTATTCTAGGTTCTTCTCTTTATTTGTCTAATGTATCCTTGAGATTTGTCCAAGTTCATTCATTCAGGTCTCCCGCATTCTTCTGTGAGACTCAATAGTAAAGCTGCCTAGTTTTGATTATTATTTATAACCTACACATAGTAATAATAAATAATTTATTTTATGAATAATAAATAATAATTTAATTATTTAACAAATATGTATCAAGTGCTTCTAAAGCCAGTATACCTTTTGAACTCCAAAGAAGACCAATGGCATCTATAGTACCCATTTAAATGTGCTACAGTACAGCCCTAAATAAAATAGTTTTCTTCCCTACTTCCTTGATTCCTAGAAGAAAGTCTTCTCTAAAGACGTCAAGAACCACTCGGTATTCAGAAATTCTCATTCATCTCAGTAGGCTCCTCAGCTGTCTGTCCAGAGAGCAGGGTCTTCTTTCTTTGTGTTACCGTTAACTCTTGGTGATAGTGGGCTTCCCCAGTGGTTCAGAGGTAAAGAATCTGCCTGCAATGCAAAAGACACAGGAGATGCAGGTTCAATCCCTGGGTGGGGAGGATCCCCTGGAGGAGGGCATGGCAACCCACTCCAGTATCGTTGCTTGGAGAATCCCACGGACGAGGAGCCTGGCAGGCTATAGTCCGTAGGATCGTAGAGTCAGACACGACTGAAGCGACAGTGCACACACACACGCTTGATCATATTATAACCATTGGAAAGGGCTTAGCAATCTAGGGCCTCATCCCCCAGTTCCATTCCTAGCATTGTCCTCTGGGCACATCCCTGCTTGGAACAGCATCGTGCTGACTGATGCTCCCATCTTCCCAAGTGGTAATAGATAAACTTATTTGGGAGAGACAATACGATAGGAAGAATGGAGACTCAGAGTCAAGCTTTTGAAATCTGTGTTTGAAATCTCCTCTTGTGTTGACTAGACATGTTGCCTTGGGCAAAATATTCAATACAAACATTATATGAGCTTTGTTTGGCTTCTCCTGATTTGCAGCAGGCCCTGAGGATTAGGGTGAGGCAAGTGGGGCATTTGTTGCAGGTCCAAAACTTAAGGGGGCGTTAAAAAATCCCTGTGATCAATGTCAATAATATGTAAATGCAATATTTAAAGAAATTTAAAGGTAATACAAAAGAAATCCATGCTTAAAAAAATAAAAAAAAATTAAATAAAGACAGGATCTGACAGGACCAGGATTAGGATAAGGCAAGAGAGCCTGAGTTATGCCAATGTAAGGTGCCTCCTTAAATTTTGACAATGAAGCTAAAACTTCTCTCAGTTACTCCAACACAGGGCCCTAACTGGCCTAATACCATTCCTTGATAGATCTATTATGAAAGGACATCTTGATAATCAAGGTAAAGAATCTTATACAGCAACTCATACCCACTGAAGACATTCTTCTCCCCCATTCTCCCCATCTTTGACCCCCCCCACCGACGATCTGCCTCCCCCAGATGATGCAAGGCGGGATGAGCCCTCCACTCACTGAGGACTTAACAGTGCTGTGTTCAACTCATCAGCCCACCTAAGCCCCAGAACATTCGTCCAGCCAACAGTCAGATGCCTCTAAGTGCTTTTCTTGCATATGGATCTCTCTCCTTCTCTCTTAATACAATGTTGGCAGTCCATTTATTTACTCTCTGCAACAAAACCGCTGCAGTCCTAGGCTGGGACTGTCTCTGGCTCCACGAGACTTTACCCAGACATTGTCTAGATCTATGACTTGAAACCCTTCGCATCAGCCTCCCTCCCTTGCACCAACCGAGGCATCCTGCACACTCATCACCTCCAATCCCATGCCAGGTTCTTGCTTTATGCACACAATTTCAGATCCATTGGCCATTTGGGCAAGAAGCCCAATACGAGCTCTTAAGTATCTTCTTGGCACAACTTCCCTAGCTGGTGCTGTTTCCAACCTCCTCCTCCCCCACAGCATTCTCCAGACCCACTGACATAGAATGTGCGGGTTTTCTAAGCTTTCAACATCTGTTAGTCTTTTTGTGTTCCTTCATCATCACACAGCTCTCCCAGACCTACCGATTCCTTCCTGCAGCCTCTGACCTTCCAATGTGTGCTGACCTCAATGTGGGGCACAAGGCAGCCACACCGTCTTCTTAACGAGCTTATCTAACCATGTCAATCCCACCTTATAATGCTCCAGAGTCTTCCTTTGTTGGACAAGAAAGAGTCAGAGTATACCAAAATCCCAGTGCCTTAACCCAGCGGAGGTTCACTTATTGCTGATGCAAAGCCCACTGTGGGTCTAAGCAACTGTTGAGGATAACTTTCCTTCAGTGTTTGTGGCCATGCCTTCCAACCGAAAGCTCCTTGGATTTTTGAGGAGGAGAGGGAGAAAGGGGATTCAAGCCCACCTGTTGTTAATTTTACCTTGGGAAAGACAGCTCTCATGTCTGCCCGTAGACCACTGCCCAGAGCTGGTCACAGGGCTGCCCTGTGAGGCGGATGCAGAAAGGAGTGTGAGTGGGTAGGATAAGTGACTGCCATTTTCTCTGCCACACTCTCCATCATCAGAATCAAAACAAAATTCCCCTGGCTTTCATCTGGTTATCTCCTTACTGACTTATCTCTCCCCAGTTTCTACCTTCTGTTGTGAAATGCTGGTAATTCCCTAGGTACGTCAGGAACTAGCCCGTATCAGTGCCTCTGCCAGGGTCTTCCTTCTCACGGATGCCGAGTCCCTCTTGTCCACTTGACAACCTCCTGTGATTCTTTAAAGTCTCAGGCTCTCAGAGGGCTCTTTTTTAGGGGAACGCTCAGGACATGAAGGCGATCTTGTTATTTTCCTGCAGGGACTCCACTGCTGTTCCTCGTGTCCCACAGGTGGTGTTGGGGCCCAAAGTCTCCCCCATCATTAGTTTTAAGCCATACTTCACAGTGACCTTAATAAAAATTTAAAGACCATATAACATACATTATCCGGTAGGTGTGTTAATTAGTCTTATATATGACATCATCTCTGCTCCTGGGATTTTTTATGGCTGTCATATATCTCAAAGGAAAGACTTAGCCATTCTCGACATAACTACATAAAATTCTGTTTCGTTTGCCAGGCATGACAAAGGAAATATATCTTCTGAAACATCACCATGTATTTTGAACAGTGCAATAATTAGAGAACAATATTTGGAGAATATTATCTCTCTCTAATAAATATATAAACTTTCGATTATTACTTTTCATAATTAAAGCTGATGTGCCATCATTTCAATGATGCTTTAGTGTGTCGTTTTAAAACATTTTTAATATTTTGAACAATCTCTAAAATGTATGTATAAGCACAACTTTAAACATACATATAATGTTGTCAATTTTTGCCTTTAACTCACCATGCCAGTCCTCTGAAAAAGTCTGCCAGTCTTCCTGATATTCGTTTGGTATATAGATTTAAGAAATGTAGCTGAGTCTTTCCAGTTTCTCTTAGCATCTAGCAGTTTATGACAGCAGCCCTTACTCTTCAAACCCGTATTGAATTGTCTTGAAAGGAAGGCAATAGAATGGATTGGAAATTTAGAATATTTTTTGAAAAATCACTCGAGCATTATTTCAGATAGTCTGAGTAGCGTCTTTAGAAATGCATGCATTTAACAACCATAGATTTAGTGTGTACTGTGTCCAAAAAATAGGGTCATGTAAAATTAAAAATATATCATATTTTTCATCTGGTTCATATCAGTTTGATTGGTTTTTTCTGTTTCCATTGTAAATTCCTCAAGGCAAAGAAAGAACTGTCTCTATCCTGTTGGTGTGAACCTTCTTGTAGCACCTTGAGTGTATTAAACGTCATGCTTTCCCAAAGGCAGGCAGATAATTTAACCAACAGAATAAATGTACTTCTCCTACTTTCCATTGAGAATTTTAACATATGGTCTTCATTCTCCCAAGAGGAGATACAAACAGAATGCATAATTATATTCAAAAGGGTTTGGAGGAATGTATGGAAGTCAGAGAATGTCATATATTACCCTTAGGGGTCACAGAAGTGATAGGGAGGATGGGTCGGTGGTGTCTTTGTTTGAATTCCTACTAAGCTGCAGGTTCCTTGATGGCAAAGAACCTGACAATGGTATGGGTTTATTGATCTTGAAAATATTTATGGAGTGCCCACTATGTGTCCAACACTGACCTAAGTAAATAAATTCTTAATTACCATTTCTACTTCCTATAATTTATTCAAAGGAGTAAGAGTTATTTTTCTAGTGATGCTGACTACCTTGGCACGCTTGAATCTTCTACCTGTGCAGTCAGTGGCGCAAGACAGCAAGGAGCTGGCGGCCTGGGGTGGGGCTCCTGATCCTGATCCTGCCCAGGAAGCGGGAATCAGGCCGACAGCCCCAACAGGAAATGACCCTCGCAAGTAGCGCCCTGTTTCAACCCATCAGATCCCCCATCCATAAATATTATCTGGAGTACATCTCTAGCAAACAGACATTGTTGACTGACCCAATGAAAAAGCGCGAGCAGGTGTCAGGGTGACCTCATGTCTCCATGACAACCCCATCCAGTATGAAAGACTTGTTCATAATATAATGCCTTTGTGGTAAGATAAAGAAGCATACAAAGGTGTTTGTTTTTTTAGAGTACGGGCAGCCACTGGGCACAGAATGCTAGAAAGGGGGCTTGTTAAAATTGGTTTTGAAGTTCTAAAGAAATACACTTATCTAGGCCATGCGACTATTGCTGGGGGTGAGATTTTAGTGTGCTTCCTGTTGATTGGGAGTGGGGGGTGGGAGGGGTAGGAAGGAATGCCAGGCAGTGGAAACAAAGTGTTAGAACTTGTTAATGAATTAAACCCTATCAGTTAATAGAAGAAAAGGTTTAGATTTGAGGACTAGTAAAGAAGCCCCAAAAGGTAAAAGCCCACGTAATTAGTTTGAACAGTTTTTGTTGTTTGTGTTTTAGGTATCGGATCAATAAAGCAACATTAATAATTAAAGATCAGGATAAATATACCAATTCCAGATTAGAGCTTTGAGCTTTAAATTGCTTGTGCCAAAGGCTTTTTTTTTTTTTTTTTAATAGACTCTAATCTTTGCAGATGTACTGAAGGGCTATAATGTGACTTCTTAAGCTGTGGATTTGGTGAGAAATATGAGATTCTTCTAGATGAGGGCTGTGGAAAGGTCCCAGAGCAGGCCTCCGGGGCCAGGGTGGGGGGCCAGGGGGGTCTGTGGCAGGAAGGGACAAGTATGTCTCATTTAAAAGAGCTGTATCTGTCCTTTGCTCTCCTTCAGATTCAGCTTACACACACACACACACACACACACACACACACACAGACAGAAGTCGCTCCGTCGTGTCTGACTCTTTGCGACCCCATGGATTGTAGCCCACCAGGCTCCTCGGTCCATGGGATTTTCCAGGCATGAATACTGGAGTGGGTTGCCGTTTCCTTCTCCAGGGGATCTTCCTGACCCAGGGATCGAACCCAGGTCTTCCGCATTGTAGGCAGATGCTTTACCGTCTGAGCCACCAGGGAAGCCCATCAAAAACACAGAAGAGTAGTAGTAAGTTTCAAAAGGATGTCAGTTGAGATCTTTTATAGATGAAATCTACTTCCTAGAAGTCAACTCGCCAATTATATGCACAGCTGGAGACAAGAGGCGGCAAAAGTGGCTTGTAAAACAATGGGGAGAAATAGAACTTTCTGTTCATGGGCGGCCAGCTGGAATTCTGTCTTGAGAAGTCAAAGATTAGAAAAGGAAGAAGGGAAGACCTGGTTAAGAATTGCCTAGGAAAGTGCTTCTAGGGCTTAGATTCCTCAGGGTATTGGATGGACACGGGCGATGCAATGGAAAGGCAAATCAGACCAAGGACAGGTTATGACCCGCCAGGAGGGAATTAGGAAGTGGTGCTTGACATTAGGATAGGGTGAGGACTTTCCCCAAGGCTGGGGATGGAGCATCGGAGACCAAACGTGCTCTTCCTAAGTCGTCTTCATCCAAGGAGATGCGTAGCAAGCAGCAGTGCCCCGGAAGGGAGAGACGGCAGTCACTCCATGAGGTCGGTGCGCTCAGGGACAGGCTCTGTCACAAAGAGCCAGCCCGTCTGAATCCACATTTCCTGTGAAGCCTTCTGGATGGATTTCCTGAGGCGCTCTTCCCATCGGGAAGGAAGTTGACTGTGTCCACACTGGCGTGGCCTCACGCCAGGAACATCTCACACTTAACAATAAAAGACACACCCACATCCACCACTACTTCATGTCCTTCCCATTCTTTCTGGCTCTCATTTTACTGTTTAGTTCTCCCATTGTCCAGCTGTGCCTTTTTTTTTTTTTAATAAACTAATTTTTAAATTTAAATTTTATTTTTTAAAGATATTCATTTTTATTGATGTGTAGTTGATTTACAATGTTAGTTTTGGGTGTATAACACAGTGATTCGATACTTTTATAGATTACACTCCATTGAAAGTCATTACAAAACGGTGACTATGTTTCCCTGTGCTATACAATATGTCCTTGTTGTTTATGTATTTTACACATTATAGTTTGTATCTCTTAGTCTCATACCCCAAGATTACCCTTCCCCCCTTCCCTCTCACCACCGGCAACAATTAGTTCATTTAAACAAATTTTTTAGATTCCACATATAAGTGATAACATGGAGTATTTGTGTTTGTCTGACTTATTTCACTAAGCCTGATACCCTCTGGATTCATCCATGATGTTGTAATGGTAGGATTTCATTCTTTTTATGGCAGGGTAATATTCCGTTACACATATACATATATGTATACATATATATGTATAGATAGATAGATGCCACGTCTTCTTTATCCATTCATCTGTTGATGGACACGTAGGTTGGCTGTTGTAAATAACTGGGGTGCATGTTATCTTTTTAAATTAGTGTTTTTGTTCTCTTCAGATATGTACACCCAGCAGAGGAATTTCTGGATCATATGGTAGTTCCATTTTTACTTTTTAAGAACCTCCATACGATTTTCCATAGTGCCTGCATAGTGCCTGCACCAGTTTACATTCGAACCAGCAGTGTGGGAGGGTTCCTGTTATTCCACATGCACACCAACACTCGTTATTTGTAAACTTTTGGGTGATAGCCATTATGACAGGTGTGAGGTGATACCTATTATCTTCTTTGGGAAAAAAAAATGCCTCTTCACATCTTCTGCCCATATCTTAATTGGGTTATTTATTTGATACTGAGTTATATGAGCCGTTCATACATTTGGGGCATTAACCCCTTATTAGTCACATCATTTGTAAATATGTTCTCTGATTCAGTCGGTTTTCTTTGAGTTTTGTTGATGGTTTTCTTTGCTGTGTGAAAGTTTCTAAGATTAATTAGGTCCCATTTGTTTACTTTCGCTTTTGTTTCTTTTGATTTGAGAGGCAGATCCGCAAAGCTGTCACTGTGGTTTGCGTCAGGGAGCGTTCTCCATGCGCTGTCTGATGCCCTGTTTCCTATGCCCACTGCTCTGTTCACGTCTTAGTCACTCAGAGACTTCTCTGCAAGCTCAGTGCCTTTATTTCCCTCTTTCTCCTCATTCATCCCCTCTAAGTTAACAGTCCATAATTTTGCTATGATGTCTGTACTCTTGGTTTTATCTCATTATGAACTCTATTAAGTTTGACCACTGCTAGGAACATTGTTGTGGTTTTCTTATATGGATTCATGGAATCTTCAAGTTGAAAATAATTTGGAGATCGTGTGCACATGTGTTTCCTAAAGACCATTTAATCACAAGTCCCTTACCTATCCCCAGCATCTTGTAAAAATTTTCTATTTTTCCATAGGGAGTGATACATACTAATATCCCCTCTTGGAGACAGAGTGCTTAAGATTTTTGTGACATGTTTTACTTAGTTTAATTTAATGTTTCCCAAACTTCCTTGACCAACAAATTATCTTTTATATTTTTCTCTATAAAAATAAAATATCAAGTGAATATGATATGAAATCATATGAATATGATATGAACCTGGGGGCTATCATATGAAAATGGGGGGTGTTGACTTAACCTAACACCTTTATTCTTTCTACAGCATTCCTGGTGGGTCATTGTTCATTGCCGTTTTGATGCCTCAAGTGATACAGAGCTCACTACCTCTCAAGACAGGATAATTCCATTGCCAACATTAACCACTAGCGTCTTCTCACCAGTGTTGCCACCTTCGATTTTAATTGTGTTGCTTACTGTAGATACAGTTTCAGGATAGTGCTTATGTCTTTCTTCAACCTTTAGTTCCTTCAACTGTTCTCTTTCATATCATGTACTATCTTCCCTTTTCTGAATGTGATCCCCTCTTTTTCCCAAAACCCATTTAGGAACGTTTTTCTACACATTCTCCGGCATGTTGAAACACTCCTGAAAATGTAAAAGGCAGGCAGAGTTCTTGATCAACGCCTATTTCTGGAATTTTCCTAAGTTCAAACACAAGGATTTGTTCATTTCAGTCACATTTTTGGATCTTGGGAAATTAATTTCAACTGTATTCATTGATCAGCAAAGGGAGCTTTTCTTCCTGTATATGTCACACCCTCTAATTTTTCTTGCAGAGAAATCCAAGCCCATGTTTCAGACTGCTAGTATCTCTATTAAATTACACTATCATCTACCCTACACACCTGGTTCAATAATTGGTTTAATAATACATCATGTTTATTTACCCTCCAACCTTTATACAATTTGCTGTTAGGAGAATCATCTATTACTCTTTTCTTACTGCATAGGAGGAACCCACCTTCCCCTTATAAAAATCTCTCATGTAAGAGTTCATTCTAGGAGCTTCTACATTTATAAACAGATTCCCACTCCACAGGTATTTAATTCATCCATACAGTTCCCCCTCTTTGCTCAGTCTTATTTTTTGGAACTGAACTGACCCTGAGATTTTCAGTTCTGAAAGTATCATGTGTTACACCCTGCTTGTGATAATTATACTAACATATTGATTAAATGTTATCATGGGCAAGAAACACTTGGCTGAGTGTTTTACATATGCTGTTTTATTTTCTCATGATAACAACTCTAAAAGGAAAATATCATTTCCCTCATTTGAAAGATAAGAAAAATGAGGATTATCAGGCTATGTAAACTTGTACATAGAGCGAAAGTGAAGAAAGTGAAAGTGAAAGTCACTCAGCCATGTCTGACTCTTTGCAACCCCATGGACTGTCTAGTCCATGGAATTCTCCAGGCCAGAATACTGGACGGGGTAGCTTTTCCCTTCTCCAAGGGATCTTCCCAACCCAGGTTTCCCACATTGCAGGCAGATTCTTTACCAGCTGAGCCACAAGGGAAGCCCATGGTCCCCCTTATACATAAACCTCGAGTTGGACTGCTGCTGCTGCTAAGTCGCTTCAGTCGTGTCTGACTCTGTGTGACCCCATAGATGGCAGCCCACCAGGCTCCCTTGTCCCTGGGATTCTCCAGGCAAGAACACTGGAGTGGGTTGCCATTTCCTTCTCCAATGCATGAAAGTGAAAAGTGAAAGGGAAGTTGCTCAGTCTTGAAACAACCCAATTCTAATTGTAGAATTGTAGTGAAAAATCTAGCTTGCTTAACTGTACTTTCTTTTGGAGACTTTATTCCTGTCTGCAGTGAACTCTTCCCTCCCTCCCTCCCATCTTCTCCCTCTCCTTCTTCCTTTCATCCTCCTTCCCTCTCTTGATCCCTTCCTCCAGCCACCCCCTCTTTCATTCATCCCTCCTCTCCTTACCCTCTTCTTTTCGTTCTCACCTTTTCTTTTGTAATACTACTAATTTTATTCAAGCTTTCTCTCCCCTTTTCATTTCTCCTCTTTAAACTATACATGTGCCTTTTCCAACAAGGCTGAAAGGGACTCAGAAATAGCTGTGCTAATCTACTCTCACCCCAGGTTCTTAACTCGCTCACTGTCTTCCTAGAAGGAGTTTGACAGACCACAAATGTTTATTATTTTCCAGGCAGAGGAGGTACAGAAAACTAAAACACGGCTGCTATGTACTGAGCTGTACTAGTTGCCTAATTCTGTGCCAACCCCTTTCCAAGCCTTTCCTCATGTTATGTTTTATTTTCAGTAATAGTCCACCCAGATAAAGTGTTTTCTTCCCACTTAACAAAGAAAGCAAGCCGTGGTCGTAGGCTCCATATCCACATTTAGTAAATGGTGGAGCTGGGACTCTGACCCAGGCTCCATGTTCCAAACTCCCATTCTGCAAACCACTGCACCACTGTGGACCCTGCAAAACTGCGATATCAAGAGGTGTTATGCGTAATTTGGGAACATTCTGGGTTAAATAAAATTCAGTTAGAGCACACTGGTGGTAAGTGGCAGTTTGCAATTCAAGCCAGGAACCTTGTCTCCACCCTGGTTTTCATCCTATAATACTATACTACCTCTTCTGCGGTTTCCGGGGGAAAACTTGAAAATATATTTGAGCTTAAAAATATACCATATGTAAGACTATGTAGAACCCAAAGGCATTAATAAGAATGCATACTTATGCTAAACGACATTGCAAATGTAAATGTCATGTGTCCATATTTTTTCTAAGGATAATTCATAACCAAACAGTGGGTACATGCTTCAGTGGTGACGACAGCAGAACAATTCTTTACAACCAATTGCCGCCTTTTTAGTAATTAACATGCTCCATATAGACTGAAAGGTCATTTCTTATCCTCTTTCTCTAGCAGTCTTTAATATTTACCAAATAGTGTTGCATTGTTGGAAATGTCACAGGCTCTACAGCGCAGGGGTGATTCCACACAGTGATTCATGATGACTTAGTTCATTAAGAAAATTACAACTCATTTATTTGGTCACTATATCTCTTCTGCTCTCAAAGAATTCTCTGTGATTAAAAAAATAAATTATGTTGACTTGTTTCTGTATTGTAGGTGGCTTTAATTAAAATAAAAAGATAATGTGTCTTAGTCTTAAGTATTTCCTTTTCAATGACCATTAGAAGTTTCAGTAGAGGAATTGTGATGGCAAATGCAAAGCAATTCAAGGATGAATTCACTTTCCTTTTTTCCAACCACTAGAATCTCATTACATGACATCTCCTTTTAACCTGTTTGTTGATTTGGGAGAATGGCATTGAAACATGTATAATATCACATAAGAAACAGATCGCCAGTCCAGGTTCGATGCATGATACAGGATGCTCGGGGCTGCTGCACTGGGATGACCCAGAGGGATGGTATAGCGGGGGAGGTGGGAGGGGGGTTCAGGATTGGAAACACATGTACACCCGTGGCAGATTCATGTTGATGTATGGCAAAACCAATACAATATTGTAAAGTAATTAGCCTCCAATTAAAATAAATTTTAAAAATAAAATAAAATAAATAAATAAAAAGAAAAGAAAAGAAAAAAATACCTGTTTGTCTAACCTGGGAGCTGGGAGCCATCTGAGAAACCCACCTCTCTTTCTTCCCCACCATTAACTCATAGTTTAAATCTGTCCCTTCTTTCCACTTTCATGACTACTGTTGTAGCCCATGCCACTGCCACTAACTTAAGTCTCCCAATTCATCCCCCTTCTTCCAACCCTCTCCTTCTTCCTGGTCTGCATAGTAATCAGAGAAGTGTTTTACACTATCTATGGTGAAAAACTAGACATTTTTTCCAGTTCATCATGGACCAGTATTCTTGTAAAATAGTAAAAAAAAAAAAAAAAAAAATTAAAATGTGCTTAGATGTTGCTTTCATTTTTCACTTTCCTTCACTGGAGAAGGAAATGGCAACCCACTCCAGTGTTGTTGCCTGGAGAATCCCAGGAACGGGGGAGCCTGGTGGGCTGCCATCTCTGGGGTCGCACAGAGTCGGACACAACTGAAGTGACTTAGCAGTAGATGTTGCATCGGTCAAAAACACTAAAAGTTTCTTAATGCTTATGTTCTATTTCTGCACGTATTTTATTGTGATCTGATAACAAATTTTTGCAGTCTGACATTGATCTGAGGTTCACATTTTGAATGTCACTGAACTAAAGAGATTTTAAAAACATATAAATCAGATCACACCCATGCCTCCCTATTTCTGATTTCTTTTAAAAATTCAAACTAAAAGAGTTAACATCACCTACATGGCTCAGGCAGCTATGCCCTTGTGCTTCCTCCCAATATGTCCTCCAGGCTTGCCGTCCTCAGCCACACTGACTTTCTTTCAAGTCCTCAAAACGCCAAGTCTCCACACTCCATGCATACTCCTTTCTGCCTGAAATGCTTCCCCTTCTCTGCTCAATCTGGCTGTCTCTTACGTTCTTCAGGTCTCATCTTAAATATTTCTTATGCAGAAGGATTCTACCTCCTCCTACTACCATTACCATTGCTTTAAATTATCTGTTACTCCTTCCATTGAAAGGTGGGATCTATATCTACCCCCTTGAATCTGGGCAGGCTCTGTGACCTCTTATCCTGTAGAATATGGTAGAAGAGATACTATGCCAGTTTCCAAGCTCAGCATCTAAAATGAACCACTCACACTAGATGTCTCTTGGATTGGATAGTAGAAAACAGTCACCTTGTAAAAAGTCTCACTGTCCAGAAACCTCCGTGCTATGAGGAAGCCCATGCTAGCCATGCAGAGAAGCTTTGTTTAGAGACAGATGCCCATTCACACATCAGGGAGAAGAGTGAAGAAGCCTTCGGTCGACTCTAATCTCAGCTGACCCCTCCCTGTATCCATAGAAGGGATCCCAGGTGAGAACGTATCAGCTGAACGTGTCCACCCCAGATCCAGAATAGATAATAATGTACTATTATTATTATTAGACACTAAGTTTTGCTTGTTATGTAACAATAGACAGATGGAGGAGTTTTCCTGCTGTGTTATTTGTTGGTATCTTGTTAGTTTTTCATTCATGGAATATACATGCTGCTGCTAAGTCACATGCTGCTGCTCTGTGCGACCCCAGAGACGGCAGCCCACCAGGCTCCCCCATCCCTGGGATTCTCCAGGCAAGAACACTGGAGTGGGATGCCATTTCCTTCTCCAATGCATGTAAGTGAAAAGTGAAAGTGAAGTCGCTCAGTCGTGTCCGACTCTTAACAACCCCATGGACTGCAGCCCACCAGGCTCCTCCGTCCATGGGATTTTCCAGGCAAGAGTACTGGAGTGGGGTGCCATTGCCTTCTCCGGGAATATACATGGTGAACACCAGTATGAGTTTGTCTTGGTTTAGATTTCCCTCGGACACAGAACCTGAAGCAATGATTTCATTGCAGGTGGTTCCTAGGTCAAATAAAAAGAGAATATTTCCTGGGTGAAGTATCTATTTCTTTTCTTCTGCCCAATAAAACTGTCAGTACAAAATTGTCATGGTACTCAAAGAGCAGAGCACTTTGTAGTTGCATTTGCTTTGTTTTTTTCCTTATCCCCGAGGAGATGATCGCAGGAGGCCAGATGAGCAGAATAATGATGGATCCTCTGGGGTCCACTGAGTTTCCATCCTGCTGGGGACCCTCTCAAGTCTGTTGGGACTTGGCTCACAACTGTCCCACTGCCAGTAGGAGGGCTGCAAGAAAGCTGGGAGATAGATCAGCCAACTCTCACCATCCTTGGTTAAGAGTTGCTTTTAGAATGTTAATTCTCTGACACATTAGCCTGTAAGTAAGGGATTCAGCAAATGCCTGAAGCTGGAGGATGGCCTCAGGATGAGAGATGCAGGATGTGTATTCAGAAAGGTCCGCAGAGGTCCCTGCAGTGGAAGGGGGGGATGGGCAGGAGGCAGGTCTATTTCATCCCCTGCTGTGTAGGTAGGGCTTGGTGCCTACAGGGGATGCAACAGACATTTATTGAATAAGTAAAGGAGTGGTAAAGGTGTTTCATTTTAGAAAGATTGTAGCAATAATCTGTACTCTAGATTTTGCTGTTGACCTTGGCAAGCCCACTCCTCTCTCTGGGCCTTCTTCCTCTGCATTTGTGATAAAGGGTTTGGGAGTCATCATTTCATGAGCCCTTCCAGCTACAGTAGCCTATGGCTGATGACTAGAATATATCTAGCCTCATTAGGCCAAGAGCTCATATTCCAAGTTGAAGAAATTAGTTGGTTTTTTTCCCTAGAAGTGGAGTGAATATTTAAACAAGAAAGTGTAATTAATGGAATAATGAGAATTGCATTGTGATCTTCTGTCCCTCTAAAATGAAAGGTTAATTATTGCATAAATTGGCCTACATATACACAATAGAATTATTTAACAGCCATTAAAAACCAAGTTTATGAGGGCTGACTTATAATATAGAAATGTAAGCATATATGTATAAAGCATATGTGTGTGTACGTGTGTGTGTGTGTGTGTGTGTGTGTGAATATATATCTGGACAAAAAAAGGAAGATCTGAGTTATCATTTTAGGTTGGTGGGATAATGTGTGATTTTTACTTTCAGATTTAAACTTATGTATACCTTCCAAATTGTGAGAGATAGGTATGCATTATTTTTATGATCAGAATTTATATAACAAATGTGCATGTAAGTGTGTTTAAATGGTACAAAAAAAGGGGGAAGGAAATGTAGTCAGGGAAGTATTAGAGGCCCCTCTGACATCCCTCACTCACTCAGGGGAAGACTGAAGCTCTGGCCTCCTATAAACCTTGAAGTTACTTACACACAATGAATGAAGAGTCTGCATATAATATAATTTCTAGTTGCACATCCAGGCATTTTCATAAGACCTATATCTCTGTTAAACTCTTATGTCCTCAGTATCTATCTATATAATGGGTCTGCTGCTGCTGCCAAGTCGCTTCAGTCGTGTCCGACTCTGTGCGACTCCATGGACTGCAGCCTACCAGGCTTCTCCGTCCATGGGATTCTCCAGGCAAGAACACTGGAGTGGGTTGCCATTTCCTTCTCCAATATAATGGGTCTATATCTATATATCTATATATCTATATCAAATTCACATGATCATTGTAAAGATTAAAGAATTTTAATAATAAAAATATGGGTACATTTAAGGACAATTAAGTTTTCATGCAAGGTAATGAGAAGAAGAAAATAGAAAACTACTATTAATGGCAGAATACTTTACAGAGCTTTCCTGGTGGCTCAGACAGTAAAGAATCTGCCTGCAATCCAGGAATCCCAGGTTCCATCCCTGGGTGGGAAAGATCCCCTGGGGAAGGGAATGGCTACTTTAAAGAGGGGATTAAGTTAAAAATGAGACTGTTAGGGTAGCCTGAGCTGACTAATACAGATAACATTAACTGATTGATTAATTCGTATCATCAACACGTATATAGGCCAATATTATACAGATCTACAGGGACAAGGCACAGTAGAGTGTGTCTTTGTCAGCTGTGGATGCTGTTACAAAACACAATCCATGGAGTGGCTTCAACAGCAGACTTTTCTTCCTCATAGTTCTGAGGCTGTCGGTCCAAGACCAAGGCTTTGGCACCTTCAGTCACGGTTGAGGGCTCTCCTCCTGGCTCCCAGACAGCCTCCTTCTCACTGTGTGCTCACATAGCTTTTCTCGCTTCCTGTTTTTATAAGACTAATCCCATTGCTAAAGACACACCCTCACGACCTGATCCAAACCTAATTACTTCCTGAGTCCCCACCCCCAAATACCACCAGTTTGGGGTTTGGGGCTTCAGTGTATGCATTTTGGGCAAACACATTTCATCTATAACAAGGCACTAGGAATGGATCATGAAAAAGCCAGAGGAGGTTAGATTTTGATTCTCCCTGAAAAGCAGTATGGGCTCAGAGCAAAATGGGAGTGGCTGAACGTGAATGCATTTACTTAGTACCCGCTTCACCCCAGACCCTGTCTGGGTTGTTCCCTACTGCCCTGGAGAGACCAAACAGAGGCAGGAAATCCACTTCTAACATCAGAACAATGAGTTTATGTTAGAAAATATTTTCAGAGATGATCATGTAAATCTCATATGCTTTTCTTACCGTGCACTGCTGACATGTTCCATCTAGAAGTGCAGTCTATATTTCTTATCCTTGAGTCTCAGAGAGTGTACATATGAAGCTTCATGATTTCTGCTGCTGCTAAGTAGGGAAGTAAAAGAGAAGATGGCATTCACCTGGGATTCTCTCTTGGGACATGGTCCTTGAGCCAACACACATACAGGCCAGCTCTCCTGAACTCATTGTGCTGGGCAGTCTGCAGAGAGAGACCAAACAGAGGCCCATGGAGATGATCAGGGAGCCCCTGCTGCCCCAGCCCCGCTCTGGTCGAGTCTCCCCAGCCCAGCACCAGCTATGAGAGTGAAGCACCCTCTGAGATGGTCCCAGTCCAGATCAGCACCCACCACAGCTGCACGGGAGACCCCAGCTAGACTGCCTTGCCTCTCCTGAATCCCTGACTCCTAGAATCCATGGGAGGAGGAAATCCATGAATATTGTAGTTTTAAGCCAGTAAGTTTTGGCGTGATGCATTCACAGCGATAGGTAAATAATCAGCATTAGACAATGGGGAATGTGTAACCTGACATATCACTGAGCCGCCTCTAATTCCAAGTCTCTGCTTGCGTCATCGTCATTCATTTATTACAACCAACAGAATACAACCGAAGGTCTCTCCGCAGGCAGGCAGGGTTCAGGGAGGAAGCCAGGGTCTCCGATAATACCGCTGCCCTCTCACCTCTGATGCTGTTTAAATGATGACTTATGCATGTGTATTGTGCCTTTCACTTCGTTTCGCCCTGTGTAAACACATTTCTCTAACCTGACTATTAACAATGACCAAGTAGAAATTAATCAGTGGAACGAGAGCCAGCTCTTCCATTGATGACTGTGAATGTGGACTTGGGACGAGGCCCCAGTGAAGCACACAGCTGCAAGACACCTTTACATTTTTCCTTGTTATCTTTTCCCACCACTAATTCATAAGTACAGACACACAATCTATTAAGACAGTGCAGGAACCTCTCTAAAGGAGGTGAACACAGACAGTTGTTTGCTACTTAAAATTTACTGGAACTTGAAAAAATGTTCCTCCTTAGGACGTTGGCTTCTTTTTGGATTGACTTGTCAAATCCCCTGAGTAGTTTGGCACAATGTGGGAATTAATATATTGTCTCACTAATTCTCCATTTTCATCCATAACAACAGTTTCAGTAATTGAGAATATAGAATATTGTACTGATTTTGCCTAAACAGAAAAATCTAAGACAAATATCATAATATGACAAAGTGTCTAGAACATACATATTTGTTTGTGCATTTGTCGAGGTAGGTGATGTGTGTGTGTGTCTCCTACCATATGGCAAGCATTGTTCTAGCCACTGGAGATGCTATGGTGAAAAAAAAAAAAACAAGGCAAGGCACATGTGGTTCTCATCCTCATGAAATTTAGTCTAGTTGAAAATATAAACATTAACTGGATAAAAAATATCATAGTTGTTTTCTTGAGGCTGCAGAACAGCCAGAAGTTTCTTGTATGACTGGTTGAAGAATACATTAGGACAACCATGCTTAGAAAACCCATTCAGCATTATCTACTAAAACCAGACACTCTTGGGTATATACCCGGCTAAAATGTGTACACATATGCACCAAGAAGAGTACCTGTGGATGTTCCAGCAGCACTATTTGCCACAGCTCCAAAACTCAAGGGGCATAAAGGTGTCCATCAGCTGTTGTTGTTGCTCTTCAGCTAAGTCATGTCCGACTTTTTGCGACCCCAAGGACTGCAGCACGCCAGACTCCTCTGTCCTCCACTACTTCCCCGAGTTTGCTCAAAATCATGTCCATTGAGTTGGTGATGCTATCTAACCATCTCGTCCTCTGCTGCCCCCTTCTCCTTTTGCCTTAATTCTTTCCCAGCATCGCAGTCTTTTCTAATGAGTCCACTCTTTGCATCAGGTGGCCAAAGTATTGGAACTTCAGCATCCGTCCTTCCGATGAATATTCACTGGTTGTTATCCTTTAGGATTGACTGGCTTGATCTCTTTGCTGTCCAAGGGACTCTCAAGAGTCTTCTCCAGCACCACAATTTGAAAGCATCAGTTCTTTGGTGCTCAGCCTTCTTTTGGAGTAGGAAATGGCAACAATTCAATACTGAATAAAATTCAATATTCTTGCCTGGAGAATCCCATGAAAAGAGGAGCCTGGTGGGCTATAGTCCATGGGGTCACAGAGAGTCAGACACTACCAATGCAGCAGCAGCAGCAGCAGCCTTTTTTATGATCCAGCTCTCACATCCATACGTGGCCACTGGAAAAACCATAGCTTTGACTAGATGGACCTTTGTCAGAAAAATAATGTCTCTGCTTTTTAATACACTGTCTAGGTTGGTCATATCTTTCCTTCCAAGGAGCAAGTGTCTTAATTTCATGGATGCAGTGACTATCTGCAGTGATTTTGGAGCCCAAGAAAATTAAGTCTGTCACTATTTCCATTGTTTCCCCATCTATTTGCCATGAAGTGATGGGAGTGGATGCCATAACTGTTGAGTTTTAAGACAGCTTTTTCACTCTCCTCTTTCACCCTCATCAAGGGGCTCTTTAGTTCCTCTCCACCTTATGACATTAGAGTGGTATCATCTGCATAGCTGAGGTAGAATGCAACAGTAGAAAGCATTAAAATTATGGTCAGATCAGATCAGTCCCTCAGTCGTGTCCGACTCTTTGTGACCCCATGAATCACAGCACGCCAGGCCTCCCTGTCCATCACCAACTCCCGGAGTTCACTCAGACTCACGTCCATCGAGTCAGTGATGCCATCCAGCCATCCCATCCTCTGTCGTCCCCTTCTCCTCCTGCCCCCAATCCCTCCCAGCATCAGAGTCTTTTCCAATGAGTCAGCTCTTCGCATGAGGTGGCCAAAGTACTGGAGTTTCAGCTTCAGCATCATTCCTTCCAAAGAAATCCCAGGGCTGATCTCCTTCAGAATGGACTGGTTGGATCTCCTTGCAGTCCAAGGGACTCTCAAGAGTCTTTTCCAACACCACAGTTCAAAAGCATCAATTCTTCGGTGCTCAGCCTTCTTCACAGTCCAACTCTCACATCCATACATGACCACAGGAAAAACCATGCATGCATATAATTGAATGCCATACAGCAATGGAAAAAATGACCTGCAGGCTATGCAGAACCATATGATGAATCTAACCAATATAACGTTGAGTAAAAACTCCTTCTGTATCATTCTTATTTATATGAAGTAGAAAACTGAAAAGCTAATCTTTCCTGCTAGAAATAAGAACAGTGGTTCTCCTTGGTGAGGAAGTGACTGGAAATGGGCTCAGTGAGAGGCGGAGGGGGACAGGGACTTCCTGATGCTATCCACGTTCTGATTTTTTATCTAGGGGTTGTAGCATGCATCGACTCATTTTTCTGTATGTATGTGAAATAGTGTTGAAGAAAAATAGAACGATCGGTGATTCCCTATTGTCGGCAAGGATAAGCCTAAGGCCTTGTGAAGGAAGAATCAAAAGCTTCATGATCAAATTCTAGTTGACCTTTACAGCCCCTCTTCCTTCCCCTCCCTGCCAGCAGTTACCCAGCTGAACCAGCCCCCATTTCCCAAGTGCAGCGTGCCATCGTCTACTTTCTCTGTTCTACAAGTGGGTTTTTCTTGCCTAGAATTCTCCATTTCTCTTCCCCAGCTGTAGTGTCCTTTCTCATCGAATGCCCAGGCTCAGCTGCAGTATTAAGTTGAGCAGGAAGTCAATCCAAATTGCTCTCTCCACTCCCGTATTCCACCTCAGGTGTGGTTCAGTTCCTGTGTTACATTTCTTACTGGGTTGTATTTAGAATAATCTATTTACATGTGTGATCACTTGCCTCTCAACCCCTACAAACCCTAGACCAGAGTGACTTCAGAGCAGCAACCTCGTTTGGCCCTTCACTAACTCCCAGAAGCCTGTTGGAGTAACTGGTGCCCCACGTGTGCTCATAGACACGTGGATAACAGATGCATGAGTGGGTCCTGGGATGGAACTGATGTGAGATATGTGTCCAACTCTTCTTCCAAATAAAAGCAGGGACCTGGTGACCTGTCATTGGTAGAAAGAGCAACTCCATCACTGGTTATAGAGTCAGCCCTACCAGGAGGTGGGTTTCTGGAGCATTGCAGAGGAATGGTGTCACCAGGTGGAATAATGATTGGGGTAGGTTGGAGTTTTGAATAAAGAAAACTTTGAGCACAAAAAAAGAAAGGCTTTTAAGTAAATGAATGTTAAAGGCACTTTTCCATGCAATATAAAAATACAGTTATCTCCCTCATAGCTGTTAAATTCATTTCATTTCATTCATTCACTCATCCATAGCTCTTTGTTGAGCAGTGACTATATTCCAGGTTCTGTACTAGGTGCTAGAGCTCACAGGTCATCTCAGTGCCTGTAAAGGGAGGGAAAACCTGCAAACCTACTAAAAACCACCTTGATTATTGAGAAGCAGGAAATGTACCATTTCACCTGCTTTTGGTGTCTTTGGTATCATGGTTTTGTTTATGTGAAATATTTCTAAATAGTCTCCAAATCTTTGCCAAATGTCTTCCTTTATGTATTCCATCAAATTTGTAAGCTGCTAATTAAAATAACCAAGAAAAAAGAAAAGAGATTTTAATTAAAAGTTACCCTCCACCCAAGAAGACAAAACATTTTGATTCTCTCCAGAAAAGGCTTTTAGCTTGCTACTGGGAAAGGTTGAGAACGTTGAGACTTGGTTCACATTCTCTCTGCTAGGCTGATAAATAAGGAATCAGGAGGGAAGTGCTGTGGTGATAAAATGCGGTCTGTTTTATAACTTTAGTGTCTGTTACTGTCAAAAGTTCCTCTACCACTTTGGGGACCTATTTTCTTTGAGCGTTTAAATATCCCAGAAACCAGAATTCACTGAACAAACTCCCGTTGACTTGCTTTCCCACTTTCCTAAGTGTTAATCACAACCATTCTGGTTGACAATGGTCCCGGGGAGAACTGGCAGCTTCCTCCCGTGTGCGCTTGCCTTGCATACATCACTGTACACGCACCTCTCTCTCCACGCGACTGTGTGTGACATTCACCTCCTTGCCTTGAGTCATCGGGTTGTGCATCCACCTGTCCTCCTTGACTATGAACTTGCAGAGTGCAGAGAGGATGCCCGTTCATCTTTGCATCCCTGACTCCTCACTCACTGAATAGCACGTTTTGAAGATTTTACGTTTACAAAATTAACAAGTGAATGAGTGTCTTGTCTTTGGCTATTTTCCAAATTATTTTTCTAAATATATATATATATATATATATATATGCCATAACTAGTCTGTGTCATGCTTTCCCTTGATTTTGCCCCTACTGAATTCTTTGATTCTAAATGGACTTGGAGGTGTTTTGAAGCATTGGGTGGATAAAACATCCACACAGATTCTGGATGTTGATGCTGTAATTGTGTGAGGAAAGACGCACTAACAAAAGCGGACACGGCCTCCCCCCGCCCGCCCGCCCGCCCACCCCCAGACAGAGAGCAAGAGGAAACGTGTGATGTCACCCCCTGGGAGCCCCACCACCCTCGCAAGGAGGAAGTCTGTCTTTGAAAACTGGTGTGACTCTTGGATGATCAGCTGTCAGTTTTTTCTCACATTTATTCTGAATGAGCACAATCCATCCATCAGTGCTTAAAGAGTTTTCCAACAGTACATTGACCTTGAATGCGGCACATTGATTTTCAGTAACGCGCCGCAAATAGGGTCGTTACCGAGTCACCCAACAGTGGATGTGATTGGGAACAGATTTCTGAAATTCCAATAGGGTGCCACCTGCCCTGGATGATGGATCAGCCTACTGTAAACCATCAATCCTTGCCAGGGTCTTGAAAAGGGTGACACCTGTATGAAATTTATCATTATGTACACCACTGGGCCAAGCTTAAGACCGTAAGTGAGCTTTGCCACGACGATGGGGCCTCTCGGGGAAACAGCCTGTTTTGTTTGCAGCGGCGTTATTTACTGAAATGCCTTCCTAAGAAGGAACTACGGGGATGGTGACAAAGATGTAAGCACCATGGGGAATTACATCTGCAGCGAAGATTGAGCGACAGATAAAAAGCCTGTGTCTTAAGCTGTTAGAGGTTAACGCCCGATCAATTAAGGTGATTGTTTCTTAGATTGCATTGGACAAATGTACACACACAAAGGGGACATCGGCAGAGCCAGAGAGAAGAACAAAGAGAAATTAACTGGCGCTAAACTCCAAATTAAACTGGAAAATGATTTCACGTTCTTTTGAAATGCTAAATTATCTTAATGAAGAGTTTTCTTCCAAAATGAAACTCCTATATCCCTTTTTTTTTTTAACTTCAGTGTAAGAAACTTTAACATAAAAATAAAAGGTTTTATCAAGAACTGGATAATTGTAGGGGCCATGCTAATTTTACAGAAATACAGATTTTGGAATCTATGGTATTTTTTTGAGAAGTGATAGTGTGTTTTATTACTCTAAGTAAGGCTGGTTGTTATTTATTATCTGCTACGTGTAGCTACCGCCACAGGTTCACCACAGGCATTACACTCGCTTCTCAATAGCCTCCCCATGTAGATCTGATCTTCTCCCCAGTTTACAGATGAGGAAACAGAGGCCTTGAGGAAACTGTTCAGGGTTATGCAGTTAATAGCAGAACTAAGATTGGAGGTCTGGTTTTCTTTCTGACTTCAGCCTCCACATCGTCTCCACAGCGGCCTGCTGTCTCTCATACAGCATGAGGAATCAAGTCATGGGCATTCAAATATATCACCCTGATGTACTACTGCCCATCTTAAGAGCAGCAAGTGAGAGCAGATTGCACCCTGACCCTTCATTCAAAAGGGTTAACAGACATTGCCGGGTGTAGGTTGCAAAGGTGCTCCTTTGGGAGTTGCTAAGCTCCCCTAATTATCCCCTCCCTAATTATAAGCTGCTTGGGAGAGGGCAAGTGTTTGGAGGGTCTGAATATTATAATTGATGCTTGTTAAGCCACCCGTCATGTCTCCTTGGTTCAGATGCACTGGGTGGACATGACTCCCCCCTAGACCCAGGGGCTGAGAGCCAACCAGGCAAGCTGGCAGTGATGATAGGTGAGGGCTGCCACAGGCCGAAACTCAGCCCAGGCCTCACAGAAAGGTTTGGAAAATGCTCACCTTGCTTCTTTGGATAATTAGGTCCTGCGCTGGAGAGGGATTGAGCGTCTGCAGCTGGAGTGAGCTTGGGGAGACTCTACTTGTCCCTGGGTATCTTCTCTGCCTGGCTTATTTTCTGAAGTAGGCACAGAAGTCTGGTTCCAGAATGTAGCATCCTTCCTTCATTCGTTCATTGACCTCAGTCCTCTCCTCCCTTCCACAATCGAGTTTGGGTCTTCAGAGTGCCCCGCATGCCTCTGGGATATGAGGTTTTGTACAAGTGATGTCTTCTTTGTCTTTTTATCTTGAGCATTTAGTACTGGGCTTTGTGTGTATAGACGATCCTTGATGCATGTTCATTGGAAGACAGAGAAAGTAGCAGAGAAAACCACCGTGGTCTAGAACATTTGCCTGCTCCCATGCTTCTACCTCGGCTTCCCTGGTGGCACGGTAGTAAAAGAATCTGCCTGCCAATGCAGGAGACGCAGGAGATGTGGGTTCGACCCCTGGGTCAGGAAGATCCCCTGGAGAAGGAAATGGCAACCCACTCCAGCATTCTTGCCTGGGAAATTCCATGGACAGAGGAGTCTGGCGAGATATAGTTCATGGGGTCACAAAAAGTCGCCACGACTGAGTAACTGAGCATTCATGCTCCTACCTCAGAGACATGTGCGAGACCACGTGTCATCATCAAGGGCAGGCTTATCGCTTCTCTGTGATGGTGACAGAAAGACACGGAGGACATTCCTGGATTTCCAGGCTCGTGTGGAGCACAGGGCAGCTGCCAAGATGGCTCGTCTCTGTGCCTTGCATACAGTAGAAATTAAACAAGTATCCATTGAAAAGCACAATTGTTTGTCAAATAAATGGATGAATAAACATCTATTGAATGAATAACTATCTGAGAGTGAATGGATACTGTAAATAACTAAATATTTGCTGAATGAACAGACAACAGCTCTTCGGTGAATGATGTGACTTGGCTGAGAGAAGTTTCCCACAGCGCTAAGAATTCAAGCTGAAATCACAGCAGATGACTTTGAATCTCAACTCGTCAATGCACTGTGTTCAAAGTGGCCAGAGAGCTGAACTCCCCAGCTACACAGTTGATTGAACGGCCTGAACAGAAATCTGTCTTCAAAATTCCTAAAACTTCCTGACAATTCTAGTTTCTGTGTCGAAAGATAAACCTCCTACTCATTTTTGTGATTCATTTTCTCATTTTTGAACGATGAGAAAAACGGTATCCTGGGTGGCGGGCATATTGTGTGTGTGTTCAAGGAATGAATAGGACCTCATAAACTTCTATTCCGGGAGCTATCAGTATTCACCACGGAAACCAAGCACGTGACAAATGTGATTAGAAACGACTGTCGAATAATGACAAATAAGTTCTAATAAAAACAGACACAATCCTAACAATGACTTGAAATGCAGATATTTATCAAACAGGGTGAGATTAAAAATGACCATATTGCATTAAAGAAATCGAACTGATGGAATTTTAAATATGCAGCTTGGCCCTTTGCCTCTGCTCACGCCTTCCTCCTCACCAGGCTCCTTGCAGTGAAATGGGGTGGGAGTGAATTCAAACAAAGAGTGTGCTCTAATGCGCAGTGAAGTATTCACATTTTTGACCAGTGTTATCTAAAGCGTTCAACACTGCAGAAAAATGAGACCACAGTATCGAGGAGAGCGGGGCAGATGACAGCCTCTCACCCCCTGATTGTGAGACACAATGGAGAGACCCACAGACAGCTGGGCATGCTCTGCGTGGGTGAGAGGTGCCACCCAGGCCCTTGGAAACACGTCCAAGGGGCATGCATTACTAAGGAAAATGTGCAGATGGATCGATTGATGCAAACAGACCTAACCAGGCATTGATGATTAGCAACCCTTTCTCTTTCTCCCCCTACCAATTTATTGATTATCTATCTTCATTTTAGGGATGTTAGAGAAATTCTATGACCCTAGCCACAAGGATATTCAATAAAAAAAAAAAATTCACCAATTATTTAGCTTCCTGTACAAGCAGTGATCATATTTTAAAATATTGTCACTAATAATAAGAAGAAGAAGCAGGATATGTATTCTTTTATTTTAATTGCCACTATGAGGTCTAACTTAATAATATGAAAAAAAAATCTTAAAAAGCCCTAAGATAATTAAATGGAATTGCTATCACGTACCATGTAGTGAATTATGTCTACATACCAGGTCCTTAGCTGAATACTTTCTGGATCCTGAAGCTAAAATAAGTTAGGGACTTCCTTTAAAAAAAAAGTTAAAAATACAAATTAAGTATGAATGTAAGTATTTAGAATGAAAAGATTATAAATCACAGATTTTAAGACATTTTAAAATACTACCATGAACTTCCAGATGTTCAAGCTGGTTTTAGAAAAGGCAGAGGAATCAGAGATCAAATTGCCAACATCCACTAGGTCATCAAAAAAGCAAGAGAGTTCCAGAAAAACATCTATTTCTGCTTTATTGACTATGTCAAAGCCTTTGGCTGTGTGGATCACCACAAACTGTAGAAAATTCTGAAAGAGATGGGAATACCAGACCACCTGACCTACCTCTTGAGAAATCTGTATGCAGGTCAGGAAGCAATAGTTAGAACTGGACATGGAACAACAGACTGGTTCCAAATCGGGAAAGGAGTACGTCAAGACTGTATATTGTCACCCTGCTTATTTAACTTATATGCAGAGTACATCATGAGAAACGCTGGGCTGGAAGAAGCACAAGCTGGAATCAAGATTGCTGGGAGAAACATCAATAACCTCAGATATGCAGATGACACCACCCTTATGGCAGAAAGTGAAGAGGAACTAAAAAGCCTCTTGATGAAAGTGAAAGAGGAGAGTGAAAAAGTTGGCTTAAAGCTCAACATTCAGAAAACTAAGATCATGGTATCTGGTCCCATCACTTCATGAGAAATAGATGGGGAAACAGTGGAAAGAGTGACAGAGTTTATTTGGGGGGACTCCAAAATCACTGCACAGATGGTGACTGCAGCCATGAAATTAAAAGACGCTTACTCCTTGGAAGGAAAGTTATGAGCAAACTAGATAGCATATTAAAAGGCAGAGCTGTTACTTTGCAACAAAGGTCCATCTAGTCAAGGCTATGATTTTTCCAGTGGTCACATATGGATGTGAGAGTCGGATTATAAAGAAAGCTGAGCGCCAAAGAATTGATGCTTTTGAACTGTGGTGTTGGAGAAGACTCTTGAGAGTCCCTTGGACTGCAAGGAGATCCAACCAGTCCATCCTAAAGGAGATCAGTCCTGAGTGTTCATTGGAAGGACTGATGTTGAAGGTGAAACTCCAATACTTTGGCCACCTGATGCGAAGAGCTGACTCATTGCAAAAGACCCTGATGCTGGGAATGATTGAAGGCGGGAGGAGAAGGGGATGACAGAGGATGATTTGGATGGCATCACCAACTCAGTGGACATAAGTTTGATAAACTCTGGAAGTTGGTGATGGACAGGGAGGCCTGGTATGCTGCAGTCCATGGGGTTGCAAAGAGTCGGGCACGACTGAGCGACTGAACTGAACTGAAAATACTACAAACATTCATTACTCCCAGGATCTTGGAAGGGGCCTATGCAAGAGAAAGGCCTTGAGACTTAGGCATCATTAGCTTCAACAGGTACTTGTGACACTACTTGGAATCATGTTATTTAATCCATTTCACAGTCCTACATAAGAGACGTAACAGTTTTTGCCATGCTAGAGGTTAAGAGGCTATGACCCAAAAAGTTTAAGTCTCTGCACCAAGGACAGAATCAGGATTTGAAATGGGCTCTGAGACCAGTGGTGATGCTCCTCATCCGTGTGTAACACTGCCTCCGCCTAAGTCTGTGCCTCTGTGACCCCTCTAGTTGAAAGACAAAAAATGCATCCCACGTGATTTTAGGAATTTCAGGATTTGGGTACACAGTGGTCAGTATCATGACAGATCTCATACCCAACTAAAAGAATGAGCATAAGGAAGCAAGCAAAGGTCAGAAGAACTAAAGAAAGAAGGGAGAGCGTAAGGGAGGGAGGAAGACAGTCAGGCCAACCCCCTTCTTTGATTATTAGCCTGCGTCAGGTAACAACGTCCTAGACTCATGATCGCCTCTTCTTTTCTTCTCAATACATCTTGAACCCATTATAACTAAGTGTTCCTGACCCCACATTTCAGCCCAGCTGTTGCTGTGGCAACCCACGGACTCCATATTGCCAAATCCATGGAACATCCCCATTCCCCATCTCACTTGACCTACACCTGTAATTTACTGTTGATTATTTCTTTCCTCATCACTTGACCTCAGAAGTCCTCTCTTAGACCCACCTCCTACTTCACTAGTCACTCAGCCTCAGTATCCTTTGCTGGGTTTTTCTAGCCTCGATCATCTCTAAGCATCAGAATTACCCAGGGCTCGGTTATCAGTTCAGTTCCGCCATCAGATCTCATTGATTCTCCATCTGCCCCTCCTCCCCAGGTAATGGTTCTGTGGCTGGGAGGGTCTCTAGCTTGAGCATTTAGCCTGAGTCTCCAATCCGCAGTCTCAAATTCAACTACATTTTCAGCATCCTGAGGTGTCTAATAAACATCACACACACGCTACCTTTCAAAAAAGGCCAAGGTCACCCATCCAAACCTACTCCTTCCTTATTCTCCTTCATTTCAAGAAATGATCATTTTATTTTCCGATTGTTCAGGTTAGGAAATTAAGAGTCTTCTTTAATTCCTTTCTTTTCCCACACCCATATTCAATCTATCAACAAATTACCTTAGTTCTTCCTCCCCATCCCAATAGAATATAAGCTTCTTGTCAGCAGGGTTTTTACTTTGTTCAGTCTTCCCTCTAGTGCTTTGAATGGTGCGTACCACAGAAGTTTTCAGTCGTAGTGGGTGCATGGAGGTTGAAAGAAGGTGTACTCCCCTAGACTGCAGCACCCCAACATCTGTGCTTGGCCTGGTCATATAGTTTCTTCTAGTACAACAGGATAGTGTTGGCTTTTACCCCCCTTAAAACAGTTGATTATTATTTGTTGTGCTTTTATTGCTAAATGATGTGTTTTCCATGTGAGATAAGACTCATGAGAATAGTGTGTGTGCCTTTTTGCTCACAGTTTTGCTCCCAGATCTGCATGGAGAGCCTGACACATATCCAGTATAGTCCTTCATTCATTCAAAGTGAGTTTGTCGAGTATCTATTTTGTTTGTAGCTTTCTGAAAAGCACATAACTCAGAGATAAGAATTTATTTTCCTAAGAAGATATTTTATTCCATCAACAGAGAGACAGAAACAAAAAGTTGCATATACATCAATGAAAGTGTGTGAAACACTGCATTTATAGCCAAATAATTTAGGAGGGAGATACACTCACGTCCCATAGGACTAGTGAAATCAGAAAGTTTCACTTAGGAAATGGCATAGGATGTAGGCCTTGAGACATAAGGATCTGGATCACACGAGCTCCTCAAGAGAATGGTGAGAAGGGGAGAATAGGCAAAAGCCGTTCAGGGAAACACAGTGATACACAAAGGCTAGGAATCACGCTGGCCATGGCAGTTTGGTGTTGCAGGAGCCAGAGTGAGTGACAGGCATTGGCAGGAAGCTGGAGGTTAGTTTTCAAAGTGGCCCAGGTAGAAACTCATGAGAATTCCAGCATCTTCTCGACAGTCCCTCTCCAAAGCAAGTCATTCATTAGTCAGCACGTTTTGCCTGGGCTACCGCCCTCGCAAGCTTCAGCCCCAGGACAGGGGGCCAGGGATCCTCATAGCATCAGTGCCAAGCACTTTGCTGTACGTTTTAAGACCTTTGCGTCTTTTCCAACGATGATGAGAATAAAATTCTAACTTTTCCCTTGGACAGCAAGGTATGGTCTGGCCTGGCTAGCTCTTTAATCTCATTTTATACCACTTTCCTGATGCTCAGATCCCTGATTTTCTCAGCTCCTGAGACTCATCCACCTCCTTCCAGCATGAAGGCTTTGCCCACGCTGGGAAAGCGCTGCGACTGGCTCCTCCGCAGACGGCAGAGCTCATCTCAATTCTTGAATCCTGAGAGCTCTTTCCAGATCTCTGACAGGCCCCACCCACTTCTTGTCTTTCTTTGATCCTCATTTGTTTCCTTCTTAGCTTTTGCCAAAGTTTATGAGTACCTTGTTTTTCTGTTTTCGCCATTTCTGGACTAGAAAGTAAACGTCGTGAGATGAAGGATAGTTTCAGGCTTAACGAAAACTCTCTCTTGTTCAACATGAGAGCCTTGTCGTGAGTTGCCTTTACTACTTACTTACTGAAGAGATGAGTGTTTAACTGAATGTATAAATGGGTAAATCCACCAGTAGTTTTGCCTCTCAGATGCAGAATAAAGGGTCACAGAATTAGGGATGGGCAGTGATAGCCTGTGTTTTTTTTTTTTTTTTCATGGATGAACAGGATATGCCTGGTCAACTGCAGGGGGCAGGAGTCAAGGGGCAAAGACTCTGGCAACAAGGATTTTGAGTGAGTGAAAGACGGATTATTACCCATCATCTTTGATCCACGTGTCTGTGTGACCCCAGTCCGTGGTTCTCTTGCTGGTCGTCCAAGCGGCAGTGTAATCCTACCTGGAAATGTCACTGCATAGATTATCTCAGGTGCGGAACTGCTCACTCAGGAGATGTGGGGAGGATGGCTGAGGCCAAGGTCAGCAGACAAGCTGCCTGGCTAGCTGGCTGCTGTGTGTGAGCTTCCTGTTTACCCTGAAGCTCTGTGTCCAGCCATTGTCCTTCCCCACTGGGAGGACGTCCATCTCTCTGCAGAAGAACACGGAAAAGGGGGAAAGTCAAAAACACATTGTGCAAGCTTGGATGGCTGGAAGCGGCGTGGAGACTTAGAAGGAGCGCAGGCCTTGGGGAACCAGAGAGGAGTGGCATGAGCTTTAGCCCTGCTGTTCATAAAGGCGGGGCCTGGAGATTTTCCTTTACCTTTGAGTTTCCATTTACTCATCCATCAGAGGAGAACAATAGAAATACTACAGAACCTTTATATGCTTAAATGAAAAATACATGTGAAGTGTTTAGCAGAATGCTTGGTACCTAGTAAGCATGAGAGCTTCTAGAAGTAGTAGCAGGAGGAGGTTCAGTTCAGTTGCTCAGTCATGTCCGACTCTTTGTGATCGCATGGACTACAGCACACCAGGCCTCCCTGTCCATCACCAACTCCCAGAGCTTGCTCAAACTCATGTCCATTGAGTCGGTGATGCCGTCCAACCACCTCATCTTCTGTTGTCCCCTTCTCCTCCTGCCTTCAATCTTCCCCAGCATCAGGTCTTTTCCAACAAGTCAGTTCTTCCCATCAGGCGGCCAAAGTATTGGAGCTTCAGCTTCAGCATCAGTCCTTCCAGTGAGCACCCAGGACTGGACTCCTTTAGGCTGGACTGATAGCAGATTAGTGGTGGTAGTTGTAGTGCAGGAGGAGGAGGAGAAGTCCTGACTGGATGGCGGTAGACACTGTAATATTAGGAGGAGGAGGAACCATTACAGGGTGGTGTGGATGGTAGTTATTTTAGTAGGCACGTGCGTGCTTGCGTGCCCAGTTGCTCAGTAATGTCTGACTCTTTATGACCCCATGGACTGTAGTCCATCAGTCTCCTCTGTCCATGGGATTTCCCAGGCAAAAATACTGGAGCAGGTTGCTATTTCCTCTTCCAGGGGATCTTCCCAACCCAGGGATCGAACCCAAGTTTCCTGCACTGCAGGCAGCTTCTTCACCATCTGAGCCACCAGACCTGCCCCATTTACCCAGGTGCAAAAGGGAGAGATCATTCTCATATGATCAGTGAGGAAAGGAAGGTTTTAGGATATGCAAAAACTTGATCAAGGTCACCAGCAGAGCTGGAATGGCAATCCAGGCGTGTCCATCTCACGGGGACTGTCAAACCCTCCAGCCGTCACATCTCCCTCTTCTGAAGCCTGTGCTGGGTTTCTGAGCACAGAAGTCTCTGTATTCACTGTTCTCTTACTAACTCATGGGCAGTCCTTTGTTCTCTGCTAGACTGTAAACTCCTCAAGAGGAACCAGAGGATTTTCTTTGGGTCAAATATGCTGCCCATTAAAAAATAATAAATTAATAAAAAGTAAAATACTTTGTCGCTCAACTGTCTTGCACATAGCAGACTTACTACAAAGTCATTTGTACAAATAACCAGAGGGAAATGGAGCCAGTGTTTGGACACATTTTTTGCTAGAATGAAAACATACAGATGTAAAATAGAGGTGAGTTCAGATTCGGTTCCACCTCATCTCATCTGAGAAACGAGACTAGCAAATTACACTGCCTCCCAGAGCCTCAGTTTCCACCTCCCTAAAACAGCTAAATTTCTCTCTCTACATTCAGGTGGTAGGAAATAACTTCAGTCTAAGGCAAACCTGGGTGCCTGGCAGTTGACAAGTGTCAGCGATGTCTCTGGTGGCTCAGATGGTAAAGAATGTGCCTGCAATGCAGGAGACCTGGGTTCGATCCCTGAGTCAGGAAGATCCCCTGGAGAAGGAATTGGCAACCCACTCCAGTATTCTTGCTTGGAGAATTCAGTGGACAGAAGGGCCTGGCAGGCTAGTCACAAATGAGTCAGACACAGCTAAGCAACAAACACACACACACAGGCAGTGAAGTTGCTGGAGCTCGAGTTGAGCTGTGTACTGGCTGTGTGAGCTCTGGCAGGCTCTTGAACACTGCCTCAGTTTCCTCAGCTGTTGGGATGATGATACAGGACCTCAAAGACGGAGGCCTCCCTGAATGAATTTCATGCTTGTGGTAGGAGAGGGTGTCTGAGACACAATTAGTGCTTAACAACTTTTTGAAACTAGTGGCAATGATTGTCCATATTATGTAAGATGGTGCGAAAATAAATATGAGACAGGGCAGTATGATATACAGAAGAGAAGATATTTGAGGTGGAAAAGAAGACTGAGTGCTGAAGAACTGATGCTTTCAAATCATGGTGCTGGAGAAGACTCTTGAGAGTCCCTTGGACTGCAAGGAGATCAAACAAGTCAATCCTAAAGGAAATCAACCCTGAATATTCATTGGATATTAAAGCCAAAGCACCAATCCTTTGGCTGACTCTTTGGAAGAGACCCTGATGCTGGGAAAGATAGAAGGCAAAAAGGAGAAGGAGGCTTCAGAGGATGAGATGATTACAGCACCCCTGATTGAACGGACATAAACTTGAGCAAACTCCAGAAGACAGTGAAGGACAGAGGAGCCTGGCCTGCTGCAACCCATGGGGGAAGCAAAGAACCAAACAGGACTTAGGATCCGAACAACAACTCGAGGCAGAGCTGTTTTTCTGGAAGGCCAGGGGGTGCCAAGATTCCAGGAGTGGGAATAAACTGAATAAGCCAAGCGGTGAACACAGGGGAGTTTGTGCTTTTGTAGCGCACTGGGGACAAATATATTGACAATGCTGTCTGTCCACCTCAGAAAGCTGGAAGGAGAGGGGCGAGGAAGAAGCTGCGGTCCGCTCTTCCGATGCATCTGGGGTGACCAACCCCACATTCTGACATTGGCAGGTTCTTACATTTATATTCCACTTACTCTCCACATATTTTACTCTGCACACTGTGTACTGATCTGTCACTTTTTTAGGGTAAGATTATGTCTCTGAGTAAGCTGATTAGTGTTAGACTGATTGTTTTAAAATAACTCGAGCGGCATCTGAATTTATTTACATACATGATATTGCCTTCTATAAACACAGCTGTATGCAGAAAGAAAATTCAACGGTATTTTAGGAAGTTAAGCCAACAGTTTAGCTGTAATAAAGGCAGCCTTCTCGTTCTGGTTTCTCTTTATTTGTTTCTTTCTGGATTAAGTTTTTCCATGAGGGTTGGGCCTGAGCACTTCTGCCCAGAGGGGTCTCGGCTACCGAGGCAGTTTTGGCTCTGGCGGCTGTGGGGAACATAACTCACCAGCAAGGAGTGAGCATGTTTGAAGACTTGACTCTGCAGAGGAAAATGAGTTGGTGGGTAGGCCTGGCACAGACGGCTCCAATGCCAACGTGGAAAGCATCATGAGACATCATAAGTTTCCAACTTCTGTGTAGGGAAAGGCTTTTTGGATCTTGTTGATTGCATGTGAGTTTACTAAATACCATTCTGTGTGGGCAGGCTCTGTGTTAGCTCTGAAGATGTTGGAATAAACAAATAAGATACAGATCCTACCCTCAGGAACCTCAAGGTCCATTGACAGAGTCAGGCAATCAGTAAGAACATATGAAAGTGACTTTACAGTTGCAAATATACAGCTGCATATTGGCTGTATTTCAGCTGTAGATACAGCCGAGTGCGGGAACACTTAAGGGGAGAGATGCACTTAGCTTGGGTGTGGGAAGGTGAATTAGTGGAAAGGGAAGACTTCTTTGATGATCTGGTGTTTAATCTGAGAACTAAAGGGTAAAAATGAATCAGCTAATTGAAGAGGCAAGGAAAGAGCATCACTAGAAAGAGGAAGGAGTCTGGCATGTCCAAAGGAGCAGACGGGGCCTAGGTGACTGTCCAGGGGGAGAGTGAGCTGAGGCTACAGATGAGCATTGTCAGAAGTCGGACCTAACAGATTCGTGTGGGCCATGCTATGGATTTTCACTTTATCCTCCAAACAATGGGAATCCATCAATGGGTTTCAGCCACAGTGTGACAGGGATAGATTTGTGTTTCGAAAAGATCACTTGGGCTGCCAGGCGAGGATGGATTTGTCAGAGACCCAGCAATGCACGTGGTCTATCAGTCAACTGGCTCCTGCAGAGATACAGGTGAAAGGGAAGGGTCATTAAGACTAAGGAAGAGAGAAATAGTCAGATTGAGATAGAGGTTGGAAGTGTAATCAATGGGGTTCATGTTTGACTGGATGCGAGAAAAGAGAAATGTCAAGTCCAATTACTTCCTTTTTTCTTTTTTTGGCCTAGGCAACAGTATAGTTAATGGTGCCATTAAGGAGATAGAACAGACAGGAGAGGAGCAGCTTGGGGTGCAATAAAGCAATAAGAGCTTGCTTTGACCATATAAAATTTAAGATGACGGTAGACTTCTAGCAGGAAATAGTGAGAAGACAAAAGAGGGATTGGTCTGACACTCTGAGGAAGGACTTGGGGCTAGAAATTTCATTTGGAGATAAAGTATGCAAAACCATACTAGTAGCTGAGATTACGTGCGGAAAAGCAAGGACGGAAAAGAGAGGTTTATGAAGATTGAGCTGCTTGCAAACATTTCTGTCCATTTCAAGGCACTGCAGGCAGTTAGACGTTTTGTCTGGGGGAGCAGATGTCTGAAATAAGTTTTGGGTATTGTAGGGCGTGACCCAGAAAGTAAGCTGTGCACACAACACAGGGCAGCAATTCAGAAAAGAGGGTTGACAACATCTGTCCCCCGAAGTATGACACAGGAAAATGCAGCATTAAACCTGCAAAGTGTTCATGTCAGCGCTCCGACGTGGCCCACTTTTGAAATCCAGTACAGAAGGGATGTATGAAGCACTGAAGCTTGATCACTTTTTCTTGGAATTTTGAGTGTAACACTTTATTCTTTTGATTATTTAAACTCTTGTTATATTTTAACCCACGGCCACAAAGTCTTCTGGGTAGAGTGGAAACTTTCTTTAGTGTCCAAGGAAAGGGAAAGCAAAGCAAGAAGGAAAAAGCTGGTGGGAGGATCATTTTCCTCCATAAATGCCTCCACGTACAAGTTATCCTGGTGGAACTGCTAACACATTTCAAGAGGCGGTTTGGTGGAAGCCGGAATGCGCCCGAATTCCAGCTCTGTCAACTCAGTAGCTGTGTTACCGAGAGTGAGTCCCTTAACCTCTCTGTGTCTCCCTTGTCTCATCTGTGGAACACAGAAAATAATAGTACTTACTTCAAAGGCTGATGTAAAGATTACGTGAGTTGATATAAAGGTTTGATTAGAAATATTTCTGACTCATATAAATATCTCCTAAGTGTTAGTATCACTTTATACAGATGGTAGGAGCCTACAACCGAGAGGAAAAACCTTGTTTTCTATAATCTGTCACTGATTAATTGTGTGGCTCAGGCACATACCTTAGACCATGTCATCCCAGGGGAGAAAAAGGATTTATTTCATCCAAAGCCCTAATGCTTTTAAAATTTGGGTGGAAAACTTTTTATGTGCAAAAAATGTTTATCATATCATTTGTGATGGAGAAATATGGTAAGCAACTTAAATTTCCAGTAACTAGGAAACAATTAAATAAAATTTGGCCTGTAAAGTTGATGAAATATTAAATGATTAAAGTTACCTTACATATATGGAGTTACTATATGCACACACGTATGTTATGTATTCAAAAATGTTTTTGCTAGAAAATTTACAATTGGGTATGGAAAAGAGACAGTAATTGCACATTTTCTGCAATGCACGTGTGCATGCTCACTTCAGTCGTGTCCAACTCTTTGCTGTAACCCGCCAGGCTTCTCTGTCCATGGAATTTTCCAGACAAGAATACTGGAGTGAATTGCCATTTCCTGCTCTATGAGATCTTCTCAACCCAGGAATCAAACCCACATATCTTAGGTGTCCTGCATTGGGCGGTGGATTCTTTGGCACTGAGCCCCTTTGGAAGCCCTTTCTGTGATGATTAAATGTAATTAAATAGTGAATTTATTTTTCATCTTTATATGTTTTTATGTCAAATATAGCTACTATTTTATAACCAGCTATATTGAAATAAAATTTACACAAAATAAAATGTACCCACTTTGGGGAGTATAATTGATGAACTCTGACAAATGTACCCAGTCACGTAAAACCATTTCTACAATCAAGATACAGGACGTTTCCATCCCCCCAAACTCCCTTAGACCCATTTGCAGTCACTTCCCTCCTCCTATCCCTAAAAACCACAGGTTTACTTTTCATGAGTTTAATTTTTCTGTATCTATGAAAGTGAAAGTCGCTCAGTCATGTCCGACTCTTTGCAACGCCATGGACTGTAGCCTGCCAGGCTCCTCTGTCCATGTATCTATAATTTTATATAAACAGAATCCTACCATAGGGCTTCCCTGGTGGCTCAGCAGTAAAAAATCCACCTGCCAATACAAGAGACTCAGTTTCAATCCCTGAGTCAGGAAGATCCCCTGGAAAACGGAATGGCCACAAATTCTAGTATTCTTGCCTGAGAAATCCCATGGATAGAGGAGCTTGGAGGGCTACAATCCATGGAATGGCATAAAGGTCAGACATGATTTAGCAACTAAACCACAACAACACTCCTACCATATGTAGACTTTGAGCCTCACCACCTTCACTTAGCATGCTTTGGAGATCCAACCACACTACTGAATGTATCAGTAATTTGTTCCTTTTTTTTTTTTTTAAACTGATGAGTAACAGTCCATTGCATGGATATATCATGATCTAATCTATCTGTTCACTGGTAGACAATCATTTAAGTTGTTTCTAATTAGGGGTTAAGTAAAGCTGGATCACTGTAGTACCATCTTTGTATAAACACAAATTTTCATTTAACTTTGGTAAACCCCAAATAGCAAACCACTCCAGTACTCTTGCCTGGAGAATCCCATGGACAGAGGATCCTGGTGGGCTACAGTCCATGGGGTCGCAAAGAGTCGGACATGACTGAGCGCTCCGCTTTCTTTCACTTTCTTTCTTTCTTTGGTGAACACCTAGGAGTGGGATTCTCAGATTGTAGGGTGTGTATTTCACTTTATTAAAAACTACCAAATGGTTTTCCAAAGTAGCTGTACCATTTCACATAGCCAACAGTAATGAATGAACGTTCCAGTTGCTCCACATTTTCACCACTAATTGATAGTATCTGAGTTTTAAATGTCAGCCATTCTAGAGGATGTATATTTGTACGTCTTCTGGTTTTGACTGCGTGGATCACAATAAACTGTGGAAAATTCTGAAAGAGATGGGAATACCAGACCATCTGACCTGCCTCTTGAGAAACCTATATGCAGGTGAGGAAGCAACAGTTAGAACTGGACATGGAACAACAGACTGGTTCCAAATAGGAAAAGGAGTATGTCAAGGCTGTATATTGTCACCCTGCTTATTTAACTTATATGCAGAGTACATCATGAGAAACGCTGGACTGGAAGAAGCACAAGCTGGAATCAAGATTGCTGGGAGAAACATCAATAACCTCAGATATGCAGATGACACCACCCTTATGGCAGAAAGTGAAGAGGAACTAAAAAGCCTCTTAATGAAAGTGAAAGAGGAGAGTGAAAAAGTTGACTTAAAGCTCAACATTCAGAAAATGAAGATCATGGCATCTGGTCCCATCACTTCATGGGAAATAGATGGGGAAACAGTGGAAACAGTGTCAGACTTTATTTTTTGGGGCTCCAAAATCACTGCAGATGGTGACTGCAGCCATGAAATTAAAAGACGCTTACTCCTTGGAAGGAAAGTTATGACCAACCTAGATAGCATATTCAAAAGCAGAGACATTACTTTGCCAACAAAGGTCCATCTAGTCAAGGCTATGGTTTTTCCAGTAGTCATGGATGTGAGAGTTGGACTGTGAAGAAAGCTGAGCACCAAAGAATTGATGCTTTTGAACTGTGGTGTTGGAGAAGACTCTTGAGAGTCTCTTGGACTGCAAGGAGATCCAACCAGTCCACTCTAAACGAGATCAGTCCTGGGTGTTCTTTGGAAGGACTGATGTTAAAGCTGAAACTCCAGTGCTTTGGCCACCTCATGCGAAGAGTTGACTCATTGGAAAAGACCCTGATGCTGGGAGGGATTGAGGGCAGGAGGAAAAGGGGACGACAGAGGATGAGATGGCTGGATAGCATCACCAATTCAATGGACATGAGTTTGAGCAAGCTCTGGGAGTTGGTGATGGACAGGGAAGCCTGGCATGCTGTGGTCCATGGGGTTACAAAGAGCCTGACACGACTGAGCGACTGAACTGAACTGAACTGAGAACAAATTATGTGGAGCATATTTATTATTTGTGCCTCTCTTCTTTGGAGAAGTGTCTGTTAAAATATTTGCCAGTTTTTTAATAGAGCCGGTTATCTTCTTATTGTTATTCAGCAAGACTTATTTTGATACTCTGATTACAACTGTTTATTCAGATATTCATTTTACAGATGTTTTCTCTCAGTCTTATAGTTCTTCTAAACAGCAAAAATTTGATAAAGCTCAATCTATCACCATCTTTCTTTTATGCTTCATGATTTTGGTATTCTTACCTATAAATTCAACTTCGTAAAAGAGATATAAGGGCATACAGGTTATCTATTTCTTGAAGAAATGTGGTTGTTTGTGTCTTTCAAGAGATGTGCTTACTTTGTCTGTTATCAAATGTGTTGAAATGAAGCTGTTCATAATATTCCTTTATTGTCACTTTAAGGTCTGCAGGGTCTTCTCTTTTTTGATACTTGACATTTTTAGTCTGTGTCCTCTCCCTTTCTTTCTCCCTCCCTCTTTCCTCCCCTGCCTCTGGCTTCTCTTGTGTGCTTGTGCATACATGTGTGTATGTGTGTGCATTCTCAGTCTGTCTAAAAGTTTACTAATTGTATAGATCTTTTCAAAGAACCTGCTTTTTGTTTCATTGATTTTCCTGCTTGTTGTTCTGTTTTCATTGATGACTGTTCTTTATTTTTTTTCCCCTGCTTCAGCTTCCTTTGTTTTAATTTGCCTTTCTTCTAATTTATTAAAGTAGAAACTAAGATCACTGACTTAAGACTTTTTTCTAGTATAAATAATAATGATATAATTTTCCCTCTAAGTGCTGCTTAAGCTGCATCTCACAGATTTTGATATCCTGCATTTTCATTTATTTCCCAATTTTATCTAATTTCTCTTACAATTTCTTCTTCAGTTAGTAAATTAAATAGCCTTTAGTTTAATTTTCAAGTGGCTGGGAATTTTCACATATTCTTCTTTTACTGACTGCTAATTTAATTCCATTATGCTCAAAGAATATGTTTTATATGATTTTAACAGTGTTAAATTAACTGAATCCTGTTTTATGGCCCAGAATATCATTTATCTTGGTGAATATTCAATGTGCATTTAAAAAGAATGTGTATTATGCTGTTAATGGGTATTCTCTAAATGTCAAGTAGGTCAAATTGGTTGACAGTGTTTTTTGAGTCCTCTACATTTTTACTGATTTTCTGTCAACGTGTTCTGTCATTTACTGAGGGAAGAGCCTAGAAGTCTCCAAATGTAACTGTAGGCTTATCAATAACTCATTTCAGGTCTATTGTATTTTGCTTCAAATCATTTGAAGCTCTCTATTAGGATTCCTGTGTCCCCTTGGTGATTTGACTCTTCAACTGTAAGAAATATCTTCTTTATGTTTGTTAGTGTTTCTTTTTCTCAAGTCTACTTTTTCTGATGTTAATATAATCTCTCCAGCATTTTCTTGACTGGTGTTTGTTTGGTATACATTTTGCCATCTTTTTACTTTACACTATCTCTGTTTTTATATTTAGGGTTGGTTTCTTAGAGAAGCATTTAATTGAGTGTGATGGCTAACTTTATATGTCAACTTGACTAGACTATAGTACCAGTTGTTTGGTCAAACACCAGTCTAGATGTTGCCATGGAGGTAATTTTTAGATGAGACTAACATTTAAATCAGTAGACTTCGATTGAAGCTGATTAACCTACCTAACGTGGGTGAGACTCATCCAGTCAGTTGAAGGACTTAGGAGACTAAGGTCCCCCAAGGAAGAATTCTGCTTCCAGATTGCCTTCAGACTCACGATTCCAAAATCATTTCTTCCTTGTGTCTCCAGCTATTGGCCTGCCCTGAGCATTTTGGACTTGCCAGCTCCACAATTATGTGAATGAATTCCTTAAAGTAAATCTCTCATGCTGCTAGTTCTGTTTCACTAAAGAACTCTGACTAATGCATTGCGCTTTGCTTTTTTTATACAATATGATGATTTCTGACTTTAATTGAAGAGTTTGGACCATTTACATTTAATGTAATTATTGATATGCTTGAGTTTTCTATCATCTTGCTATTAGTTTTATAGTAAATCTTTTGTCCGTTCTATATTTTTTCCCTCTTTTCCTGTTTTCTTTTGAACCAAGTGCATATTTAAAAATTTTATTTTATTTCCACTATGGCTTATTGTTCCATCTCTTTGTCTGTCTTTAAATAGAAATCTGTACTTATTCTTTAGTCCAGTGTGAGATCAATCTTTCTATCAATCTATCTATATAAATGTTTGCAGCCTACCTTCAAATATTATACCACTTCAGGTATAGCAGAAGACCCTTAGAATGGTATACATCTACTTCTTTTTTCCTAACTTTTATGATATTTGTGTCATATATTTTACTTTTATATTGTTGTTTTCAGTCACTCAGTCATGTCCAACTCTTTGCGACCCCATGGACTGTAGCACGCCAGGCTTCCCTGTCCTTCACTGTCTCCTGGAGCTTGCTCAAACTCATTTCCATTGAGTCAGTGATGCCATCCAACCATCTCATCCTTTGTCGTCCCCTTCTCTTCCTGCCTTCAATCTTTCCAAGCATCAGGGTCTTTTCTAATGAGTCAGTTCTTTGCATCAGGTGGCCAAAGTATTGGGGCTTCAGCATCAGTCCTTCCAATGAATATACAGGACTGATTTCCTTTAGAATTGACTGGTTTGATCTCCTCGCAGTCCAAGGGACTCTCAAGAGTCTTTTCCAACACCACAGTTCAAAAGCATCAATTCTTTGGCGCTCAGTCTTCTTTATGGTCCAACTCTCATATCCATACATGACTACTGGAAAAACCATAGTTTTGAATATATGGATCTTTGTTGGCAAAGCAATGTCTCTGCTTTTAAATATACTGTCTAGATTGGTCATAGTTTTTCTTCCAAGGAGCAAGTGTCTTTTAATTTCATGGCTGCAGTCACCATCTGCAGTGATTTTGGGGCTCAAAAATAGGCTGTCACTGTTTCTCTTGTTTCCCCATCTATTTGCCATGAAGGAGGTTGCCATTATCTCCATTTACTTCCATAGATCTGCTAAATCCCACAATAAGTTGTTGTTATTTTGCTTTAAGTAGTAAATTACTTTTGAAAGAGTTTTTATAATGAGAGGGAAAACTTATGTTTACCATTTCCAGCACTCTTCATTAATTTATTTAAATCCAAATTACCTCCTACCATTTTATTTTGTATAATTTTCAACAAGGAGTCTTCTGTTATTTTAATATTTGTTCTTCTGGACATAATTTGTAATATTTCCCTGGATGCTTTAAAATTTTCTTTTTATTTCTGTGTTTCAGCAATTTGACTTTGATGAAACTTGGTGTGGTTTTCTTTGGGTTTATTCTGCTGTGGTTTTTTGAACTTCTTAGATATGTAGGCATACAGTTTTCATCAAGTTTGTAAAATTTTTAAACATTATTTTATGAAACATTTTTCTGTCTCCTCTACCTCCTTCTTGAAATCCAGTTACTTATATGTTAGAATGCTTTATATTTTACCAGGGGTTACTGATCCTGCTCATTTTGCAGTATTTTTTCTCATCTGCTTTCATTTTGCTTACTTTCTGTTGCTGTATCTGCAAGATAGTTAATTTTTGATTCTGCAATGTCTAATCTGTTAATCTCATTTGATGTATTTTTCACTTCAAATATTGTATATTTCTTGTCTACACATTCCACTTGGGTCTTCTGAAAATATATTTCATTTCTCTATCCATCATGCTCATATTTTCCTTTAACTGCTTGAACATATGGGATATGTTTATAATTGTCTTATTATGACTGTTGTTTCTGGTTCTGATTCTACTGATTGATTTTTCTCCTGGTATTTGGTCATATTTTCCTGCTTTTTTGTATGTCTGAAAATGTTTGACTTAATGTAGGACATTTTTAGTACATTGTTGATTGCAGATTTTGTTGTATTTGTGGCTCCCAGTTATTTAGAATCAGTTGGATCCTTTTGAGGCTTGCTTTTAAGCTTTGCTATGCTGATCAGAATTTTATTTAGCCCAATTTAAGAAAACAGCCTTCTGAAGACTCTACATAATGCCCCGTGTTTGGTAAAGTTTTTTCTCTATGGCTAATGGGAAGGCAATGGCACCCCACTCCAGTACTCTTGCCTGGAAAATCCCATGGACGGAGGAGCCTGGTGGGCTGCAGTCCATGGGGTCTCGAAGAGTTGGACACGACTGAGCGACTTCCCTTTCACTTTTCACTTTCATGCATTGGAGAAGGAAATGGCAACCCACTCCAGTGTTCTTGCCTGGAGAATCCCAGGGACCGGGGAGCCTGGTGGGCTGCCGTCTATGGGGTCGCACAGAGTCGGACACGACTGAAGCGACTTAGCAGTAGCAGCAGCAGCAGTGGGAAGACAACTATTTTCATTCTGTCCAAGCTCTAGGAATTTTTCTGTCTACTACTCTCACAGGTAATGACCTCTCACTCAGGAGCCAATTAATACTCAGCCAAAAAATCAAGGGCATCCCCATGCAGATCCTCCAAACTCTTTCTCTTGCACCCCTCTTGCCATCTTACTTTGCCCCACAAATCTTTGTTGCCTTGGCTTTTCTGAATTCTGGCTTCTGTCTCATAAAACAGAAATATGGACTTATTTTTTATTCCAGTGTCTTTCTGGCAACTAACAATTTAATTATAAATTATAGACATTTTACAGTATAGGGATATATGTTTTAATAGTGAAAATCAGGATATATGTGCTTATGTGCATTGTTGTTTCCATGCCAGCTATACTAAAACATAGTATGAAATGATATCACAAGTCTTAATTGTGGTTGGCTTTAGATGCTAGGACTACACAGCATATTTTTGATCTTCTTCTTTTTTTTTTAACTTTCGTGTTTCCCTAACATTGATGGCTCAGTGGTAAAGAACCTGCCTGCCAATGCAGGAGACACAGGTTCAGTCCCTGGGTTGTGAAGATGCCCTGGAATGAAACGGTAACCCACTCCAGTATTCTTGCCTGGGAAATCCTATGGACAGAGGAGCCTGGTGGGCTACAGTCCAATTGGACATGACTTAGAGACTAAACAACGAGAGCAACATTTTATAATGGAAATTTAGAAATTGATTTTATGTTAGAAAAATAAACTTTATTTAAAAATTATTTTAAATATAATTATATGTTGAGAAGGCAATTCTAGAATAGAAAGCTCTCATCTACAAAATATTTTATGTACATGAATTTATATGCCTATGCCGATTATCTTTTATGTGCCCGGTCTTGGACTTGGCAGTTTCCCCTTACACTTTACTTATTTCCAAAATATAATTGGGACTTATAGTAAGCACTGGTACAATAAAATAATAAAATCATCAAGATGGAGGTACAAGTTCAAAATAAAGGAAAGGAAAGGAAATGAGTGGCAAGTACATGGGTTGAGTTGAGAATGGTGGGGGGGGCATGGAAAGGAAGCAACGAAATTTTAGCAGAAAGCCTAGACTCAGTGTAGCTTTGAGAATGGAACACAGAACTTACCTGTGAGCTTACTGGCAACCGAAACAAAGAGGGGGATTTTAAACTAAAAGTCAATTCTCCTACAGATGCCTTTTTCAATTTGTATTTTCTAGTTCTGACTTATAAAAGATTTTCATGTAAATGAGATCAAAGAAACACTTAACGGATAGAAGTGTTGTGCTCATCTCTTTGAGGACAAAAGAAAATGCGAGGCATAGATACTTTCCTTAATGGAACGGGGATCCGAGAGGGTAGGGAAGACATATGTATAAACCTGGGATAGTTCGAGACTACGACAAGACAGCGTGTGATTGATCTTAACTCAAAATCAAAAGCCTGCGAGATTCCAGTTCAAGGTTGACCTTTGATTCTTAATGGATGGGTGACGATGGCTAAGTGCAGGGGCAGGAAAAGGCATTGTAGGGGAAATGCACAACAGAAGAAAGCCAGGAGCGAGGTTGTGTGTGTGTGTGTGTGTGTGTGTGTGTGTTGTGTGTGTGTGTTGTGTGTGTGTGTGTAGTGTGTGTGTGCAGTGTGTGTGTGTGTAGTGTGTGTGTATGTGTAGTGTGTGTGTGTAGTGTGTGTGTGTGTGTGTGCCTGTGTGTTCTCAGTTGTGTCCGACTCTTTTGAAACCCCCGTAGACTGTAGCCTGCTAGTAGCTCTTCTGTCCATGGGATTTCCCAGGCAAGAATACTGGAGTAGGCTGCCATTTCCTTCTCCAGGGGATCGTCCTGACCCAAGGATCAAACCTGCGTCTCCTGCATTGGCAGGGGGATTCTTTACCGCTGAGCCACCTAGGGAGTCCAGGAGGGAGGAGAGGGCATTACAAACGGCCTGGGAAGGTGCTGAGTGTGACTGTTGGGCTCAGGAAGGATACAGAAATAAACATACTGCCTCTCCGATGAGAGATTATTCCATTCAAGTGACCCCGGTAGTCACATGTGTCGTGGTGGAGGAAGCATTGACCATAGAACACAAGCTCTTGGTTCGGATCCTATCTAGGCTAAATCAAAGTAATTAAAGTAAAAAAATGCAATATCCAACACCTGGAGGTTCTAATAAGGCTAAATGAAGTTCCATATTTTAATAGATGTTATGCACCAAGTTCCATTGTATGTATGGAGGTAGTCTGTTCCATTTTAAAAGAATGAAATAATGCTATCTGCAGCAACGTGGATGGGTGGATGGACACAGAGATTACTGTCCTGAGTGAAGCAAGCCAGACAGAGAAAGGTAATAGAATATGGTATCTTTTATATGTGGAATCTAAGAAAAAAAAGATACAAAGGAGCTTATTTACAAAACAGAACTATACCCACAGTCATAGAAAACAAACTTAGGTTACCAAAGAGGAAGGTGGGGAAGAGGTAAATTAGCAGTTTGAGATTAACATAAACACACTACTATATATAAAATAGACAACCAACGAGTTTTGTTGAAAGGGCTAGGAAGACAGCAGAATAGAGGAGATTCTTATCAACAGTCTGGCTTTAATTTGAACAGGAGTTTGAGAGTCTACAGGTAGAAGATTGAGGGCCTAAACTTTCATCTTGCCGGGGTGTGTGTGTGCGTGTGTGCTGTTTGTTTTGTGTCGAGTCCTCTGGATAAAGAAGCAGGCTGCTCTGGGACTGAGTAAGAGAAACCATGAACTCCTTTCAACAGCCATGACCAGTACTGACCCTCGTATTAGACAGGGTCCAGTCAGGAAAACACAAACCACAGTTTCAGCTGCAATACTCAATCAAACACCTTGGTTACGCAGGCACGGGAAGACTTAAAAGGCAAAAATGAAAACACCAAGGTCACACAGCAATAAGCCCTGTGGGAAGTGGCTGCCATACCCAGGGCTGGGGAGCGAAGGGTAGGTATCAGGATCCAGGAGCTCAGAAGACAAGGGACCTGGTGGACCAGCGACCCAGGCCTCCCAGGGGCAGCTGACTCCCGGCTGTGGTTCCGGGGAGGGACCCGAATGTCTGGGCAAGCGGTGTTGCCTGTTGGTGCTCAGGTCTCTAAGAACACACAGTGAGCCCACTTCTGGGAAGGTGCAAGATGCTGGAGGTCAGAGTCAACCAACAGGGGCGGGAGGGAGGAAAGACCACTGCCAAGGTGAAGGGAGGCTGAGAGGCCAGCAAGTCAAGAGGGTAGGTTCCTTCTGCCATCACCCTGCGGGCTGCCTCCAGCGCCACCCTGTCGGCAGATCCTAATGCCGCAGGCCAAAGGGGTGCAGAGCGCCAGCCCTGGCTGCACAGAGCAGGGCGGAGAACCGGCTGGTGTGAAAGAGACAGAGCTTCGTAACCAGGCTCCTTTCTGGGCTCTCACACAGGCCCGCCCAGGACGGAGGTGCTCTCCGGCTGCGTGAAAACAAGAGGCAACAGGCTTTTTCTCGAGGAACGACTATACAGGCTGTGTGCTGAGATGAACACATGCACGTTTCTTTCTTTATCTCTCTTCCCATCGACCCAAGAGATGAGTGTTACTTGTTCCATCCTGGTAGGCTGCAGTCCATGGGGTCGCGAAGAGTCGGACACGACTGAACGACTTCACCCTCACTTTTCACTTTTATGCACTGGAGAAGGAAATGGCAACCCACTCCAGTGTTCTTGCCTGGAGAATCCCAGGGACCGGGGAGCCTGGTGGGCTGCCGTCTATGGGGTCGCACAGAGTCGGACACGACCAAAGTGACTTAGCAGCAGCAGCAGCAGTTCCAACTTATAAGTGGAGGATCTGAAGCCCAAAGAGTTTATGTTATGTTATGCAACTTTCGAAGGGTCACAAAGCTGGTTGGTGGAAGGGATAAAAAGCAAACTGAAAACTCAGTGACTCCAACACAATTCCCTTTTCACTCACACGAACCTGACTTAAACACCTACCGCGCAATGACATCTTCCTGCTAACGAGTGTGTTCCATGAGGTCTGGGCCGCCTGAGACCTGTCTGAAGGTGCATTCATTCCAGTAACTGGCACCCGATACACAGACCTTCTCTAAATAATCGTTGAATAAACAAATGAACACGTTTAAGTCCCTTTAACCTTCTTTTGGTGTAACAGGAAAAGGCCCACATATAAAATCTGATACCCAAACATAGGCAAATGATAGGTAATCCATGTGTATGTCCAAAATCTATTTTAGCGCCCCTTCAAGGAAAGCAAATGCTTCTGAAGCCCAGAGGAGAACACGTGACACTAAATGCCCCTCTTTCCAGCTTCTGAGGGACGGCATGTGGTTTTAAACTGAGGCAAATGTGACTACATGTGCGATCCTTGAATTAACTCTCTCATTAAGCGCAGGTCCCTTCCTGCCCCTCCCCCGGCCCCTCCCCACCCCGGGCGCAGCCTATCATTAGCGGCTATCTGGAATCGACAGGAGAGTAATTTGAACTCTGGTTCCCAAGGGCCTATTCTTTTACTTCCTGCTGTAGGAATACGGGGCGTATTGATTAGATATCAGACTGTAATGGGCTTCCAATCTCTCTGCCTTAAGATATATGATGGAGATGACAGGAAACAGATACCCTGTTACTACTTGTAAATAGTCTGGTTGAACAAAATGGTTGGTAACCGTTTCGGTGCCGGTGGCTCTCGGCACCAGGAAGAAGCCCCTTTAGCATTCTTTCCATGGTAACTTCTTGGAAGGGAAGTCCTTGTGGGACCAGAGCCACTGTTGTCCCAAGGTTGTCCTCAGCTCTGGAAATTCTGTGGGAAGGAAGACCTCCCTTCAGAGTGGACGCTTGAGAGTTGTCCTGATTGAGCGGGTAGCCATTCCCTTCTCCAGGAGATCTTCCCTGACCCAGGGATCGAACCCGGGTCTCTCCTGCATGGCAGGCAGCTTCTTTCCCAACTGAGCCACCAGGGAAGCCCGCTCAGATGCAAACCTCATAGCATCTCCAGCCAGCCTGCCCCATGTGACAGCTGTGAGGAAGGAGAGTTGGAGGCTGAGCTGAGGCCAGGGCAGAGCTCCTGCCGCTATGAGCAAGACCTGAAGGCAGTCACTTCGTGAGGCCTCAGTCTCCTCATCTGTAAAGTGGGAAACATTCCCATCCCCAGCCCTGCTGCAAAGATGGAGTACAGCGGTGCCTCCAGAAGCGCTAAGACAGCGCCTGGCGCCCGCTTCGTTCTTCTTTCCCACATCCTTGCCTGCCCCTGGAAATAGAAGCTTCCCCAATGCCAGAATCGTAACTGTCCCTCGGGTTGGGGGAAAGGAGGGCCACGCCCAGCTCATCTCCTCGTGTGGCACATCCCAGACCCACAAAGAGCACACAGTGGGGCCATTTGTAGGCAAATGGACCAAATGTCCCAAACCAGGCTGAGCTTTGTCAACGCTGGAGTAAATCCTGGTTCGACAGTGCCAGCGGCAGCCTGGGCGCTGATAACTGCCTGTTTGAAGTTGACCTCGGTGTGCTTTGTGGGTTTTGCCCGCTTCCTGCACTAGGCCGGTGATGTTCGAGTTCTCAGGCCCCTGACTCACCGCCTGCTAGCTGCAGAGGTAGGTTCGGAGCTGAGCGCTGACATCTTCCTCCTCCCGCTGCACAGCACACAACGGGGAGAAGCATCATGTTGCACTCCCCGATCTGGGCTTGATTTTCCCCAGAAGAGGGTTATCTTCTACTGGATCATCCGTTTCCTCCCCTTTTCTTATCACAGCAAAGATGACTCAAACAAATTGAATGCTGGTTCCAGGACAATTCCAAAGGATGACTGTAAATTTTTAAGGGGGAATACAATGTAAGCTTATACATTTTTAATTATGCCAGGCCTGCTGCTCATACTCATTTATTACTAGTGGTATCAGCCACTTATCAGGCCGCTTCTCTAATCTTTGCCCTGCAAACAGACATGACCTCTGGTCAAGTAAGATTAATGAAGAATTAAAAATGGCTACCTGCTGGGGTCTGATGGAAAAAGAGGGAACAAAACGCCAAGAACCCCAGTGAAGCCTGGATTCTACACCAGCTTTTCTGGGCTTCTGCTTCTGTGGGTGAAGAAGAACTCCAGTGGACCCAACCTCCTCTCTGCTAGCATTTCCCCGCTTCTCCTTCCTCCCCTGCCCCCATCAGAGTCAGGAGATCAATAAAACCAGCCTTGAGAGAGGAAGGAACCGATCTTGAGGCTGGTATCAGATGCCATATCTCTGCAGCCCGTGGAGGAAGGCCAATGAGCAGTGAGTGACCTGCCTGCATGTTCCAGAAACACCAAATTCATATTATTGGCTTAATCAGCATTGTCCCTCCTAGAGGTTGCTCTTAATCAGCCCGGGAGATGATTAGAGAAAAGAGCTGTGACTATTACCTTCAATACAGAGGCTTCTGGCCAAGAAAGAAGCAGAGACCTACAAAATGATGGGTGCTGTCGACCCAACACTCAGCTTAGCCCAGGCCCTGTGCTTGGTTCCTGAGGTGTGGTGTCTCCTTTCAGCCTTGTAACAACTCTGTGAAGACAGTCTGATTATTCCTGTTCTGCAGATGAGGATAACTGAGACTTGAGGTTGGGAAGCTGTCCTCATTTGCACCACTGGCCGTTAATACACAGATGTCTGCCTGACCTGTCCCCGGCACCCCAAATCCCAAAGTGAAGGCTGACTCTGAGTCCCCATCATGTCAATGCTACCTGCTCTCCAGCAGGAGGATAAAGGAGGAGGTACAAAGAGGTCATTTAATCCAGATGCTCATTTTTCAGATAAGGAGACATAGTTCAGAGATGAAAAGTGACTTGCCCAAGGTCACACGGCAGAGCCAAGACTCCTGATTCTGCACTGTCAGCCCCAGGCTCTTGGCAAAGATAAAACACACTTGTCTGCTATGCCCGCATCACTCGTTAGCAGGAAATATACAATTCCTCAATGGTGTGGAACTATAAGGGTCAGAAAAATGGGAAGACAGAAGTTTGACATAATACAAGTGATGTTCACAGGTCATTTTATTTATTCAACAAACTTTTATTCAGCGCCTATGGATTTAAAGGGCTTCCCTGGTGGCTCAGTGGTAAAGAATTCACCTGCAGTGCAGGAGACGTGGGTTCAATCCCTGGGTCAGGAAGATCCCCTGGAAGAGGGCATGGCTACCCACTCCAGTATTCTTGCCTGGGAAATCCCATGGACGGAGGAGCCTGGGGGGCTACAGTCCATAGGGTCACAGTCAGACCTGATTTAGTGACTAAACAACAACAGCAAATACATATAAAGCACAATTGAGGTGTTGAAGTTTTGGCAATGAAAAATAGGTATACACTAAAAGTTTGCTCGTGTGTTTGCTTTGTGTGTTTCTTTTCTTTCTTTCAAGTAGTTATAGTAGGGATGAATTTGAGCTTATAAGTAAAATGAGATAAACAGACTTTTTAATTAATAAAAACTACAATTACCTATAGACATGCCTGACAAATTAAGGTATCAAAACATACATTTGCTTGAGAATTTATCTTGCTCACCCAATATGCTTTTTACAGTGTTGAAGTAATCAAGTTTTTTTTACATTCACTAGTTATGAAAGTAAATAAAAAGCAAACTAAAGTAAAAGCACTTCTAAATTGGATGTTATTACCTAGGCGTAAAACGCTGAATATTTTAGAAAGAAGGAATAATGACACGACCCTTTGCTGAGGACTTGCCCCAGACTGGAGATTCCACAGACATTACCTCATCCAATCCTCTGGAAACTCTTGCAGGGTACTATTATCTCCATTTTACAGGTGGAAAAGAGAAAGTCTCATGAAGACCAGACAGCAAAGAAATACTCAAATTCATTGCAGAGTTGGTATGTTAGGTAAGATACCCACCCCCGCTTACTTACAAGAGGTGATACCATTTCAGTGATAAAATAATAATCATATGTTGAGCATTTGCAGTGTCTCACGTATCCTGCTAAGCACATTTCAGACATTCTTCTATTTCATCCTCTCAAGCCCAGAAGGGAAGCACTACTATTATTGGCTCCATTTTATGGAAAAGAAAACTAAAGCACAGAGAGGGTAGGTAACCTGTCCAGGGTCACACAGCTAGTACATGATAGAGCCGGGAATGGAATCCAGGAAGTACAGCTCCAGCCCTGCACTCTTAACCATTTGTCTTTGCAGTCAGAAAAAATACAGGGCAGCATGGATAGGTGTAGTGACCCTGAAATTTGGTTTTATGGGATAGATCAAAAGATTCCAGAAGGGTGGAAGAGGGGAAAAAAGCTAAGCAACAGAGAACAGTGAAATCAAGAATCCTATAAATATCATATCGCAATTATCACTTATTCCATCAATGCAAATATGGTTTAAAGGGAAGCAGTTGCTTCAGGTTGTATTTTCACTTAGGATTTGGATGAGATGTTATCCTCCCACACATATTGTATCATGTATTTCCTTAAGACAGAGCACACAGAGCGGTCCATGCCGAAAGCTCTAGTTTTCAGAGAGTTGTGGACTTTTGATTTTCCCTGATGAACTTGTTACCCAGTAAGGCCATTCCTAGGGCTGAAGGACCCTTGCTCATTACAATAAACTTGCCTAGCTTTTTGGTGTGCATGCAGTCAGCCGGCTGTGTCCGACTCTTTGCAACCCTTTGAACCATGCTGCTGCTGCTGCTGCTATGTCGCTTCAGTCGTGTCCGACTCTGTGCGACCCCGTAGACGGCAGCCCACCAGGCTTCCTGTCCCTGGGATTCTCCAGGTAAGAACACTGGAGTGGGTTGCCATTTCCTTCTCCAATGCATGAAAGTGAAAAGTGAAAGTGAAGTCGCTCAGTCATGTCTGACTCTAGCGACCCCATGGACTGCAGCCTACCAGGCTCCTCCGTCCATGGGATTTTCCAGGCAAGTACTGGAGTGGGGTGCCATTGCCTTCTCCGCTTTGAACCATAGCCCACCAAAAAACTAGGTCTACGTATTCAATGGGTGAAGAATCTGCCTGCAGCGCAGGAGACACAGGTGACGCGGATTCAATCCCCGGGTCGGGAAGATCCCCTGGAGGAGGAAATGGCAACCCGCTCCAGTATTCTTGTCTGGGAAATGCCATGGACAGAAGAGCCTATTGGGCTACATGGGTTCCAAAGAGTCGGACACGACTGAGCAACTGAACACGCAGGCGTGGGATTAGCAAAGTTCCTTCCGCTGACACTGGGCATGCTTTCTTCACGCTGGGAACTGCTGACTGGCTTCCCCCCTCAGTCTTCCTTCACGGTTTCCCAGTGGCTTCTAGAAGGCTCTGAATGCCCTGCTCCACTGTTTATACTTCAGGGCATGGGAATGTTTGGTTGTAGGGATATGGGGCCTTTTCCTTTGCTATTCTGTTCATCTGACTCATAAATAATTCTCCAGGTCACCCTTCGCCAACATGAGCATCTTGTCCTCATAACAAGCAGTTCATACAAATATCATTCCTAGCCCACAGGTGAGGGTCATCCAATAAGTACAAGGTCAGAAAAGGGCTGACAGTTATTAAACTCCTATCTGCTGCCAGGTTCTGTACGTACATTATCTCATTTAACTGTCATAGAAACCCTGAGAAATTGGTGTTACTTCCTCCATTTTATAGGTGAGGAAACTGAGTCCTCTGATTTACCAGATTTGTAAAATGGACTTAACGTTAATTGTTACAGCTAGCATCCATTACTTTCTTGCTATACAAGAAATCACCTCTGCTGCCCTTCAAATGATAGTTCAGTCAGTTTCGCAATAACCCCAAGAGGAAAGCAAAATCGTTGTCCCTGTTTCATAGCTGAAAATACTGATATGCAGAGATGTCAAGCAACTTTTCCAAAGTCACATAGCTAGGAAGCAGTTTGAAGCCAGGAAGTATGATTTCTGAGCCTGTGCTCTTAGGACAAAATGAACAGCTACCAACTCTCCCAAGAAATCAGAGAATGAGGTTCTGAGACCGCCGTTTTAGATATGAACATAAAGGAATAGCTCTGGGCAGTTGCTAGTCATGAGGTGTTTAGAGTCAGACAGTAGCAACTGGAGGCCTGGTTCTGCTGCTTCCAGCAATATGGTCTCGAGCTTAATCACACCTGCCTTCCAGGCAAAGCTGCTGGGAACAGGAGAGAGAACTTAGGAGACAGAAGAGCGCAGCTGTAACTGAGGGCCAAGTATTGGTAGAATCACAGATAACCTATGAAGGATCCTGCTTTTACAGAGGAATCAGCTCCTCGGTGTAGGACCACGGCTTCATGGACAGGGTCTCCACTTTTAATTTCTCACCGAATCCCCTACTTTGAAAAACAAAGGGGAAAAAAACCAAAACAAAACAAAACAAAACAAAAAAACCTTACCAACAATCCAGGAAATTAGCTATACTTTCTTTGTTCATTGGATTTGCTTTTTAAAAATGAAGATAGCACAGAAATGTGTACAATGAAAGAGAAAGTCTCCACCTGTTCAGCAGGAGAGATTGTCAAGGCGTAGGTACCGTCGTTACTGTTCTGCCCTCAGCTGTCTCAGGAGCGTGTCATGGACATGCCCTCATGTCAGGACATGCGGGGCTCCTTTTTTTTGTGTGGCTACAGCAATCCTAGTATGTGGCGGTTTCATCACTTATTTTTTTATTCCTCTATTGATAGACATATAGTATGTTTCCTGCTAGTTTTAGGTATTACAGCTGAAAAAAGCATTTATATTTACCTACATATTTTTGTACAGTTGCTTTTCATCAGTTGCTTTCAATGAAATAAACCACATATCTTTCATCTGACTTATAGGGAAAATTGAGCAATTTTGTTAGCTGTATAATTTTCACAGATGGGGAAGGATTCTCTGCTTTTCTCCCTCTGCCCCGATTGACACCCCCCCGCCCCGCCCCCCAGAACTCTGTCTTTATGTAGCAGGACCGCCAAGGCAATAGCCAGATCATTAGCTTTGTCTTTAGAACCAGCTCTTTTGACTTGGTCTACTGTTTTACTCACAGTAAAAACTGATTTATGACCAAAATTTTTTTTTTTAAACTTTTTGAATCATGGACTCTCCTTTGCCATGGGGATCATGGTGGAAAGTCTACAGCAACTGCTGTGTGATTTGGGTCACACAACCACATTTTCTAGTGAGTGAAACTTACAGGACAGAGATATCCCCTCCGTCACCTCCTGAAAAACCAAAGGGATGGTCGGAAAATAGTCTGTATCTCTTCACTAAAACCCAGCATGGACGCTAGTTGCCTCTAATATCCCACAGATTTGTTTCTATTTCCCTTCCTCTTTTAAGAAGAATGACTGGAACGTTGATTTCAGTCCCCAAGCCTGGATCATTAGACTGCAAAGCTCTTCTTACGGTGAACTCAATGTGAGAGTGAATGTCTTAAATCAATTCTGCTACTTCTGGTCTCAAGCCCCAACTTGTCAGATTGCTTGTAACTCTTGGGGGTGGTTTGGCATCTGTGTAAATCTGGCTCTGTGCTCTGGAAGCCACCTGGCATTAACATGAAGACTACATGGAAACTAATATAATATTTATGTCAAATGGACTCAGGTAAAAAACAGAACTGCTTATTTCCTAGAAAACGCTATCTATGTGTATGTATGTGCACACGCCTACATAAACATAGATACGTATTTGGATTCATAGTATTGTTAATTTTTTGGTTCCTTCCCCTCCTTAGCAGCCAGCCTCACGCTAGCTGGGAACTGACGATTCTTTTTGGAGAACTAAGCAAATCTTTCAAAACAGTTTTCAAGTCTTGTAACAGCACGTTTGTGCTGCTACAGCTAAGGACCTGTCAGGCCTCCAGCATGCACCTTGATTTCAGCTCAGCAAAATGGAGCAAAATATCCATTTTTCGCATGAAATTGCCTGTGTTCTGCATGGGAATCTATACTTCTTCAGCACCCTCTGCACTTAGCAGGCTGCAGTTGGTTTTTCCTTGAGGTAGGAAATTGGGTCCAGAGGAAGAGGCGTTTTCTTGCCTGAGATGGAAAAGCCATCCGTGGGGAAAAGTGAAAAGGAAAGTGAAGTCACTCAGTCGTGTCCAACTCTTTGCGACCCCATGGACTGTAGCCTACCGGGCTCCTCCATCCATGGGATTTTCCCGGCAAATGTACTGGAGTGGGTTGCCATTGCCTTCTCCAGAGGATCTTCCTGACACAGGAATCGAACCCAGGTCTACCTGCATTGCAGGCAGACACTTTATCCTCTGAGCTACTAGGGAAGCCATCCACGGGGAAACAGAATTCAAAGTGAGAACCATGAATTCTTACTTAGAATGTTTTTTTCTTGAAAAATTTCCTTGAGAGAGCCTACAGTTGGTGGGGGTACAGTCAAATGTTTATGCTCAGCCAATACTCTTGAAAGTCTAAATTGCTGAGAACCCTTACGGTATGAGCTTATTTCATGCAAACAAATAAGCCAGCAAAAAGCATGACTATCAAAGAGGCCCTTTCTGTGCAATGGAATAGTATCAAGAGCCTCCAAACCCTTAATTTCACTTACTGGGATCAATCCTGAGGAAATAAGCCTTTATCTACATTTCCAAGCACATGTAAGGAAATTGTCATTAAAACATTGTTGAAAAGGGTGGGAAAAATTGGAAGAAAAAAATATCTATTCATGGGAAAATAGCTAGATAAATATGGCCCATCCAATAAATGGAACATTTTGCAGCTATTAACCGGAGCTTACAAAAGGAGTTGACAAGAATGTCATGGCAAACTTTTCACCTAAGTTTTATTGAAGTGTTGCAGACACACAGATAATAGCATAAACCCTAAGCGTACAGTTCAGTGAACACACACATACAACCGGTTTCGTTGTTGTTCTGTCACTGTCTTGTCTGGCTCTTTGCAACCCCATGGACTGTAGCATGCCAGGCTTCTCTGTCCTTCGCTATCTCCTGGAGTTTGCTCAAATTCATGTCCATCAGGGATATGATACACCTGGTACCTGGATGCAAAAAACATTCCTGGCACCTCAAAGCCTGCCTTGTGCCCTTATTCCGGTCATTGCTTCCTCCAGGGTAATCCCTTCTAACACTTTAGATCAGTTTTGACTGGTTTGAACTCGGTTCATGGAATCATACTCTGTGTATTCATTTGTCCCTGGCTTCTTCCACTTGAATGTTTTGTGAGACTCATGCCAGATGTTATGCAGAGTTGCAGTTTCCTCATCTCCTTTCCACTGTGTTAATATACTACAATTACCTATCCACTCCACTGTGGGTAAGCGTCTGGGTGGTTTCCGGTTTTATCCACTCTGTGTAGTGTGGCCATAGTTCTTGTATGGGCTCCTATTGGTGATCATATGCACACAGGTCCGCTGGGTCTGAACCTAGAAATAGAATTGCTGAGTCATTGGCTCTATATGCTGGGTCATTGGATCGTGGGCTTCCCTGGTGGCTCAAAGGGTAAAGCATCTGCCTGCAATGTGGGAGATGGGGGTTCAACCCCTGGGTTGGGAAGATCCCCTGGAAAAGGAAATGGCAACCCACTCCAGTACTCTTGCCTGGAAAATTCTATGGACAGAGGAGCCTGGTAAGCTACAGTCCACGGAAATCACAAAGAGTTGAACATGACTGAGCAACTTTACTTGGCTCTCTATATATTCAGTTTTAGCAGAGACCACCAAACAGTTTTGCATAGGACCACACTAATTTTATTTTCTCCAAGCAGCATATGAAAGCTCCCGTTGCTCCAAATAGTCACCAGTTTAGTGTTATGTGCCAATTTTTTTTTTAATTTGGAAAAGATGCAGCCAAATTAAAAATACAATATAATCACAGATTTTAAAAAATATTTAAATATATGAGCAGAAAAAGACCTGGAAGGAGATAATCCAATCTGTTAAGAGTCAGTAACTTTGTACAGATGACAGGATTTTGTTTCAAATATTTCTATCATTTTTCCCTAACATTTTCTTATTCTTTGTAATGAAGAAGTACTTACTACTTCTCAGAGATATAGCAGGTTCATTGTCAGACCACCACAGTCAAGTTGACTCACACGGAAGTCAGAGTTTCCCATCGCATTGCATATAAAACTTATGTTTAAATGTATAGAACAAGAAATATAGCCAATATTTTGAAATAACACTGTATGAAGTGCCGTCTATTAAAATATCAGATCACTATTTTATTTTTTTTTTCAGATCACTATTTTACTACTGAAACATGTTAACATAATATTGTAAGTTGACTATACATTCACTTAAACACTTTTAAAAAGTTATGATTACACATACTATAATCTATGTAGTGTGTAGCACCTTTATGACTAAAACAAACAATGGACATACTTAAAAGTCCGTTATTGCTAGAAAATGCTAGCCGTCATCCAAGCCTTCTGTGAGTGAATCGTAATCTTGCTGTACTAATAGCATCAAAAGATCACTGATCACAGATCGTCATAACAAATATAATGATAGTGAAAAAGCTTGAAATGTGAGAATTACCAAAATGTGACAGAGACACGTAGTGGGCAAATGCTGTTGCAAAAATGGTGCCAACACAGACCCAGGAATGCATTTTGTGAGCAAGGAGAAACCTAAGACACTTAGGAATGCATTCTGTGAACGCAAGGAGAAACCTAAGACACTTGTTCAATCCACGCTTTTCTTGATGCCAAGCCATCCCATTTCTGTTGCCCTTTCAGAAGACGAGAAAATCAGAGAATATGCCCAGAAATCAGATGCTAAGAAAACCAGCCTCTCCTCTTCCCTGCCGATACTTTCATCATAACCACAATGAAAAGTTCACAACAGCCGTCACAAAAGCTTAAATTCAAGGAATAATCAATTATGACTCCATTTAGCAAGAGGAATCATAAAGGGAATAGATCCACATGCTTTTGAAACATGAGTCAGAGAGGAAGTGAAAAGGCCAATGTGTTTCTAAGAAACTTCAGAAAGAGGGGTACATAGGAAGCTCGCTCTTGCCAGAAAGAAAAACCCATTGAAAGCTCTGCCTCCTGCAGGTGTCTCCTTCAAAACCACATCTGACATGGGTCTAATTTCCCTGCTCGATAGCATCATCATTAAACAGCCACACATCACAAGTAGCGTGTTTATCATTTGAACATTCCTTCCAAGATTGAGTCTGCATTATGGATTGTGAAAGCATAGATCCTGTCGCTTGGGAGGGGGCACAGAGGTCTATCAATGTTCCAGAAAATGAATTTTTAATACCATTTGAAAGACAGATTACAGATACTCAGAGGTTTTAACCCTCTATGACCATTTTCATACCCCAAACAAGTAAGTTTCCTTAGGCAGCTATCAGCTCTCCTTAATGATGGAAACGGAGAGAAGCGCACAGAAGTCCTTCAGCAAAGGAGCAGGTGTTTAGCTCAGGGCACTGGTCCTATGGCCAGACGACAAGTTTCCTCCCCAAGCCTCTGCTCGACATCAGGAATCACAGAGTGTACAATATTTGTCAAAACGGATGTGGGATTAAATCTGGCTATTGCCTCTTCCTAGCCATTTAATTTTGACCAAGCTACTTACTATTTTTCTGAGCCTCGGCCATCTGGGCGATGGTAATACCATTTCTGAGTTATCGGGAATATTAAATTGAAATAATATAGATAAAGCACCAGATACATGGTCACAATTGTTTTAATTGAGGTAGTAATATTCATAATGGTGTCTGGCCTTCATCCCAGGATGAAGACTTTGCTAGTGGTAGCACAGGGAGTGAGAATTTTCAAGGACAGAGGATCCATTCCTTCACTAACCTGCTAGATGACCACTTTTCTGTCTCCAAAGGCCTCTGTGAAAATGCATATCAAGATGATGATGTTCAGGGCAGCATGAGGGTGCAAAGAACAGAGGAGGGCGGTGGGTCTACCAGCAGGTTGAACATTATAGTCAAAATAACCGCTTACAGTCATTAATGCAACTAATACCAACTGTATCCCAATTTACATCAAGCTACCTGGTAAAACACTTTTCATGCGTTACCTCATTCAGTCCTCATGGCAGACTTGGGAGATCGGTACTACTAGTATTATTTCTGTTTCAGTACAAGGTTTTCTAACGTCCATACTGTGGACATTTGGGGCCGGATAATTCTTTGTTGGAGAGCTGTCTTGTGTGTTGTAGGGTGTTCAGCAGTATCCCTGGCCTTGACCTACTAGACGACAGTGGCACGCCCCCACCCCAGCCAATGGAAACAACCAATCATGGCCTCAGGGTGGTCAGGCGTCCCCTAGGAGGGCACAGCTACCCTGGGCTGAGCATCGCTGGCTGAGTCAATGAATCCAATGAAGTCATGAAGTTCAGAGACCTGCCCAGATCACCTGGCAAGCAAAGGTCAGAGGCAGGATCGGAAATCAGGCGGCAAGTTTCCTAATCCTCCCCCTTACACACCAGAACTGCTCTGTCTCCTAGGCCCAGGATATAGGTAAAGAGAGCTCTGTGTCAGGGGCGATTTGAGTGGTGGGAGGAGTCTTTGTGGCAAAGCCTCTGCTGTGCCGAGTGGCCATCTGACCCCCTGGCCACGTCCAAGGGGACCTTTCCCTGCTGAAGTTCTCCCTGCATCTAGAATCACCACCTGTGCACAGAAGCTGAAAACTGTTTCTGGGGAATGTCTCCCTTGGCCAGTTCATGGCATTTAAGAAAAAAAAAAATGACATTGGCCCCAAACCATCATCTCCTCCTTATTAATATGATTTGGCAGTGGATGTCTTTTGGCTTAAAAAAAAAATGAAGTCTACTTTCAGAGACAGAGACTTGCCTTTACCAAGCAATACAGATGACTAGCTGAGGTTCAAAATGGAAATTAAGTGAGAACATTTTGATGATGCTCAAATATGTGTCTGATATCCCAAGGGGATGAATTTCACTTAAATAAGTGATCTCTGGAGTGATTTGTTAAAAACAATTCCTTTATTGCTGGAGTCCCATCTCTGTAGCTTAGCTGGGTCTATCACAGGCAAGCAGCAAAGCCCATCACTGCACTGGCGTGCCTTGCTGTAATAATCCAGCTTCCTCACAGGTGCCTTACAGCCGCCACGTGCGTTCACATTCATCTCAACTCCTATCTGTAGGGGCTCCTTAGACACGTTACTCCTGTCCTCATTTCTACGTATGTGGAGACTGAGGCTCAGGGAGGTTGAAGTCCAGCAGTGAACACCTGGCAGAGATTCAAGTCCTTTAATCCCCAAAGGGCGGATAGGTGATGGGTGCCTGGTTGGGAGCAGGCTTTGGGAAAGGTGCGATCCGGCTTTGGAGGCCAATTCCGTCTGTTCTGCTTTGGCCTGTGACCATGTGGCCATTGACCAGCATCGTAGCTGAGCCTCCAGAAGGGCCAGGAGCGATGCCCCAGCTAACAACAGTCAAGTGGTGGGTTAGGCAGGCCCAGCCTGGAAGTACCCAGGGCTCTATGTGGATGTGTGGGTCTGTCTGCAATGCCCCACAGCCCAAGGCAGTGCAAACACACACGTGTGTGTGTGGGTGCACACCAAGTGTTAGAACACAAGAACAGGGGTACACAGACTTCTCACAGGCTAACACATAGTCAAAGCGGGGGCAGAGGGACGGGCCTCAGGCAGGTCCCCAGTGGGCTCTACTTGTGTCTCTAACTACTGCCCCAGTCTGCCTTCAGCCCCAGCTCCTCACCGCCTCTCCTCGGTCCGCAGGTGGTCAGTCGGTGGGCTCTTCTTAGGATAATTTCTTCCTGCACGACCTCTAGCTCAGTGCTTCTCCCCTTTACTGCCTCCAATTCTTCTGGTCCATAGTGAATGAGACCCTGCTCCAGACACCACGGAACAGGAGAGCCGGGAGGTCAGAGGCTGAGAGCATGTCAGACCCCCCTGGGCCCTTGGCATGCAGAAAGGGAGGGGAGAGAAAAACCAGAGGCTGAGCCACATCACCAAGGCTGACACACGACGCCTGCCACTCGCAGACCACATGACCACGCCCGAGTCAGTTACACTGTGGTGGAACAGGGTTCCCCAAAGACGGCCACCTCCTAAACCCTAGAATCTGTGAATATGTGACCTTAAGTGGCAAGAGGGGACTCGGATTGCAGACTGAGTTGAGAAAGGTTGCTAACCAGCTGACCTTGAAGTAATGAGTTTATTCTGGATTATCTAGGTGGGCCTTGTGTTATCACAAAAGTCCTTAAAATTGCAGGCGAGGCAGAAAAGGAGTCAGTACCAAAACGATGCCATGTGAAAAACACTGGACCTTCTGGGGCAGGATTTGAAGAGGGAAGGAGCCAACGTCAAGAAACTCAGGTGGCCTCTGGAAGCCAGAGCGATCAAGCACATGGATTCTTGCCTAGAGCCTCCAGAGAGGGGCGTGCCCTGCCAACACCTTGATTTTAGGCCCCGTGAGGACCCACGCTGGACGTAACAATACCCTTGTGTTGCTTCAAACCACTAAGTTCACAATAATTTACTACAGCGGCGTTAGACGCAAATGCACAGTCTGAGGCTTGATTTCACCATCTTTAAATGGGGGCAGTAACAAAGGGTATAGACCCTGCAGTGATGAGTAAATGCGACAGTACTTGTGAGGCTCATGGAGGCCCACCCGGATAAAAGGGTAACTTTCAGTGCTCATCCGATGTGCAGTGGTCATTGAGCAAGTGAACAGATGAACAAAATGAATGAACACCTGTGCTGAAGGCAAGAAGCAAGAAAGGGGGTCCAGGGTGTGTGCAGGGAAGGATCAAAGCATTTGCAAATTTAAGGTTGAGTGTGGTCCTTGCCCTTTGCTGTTCTCTGCAAAGCTTCAAGAATATGGTACCCAGGCCCTTCCTGGATTTTGACCCCGACTTTCTCTATTAATCTGCTTCTGGTGTGGTTGGTCAGCATCTCTGTGCTACCACACCAGTCCCCTCCAGAAACTGATGGATGCAAACCTCCCCTGGATCTCTCGGCCAACGAACAGCAATAGTAATAGTAATAATAATAAGGGCTTCCTAGGCGGGGCAGTGGTAAAGAATCCGCCTGCCATTGCAGGAGACACAGGTTCGATCCCTGGGCCAGTGAGATCCCCTGGAGGAGGAAACAGCTACCCACTCCAGTTTTCTTGCCTGTGAAAGCCCATAGACAGAGGAGCCTGGTGGGCTACAGTCCTCGGTGTCACAAAGAGTCAGACATGACTGAGCACACACAAAATAAGAAGAAGAATACAAGGATTAAAATCAACGATGACACTGTGAGGACAGCGGATGGTGGTGTTTCATAATATCAGGTTGGTCACAGCATGAAGTGCTAGAGCAGCCTCCGTGCTGTCCCTCAAAGTCCTGTGCTTTCCAGCCTCCGCTTTTGCCTGTGGCAAACAATCCATGCTGACGAAACCTTGTTTCTACCGAGATTGTTTTCCCTTCCTTTTTCCCTTGTTTCACAGTTCCCCTGTCCCAGGCCATTAGACGTCTAACCTATAACAGAACAGCCTGCTCTGTCTTCACTCCCCAGCATTTTCTAAATATTCGCATTCCTCAGATGCCAGCTCCTTCCTTATTTTCTCAATTCTGTATTTGTTTACCCTCAAAAGCTCCTTTGTAGCTGCCCACATGGATCTGGGAAAATGTGGAGGCCAGCCGTCTTCCTTGGGCGGCCCAGGGCCCATCAAGAGACCCGTGTTTCCATTTCTCCACCTCGGGGGCACTTTTCTGAGAACAGAACCAACAGCGAGGTCCCTGTGGACCCAGCAGCTGACCCAGCCCTTCAAACGCAAATGGTCCTCCAAGGATGAGTGCGGGTTCCCTGTAATCTCAGGTGGATTTTTAAACCCTTGGTTCCACATTTTGTAAGTAGGAGCTCCACGCTTTAGCCTGATCCACATCACATAGACCTCAGAGCCCAGGGTATTTAAAAACCAGGGCACCCTGACTGTGAACTATGCCCTCGAAGGTGGCAGCCCTTGCCCACAGATTTTAAGGTCATGAGAAAACCAGTGACCTCCCCAGGACCTCCACCTTGCCCTCCACCTGGGTTGGGGACTGACCCCTGCAGAAGGCCAGCAGGGAGAGCGCTGGAAAACAGTGAGTCGTGGGCCTGGTGCACCTGCCGAGTTCGCCCTGGAAAAGGATTAGGAGGAGTGATGTTTGGTCAACAAAAAGCAATTCTTGTCTCCAGCATGGGTTACAGCAGGACTTGCGGTCCTGGAGTTGGAGTCTAGAGTCATTTCTTGTTTAGGGAGAGAGTCATTTCCTTGCTTCACACTCTTTATTGCCTCCCCGATGCTTTTAGAAGAAGCTCCAACTGCCCTTCAGAACCTTCTGGAATCCTGCTTCTATCTGCTCCTCGGCTGCACCCACTTCCTGGCACATGGTCACCTTTCAGCTGTCCCGCACTGTTAGTGAATCCCGGCAGCTCTCCCTGCTTTCCAGACTCCAGTGCCCCTGGGACAGCTCCTGTCCCCACCTGGGTCATGCTTAATCACCCTTCAAACATCAACACAGTGGTTCTTTCCCCAGCTCCATTTGAGGTCTGTCCTAACTGATTGATTGATAGGTAGGGCATAGAAGATCCCAGCATTTTGCACCCGCCAACTCATTTACTCTTTACCACCACCCCATGAAGCAGCTAAGACTATAAACCCATTTTACAGTTTGGGAAACCGAGTCCAGAGAGCTTAAGTAACCATCCATGGTCGCAAAGCTGACAAGAGGCAGAGCTGGGACAAGAAGCCCAGTTCTGGTGTTAGCCTGGGCTCTGTACTCAGCGAGATCTGGATTTTCACAGCTGTGTAATCTTGAACTGCTTACTTAACTGACTATGAACTTCACTTATCTCATCTTAAAAAAAATGGGATTACAAAGAGAATCTATGAAAAGGTAATAATGGTCAGGATGGCTTAAAACGTAATGTGTCCTAGACACCTACCATGGAGTAAACACTTGGTCAAGACCTGGTAACTTTAATGCTTCCCTCACAGCCCTGATGGCACCAGACTGAGTCGTGGCCTGAACCCCCCTCACAGGGCAGGAACCTCAGGTGGTGCCTAATTCAGAGCTCAGCAGACCTTTGGAATTTAGTAACAGAGGAGTGAATGATTGCATCTAGTCTCACACACTTATCACACCAGGCCCATTGTGAGCACTCAATTAATATTAATCATAATGATCAATTATCAATTAATTTATAATCATAAATTAATAATAATTGTTATCCCTGTTTTCTGAGATCGTGTAACGTAACTGCAGCTCCAGTGACAGGACTTCCACTTTATCATCTGTAGTGAGTGAAGGACAGTCACAGTCTCCTAGCTGATTCAGAAGAAATGCTGCAAACTTGGCAGCTGTACCCTCTGAAGGTGGAGAGCAGGAGTCCGAATCTTATCACCCGATAAACTGAGATCGCCGTGGTTGTTCAAAAACAGGCGACCAGGGGACAGTGGAAAAGTCAAACGAGGTCGAATCCAAAACAGCCCAATCATTTACCCGCGATGGGAATCACTGACCACAGGGCCGGGGTCAATATTAGGGCAAGTTACATATCAATGTGGGGTCATTAGTTTCTGTTCTTCCCAGTTCCGGGAGAGCAGATTGGCCCTGGGCCAGCCCAGGGGAGGGGGCAGCCGGCCGGGTGGACTCTAACCGTGAAAAACAAGATGCTAGGAGGTTTTATGTTCCTAGAGCTTAAAGGTCAAACCGAGCTGTGGTTACAGTGTCCATATGCTTTCCGGATGCGCCGTCCATGGGGATGAAGGATGGCCAGCTTGCGGGAAGGAGTCGGGAGGCTGAGTCCTCTGATGATGGCCGGGACAGAAGTGCTGCTCTTGGTTGTCTGGGAGGGCTCTGGGAAAATGGCAAATGGCGTGTCAAGGGGCCAAGCCGGGGCCAGGGGATTAAGGAGGAATATTGTCCTTGTAGCTAATTATCATAATTCACTCCTTCATGGAACCCATCCTGAGGACTGTGCTGGGAGACTTCACGTGTGCTTCACTTAGTGCTCACAAACGCCTCAGGGGCAGGGCGAGGGGGATTATTCCCACACACAAATAAGCTCTGTTGGTAATGAACCCGCCTGCAATGCAGGACACCTCGGTTTGATTCCTGGGTCGGGAAGAGCCCCTGGAGAAGGGATAGGCTACCCGGTCCAGTATTCTTGAGCTTCCCTTGTGGCTCAGCTGGTTAAGAATATGCCTGCAATGCAGGAGACCTGGGTTTGATCCCTGGGTTGGGAAGATCCCCTGGAGAAGGGAAAGGCTACCCACTCCAGTATTCTGGCCTGGAGAATTCCACGGACTGTATAGTCCGTGGGGTTGCAAAGAGTCAGACAAGATTGAGCAACTTTCACTTCACACAAATAAGGAAGCTGGGAAGTTCGGGACTGCCCAAGCTGATCATCAAGCAAGTGGCAGGGAAGGGATTTCTAGCTCAATGCCATATGCCTTCAAACTCAGCCATTCGATGGATGTGGGGAGCTGCTCACCCCAAACCCATCCCCTCCTTTGTCTTCACTTAGAGGACCCTGATTCCATCATAGAGCAACCACGTGCTCCCCATACCCTGGGAGATGCTGGCTCTCCCAGAATCCCCTGCAGCTGGGATAGCCAAGGACAGGGCTGCAGGGGAAGCCGCCAGGAGGGGCTTGTCCTTCTAGGCATGAGCTCACTGTACCGGAAGGAGGGGGACAGGCTCATCTCCCCCTTCTCCTCTTGCCTCACGTGGCTTCTTGAGCCTGGAAAGAAGGAGGCCTTCTTTTTATAGTTTTCTTTTCTCCCCCCGTTTTATTGAGGTTCAATTGACAAAAAGTATATATAGATATAAGGTGTACACTTTAGGGATTTGACAGATGTATGCATTGCCAGATGATCCCCACGACCAAGCTAACTAACACAGACACATCTACACACAGCTGCCCGTGTGTGTGTGTGTGTGTGTGTGTGTGTGTGTAAAACATTTAAGATCTGTTCTTAAATTTCAAGTATTTTCAAATACACAATGCCGTGTTATTAACTAGAGTCGCCAGAGTATGTGCTAGAGCCCCATAACTTACCTTGTAACTGAAAATTTGTCAACAGATGCTAAACACACACACACACACACAACAGAATATTATTCAGCCATGAAAAGAAGCGCACCTTGTCATTTGCAACAACATGAATGAACCTGGAGGACATTGTGCTGTATGTGTGCCAAGTCACTTCAGTCGTGTCCAACTCTGCGACTCTGTGGACCACAGCCCGCCAGGCTCCTCTGTCCGTGGAGATTCTCCAGGCAAGAATACTGGAGTGGTTCGCCATTATGTGAAGTAAAACAAGCCAGACAGAGAAAGGCAAATACTGCGAGATCTCACTTGTATGTGGAATCTGAAAAGGAGGCGGAAGCAGCCTTATGCACAGAAGGCTTCTTGTGCTCGTGAGGGAAACACAGAGACCATCTCAGCGACCTCAGAACTGGGGTCATTTTCTAGCTGAAGCTACACGTACGGCCCCTGGGCCTTCTCGTCAGTGTAACAAGCAAAGCGGGCGGCCATGCACTTCCTGGCCAGGGCTCCCGAGTCCCCCAGCAGGAGCTGACGTGCCCCAGGGCCACGTCTCCGTCACTGCCTTCAGGGAAGAGACAGAATAAGACAGAGAATGAATGGAAACTGGGCAGAAGGTGCCCCATCTGAACAAGCAGCACCTGGCCCCGCTGACACACACACCCTCAAGCCTTGCTCTGCCCGCCCTCACTCTCCTGGGGCTGGGGACCCGGCCCTGCCCCCCAAGGCCAGCTGAGCCCTCTAATTGCCTTTATCATGTACTAATTCGCATTTAATAAGCAGCAGCCGGGCACCCAAACTGGAACAATGAAGCAACCTTGTCCCCACTTCAAAGAAGAAGAAACTCAGATCAAGATGCTAACAGTGGCAATAATGAAGGACCGCACATGCCTCCCTGGAGCGAATGCCGCGGTGAACCTGGAGCCGCCCGGCCTGGAGTCTGGTTGCAGGCCAGCCCAAGGCTTTGTAATCAGCCCCCTCCGAGTCCCTTGACGTTGGCAGAATTAACCCAGGCACGGTTCCTTTCAACCGGAGCCAAGTGGCAAGTATCTAGATGGATGCTGTAAGGCGGCCCCAACACTCTTCTCTGCCAGGTGTGAGTTCTTGGGGTTGGGAGACTCTGCAAAGCGCAGGGTGGGAGCCCCCGTGGCCTTGCCCTGGGGCGCTAGGATGGGCTGTCACTGTCGCACAGAACTGCCCACGCCTGGGGACACTCCCATGGAGATGGCTTTCTCAGCTGCATGTTTTAGGTCTCCGCACCTTCGTCCTCGCCACTGACTCTGTCCTTCCTCTTCTGAGAAGCCTTCCCAGACTCTTTCTCTACTCCACCAGCTCCAAACAGCCCATGATACCTTATGGAAATGGCCTGTTATATGGGCTGTGCAGTCCACAAGGACAGGTGCACACTGGCTTGAACACACTGTACATACACAATATATTCTCCTAATTCAGTATCAGGGGGGCATTAATTTGAAGAACTTACCCATGTCACATTTTACTTTACTTTCATTCCCCTCCCCATTGATTTTATACAGAGTGGGGGGTTAATTTTTCCTGTTTGCCAGTTTAAAAAAGGGCAAAACATAAGCATCTCTCCCCTTAAAGCCTGGTTCCCTTTCCCATGTGAGAAAGTCAATGATTAATAACTAGGTTGTTGGACTTTCAGACACCGTGTTGTCTCATCATTATTTTTCCCCAGGTCAGCACCTATTCGCCACACTGTCTGCTCTGGGCTCATAGAAAAATGCCAGAGAAAAATGTAAAAACAAATTTCATACACCAGTTCAGCTCCTCTGATCCTTAGAACTTGGGCTGGAACGCAGACTTCAAAAATCTGTAGCAGCCCTGCCGTAGTTAGAGGTGGTTCTGCAAAATGACCCAGAGACCGCTTCCCTGAGTCAGATCTCAGATCTCAAGTCAGGGAAGGGCAGAAGTGTGTGCACTGAGATGTCTGGGGATGCTTGCTGCAGGCAGGCAGTCTCGTGGACAGGATAAAAGATGCTTCTTGGGGTTGGATGCTAGAGACTTCTGCTTCATTTACCCACCACTGGGGACAACGCTGGCAAGAGTCCTGCCTGTAGGGATCTTTTAGTTTGGTTCGGGAAACAGGTAATTTAAACCCACAAGCTTTACACAATTTGGAATATGCAGAAAAGAAACAGAAAGGGCTCGGGGATATTGAACCCAGCCAGGGCAGTCCAGACAGTGCTTCCTGGAGGACGGGACTCTCAGGTAAAGATCTGACAGCTGAGTTATCCAGGCAACAGAAGGGAGTATAAGGGATGTGGAATCATGTCCCACGACAAGAGCACATGCAGACGCGAGACCCTGAGGAAGGGGTTTCTGACAGCCGGGACTTGCAGTGTGAGATGTAAAGTGGTGATTGTCTAAAGGCCTGAGTCTGAAGTCTCAGATTTGAGCTATGGAAGGCCAGCCATGAGCTGTGGAAGAGGCAGTGGCCATGTATGGACGCTTGTCCACATTTAATAAGTGACATTTCGGAGGGATTTGAAGGGGAAACACGGAGAGGGACAGGGCAGTGAGCTGCATGTACCCCAACTCTGCCCCATCCCTCTGCCCTGGACAGGGCAGAATTTTCCCATGACCAGACCAAAAAAGGGATCCCACAGTCTGTTCACACTGTCCATTTCAGAGAGAGAAAGCTGCTAAGACAAATGTCGGAAGGGTCAATAACACGCTAAAGGCTGATTATCAGCCGTTTAATCTGTAGTAAAGGTTTTACAAGCAAGTTTAGTTTCTTTAAGGAAAAATATGAAGCCACCGCTTTGTTACATGCACTAACTGTGCATTTACACACACACACACACACACACACAGCCCTCTGTGCCAAGTTAAATGTGTATACCAGATGGCAGTTTATTTCTAAATGCCACGTGAAGATAAGATTCGACACGCATGCGTGTGCGTATAGAAAGTTCTATGATCCTGGTTGATCTTAGATGTGCACACATTGAGAAACACACCAGAGAGTTACGAAGAAGAGCCTGACTTTAGTTAATACTCACCCTAATCCCACAAGGGCGGTGCCGTTACCTCATGTGTTGTGGGGATTAGGTCAGATCATACATGAGAAGCTCACTGCCTGATACATACTATACTTTCTGTAAATAATAGCCGGTAATATAATTATTACTTGTGGACATGCTACTCCCTTTTATCTCCCTACCTCTTGGTGGCCGTGTGAACTGGGGCAGTTCTTTCTGTTTCTCTAAGTTTCAGGCCCCTCATCTGTAAAATGGAAGGAACTGATGGCTAGATTAGGTCAGAGGATTCAAAGTGTTTCTCATTTTGGCTCAAGAGTCTTGTGTCCAAACAAAACTATATGTGAGACTGATTCAAAGTGGAGTTTTTCTGGCTGTTTTGCATAAACTCTTAGATCTTTTTTTTGTTTGTTTGTTTTTTGAAGTCTCAGACTGTTTTACTTCACATCTCAGAGCCTTAGTTCCTTCTTAAAAATGGAGCTGTTGATGCAACTGACTTGATGGGGTGGTAGCCACGAGGAACTGAAATAGTGCGTGCCAAGCGTTTGAGGTCTTACAAAGTGCCCACGTCCACCTTGATTTTATCCTACCCTTCCCATCTCTCCTGTTTGGGGAGGCCTAGCTCCCACCCCCTGCTGTGATCTCAGATTCTTCTCTGAGGGAACAGGTCCTTGGAGCCAACCCAGAGCCACTAGAGGGATGCCCTCAGTTATTCTCTCTGCCTGGGGTGGAGCAAGGGTCCTGACTGATAGCCGGGCCCCTAGCAGGCAGAGGGAAAGCACATGCTCAGAAGTATTCAGAGCATGGATGGAGCGTCAGGCTCCGAGAAGCCTACAAATCAATGAGCTTCACAATATTCCCCCTCTGTTCCTACCTGAGATCGCTCCCACTGTGCAATCGCAAGATGGGGGTGCTTTCAGGGGAGTCAGCCAGGGCGGGCTGAGGAGACAGAAGCTCTCAAGGTTCTTCTTACCAGCATTTTTAGAATCCAAGAGTGGAGGGGGGGGGAGCTTTTTCCTGTCCCAGAAGCTCAATTTATTGAGCTGAGTCAAATTACTGTACATCCTGACAGAAGCCTCGCTGCCATTGATCAGTCCTGAAGCCCTCCTCCGCGTTGCACCGCCGTTTCAAGAAAGAGCATGTGTGATCTGGGAATGACCCCTGGGCCGCATCCTGCCCAGTGGAGAGAGAGGCATCCTGGGAGGTTGGCAATCGACAGGCCGGAGACCCACCTGGGCGCCGAGGGTGGCTCCCCCCCGCCACTCTCGCCACGGCACACCAGGTTCAGTGAGCCAGGCTGGGGCTTCAGCATGCCAGAGGACAAGGAAGGAAGGGGTGAGGCAGAGCTTGGTCATGCTCTTCTGATTTTAAAATGGAGAATATTAACTTCCTAGCACCAGTTTGGATTTTGTAAATATTCTGCAGGCTTAGGCCATTGTTTGATGTATGTTGAATATTGCACTTAATGACATTTAATGGTGGGTGTGTAGTACATGTGTGTGTGTGTGTGTGTGTATTTGTGTATATCCAAATTTATGTACACAAAAAACTTGTACGTAAGTATTCATAGCGGAGCAGTATTCACAATAGCCAAAAGATAGAAACAATCCAAATGTCCATCAGGGAAAGAATAAGCAAAATCAAATCAAATCAAAAGAAAAAGAGCCTACATCTTCTTGCGCGCACGCCTGCCCCCTCACTCAGTTATAGCTGACTCTGCGACCCCATGGACTGTAGTCCGCCAGGCTCCCCTGTCCATGGGGTTTTCCAGGCAAGAGTACTGGAGTGAGTTGCCATTTCCCACTCCAGGGGATCTTCCCGTCCCAGGGGTTGAACTGCATCTCCTGCGTGTCCTGCATTGGCAGACGGATTCTTTCCTGCTGCACCTCGTGGGAAGCCGCCTTAGTGGGAACAAGTGAACAGACTTCAGTGTAAGGGCAGTTAACTGCATACCAAACGGTGAAACGAACAAAAGACAGAAAAAGAGTATCAAAACAGTCTAGAACGTCTCTGTTCTAGAGAATCCAACCATTTGCAAGCAGATTATTTGTTTGGCCCACTAGGTCGTTGGTTGACATAATTAGTTAATTCCTGGGAAGGGTTATGTGTGTGTTCTTTATTAATTGACATTTTCCTTTAACAAGGAACATAAGGACCAGGAAAAATTGTCATTATCCGAGAGTAATGGGTTTTCTTTCGAGAAGCCCATGTGTTTAACGAGGATAGCATCTTTCATCCCGCAGCATTCCAAAGGTATTTAGAAACTTTATGGGGCTTGAAATGGAGCCACCTCTGGCACAAAACCCAGGAACACCTCTCACCATTTGAGGACAGGATGTGCGGAATGCCAACCGAAACTACCCAGAGCACATAATTACCAGTTGGAATTATCAATTACCGACTGGAACTGGTCCAGGCCCCAGGCTCAACTCTTGTGACAAACATCAGGGGTTATTTAAAGACCACACATGATTTGACATCTTTGCTCTGGCCTCTACACCCTCTCAGACCCCAGAGGACAGAGTATATTAAACAGATTAAGTCTCCCCCAGTGGCTGACTCATGAGAGAGGGACCTCAGAATTAGGCACATTCACTGCATTCTGTGACTTTCTGGTCTTGGTTGCAAGCAGGGAGCTTTGAAGAGCCAAGGGCTCCAAGTGCTGTTGTGGGTCAGTTGCTCAGTGGCGTCTGACTCTTTGTGACCCCATGACCTGCAGCACACTAGAGTTTCCCATCCTTTACTATCTCCTGGGGTTTGCTCAAATTCACGTCCTTTGAGTCGGTGATGCCATCCAACCATCTTATCCTCTGTTGCCCCCTTCTCCTCCTGCCCTCAATCTTTCCCAGCATCAGTCTATTCCAATGAGTTGGATCTTCACATCAGGTGCCAAAACACTGGAGCTAAGTGCAGTGTCTTTTATCTGGTCCAGGACACCAGCACGTAACAATAGGCAGGTGCCCAGAATGATCTAGAAGTATCTTCATGCAGACAGATGTAGGGAGGCTGCAGGGTGACTTTAACAACTTGAGAGTTACAAAGGGTAAGCACGGGTGTGGAACTCAAACTTGTGACCCGTGTGTGAACATGCTCCTGAGTGTAATCAGAAATCCCCATGGCTTGGAGATGGATGCATTTGTGAATTCATATTTGGCTGTGCAGATGTGGCTTTGGGTTCGTTGGTTTTTTCAGTTTTATTTGTTTATTCAGTAGCAATAAGCTATTTCCAGACAGCAGCACAAGACTCAGTCCTTTGCAGTGTCCAGTCAATGAACAGATAGAGCAAGGAGTCAGGCAGCTATGGCTCCGTGTGATGAAAGTGCAAAGCAGGTAGCTGCAAGTGAGTTGACCCGTGTGAACGTCTCTGGTCGCCTGTGCTCACATAAGGATGCCTAACTCTGCATTACAGTGTGCTTGGAAAATAGCAGAAGTTTGCCAAAGGGCTGGAAGCTGGGGACACTGGGACACTTTATGGTGAAGTGAGGGTCATCAGTGGACCCTTGGAGAGGTGCCCTTCGTGACGGGAGGTTCGGGGTAACACTAAGGCTTGAACCGCAAAACATGCAGCCACAGTAACTGCACTCTGTCCCCCTCCCGCTGAACCAGCGTGACTGTGGGTCTCATATCAGCACAGAGGAAGGGGCGTGTTTGTTCCTGGAAGTCAGGCTGTGCTATGTAAAGGGCTGGGATGTTGTGTATGTATGTATGTGTGTGTATTTCCTTGTCTGGTTCTCAAATGCCATTTTGGATCTCAAAGATCATTATAAATCCACCAAAACTGTGGGAATATAAGGTTTTTGTGGCCCATCACTGCTAGCTTGCTGTGCCTCATTAGGGTTTTTTATTAAGTGGATCATGGGGAAAAGAAGAAAGAAGGGAAGCGAAGTGCACTTGTTTTTATGCCACCTGCTCTCAGGCTCTAAACCAAGCAGCTTTTTGTCTGTTGTCTCCTTTTGACCTGAAAGCCTTCCCAAGGAGGGGTCAGATGCCCAGTGACAGTGGAAGAAGCCAGGCTGGGCCCAGCCACTCACGTTCAGCTTCCTTTCTCCCATCACCTGGATTTCTGGTCATCATGTCTGAAGTGCAGAGCCTTTCTCACCTGGAGCTCTTAAACTGGACACAGAACACAGAAAATGATTGAAGTGACTTTTCTCAACTCTCCCCAAATGATACGTAACCAGAACATCTCTGGGGGCTTCCCAGGTGGCGCTGGCACTACCGGTGCAATGAACCCACCTGCCAGTGCCAGAGACATTAGAGACACGGGTTTGATCCCTGGGTCAGGAAGATTCCCTGGAGGATGAAGCGGCAACCCACTCCAGCATTCTGGCCTGGACAATCCTATGGACAGAGGAGCCTGGCAAGCTACAGTCCATAGGGCTGCTACAGTCCATGGGGTCACAAAGAGTCAGACACGACTTAGCAACTGAGCACGCATGCATGGAACATCTCCAGATGCAGAGAAGCCCGTTCAATACCCGGAACCATCCTAGAGGCAGAGAAGTCCGTTCATCACATGCAGTGCATGGCTTAGAACCTAATTCTCTTGCAAAACCTAAACTTCCAGAGGCTTCTAGAGTGAAGTTCTCACGCAATGCTTGAGACAAACCCGTCTCCTTCTGAAAAGCCTGCTGTGACTCAGGGACTTCCTGTGGCTATGTCCTTTGGGTGTCCCCCTGATGCTACATTTTCAGAGGTCCCTTCCTAAAATAGAGGCCCTTGTTCCCATCAGCCTCTGCATCCTAGTTCTTTCTTTCCCTGTGGTTGTTAAAAACCTTTGAAATCTTCAGCTGTTTACTTATCATTAGCCTCCTCTTCCTAGTGGGCAAACTCCATAAGAGGCAAGGTTAATCTTTCTTGTTCACGTCTGAACCATCATCAGCATTTAAATCGCAGTGCATGGTATGTTCTCAATAAATACTGGTGGGGTTGATGAATTATTGATCCATATCAAGATTTACCAAGTCCTAGGAAAATACTTGAATATACAGAATTAAGTGGCTTTCTATTCCACATGTGTGCGTGCACACACACATACACATCCCAGAAACATGTTTCTTGATTTTTTTCGCTCCTTTTTGTGGACTTCCTAAACTTAGCACACGCTTCCCAAAAGGCAGGGTCATAAATATTCAGCCTGGTCTATCCCTGACTGCTAAGACCACATTAGCCCAAAGCTGCCCGTGTGGTCTTGCGGGAAGGGTGGCTGGCTGTCTCCTGGACGGACGGCAGGATGCCCACAGGTGGGCGGGAAGGGATGGAGGAACAGGCTCTGGAATAGGAGACAGACACCCCTGCCCCATTCATGGCACTGAAAGAATGATGGGAGAACCTCCCGATATCGATCGCATCCGCTCGGCTAATAAAATTGACAAGAGTTTGTCACAGTGGCTCTGTGGCTCCGGCAGGAGAAGTGAATGGGAGTATTCCGGAGGGGTGCGCAGGGGCAGCTCTGGAGGGAGCGGCTGTGGGACGGAGGGGTTTTCTAGGGCGCCAGGGCCTGCCCAGACACGCGGCTCCCCGCACCAGGCCCAGGCACACACTAGACCTTGCTGAGCCCTGAGGAGCCAGCGCTGCCCCACAGGCCTAGCACCACAGGGCAGTCTGATTCCACGTTCATTCGTCAGGTGGTGGCGGTCAGATTTCAGCCAGTGCCTACGTGAGCGTGCCGACAACATCCAGTGGCGACTGCCTAAACAACTAACAACCTACAGGGCGTGCGTCTCTATCCACACACTGCACGTCTGTATCGGTGTATCTCCTCCAGCAATAGCTAATTTTGAACACGGAACTGTAATACAATGTGTTAGTTTCAGGTGTACAGCAGGGTGACTCAGTTACACATACATATATGTGTGTGTGCATACATGTGTATGTATGTATATTCTTTTGCAGATTCTTTTCCGTTAGAGGTTATTACACGGTATTGCATCTAATTTCCTGTGCTCTACAGTAGTGATATATATTTTACGCATAGTAGTGTGTGTACAGTAACCCTAAATCCCTAGTGTGCCCCTCCTTTTCCTTCCTTACTTGGTCACGTTCATGCATTCCATCGTATTTATATACTGTATCTGTGTCTGTGCGCTCAGTCGTGTCTGACTCTTTGCGACCCTCTGGACTGTAGCCTGTCAGCTCCTCTGTCCTTGGAAGGCTCCAGGCAAGAATACCAGAGTGGGCTGCCACTTCCTACTCCAGGGGATCTTCCTGACCCAGGGATCAAACCTGCATCTCTTGCTTCTCCTGCATTTCAGGCAGATTCTTTACCGCTGCACCCACTGCCTGGGAAGCCCTCTCCTTTTAATAAGATCAATCAATTATTTTAATGGAGAGAAATTAAACAGAATCTGGTTTATTCTACTTTTAGCACTGCTGTATTTTTAGTCTCTAACAATGATATGAAAAGCAAATAAAATCGTGAATAGAAGGGAAGTTGGAAAGGGGCACCCATGTAGAAAATTATGAGCATTCAACTGAGAGCAGGATAAAGAATAAGAATATTTTAACCCTGAACAATTGCTCCAATATTGAACATATATTAATTTGAATGCCTGAAAACAATATTTATCTGGAAAAATAATAAAGTAATAAGGCATGTGCGCACGCTCAATCGCTCAGTTGTGGCCCATGGGCTCCTCTGTCCATGAGACTATCCAGCAAGGATATGAGAGTGGCTTGCCATTTCTATCCCAAGGGCATGGTGGATATTAAAATGTTATTTTGAATATAAATGTTAAAAATATAATTGGATCAAGTAAAAACATAACAAATGACTGCATTACAAATTTTTGACTATAAAAATACTATAAGAAAATTAAAAACATTTTAAGAGAAAAATACTACTGACTGGTGGTGGGTATTCAAGAAGCTTTTGATCCACATATAAGCAATATGTTAATATCAAATGATGAAGCTATTTGAAGTCACTTATGATTATAAAAATAAAAATGTATACAGTTAATCACAGTTAACTTAAAAATATTAAAAATTATATCATATATGAAACGAGTCGCCAGTCCAGGTTCGATGTACGATACTGGATGCTTGGGGCTGGTGCACTGGGATGACCCAGAGGGATGGTATGGGGAGGGAGGAGGGAGGAGGGTTCAGGATGGGGAACACATGTATACCTGTGGCAGATTCATTTTGATATATGGCAAAACCAATACAACATTGTAAAGTTAAATAAAATAAAATTTAAAAAAATTATAAAGAAGACACTTTGTAACATCCGTAAGCACATTACACAAAGATGACCAGGATGAAGCTTTCCTTCCAAACTGGGTTTCGTGGATGTACATTGAGAGAGGCCCTGGTGATGTAAATTCTGAACCGCAGGATTTGCACAGTTAGTATTCCAGTCCCCTCCATTTGCTCTATGCAGTGGTGATTTTCAGCTCTTCTGTAACCTGACTGTATGGATGAGCTGAGATTTGATAGTGCACTACTATCAGAATGTTGCTTTCAGATTGTTCCTGTCTGTGTATACACTGAAGCAGTGAGTGGGGTTTGTATGCACAGTTGGCTCTCATTACTCTCCATAGTAATGTTCTGTAAGGTCAGAACAAACACTGAATTCGCTGACACTGAACCACTGCTCCTAGGGGAAGCACAGGGCTAGGTTCCTACCAACCTCCAGTCATAACATTTTCATCAGCTGATCAACACATGACCTCGTTTGATGTGTTTCTGGTTAAAGACAAAGGCACTTTACTTAATATCTATTGTTGATTCATTAACAATGAACTCATGCCCAACAGTACTATATCTCATGCCTGAACGAAGCTTATCTAATGTCTCTGTTTTCTCCATAAGACATGTCACAGCATGCTTGCTCTTAGGTACACTGCACAGAGCTTCAGCAGGGTAACTGGGGGCCCATTTAAACAGAAAAATCACCAAGAAAAAGCACAAAAATGTGGAAGACATGGCACTACAAAGACTATAAAAAGGACACTGTCTACAGTATGAGAAGTGAAACAAGAATGTCATCTTGTTTGACCTCAGTTGGAATCACAAGCATCAGGCAGCTTGGCTCTTTTGCTTCTCTGCTGTCTGCCCATGAATGACTGCAAAAACACTGCAAGTATTGATTTTGGAGTTACCCATAAATTTCAGCAAAAAGGCAAATTCACAAATACAAAATCTGAACAGCAAGAATCAATTCTACATCTTTGGGGCTATCGCTGCATACATCCTTGGGTTGAACACAAAATGAAGTCCAGCACTTGCTTTCTTTGAGAAAGCTGGAAAGGAAGCATTTAATAGCCATCCAACCAGATAAAGATGGAGAAGGTCTGGTCTGGGGCATTTTGTCTAGAAGAGTGGATGTTAGATTCGACCTTTCACCATGACTGTCTTCCAAGACCTTCTTAGCCTGCTCCTCCGGATTCCAGCCCCATGTGTGCTGCCGCTTATTCCAACGACTCAGTCTGTTTCTCACCATGCTGAGCCTCGCTTTTTCCACCTATAGATGGGATAATCTTAGAACATACCTCAAATGGTTGTTATAAGAAATGATTGTGATAAGGCAGGTGACAGGGTCCCTGGCAGGGTCCTGCTCGAATTCAATAAAACTATGGCAACAAGGGAAGAGAAAACTTCAAGGTTAATTTTCTTTTGAGGAAAACAGAGGTTGGAAATTCAGTTCTCCTGATGGCTGGATTCTTGTCTGTTAGGAAGGTCCCCACATTTTATCATTCAACACAGCCCAAGGGGATCTATAATTAAGACTTCTATTTCGCAATCCAGGGAGCTTTCGACCACCTGAAAAAGGATAAGAATCCATAGTTACCACGTAAGGATCAAAAGTTACCAAAAGGTCCCCATTCTGTCTCAAAGTCAGTCTCATTATCAGTTGGCTTCAACATAAATGTGAGGTCTTAGATTTTTTTTTTTTCTCAGATGGCAAAGTCATACATTCTCTTTGTCCTCAGCAATGTGTTGTCTAAAAAAACCAACTGAAAACAGTATTGTGATCCAGTGAAAACACGGTTGGATTTTGAGTTGTACTGACCCGCATTTGACTTCCTAGTCCTGTCTCTTACACAGTGTGACTTTTAGGCAATTAAATTATCCCTCTGAGTTTTTCACTTTTCCTTCTGAAAAATAAGCGTGATGACACATCGTTTGTATTTGTGTTGTTGCTGTTTGTCAAGCTGTTTTTAAAAGACCTAGGCTGGGTGTCTCACACCCCCTAGGCACTAAATAACCACAGTCATCGTGCATTATCACAAGTCACTCTTACTCTGATTATTATGAACACCCCTGAGCTTTCTGTGTATCAATTCACATTTCCGTTTGGCTTCCTCTTTTTCGATCTCCCCCCCTCCCCCGCCCTGATAGAAAAGGGGACTAACTGTATTGCAAGACAGAATCTTTACTTGGAATCTGAACCTTCAGCAAGAAGTGAAATGTATCAGTGTGTGAGTTAAGGCTTTGCATTGACCTCCACTTCCTTGAAATCTATTTCAAAAATCCTGAGGGAAGCAAGACTCTGATAGCATGACGGTGGAGGAATGACCCGGAGTGGTTATAAAATAAAGACTGTTCGAGGGCCAAGCTGGAATCTAACAGAAAGGAAGATAGAAATCCTCCCTGCTTTCTTCCCAAAGCCAAGGAAGCTGCTCAACATAATTATTTTTTAAAAATCCCCATTGCAGGGGAGGGAGGTGGGAGGGGGGTTCAGGATGGGGAACACATGTACACCCATGGCTGATTCATGTCAATGTATGGCAAAAACCACTATAATATTGTAAAGTAATTAGCCTTCAATTAAAAAAAAAATCCCCATTGCAAATTCTTATAACGTAATATATATTTCAAATACTCTGTTTAAAGCAAGGTTGAGAGGGTTTTTTTTACCTTAAAGAGATAAGAGGTTTATCTTTTGCTAGTTAATAATTTAACAATTCCAAATGTGAGTTTGATCATTTAATGTTTTAAAATAACATATTTATATATGTGTGTCCATGTGTATATGTGTGTGTGCACATGGACACTTCTGCTCAGAGAAACATGAAGATCCATCCGAGGGAAGTTACCAAGTTGCCATTGGTTCTGGGGCTACTTGGAGGTGATGGAATTCCAGCTGAGCTATTTCAAATCCTAAAGGATGATGCTGTTAAAGTGCTGCACTCAATATGCCAGCAAATTTGGAAAACTCAGCAGTGGCCACAGGACTGGAAAAGGTCAGTTTTCATTCCAGTCCCAAAGAAAAGTAATGCCAGAAGATGTTCCAAGTACTGCCCAATTACACTCATCTCACACGCTAGCAAAGTAATGCTCAAAATTCTACAAGCTAGTCTTCAACAGTATGTGAACCGAGAACTTCCAGATGTTCAAACTGGATTTAGAAAAGGCAGGGGAACCAGAAATCAAGTTGCCAATCATAGAAAAAGCAAGAAAATTCCAGAAAAACATCTACCTCTGTTTTATTGACTACGCCAAAGTCTTTGACTGTGGATCACAACAAACTGTAGAAAATTCTCCAAGAGATGGGATTACCAGACCACCTGACCTACCTCCTGAGAAATCTGTGTGCAGGTCAAGAAGCAACAGTTAGAACTGGACATGGAACAACAGACTGGTTCCAAATCAGGAAAGGAGTACGTCAAGGCTGTATACTGTCACCCTGTTTATTTAACTTATATGCAGAGTACATCATGTGAAACTCCAGGCTGGATGAAGCACAAACTGGAATCAAGAGAAATATCACTAACCTCAGATATGCAGATGACACTACCCTTATGGCAGAAAGCAAAGAGGAACTTTGAACATCTTGATGAAAGTGAAAGAAGAGAGTGAAAAAACTGGCTTAAATCTCAACATTCAGAAAATGAAGATCATGGCATTTGGTCCCATCACTTCATGGCAAATAGATAGGGAAACAATGGAAACAGTGAGAAACTTTATTTTCTTGGGCTCTAAAATCAATGCAGATGGTGACTGCAGCCATGAAATTAAAAGATACTTGCTGCTTGGAAGAAAAGCTATGATCAACCCAGACAGCATGTTAAAAAACAGAGTCATTACTTTGCCAACAAAGGTCTGTCTAGTCAAAGCTATGGTTTTTCCAGTAGTCATGTATGGATGTGAGAGTTGGACCATAAAGAAGGCTGAGCACCGAAGAATTGATGCCTTTGAACTGTGATGTGGGAGAAGACTCTTGAGAGTCCTCTGGACTGCAAGGAGATCCAACCAGTCCATTCTAAAGGAAATTAGTCCTGAATATTCATTGAAAGGACTGATGTTGAAGCTGAAATTCCAATACTTTGGCTACCTGATGCGAAAAGCTGACTCATTAGAAAAGACCCTGATGCTGGGAAAGATTGAAGGTGGGAGGAGAAGGGGACGACAGAGGATGAGATGGTTGGATGGCATCACCGATTCGAAGGACATGAGTTTGAGCAAGCTCCAGGAGTTGGTGATAGACAGGGAAGCCTGGCATGCTGTGGTCCATGGGGTCACAAAGAGTCAGATGTGACTGAGCGACTGAACTGAACTGGGGCTACTTGATGATAAAGTGATTGGTTTATTTCTTTATGTGTGCAGGGTTTTTTGTTGCTGTTGTTAAGAAGAATGGAAGAATTGAATCGACTACAATTGATTTAGTTCTTACCACTGCATCTGGATTTACAGTTTTCTCAAGATAAAAAGTTAGAAAAGGGGAGAAGGGGAGGGGAAGGCGGAAGTGGAGGTGGGGAAGAGAGGAGAGTTCCAGCATCTCTCTCTTGTGATCCGGGATCCACAGTGACCACCGTCACACCTGCTTATAATGCTCCGTCCTCACCGTTGCTCACATGACCACCTCTCCATGTGGGCTTTTATCTATACAAGGGCCGAGACGATGTCTTATAAATCTTTGTAGCCCCAGCACCTGGGATAGTGTCTGTCATCTAGGAGGCATTCAGTACGTGTACACCACGGGAACCAAACCTCGTCTTATGTATTTCCTCTAATAGGTATGGTGCTACACTCTGTTGAGATTGTGAGTGTTACTGGCTTTATTTCCCCATCTGTGGTCTCAGGGATCCTAGTCCATGGCTTGAGTGACACAGGCTCCTCAGTTGTCACCCTGCAGCACAGCCACCCAGGGGCCCGGACATGAGACTGAGGGAACTGGCAACATGTAACCTGGACAGCAGCGTGTTGCCAAGGCCCAGATGTGGTTTGTTCTAAGGCACACTCAGGGTGGAGGACCCCGGTCCAGGAGGGAGCTGGAATTCCACTCTGAGTAAACAAGATGAATGCAGGGCTCCTTTGAAGGGCTCTGCAGACAGTCAGACGGCAGGCATGAGCAAGCGGGTTTGGAATGGGGTCTTAGGGGATTACCCTGGCTCCGGGGGTCCTGGCAGGGGTCTGGGGGAGAGTCGGCGGTCAAGCCCTGGGCGGGGCGGGGGCCTGCATCTGGGCTTAGGGGAATCAGATGGTTTAGTGTGTGAGGGTCCTCACCTTGCACATCGGGGAATCCTGTCTGCACTGTTGAGGGAGGTTCTGTCTCAGGCCACCTGGGCCCTGGCGAGAGGCTCCAGGATGGAGCAGAGAAGGGCTGCCTTGCTGCTGGCCAGGGCACCCCAGGGTAGGGCTGGGTAGACAGGAAAGAAGGGGATTTTTTTTTTTAAAAGGCAAAGAGAAGAACAGAAGAAGAAGGGAAAGAGTTTTGCAAGCTTAGAAAGTGGAGGGTCTGGAGCAGCTGTGGATCTGGGAGCAAGGGATGAAGGAAAAGGCATCTTCTGAGGATTGCTTATTAATTAGATTCTCTCTGGTCTTCAGAAGACAAAAGGAAAGATCCTGTTTTCTTCCTTTTTAGTTTTTCTTGACTGCTGGACTAGGCTTCTTTGAGATGAGGTTTCCTGAAATACTGTGCTGCATGGGACCCCAGCGTGTGTGTGTGTCTAAGTGTGTCTATGCGTGTGTGTGATTTTGTGCATATATTTTTGTATTTATCTGTGTGTCTGTGTCTAAGTGTGTCTGTTTTTGTATCTATCTGTGTGTGTGTGTATTGATCTAGGCAGCAAATTCATTCTGGGCTCAGTCTGGACCCACACTGCTGAGATTCACACCACAACACTGGCCCTCCTACCCCTGCGTCTTCATAGAGTTGCTCACTCCTGTGACTCAGTCTACTCATCAGTAAAATGGGGATCATCAGAGTCCCTGCCTCGGGGGCTTGCTTCGAGGATTAACTAGGGGCACATAGTATTACCCGGCGCACAGCAAGCACCCACCTGGGTACGTGTCAGGCATCAGCACGTGCCCACAGTCAGCAACTCTGCGGCACAGACGGGGGTCTTCCCCAGCACCCTCTCCCTTTAGGGACCAAGTACCCTCTTTCCTGGGAGCTGAGGGGCTTTCTAGGACCCAAGATGGTTCGGTTTAAAACTGAGACAGTCCCGGGCCTACAGAAGCAAGCTGGCCACCCTATGGATCATTGTCCATCCCGAGTCCCAATCCTATCAAGGTCTGTGCACAGCAGACTCGAGTGCCATTGGGTCTCCGAGCCAAGAAATGGCCAGACTCTGGGGAGGATCACTTAACTCTTCCTGGGGCTCTCGTTGTCCCAGTGTGTCTGGGCCAACCATTGCCTCATGCCTTCCCAGAAACAGGCATGGTTAGGGCAGGGGGAATGGTGGCCTGGGAAGGGAAGAGGGGCCTAGGACCTGCGGGGGTGGTGACTCAGCTCTGAGTCTGGGGGCTTTGTCATGACAGGCTCGGCTTTCCCAGGAACACCCCGCCCCATGCCATGACTCAGGCTTAGGTTGGGTGAAGCACTCCCCCACTCAGAGCAGGGATCCCCTGACACTTCCCAGGACGGCCAGCCAAGCCCCCTGCCCCGGCCGGTCACCCTGCTGCGCGCCTGGGCCCCGTTACGGGCACAAGAACCTTTGCCCTTTCCCATGACTCATGAGCAGAGGGACTGCCCTCCACTGCTTCTGGGGGGACCGTCCCAATTTCGGTTATTTCCCAGCCAAAACTCTTCTAAGAGAAAGTGTGACTGGAAAGCTTCCAGGCTCAGCTCCCCGGGGGTAAAGAAATGATATCTTTAGAATGACTTTTATCACTGCTACCATTTCCCGTTATTTACCCATCCTTCCCCAAGGATGGGCATGCCAAGCTCTTTATATTCTGTATATCAACCGTTGAAATAGTCCTGGGAGATACCTAGTATTAACCGCACCTACTATTTATATTATTAGTACATGATGGAGCTAAGAATTTGGGGAGTTCCACAGCACGGGCAAAGTTGCAAGGCGGTTCCTGGCAAATCCCGGTCTCTCTGTCCCTTCACACCCCCTCCCAAGCCCGGCCCCGTCAGCCCCACCCCACTCGCAACATGCGAGATCCCGTGTCCCGGGTTTTACCCAGAAAGAAATGTGGAGAGCTGAACAAGAAATGAGATTCAGAGGCAATAGGGAAAGAAAAGAAGCCAAAGGCGCAAACAACGCTTTTAGAATTTTGTCCATGAACCTGAAGTCTTTTCCCCCTTGTTTCCCTCTTGGGCTTTTTTTCTTTTTCCACGGTGATTTAGAGGCCATCTTTAGTTTAAACACCCACTTACCTCTCGACGCCCTTAGGCTCACGAGTGCTGTGAAGGGTTCCTTGCAGGCTCCTTGGAGACGTCTGCCAAATGCCACTCACCCCTTCATCTCTCTGCAATTCTGTCCATTCAGTGTTGTGACTGTATTTAGAATAATCCACATGCCTCTTCTTGATTAAAAAGAAATCTGAATAGTACCGTATTGCACATTTTAAAAGTTTCTAAGAGAGCAGATCTCAACATTTCTCATCCTAAGAAAAAAAAAAAAAAGGTGTTTTGGTGACTATGTGTGGTGACAGACACTAACTAGATTCATCATAGTGATTCTTTTGCAGTGTATGTGTGCTAAGTCACTTCAGTCGTGTTTGACTCTGTGCGACCCCGTGAACTGTAGCCCACCAGGTTCCTCTGTCCGTGAGAGTCTCCTGGCAAGAATACCGGTATGGGTTGCCATGCCCTCTTCCAGGGGATCTTCCTGACTGAGGAACTGAACCCACGTCTCTTACATCTCCTGCCTTGGCAGGCAGGTTCTTTACCACTAGTGCCGCCTGGGAAGCCCTATTTGCAATGTATACAAATGTTGATTATTATATTGTGGACCTGAAACTGATAAAATAGTCTGTGCCAATTATTCCTCAATTAAAAAAAAAAATGGTTGTGTTACTGTTTTGCAAAATATGCTCCATAAGGTCTGAGTCCCTTCTACTGCCTCCCTGGGTGCCCTTTCTCTTTCGGGTCTCTTTGCTCACTGTTTCTGGAACTTTCCAGCACTTTCTGGTGTTGTGCCTTTCCCTCTGGCAAGCCCATCCTCACTTGCCATCTCGCCCTCATTCCCCACGACTCGATCGCCTGGTCACCTCGCTCAGACGCCTTCCCTGCACCCCCCTGACCCTGGCTGTAGCTGCCCCCACCTGGCAGGAGTTCACACCCAGCTCCCAGCCGCACGTCTGCTGGGCCTGTCGAATAGGAAGGCAAATTAGAGTTCTCAGAGATCCTGGAAAAAAAAAAGAGATTCCTAGGGCCACCCCCCCGCCCCCGCCCCCGCCCCCGCCTATTTGGATTCCCTAAATCTAGACTGGCGGCCGAGGGTCTGTATTTTTAAACACAGACTGAGAGATTCTGATGAGAGGCTTCTTGGGCCATACTTTTAAGAAACTGCATGTTATTGGAATTATTTCTTTTCGTCTCCGTCAGCTGCCGACCTGCACCTATCCAGTCCTCACAGGTCAAGAGCTCTCAGGAAAAAGAAAAACCCCATGGGACCACTTTCATCCCAATGGTCCTAGTGTTCAGCCCAAGTGCTGGGCTGTAATAGACGCTTCATAAATGTGGTGACTGATCTGTGTGGTCATTCTGTCTGTAATTGCTTTTAAGCACCTACTGTCTATACAACTTTGTTCCAGGGAAACTGGGAAAAGCAACAAAAAATCAAGAGATAAAAAAACCCCTACCCTTGTGGCTGAAGCAGTGGATGTGTGAATTAGGAAGACTGAATGCTGAGTTTCAGCAGTTACGTGTGGGGGCTGCTGTTTGTCTCTCTTTTGGCATTTTCTGGACACTGTGTTATCAGACCTCAGGCTAAATAAGAGATAAGGAATACAGGAAAATGATGGCTCCTGCTTCTTTTTCTAGCAAGGAGGTAGCTGAAGGTCAGAGAGGTTGGGACTTGCTGTGAATGACAAGACCACTCGCCCGCAGAGTCCAGACTCAGGCTGGCCTGTTCCATTCCTGGCACTAAGATCTTGGTTGTCTCCCCCGGATTCATCTCGGCCATGGTCTTGCTGCAATGATCATTCACCTGGCAGGCGACCTTACTCAGCAAAGGCAGCAGACTTGGGTCTGAGCCTCTCGGGAGCTGACTGATGGGTTACCTGGGAAACTCACCTGTGGACTACCTGGGCACTGCGGTTCCACTGAGCCAGCGAGGTGAGGGTGTCCTGGCACAACCCCGCTTCCTGAGAGGAGGCGTGTCGTCATCCTTCATGCTTTCATTAAGAGGATTGAGAGCAGAAGAAGCTGAAATGGCTTCGTGTTGGCACAAAAAATCAGAGATTAATAGTAAACCTTGAAAATAGAGAAGCATCTGATTTGGGCTTTTCCATCAACAAGCCCAATAACCTAGAGGAAACTATTAACATACAAATAGACAGGCTTCCCATTAAAACAGCGGCCCACGGTTCTGGAAAAGACCTCTTCATGCAGAAAGCAATTATGACGGGAAATCGAGTCCGATTCAGGCCCATTTGCAGCAAGCTTGGAAAATCAAAATGTAAGCACTCATAATCGTGTAGACAACCTTGCTGTTGGAGGAGGGGTGGCCAGTGCTTTATTATTATTGCTATTATTATTTCACTTTGAAAGAATTCAACGTTACAAGCTCCAAATCTTACTTTCAACCTTGGCTCAGAGAGTGCACAGGGCAGACACGTATATTTGTATGCAGAAAAAAAAAACCAGCCCATGTATAAATAAATGGGTTTTTGGTCAGATTACCAGAGGTTAATAGGGTTGCTTAGCTGAGACGCCACTCAAGCAGAGAATTTCTAAATAAGGACATATCTGCATGGCGTGTCTGGACCATCAGAAAGTCCCATGCTTCAGCCCTAGACACCCCATCATTTTAACACTGCCAGCCCCTCAGAGGCACAGCTGAGTCTAGAGATGAGAGTCGAGACCTAAAGCAGTTGGGAAGCTCCAGGTGAGGACAGAGTCGTTCTCTTCCAAGTGGTTGTGGGAAACATAGCAGATAGGGATGCTAAAATGAACACCCTCATGGGACACCCTCATGGGAAAGCAGGCGAGGTTGGCGGTGTCACCCAGAATGACCAGCCAGGAGCCCTGCTGTGCCTGCTTGTATCACAGGCCATTCTTCCATGACTGCACACTTCACTCCCGTCGATGGGGTGCACTTCTGCCCTCTGTGCTGGGCGTCCAGTCTACCACCTCGAATTACCTTTCCGAGGGAAAACCAGCTCTTAGCACGTGGCCCAAGCCCCACCACAGGCGCAGGGCCTGCATTTGTCTCTAGCAGGGTTCGATGCTCTTTCACCACCTCCCTGTGCCCCAGATAAGCTGACCGTGGGCAGACAGGCCTCCCCACGCTCCAGGCGACAGCATAGGCCCTTCTCTGCTGGGATGCTCTCTCTCCTGCCTCCCCATCGCCTGCCTCCCCTGCAACATACCTAGTTAACTGCCGGGCTGTGTACACTCATGTCGTCTGGTTCCTTGCCTTCAGCGCTTGTGTCTACATTTATCCACTTACTCAAGGTAATTATTTGATACATGCCAGTGACCACCCAACCCAAACTAAGATTCATTTGATGATAGAGCTCACATCGCCAGAGCCTGAGAAAATGTCTGATCTAAGAATGAACTCAGCTTAGACCATCACGGAGTTGGACTACTAAGACCTTCTCCAACATTTGGATGGATTAGTATGTGGCAGAATAGGAATATAAGACCCACGTCGTTTCTATGTCACCCCGTTTCCTCCCTGTAGCTACGTGACAACATACAGGCTTTTTCTTTTCCCCCACCACTGATAATTAACTTTGAAATAGATATTCAGGCACAAAAAATGAATTTTGACCAGTCCAGGAATAGATAACGTGCCTAGCTTCTTTTTTAACATTCATTCGATTTTGGCTGCCCCGGGTCTTCTTAACTGTGCTCGGACTTTTTCTAGTCGTGGAAAGAGGAGGCCCCTCTCTAGTTGCGTGGGCTTCTTATCTCAGTGGCTTCTCTTGTCTTAGGATCCAAAATGTTCCACAACTCGGTCAACATGCCCTCCCAAGGGACTCTGGTTCACAAAGGCAGAGAGAAAATTTAATCAGTTAGTAGTAGACACTGAAAAGAAGAGGAAATGAGGTCATGTTTTTATTGAGCTATTGAGATTTTCTACATATAAGCTTGAGTCTTTAGTATTTGCGAGGAAGCATATTTTAGGTAAGATTGTGAGGAATAATCCTGCTCTTCAAGTTAGAAGAAATTTTCTTGTCCCCAGCCCCTGAACATCTAAGCTATCCCTTGTGTAAAACACTTAATGAAGATTGCCTCAAATGATTTTTAACTGAGTGCTTGTATTAACCACCCTACCTTCTAATGAATGACAAGTTCCTAACGACAGAGGATGACTCTCTTGGTATTCTCCAAGAATCTGGAATTTAGAAAGAGTCCTATGCGTGTTTGGATGGATATCAATGGATAGATGGATGAGTGAATAGACAGAAGTCACCACATTTAGCAAGAGCAGAGAACAACTGACTTGGCACAGGGAAAAGAATAAGATCATAAAATTATTTCAGTCTATCCCACCTTTGGTAGTTTTGAAAATGTGTTCACGAATGCTTTGATACTCTTCCTTTCAAGCAGCAGAGCCTAGTTTTCCCTTGTGTGTGTCCTGGAGTAAGTGATTCACTTTTAATTAATAGGATGAAGTAGAAGTGATGATGGTCATACAAGGGCATTGCAGTTTTTGTCTTGATCCCTCTCTTGGGTAACCTTCTCTCGAGGAAGCCAGCTGCCATGTTGGGAGGGCTCTCAAGCAGCCCTGCATAGAGTGTGGTGAGAAACTCAGGCCTCCTGCCAACAGGAATGGGAGTGAGCTGCCTTGGAAGAAGAATCTCCAGCCCTTGCCAAGCTTCAGATGATAGCAGCCTCAGCCCACAGCTTACCTGCAGCCTCTTGAGAGAGCCTGAGCTAGAAGAAGCCAGCTAAGTTGCTCTCAAATTGCTTATCCGCAGAAACTATGTGAGAGAAAACGTCTGCCATTTCAAACTCCTGCATTGGAGGTAATATGTTATTCAGCAATAGGTAACTGAGACCCTACCCGCTCCAGAGTCTTCTTCCACCAAGCTAGGCCTCTAATGACAAATTGTCCACTGCTGGAATAAACCAGGTTACAGAAGGCACCTGAAGTCAGCCATCCCCCTTTTTCTTTATCTCCAACCATATTATGTTTTTGTCAGAATTAGAGATTCAACTTGTACAGAACTCTTTTCCCTTCTTCAATTATCTTTTAAAATATAGAATAATAAGGCTAACTGCTCATATTTGAAGCAAACAAATCTAGTGCATTTCCTTTCTTTGCTACTTATTATGTAGTGAGCTGTTGGGGATGTATTTATCTCTTGGCGATCAGATGTTTCACAGTGGAACAGGGAGGGTAAAAGTACTTACTGCATAGAGTTGCACAATCCGGTGGCACCAGGGTTTCATCATGCTCCATTTAGATAATGTATGTAAAACATTTAGCATAGTAGCTACTACCTATTAAGGATGGAAGTAATAGTAACTATTACATGGACTGCAGCCTTGAAATTAAAAGATACTTGCTCCTTGTAAGAAAAGCAATGACCAAATTAGGCAGTGTATTAAAAAGCAGAGACATCACTTTGCCGACAAAGGTCTGTACTAGTCAAAACTATGATGTTTTCAGTAGTCATGTACAAACGTGAGAGTTGTACCATAAAGAAGGCTGAGAGCCAAAGAACTGATGATTTCAAACTGTGGTGCTGGAGAAGACTTTTGAGAGTCCCTTGGACAGTGAGGAGATCCAACCAGCCCATCCTAAAGGAAATCAACCCTAAATATTCTTTGGAAGGACTGATGCTGAAACTGAAGCTCCAATACTTTGGCCACCTGATGTGAAGAGATGACCACTTGGAAAAGACCCTGATGTGATGGGGAAGGACTGATGGCAGGAGAAGGGGACGACAGAGGATGAGATGGTTGGATGGCATCACTGACTCAATGGACGTGAGTTTGAGGGAACTCCAGGAGATGGTGGAGGACAGGGAAGCCTGGTGTGCTGCAGTCCAAAGGGCTGCAAAGAGTCAGACGCAACTTAGTGACTCAGCAACAACTAATCTCTAATAATAATTATCCAAAATCCTCACATGAGCAAATAGGAAATTTCTTTAATTCCAAAGGATTGTCCTTTTTGAACTTCATGCTGGGAGACAACATGCTGTAACAGTTGAGTGTTTTGAAAATGTGGTTCATGGCCTTCCTGCATCAGAATGATCTGAAGTATTTGTTAGGAATTGATTTTTAAAACCAATTTCAGGTCCATTAAGTTAGTATCTCAGGGATGGGAGTAAAGTAAAGAGGAAAGAATGGGAATCTGTGTCTTTAACAAGATCCCCCAGCTTGATTCCAGTGTTCAGGAAAGCTCTAGAATTAAATCACTGAGGAAGGAAGAGTCATCTCAGAACTCGAGGACCTGGGGTGCAGGTCTGACCTCTGACATTTACCAGCCACAGTGTGTTAACCTTGGCAGTGCCCCTTTTCTCGTCTATGAAAAGGAAATACTTATCTGCCTCCTCTGCCTTCTAGAGCAATTGTAAAGATTGGCTGAGATAATAAAAACATCAACCGACTTCTATCTAGTGTGTATACAGTTTCCAAAGTGACTGTGTCCACCTTATCTCATTGAAACTCAGGATGGTCCCAGGAAGTTACTTTTCCTGCCCATTGATGGAGACAGAAGCTAAGTTGACACTACATGACTCATCTAGGCTGCAGAGTTACTGCACAAACCCAGGTATGGATCACAGATCCTGAAGTGAACTAAAATCAAGGCTCCAGGGCAATGTACCATTTTTCAAGCATCACTTTAGCTTAGACTGTTGCCTCGGTTATTTATGGTACCGAAACTAGAGAAGAGGAACTTAGTAAGAAAGCATCTACATTCTAATTGTCCAGATTGTAATTATACATGCAAAGAGCAATAATTAGTTGAGAACAAAAACTGTGAGGTCATTGAGATACACTTCCTCAGCCACAACATTAGAGGCTGTCAGTCTTGGTGTGTCAAATATTTCTAACTCACACACCACTGAATTCATTCATCTTAAATTACAAACCCGATTAACTTCATTCATTTGCTTTTTCTGGGTCATTATTTTGTTTCTTCTGCCTAGATTTAGGCAAGAGAAAAATATCTAGAAAAATCACCTGTGTTCCTTTCAGGCTCTGTGAATAAAAGAATTCCATTGGATGGTTTATGCAGTTCTTTTAATAAAATTAAGTGTCTGTTAAGTCTACTCTGTGAAATGGCTGGATAGGTTTCACTGAGTTTGGAGGGTATGTCTGGGATGGTCCAACTTAGAATATAGGATGCGTTGTGTAAAGGATCTGCCTCCAATGCAGGAGCTGGAGGGAGACCTGGGTTCAGTTCCTAGATTAGGAAGATCCCCTGGAAAAGGGCATGGCAACCCACTCCAGTATTCTTGTCTGGAGAATCCCATAGACAGAGGAGCCTGGCGGGCTACAGTCCATGGGGTCGCAAAGAGTTAGTCACGACTGCAGTGACTTAGCATGCATGCATGTGTATAAATAAATAAATCTTTGGGTGTCAGAGATGGGTACCCTTCCTGAAGACATCACACATCCTCCAGAGTAGTGGAACAAGAAGCAGTCTCTGTGGCCAGGAAAGGCAAGCCTCATGTATTAGATTTGTTGAGCAGGGAAAAATTAAGTGCTTTCAAATTGGAGCCAAAGTCTGGAGTCACATGGTTGGACACTGAACTGTCAATGCTGACTTGGAATGTGGTCGCTTTACTGAAGCCAAACCCTTACCTGTTCCCTCTCACCTCTAGACAAGGCTGGCATGTGTTGTATAAGAAAATGTGGATATCTTGTAGTCCTAGATAACTACAACGTCCATTTTATGTGCATATAAGGCCTCAGAAAGTTCACACTGGACATGGGGCAGGTCAAAGGGGCTCTGACACCCTATCTTTGACTCCTGGCAAGGGGAATGGGTTTCCTTCACTCCCTACCTCACTCCCTTCCTTCAAGTTAACAGGATAGGCTCAGTGTAGCTTCACATAAAATATACTTATTTTCTGGGCTGGTTCACAACAAACACTATCAAAGTTTTAAAAAAAAAAAAATAGTGGGCTTCCAACCAAGTCTGAGCTGTGTAGATGTTGGTGGGATAGAAAGTTTGAGATAAGCTGTTTCCTACCACAGGAAGCTTCTGCTACTCACTGTGGGCTCACGGTTAACAGAAGGAAAACTTTTTAAAAAAAATATTAAATACATAGATAGATAGGGTTTGAAATGCTACGAAACTGTGTTTTCCTAATGCAATCACACTGGAACTCGCAGGTAACCTGGTCAGAGGGAAGAAGGATGCTCCAGAGGGATTCAGTTTTTAATCTCGGTAAGAGTTTCAGCCACCAGCATGCAGGCTTCATCTACTTGAAAACATGAAAGATTAGAATCTGGAAGTTAAGGTTTGCCATGCAGTAAACTATATAACAACTTTTTGGTTTATCTCCTCCCCGACTCCTACCCCCACACAAGCTGCAGGGGGAGCAACCAAAGCCATTGTTTCCAATGGATTGATGTCTGGAATATTGGCTCCTCTTTCTGAAGAACTCACTTTTGAGCTCGTTTGCCCAACACTGTGGTTCAAATTCATTTCACCCTTCAGGGATTTGTGGGCATGTTGACAGATTCAATGACAGAAATGGAGTTCTCTCGGAAAGGGTGTTAGTCGGGAAGCAAAGGCCCCGAGGGATAGTTTGGTAATGGGCTATGGAGACTTCTTTCCTAGGTCACTGGCTCAAGCCCAGAACCTGCTTGGCAGTGATTGAAAATCATTACCACTTGACAGCTGCCTGACAGGTGGCCTGTAACTTGCTGGTACCCTAATCCTGCAACCGCTTCTAGGCAGAATAGTCACATGATGGAAGGGAAACCAGGATTACTTGAAAACCCAGGAGCTCAAGTACCAGTTTTCTTCCTCAACATCTTGTCACTTACTGGGTTAAATATTTTTATCAGCTTAACAGATTATGGCCAACCAAAAGATCCCCATGCTCACCCCTTAACAGTGGTGAAACTTGATTAAAACCAGTGGGGGCGGGGTGGGGAATGCAACACAAGGAGCAATGATTGGTGAGAAAGTTTTTGCATCCGACGTGTACATGTATGGCTGAGTCCCTTTGCTGTTCACCCGAAACTATCACAACATTGTTAATCAGCTATGCCCCAATACAAAATAAAAACCAAAATATGGGCAGAAAACAAAAGTTACTGCATCCGTTGATCAGCTGCTAACGGCTGAGCTAGACCATGTAAACACATTTACTTAAAAAAGACCAAAACATCATAAAAGGCCAGAAGTAGCATCAGGAAAACAGGCAGGGAAGAACCCCAAATAGAGGTTGATTGCAGGAAGAAATCTGGCAGATTTCCACCCGAAGGGCCCTTAAGAGACACGCAAGGCAGAGAGCCATGTAAGGCCCACAGTGGGCAGGTTGGCGCCATATTAATTTCAGCATGGCCGTTCTCAGCTGGAGCCCAGTCACCAGATCTCATCTCGGCAGGAGTCCATCCTTAATGCAGGCTGAGCCCAAGTAATGAGAACTTGATTCTTAGTCAGGGGATTTCTTTCTTCCAGTGCGCTTAAGCCAAAACCTTTAAAATTATTTTAATGTCATTTTTCTTTTTAATGGGTCATGTAAGTACTAGGAAAATTATAGCATTAAAAGGGTGGCTTCAGACTTTCTTTTTTCTCTTTGTATAATTGCCTTTTAGAGGGTAGAACTTTTAACTCATCCTGAACATTTCCCTTTGATACCACCAGAGGCAAGCCTCATATTCAGAGGCAAGTTCCTCATATTTTCCTCCAGAAAGACCCTCAAGACACTCACTAGTTTGAGCTCAACACATGTTCATCCCCCATAGGCGATAAGCCACAGGATTTGCAGAGAGGTGGCAAGATTTATCCACCACTGTTGACCAAAGGAAAGAGTGTAGTACAACCACATAAGAGATAAACGACTAAATCCCATGGCTGATTATTTTACAAGCACCACCACGAGCTGCTCGTCTAATGAGCATCACACCCTTCAAAGCACACCTGTATGAGATGGATGATGTGAAGTGTGGGTCACTGCCTGGTGTTTGGCTGCAACAATATCACACACAGCTCCCCACATATGAGAGCTTGTTGTTCTTCTTGTTGCCAGGTCTGCGTGTTGGCTGTGGCTCAACTGGCCTTGACCATTTTAGGACCCAGGCTGCAGAGGCAACACCTGGAGAATGTTCTTCCCATCATGGGAGGCAGCAGCTCAAGAAAGGTGAGTGGAAACACCCAGAACCTCTTATAGCCTCAGCGTGAGCTGGAACATGGTCATGTCTGATCTCGTTCTATTATTGGGTGAAAAGTGATCAGGGGTTGATGGATTGGGGAGAGGGGACATCTGTTGATCATGAATACAATCAACTATGGTCACATAACTTAAAATCATGACATTTAAAACAGTACAGGTGATATTGTTTTTTTGACTTAGTGCATGTTTATGAGCATCTACTCATTACAGGAATGTGTTATTTTGACTTAGTGCATGTTTATGAGCATCTACTCATTACAGGAACGTGTTACTGTATGAGATGAGCATGATACATTCATTAAATCATGTCGTCCTCATAACAAAACTCTGAGGCAGGTACTTATTCCTGTTTTACACATGAGTTGATGGTAGCCTGATGCGGCAAAGTACCGTGCCTTGGTCCTAGTACTAGAACGTCTTAGAACCAGCCCTGGAGCTCAAGTGCTCCAGCCCTGAGCCTGTGCTCTTCAGTGTCCCTGGCTCTGTGCCCAAGACTGGGGCCAAGAGAGGAGGGCAGCGGTCCCCACATGCAGATCGACAGTTGGCTGGGATTGTCACATGGAAAGACAGGGCTCTCTTTCAGAAATGAGTTGAGGATATTTGGTGGATTTGGGTGGCTGATCACATTTGATAATCCCAGTTGCGGTCTGAAGTGAGCTGGGACTTTAAGCTAGGGAGACTGACTGTACGTGCCTTATAGGCTGGTTTAGGAGGAGATACTGAAGTGTACTTCGACTTCATCATCATCTGCCTCCAGTCGAGGCTGGGAAGACCTCTACAACAGTGGCTCAGTCATTATTAAGTCTAGAGAGAAACACAGTATACTATACCAACATGAGTATACATAATAGAGTATGCTATACCAACATGATGAGTATACATAATATAGTATGCTATACCAACATGATGAGTATACATAATATAGTATGCTATACCAACATGATGAGTATACATAATATAGTATGCTATATCAACATGAGTATACATAATATAGTATGCTATACCAACATGATGAGTATACATAATAGAGTATGCTATACCAACATGAGTATACATAATATAGTATGCTATACCAACATGATGAGTATACATAATAGAGTATGATATACCAACATGAGTATACATAATATAGTATACTATACCAACATGATGAGTATACATAATATAGTATGCTATACCAACATGAGTATACATAATAGAGTATGCTATACCAACATGATGAGTATACATAATATAGTATGCTATATCAACATGATGAGTATACATAATATAGTATGCTATACCAACATGAGTATACATAATAGAGTATGCTATACCAACATGATGAGTATACATAATATAGTATGCTATACCAACATGAGTATACATAATAGAGTATGCTATACCAACATGATGAGTATACATAATATAGTATGCTATACCAACATGATGAGTATACATAATATAGTATGCTATACCAACATGAGTATACATAATAGAGTATGCTATACCAACATGATGAGTATACATAATATAGTATGCTATATCAACATGATGAGTATACATAATATAGTATGCTATACCAACATGAGTATACATAATAGAGTATGCTATACCAACATGATGAGTATACATAATATAGTATGCTATACCAACATGAGTATACATAATAGAGTATGCTATACCAACATGATGAGTATACATAATAGAGTATGCTATACCAACATGATGAGTATACATAATATAGTATGCTATACCAACATGAGTATACATAATAGAGTATGCTATACCAACATGATGAGTATACATAATATAGTATGCTATATCAACATGATGAGTATACATAATATAGTATGCTATACCAACATGAGTATACATAATAGAGTATGCTATACCAACATGATGAGTATACATAATATAGTATGCTATACCAACATGAGTATACATAATAGAGTATGCTATACCAACATGATGAGTATACATAATATAGTATGCTATACCAACATGATGAGTATACATAATATAGTATGCTATACCAACATGATGAGTATACATAATATAGTATGCTATACCAACATGATGAGTATACATAATATAGTATACTATACCAACATGATGAGTATACATAATATAGTATGCTATACCAACATGAGTATACATAATAGAGTATGCTATACCAACATGATGAGTATACATAATATAGTATGCTATACCAACATGAGTATACATAATATAGTATACTATACCAACATGATGAGTATACATAATATAGTATGCTATACCAACATGAGTATACATAATAGAGTATGCTATACCAACATGATGAGTATACATAATAGAGTATGCTATACCAACATGATGAGTATACATAATATAGTATGCTATACCAACATGAGTATACATAATATAGTATACTATACCAACATGATGAGTATACATAATATAGTATGCTATACCAACATGAGTATACATAATATAGTATGCTATACCAACATAATGAGTACAAAGGGACGTTCATTAATATTCAATATTTCTGATAACTTTTAAGCACCTAGTAGATACTGTACTGGGCTTCCCCGATGGCTCACTCAGTAAAGAATCCGCCTGCAATGCTGGAGACCTGGGCTGGGAAGATCCCCTGGAGAAGGAAATGGCACCCCACTCCAGTACTCTTGCCTGGAGAATCCCCATGGACAGAGGACCCTGGTGGGCTACAGTCCATGGGTCGCAAAGAGTTGGACAAGACTGAGCGACTAAGCACAAGCACAAGATACTGTACTATGTACAGGAAATTGAAACAAAACCAGAAACGGTCCCTGCCCTCATGGAGTTTATGGTCTAGAGGACAGGGCAGACTTTTGTTAGACAGTTACATTCATGGATGTATAATTACAAAATGGGACACTTTTATTTTTTATATTGAAAGAAAGGGGCAAAGTTTCATGAGAGGGTAGGACAACGATGAGGAAGACTTCCACAAGAAGTGATGGGAACTTAAAGGAGAGAGTCTAGAGGCTAAAAATATGTGTTAGTGGAGTGTGAGGTGGGAAGCAGTCCAGACAGAAGAAGCAGCGTGTGCCCAGACCTCGGATGGGATGAAAGAAGGGCAACGTCACAGCCCAGTGGGGCTCCTGTAAAGGGCTGGCGTCTTGAGTTTCCTGTTGGCTTGCATGAAGCTCCCTCTGAAAGGGTCAGTGGCCCATTAGTCCCCCTCATCTACAGCCAAGTTCAAAGAGAAGAGATGTCACCTCTACTGGGATCTTCCTCAGAGCCTGGGCAGTCTCTATCTTGCAAAGGGGAGCATTGTTCAGCTACGAGAAATCAACTTCCCACTGGTCCAGAGAGCCCTGAGGTATAGCTGAGGATCAGAGCCTGCACAGGGCAGAAGCTGCAGTATTATAATCAGAGTTTGCCATCAACTAGGGCATCAATACATGCTTACCGAGTAGTCATGATGTCACAGAAGCCTAGAAGAGAGATAAGACAGACACAGCCCTGTCTGCTTAAAGAGCACACGGTCTGCAAGAGAACATGCCCACAAGCACCGAAGTGTGAGTGACAGAGTGGGATGATGGCCCAGAGTGGTGGCAGCACAGGGGACAGGCCCCTCGGGTTCTGGATGTCAGAGAGAGCTTCTTGCAGGAGTTGAGGGTTGAGAACACTGGACAGTTAATAGGGGTCCACCAGCCAAAGAAGGGCCACTGGTAGCTCCCTAAGAGGGAACAGTAAGTGCCAAGTCATGGGCAGGTGCAAAATACAACAACAATTCCACAGTGTTTTTTAGGGTACAGGGCTTCCCTGATAGCTCAGACGGTAAAGACTTTGCCTGCAATTCGGGAGACCTGGGTTCGATCCTGGGGTTGGGAAGATCCCCTGGAGGAGGGCATGGCAACCCACTCCAGTATAGCTTCCCTTGTGACTCAGCTGGTAAAGAATCCACCTGCAATGCCGGAGACCTGGGTTCAATCCCTGGATTAGGAAGATCCTCTGGAGAAGGGAAAGGCTATCCACTCCAGTATTCTGGCCTGGAGAACTATACAGTCCATGGGGTCACAAAGAGTCAGACAGGAATGAACAACTTTTATTTTAGGGTACAAGGAGCATTTAACCTTCAGAGTCAACATCCCTGGAAGAAGGTCTTTGATTCAGTCTCCTCCCTGCTCCGTTATAGCGTGTTTGCTTCATGGGTTTTCCCAGCGTTATTGGGATAAAATTGACATGTAAGATTGCATAGGTATACTGTGTGCAAGGTGATGATTTGACACATGTATGCATTTCAAAATGTTTACCTCAATCAGGTTAGTTCACAGCTCCTCTCCTCACATTTTTCGTTGTCATTTCTGTTACGGTTAAACTGTAGAGTTAACTTTGGTCACCTTGCTGTAGTTAGATCCCCAGAACTTATTCACCTTATAGGTGAAAGTTTGTGGCCTTTAACTTACATATTCCCATTTCCCTCTACTCCCAGCCCCTGCCAGGCAGCCACATTTCTACTCTGTTTCTATGAGTTTGATATGTTTTGGATTTCACCTATAAGTGAGATCATACAGGATTTGTCCTTCTCTGTCTGACTTACTTTACTTAGCCTGATGCACCTGTGCTTTCTGCTGCCAAACTCCTCTTGCATGGCCTCCCTAGAGTGCCGTGAGAATCCCTGCCAAAACTCCCATCTGGAAGCTGGGTGCCTCTGGGTTTGGGGCTGCAGGCCTGGTAGGAGTTGGTGTTTATACAGTTACTGGACAGTTTGGGGGCTGCAATGCTCCTGAGCTCTGGAGCACATTTGCATGGCACACGGCACCAAGAGACGCGATGGGACAGGCGCTCAGCTTCCTTTTCCCAACTCTCAGCTCAAAGCTGCCGACTCCAGGAAGACTTCAGTCATCTGGGAGTCACCTCTTTCCCCTTTGACGTTCATGACAGGGTTTTCTTCATTTTGTCTCTGTTTTATATACGTTCTCTCCTGCCAGACTGGGAAGTTGTGCAGGCCTCTGTCTAGCAGATCTGGGGAACAGGAGAAGATAGTGTTTACGGGCAGAGCTTTGAAGCTGACACACTTCTGCCACCTCTCCACAGATCGGTCGTCATATACACTGAACCCCGAGTTCCTCCTCTCAAAACATCGTTTGGTCTCCTTCTGCAGGAAATGCCCTTGGAATTTTGATAGGGCTTGAATGAACTCTGTAGATCACTTTGGGTGGTGAGGGCATTGTAACAATCTTGTCCTTCGGTCCATAAACAAGGAACGTCTTTCCTTCGTGTCTGTCTGCTTTAATTTCCTTCCTCGATACTCCGTCATTTTCAGTATATGTCCTCACTTCCTTAGCTGAGTTTATTCCTAAGTATTTTATTCTTTCTGATGCTCTGGAAATTGAGATTGTTTACCATTTCCTTCTCAGGTAGTTTGTAATTATCATATAGAAACACAACTGATTTTTCAGTGGTGACTTTGTATTTAGCTTTACTGAATTGATTAGGCCTAGTAGTTTTTCTGTGGCGGCTTTACGGTTTTGAAAAAGAGGTCTAAAATTCACATGGAACCCTAGTAATTCCCCCAAATTATTCTATACATTTAATAAAGTGTGAATTTAAGAATCTCAAGAGGGGATCACCAAAGTTGAGAAAATTATTCTAAAATTTATTGGGAAAACTAAAGTACTGAGGAAGCATTTTAAATCAAGTGGAAAGGATGGATGACTCAGTAAAAGGCACTGGAATATTGACATCCAAATGGGGAGGGAGACTAATTCCGATCTCTGCTTCACAAACCATTCAATAATGAATTTCAGTTGGCTTAAATATCTTAATTTGAAATGCAAAATTTAACAGGCCCTATACAAAATAGGAGACTAACTTTATGACCTCAGAGTGGGAAAATAATTTCTTTAAAAAAAAAATGCTAGAAGTGTATCTCTACAATTTTTTACCAAAAATTTTGGAAAAGACCGAGAGTATTCCTAGTCCTAAAAGCTAAGTTTTCTCAAATCTGAGGATAGCCTTTTCCTAGCTGTTTGTTTTTTAGGAGTCAAAGTTGGGTTATGATTGCTCAGAGTCCTCTTTTTTTTTCCCCCCATAATGAAATGTAGCTGTGGCATTTACTGTTAGAAATATCTTACTGGAATCAGGGATCAGTAGTTAGTGTAAGTTAACTAGGAAACAGTGGTTCGGAAGGTTTTTTGTGACTCTCTATTTTCACACATTCTGGTTGTTTTTCAGAGATGCTTCAGTGACCTGGCTATGGAGAGATGCCGCCTTGGCAGGGGAGGCTTGAATTGGTCTTACTCTACTGTTTCAGGGCTTCTGTGCCTTGCACATAAAAACAGGAATAGAGTGGTAAGTAAACAACCAGTAAGAACCATGATAGAACAATGGTTTAAAATAAAATGCACAGTTAAAGCTATTGACCCACAGAAGGTTGCAACTGCATACAGAAAATTCATATATACAGGGAAAAGATATTTTTTCATTTTTAAAAATTGAAGTGTAGTTCATTTACAATATCCTGTTAGTTTCCTGTGTACAGCACAGTGGTTCAGATATTCACACACCTGAATATTCTTTGGAAGGACTGATGCTGAAGTTGAAACTCCAATACTTTGGCCACCTGATGCAAAGAACTGACTCATTGGAAAAGACCCTGATGCTGGGCAAGATTGAAGGCAGGAGGAGAAGGGGGCAACAGAGAATGAGATGGTTGGATGGCATCACTGACTCAATGGACATGAGTTTGAGTAAACTCTGGGAGTTAGTGGTGGACAGGGAGGCCTGGCGTGCTGCAGTCCATGGGGTCACAAAGAGTCAGACATGACTGAGCAACTGAACTGAACTGAACTGATACATATATATATACATTCATACATATATATATATATATTTTTCTCCTTCAGATCTAGGAAAAGATTTCTTAAACAAGATGTACAAAGCTACATCCTTAAATGAAATTCTTAAAAATCTAAGACATTTCAACAAACGGATAATTTAAAAAATCCACACTACTAAGAGAAATATTATTTTACATTATATATAAATATACAAATAATTCTGGCATATTAATAAATAAAAGCTGTACAATCCATTGCAGGGTTGAAGGAATGGCCAAATGATAAATGAAATCAAAGAAGAGGAAATCCAAACATTTGACAAAACATGCCCATCATTTCCCTCTTTAACTTATAATCCCTTCTTGGTCATTCACCAAACAGTGGTGTCTGTCTCTAGACGCTCTTCTGTTTCTTAGGTCCACTGGCCCACCAAACACAGTGGTTTCTGCCACTTCATCCCTATGCTGCTGCTGCTGCTGCTGCTGCTAAGTCGCTTCAGTCGTGTCCGACTCTGTGCGACCTCATAGACGGTAGCCCACCAGGCTCCCCCGTCCCTGGGATTCTCCAGTCAAGAACGCTGGAGTGGGTTGCCGTTTCCTTCTCCAATGCATGAAAGTGAAAAGTGAAAGTGAAGTCGTTCAGTTGTGTCCGACTCTAGCGACCCCATGGACTGCAGCCTACCAGGCTCCTCCATCCATGGGATTTTCCAGGCAAGAGTACTGGAGTGGGGTGCCATTGCCTTCTTCACTTCATCCCTATGGCTTGGTCCAAATCTGTGCTGTCCAATACAGTAGTCATTGTCACTCATCACTATTTAAATTTAAGTAAAATTCAATTCCTTGGTCACATTAGCCACATTACCAGTGCTCAGTAGCCATATGTGGCCAATGGCCGCCATGTTGAATAGAGTAGGTATAGAATATTTCCATGATTATGAAAGCTCTGCCAGACATTGTTGCTTAAACTTACGTAAGGTTCAGTATCATAATAATAGGGTGAGTCTCCTTTCATTCTTCCTTATCTTTAAAATTGCTTTGGCTCTTACTTTTCCAAATAAATTTGAAGTCAAGTAATCAAGGAAATGTAAATTAAAACAATAATAATACACCACTCCATAGCAACTTCAATCAAAGCATTCAGTTCAGTTCAGTCGCTCAGTCGTGTCCAACTGTCTGCGACCCCAAGAATCGCAGCACGCCAGGCCTCCCTGTCCATCACCATCTCCCTGAGTTCACCCAGACTCACATCCATCGAGTCAGTGATGCCATCCAGCCATCTCATCCTCTGTCATCCCCTTTTCCTCCTGCCCCCAATCCCTCCCAGCATCAGAGTCTTTACCAATGCGTCAACTCTTCGCATGAGGTGGCCAAAGTACTAGAGTTTCAGCTTTAGCATCCTTCCTTCCAAAGAACACCCAGGGCTGATCTCCTTTAGAATGGACTGGTTGGATCTCCTTGCAGTCCAAGAGACTCTCAAGAGTCTTCTCCAACAACACAGTTCAAAAGCATCAATCAAAACATTACCTCTATGAAAATGGAAACTCTGAACACAGTGGAAGTACATGAGATGAGCAAGTTGAAAAAGGAGTGTATGTGTATGTTTGTGTGTGTATAGGTATAATGCAATGACACAATTTAGGCAAATTTTACAAGAAACCCCTCTGAATAGAATAAGCTATTCTATTTATTGTTTATGGATCATAATTATAGCTAATCTTGATTAAGCATCTACCTTTTTTCCAGGCTCTGTTCCAGGCACTTTAAATCTATTAACATTTGACGATTGCACCCAAGATTAATTTACAATCATCTCCCTTATTTGACTGAAGCACAGAAAAGTTAAGCAATTTGCCTCAGGTTACCCAGCTAGTTGGTACAGAGTTGGATGTCATAGCCAGGGTGTCTGGCTTCCAAGTCTGCATTCAAAACCACGGTGCTATTCTGGAATCAGACCAAATGACACTCAGCAGACATGTGCGGGAATGCTTCCAGAGAGGGAGAGAATGGAAATGGGAGGTAGGGCTTCGCCTCCTGTTAGGGAGAGAGGGGGTGTGGAGAGAGAGATAGGAGCATGGCAGATCTGAAGGAAAGAGAAGACAAAGCGTTAACCTCAGTCAAATTAGGTTAGTGGGTACTCGGGTGTCATCATTTGCTTTTTGAGTATATGTTTTTTAATTAATAAAGTAAAAAAAAAAATGGGTATATTGTGAGATGAAGTAAGTCTCCGAGGACTTGCTTACAATCTGGTCTGCTAACTAGACTTCTCTGTTGTTAAGAGTCATCCCTTTCCGGTTTGCAGAGCAAGACATGAGAGCTGAAGGGCTCTTGAGGGGCCCCTGAGAAGGACGCAGAACCAGGAGACAGGAGTGTCAGCTGGGGGAATTCTTGGAGCAGACGGAGGAGGGGGGAAGGGAAGCTGGACCAACATGGACTGACCGCAGTGAAAGAGAATTTCCCAGAATCCTCTGGTGCTTGATGGAATCCCCGCTGCCATTTCCCCAGTAAAGCCTCAGAAAAAAAAAAATTAACTACATGTTCCATGTCTGTAGCTGTCACATTACTATTTTCTTTTGGAACGTGATGGGGAAAAAAACGCAAGACTGGCCTCAGAGAGACCATGGTGTGCACGCAATGATGGGCTGCCCAGGCGGGTAAAGTGATACTCGGGTTACAGACACAAAGCATCTCTTCTTGGCACCCAGGAGAAGGCAATGGCACCCCACTCCAGTACTCTTGCCTGGAAAATCCCATGGACGGAGGAGCCTGGTAGGCTGTAGACCATGGGGTGGCTAAGAGTCGGACACGACTGAGCGACTTCACTTTCACTTTTCACTTTTGTGCACTGGAGAAGGAAACGGCAATCCACTTCCGTGTTCTTGCCTGGAGAATCCCAGGGACGGGGGAGCCTGGTGGGCTGCCATCTATGGGGTCGCACAGAGTCGGACACAACTGAAGCTACTTAGCAGCAGCAGAAGCAGCAGGCCCTGACCACGGCGGTCAGTGCCGTCAGCCGGCATCCTTTCCTGTGGAGGCCTCGTCTCACACGGCGCTTTCCGTCCCCCCGCAAGTCCAAGGCCCCAGCTCCACACCTGAGAGCAGAGCTCCAGGCCCAGGCGTCCCAGGCCCAGAGCCTGCTGGGCCGTCTTGCTGATGCCAGCTCACGTGTGGGGCTTTTTTGCACAACCGCTGTCCTGGGAGCAGATGGGGAGGATTGGCAAGGTGGGGCCCAGGCGGGCAGGTCTGGGGCAGCTGCCCTGTGTGACTGGCAGACACCCGCCGAGCCGGCAGAAGAGCTCAGGGCAAGGGGGGTGAAGGAGGTTGCTGGAGGGTGGCCTCCCCTCCACCCTTGCCCTGCGGCTGGTCTGCCCCAGCCCACCGAGTCCCCTCCACCCTCGATCCAAGACTTCTTTCCCACAAGCGCATCAGTCCTGACGGATCAGCAGGTTCTTAGGAAGCAAACGCCCAGCGAGGTCCAGGCTGGCTCTGACTCTGCTCCGGCCCCTCCTCGGGCACAGAAGGAGTTTCCCAGATCCTGGGACCGTGGCCGGCCTGCCGGCCTCCAGGCCAGCAGCAGCCCTCAGGCTGCCCCGCACCATCTAGCTGTGGGGTGGCCAGCCGCTCCCACATAGGCCGACACACTGGTTTCCAAGCCAAAAAGCTCCGGAGGAGAATGATAAAATGCTGGGGTTTAGGGCATCTTGCAACTCAAGGAAGCCCCATGAGCCCCACCCATGAAGCGCACGGGTGAACACTTCCCCACCACGTGCTGGCGGGGCTCCCGGGCCAGCTGAGCGGTGAGAGGACCTGTCCCAGCTCCTCCCCACGCCTCTGCACCCGCGCCCGAAAGCCCGCCTGGAGGTGTGGACTCACGGAAGAGCCGGGGTGGACCGGCGGTGAAGAGCCTCCGGGGGCAGATGGGCCTGTTAGCCGCCATCTTGGCTGCAGGTCCTCGGGCGTGGTTTCCTGAGCTCCCTTGTTTTTATCAGAGTGGAAACCTCTGAGAACTTCTAAAATTAGAACTAAAAACGTGGCTAGTTTCCCTCATTGAGTCTACTGGGGACAATGCTATTTTCCCATGTCTCAAAACACTCCTATTATCAATTCTGTCATGGATTGTGTTGACATAGGTTTGTTTTAAATATATTTACTATTAATGAAATCGTCATAGATATGTACATGTGTGTTTTTAGAACTTTCTCCTCAAAATCAAATGCATAAACAAATAAATGATACATAGCTCGTTTGTTTTGTTTACTAGTGCTATAGAATATTTATGTGTATATATACACATACAGTGCTACATTTGTGTGTGTGTATAGGACTTCCCTGGTGGCTCAGACGGTAAAGTGTCTGTCTACAATGCGGGAGACCCGGGTTCGATCCCTGGGTTGGGAAGATCCCCTGGAGAAGGAAATGGCAATCCACTCCAGGACTGTTGCCTGGAAAATCCCATGGACAGAGGAGCCTGGTAGGCTACAGTCCATGGGGTCACAAAGAGTCGGACATGACTGAGCGACTTCATTATCCTATATATATATATATATATATATATATATGTATAAATATGTATGCTGGTGGTGGTTTAGTCGCTCAGTAGTGTCCACTTCTAACCTAGACAGCGTATTAAAAAGCAGAGACATTACTTTGCCAACAAATGTCTATCTAGTCAAAGCTATGGTTTTTCCAGTAGTCATGTATGGATGTGAGAGTTGGACTATAAAGAAAGCTGAGCACTGAAGAATTGATGCTTTTGAACTGTGATATTGGAGAAGACTCTTGAGAGTCCCTTGGGCAGCAAGGAGATCCAACTAGTCCATCCTAAAGGAAATCAGTCCTGAATATTCATTGGAAGGACTGATGTTGAAGCTGAAACTCCAATCCTTTGGCCACCTGATGCGAAGAACTGACTCATTGGAAAAGATCCTGATGCTGGGAAAGATTAAAGGCAGGAGGAGAAAGGGATGATAGATGATGAGATGGTTGGATGGCATCACTGACTCAATGGACATGAGTTTGAGCAAGGTCCAGGAGTTGATGAGGGACAGGGAAGTCTGGCATGCTGCAGTCCATGGGGTCGCAAAGAGTCAAACACAACTGAGCAACTGAACTGAACTGAACTTGCGACCCCACGGACTGTGGCTCTGAATAGACGGACCTGAGTCTCACAGTTTGCTCTAACGTGTCTTAGCTCTGCGACCTTGCTGCTGCTAAGTCGCTTCAGTCATGTCCGACTCTGTGTGACTCCATAGACGGCAGCCCACCAGGCTCCCCCATCCCTGGGATTCTCCAGGCAAGAACACTGGAGTGGGTTGCCTTAGGCAAGTCAATAACCTTTCTGAACTCGCTCTGGCTTAATGGTGGGGGACGGAGGGGGAACCTTATGTAGAATGATTCTAAGGTCTTCATCTCTGGAAGCAGATTACCTGGATCTGAGTTCCAGGCCCACGAATGACTCATTTCTTTGTGCCTCAGTTTTCCCAGCTGCCAAATGGGAATCAGACCAGTCCCTGCCTCATACTGATGCTGTGAGGATGAAATGAGCTCTAACAAGAAGTTAGGGACTATCAAGAGCTTAAAGGGCTGTGTGAAACAGAGTTATTAAAATGACTCTAGAACAGGAATCATAGTAGGATCCACCATAGAGGGCTGTGGTGAGGAAAAGATGGGGTACTGCCTGTGAAGCACAGAGATCCCACCCTGACACCCAAGTGCTGTGTTGACATGGCAGTCGAGGGAGCTGGCATTTTGCCTCTGGCCACCTGCCCACTCCCAGGGCCCAGGCCCCCCTCCCTGAGGCTCCTTGGCACGGGGACCTGGGGGTATGATCCTGGGCAGATGAAGAGTGGAGGCTATGCCGCAGCCTGAAGTCGCAAGGGCCATGTGCCCCACGCCCCAGGAGGCCCGGCTCCAGCTGCACCCGGGCCAGGACGGTTTTGCTGCGCCACCTCCAGCTGCCAGATGTTGTTCTAACCAGAGCTCTCTGATCCACCGCCAGATCTTGGGCATCGGAGGCGAGGTGTGCTGGGATCCAGGCAAGGCTCCCCACCCGGCGTGAGGGCCTGCTGTCCCCACGGTGGTGCCAGCCCAGAGCTGGGGGGCATGTCCCGGGGGACAGGGCCGCCTGAGCCTCGCAGCCAGGAAGGCAAAAGACACTTTACAGCCACAGGGGAGCTCCCGGCCTGGGGGATACTCACCCCCAACCACGGGCCCACAGGCGCACTCGGCCCACTGAGAACACGCACGGCCTCACGCTACAGAGAAGGAAGGAGGGCAAAGGAGAGAGAGGCCAAGAGACGTGGGAAGAGAGGCAGGGACACGTGCTGGGCAAGCGTGGACTCGGGAGCTGGTGTCATGGCCTTTTCAAACTGGGGACCTCCCTCCGACTGGGCCCACGGGACAGACTGTGGGAAAAGACCCACTTAGGAGCGGCTCCTTCCAGAAAAACCCAGGGTGGCAGCACTTTCCATCACGTTAAGTCTTTCTCCAGGAAAACAGGGTTTTCATCATCTCTGCCAACCCTTGCAGCCTCCAATTCCCCAATCTGTCCTTATGAAGGGAGGGGGGCCAAGACTGTGTCCACCCCCCACCCCATTCCCGGGCCACGTCTGTCTCCTTGGCCTGTTCTAAGGATCCAAGGGGATGTTGCCAGATACATCCAGGGCCCAGGCCTCTTGGGGACTTCCCCTCTGCCGAGAACAGCTAACCACGGGGATACGTGCCCAGAGCACAGGGGAGGAAAGTCGTTGGGACAAACTTAAGTCAAAAAAGCACATGTTGTTTATCTGACATTCAAATTTAACTGGGCTTTTTGTATTTTTATTGGCTAAATCTGGCTACCCCTGACAGGCAGCTCCAACCTGAGTTCAGTGGCTGAAATGGGGAGTATGTGTGTTAAATCACCTCAGTCGTGTCTGACTCTTTGCAACCCCATGGATTGTAGCCCGCCAGGCTCCTCCGTCCATGGGATTTTCCAAGCAAGAATACTGGAGTGGGTTGCCATTTCCTACTCCTGGGGATCTTTCTGACCCACGGATTGAACATGAGTCTCTTGTGTCTCCTGCATTGGCAGGTGGGATCTTTACCAGGAGAGAACTATTTCAGACTCCCAATCCATCACACATATTGTAGGAAGGTCACCAGCTTGGGAGAGCTGGAGTTGGACCACCCAGCCAAACAGTTGCATGATTTTTATTCTTTGATGAGAAATGGGCAGAGAGAGTAAATTGAGCTCTTGGTTAAGCTGATGCTAGGTCATGCATTCACTGAAGGCCAAGTGTATCCATCCCAGGGTCTGTGCTGGCCACTTGCCGGCATTGTTTCACTGAAGGTTGATGACCATCTAAGGAGCAGTACCTGTATTTCTGTCTCTACGTGGCAGACTCCCTCCGAATCAGCACAGAAGCTGAGGCTGCCGGAACCCCGGCTGCAGGCTGCAGGGCTGAACTTGGTGCTGGCTGACTCTGCTGGGGGATGTAAGCCCCGCCCTTCTCTCTCTGTACCTTTACAAGATCCCTGTTTCCAAAATGAGCAGCCAGTGTGCCTGCTCTCCCAGATGAGTCTGAATCCAAAGGCAAACATGGGAGGTGATAAGGGAGAAAACCTCAGTCTGAGAGGCTCAAGTGGGAAAGCGTGGGTTGGTGACATCCAGCCCTGAGTCAGAAGCCCAGCTCTGTCATTGCCTATGAGACGAGGCGCAAGCGACATGCGATTGTTTGTGCTTCAGTTTCATTTGCTAAATAATTGGGATAATAATACACACAGCAGCGGGTAGTTAGGGTTTAATGAGAGGAGGCAGGAGAAGCAGGTACCCATCAATTGAGCTATTATCTCCCTCAAAAGATGGTTGGAGAGGAATAAAAGGGATGTGAAGTGAAGGGTTGTAGTAGATGCTTCATAAATGGTAATTATGACCATTGTTACCAACCCCCTTCGGGAATGGGTTGTGCGTTTCCCAAAAGCCACTCAAAACTCCTTTCTTATCGCAGAGCATTGGATAAATGACTCCTTTGATAAACTAGCTTTTCACCTGGAGAAACTGGTTTGCTGATCCTACCCAGGTTCAGATGACTGAAAATCGATGTGATTTGACAGCTGTGGAAAAAAGAGAACTGCACGTACAGACCGATGAGCTGCAGAGCGCGTTGGTGCTGATACACAGCAAGACCGCCGAAGCGGCTGCTGTCCGTGACCCTGCCGCCCGCCCCGTGTTCGGGCCGCAGGCCTGGCCCCCCATCGGCCGCTGATAGGAGTGGAGGTCTCGCCACCTCCCTGATGCCGCCGCCTCCTCTGTAGCCTGCGGGATCACCCGGCAGTCCAGGTGTTGGAGCCCTGGCCTTGCAAACTTGCGCCCCACGAGTGCAAGGTTAGGAGCGTTCTCGGCTGCCTCACAGCATGGTTAGCGGCTACTGGTAAGGCAGGGCTGCTGGGATCTGAGAACTGCAGCTGCTCCTGAGATCAGGGAAGGCAAACGATCATTTCATCCCCTGCCTCTTTCTAGAGAACTGAGAGCTCCGTTCCCGGCCCCTCCTGCCTCACTCACCACCCCGGCCCCTGCTTCCAGGTCCCTGTACTGTTCCTGCATGCCCGTCAGCCCATCTGTGCCACCCTTGATATGACACACCCTCGGTGGCCAGGGCAGCCACCTAGTGTGGCTCAGGAGGCCCTCAGCCTCCTGGAGCCTCAGCTGGAGCCGCAGTCTAGTGGGGAGAATAAACCAGCATCAGCGCTTCCTGCTAAGAGCCAAGGGGCACATGAAGTGAAAGGGCTTCCTTTGGGGGCTGTGTGAGCCTTCAGATGAGAGTTTCAGGGAATCCGCTGTGCTCTGGGACTCTGGGAATGCTCCCCATGTAAGAATGGGGATGTTATTTACTGGGCTTCTCCTTCTGGCTGTTTCTCTGTGCATCCTGACTTTCTTCCACTTGATACAGGGGAGGGTACGATTGTCACTGGGTCAGCGCCGCTGGAGACCATTCTTTCTGAGTTCTTAGCATAAGTAACCCAGGAACCAAACTGAGGAATCTGGCTATTTAGTGTCCTCCCTATGATCTTGTTTTAAATTAGCTGCTGAGTCATCATTAATCATTACGAAATAAATAAATCCTATGGCTGCTTTCCCCACCACACCAAGTTGCCCTAGGAAGAAACAGCATCTTCTTTAGACCGTACCTGCCCCGAAGACATCCATCTTTACTTTTATAGTCTCTGTCCCACTACCCCTGCCCCCCTGGTCTTCATACGTCTTGAACTACTTTCCTGATCAGCGAGTCACATGGACTGTAGGTTATTATCTGTTTCAGCTACTCTGCAAGATACTTCCCTGTTTCTCTAGCTACAGCCCATGTGGAATCCTATCTACCACTTAGCCTTTATTTTAAGCCAGATCTAAAGACACCTTTCAAGTTTGGTGAACATCCATCTACCCAGTTTCATCTGCACAAAAAAAGAGGCTTGTTTAATTTCAGAGATAAATGTGACTGTGTCCAGCCTGGAGGAAAGGCTGCATCAGACAACCATGACAAGTTCCTTAACTGTGTTCCAGGAAGGTGCCAGTCACTTGCAATATATTGACAATAGGTTTCAAGCAGTGAAAACGGACCGCATGTTAAATGTCTTACATGTTTAATCACCAGATACCTCCAACAAAGGTTAGGTACGATTATCATCTCACTTTATAGATGAGGTGAATGAGGCTAGAAGAGACAAAGTCATTTGCTCAGAACCATGGGCTAATGAGAGCCAGGATTCAAAGCAAGTCCTTTAAAACACTTTCTAGCAGCCCTGCTAATTAACTCACAGTGCGTTTGTGAGGACTAAAGGCCCGTGAGCTGTGTACTGATGCTGCCCTCATTTCACAAGGGAGGGGCGAGCTCCAGGAGCCTTAGGTGTGATGAGTTGACTGAAGAGCAATGAAAGGTGTTCTTGAGCCTCATCATCCAGGAGGGGCCTGGGAGCTGCCCCGCTCCAGCCTCGTGGCGGTTGCAGAACGCTCCACCTGTGATTGTGCGCAAGATTGTTTAATTAATTGCAAGGCTCACCTGTCACCGTATCAGCCTTCCTGAAGTGTGTCTTTCATCTTGGATCTCTAAAGCGGGTGTAAAAGCTGTAATTAGTCATAATGATGGCTGTTGTTGTTTTTTAATAGTTACTTGCTATAATGTCCCTTTGACAGGTGAAGGTGCTGGGTCTTTGGGTCAGAGGGAGAAGCTAAACGCGGAGACCCAAGACGCAAACAAGTCAAGGTCCTCCGTTCCTGGGAAGCCTTTTGGAAGGCTTAGCCATGCCTTGAAACAAAGAACTGCCCCAGGCATACAAGCCCGTCTCCAAGCCCATCTCTTCTTGCCTTGGGGGCAGTTCACATTTCTTTCTGGATGGAGGAGAGTGGTTGCTTTCCCTGGCATTTTAAAACAGGTGTATTCCATTATGAAGGCATTTCCCTGGTTGCTTTCCCTGCTTTCCAGGTTGCTTTCCCTGGCATTTTAAAACAGGTCATTCCATTATGAAGGAAAAGAGGGGTTAAGGTCCAGGATGCTCCTGCAGCACACCCCAACCCCCGTTTGCTCACTGGTAACACGAAGACAGGAGTCATGATAATTCTAAGTCACAGAGGTCTTGTATCCTTGTCTGAGGTGGTCAGTCAGGTGTGAGCACTTGAGGAGACAGAGAAGCTCAGGAAACCAACAGTCATTATACCCACCGGTGCTGGAGACAGGAGGCACGGCACACAGGGCTGCGCGGGAAAGACACCAGGGTGGTCAGGAGGCAGAAGACGGGAGTGGGGTGAACTCTGAGGCCCTGGCCTTTATTGGGGAGTCGAGGGCAGGGCAGGAAAGGGCAGAGGGGACAGTCTGGGACTGGCTAGCGCAACAATTCAGTGAGCTTGGGGCTGGTCACTAGTTGCCTGGTACCTGGCGCTGGGCCGATAAGGGCAGAGGAATATTGCCCCCAGGGGTGTATGGACCAGATGGAGGAGGGAGCTCTGGAGTTTTTAGTTTGCACGTCAAAATCTTCCCAGCCAGAAGGGTTTTCATCAAGATTTCAAAGCATCATAATATAGAAAATTATATAATAGAACAGTGTGTGTGTGTGTGTGCGCGCGCGCATGCACGCATGCATGCTGGGAGAGGTAGATTGAGATTTGGGACAAGAGTGGCAAGAAACTTTCTCCCATCTCTTAAAAAAAAAAAAAAAAGCAAAAATCAAGAGAAGATGAACTTATTTACCTCCTCTTGGAGGAGTTCATAAGATCCCCTCAGTGAGAATTTCTTCTCTCTCTCCTTTCCATGGCCTCCCCTGACTGTGTGTTTGAGTCCAGGACAATCTGAGATGGTCATTATAGGATGCAGAGGGGATGCTTTGTTTAGGCGTGGAGATGCCTTGCTGTTGACCTATGTTCCTGCCCTTTCCTCTCATACTGATGAGTCCAGAATGTGCTTCTAGGTCTATTTCTTTGAACGCCCTAATCCTGAAAATCTCTCTTATAATGACGCTTTTTGGATTTTCAAGCCCAAAGTCGTCATTAGTAAATGGACAGGCCAGGTTTCAAACCAAGGGCTTTCTTCTTCTCAAACTACCCTACTATGTCAGAATGAGAGAGAGAGGATCCTTGGCTGAACAGCCATTTTTCATGAACTTGTGAAGTGGAAACTCACCTTTGGAAAATGAATTCTGCCTAGGAAACAAGGGGGCCTCTTTGGAGCAGAGTAATGAGAATCATTTAATAATTACAAGGCTTATCATGGGATCAAATCTACAGACTCTTAGCCCCTCTCCAGTTCAAAAACTCTCATTTATATGCATCAGGAAACATATATGAGAATGTTGTTTAGTCATATTTCTACTGAAAATTACCCCCTTAACCTTCAACAGGAGAATAAATAAAGGGACCAGAATACTAGACAATAGGGAAAATAAATGAACTACATACAGGTACAGGCAACAGCCTGGATGAATCACAGAAACATAAGTTGAGAGGAAAACCAAGTAAGATAATACAGAACAGAGTGGCATTTCTCACAAAGCTTACCAGCACTGCACTGCCCCCCGACCAGCCGCACAGACAGTCGAGGAATATCTACAGAAGTATAACTTTAAAGAAAAGTCAGAGAATTATAAACAAAATTTAGGATGTGGATACTTGATAAGGGAAAGAGAGGGGCCTTGGGAAGCAAGATTCATCAATATTGTTTTACGGTTCTTAAGACACTGCTTTACCGGCATTTTACACTCAACATCATGTATATACATAGATAATTCTGTGTCTCCTCAAAATGCATATTTTGGGAGACAGCTTCCTAATGCAAACAGCTCAGAGGCAAACCGTTTCATTCAGGGACAGTAGATAAACATGCACTTCAAGAAAAATACAAGGAGTATGGTGTGTGGGTTGCGGGAAGGGGGCCCCAGAACTCTGGAAAAGAGGAAGGTAGAGGAAAAGGCTGGAAGCAAAAGCTGGGAGAAGAAAGGCCTGTGGTTCCTGGTTTTATTTCTCCTTTCTCCGTAAGATCCTCTCAGTTTCTGATTATGCCCTGGTTCTCATGCCCTCTAAGATAGTTTTTAAGGCCCCATAGACAAGAGATACCCTCCCCAGAATGTAAGGCTCTCCCACTTCCACTCTGGCGAATACACAAGCTGGAGAGGGAAGAGAACTGAGATTCAAACTTCACCCCACACTGGGCTCGCGTTCACTCTAAAAGTGTGGCCCAGAGGAGGTCTCCAGGCCTCCCAGTGATGGGGGAGACGTGAATACAATATAGATGAGATCACATTGTCAGCAAGACACTGTGCTTTTATCAAGGTCTCTGAGACAGGCCGCACCCAGATGGAACCGCTTGCCCTGCCCATCAAGCTCCTGGCCTCTGTTTGCTACCCTACTCCGTTTCATACAGATGGTCCTTGCCGTATGTAGGAATGCCTTCTCATCTTGGGAAGTTGAAGTCTGAAAGAGTTTAAAAGAGGGAGAAGTAGTTTTATTTCCACCCCACCCCCAAACATAACAACTAAAACTGTAACACAAAATATCCAACTGAGAAGTAAATGATCTGAGTATCACAAAGACCCTCATTCATATCTCCAAACACTTGTGCTTGGATTGTAGACTTAACCGACTATAGTTGATTCATTAAGTTGTGTTCATTTCAGGTAAACAGCAATGTGATTCAGTTAAATGCGCACGTGCTCAGTTGCTCAGTACTGTCTGATCTTCGCGACCCCATAGACTATGGCCCACCAGGCTCTTCTGTCCATGGGATTTTCCAGTCAAGAATACTGAAGTGGCTTGCCATGTCCTTCTCTAGGGGATCTTCCCAACTCAGGGATCGAATCTGGGTCTCCCATGTTTCCTACATTAGGAAGCAGATTCTTTACCACTGCGCCACCTCTTCATTCTTTTTTAGATTCTTTTCTCATATAGGTTATCACAGAATATTGAGTAGAGTTCCCTGCATCATACAGTGTATCGCTGTTGGTTATCTATCTTATATATAGTAGCGTGTGTATGTTCAACCCAAGCTCCTAATTTATCCCTCCTCTCCGGGGACTTAATGTTATTTTGAATGTGTATAAGAATTAGACACCCAGGGAAGAACTTTAATGATAATAAGCCATTCCCTTCTCCAGGGGAATCTTCCCGATCCAGGGATCGAACTTGCGTCTCCTGCTTTGCAGGCAGATTCTTTACCATCTGAGCCACAAAGGAAGCCCCAGTGGTAATAATACTCAAACAATAATAGTAATACTGGCAGCTGTTTCTTGGTTACCTCAAGGATATACCGCGCACACACACTGGTAGCCCCTGTCCAGCACCCTGTTTATTTCGGAGCACAAATTTGAGGTCAGCACCATCATCCACTGACAGGCACTAAAAAGGAGAGCAACTGTGCCCAAGAATATGGGACAATTAGAAAGAGTCTGTGCTGGAATTTGAACCTCAGTCAGCCTGGCTATGAAACCACTCATGTTATACCCAGATTCTGATACATTATTTTCCAAAGATTTAACAGCCAGGAGACTGTAACAGCCAAACTGGGAATAACCCTATTTTGTGAAGGGCTTCAATTTATTTAACACACTCACCTACTCAGAGCAATTCATTACCAAGCGTTTGAGAGCCGCCTGCCTCCGGCTCCAGCCTTGAAGAGGGAGGCCAATGTCTGCATCTCGGTGAAGCCAGGGATGGCGGTGGGGGGAGGGGGTGGAAGGAAAAAGCCAGTCCGCTCTGGTCCTGTTTGCCAAGTCGCAGGCTCCCTCCAAAACTCAGAAGTTGTCATTCTTGGTGAAGAGCATCCAAAACCCAGCGGTGCTCGACTGGAGTGGATTTCTCATCTGCTGCCTGGGCCCCCAGTTTCTCCGGGCAACCTGTTGGGCAAGCGGGCATCACACAGCCCTCCATCCAGGCCTGGGGTGACCACAGCACAGAGCACCAGGTCCACAGCGCAGCTCTGAAACTCAGAGCCTTTCATGGGGACCTCGCTAATGAGAAAACCAGGACCAGAAAGCGGGAACATAGTTGATTTCAAAAAAAAAAAAAAAAGAGTTTGACAGCGACTGCCTGGTCCAGAGTCCCTGCCATTGACCACCTAGCACGGGATGTCTCAAGGCAGGGCTTCCCCACCAGGGGAGACGGCCTCTGCCCCAGGACACCCGGTACCAGCTGGGGACCTTTTCGCTCATCACTGCTGGGGAAGGAGGCTGCTCCTGGCATCCGGGGTGGGGAGAGCCCCAGGGTGCTGCTAAACCTCCCACAATGTACACGATGACCCCTCCCCCAGCAAAGAATCTTTCCATCCCAATGTCAACAGTGCCAAGGTTATGGAAACTCATGCTAAGTTTGGCATTAAGGAAGTAGAGGTGGGAGAGAGCCAAGCCCACTGCAGGACAGGGACCCTCTCCATAACCACCTGCCAGCGTTCTACCAGCCCAGGCTCCACCACTCTGCCCTGAGTAGCTCATGTGTCCCCTCCTCCAGGCCCAACAGTCCCAAACACCCGGAGCCAGCAGAGAACACCATGTTCCTGCTCGAGTCTCTCTCAGAGGAACTGGTAAGGCTTTGAGGAACTGGCAAGGGTCGGGGAGTCGAGGCGCGGGGGCAGCGATGGGAGCCGAGGGCAGGGGTTCTTTCCCTGCAGACTCCTCAGTGATCACAGACGGGCTGGCATCCCTAGGGGAAAATCTCGCTTCCTAAGAATCACTTCTCCGTGTGGAGAGGGAGCGGGGACTTGTCTGGGAAGGGTTAAGCACGTATCTTCTCTTGCTGGCCTGTCTCCCAGGCAAGGCGAAGGCCGCCCCATCCCACATGGATATGAAAGACAAACTGTGCAGATTGAAAACAGCTGTATGCCGAGTGAATGGGCCACATGGCCGCGGTGCCACGCCGAGGTTTAGCTCCATCGGTGCCCTTTTGTTTGACTTTGGAGGAGCAGCACAAATAAATACAGTAGGTTCTGTTTAAACAAAGGACTCTGATCAATAGAGGTTTGTATAGCTTACGACCTTCCACCATAAACAGAAATTTGAGGTAAAAAATCCACAAATCCCAGATCAATTACCAGATTATTTACCCTTTTGCACTGCTAATGTTCCAATCTGCCTTGCATACTAAATAGCCAGGAAAGAAAAGGATTTTTGTTGCCGGGGAGGAGGGCGGACCCTGTGGATTTATTCGTTGTGGCAATCAAAGCGTATGCCATACGTTTTCTATATAAACCCGGCTGCGGCGATTGTGCAAATTGGCTAAGACAAATTTTAAATTCCAGGACTTTTCAGTCAATGTTACCAGTAGCTTTTTCTTTTCCTTTTCTTTCTTTACCTTTTTTTTTTTTTTTTCTGAAGGGGCTTTAACCATCTGCCACAAAAACTGTTATTGCACTGTGGTTTGCTGTAAATGAAAGTACACATGTTAGGGGCTTCGGTCCTTATGCTGGTTCTTAGCAGTTCTGAAGCCTTGAGGAAAGCCCCTGCCCTGGGTTTCCTGGACTCAGTTTCCCCGGGGTATTAATGTGGGCTTGCCTGGAAGAATCACTCACCAGCTCTGTGCTGTGGGCAGACAGTTTAATCTCTTGAAGCCTCTGTTTTCTCATCTGTAAAATGGGGGAGAAAAATTGCTGTTTCCCTCCTGGAGTTATGACAAGAATGAAATAACATGCAGTGCATTAAAGCACAGCCCGGCACACAGGAAGTGGCATTCGATGGGCGGGAGCCATTGTAACTGCCATCATCGTGATTATTCTCTGTTCCTTCTCTGACGTCCCAAATTTCAACAGAGATGCAATATTTTGGCATGAATTCTCTGAGTCAAGGGCTTGGGGAAAGGCTGGAAATTAAGATCTAAGGACTCAGGGAGAGGAGTACGTGGTACCACCAGGAAGAGAGGAGAAACATCTTCCTAAAAAGTCACTCTGGCCACTCCAGTGCCCAAAGGTGTTGGATGCCCGACCCTCCACCCATACAAATCTTCTGGCTTCGATGTTTGTTCATCAGAACCTATAGAAGTGTTCCCTGCAAAGAAATGGCCTGAGTCTCCCGACCCTGTCCACACCACTGTAATCCTCTAAGGAGATGCTAACTTTGGCAAACAGGGTTCCTACCCTGTCTGCTAAAGTGGAAGTCCCTCCCAGGAGAGCTGGAGACCTGTGTCCGCCATGCCTACTCCCCAACCCTGGGAGGGACCCAGCGTTAGCTCAGTGCAGGCTGGCTGGGTCCTCAGGACTGCCCGGGAACCTCTCCCTTCCCCCTCCCCTGGATCACGGGTCCTCACCTTTCCCTGTTAAGCCCAGCCCCTCTTCTTACTCCTTGACTCTGGCCTCCCAAGCCACCAGTCACAGGGAAGATGTTAGGACTTACCCTGTTCTCCATGTTTTTATTTTTTCCACCCATAATGTAGGAATGACAGTGAAAGCAATCTGTACCCAGAGCTGTGTTGAAAGCTTGACATATACAGACTCACGAACTCACACAGCAACACCAGTGGGTCTGCATTTTACAGAGAGAGAGAGTTGGGGAGGTTATTCACAGGCTGCCACATGGCCCGTGAGACTCTAAACAAGGACTGCCTGATTCCTCTCTACCAGACCCGTGGTTCTCAAATCTAAGCAGCGTCAGAATTACTGCATCATGGCTCCCTTTTCTAAATTTCTGCATAGTCAATGGAAGACCTAAGTTCTAAGATCATTTTTATTCTTGCGTTTTGCAGAGAGAACCAACTTGCTTTGGAATCATCTGTATCCTACCCTTCAACCTCAAGCATTCTACAGAAGCTGAACCGAAAGGGAAATTCTCATTCACCAAGTTTTGTGAAATTTAGTTCGGATTAAGGAATGGGAGATGGCAGGGCGGGCCGAGAGTGAAGAAAATTCTTCCAAATTAACCAAGAGGTCTAATTAGAGCAGAGGTTGGCTGTCTTTTTTAAAAGGAAAAGCAGTTTCTTGAGTTGTAATTACTCTACGTATTATAAAATGCGGAAAGTCACGGGGTGGGGAAGGAGGTCTAGAAACTTGCATTCCTTAGTAATGAACTACATAAGCAGTAAAAGCCCGAGTTAGAGTATTTTTTCCAAACTTTTACTCAATAAATATTCTGTCTCCAAAGTATCACAAATTCCAAATTAGCAGCATGTGGATTCATGAAATCCATTCATTTCTCCATTCATGCATCCCACAAACATTTATTGAAGCCTCTGCTCTGCGCCAGGCGTCTGCTGGGTGCCAGAGGGACACGGCGGGCGTGTGCAGCTCTGAGATGTTGATTTGAGAGAAATAAGATACAGGCTATTTCCTTGAGGGTCAAGAGGAGATAAAGAGTCGTAGAGGAGACATGTTTGCCTTTGTGGGTGGGTGCAAAAGTTGGGGGAAAGGCCATCCAGACTGAGAGCCTAGCCTATACAGATAAAAGCCATTATTAGATTTTTTTTAATCTATTTTTTTATTGAAGTATTGCTGGTCTACCGTGTTGTGTTACTTACTGCTATACAGCAGAGTGACTTGATTATACATATAAATACATTTTCCTTCGTATTCTTTTCCGTTATGGTTTATCACAGGATGTTGAATCTGGTTCCCTGTAGATTTGGATGGCGATCCTTCTAGATGCTCTCATAGGCCGTTGCATCTGTCCCTCGGTTGCCCTGCTGACGTCTAAGGGCTGAAAAGTTGTCCCCATTCTCCGCCAATTGGAGGCCCTCTTGCCAAGGTTACACCATCCCCCCTATGCCGCCTCCGCCTCTCCAGGGACCGCCCACTGACCTACTGATTGACACAGGGCTACTGGGGAGTAACGGTCCACTGCCAGCTGAATCAAGCCTCTGCTGAAATTCTGATTCCAGAGCTTCTGCTAGGGTTGAGCTAGAACCAGAGTCCTGCTGCCTCCTTGCTTAGCTCTTTCTCTTGCCCTATCTTGTTCCCTCATACCCTCCCTCCTTCAACAAGTCATGTCTTTCAACCCCATCTCAGGCTCTGCTTCTGGGGAACCTGATCTCAGAAGAAATCATAGTGACTAATTGGGATCTTGAAAGACACATACCTGCCTGTGTAAATGGCTCTGACATCTCCTAGTTGTAGGATTCTTGATAAGTGACTCAGCCTTCGCTCGAACTGCTACTAGAAGCCCAATGAATCCAAGAGGGAAATTCCCCAACTCACATCTTTGTCCCCTTGCCTTTTTAGGAGTACGATCAGATGTATGCACGTGTGCATATCTAAGCATGCGCACATAAACATCCGGCATAGATGCATGCCAAGCTAAGCAAAAGGAGCGACCCTGGGCTTGAGACCTGCCACACAGAAAATTTCTTCCTAAAGACCTAAGAGTCAGTCTCTGATAGGGCATCCTCAACCTAATCTGGTATTCTGTAACTCCCAAAAGTTTTCCTCCTGGCCTTCAGTCAAGGCCCACTCTCACAGATTTCTAAAACTCATTTATATAATTTTGAATGCTTTTAGGATTAAGCAACAGGAAAATGAATTGTTTTATATATCACATATTGTCCAGAAGTAGGGCAGATTCCAGGACCAGCTGATTCAGTGGTCAATGATGTCAACAAGGACTTGGATAATTTTTCCTTTCTTCTGCTCTGCTATCACCAGCGTGGGCAACAGGTAGCACCATACTTCCTTGTTTCCAGTTGCAGGCTACAGTCCTTTCTTCCATCTGATTGGCCTGTCTGAGGTCATATGTTTGCCCTGACCAATAACAACAACAACATGAAAATGCCGTGCTCTGATTGGCTTGAGCTCATCGAGACCCACCCCTAGAGCTGGGAATGGGGTGAAAGTTGGATAGCATGCTTGGACTCCAGAGCTAGGATGTTAATTCCATTTGTGCCCATGCCACTTAGTAGCTGTGTGACTTTGGGCATGTTATTGATTTCTCTGTCCCTCAGTTTCCTGATCTGTCTGACAGATAATAATATGCCCACTCCACTGGGTGGTTATGAAGGTTGAATAAATCAATAAATGCCAGGCTCTTTGGCAGTCTCGGTGCATGATGAGTGCAAGTTTTTATCTTATTGTGTTGTATCTGAACAAAATCATGGTACAGTTAGGAAAGACATTAGGTGGGTAACCTTCCATGTCCATGATACTATCCCTTACCCAAATCCATGTTCTGACTCCTTGACTGTGTTCAGCTCAGCATCCTGAGTTGAAACATCCTGGCTAGGTGGGTAAGGTCTAAAAACCACTGTGTTTCTGAAATAGTTCTTGGCTTTCAAAGTACCTCCCAAGCATTTGGAAATTGTAGCTCTGAGTGCTCTTCTTAGTAATACCATCTCTTACCTAAGCCCCACCTGAAGCCCATCATTAAACAACTTCTGAGCTTGGGCAGAGTTGTCAGCTCCAGGAGACGCTACCTCACAAGGGAAGGTGGGACCCACCTGTCTGCCCGTCTCATGGGCTGCACCACCATGGAGAGGCTGCCCTGGGTAGGCCTGGTTTGCTTCCAGAAGCAGTGAGAAAGCAGACAGAGCTAATCATATCATGCCCTTTCCAGGCCTACAAGACGGAGGCCCTCACACCGTGAAGCCTCAAGGACAGGAATGAGAGTCACGCCAGAGGACGTGAGGCAGGAGAAAAGTCTGCTGCTGCTGCTGCTAAGTCGCTTCAGTCGTGTCCGACTCTGTGCAACCCAATGGATGGCAGCCCACCAGGCTCCCCTGTCCCTCGGATTCTCCAGGCAAGAACACTGGAGTGGGTTGCCATTTCCTTCTCCAATGCATGAAAGTGAAAAGTGAAAGTGAAGTCACTCAGTTGTATCCGACTCTTCGAGACCCCATGGACTGCAGCCTACCAGGCTCCTCCGTCCATGGGATTTTCCAGGCAAGAGTACTGGAGTTGGGTGCCATTGCCTTCTTCAGGGGAAAAGTCTAGGGTGAATATAGCAATAAAAGGAATGAGAGGAGGTGAGGCAGGGGAAATCTAGGGGTGAATATAGCACTAAAAGCATCAAGAGAAAGTAGAAATTCCTCCCATCAGGGCTGTTTATCAGTGTTCAATTTAGTTATCAGTCTACATTAACCCTAAAGTTGGAGTTTGTACTTAGGGACAACTGGATGGGTTTTAGAAGATCACTGAATCCCTTCATTTATGCACAGGTGTGTGTGTGGGCCTGGGTGGCTGGACTTTTCCAGTGGGAAAGGCTTCAGCTTGTAATGAAATCTCAGAAAGGTTGCAATCCACTGAACTGGAACAAACTCCCCACGTCATGAAATTAACCACTTGTTCATTTCCCGATGGCTTCTGACCTCCCAAGGAATTTGTTAGCAAGTTATCTCTCTCAGATCCAGTAACTGATGAAACTGAGGCTGGCATCCTGGGGGTGCTTAGAACCCTAGTGTATCCTGCCGGGGGCCTGGGCCCAACCCCACCCTGCCTGAGCCACCAACAAGGAGTCAGAGAAGCTCATTGCTAGGCTTTAATATGATTCAGTGGGCTTCCCTGGTGGCTCCGACAGTAAAGAATCTGCCTGAAATGCAGCAGACCCGGATTCGATCCCTGGGTTGGAAGATCCCCTGGAGAAGGGAATGTACCCATTCCAGAATTCCTGCCTGGAGAATCCCACGGACAGAGGAGCCTAGAGATCTACAGTCCACGGGGTCTCAAAGAGTTGGACACAACTGAGCGAGTAACACACACAAATAACACACAACATGATTCGATACTTTGCACAAGAATGAAATTAATTATCAGAATGTTGAACTCCATGGCCATACAGAGCTCCACTGCTTAGTCAGCAAGGCTCAAAATCCTACCCTTGAGTCTCTTGGGGCAGCTGTTCAAGTATGACCTGGGCTTCAAACAGTTCCTTACCAGTTCACGACCAGATACATGTAGAGTTGGAAGGTCTGTATTTAGGAACAACAATTTGACAGTAATTTTATCTGCTTGACTTACTAGTTTAAAAAATGGGGCTTGCATTTTGTACGTCTTGTTCCTTCATGTCTTTTTTCGATAATTCATTCTTGTGGTAGTTTATATAACTGTAATTCTGAAATAAATATACAAACTTTTGAAAAATTGCTCTTCACGTAGGATTTGAGAAGCACTGATCCAGACAGTCTTTGCCAGGTTCCTCTCCTTGCATCTCATGTCCCCATTCCCAAGACATCTGTGGGGCTGAGGTGCGGGGTCCATGGATGGATGAAGCCGAAGCAGAAATCCAAATGTGACATTTCTTGAAGGGCTCCTGTGACCTGAAAATTCATGGCATTTTTCACTTCATTCCACAAAAGGTCCACATTAGTGGATCTATTTTATATTAAATTATTTTCTATTAATATACAAAAGTTGGTTGCTGTCATTCATTTTCCCGTTGTCAAGGACAATTTTAGCTATGAGACGCACAGTAAGATTTTGTTTGTTCGTGCCTTGGAAGAAAGACTCACGTTTTGCTCGTGGCTTCGCGTGTCCTGTGAAACACGCTCACGCTTCCCTGGGAAGTAGCAGCTTTTGTCATTTTGAGAAGCAGCTTTGCAGCAGATATTCAACAGCATTAAGGTCTCAATTTCAGATTTAAGAGCAATTGAGTTGTTCCCAATTGAGTGGGAGAGGATTTTGGGGGTTTGTTTTCAAAAAGCAAATTTATGTTCAATAATTTTATACAAATGTGGTTTTCAGTGTAGTCTGAGTCTAAGCACAAACTCTTATGTAGTGTTTACTCTGTGTTAGGGAATGTTCCATGTACTTCTTCCACATCGGCTCATATAATGCTCTGAGATAGGTGCTTTTAATAATATCATCTCCATCTCATAGATGCAGTAGTGATGCATAGGAGGCTAAGTCACATGCCTGGGTCACAGGCCCAAGGTCACATGCCTGGGAGATGACAGAGCTCAGATTCCTACCCAGCAACCTGGGGCCAGAGACTTGCTCTCAACATATGCACTGGACTGTACCTCCCAAAGCCCTCCAAATGGGACTACTTGGGGCTGTCTTGATGCGATAAAGCTACAACCACATGGAGAATATTACTCCTGCATTTGACTCAGGACCAAAGAATTAGAGGAAAGCCGAAGTCCTACACAGATCTGCATGAGACCACTGTGAGAGTCAACTGACAGCTATGAAACTGGCAAATAGACTCACTAAATAGACTAATGTTGTGCTGTACATTCTGCCACCTACGTGGTAGTCTGAGGTTGGGCCAGTGTGGAGAAGAATTTTGTTTGGGGCTGTCCAGTTCAATGCGCCCTGGCTAGAGCAATTTGCTGGAAAGCCAGGGACAGTTTTACAGCCCTGAGGACACCCCATCAATTCCACTAACTCTTTGGCCACGCCTGACTGTGTCATGGCTCTGAAGATGCAGCCTTTGTGAATTATCCACACGCCAGCCCACATCAGCATTCGATTTGGTGCTTCAAGCATCCCATTTGGTTTTGAAATTAGTTGAAGAGGGTGCTATTTAGGGGCCATGTGAAAAAAAAGAAAAGAAAAACTATATAATCCGTCTTATGCTTATGGAAAAAAAAATCGCTGTGTTCTGATTAACTGCATGTGACGCTGAAATATATCCCTGTGAAAATGACCTCCATTTGCAGTCTGATTTTGATTTGCAGGCTGTGGAATTAAATTCCACCTCACTGGTTTTATGTTTCTCCCATCGTTTGTCCATTCACTCACCAAACATTTATTGAGAGCCAACTGTAGCCAGGCCCGGTGGTACGTTCTCAGGGAGGCCACAGAGGAGACTGTTACGGGATGGATACGGCCTGATCTCTATGTTTGAGGAGTTCCGTGTTTTCAGGAAGATGGATGACAGCAGTGCAGGAAACAGGCATGCCCAAGCCTATGACAGATCCCCAATTAATCCATTTGCTAATTGCTTGGTTACTTTGGTTATTGTAAGTACCAAGTTGTATACAGAGTTCATAATTGAGTTATTGTGTGTATGCGTGTGTGTTAGTCATTCAGTCATGTCTGGCTCTTGGCGACCCCACGGACTGTAGCTCTTCAGGCTCCTCTGTCCATGGGATTCTCCAGGCAAGAATACTGGAGTAGGTTGCCACGCCCTTCTCCAGGGGATCTTTCCAACCTAAGGATCAAAACCAGGTCTTCCTCTTTGACAGGCAGATTCTTGACTGTTAGAGACACCAAGGAAACCCCAACTGAGTTTTTATTTACTATTTATTTACAACTAAGTTTGAAACAATCAACTGGATGCCTACAAGGCTAAATTCAGGATGAATAGATGTGGGAGCATTTGTCTACTTGACTCATCCATGTCCAAATAAACCCAACAGAGGACCAAAAATGTTTCCCTAACACATCTGCATCTATTCTAGCAACAGCCATGCCTCCATCTTCCCCAGGCTTCACAAAACACCTCCACATCCATCCCTGAATGACTTCATGGTAACAAAGTCTGAAAATAGGTGTTATCATCTAGAGAGAGGTAGGCGGCTTCCCCAGGGCCACCCGGCTAGCAGATGGTAGAACAGGGTCTCTAACCCAGGTCTTCTCATTCCAAACACTGTCCTACTGCTCTATTTATTTATTGAATATCCATCGTACATTTGGCTTCGGATTCACTGTGTGATTGGCCAGCATAATTTCAATATCCAGATGCTGAGTTATCTGAGTCACCTGGCCTGTCATTTTATGACTGCAGGTGGGGGGCCATTCTGGATCCAAGAAGGGCACCTCCTACCGCAGTAGCATTCACGATAGACCCAGGTGGGAAAGCAGAGGATGAGGTGGTTAGATAACATCACCGACCCAGCAGGCATAAATCTGAGCAGATTTCAGGAGATCGTGAAGGACAGAGGAGCCAGGCACGCTGCAGTCCGTGGGGTCACAGAGTCAGACACGACTTAGTGACTGAACAGCAAGCCGGTAGAACACAGAGAATCTTTCAGAGACAGGTCTTGGCAGTTCACTCCATTCACCTTCCTGGCCTCTAAACCCTCATATTTTCCTTCACTGTTTAAAAGGATTGCTCTCTGTAAAAATCTTCAGGACGGTCATTAAAAAACACAGACTTCTTTTGGCGGGGGGAGTTGACTCAAACGGGAAACACAACTCAGCTTTTTGAAAGTCAAAGTGGCCTTTGTGTTTAGAAATTAACTTTTTACAGCACCCTGGGGGGTAGTTATTACTCATTGGATACTTTTAGGAATTTAAATGCGATCGATTAATTGATGGTAAAAAATTATATTATGTAAATGCAAATTCAGAATTGAGTTTGGTGTTCGCAGTGGCCTGAAAACATTTTAAAAGGCCAGGTGAGGCCTGAGGAAATTGGAAATTTTAGTCCTTGCTATTAAAAAGGAAAAAATAGAAGAAGGAAAGAAAGAAAAAGTAAGTTTGCAACAAACTTGGAAATGAAGGCCAGAGTGTTGTCTCTTTCTGTTTGATAACGTTTTCACAATCTGTTACCACAATCTACCTGCACCAGAGAGAATCCAATGTAAGGATTCAGATGAGCTTTTGTTCTACTCTTTTTGTTGGAAATTCTGCCCTACATGTCTTATCGAGCTTATAAAACTCATAAACACTGGAACCCCAAACAATTTAGGAAGATAGCAAGGCAAAAACTGAAAGAGAGACAGGAAAAAAAAATAAGAATGGTGATAAAATGAAATTGAAGAGAGTAACACAATAGAAACTGGAGCCATTAATTTTTATAGCTGATTCAGCTACTAATATTTTATGAGGGTTAGAAATATGAGTATAAAAAAAAAGCATCCTCCTATCTCCCTTGTGCTCTTTCTGTTGTTGTTTTAATTCAAAGATAAGCCCATCGTATTTGTACCTCGAATATGGCCTTATTACAGTTTAACACCCGTATGGTAGAAAGCATTCTGTTCATTGGAAGTTTTCCAAATCATTGGCCTTTTGTTTTTGTTTAGCCTGGTTTTCCACTGTTCCAGACAGAAATTCAAGGACCACTTCACATGCCATTTCTTTTCCTTGCCCCTTTCTTTCTATCCTTCTTTCTTTTTTCCTTTTAACTTATCAGAGCTCATTTCCAGTTAAATCGCAACAGGGTTTGTGTTTACTCGCTTTCCTGGACTGGACTGCCTGCAATGTCTCCATTTAAATGTAGATTTTGACTTTACACTGGGGAGGAGGTGCGAGCCTTTCTGCAGTTGAGTTAACATCAAGGTGAAAATATGAGCTTGAAAAAGACGCCTCGTTTCCTTAAACAGGGCTGTGTGGGACCAGTTTGGATATTCTGAGCCATTTATTTACAAGTTGCCTTGTACTCCACGGGGGAAAACATTGCCCAAGTCAGATCAATATATTTATTGAGGCCACAACATCAAAGTTTTAGGTCAAGAAAATCAAATGTAGCACACACAGCCTAGTATAGATACCAACGTGATAGGTGGGGAGGGGCTACTCTACCCATGACCTTTCGGAATTAATGATAAATATGATTGAAAGGGAGTTGGTGATGGACAGGGAGGCCTGGCATGCTGCGATTCATGGGGTCGCGAAGAGTCGGACATGATTGAGCGACTGAACTGATGATTGAAAGGGCGTGTTTAAGAACCGTTCACATCTCTTTCCAGAGTTCAGAACCCACGGGCACTGTGAAGACATGGAATAATGTACACGCTGTAAATAAACCTTTCTCACACGTAAAACAGGGTGCACTTTTGGGTCCTACTCCTTCCCTACATATCCCACACACACTTTTTAAATTTTAGCTGAACTATGATGATATCTAAGAAGTTCATTTGAAAGTTTTTTTAAAAATCATGATTTTGCCCTCTCCTGCCCCATTTTAATGATAGGCCATTAAAGAAGAAGCAAAATTAAATACCCCTGCTCACATCTAGATAACTTATACAGGGTTTTTTGGTTTGTTTTTCTTAGCTGTTTATGAGACAATCTTGCTCCTAACCAACACTGACCTGAGAGCCTTCTGTGTCATCTAAATGAGCCCATGGGAAAAGTAAGCAACCGTGTCAAGAGCTCTTCAAAGATCTTGTCCCAGTGAGCCCATAGGGTACCTGTACTTGTAAAATTACATATCTTGATTTAGTTTACCAAAAGCATGGCACTCTACCTCTCCTAATGCCTTAAATGGAACCCTGATCATACCGCAGGGAAATGGTTCCTAGCTTAATTACATATGATACTTAACCTGCCACCATGAATGAGCCCCGTTTTGCTCATCTATAAACTGAGAGTAACAGGAATATTTGTACCATGAGTTGTTTGGGGGATTTATACACCTAATGCTTACAAAGGTCTTAGAATAGTACTTGGCACACACACAGCTCTATAAATGTAGGGAAGTCTCACACACACACACACACACACGTGTGCATGCCTGTGTTTGTATGTAGATGTACAGTTCTCTCCTGGAGACTTCTGGAGCCAGAAGAGGAGGGACAAAAGGGTAGTTGTAGACTAAAGTCAAGTATCATTTATTTTCTGGAGACCTTGATACAAGAAAAAGTAGCGGGGGGAAAGGCCTTCCACGAGCTAGAGGCCAGAGATAAGAAAACGGTTAGGGGGTAATGTGAAAACCAGCACACTCCAGCAGAAATGAGAGAAGGGGAGACAAAAGCAGGTATTTTAGTGAGTATTCCCGGATGCCTGACTTGGCTCAGAGGCCCAGGATCTCCAGAGAAGCTCAGGGCTGAGAAGTTCAGCTTCCCTTCCCACTTTGACCGTCAGACCAAGGCAGCCATTGTTTGCACCTCATCTGGTCTAAATAGTCAGTTTACAAATGGGTGTTGTTCGGCATCATGAGTTATAGATGCTTTATATTTATTTAAGAACTCAGTTTCAAGGAATGTTTTCCAGACGTGCGGTTCACCGCAGCGGACAGCTGTTGATATTCTGATCCCATGAGCATTATAATATGTTTAAAAATTGCGACACTTTTAAAACCAGATGTTCTACATAAGCTGCGCTCAGGGGAGGGGGAGGGAAGAAAGAAAGAGGAAGAAGCAAGGCGGAGGATCTGTCACTTGGCGTGACACCGGGTCCCTCTCGCTCACTGAAAAGTCACATCACACTGAAGCCAACCCCAAAGCTTTCTTCTGGGTTTTCTTCTGCAGAAAAGCTTAAAGGCAAATTGTTTTAACAGGAAGGGAAGTTCTTTCTCCAGTGAAGACAAGCAAGAAAGCTGCAGCTGAAGCCTGAAGATCAAGCCCTGGCACGGCCGTGGTTCGAGATTCTTTGTCACGGCTGTTTTCTGGGACACACAGAGCCTGCTGTGCGCACGGGTTCCCGGACCTTTTGAGGTTCCGTGTGGACTGGGCAACTTGAAAGCAGCCTCCGCCTTCCTTCGAAGAGTTCCTTTGTGCAGAAGCAGGCCTCCTATGATGTGTAGGTGGGGCTATGTGGAAGCGTGGTGCCGTCTTGTGATTAAAAGTGGAGCTTCTGGGGTCACTTTACTGGGGTTCACCTCCCAGCCCATCACTTGCTGAGCACACGGGTCGAGATCCTTTATCTAAGGCTCCCACTATCCCTCCATGAAAGAGAGACCACAGTGGAACCTATCTAACGAGGAAGTCTAACGAGGAAGACAAAGCATTTAGCACACTGCTTGGTCTGTAATAAACACTCAATACATGTTAGATACTTTACAAGGAAGCCTTTTTTTTAAACTCAAAGTATTTAAGATTAACTTGCTCTGAGAAAAAATTTGGCCACTCTCCAACCTCCCCTGAGATAATGAGATAATTTAGGGTGTCTTAAGTCAGTCTTGGAAATGACTAGTCCACACAGTTGGAAATGATCCGTTTGGGGAGAAGTGGAGGGGCAGTGTCCGTAATGGAAAGACAGCACAGCCAGATAGCCCAGGTCTCGGGGTGCCCTACACCTCCTGAACTACGTGCCCTCATTGAGAGACTCTGAGTCCTGGGCTCCAGTTTTCCAACTGGATCCTCGACAACACCTTCTCTCTTCAGAGCGGGGGGGCATGAAGCTAAAAGGAGCCAATTTAGGGTAAGTGCCTTGCACACAGGAGGCACTCAATCCATGTTATGTCTTTTATTCCATCGTCCATATGGATGCTAAAGACATGTTTTTATGTATTTATCAGATTGCGTTCATCCAAGTGCAGAATTTATCTGTATCCCTCACACAGGCTTCCCTGATGGCTCAGTGGTAAAGAATCTGCCTGCAAATGCAGGAGACGCAGGTTCGATCCCTGGGTCTGGAAGATCCCCTGGAGAATGAAATGGCAGCCCACTCCAGTATTCTTGCTGGGATAATTCCATGGACAAGGGAGCCTGGTGGGCTACAGCCCATGGGGTCACAAAGAGTCAGACACAACAGCGACTAAACAACAACAGCTTCTCAGACGTCCTCTCTGATAAAACCCAACCCATCAACTAACCATCCATCCACCCGACCAACACCACAAATACAAGCGAAAGTAAGAAACAAAAATGTCAGAGCAAATGAAAGCAAGAGCTTTAATGCTATCCACTGACCTTTGTAGACAGCCCATGGCCTGACCCCTCCTTGCCTCTCTGGTCCGACTCTGCCATTTCACTCCATCCCCTCCTTTCACCAGCCACCCTGGAATGAATCACTTCTTCGCAAGCATCTCCATCTGCGTCACCTCCTGACCTTTGCCTTACCTGTCACGTTTTTGTCCCACACCCTCTTCTGGACCATTTCTAGAAAGCCTTCTCCACGGGGTACCCCTCTCCTTGTGCTCTTTTAACACTGAACACTTCCATCCCAGCCTGGAGCGCCTCGAGTTATCCTTTCCTATGCGGTTGTCTTATTTGACTGCAAGCTTCTTGCAGGACAGGGGTAGGGTCCTACCCACCATGTTGTCTCAGCCCAGTGCTGTTCCTGGAACTGAATACCTGCTTGGTGGATGAATGAATGAGTGAATGCGTGGACGAATGCCGGGATGGATGGGTGGGTGGATGTGATGGGTGGATGGGCAAATCATCTGGGACTGGAATGGTAGGTCTCTGACCTCAGCTCCTAGCACATCTTTGGTAGGGTGGTTCAGAGATTCAGTAGCTGAATGTGGCCCATAATATCAACAGTGACAAAGAGTTGATTGTGAGCTCAGACCTTCCCTAGGCGCTAGCTGGACTTTATCTCCAGAGAGTTCTATGTGCCCCTCAATGTAGCCCGCTCGGCTTTGGCAGATCAGCTCTCCTGGCTTCTCCAGACCACCTTTCACCCTCACCGTCTCTTTCCCTGGGCTGCACACTTGCCAGCATCGTCTTAGCTTCTCTGCGTCCTCGAGGTCCCTCTGCCTGCAGTGGCTTAGAGATATTTTGCTCCCACGTTCGCCTGCCTGACTCCCCCTCATCTTCTTGGGATGGGCATCAGTGTAGCTCCTTTAAGTGAATTTTCATAATGTGCTCCTCCCCAGCCCCCACCCCCACAGTCTCTAAACCGGGTAAGACCCCTCTGTGATTTGTGCTGCGGCTCCTTCTCCTGCTCCACATAGCACTTACCACAATCCTAATTATGCAGGAACTGATGTGATTACTGGTTTCACGTCTGTCTGCCTAACCACAGTGTAAGCTTGCAGAGCGTATTCACTGGTGTAACCTCAGAGCATCACTGGGGCCTGACGGAGTGACTATTCTTTAGAAATAACCATGACCTTGACATCAACATGGAGGGAGCAGGGGTCCATGAAGCCCATAAAATTGTTTGCAGAGCACAGGACTGGTTTTCAGTTGGCACGAACCAGGACCTTTATACCAGTTGTTTATAGCACATGTCCATTCTGATTAGTTAGATCTGATCGGTTAGCTATGGAGATGGTCGATATCTCAGGTGTTATATCTGGTTTTCACGAAGGTTCATAGTAGACCCCTGTCCTCCCAAAGGAAGTTAGGAGCAACTGCTCTGGAGTCTGAAAGTAGACCATGTCATGGAAAGTTCTCGCAAACCCTCAGGACCTCTGCCACGATCCCAGGCCACGCCTCAGTCTGGGTCTTCCATCTGTGCCTGCCTCGTGTGTTTTCCCTGACACAAGCTCCCTCACAGCTGTATGTCACACATGAGGGATATTCCGGGTTTCTTGAAGTCATCGGTGACTCATCCGTGTGGAATGAGTGGCTCACCAAGAGGGACACACTCACGGAACAGAACAACATGCATAACAGTTTCTCTTCTCTGAGGAAGACGTGCTCCAAAAATGTCTGGGGAGAAACAGACTTCAGTGACCTACAAGGCAGACAGGCGAGCATCTCCTCCAGGCATCCCCAGGGCGTCAGGAGGAGGAGAGGGAACACAGGCTGAGTGGCCATCCTTTCCTAAAGTGGGGATGTGCCGCCCCAGCCCTGCCTGGATGCCCTCTCACACATGCCAGAGAAGAGGGTTAATGGTTATAAGACACCATGTGCCGTTAGCCGTGAGACGGGTAGCATGTCAAGTGCTAGCTGGGCACTCTAGACTTATCATTTGTTTAAATCCTCACAGCCACCCCCTGAGCCCAGTACTGTCGTCATCCCCATGAGAGTATGATCAGACTCTTGCTTTCCCCAAGGTTATTTATGTCATGAGTGGCTGAAGTGGGATTCATCCTGGAGTCCCGGTCTAGGTTGACCCCTAAACTACTGTACACTGTGTCAAGGGCGCCAGGGCTCTCCTCTTGGACACAGAGGTCGTCTACACTGGCAGAGTTATGTAATCACTGGACAGTTATGTACCGTGTATCTACTGTATGTTTGGTGCTGATCAAGATGGTGGGCATAGAGTTGTGAGCAACTCCCACTCATCCCCTGACCTCGGGAATGTGTTCTGGAGGAAATGAACTTGAAGAGTTCGAGGATGGGAGAGGGAGTACAAGTGGGGGGAACCCAAAGGCCAGCCCAGGACACCAGACACTCAGTCAACAGGAAGACACACCCTGGAGGCCGCTGTGGATTCGCCTTTTCAACCGAAGAGAAGGAAGCCCCTGAAATCAGTGAAGGTTCTGGAAGAGTCTTCCACTACACTGTAAGCTCCATAAGGGCAGAGCTGGCTTTGGATTTGTTTATTTCTGCAACAGCTTTGGTGCAAAGCACAGGACCTGGCGTGTATTTTAAAAACTCATTCAATACTTGTGAATGAATGGACGGAGGCATGAGCGGAGGTCATAGATGTTCGACAGACATGCAGTATGAGCCTGGAAAGTTCTTATCTTGGTGAACAATGAATAAGTTGTGAAAAGAGAGAGGGAAGTAAGAGTTTCCCGTGGCACTGGGACAATATGACACTGAATTGAAGGTCTTCTGAGATGTCGGTGCCACCACTCATCCAACCAAGGACCCAAGTGAGAGGGAGGAGGTGAGCGAGAGGCCACCAGTTACTACACACATGGAAGAGGACAACCTATAGACCCATCGTGGTTTAGCAACTTCCTCAAAATCGAGACACACATAGGAGATTAGGTGGGAAGGCCTGGCTTGAAATGCTTGCCTTACTAACAATTAAGGAAAAAGCTTCCAGGGTCCACTGAGTGGTTGAGCCTACCTGCCATTTGGTGTTTATCTTCAGCTTGTAGCTTAGAATGTTGTTTTAACACTCACAACACCCAGCTAAAAACAAGAGTTGCTGACATTCTTATACAGGAAATGGAACTAGCAACACATGATAATATGTAACAATATATGACCCTATGCAATAGATGAGTAGTTTAAACAATAAGGTCTTTACATGGAGGGAATTTCTTGAGAAACAATGACCCCAGAAGATTTAACAGAGACAGCAGGACTTGAAAAATACCAGGAGTATCAGTTGTAGTAAGTAAATGAAGTAGTAACAGCTGCCACGCACAGCAGTAATAGTGAAGCAAAGAGCAACTACTCTGATTTAAACCTCCTGTAAGTAGCAGACCTGAGATATTCGATATATGCCACATGTGTGTATGTGTGTGTGTCTAGAGAAACAGAAAGGGAAAGACAGCGATCTTATTTAACTCTCATAAAATCTATGATACAGAAGCAACCTAAATGTTCATTGACAGAGGAATGGATATAGATGTGGTACATATACATTGATACAATGAAATGTTCAGTTCAGTCGCTCAGTCATGTCGGACTCTTTGCGACCTCAAGGACTGCAGCATGCCAGGCCTCCCTGCCCACCACCAAACCCCAGAGTTTACTCAAACTCATGTCCATTGAGTCGGTGATGCCATCCATCTCACCCTCTGTCATCCCCTTCTCCTCCTGCCTTCAATCTTTCCCAGCATCAGGATCTTTTCCAGTGAGTCAGTTCTTCACATAAGGTGGCCAAAGTATTGGAGTTTCAGCTTCAGCATCAGTCCTTCCAATGAATATTCAGGACTGATTTCCTTTAGGATGGACTGGTTGGACCTCCTTGCAGTCCAAGGGACTCTAAAGAGTCTTTTCCAATACCACAGTTCAAAGGCATCAATTCTTCGGTGCTCAGCTTTCTTTATAGTCCAATTCTCACATCCATACATGACTACTGGAAAAACCCTAGCTTTGACTAGATGGACCTTTGTTGGCAAAGTAATGTCTCTGTTTTTTAATATGCTGTCTAGGTTGGTCATAGCCTTTCTTCCAAGGAGTAAGCGTCTTTTAATTTCATGGCTTCAGTCACCATCTACAGTGATTTTGGAGCCCCCCAAAATAAAGTCTGACACTGTTTCCACTGTTTCCCCTTCTATTTGTCATGAAATGATGGGACTAGATGCCATGATCTTAGTTTTTATAAATGTTGGGTTTGAAGCCAACTTTTCACTCTCCTCTCTCACTTTCATCAAGAGGCCCTTTAGTTCTTCTTCGCTTTCTGTCATTAGGTTGGTGTCATCTGCATATCTGAGGTTATTGATATTTCTCCCAGCAATCTTGATTCCCGCTTGTGCTTCATCCATCCCAGCGTTTCTCATGATGTACTCTGCGTATAAGTTAAATAAGCAGGGTGACAATATACAGCCTTGACGTACTCCTTTTCCTATTCGGAACCAGTCTGTTGTTCCATGTCCAGTTCTAATACAGATTTCTCAAGAGGCAGGTCAGGTGATGTGGTATTCCCATCTCTTTCAGAATTTTCCACAGTTTGTGGCGATCCACACAGTCAAAGGCTTTGGCATAGTCAATAAAGCAGTTGATGTTTTTCTGGAACTCTTTTGCTTTTTTGATGATCCAACGGATGTTGGCAATTTTATCTCTGGCTCCTCTGCCTTTTCTAAATCCAGCTTGAACATCTGGAAGTTCACAGTTCATGCACTGTTGAAGCCTGACTTGGAGAATTTTGAACATTAGTTTATTAGCGTGTTAGATGAGTGCAATTGTACGGTAGTTTGAAAAGTATTACTTAGCCATTAAAAAAGAATGAAATAATGTCATTTGCAGCCACATGGATGGACCTAGAGATTATCATACTAAGTGAAGTAAGTCAGACAGAGAAAGACAAATGTCATATGATGCACTTATATGTGGAATCTGAAAACAATAAACTTATTTACAGAAATGGACTCACAGATATAGAAAGCAAATTACAGTTACCAAAGGGGAAAGAGGTGCAGGGACAAATTGGGAATTATCTGTAATATAGTAGTATACTGGTACAGACTGCTTCCAAATTGGGAAAGGAGTATATTAAGGCTGTATGTTGTCACATTGTTTATTTAACTTACATGCAGAGTACATCATGTGAAATGCCAGGCTAGATGAAGCACAAGCTGAAATCAAGATTGCCGGGAAAAATACCAATAACCTCAGATATGCAGATGACATCACCCTTATGGCAGAAAGTGAAGAACTAAAGAGCATCTTGATGAAAGTGAAAGAGGAGTGTGAAAAAGCTGACTTGAAACTCAGCTTTCAAAAAACTAAGATCATGGAATCTGGTCCCATCACTTCATGGCAAATAGAAGAGGAAACAATGGTCAACAGTGAGAGACTTTATTTGGGGGGGCTCCAAAATCACTGTAGATGGTGACTGCAACCATGAAACTAAAAGATACTTGCCCCTTGGAAGAAAAGTTATGACCAACCTAGACAGCATATTAAAAAGCAGAGACATTACTTTGCCAACAAAGGTCCGTCTAGTCAAAGCTATGGTTTTTCCAGTGGTCATGTATGGATGTGAGAGTTGGACTATAAAGAAAGCTGAGCACTGAAGAATTGATGCCTTTGAACTGTGGTGTTGGAGAAGACTCTTGAGAGTCCCTTGGACTGCATAGAGATCCAACTAGTCAATCCTAAGGAAAATCAGTCCTGAATATTCATTGGAAGGACTGATGCTGAAGCTGAAACTCCAATACTTTGGCTATCTGATGATGGCAACACAATGTGAAGAACTGACTCTTTAAAAAAGACCCTGATGCTGGGAAAGATTGAAGACAGGAGGAGAAGGGGACGACAGAGGATGAGATGGTTGGATGGCATCACCGACTCAATGGACATGAGTCTGAGCAAGCTGGGGGAGTTGGTGATGGACAGGGAGGCCTAGCTTGCTTTGAGACCATGGGGGTCTCAAAGAGTTGGACATGACTGAGTGACTGAACTGAATATAGTTATCTGTATAACAAAGACCTACTTGGTAGCACAAGGAACTATGTTCAATATCTTAACAATATTGGATACAATATTATTCCATTGTTATAATTATTTCATTATTATATTCAATTATTTCATGAATGTAATGGAAAATAATCTGAAATATATATCACTCCACTCAAACCTTGTAAATCAACTATACTTCAATACATACAAGTAGACCTATTGTATACAGTTACAACAATTATCATTATTTTCCCCCTTTTACTAATGGGGAAATGGAAGCATGATGAGACTCAGGGTCTTGCCAAAGGTTACCCAGCTAGTAAGCTGCGAGACATAGCTTGAATCCCTTTCTGTGCAATACCAAAGCCCGTGATCTTTCCACTGGATGCTATTTCTTTGACACACGCCAGTGTTTTTGAAACTCAGAGGAAAAGGAAAGATTCTGGCAGCTCAGCAAAGGCAGTTATGAACGAAACAAAACCACACTTGCTAAACACATCTATCAGCTGGAGTGGACTGTGGAGTGTTGGAGAGACAAGGAAAGCGGGTCTGGAAAGGTTGATGGGGTCACAGGATATCTTAGTTCCAAAAGATGGGCTCTAGGCTCTGTCCTCTTGGTGACATGGAGCCCCTGACCCCTTCAGAGCAGCAGCATAATTTGTTAAGAATTATTTCTTGGACTGGAATATTGGGAGAGGATGGAACAAGCAGGCCAGCCAGAAGGCTGTTGCAATAACTTTTCCGAGGAGTCCCAGACCTGGCTTGCTATCCCGACGTGAAGAAATGCGTGTATTTGCCCAAGTCATTGGTGCCAGTTCCCCATCAAGACATCAAAGGTCAGCATCTGCTCAAGCCTGCGGCCCACCCTTGCTCACGACACTTTAGACCACTGATCTTTCAGTCATTCATGTGGGCTCCGCTCTTGCCCAACTCAAGAGCGTCACGCTTGGTACCTTTGTTCCTGGAAAATAGTCTCTGTGTTCGGAAGACCGACTCCAAGCCATCTTACACAACCTTCCAGCCTCCGCAGCATTCCCGCTTCCTCCTGGGAAATCTCCCTGGTCCTTCAGAGAGCCTGGTTGGCACCCCGCTGTGTGCGCCCATAACACCATGACCTTCACATTCACCTCACCTAGCATGATTTTATTAATTAATTCAATAAGGATGCGGTGACTTGATTCACCTCTCTGACGCCTCCTTGAGCTGAAGCTTTATGATGTCAGGGGCAGCTCCTTCTCCGTGCTGAGCATAGTACCTGGCCCACAATCAGCACAAATAAATATTTTCTGAAGGACTGTGGGGGAGGATTCAGGATGTTCAGCCTGAAAGTGCGGGGGAGGATGAAGTGGGTTTTGATGAAGTAAAGTAAAAAGGAGGAGGAGGTTGAGGGCTGGAGCCTGGCCTTGTACTCCACAGCTGACTATGGCCAGAGGCCATTCTCAACAGCAGGAAGCAGAGATTAGCAATTAATTGACTAAGTTAAACCAGCTCCAAGAAAGGGAGGCAGCAATACCAGGGCATGCGGCCTGTACAGGACACCTTTGACCGCGGCTCTTCTGCTCATGTGCTTGGGTCTCTTGCCCATCGTGACTGAGGTGGCCATTCCTGTCAGAAGTTCCGTCTTTGTGGGGTAGGGAGTGTCCTCATGTATAGGTTAAAGATCATGTGAAACAGCCAGATTCTTTCGCCCTCAATGTCCAAATGAAAAAAAACAAAACAAAACAAAACACTCGAATCCAATGGAAAAGAGCTTTGTTTCTCGAATTCTTGCATGATAGAGATGATCTGTCTAGTGCCTTTGTGTCTGAATGATAGTTTGACTGGATAGAAATTTTAGGGTATCATTTTCTTGCCCTGAGAGCGTCTTATACATTGCCCCCACTGTCTTCTGGTATGGAATTATCACAAATAAGTTCTGAAATCAGTCTAATGTTTTCCCCTTGATACATAATTTAACTGGATTGTCATACAATTTCCACTGTCTTTTTGCAGCTTGAGAATTGTTTAAGAATATATCTCAGTATAAATTAATTTCTATCAGTTTTTCCTAGGGAGCTCTATGCTCTCTTAAATTATATCCTCAAAAAATTTTTTTTCTGTCTTGTTTACATTATTGCATCTTTGTTTGAAGCATAACAGTTGTGTTATGTTTAATCTCTTTTGTTTTCTAGTGCTACTTATTTTTTATCTTTAATGTCTTCTAACTCTTTAAACCTGTAAAATCGCATACTGTTTTATTTCAGGGAAACATTCTTGAGTTATATTATTGAATATGTCTTCTTCTCATTGTCTAGTATAGGTGTATCATTTATACCTAACCCACACCACTTATGTCAAATCTCTTTTATATCTGTATCCCATTGCTATTATTTTCTGTCAAATCCCTTTTAACTCTTGCCCATGGTTAAATTTAATTTTCATCACGGTCCCAAGTCTGCCTTGCTGTCCCTAATGATTTGTCAACAGTTCTGCCTAGCGTGACTTTCAAGGGTCTTGGTTTCTGCGATGGTTTTGTGTTCCTGGTCCACAGCTTTCCCGAGTTTGGCCATGTCATTTCTCCTCTGCTTCTGTTGTCTTATCATCAATTCCTGGAGCCTGCTGTGGCCTCACTGCATAGAGGTCATGGTGTGGATTATCTCTTGGAACAGTCAGCCGTGTACGCAATTGTCACTGCCAGGTTCCCCTGAGATAACCTTCTCCCTGGACCACGCTACTTGAGGAAAGTCTAGCACAGGGTACAGGTGTCCTGACCTGCCTCTCAGGGAATGGAGAGTTTGCAGGGTTTAGGAGGAAGAAAGTGAAAGAGGAGAGTGAAATAGCTGGCTTAAAGCTCAACGTTCAGAAAACGAAGATCATGGCATCTGGTCCCATCACTTCATGGCAAATAGATGGGGAAACAGTGGAAACAGTGGCTGGCTTTATTTTTCTGGGCCCCAAAATCACTGCAGATGGTGACTGCAGCCATGATATTAAAAGACACTTACTCCGTGGAAGGAAAGTTATGACCAACCTAGACAGCATATTAAAAAGCAGAGACATTACTTTGCCAACAAAGGTCCATCTAGTCAAGGCTAGGGTTTTTCCAGTAAGTCATGTATAGATGTGAGAGTTGGACTATAAAGAAAGCTGAGTGCCGAAGAATTGATGCTTTTGAACTGTGGTGTTGGAGAAGACTCTTGAGAGTCCCTTGGACTGCAAGGAGATCCAACCAGTCCATCCTAAAGAAGATCAGTCCTGGGTGTTCATCGGAAGGACTGATGCTAAAGCTGAAACTCTAATACTTTGGCCACCTGATGCAAAGGGCTGACTCATTTGAAAAGACCCTGATGCTGGGAAAGATTGAAGGCAGGAGGAGAAGGGGACGACAGAGGATGAGATGGCTGGATGGCATCACCAACTCAATGGACATGGGTTTGGGTGGACTCTGGGAGTTGGTGATGGACAGGGAGGCCTGGTGTGCTGCGGTTCATGGGGTCACAAAGAGTCAGACACGACTGAGCGACTGAACTGAATAAGCACACTGGCAAAGTCAGGCCTGTATTAGGTCTATTTACAACATCATAGGTTCTAGAATCTTCCTCAAAAAGTTCACGGTGGCCCAGCAGCACCAGCATCTGCAGAGGGTTGCTAGAAATGCAGTCTCAGGCCCCACAGCAGACCGCCGAGTCCTGGTCTGTACTTTCACAGCGTCCCCAGCAGGCCTATGTACGTGCTCCATTCATGGAGCGCTGTGAGGACCACCCGAGAAAGGCCTGCTCCCTGGGACACCATCCACTCCTGCGCTGGCTCTTAAAACGTCGGACTTCACCTACGCTCCATGAAGGATGCCTTAAGAAGACAGCTCACAGCGTGAGAAAAAAAGCCCATGACCGTCTTAGAAACTCCAGAGTTGGTTAATATTTTTTTAAAATGTGAGTCTTTGTCAGTTAAGATGTACTGCTCATTGGAGGGGGAGAATGGCCGTCTGAGCGAACATACTGATCAATAATTCAAATTTCGAAGTCCCATTTTTAACGCTTACACCATAACAAAATCACAGCAGGACCCAAGTTGTAATTATTACAAACTTCACCTATCAGAGATTCCACTCTGATTCCTGTGAAGCCAGCAAAAGAGAAAGATGAGGAAAACCACTCTGCTTCTCTTAAGAGAGAGCACTTCTTCGAGACATGACCAATGGTCTGTATTATCCCCGCGGGCATCTTTCACTGTGGGCCGTATCATACTTTGAAAGAGGATGTACCAGTCTCCGTTAATGAAGATGGAGACATTGGGTGGAGAGTAGTGGAATAGAAACTCCACAGACACAACAAATTGTTTCCTGAAGACCCAAATCTATCTAATGCTGTGAATGTGGTTTTGAGGCACTCAACTCTCTTGGGTTGTGATTTGTTTTCAGAGAGGACAGTTGATGAGAACGTAGTCTTTCCGAGCACCGTGAGTAATGTGAGTTACATGGAAGGGAGCGCTTGCTCCCAGCACAGGGCAGAAATCAATGAGGGGATTGTTGACAAGCGTCTCTGAGCATCTCCGCTTCAGAAACGTCTTCATCACATAATGGATGGCCACGTGCTACCCAAGGATATTCTCTCTGGAGGCTGAAGAATGCAGTTGATGACCTTCAGAGGCAGTTACCAGTTTTTCTGGGCTGTAGCTGTGTGACAGAGCCCAGATATTTTGGAAATAAAATAAGAAGTGTAAACCTGTGGTTTGATGTTAGCAGCACAACATTAAGGGTATCGATTCCTCTGACTTCACTATCCCTTTCACTGGAAATAGAGAAAACTTCTGTGAAGGTAGAGTGCCCAGATACAGCTTGCAGTTCACTGCTTCCAAATCTTCAATCCAGTCTTTCTTTCTTCATTTATGCCTTGTGAGGGATCCAGCTATACTGTGTCCACATCTTTGTATCATCTCACTTCTGAAAATGTCTGTACTACTCAGATCAACATAATTAATTCTTTTAACAGACTTGAAGGTGGATACCATAATTATCCCTATTTTACAGATAAGGTAAATGAGGCTCAGAGAAGCTAAGATACTCTCCTTGCTTCTAAGAGCCAGAATTTGAACCCAAGCCGTCTAACTTCAAGTTCAGTACTCTTAACCCTAACTCTTTGAAGCCTCTGAGCTAACAGTGTTAAGTATCAGGCACTCTCCTAAGTTTTTATGTAGATAATAATAGAATACGCATACGACAAGGGTTCTAAGGAGGTGTCGAGTGGAGCTGGGGTCCACCTTGAGGTAGACCAGATATGCAGTGAGTGGAGTCCACTGTTATTCAATAAGTTTTCTTGGTGACAATGAAATAGTATACACACACCAGCCATATGTATGTGTCATAAATATATATATATATTATATATGTATGAGATGATTTTATATATATATATATGACATGGCTATATAATATAAATGAAATGGTTAGATAGCATCACTGACTTGGCGGACATGAGTTTGAGCAAGCTCCAGGAGACAGTGAAGGTCAGGGGAGCCTGGTATGCTGCAGCCCATGGGGTTGCAAAGGGTTGGCCATGACTTAGCAACTGAACAACAGCAAATATATAGTGAGGAAGGCTTTTGTCTGCAAGTAACGGAACAACTGACTCCAGAAACTTGAATAAGCATTTACTTTTAGTTGTCTTCTCTTGAGTGAAAGCTAGTGGTAGCAAGTTCCTGGCATTAGTCTAATACAATGGTTCTCAACCAGGGATGATTCTGCAATCCTCCCCTCCACCTCCAGGGGGCATTTGCAATGTCTGGATACATTATGGGTTGTGATCATTGGGAGACACTAATTTTTTTTTTTGACGTATAATTGATTTCTAATATTGTGTTAATTTCGGGTGTACAGCAAAGCGATTCTATGATACATATATAAATGTATATATGTTCTTTTTCAGATGCTTTTCCCTTATAGGTTGTCACAAAATACTGAGTACAGTTCCCTGCGCTATACATTAGGTCCCTGGGAGACACATTTTTGATTGTCACCTGGCACCCAGTGGGCAAAAAGTCAGGTATGGTGCTCAACATTTCACAACGAACAGTACAGCCCCTGCAACAGAGTTATCTGACCCCAAATATCAAGACTGCTGAGGATGTAAAAGCTGGATCTAGTACTAAATGATATCAAGGCCCATCGCTGCTTTTTACTTGGTCTTTGCCTCATGGCCTCAAAGTGGCTGCTGAATCACATCCCTCATTTGAGACAGGAAGATGGGGGATAGGCAGAAAGGTGGCTGCCATAGCTATGTCTTTTCCATTTATCATAAAAAGAAATACCTTCCCAGAACCCTGAGAAGACTGCCATTTCCACGTGACCAGCCAGAATTGTAACCGTACGAAGGCTCTGAGCCAGTGTCTTATATTGGACTGGGCCCATTGTTGCCATTGTTATGGACATTGGTCCATTGTTATCTTAGGTCTGATAACAAAGAAGGAGAGTACCAGGCAAACCTCAATTAGTATGTGCTATATGAGAGTGATATTTTGAGCTGATACTGTTTATAAATGCAGATAGTTCTATTCAATCAGTCCTGTAGAGGCCATAAAAGTGCAGAGATTGCACCTTCTTTATTGGTGTTAAGCTAAGCAGCCTCCTTAGTCTGCCAGTCTATTTAAAGGGCTAATCCCATCTCCCCAAAGCAAATGTTTTTAAAGCTGCTTTTCCCATTGATAAATTGTCTGAGCAGAAACAGATTGAATTATTTATCTGGACTTTGAAAATCAGTATGGGCTATTCTCTATGCAGCTATGGTCCAACTTTAGAAAATGTATTTGTGGAGCCATAAATAACAATATTAGTCTCAGGCTCCTTCTCTTGCTGTGTGATTCATTCATTCAACAGATATGCAGGGGGCTCTGATTATGAGTGTTTGGCTAAGTATAACACTACGGACATGGTAAAATTTCCAGAGTGTAAGCTCCTCAAGGGAAAGCATCATGTCATCCTGGGCTAGCACGATGTCCGTAGAGCCTCACTCACTGAATGGCTTGTGAATTTCAGTGTATTTATTAAATGAATGGGAGCACACAGTGTTATCTTCATGGGGATTATATTACAGCTGGTCATGGTGGGGGTTGTGGAAACTAAGAGGCAATTATGATATATAGCACAGCAGTATCAGATCTTCAGGATGGTCCTTGTTCAGCTTTGGGAGAATCAGGGAAGATTTCCAGAAGGAACAACTAACTAAGCTGAAACCTGAAGGATGAAGAGGGGTGAACGCCAGTGGATCTGTGTTGCATCCGCTGCATATCCACTGACCCCAGGGCACCTCCTTCCTTGCCTATAAGGCATTAGGGGGGCATACGTATAATTCTTCTGTTAAGAAGATAAACGACTTGATATGTTTGAACTTCCTCTAAGTTCTAACAATTTGAGAGTCTCTCATTCTAAGTTCAGTATTTCTGGCTTGAGCCAACGAGACGTCTTTTCTTCTTGTGGGCTCACCACGTACCAGAGACAGAGGGGAAGAGAAAAGAAATACTGGACACTCACGATGCCCTTGGATGCTCTGCAGAGGCTGCCTCCGGGGCCGGTCACAGGGTCTCTGGCTGCCAGCGAATGTGTTTCCGTTTCGTCGGCCTCCCCCTCTCCCGCCTCGGCCTTACCAGCCTCCGCATTCTGTCCGGGAAGCGGCACCTTCTCCCGGGTCCACCGCCCAAGGTGGGAGGCAGCCCAGACGCCTTACACATTCTCCTGGGAGGCTCCTCGGGCGTCCTGGGCTGGGGCGGCCTTTCTCATGCTTCCGTGTAGGGGGGGCGGCCTAGTCCTCTCCAGATGGAGGAGGAGTGGCCCGGGATGAGGAGGACTCCGTTGCAGGGTTGGAGTCCTCACGGGAATGACTCCCGACTCGGCTGCAGCTCTGTCTCACTCACAAAGGCGTTGTCGCCTCACCGCGTCTGTCCACGCTTCCGTCAGCGCGCTAGTGAGGCCGGGCCACCCTGACTTTGAGCCTGTCTGTGGTTCTCTGTTATTCCGGGTGCCCTTTTGTTCATGCATCCTTTGACTGACGTCCAATCCAGTGCTTAAACGATGTCGTTGGTGAACATGGAGTCCCACAAGACAAACACAGCAGTCCCTGCATGCCGATGAGTGTTAGGTGCGGGAAGGGAAGACCGTCAAGGTAACAGCCCGGTCGTGACCAAGAGCAGGAGAGATGGGGCAGGTGCTTGGGTGACAGTGTGTGGTAGACACCTAGTGAGGCTCCAGCACAAGTGAGCAAATCAGGGCGGGCCCCCTGAGAAGCAAGGGGTGGGCTGCGGACAGAAAGATACCGCACAGATCATGGCTCACGTGTCCTGTGTCTCCAAAAGCTGGGTAGGAGGCCTGGAACAAAGAGATGCGTGTTGACGGGGATGAATGAATGGCGTCTCCTGCTGCGGGGCCTCCCCGGTCCTTCTGCCTCTCTCCACCCCTGGCTGCTTGCACCCTTTCCCCTGCTCCCCTCCCCTCCCACGGCAGCCTCCCCTGGCCCCTTGACTTCACCGCTCTAGTGCTGCATGCTCCTCACTCCATCACCATGATAGTCTCAAATCACACACAGGATCACGTGGTTTTCCTGCACAAATCCTCCCCGGCTTCCCCATGGCTCAGCAGACAGGTCCTGCCTTCCTTCCCTTTGAGTCCTCTGCTTCCATGTTGTAGCTTTTCCCTGGGTGGCTGGACTAGCCACACTCATTCTCTCCCTTGCGCCTTTGAACCTGCTGTTGTTTCTACCCCAGTCCCCTTTCCATTTTCCCTCACCTGGTGGCCCCCAGCTTACTTGCAGAGCCCTTTGTAGAGCTCCCATCTTGGGGTGCTTTTCCCAGCTCAGCTGGGTGGGCTCCCTCATGGTGGGACCATGATGGTTGATGAGCCTAGCTTCCCCCGTAACCCGTGGGAGTCTTCCTCAAGAATGGGGATGGTATTTTATGCATCTTTGTTTCCCCAGCACTGTGTCCAAAATACAGTAGAGACTCAATAAAATGTTTCTAACAGGATAGGGCATTTTCACAGCCTCCTAGAAATAGTCACTGTTAAGACACAAAATTAATAGGTTTTTTGTTTTCTAAAAAGGATAGCTACCATCACCAGCAAATCTTGCAGTTGTTTATTGAATAGTTTTTTTTTGTTTTTAATGAGCAGCATCAGAAGGACGGCCTTTGGCTTTTGTTTATACTGTACATACTTTACTTCAAAATGAATCAGCAGCTTAGCAACATTGGGGCCAGGGTGCCTTGCCCAGAGAAGATCTTCCAGGGGCCTTTGAGGAAACCAGGACACACGGACACATTTCAAGAGCTGCTTACGGACATTCTTTTTCCAGAAAAGCATCTGGAGCAGAAGGCTCTTGCCAAAGGCTTTCCTCTCCAGCTGTCCGCTGGGAACCTGAGGTCACAGCGAACAACTCGGACTTTCTTTTTGAGAAGGTGACTGTGTGTCCATGCAGCTAAGCGAGCCCGCTCCACCCTCACCGGATGAGCTTGACTCCACAGCCCCAGAGCCAAGATCACCTGTAAGCCCTCCGGTGAAGTGGGGCGTTTTCTTAACTGGTCTCTGAGAAATGAAAATATACATGATGCTGCACTCAGTAGCTCTGTGATCACTTTACAAGGTCGATTTATCACTGCCACTTGTACTTCCTGTGGCAGAGCGCTTACCGCTGAGCCGAATGCTCTAATGAACTTAAACTTTACAATAGCTACAGGACGTCAGGCGGTGTCATCTCAGAAGATGCCACCCCATTCATCAAGTTAATACTAGGGTTCCATAAATGCCATATTCTGAGGTTAGTGGATCTTTTGAAGCTTGGGGTGACTCAACAAAAATATCATTGATAATTTATGTAATTGACCAGGCCTGACACAGACCATTTGCCCAAAGTTCCCAGGAAGGCAGTGAAGAAGCTGTTGCTTTGTTTCCGATTTCAAACCCATGCTGGCCTCATCGAAGAATTATTTGTAAACAGGATTGCTGCCCATTTGGAACGGCAGCTCAAAGGTTTTTCAAAACACGTTTTAGTGAAATTGGAAAGAAGGAAATGAGGCTTACTGGATGTTAAGGAGCAAATTTTCCTTATTGTTTTGCCTCCCCTCCCAGAGACCGAAACACTTAAACACTTAAAGAGAATCTTGAACACTGGAGTGATGGTTTCCATCCACCTCCAAGAATTCAGCCAGTCCAATTCTGCCGGCGATAATGTTAATAATATATCTTTTAAAAGTTGCAAGCATGAATTATTTGCAGCACAAGTTTAATGGTGATAGCATGCATCATACATTAGCTCTCCAAGCTGAATTATGCAGGGCTGATGCAGCGTGGGTCGATAGAATTTGGATTTCTCCGAATCTTTTGCCCTTTACTCTCTCACCAAGAAGACAGTCCCTCTGAGAGGGGAGTTCCTTGGTGACAGCAGGCGAGGTTGGTTACCTCGCCGAATACTCAAGAAACAGCGATGTCTCCGCATTTCAGGATCACACCCTCTGCATCCAGACAGCAGTTAGTAACTAATTGATGAGAGTTTATCTTCCAGGCACATTTCTAGAACACTCGCTCCACTTTCTGCATGGGCAGGCAAAGTTCAAATGGAAAAGAGGATATGAGACAGCACTCTTTTTGCCCAAACCAAAGCACATGGAAAGGGTACCAGGGAGTGAAGTGGAGAGGGGTCACCTCGTAAGGCACCTCTGAAGTTGCCCCTGAAATAACAGGTCTTTCAGCCCCTTGCCTTTCTCCTCTTTTCTCCCCTCTTTGTTTTAAAATTTATTTTAATTGGAAGCTAATTACTTTACAATATTGTGGTGGTTTTTGCCATACACTGACATGAGTCAGCCATGGGTGTACATGTGTCCCCCATCCTGAACCTGTCTCCCACCTCCCTCCCCATCCCATCCCTCAGGGTCATCCCAGTGCATCAGCCCCGACCATCCTGTCTCATGCACGGAACCTGGACTGCAGATCTATTTCACATATGGTAATATACATGTTTCAATGCTATTCTGTCAAATCATCCCACCCTCACCTTCCACAGAGTCCAAAAGACTGTTCTTTACATCTGTGTGTCTTTTGCTATCTCGCATATAGGGTTATCGTTACCATCTTTCTAAATTCCATATATATGCGTTAGTATACTGTATTGGTGTTTTTCTTTCTGACTTATTTCGCTCTGCATAATAGGCTCCAGTGTCATCCACCTCATTAGAACTGATTCAAATGCATTCTTTTTAAGGGCTGAGTAATACTCCATTGTGTATGTGTGCCACAGATTTCTTGTCCATTTGTCTTTTCTCCCTTCTTGATTCATCTCTGCATCACCTGACTCTTGATCTACATTAATAGACCATTCTCCCAGGCTTATGTTAGATTTTTCCACTGCTGAATGCTGAGAATAATGCCTTACATAGCAAGCACTCAGACGATACCCATCACATGACCTGATTGTGTGGGGGACGGGGGTGTGGTCCCACGCGTGTCCTCACTTCCCCACGTGCTGACTCTGCCCACCTTTCCCCAAGGAGGGCAGAATTGGTCCACCCAGGCACTGCTGGGTTACCTGGGCACAGCTTTCTGACCTGGCTATCCCACAGGCCACCTTTGGGTGTGGGGCCCTTTCTTTGCTATGGGTGAGGCTCACTCACCGGGTGACGATTTCTGTGTAAGGACTGACCTTGAGTGATGGTGTGCTGGCATAGCAGTGTGCACGTGAGCGCTCTGGACACCCCATCAGGACTCCAGTAAATATGCCCGAATCATCCGATTTGGGCTCAGCAGTGTGCCAGTTTTACAGATACAGATGGGTTAGAGTGAGTGCTTGAAAGATGCCTCCTAGGCAAGAAGGAAGGATTAGAAAGGAACTCAGGGAAACTTTTGGGGGTGATGGATACTGTCTTGATTCTGGTAGAGGTTTTGTAGGTGTGCACAAGTGTCAAGATATCAGATTGTGCCCTGTAAATGTATGCAGCTTATTGCACATCAATTGCATCTCCATAAAGCTGCTAAAAAAAATGAGTAAAAAGATGTCCTGCAAAATGATGAGCCCATTGTTTCCAAGGCTTGGCCATTCCTTGGAATCTCTAGTTGGGACAGGTGCTTTTATACCTCTTTCGTTCCATAGTGTTTGTCTGAACGTGAGACAAGAAAGATCTTGATCTGAAGTAATTACAAGTGCGTTGGAAGGATGGGCCAGATCCAACAGATTCTGTTTGATTTAATGGGGAACGAGGTGAAACTCCTCTGTGACTCAAAAGCTAATGACACAGGGATGGGTTTAGGGAAAAACAGCTTCCCAGGAAAGTACACGAGGGTGTTCAACTGACAGCAGATTTAACAGTGTGCTGTGATTACCAAAAAGTGAACAAAAGTAACGTTTTAGGATGCATTATCCAGAAGAAGGAAGGAGATTGTCCTCCTTCTGAGTTCTTAGCTAGAATATTGTGTTTGTGTCCCGTAGGGCTCACTGTCATAGAGACATTTGGATAGGATTTTTAGGGGATACAAATCTGGATGGTAAAAAGATTTAAGGTAATGTAATATGAAAAACAGCAGAAGGATCTGAGGATGTCTAACCCAAAGAGTAACTTCAATGACTTGCCAACTACAGGGGAGTGAAACTCGGCGGGTTCCAGGCATTCTGCAAAACATACATCACATGCTGCACTTAAATCTGTAAGTCTGCAGGGAGGGCATGGGGGCTTGCCAGGTTCACCAAATTTGTCCACTCTCCATGTTTGAATGGAGGGACATGTTTGAATTGAATTTTAAAATTGGGCATAGCCATGTCACATTCCTTGGCCAGAGAAGTGCGTGCAAATGATACATAAAAGTTCTGGGTGGAAGCACATGTCAATATAGACCCATCAGCTGGATCACTGAGTGAAGACAGGATAGGTGAGACCCTGGTCCCACCCACAACAAGCCTGAGCAAAGTGGAAAGTGTGTTACATAAAGCTCCTGAGACTTTTGGAGCTGTTTGTTACTGCAGCAAGCAAAACGTGCCCTGATCAATACAGATTGTCATTAATTAGTATTGTCATATTTCAAATGAGGAAATAATTTGCCTAATACCCTACATCCAGGATGGAGCTAGGATGTGAATTCTGATGAGGCTGCCCCCAAATCAAACACACTTCATCACCCTGATACCCAGAGGGGTTAAATCTCATGAGTAATATTTGAGAAGAAGAAAGACCAAACTGAAAGTTAAAAGAGACCTCATTTTCGGCTCAATGTAAGAGATCTCAACCACAGTTATCTGACAATAGAAGGGGCTGCTCGGGAGGATTTTATCTCCCCATCTCGCAAAGTGTTGAAGCAGAAGTTTATCAGCTGCCTTTCTAGGATGTGGTGGTAAAAATTCAAGCACCGAGACGACGCTTGAGCCAAAAGACTTGTTAGTTTCCTTCCCGCCCGGAGATCCTAGGAGACAGTACCTTTTAAGTGGTAGATATGCCCAGAGGGCAGTTGATAAACACGAGCTGAGTGCAATAAAACATTCTCAACCAGAGAGGGGAAAGGAAGGCTCCCTCCTTCTCAGCATCTAGATACCTGGTAAATTAAATCAATGATGCCAGCCCATGCACCCTGTAGAAGTTCAGAGGACCCAGCTGAGTCCTCAAATATTAATTACAGGAAATGATTTGTCTGCTCTAAGTGGTAATGCAGACCATACCCTGGGGTCAGTCTTTACTCTCTAAGATCCCCCCAAAGCAAAATACATTTTTATCTTTATATTTTGTCCACGACCCACCCCTACCTCCATCCCCACCCAAACCCAGGTTAATAAATGCTGGCATTTTGTTGTGACCAAGGATTCTCTCTGCATTTTAAATCTCGCCTTCCTCCAGTAAGACACTAAGGCCCCAGCTCCCCCAGCCTGAACGTCTCAGCCACATAAATCATAGAGCAAGGAGATTTTTATGCAAAATAAAGCTCTTTCCACGCTTTTCCCCTTGCAATGATTACATGATTTTCCCCTGAAACTGAGCAATATATGTTTCATAAATAGATCCCTCTCTCTGTAAGCAAACCTTGGAAATGGATTATTTGTTTGGTTTGCATTTTGTTTTTCACTGTGGCAGCTACCAGAAGCCACTTCTCACAGGCCAGGGCAAAGGGGGGTGGGGGAGGGAGGGAGGGAGGGAGGAAATGGCAGGGCGAAGAGGCACAGAGACCGTCCTTTTCACTGGGACCCCCTCTCTTCCAGGGGTGCATTGCCTCTTAGAACTTAGAGCACAAGGTGCCCAGAAAGCCTTGAAAAGGGTCTATCCCTAATCCCAGAGTGGGTGGTTCTCAAATTATCAGTGAGGGGGGAAAAAAAAGAACAGTAGAAAGAAATAAAATGATGTGTTTTAACACCTGAAATTCATAGCCCTTCTAAGCATATTTTTATTCTTAGTAACCTCATGTCCCTTCTGATGAAACCAGAGAAAGTTCAATATTTGAGAGTGACCATTCTCTGCTGCAGGAACAGCATGATGGGAAGTTAGTGGCACTCTGCGGGTTGATGCCATGTTGAACACAATCAGCTGGAAGAAAAAAGGGCAGCAGTGATCCCTTTGAAAGAAAGGGCACGTTTAATGCCAGGGTTGTGCATGCTGGGCTGAAATAACTTCTGAAAAGTATTTATTTATTCCCCGCTTCACAGAGAACCCCTGCAGCTCAGAAGGCCTCCCCCACCCCATCCCCGCCATGGAGCTGGGGCTGGACCCGGGGTCTCCTGGCTCTGACTTGTCATGTCCACTGGCCACGTGAGAGCCAGGGCTCCCAGCCCAATGCATCTAAAGAGACCAAATCATTTGATTTCCCAGGACAAAGGGGCCTCATCAGAGTGGACACAGCCCGGCAGGGAAGTCCTGACATCACACAAAAGAGAGACAACCTCATTATTCTGGAATGTGGTGGGTGGGGGGACGAAAGGGAGAGCAGAGTTGAAATGTGGCTTTATACTATACCTGACTCTGAACGAGGCCCAGGAGTTTCCAAGTCTCACTGAGAACGCGGTAAATAATTTCAGCACTCTGAGGCACGCAGACACTTGGCGTGAATGTGCACCAACATGTGTCCACTTCACACGAGCCTTCAGTCACACAGCCTCGTGGCTTCGGAGCGGGGGCCTGGTGTCAGCCTGTTTAAGCTTGACTCTTCCTTCTGCTTGTTACCAGTAAGACACTTTGCGCAAGTACTTCTCCAAACTTTCGGTAACTCATCTGCAAAATGGGATCTGAGTTCATCGACGTCAGGCTTTGAACAGTTCCTGGCTCCGAGTAGGTGATGTTCGGTTCATTGTGATCACACTACCATCGTCATTATGAGGGAAGGTTTCCTGAGTATTTCACCTGGGCACCCTCCTGCCGCTGTAGGGACCTTACCATGAAAATCCACACACATTAGAAAGTGCAAAGGTCCTGGATGTCGTAATCGAGTGTCCGTGTTGAAAGCTTGAGTTCTCTACATTCAAATGCATGTGTGTGTGTTGAAACTGACTTGAGATTTAGTTTTTCCATTAACAAAATATTAATGACAGTGTCTAGGATCAGGTAAACAGGGCCACCTGTGTAAAGGTGGGTCCCATCCCTGACACATGGCCTGGTGTGCACAGCAGCGCCATCAAGCCTTTCCATGAACTCAGATTCACATCCTGCGGCTTGACAAGCGTTCGAGAGTGCGGGGAGCGATTCCAGGGGCAGCATGAGCTCCCCTGCTGTTCCTGTTGAGGGGTCCCTTGGAACACGAGCTGAACTGCCATGTCTAAAATCTCCACCCTCTAACTCTTCATCCTTCATTACAGCCACCTCTGACTGTAGCATGTAGGCCTCTGTCCCCTCCACTCCTGAACCACAAGCAGCTAAATGGTCTTTGCCACTTTCTCACACTCAGCCTACAGAAAACAAGCCGTGTGAATGCCCAGGAATCACTCATCAGGTGCTTACTGAATGAATGAATAATACAATGCCGCCATCCCCCACCATGTAACACAGTGAGAGGTATTCTGTTTGCTAATTTAATATCATGTCTTTCTGGACGGCACCTATGTGCTGGGTTTACACATGCCGTGTCCCCAGGTTGAACACAGTTCCTGGCATACCCTGGATGCTCAATAAATGTTTGTTTGGTGAATGAATGAAAGAAGGAAAAAAATAAGTAAGCTATGGAGAAACTCCGTGAATATTTGATGTGTCAAGCTAAATAAAACATTTGCCATCTGATGACTTGGGCAAATTAGGGTATAGGCATCAGTTCATTAAGTCTGTGGCAAAGAACCAGCCATTGAACTTGTCTCTTTACAAAATATGGTTTGGGGACTGTAATAAACCTAGAATGATGCATGCATGAAATAAAACTTAGTTGTAGGCTTTCCAAAATGATTCCACTCTACGTTCCATCCTGATTTGAAGGGTTTTCTTTAAAGTCTGTTTTCTTTACTCCTCATCTCTATGCCTCACCCCTGCTCAGGGACAGACCTGCCAATGCCAGCGTCCTTTTTTTGTAACTTTTTTCTGAAGGGGGAAAAAAAAAGCATTAAATGGCACGTGATTCACTTCAGAGACACAGGCTTTATCTTATAATGTGGAGAAAGCACATGGGACTCACAGAATAAATGTTGGGACATAACCACATATTGGCAAGGATTGGAAAGGAACCCTCATGCAATGATGGTTAGAATATAAATTGGTACAATTATTTTGGAAATCTGTTTGCAGTTTCTACTATAAATTAATCACACTCTGACCCTATCACTCAGGAATTCTATCCCTGGGAATATTATCCACTAAAACCGGGGCCGTATATCCAAAGAAGACATACACACAAAAGTTTCTAGATGACTTATTCATCTTAGTCAGGAGATAAATAGATGCAGTTTCTCCATCCAGTGGAATACGACAGAGCAGTTTACTATTGCTCCAACAATACTGCGCATTTCTATGGAGTCTGGAAGAATCTCAGATATTCTGTTGAGGAAACCAGGCAAAAAGAGTACCTACTGTATAAATCTATTTGTAGAAAGTTAAAAAGCAAAACCAATCAACCATGATGGAAGTATGAATAGTAGGTGGGGAGGAAGGAGGCTAAACCAGGAAGGGGTGTCAGAGAGCCTTCCGGAGGGAGGGCTGGAAACACTTTACATCTTGATCTCACTTGAGGACACGTGGGTTACCGTTATCATCAAATCAGATACTTAGGGTTTCACGCTCTGCTGTAGGTATATTGTTCCTCACTTAAAATATTTACTTGCCACAACTATCAGGATTCTCTCACAATAGCAAGATCGCTAGACTTCTTTATTCATTGGTACGCTCACCTTATTTCTTTTGAAATATCAATATGTGGCTTTGAATAGATTTCCCAGGCATTACTTTAATTATTCAGTTGCTCTGAGGGTTGTGACATGGAGCTCTCAGGCCAGAGGACAGATGCCCTAGAGCTTGAACTCGGGAACCGTGTGGCCCAGATTCGCGTTCTGGCTTTGCTGTGGCTTGATCAGCCGTGTGACCTTGAGCACGTTATCCTAAACTTCTTAGTCTTGGTCTCTTTATCTAGCAACTAGAAACAAATATCGTAAGGGTATTCATAAGGGTTAGAGAGTGTATGGGAAAGTGGCCAGCGTGGCACAGAGTAAAGGGTGTCTGGTCTTGGTATGAGAAGTCGTGGATGGGCCATTGTGAGTGTTGTCACGGATGCTGTTCAGTCGCTAAGCCGCGTATGACTCTTTACGACCCCACAGATTGTAGCACGCCAGGCTCCCTGCGTCATGCCGTGCGGGGCCGCCCAAGATGGGTCACGGTGAAGAGTTCCGACAAACCACGATCCACTGGAGGAAGCGCTGCTAGTGGTAAAAGAGCCGCCTGTCACTGCGGGAGGCGTAAGAGACGTGGGCTCAATTCCTGGGTTGGGAAGATCCCCTGGAGGACAGCACAGCAACCCACTTCAGTATTCTTGCCTGGAGAATCCTATGCACAGAGGAGCCTGGTGGGCTACGTAGCCCATGGGGTCGCAAAGCATCAGACACCACTGAAGCGACTTAGCCCAGAGAAGGAAATGGCAACCCACTCCAGTGTTCCCGCCTGGAGAACCCCATGGGCGGTATTGCAAAAGAACTAAAAGGACAATTGGAGCCCCGTTGGCCGGGACACATGTAACCTCTAGTGCTGGGTGTTGAGTGGAAGGCACCGCGGTGGGGGTGTGAGTGCCCCCAATGGTATTGACACTGTCGTGTCCCATCAGAATGGAAACCAAGCTTGACTTGGAAGAAAGGAGGACTGCGGCCTGCAAGACACGTGATCCTGATCTGGAACACCGCCTGCTCAGGCCCTGACGTTCCTGGTGTCACCAGCGGCCAAAGTAAAGCCAGATGTGCCATGCCCCAGTCTGAACCCCAGGCTGTGCTTCCGCGGGCAGATGGCTCCAGAGTTCCCCACAAGGCTCCCCTCCGTGGGCAGTGTGATGACTGTGTAAAAAAGGAAACCAGAGGTTCAACCTGGGTGGAATCCATGTCTGGTTAGATCATTTACGTTCATAATTACTTTCCGTCACCACACTGGAGCGTGTCTGGTTGTTCACAATGGGAAAAGTGATTTGCTGCGGTGTCCACATGGAGAAGGGAGTGTGACTCACAGGTTCAGGCCCAGCTTCGGGAACGCAGTGTGGCCGAGTCCCTGCCTGAGCTCATTCAGTTGGTGGCTGCCAGGCCTTCCTGGCAAGGCCTCCAACACTCAGAGACAAGAAAGACTGTGCACTCAATCGGGACACAAACGATAGGCCAGTAATTGCCCAGCAGGTCTTGCCACTGTCCACTGTAATGGAAGGTGTCGCTGGAGCAGCACCCACTGTGTGCCGAGCACTTCATGTGTCGTGTGTCACTACAACCTCCTACTCTGTCTGGATACAGTCATCTCTGTTATAAAGATGACGACCTGAAGGGCAAGCTTGTAAATGACAGAGCCAGAAATGGAATTCCTTCATGCCTGTCTGGACTTTCCAAATGGAACCTGCTTTCCGCTGGCCATGACCAAGCCCTATACTCAGGATTCCCTCAAGAATGACCACAGTGCTCTCCTCAAAGGACCAGTGTCTGAATCAGGCCAGTTAGCCCAGTTCTATTTGCCAGCTCTCAGTCTCTAACCCAGGCTTCCCTGGTGGCTCGGAGGTGAAGAAACCGCCTGCCAAGCAGGAGACGCAGGTTCACTCCCTGGGTTGGGAAGATCCCCTGGAGAAGGAAGTGGCAACCTACTCTAGTATTCTTGCTGGGAAATCCCATGGACAGAGAAGCCTGGTGGGCTACAGTCCATGGGGTTGCAAAAGATTCAGATACAACTTAGCAACTAAATGATAACAATGACCCACCGTCCAAATTTCACATCCGTTTGGGAAGGACTGAAAGTTGAAGGTAGCCCCTTGCTATTTTCAAGGAAGCTGACCACAAGAAGAGCAATGCTCAGGGAATCTTGGAGTCAGAATAACTCAGCCTTTTCAGGTTAAATCTCACACTTACTTTTATTCCTAGAAGATTCCAAGAAGAAAATAAGAGATGTGAAACTTCATATTGGCTCCACAAAATCGCATGTACACATCCCAAGGGCACACTGGTTGGAGACTGATGATAGAGGCAGATAAATCAAAGAAGCTACCCTTGGCTCCCATGCTTCACGTGTAAGATATGTTCAGTGTACTACAGTCATTGGGTTTATTGTCATTCCATAAAAGAAAGGTATTAGCTTTCATCTCCTGTGGATGCTCTGAGAGACTTCTTACAAGGATTCAGCTTCTAAACAAGACTTAAACCCCCAAGAGGGTCCTGCAGAGGGGAGATCCCACCTTTGCCCGTGAGCTGCTACTTCTCTTGGACCAAGTGGATGCTCACTTCGCCCTTGGGATCTTGGGAGCAGGGTGTCTTTCAATCACAGGACAGAATCAAGCTCTTGATCATAGTACAGGACACTGGACAAAAGAAACCAACACACACAGGCATTTGCACGAGAGGAACTCACTCCTCCCTTGCAATGGACTTGATGCCCATCTGGGGCTACCAGGAGCCATTGTGCCTGGCAGATGCAGGGGTGTTCACACCAGGCCGTCTCCAGGTGAGTGGACGTGCAGTTAAAGACAGGCAATTCGCTTGTATTGATCCCTGTGGTTGCCGCAGTTCCCGCAACTGTGCATCGGGAGACACTTGGAGTGGAACAAATCGCAAGCTTGGGTGTGTTGCCGTCACATCACCCAGATTTACATCTGCTTAGAATAATTTTAGCTCAACACATTTCTCGTCACTGAAACTGAGCAGGAGCTGTCACATACAATTCGAGCTAAGGCCAGGCTGGACTCTGCTTCCTATTTTCCAGCAGCCAAAGGCCTGCACTTCAGGACTCATCTGGGTGATTCTGGAAAAGATGAAGTCGTTGCAGATCTCATCACCGGGAAGGCCTGCCATGTCTTGTAAGTCTTTTGATATTTACATAGATCAGGCTTCAAAAACAATGAACTCCCAGGAAATACATAGAGGACACTAAATATGTAGTCCCAGAGAAGAAAATGTTTCATGTTAGGGAAGGAACAGAGGTCGTGTTCGTCAAAGTGTGCTCCGTAGGGGTTGAGATCTGCATTCCTTCCATGAAAAGAGGGGTCTGTCATCAAACAATGGATGCATATTAGAGCCCCGTCTCAGAGGTTCCCAAAATGTATCAGCAGACAAACAGTTCTTAAGTCCAGCAGTCATGAAACCTCTGTCTTAGGGTTTTTCTGGAAGTTTTGCCCATGGAAGCTTTTTTCTCAGGGAATACCTATTATCTGGAATGACTTCCAGGAAGCAGTCAGCCAACTCAAGAGCTTCTGTTGTCGCAGAGACCCAGGAAAAACATTCCCTCTCAGGTCGCAAGTGCTCAGACACAGCTCCCAAGCAAGAGTCCTGCTGAAAAGATTCTAGCTGGCAAGAATTATTTCACACTGGTCAGACTTCCAGGGGAGGAGAGAAGAGGCTGGGGAAATCACCCTCAAAAATACAAGAAGTTTTTGACATTTTGTCATGGCCATTTGCCTTAGTCCACTTAGAAAGTTAAAGCGAAAATACCACCACCTGGGTGGCTTAAACAACAGACACTTACTTCTCACAATTTTGAAGGCTTAGGAAGCCCAGGATTACAGCACTAGCGTATTTACTGGCGGGTGAGGAACCCATGTGCTAGTTGATAAACGGCCCTCTTTTCCCTGTGTCCTTATGTGGTAGGAGGGGCGAGGGAGCTCTCGGGGGTCTGCCTGGCCCTCCCTCCCTTCCTGCCTTCCTTTTCTCTCTTTCTTTCTACTGAAGTGTAGTTGATCAACAGGGTCATGTTACTTCCAGGTGTACAGCAGAGTGATTCAGTTGTATACATTTTATACATATGTACATTATTTCTCACATTCTTTCACATTATAAGTTGTTATAAGGCATTGACTCTATTTCCCTGTGCTATGCAGCAGGCCCTTATTATCTCTTTTCTGTATAGTAGTTTGTATCTGTTGAGCCCAAACTCTGTAATTTATCCCCCACCCCCTGCTATCCCCTCTGGTAACCTTAAATTTGTTTTCTATGTCTGTAAGTCTATTACTATTTTGTAAATAAGTTCATTTGTATCATTTTTTTAGATTCCACATATAAGTGATATCCTACGGTATTCTGATATTTCTTCCTGACTTATTTTACTTAGTATGATCATCTCTAGATCCATCCATATTGCTGCAAATGGCATTATTTCATTCTTTTTTATGGCTGAATTTTATATATATATATATATATATATATATATATATACATATAGTGCTGCTATCAACATTGGGGTGCATATATCTTTTTGAATTAGATTTTTCATCTTTTCTGGATATCTGACCAGGAGTTGGATTGCTGGATCATAGGATCAGTTTCTTAGGGAAACTCCAGCCTATTTTTCATAGTGGCTGCACCAATTTACATTCCCACCTGCAGTGTAGGAAGGTTCTCTCTGGTTTCTTTTATTTATTTATTTTTTTTAGATTTTTTTAAATTTATTGATTTTTCTAGCTAATTTAAATGTAGTATAATGTAAAGGTATAATTTCAAAACCTGCTAACAGGCATTTTGTATTACTTGCAGCCAACAATGATAAGACGTCCACCAACCATTGTTTGCTATATTTGTGGTCGTGAATATGGAACAAAATCGATTGCCATTCATGAGCCACAATGTCTGAAAAAATGGCACAATGAAAACAACTTGTTGCCTAAAGAGCTAAGGAGACCAGAACCAAAGAAACCAGAAGTCAGGACCATTACTGGTAAGTTTTTGGAAAACAAAAGACTTGATTAAGGGAAGACTTTTCTCTCTAATGGAGAACGCAATGGCAACCCACTCCAGTACTCTTGCCTGGAAAATCCCATGGATGGAGGAGCCTGAAAGGTTGCAGTCCATGGGGTCACTAAGAGTCAGATATGACTAAATGACTTCACTTTCACTTTTCACTTTCATGCATTGGAGAAGGAAATGGCAACCCACTCCAGTGTTCTTGCCTGGAGAATCCCAGGGACGGGGGATCCTGGTGGGCTGCCATCTATGGGGTCGCACAGAGTCGGACACGACTGAAGTGACTTAGCAGTTAGCAGTTTCTCTCTAAACTTAAAAGAGTAGAGGTATTCTTTTATTACTTGCTCAAGCAACTGACATCAGCAACATTTACTGTCTTGGCCACAAAACAGTGGCCAATAGAAAAAACAGTTCCAAAATGCCTGACCAAAGGGTTGTTTTCAGATGCTGAGACACAAAGACGCTGTATCCTGGCAAACTGTGCAAGGAGAGGGACTCACTGAAAACTGCTGTATTTCCCAAAAGTTACATTCATATGTTATCAAACACAATACTGTAAAAATGTGAAGCTTAACCTTTGGGGACATCTAGAAACATGTTTTCAAATATGAATGTGTCTTAGTGTTCAAAGAGCGGGGGTTCCTAAGTGAAATGCTTACAAGGTCCACTGGTCAGATTCCACAATTGAGCACATTTGTCCACGCGTGGAAAAAGGGAAGGTGGGAACCTTCATTCTCTCCCTGAATGAGTAAGTATAAGGCTCTGAAATGAGGCTGCACACGAGGAATCATGGTTTCTTTTATAAAAGCAATAATCCCATTCGTGAAGTCTCCACCCAGCTGGCCAAATCTCTCCCCAAAGGCTCCACCTCCTAATGCTATCACCATGGGGACCAGGTTTCACTTATGAATTTTAGAGGGACACACACAATCTATAATACCATCCAAGTTAATATCTTAGAAACAAAGTCAAAACTCTAGGTAGGAGGCCATCACCCTAAGAACGTCCTAAACGGGACCTGGCTTACTGACCAGGGCTCTGGGGTCATTAGAATAAAGTCTAAATCCTTTATAACAGTGGTGTGGCCTCAGGAAACTTTCATAACTTTCCAGCCTCACGATCTTAATTTTTAAAAAGAGGACAATATAATAATAACAGTAGCATCTGCTTGTGTGAATTTTGTGAGGTTAAAAGGAGGCTATAGCTGCAAACTATTAGAAGCATTCGATAACTGCTAGCTATTAGAATTAGTTGCTATTTTTCTTTTTTATTCTCCAGTCTTCCCATAGTGATGAGCTCTGAAACCCTGTAAGTAATGACACAGTGATTTTATCCCAAGGCAAGGAGGGAGGACCCCCAGGACAGAAAGCTGGGGGGGCAGCCCCAGAAAAGAAAAGAAAGTGGGCCCAGGGGTGGGCCTGGTGCCGGGTGGAGAGAGGAAAGCCAGAAGCAGCCTCCTCGGCGCCTCACAGCCACGTTAGAAAGAAGAGGAGGTGACTGCCGCCAAAACAAACTTGTCAGACACGGCCGCAAGTGCTGATGAGCGGCTGCGGAGTGCTGCGCGTACCTTCAGGGAGAGGTAGACCCAGCTCTGTGCTTCCGTCGCTTCATTTTCCTCTTGCGATTGTAGTTTAGATTTTTTTTTCTTTCAATAAAACTTTGCTGCCATCTGGGCCTACGAGTTTCTCAGGTATAGGCGGGTCTCTCCTTTACATGTTCACACGTTACACGGGAGCTGGTCCTACAAGCCTGGAAAAGCGGGTGCTTACCACCTGCTCAGAATCCGCGCTGGCGTGCATGGACGTGGCCCTGGATGACAGAGTCAGAGCTTGAGTCGTTTGTTAGTTTCTTTGGGATGCCTTGACAAAGGACCCCAAACGTGGTGCCTTAAAACAAGAGCTGAAATCTGTGGGCAGGCCATGCTGCCTGAAGGCTCTAGGGGCGAATCCTTCTTACCTATTCCAGCTTCTAAGGCCAGTGGCCTTCTTGGGCTTGTGGCAGCATAAACCCCAGTCTCTGCCTCCCCTGCGTGTGTGTGTCTGTTTTCCACTGTGTTCATACCGTGGATGGAGGCCCATCCTCATCAAGTGTGAGCTCGTCTTGAGACTCTAAATGAATGCTGTTGTTGTTGTTAAGTCACTGAGTCATGTCTGACTCTTTGAGACCCCATGGACTTTCACCCACCAGGCTCCTCTGTCCATGGGGTTTTCCAGGCAAGAATACTGGAGTGGGTTGCCATTCCCTTCTCCAGGGGATCTTCCCAACCCAAGGCTCCAACCCACAGCTCCTGCTTGGCAGGTGGGTTCTTTACCGCTGTGCCACCTGTTCAGTTCAGTTCAGTCGCTCAGTCTTGTCTGACGCTTTGTGACCCCATGGACTGCAGCACACCAGGCTTCGCTGTCCATCATCAACTCCTGGAGCCACCTGGGAAGCCCCTACATGAATTACATCTGCAAATACCCTATTTCCAAATAAGATTTCATTCTAAGATTCCAAGTAGACAGGAATTGGCTGGGGTGGGACCTGGGGATGAGGAGGCAGGGAGCTAGTGTCCAACCCACTGCAGTGGGGGGGCCTGAGGTCAGAGTTGTGGGGGGAAGGGGGTGATGGGGCAAAAGACAGGGTGAAATCAGATCTGGTCACTCAGCTGGGAAAAGAATTATTGATAATAATAAACGGAGACAATGAGGTAGTCCTTGTGCTAACTGTCTCCACATATTATCTCACAGAATCCTCATGAGGATGAGTGGAGTGGTGTGATTGCTGTTGTCAGCCCTGCTTTGCAGGTGAGGAAGCCAAGGTTCAACGATGCTGTGGAATTTGGCCACATCCACAGAACTAATTAGAGGTGGAGTCAGCTCTTGAGTGCTGGCTTCGCAGGTGGCACAGTGTTTTAGGCTTTAGGGGCCATGAGGTCTCTGTTTCAAGTACTCAGCTCCACCACTGTCCTTTGAAAACAGCCAGATTTGATACACGAACTAGTCGGGGAGGCTGTTCTCCATTGAAGCTTTACCTATAAATAATCATCATGAGCTGGATTTGGCTCAATTTTGATCATGATAATTTAATTCTATTCCAGGTCTTTAAGACAATCTATTTTAAAAATTGAATCCATTCAATAACACTATGAAGATAGTATTGTCAGGCCCATTTTACAAATAAGGAAACTAAAACCACACCGATTACATCATTTGTGGAAATTCCCATATGTCTTCAGTGGCAGAAGTGGGATTTGAATCCAGGTCTGAGTGACTTCCAAGTTCCTGCCCTTAAGCAGGAACTCTTAAGCTTAAGACCTCAGCTCTTATCAAACTTATATCTGCCAGGGCTTTTGCATTTTAGCAGACATACCCAGGTGACCTTGACGTAGGCGGATCTTGGGAAAGACACTCTGGACAGTAAGTTACACTTCATTCTACGGTCACCTCTAAAGTAGGGTGAGCAGCTGTCTCAGTCCACACCCAGCAGGTCCCACACCTTGGGGAACCTGGGACAGCCGGTCAGTCAGATCCACACCTTCCCAACAGTGCCCAGCAGGTGGTAGACACTTGAAAAATCCTCATGGAAAGAATGAATGAAGGAACCCAGCTCTCAGTGGAAGTCCCAGTTGATTGGCAGGGCTCCCCCGCAGCAAGAGATCTGAGGGACTCTTCAAGGCCTAACTCAGAGGGACAGCTCCTCCCGCTCCCCCGCAGAGCTAGTCACAGCCCTGGAAAAAGTGATGCCTCATCATGTTCCCATTTGCGCTGACGTGTTCAGACGCCGCTCGTGCTTAATGCAGGAAGAAAGGCAAAGGAGATGGGAGTGAATCTCTGCTGTCAGGATTGCTCTTTCTGCCTTTCCACTGCCCTTTCCGCAAACTCTTAGCCCTCCCCTCCCCTCCTGCAGAGACCTGGCCCCAAGCGGTGGCGGTGGCAGGTAGGTCCCTGATGTTGGGTTGCTCTGCCTGTCCAGGTTTGGCCTGGGATCCATTGGTGACCCTCTTTGGCAAATCAGTGACCCTCTTAGGACCTGAGAAACGACCTTGTAAAGCTGGCGGTGGGGCCAAGGTCGAACCCTTTTCCTGCATATCTCATAAGGTCAGCCTGAGGTGCTCACGTGTGGACAGGACTATGCCAAACCAGCACAACTCAGACAATAAAGCATAGAGTTACCATCAACACCCACCCATTTGTCATCCACCTTCTCAGGGGGTGTCTTAAAGTCCTGTGCAGAGCCAAAGAGGACCCCAGGCTTTTGGAATCTCACGAGTTCAGAACTTTTGGTCTGTAGGGGAGACAGGCATGTAACAATCACATACAGGGGGATGTAATTACAGTCATAAGCATTGTTGACATAGCCTCTAAAAGAGAGGGGGACTTTGTCAGACCATGTAATAGGGAAACTGGCCTAGTCTTGGGGTGGCTGGAAGATTTCCCAGAGGCCCAGAGGTAGTGTTGGAGTTAGCCAGACAAGAAAAGGGAGGAACAGCATGCTAAGACAAGGGAAGGGCATAGGCGAACAAATGTCCCAAGGTCAGCCGAAGTTTCTCACCTCACTGTCTTCTCTTTCTCTTCGCACTTGCTTCTTTGCCTCCTGTGTCTTTTTCTCCTTCATTTCCATCTACTATTTTTCTTGTTTTTCTTCTCATGCGGTGAATATACAGTGACCTCTTGGCTACCGTTGTTGCATAGATACCACCCCCAGACTACAGAACCGGCTCCCAGTCCACAGAAGCACAGAGTGCTTTCCTTCCACTAACCCCCCAAATGTGCCCCAACAGTGGTCAGCACTGAGTGGCCCATGACAAAACACAAGACCCCAAGGGACACCTCATCCTATTGCAAAGCACTCCAGGCCACGAGTCCTGGTCCTGACCTCGCACCAGCTCCCAAGCCCTCGGTGGGCTCCTGGGGGCCTTGAGGCCTTCAGATGAGCATTGAGGCCACAGTGGAATCCATTCACCTTGCAGATTTCCTAGAGTTTGGAAGGCTTTTCCCTAGAGGTAGAAACAAGTGGCATCTTCGAGGAGAAACGGACCTTTTTTCACGTCGTTCGCCCTGATTTGTGCTCCATTAAAACAAACCTTCGGAGTCAGCTTCTGGTACGAGCCTCAGGACTCCTCTAAATGTATCCTTTCCACGAAGATGCTGCCATTGTTAATCACCGGGCACCGTGGATTTGACGCCCTGGTATTGGAGTACGGGTTTTGCAACTATTTATTTACCAACAGGGAAACAGAACAGTGGTTCCATTTGCTACTCTTAAATTTATTGTCAGTCCTTCGGTGTGGTGTAAAATTTTTAGTCATCTTCAACAGCTCTCAGAAATAAGCATTCCAAATATATTCACCTACTGTACAAAGATGTGCTGATATCACTCCTAGCAATTTTTGCAAGAGATGGTGGGAAATAGTAGATCTAACTGGTGGGAAATGAATCTTGGGAAGAAAACAATCCGGGACCTTTGTAAAGCTTAGAAAAAATCTCTAGAATTGCAAAGGTGCCCCCGGCATGGCCCGCAGAAAAGAGCCTAGGTTAATCACCGCAGATGGCAAGGGAAGGGAAAGGAGTGTTTCCCAGGGCTGTGAGGACAGTCAGGGGTCAAAGGGCATTGTCTCTGCACGGTGGCCACACCAGTGGTCCGCCAGCGGGCCCACCAAGCCTCCCATCTGCATTCACTCCCTGCAGCTTACACCCTTCTGGCTCGTCCACCAAAATAAAGGGAAATGGCCTGACTCCGGCTGCAGAATTAGAGTCGTGAAAACCCAAGCAATCTGGAAGTCCCCAAACCTTTCTGCCCAGCGGGGGAAGCTTCCTGAAAACAAACAGGAAATGGAGCACAGTTTCCCAAGCGTTTCACCACCACCGCAGGCCAGAGGAATGGGCCCCAGATTATGGGAGCGGACCAAGGCCATCTCTTCCCAGCTCAGCATGCTAAAACCCCTTATTGGCAGCGTGAAATTGGCCACGGTGGGCGTATGTCCACCAGGAAAGCTGGCAACTGCTACAAATCAGACTTCAGTTTTTCTCAGGGCATCAATTTGCCAGCACACGGGATGCCTAATATCCATACCATTATTCATTCTCTATCCTCAGATTGCATATCTATCTACTCATTCATGCAACCTGTGTTTATCGAGCCCTTATGAAGTGTCAGCATTCTGGAGTGGGAAATCCAGCCCCCATTTCATCTGTGTGAACACCACTCAGAGAAATGAGCTGACCTGCCCAGAAGCACGGAGTGCCGTTCCTGCCAGGCACTGAGGGTTCAGAGAGAAAAAGACAGACAAGGTCTCTGCCCTCAGGGAGTTTACACGCCTTCCATTTAAAAATCTGTACGTATGATAAAATTCTTCATTCATTTTCCATTTTTGTAAATGACTTAAAAGCATGTAAAACTGCCCATCAGAACTTTAATCAGTTGAAAGAAGCAATGTGGTCAGAACAAACTAATGCCCTCTCCCCCAAAGCAAAGATATTTTATATGCCTTTGAGAGAAGAGATGTTTCTTATTGCAAGTTTGATTTCCATTGGCATGATTAATTATCAAAAGGTATCTTAGATAAACCCCTGGATTGGGAATTCCAGTTCCCATTATATATATATGAAATCTAAAGAGGTGAGCTGGCAGAGAGAAGGTTTCTCCTTCAGGAATTGGGATCAGGACAGAGCTTGGTGCCAGAGACCCCGCCCCAATGGTACATGGATGCTGTATAAGAAAGCACTTTGCAAATGCCAGCACTGACTGCCATGAGCATTAGCTGTTAGTGTTACACTGCTACGACACTCGTGCGTGTAAGTGCATAAGCCCAGGACACCAAACGCGACTGTAGACTTTCCTTCCCAGGAGAAGGAACCTACGTTACCTTTCTAGGGGTTGTGCCCCTGTCTCAGGCCTCCGTGTTTAGACTCCTGGGGCAGTGGGATGAGCAGAGGGGACAAGGGGCTTGGAGAGCTGGCGTTTTTGGTGGGTGCCACACTCTGCAGAGCCTGGGATGATAAGCAGAAGAAGATTTCATTGGCTCACCCATTGCAACCATCAGGCAGGAGTCAAATCAGGGCCATCACGAGACCCTGAACCAGAGATGAGCAACAGCTGCTGGAAACCCAGGCTTCTCACCCCATCCACACAGTAAGCCGCTCTTCCCAGCAAAACAAAATGTTCCTGCTCATTATTATTTATTTATTTTTTTTTTAAAGAAAGTCATGCAAGGCATTAGAGTGGTGCTGAAGCTGGTTGTGTTCAGAAACTCCAAAAATGATAACAAATGTTTTTTATTTTATTTCATTTTCTTTTCCAAACCATATGGACTTGCCAGCTCCATGCATCACCGCTTGTTTATTCTAAACCAGCTGTCGGCACCCTGATAATGCTATAGGATCGTTCAAGTGCAGACTGCCAAACCACAGGATATGGAAATCATCTCCCAGATTGAAAGGAAAAAAAAAGAGAGAGAGAAAACCCCACTTCACGGCAGATTCCAGCCATGAACTTCTGCAAGGAAGGGGGTCGGAAAAATGGGTGCAGGATCCTATAAATAGGTTTAAAACTCAGGATTGTTTTGCCCAGGAGAATGTGTGGCTCGTCTGGTTAATCACAACTAGTGTTTGACCTTTCCAAAGGTACAATTTGCGTTTCATTGCCAAGTGCAACTTGCTGTTTTCTTCTCATAATTACTAAACTCTGACTCAAAAGTCAGCCACAAGAACACAGTTTGGAAACTCGATTCCCTATAGCTTTTAGGCGTTTTTGTAAATGTATTTATTTGTTTGGACCGTGAAAAGATAAACCACTCATGACAGGGGTAACCAGCCAGACACATATCTCGGTCTGCTGTCCTAGAATCACCCGAAACTTGTATCGGAGTCACTTGACCAAGTCTGGCCCCTGCATTCTACGCAAAGAAGACTAAATTAAGCAGAGGACCTAACCACAAAGAAGAGCCCTCCAGTCTGGAGGACACAGGCTCGGTGAGAACTAGCTGTTGGACTCGACTCGGCCTCCGTGGAACAGAGTCGTACCTGCTAGAATGTTCTTTGTTGCCCTTATATTCTGCCACAAACAGCTGGGAAGAGGGTTAAGGATGAACAGAAAGACAAGTCATAGGTGAAGCCTTGCTCAGCCCAAGGCACAGGCATTGCCTCAGTGAATCCCCACCAGACCTCAGTGAGGTAGGTGAAATTACTCTCATTTTACAAGACATGGGAACTGAGGCCCAGTGCGGGGGAGCAACTTGTACAAGGCTGTTGTGGCTTGGCCGTATCCCCAAAGAGACGCTGAAGCCTTAACCCCTGGTACCTGTGAACGTAATCTTGTTTGGAAAAGGGTCTTTGAAAGTGTAATAAGATGCAAATTGAGATAAGGTCATACTGGAGTAGAGCGAGCCCTTCATCTAAGGTGACTGGTGTCCTTATAAGAAAAGAAGAAGAGACACGGAGACAAACACACACAGAGACTAACGCCACGTGGAAACACAGCCATGCACGGAAAGGAGACAACGTAAAGAAGCCATGTGACAGGGGAGGCAGAGATTTTGAGGAAAGCCCCGCTGGCAACAGTATAAGCTAAGAGAAAAGCATGGAACAGACTCTCCATAGAGTCCCTCAGAGAGAGCAGGGCCCGGCCAACACCTTGGTTTCAGGCTTCTAGCCTCCAGAACTATGAGAGGAGACATCGCTGTTGTTTCGAGCCACTTAGCTTGCAGTAATTGGTTATGGCAGCCTCAGGGGGCTAATACAAGGGTTAAAATGGTTGGGACATACTTCGCAATGGCTGGATATCCTTTACCTAAAGTGATAAAGAGAAATACGCTCCGTGCAGGAATTCCGACACATTTCAAAGAATTCCAGAGATAAATGGGAAACACATGACAGGAAATGAAGAACTGGGGAACTCCCTCCACGGCCCGCATTCTACCAGGTGCTGAGGCTTCAGGGATGGGTCAGCTGTGGTCCCTGCCCTGGAGAGCAGGGATCCGGGGATGCTGGCGTCATCCTCCCGGCGTGCGGATGAGGTCCTCAGTAGTGGAGACGGAATCGTAAAGGAGATCTTGAGCGGTTGGATGCCAGACCCCAGCACAGGCAGGAGCTGGAGACATCTTCTTAGAATGCAGATGATAAAAGCTGTGCTTGGTGGCTCTGTGGGATTAGACCTGGTGACAGGAAGGGGTGGCAACTGAGCAACTCCGTGTAAGGACTTCTGGCAGTCATGGCCACACTCGGGAGGTCAGGGGCCCTAAGGAGAAAGGCTCTCTGGTGCCGAAGCCACGTGTTGGCAAGAAGGGGAAGGCTTGAGACTTTCCCAGCAGCACTGGAATCGCAGGGTGATCAATTTCCTGGGGCTCTGGTAGCTGTGGGTTTTTACAGACAGACAGGCACGATGCCCGAGCTGGTTCTGAGTGACTGATCTGGCAGGAGAGGAGCTTGAGAGCCGACGGCTATGCCCAGACACATAGCCCTGCTTCTCTCAGATGAGTTTATTCCTCTGGAACCAGTCAAGCCAGTTCAGGGGCTGGAGAACTACTGTCATTGAGCCAAACCCGTGGGCTTCTGAGCTGTGATATATCGCTTTGCCCTTCTCTCAAGGGACATGACATCATCTCGGCACAGACACTCAGGTAATGTTCCCCATCATCTCATTTGGCCAGAAAAATCCTAGCAAGGAGAAACCCCCACCCCAGTCTCGGGGCCTCTGGGTGGTGGGGTTTAGGAGTGAAGAATCATTTTGCCCACATGAAAAATCCTTGGGGTGATTCAAAGTCTTAACCTCAACTGAGCAAAAGTGGCGAATAGTTTAGTCCTTACTGCATGTTACAATTCTGATTTCTTCCTGGGTTTAAAGCTTTACACCAGTTAGTGTGATTGCTTAAATCTCCATGTTTATTAAGTGTCTATTTTTTTGTCATTTTATCAAGTGTCTATTTATGCCAGGCACCAGGTTCAACTTTTACAAGATTTTGAACATCTGTACCTTATCTCATTTAATCCCAATGGCATCGAGTCTTGTTATCCTCATTTTATAGATGAGGAGAGTGAGGCTCAGAGAAGTTCAGGAACTTGTACAAGGGGACCAATTGGTAGGAGACAGAGTATAGGCCTCTGACGCTGGTGCCTCGATTCCAACCCTGTATTTTGACCCACTGTGTTACCTTTTCAAAAGATTCAAAGATGAGTAATGTCCTTTATTTTCTGGGCCATTAAGGAACAGGCTCACGGTCTGCCCACTTATTGGCTTAGAGAGGAAGCAACTCCTCTCAAAACAGCATGCTCCTCTGAACCTTGTTAACTTACAGATTCTTCCGGGAATTTTCCTATTGCCAAATGCACAACACACACACACACACACACACACACACACACAACTGAGCCCCTAGCAACATCCTCCCCCTTGGAAAGGGTCCCAGAAACAGCATGAAATCAAGGTTGCCAATCTTTTAACCCCTTGATCTAAGAAAAAAATCCTCATAATGTGTTTCAGGTGGTGATATGACAGATATCTCTTGTGCTATGTAGTAATGGCTTTGCTGAAAAGTTGTGTGTAATTAATTATTGGTGAATCTGATGTGATTTAAATTCACTGGCAGAACTTCTCTTGAAAGTAGTTCCACTGCATCTTGGTTTATGAAATGAATAGTCTTCTTGTCCATTTACAAATTGTGATTTTTTTTCTTGAAAACATAATTATAGATGAGTTGTGAGTCCCATCTGCTAAAGAGTTGATGACTTCCTTCACCTCCTCAGAAGCATCTCTGAGTTAAGTTTTATCAATCCCAAAACATTAGGAGACAGAAACCTAAATTTCTATTAAACGTTTAACATAAGCTCTTTAAAAGAAGTCATCTTCCATTAGGTATATGAGCCTCATGTAGTTCCTTGTAGAGCTAACATCAAAAAAGATGTCCTTCTCACCATAGGGGTGAATGCAAACATAGGAAGTCAGGAGATATCTGGAGTAACAGGCAAGTTTGGCCTTGGAGTAGAAAATAAAGCAGGGAAAAGGCTAACAGAGTTTATCAAGAGAACACACTGGTCATAGTAAACACCCTTTCCCAACAAAACAAGAGATGACTCTACGCATGTACGTCACCAGATGGTCAATACTGAAATCAGATTGATTATATTCTTTGCAACTGAAAATGGAGACGCTCTATAGAGTCAGCAAACACAAGACCTGGGGCTGACTGTGGCTCAGATCATGAGTTCCTTATTGCAAAATTCAGGCTTAAATTGAAGAAAGTAGGGAAAACCACTATGTCATTCAGGTATAACCTAAATCAAATCCCTTATGATTATACAGCAGAGATGATGAATAGATTCAAGGGATTAGATCTGGTGGACAGAGTGCCTAGAGAACTATGGGCAGGGGTTCGTAATTTTGTACAGGAGGTGGTGACCAAAACCATCCTAAAGAAAAAGAAATGCGAGAAGGCAAAATGGTTGTCTGAGAAGGCTTTACAAATAGCTGATGAAAGAAGAGAAGTGAAAGGCAAGGGAGAAAGGGAAAGATATACCCAACTGGATGCCGAGTTCCCGAGAATAGCAAGGAGAGATAAGAAAGCCGTCTTAAATGAATAATGCAAAGAAATAGAGGAAAACATTAGAATGGGAAAGACTACAGATCTCTTTAAGAAAATGGAGGATATCAAGGGACTATTTCATGCAAGGATGGGCACAATAAGGGACAGAAATGGTAAGGACTTAACAGAAGCAGAAGAGATTAAGAAGAGGTGGCAAGAATACACAGAAGAACTATACAGAAAATGTCTTAATGATCCAGATAACCAAGATGGTATGGTCACTTACCTAAAGCCAAATACCCTGGAGTGTGAAGTCAAGCAGGCCTTAGGAAGCATTGCTATGAACAAAACTAGTGGAGGTGATGGAATTCAAGCTGAGCTATTTCAAATCCTAAAAGATGATGCTGTTGAAGTGCTACAGTCAGTATGTCAGCAAATTTGGAAAACTCAGCAATGGCCACAGGCCTGGAAAAGGTCAGTTTTCATTCCAGTCCCAGAGAAAGGCAATACCAAAAATGTTCAAACCACCATACAACTGTGCTCATTTCACATGCTAGTAAGATAATGCTCAAAATCCTTCAAGCTAGGCTTCGGCAGTACATGAACTTAGAACTTCCAGATGTACAAGCTGCATTTAGAAAAGGCAGAGGAACTAGTGATCTAATTGCCGACATTCACTGGGTCATAGATCATTGGACCATAGAGAATTCCAGAAAAGCGTCTACTTCTTCACTGACTACAGTAGAAGCCTTTGACTGTGTGGGTCACAATAAACTGTGGAAAATTCTTCAAGAGATGGGAATACCAGAACACCTTAGCTGTCTCCTGAGAAAACTGTATGCAGGTCAAGAAGCAACATTTAGAAATGGACTTGGAACAACTGACTGGCCCAAAATTGGGAAAGGAATACAAGGCTATATATTGTGACCCTGAATATTTAACTTCTATGCAGAGTACATCATGCGAAATTCTGGGCTGGATGAACCACAAGCTGGAAGCAAGATTGCAGGGAGAAATATCAACAACTTCAGATATGCAGGTGATGCCACCCTTATGGCAGAAAGTGAAGAGAAACTAAAGAGCCTCTTAAGAAGAATGAAAGAGGAGAGTGAAAAAGCTGGCTTGAAACACAACATTCATAAAACAAAGATCATGGCATCCGGTCCCATCACTTCATGACAAATTGATGGGGAAAAAGTGGAAAGAGTGGCAGATTTTATTTTCTTGGGTTCCAAAATCATTGCAGATAATGACGGCAACCATGAAATTAAAAGATGTTTGCTCCTTGGAAGAAAAATTATGGCAAACCTAGACAGTGTATTAAAAAGCAGAAACATCACTTTGCTTACAAAAGTTCATTTAGTCAAAGCTGTGGGTTTTCCAATAGTCATGTACAGATATGAGAGTAGGACCATAAAGAAGGCTGAGTGCCAAAGAATTAATGCTTTCAAATTGTGCTGCTGGAGAAGACTCTCGAGAGTCCCTTGGACTGCAAGGAGATCAAACCAGTCAATCCTAAAGGAAATCAGTCCTGAATATTCATTGGAAGGACTGATGCTGAAGCAGAAGCTCCAATATTTTTGGCCACCAGATGCAAAAAGCCAACTCATTGGAAAAGACCCTGATGCTGGGAAAGACTGAGGGCTGGAGAAGTGGGTGACAGAGGATGAGACGGTTCAATGGTATCACTGACTAAATGGATATGAATTTGGGCAAACTTCCTGAGATAGCGAAAGACAGGGAAGCCTGGTGCTGCAGTCCATGGGGTTGCCAAGAGTCAGACATGATGGAGCAACTCAACAACAGGGTGTCCAGCCCAGCTATCAATACAGTGGTGACAAACACTTCCCACTGGTGCCATGTGGTGATATCTTTTTGGTTCCCATCCCATTGCTAACCTCCCCATTAACATGGAACCCCTGGCTGAGAACACTGCCCTTCACAGGCTGAGGGAGCAGCCAGTGGTACTTAGGATGACATGGTTATTTACAAGCACAAGCCTTGAAGTTGGAGGGGCCAGGAGTTACATCCTGAACCTGACCCTACTGGATGACCTTGACTTTGATAAGTCATTAAACTCTTAAGTATCAGCTGCCTCACCTAGACAGTGGAGAATTGAGAACCTACCTCTCAGGAGCAGTTGAAGTTTAAATGAAGCAATATATTTAAAATGCTGAGGTTAGCACCTAGCATATAACAAGTGTTCATTATTATTTCCCCCAGTTATTTCTTCTTGGCTTAAACGTATCGAGTATAATCCAGCAAAACCCTTGCTAGGGGTTATTCCTCTCATCTAGCTTCACAAAGATTCTGAAGAACAAGGTGACTTCAGATGACACTCCCAGTCGAAGAGGCCCCAAGTGAAGATGCTGAGACCTCTGGAATAAGCAGAGGGACAGGGAAAGTTACAGTACCTGGAGATGAGATCTAGAAAAATAAGAAAATTAGGCCCCGCTTAAATTACCTTTACCCAGCATTAATCACCATGAATGCAGCAAGAGATCTATTTTTGTACCAACATTAGAGGTCAAAGCCAGTGGAGATTTGGAATTTTTTTTTTCTCCTTCTCAAATTACTCAGGACTCAAAGTAGAGAAGATGACCTGTTGGTTTGCTGACTGGAGATTTTAGGCAAAGTCATGAGGCACTGACTTTTCTCTCCCCAGGACAGAGTAAGGCGATGCTTTGTCAACCACCTGGCTGATGTCATTGCTGTTGACAGCCGATCCTAATAATGCAGTCGGCAGCGTAGGCCAAGGGCTCCTATACGATCTTCTCTGGCTCCTGAATTTCCCATACAGGCTGCCTCCATTGATCAGATATAATCGAATAATGGCTAAAATTCTGCTTCTCCATGGGCCCTATAAGGCCATTTCTTTATGACATGACCAAATTGGCCATAGCGCATTCAATTTGTTTTAATGGCCAACACAGAGGCAATTAAGCGGATTGACTGTGCAGCGATCCAAATTGTCCATTAAGAAGGTGGCCAGGATAACTTATCCAAAGTCTTGTATCCCCCCACCATCCACTTATTTGGGGATGTCTAGACTTGGCTGAGCCTTTAATTTTTTTAATTCTTAAAACTTCTGTTAACTAGTTCTGTTTGATGTTGACGCTACAGTTCTTTAGAAGGAAGCAAAGCAGGTTTGGAAAAGAAAGAGGGATTTTTTTGGGGGGAGGGTGATCTCGACTCTTCTGGTCTGAGTGAGGTAATAGGAAGTAAGCACCTCATTCAAGTTCTGAAGATTTACAAGGGTATGAGAAATGAAGTGCATTGGTGCCGATTGCTACTAATACGCGTTTTATGAGGAGGAATTTATCTTCCCACATTAGCAGCCTCCAAGGTTATGATCTGTCTCTATAATATGTACCTGCTTTTGAACAACTGACGGTTGACTTCATCTGGTCCCATTTTGCTAATTCACTCTGCAAAGGAAAACTACTCTTGCCGGAATTTTAAAGATGAAAAATGCACCCATTATATTATCAAATACAATTGATCTTGGAGCACATGTGTGTTTAGATAAATGCATCTGATTCCTGTGTAAAAATTTAAGCAACACTGCATACAGGAAGCCTCATTTTGCGGGAGAAATAGAGTGTGCCTGCTAAGGTGCTCTCGTTGAGAAGTTTGCCGTAGAGGGGCTAGCCTGCCAACAGAAAGAGGCAAAGATCATCGGACGCAATCTGATCTCTCTCAACTTTCCTGTTGAGGGTGTTTCATGTCCCTGTTTTCTGTCTCAACTGGCACTTTTCCTTTAAATATTTGTCTTCGATGTCATTGGGCAAAATCAAAAGCGAGAGCAAATTAATAACTCCACCTCAACTTCTTTCCACCATTTGTTCAAATTAGTAGTGTCTTAAATGGATATTGTGTTTTTTGGCCTAAAAACACATTTTCACGAGGGTTTCATTTTAAATAGATGAGGGATCCTTCTAAGATAGACATGGCTAACTCCATTTGACTGATAAGGGAAGCACAGAAAAATGAGCAGCTTTCTGTAACTGTGGCTATTGGTGGCAAACCGAAGAATCAGGGCTGGTTTAGAGCCTGGGGTTTGCCCTCAAGATAGACCTGGGTCTCCTGGCTGGGAGGCAGTATCTGATAGATAGTAAGGAGTGACCTGTAGTCATGAAGACACATGGACACCTCTGGACAGGTCATCTCTGCCACCCCACCCCCAATGTCTCAAGTCCCCTGAGCCCAGGAAATGTTCTTAGAGGCAACAAGTGGCAAGGTTAAAAGTGAAGAATCTGGATTTGAATCCAGTCCTGCTATGGGCTAGTCATGCCTTGGAGTCCTTGTTTTCCTTACCTACAGATTAAGTGTAACAACAGTATCCACTTCACAGTTGCTCTGTTTTCTCTCCTGACTGGCTTTCTCTCCTGTTGACCACTATATACTGATCAGACCACCATACCATGAATATCTGGCACTCAGTAAATATTTGCTGAATGAATGAAGGAGAATGACAAATATCAAGTTCCTGGTGTATATATATATATATATACATATAGTTATAAACACTCAATATATGTTCACTATTCATAATAATAGTTTTAGTAATGGATCAGAAGGGATTCTCTGGTGGCTCGGATGGTAAAGAATCTTCCTGCAGTGCAGAAGACCTGGGTTCGATCCCTGGGTTGGGAAGATGCCCTGGAGAAGGGAACAGCTACCCACTCCAGTATTCTCACCTGGAGAATTCCATGGACAGAGGAGCCAGGTGGGCTACAGGCTATGGATCAGAAAGATAAAGACCCGCTTTTGTGTCTCTAAATGGGTTAGATAATATTGCTCTCCTCAGGTTATGGGATACTTTAGAAAATTCTGTGCAGAATGCCTGGCATGGTATCTACTCTCAGTGTTTCTGTGACCATTAGTATTATTGTTAATATTATCATCAGTATTATTATTTCAAAGTTCTGGAACTCCTCCGAGACTTTGCATACCAGCAGAATAGAAAAGGTTATTAGCATCCCCGCCTGCTCACCATATGGGAGAAGTCTGACCTACAGCACAGTAACCAGCCTATGTAGGAAGCATTCCGGTTCCTGACGAGCAGATGATGGAGACTGAGGCTCGGACCTGGACGGGGTCGTGGTTCTGGGACTTGGGTGCCATTCTTCTCTTTCCTCAAGTCTCAGATTTTTTTCAGCCCACGTGTCACCCTGCTAGTGGCTTTTGCCTGTCACCACGCTGAGGCACATGGTTCTTCAGGCATGAATGAGAGCAGGAGCTCTGGGGCCATCACCGTTAAGACAGTTCCATCAGTTTAGCTCCCCCATCAGTTTGAGCAAAGAGCAAGGACTCCTTTTTTTCATGGAAAGGCATTTTATATTAAATACGGTAGTGTGTATACATCGATCCCCAATTCCCAATCTGCCCCTCCCCCACTACCCTTCCACACCTGGCAACTAACCATCAGTTCACTCTCTAAGTCTGTGAGTCTGTTTGTAAATGAGTTCATTTGTATCATTTTTTTAGATTCTGCATATAAGTGATATCACATATTTATCTTCCTCTGTCTGACTTTCTTCATTTGGTATGATAATCTCCAGATCTACCCATGTTACTGCAAATGGCATAATTTCATTTGTTTTAATGGCTGAGTAATATTCCATTGGATATATATATCTATCACATCTTCTTTATCCATTCATCTGTCTATAGGCATTTAGGTTGCTTCCATGTTTTGGCTATTGTGAACAAAGCTGCTACGAACACTGGGGTACCATGTTTTCCTCTGGATATATGCCCAAGAGTGGGATTGCTGGATTGTATGGTAGCTCTATTTTTAGATTTTTAAAGGAAACCCCATACTGTTCTCCATAGTGGCTGCGCCAATTTACATTTCCAACAACGCTGCAGGAGGGTTCCCTTTACTCCACACCCTCCCCGGCATTTATTGTTTGTGAATTTTTTGATGATGACCATTCTGACTGGTGTGAGGTGATATCTCATTGTAATTTTGATTTGCAGTTCTCTAATAATGAGTTATGTTGAGCATCTTTTCATTTACTTCTTGGCCGTCTGTATGTCTTCTTTGGAGAAGTGTTTCTTTAGGTCTTCTGCCCATTTTTTAATTGGGTTGTTTGCTGTTTTGATGCTGATCTGTATGAGCTGTTTGTATTAATAAATTTTGGAAGGACTCTTAGCTAAATACCTGGCATATGGCAGGAACTCAGTAAGTATCTATCGAATGGGCAGATGAGCACCCCCTCAGACAAAAAGCGAGTCAGAGGGACAGTGTTCTCAAGTCCTGGTCAAAGCCCCAGAGGCTCCATGAGAACCTTGAGCGCAGTGGCTCTTGTCCTGATATCACTGTCATAAACTCTTTCAGAACACATCTCCTATTTTCTCTCAATTTAGAGAGAAAATGTAGTTTTGTGGCCCCGAGTCAGTGCCTTCCCTCCTGCCCTTCCACCCAGCTTCTTCATGGTCCATTCAGCAGAGGCGTGGTGGTTCCCATTTGCAGAGTCTAGGCAAATTTCCTAATACCTGTGAACCACGAACCACCTTATTAACCCTTCTCTTCTCTTATGGTGGCACAATTAACGAGATGATAAAGCTCTTTAAAACGAAAGAAAACTCTAAAAATATATTGATTTTCTACCGAGCCATAATATTAAATGTATCATTCCAAACTGGAGAGGGGACTCATTTAGAAGGGACCCATAAATCTACAATCATCTCTGTGCAATGACATTAAAAAAAAAAAGGCGTCACAAAAAATTATATATATGGAAGCTTGTCTATCACTAAATTACTCAGTTTGGATTTCCACTAATAAAATAGAAGGACTTGTTATATTAGGCAAGTCACTCCCATTATTAATTTGTTAGATAAATGGCTTCTATAATCTTGAAACTTTAAATGAAATGGAATTCACTAATCCTAATTGCTTTGCCTTCTACCGGAATTTTTTCCCATTAGTTCAGCATGTTGTTTTTTTTTCCCCCCTCTTTTCCACTTGAAGAGAGGAGCCTTCTTCAACTTAAAGCCTTAGGGTATACTTCATGGGTTTATTAATTATCAGGTATTCATTCAGAGGGGTTAATTAAGCAATAACTTTCTGTTGACTGTGGTATACAAAGAATAAAAGGCTTGACTTTGCCTGCTGATTAAGCTGCTAGTGACCCCGCCTTCATTTTCCTCCCTGTGGTTGGGGGAAATAAAAATCTTTGACCAGTTCTGGTCTTGAGTTCCAAGGCCACTCAGGAGGCCAGTTAAAAACAGTTCATATTTACAACTCAAGCCACCTTGAGAGCATCCAAAAAAAAAAAAAAGAGAGCAATTCCCACTTTTGGGGGGAAAACTTTGTGCTTCTCTAATAATCACTCTTCTGTCTTCTCAGCCCAAACTTCAATATTTGCATTTTTCCTTTTTTTTTTTTTTTTCAGCCAGTTGCTCAAGATGCCTTTCTTTTCCTATGGCTTCAAAAAGTCTGCAGCATGCTTTTGAGCAGTGGAAGATAAAGAATGAGTTTCTGCCCCTTCTCTAGGGAGTTTAGTGGAATCAAAATAAATCACCATGGTAAGTCCAGACCAGGCAGGAGTGGTGGGAGTTTGGATTTTTTTTTTTTCTTGATCATTTTCGTCTTAGAGTACATCATCTCAGTACTCATCAGAGTACATCTACTTGGGTCCATGTTCAATAGTTGTGGTTCCCAAAGTAAAGCTGGGATAGAAGCAGGACATACGTGTAGGGACGATGGACTTTTTTTCTGTGTTCTTCAGTCATGCCTCTCCACTCCAGAACTGGGTTGGAGAAACTAAGGCAAGAGGCCACACTCACTGATGCACTGAAGTGCTGGAAAGCTATTTGTCAGATGGCTATTCTTGCCAGGTTCTATGTTTTGAGTTAGCACCTGCTTTCAGGAAACTTACAGTCTTGTGGAGAAGTCAGGGAGGATGCCGCACTACTTTGTAGCACTGCCGTTTTGATCTCTAGATCTTATAGTTTTGATCTATAAGAGGATAAGCGATGAAGGGCAGGGGAGAGATATATTAATAAATCCCCACAAGACTGAGAGGAAGGGTCTAGAAGCATGGGGCTCACATAAGAGATCACCAGCACACAGACCTGGGGTCCTTCCCCTGAGCACGCAGCCCTCTCTTTAGAGGCCTCATCCCCAGCCTCTGGGGAAAAGCAAGCCTCAATTCAGCATTTAGCAGAACAAAGGAGAAACAATTGTGACCCAGAGACTACAAATGTTTTCCTTAAGCAACCACAAGGGACAGCCTCTTTGGTGAGTGCATTTACCAGATGGCCGGTGCTAGTCAGCTGCTTCCAATCAAATCTTGCACCACTGAGTCGGTGTATCCCACACACTCAGCAAGATTCTGCTGAGTGGAGGAGTTAAAAAAAAAAAAAAAAACTTATTTTGTTCTATACCTAGAAAGTGTGCTCTTGGGGTTTTCGGGGACAGAATCCAAAACCAATAAGACCTTATCAGAGGAGAGCAATGGAAAACGACCAGGCGCCCTGTCCTGGGGCATAAGTTTGTTTTCAGTTTATGGCGTTGGGGTAAAGGCAAGTGGACAAGCTGTTCTTCCAGTCAGGGCAGCAGTGGGGGGATGGGGAATACTTGGGGGAGACGGAGAAGAAAGATTGTGAAAGACAGAAATGAGGACATTTCCAAGGTCACAGGGTGCTAAAGTTCAACTAATATTTTGCAGATTATAATTTATCTTGCTTTATCTTTAGTCTTTAAAAAAAAAAAGACTAAATTCATTCCATCACATAAATGTCATGTAAGTGAATGTCAAGTATATGTGTACTTGATTATTGATATCAATAAATATCGACTGTTGATATCGATAAATCAGTGTTCTTGATAGGAACTTTGGAAAACATGCTGTAGTGGAAATTTTAAAATATATCATCCATACCCAACCTGTCTCAATATAAAATGGTTTCCTTTTAAAGAACCTGCTGGAATGACCATTTTACTGGGAAGAGGAGGGGGCAGGTAAGAAATGAGATTATTTCTAGTGCTTGTTGAATGTAAGGAGGATTTTTTGGTCCTCACACCTCCCTGTACACACACACACACACACACACACACACACACTGAAATACAGCTAGCTCCCCGGTTAGAAATGCTCCCTCCAACAAACAAAAATAGTCCACCCTCTCTCCCTCTGAATCTGAATGACTTTTTTCAACTTCTTTGTAGAAACAGGAAGTCCCTTTGGGAACTGGAACAATGCTTACTGAACTGGACACCCCCAAACAGCACCACCACCCTCCACACCCCGTGAACAGGGCAATGCAAAAACGCCCAAGTCTGCTCGAGACGGTCAGTGTGTTCCAGGTCTGAGCACCCGGTCTGTCCTGGGGCTTATGAAAAAGGCAACGTGAGACTCTGCTGTGCAAAGAAGAGTCCTTTATGTGCCCCACCCTGAACCATTCCAGACAGCAGAGGTGTCAGGGGACGGACTGGAGTTTTGGTGTGGTTTGTACTCAATAAAATGCTTAGATTATGTCTTCTCCTCCTCTTCCCCCCACCCCACTCCCACCACACCAAATCACACAAACAGAAAAGTGAGCCCAATAATCCTCTTATAAATGCAAGTAAAAAGAATCCTTACATTAGCTACCTCCTGTTAGCCAGGGCTCTCCCAAGGCCGGAGATTGAAACTCTAAGATTCCATTTCTGCGTCTCTAAAGTTGGGCAGAATACCAGCTCACAGGGCAGTGGAAGGTGTAAAGAGATGAAGAGATGCAAGTTCGCAAGACCCCCAGCGTGTGGGTCCCCCGTCCCCAGTGGGAGCTTCCCTCCGCTGTCTTCTTTCTAGTCCGCTCCACCCTGATCCAGCAACACTCTTCTGATAAAACACAATTTGGCAGGCTGTGAAATTGTTAATGTCTGGATTTGGATGATGGTGAGGGAGAAAATTAAATTGCATGCATCTGAAGTAAAACTAGGAGCTCAGGAATTATCTGGCAAAGAGAAGCTTGATCTGGAAAACTGCTCCTCAGTTTTTATGACTTCCCAGTATGAATGCACCCACCAGAAAGGGGTCAGCGTTCAGGAGATGCTGTGGTTGAATGTGACTTGGTGATGGGAGGCGTGGAGGATGAACCCTGAACCTTCCGAGGAAAGAAGGGGGCTGGGGCCAGGGAAGGCAGGAAAGCACCTCTCTTTCCTGGAACTGCAGCAGAACGCGGCCCTCCAAACCCCGGCAGCTTCTCTCTGCCCAGAGGTGACTTTGGAATCTGCGTGTTCCTGCAGCCACTGGTTAACAGTTAGAAATCTGTCCGTAAAATGTGGTCAGAAAGCTATAATTTTCCCTCTGGAAGATTGCCCCATTGTGTAGAGATTTTGCTTGTTTGTTTGTTTGTTTTAATTCTTGTAAGAGGCTAAAAATAGCATGGGACTCATTGTCAACAAGGGTAGCTAAGTGTTTCTAAATCAGGATGTCAACGGATTTTGCTACCATTATATGTAGGCTGTCTCTGAGAAAGAAGCAGTTTGATGAAAAGGACTGGGATGCAAATATACAAGCCTGTTTATTTTATTTTAATTCAGTCAAGACTTTCCTCTGTCATTTAAGCTGCCAAAAGCCATTTAAAATACTATAGGGTCCCAATGTGTCTGTATTATTATTCACCTGGGGGTCTCAAGTCCCTTTACTAGTATTATTTCTGAGTCTACAATAGATGACTAGCAAGTGTGGAATGGGAAGATGAAGGAATGATTGCATATAGGATGACAGAATTAACTCTAAGTGGTCCCAAGGCTCTGGCTATTTCTTTCTCTCTTCAACCGTTATTTCTTCCACCACTCAACGTTCCATCTTCTAGAAAAATGCTCAGATTATGCCAGGTGAGACTGGATTGCGTGATCGCTAGGCTAGCACTGGCTCCTCTTACCACCTCCTCTTAAGCTTGCTCCCTCATCCCTCACTTGTAGGAGTGTTTTCAAAGTCCTCTAACTGTAAGAATCACCTGGGATGCTTACTCTACGCACGGCTTCCCAAGTCCTTTCTGCGGATCTCCACCTCACTTGCACATTAGATTCAACAGGGGAGCTTTTAAAACTGCTGATGACCAAGCTGTCTTCCAGACCAATTCCATCAGAAACTCGGGGTGTAGGATCCAGGCATCAGCGGCTTTAAAGCTCCCCAAGTGATTCCTGTGAGCTGCCAAGTGTGAGTGCTGCAGTCAAGTCCAGGATTCAGCAGGTCTGCTCTGGGACCTTGGAGACTGTGTGCAAGTGCCCCAGGTGATTCTCAGCATCATCAACAGATTTTTTTGGAATTATCTCTATAGTTTGAGAACCAGATCAAGCACTGTTTCTGAAACTGTGTCAATTTCTCCTAAGACCAGTCAGTTGAAAGCCACCTGCATACACTTGAATGGCCCAGTGGTAAACACCTAACTCAATTGTACCAATCACATTCTCTCACCTGAGATAGTGGGAAGGGGAGTCACTGGGCTGCGGGTGGTGTCCTTTGTAAGAAAATATGAAGTACATTTTTGATGGGGTAATCCTGTCTGCTGCTGCTGCTGCTAAGTCTCGTCAGTTGTGTCCGACTCTGTGCGACCCCATAGACGGCAGCCCACCAGGCTCCCCCGTCCCTGGGATTCTCCAGGCAAGAACACTGGAGTGGGTTGCCATTTCCTTCTCCAATGCAGGAAAGTGAAAAGTGAAAGTGAAGTCGCTCAGTCATGTCCGACTCTTAGTGACCCCATGAACTGCAGCCTACCAGGCTCCTCCGTCCATGGCATTTCCCAGGCAAGAGTACTGGAATGGGGTGCCGTTGCCTTCTCCATTACATGTGAAGCTGGGGGAAGGAGGCAACAGACACACTGAGAGAAAGAACCCATAAAAGAGGAAGAGAGGACGACCCTGGCGAAACCTTTCTTTCTGCTCCTGATTTTTGATTCCCATGAGGCCCAGATGCTTGTTTTACCCATAGGTTCATTATTCCTTAATTCTGTACATGTTCTACATGTTTCTATATTGCTGTTTTTTAGTCATTAAGCCATGTCCAACTCTTTGCGACCCCATGGACTGTAGCCCCCTAGGCTTCTCTGTCCATGGGATTTCCCAGGCAAGAACACTGGAGTGGGTTGCCATTTCCTTCTCCAGGGGGTCTTCCCAACCCAGGTCTCCTGCATAGACAGGTGGATTTTTTACCACTGAGCCACTAGGGAAGCCCATGTTTCTATATACTTCTTTATTGTTTTCTGGATTAAGTAGGTTTTTCTTTCGTAGCAATTCAGATATAATTGGGATGGGACACATTCACCATTCTTCCCGGAGCCAAGTGAACAGTGGTGTCTGTCTTGGGATCCACGTTCCAAATCGCACATTTTTTTTTTTCTTTTGAAGTCAGGTTTGTGGCATTATAATTTATCAATGACAAAATTAACCTTTTGTGTCCCAGTATGTGAATTTTGACAAATATGACAGTTGTCATATAAAGAGCCACCTTTATATTCACAATATGGACTATTTCCATCACTCCAAAAGTGTTTCACATGGCCTCTTTGTACCCTTGGCGTCTGACATTCACCGATGTGTTGTCTGTTCTTACAGTTTCATAGCTTTTTTCTTTCCATCATGTCACATGATTGGAAACATGCAGTTGGTTTATTTTGAGACTGGTTTCTTTCATTTACCAGTGCATTTTTTACTAACCCTCAGTATTGCAGGTATTAGATGTGGTTTTTTTTTTTATTGTCCAGTTGTATTTCATCGTATGGGTATACCATAATTTGTTTACCCATCCACCAGTTAAATGCCATTTGAATAGTTTGGTTTCTTCTGGGTTTTGGTCATTATGAATAAATCCACGATAAACGTTTGTGTTGAGGTTTTTGTGTGAAAGTATACTTCCATTCCTCTTGGGGAAACAGCCAGGGATGGAATTACTGGCTAATATATAAGTGTATGTTTATATTTATAGAACGTGTCAAACTACTTTCCAATATGACTGTCCCATTTTGTATTTCCATGAGCACTACATGAGAATTCCAGTTGTTCTTAACTCCTTTCAGCTCTTGGTGTTGCCACTTTGATTTTTTAAGTTATTTCAGCCACTTTAATAGGTAGTGATGTCTCATTGTGGTTTTAATTTGGATTTCCCTAATGACTAATAATGCTAAGCATCTTTTCAAGTATTTATCATCTCTGTCTTCCTTAGTGGAGTGTCTCTTAAAATATCTTGTCCATTCTTTTATCAGGTTGTTTTCTTATTATGGAGTTTTATAGGCTCTTGATAGAAATCCTTCATCAGGCATTTATTTTGCAAATATTTTCTCACAGCTTTTGGCTGGTTTATGCATTTTCAGTGTGTCCTCTAAAGCGCAGAAATCATTCATTTTGCTGAGGTCCAGTTTACAAATTTTTTTAAAGTGGATTGTATTTGTTGTGTTGTATCAAAGAGATTTTTGCCCAACCTAGGACTTTCTCCAATGCCACTGTTTCTCTTACCTTTTCTTCCAATATTTTACATTTTTAGCTAATTTAGTTTATAATGGTTCAGGATGTAGACAAGTGTTCATTTATTTTGCATATAATTGCCCAGTTAGCACGTGTTGAAAAGATTATCCTCCCTATTTACTTATTATTTGTACCTTTTTCTTGAGCTGTTTTTCAGAGCCGCTCTAGGGTTTACTACATGTATTTTTAAATTATTGCAGTTCACCTGCAAATAACATTTTAACCCTACATGTACAGTGAAAGTATCTTACAACAGTCAACTTGCAGTTCTTTTCTGAGGTAGGTCTGCACACCTGGGCCTCACAGGTGGGTTCTCTGGCTCTCTCCGTGCCTCTTTTCCAGGGCAGCCAGCCTCTGCCCCCCGCCTGGGATGGGTCACGTGGGACAGCAGTTTGCTGCCCTCCCCCAGCAGTAGCTCTTGATTGTAATGAACACTTTAATTGCCCTCCTCAGATATAGAGGGACTGTATCTTTTATTCTTCCCCAGGCCTTAATGTGGAGAAGGCAATGGCAACCCACTCCAGTACTACTGCCTGGAAAATCCCAAGGACAGAGGAGCCTCGTAGGTTGCAGTCCCTGGGGTTGCTGCGAGTCAGACACGACTGAGCGGCTTTGCTTTCACTTTTCGCTTTCACGCATTGGAGAAGGAAACGGCAACCCACTCCAGTGTTCTTGCCTGGAGAATCCCAGGGACGGGGGAGCCTGGTGGGCTGCCGTCTATGGGGTTGCACAGAGTTGGACACGACTGAAGCGACTCAGCAGCAGCAGCAGCAGCAGGCCTTAATGAGTCTTTACCTGTGTCCTGGATGCCGCAGGGTTTGCTGGGCCTCTCAGGTAGCTTAAGGATTTTGATCAGCAGGAGGAAAGGCATCCTGCCCCCCACCCCCCACAGTGGCAGTGGGTCCTCCCCACTAGGGCTGCATCACCCAAGGAAGCTCACTCTAGTCTACTGTTAGTTCCCAGCCTTACTTGTGAGCATCTGGTACACCAAATTGGAAATGCTACAAGTGAGTGACAGCTCCCAGCGTGTCTGTGGGTCCTAGAGGTCTCCTATCCTCCTGCTGGCCTAGGCTCTATCTCTGGCAATTTATTTAAAATGTTAAGGTACCTCCTGGTGTTGATTCTTCCCTTGGCCTGCCATGTGGAAAACTGTACTGCTATCCCAATTCTCCCATCCCTTGGAGAGGCCTTTCTTTACTTGGAAATTGGGCTACTTGGTGACCTTCTAACTTCAACTCTCTCACAGGTTCAAGAAAAGCTAGTTCATCTGGATTTTTCTTATTGTTAAGGTGGGAGTAATACTGTGTTCAGCTTTCTATCCCCAAGGCAGAAGTGGAAAGCTCTGTTTACGCAAAGATGCTAAACTTCCGGAAATACTCCCTTTCTTCTTAGACACATACGGGACACAGGCCAGATCAACAAGTCGCTTCAATGTTCAGTTCATCACTGAACAGCTAATCCAATCTAGACAGTCTTTCTGAATTTTATACATAAGTATTGATTGATTAAACCTCATGAACTATTTATTGATATGCAGACACACTAATCTCATTTTTAATCATTTCTTCCAACATGTTTCTAGGCAGACAGTTTCAGTTTGGAATTCTTTTAATGCTGTTTTCATGCTCTGTTTCTTTCCTTTTTAAAATATGGTAAAATAATTTAGTACTTGTATGACATTCTTACATCTTTGATAACAGATGCTACAAACTAGTCAGCCTAAAATAACAGATATTGACTCTTGCACAGTTCTGGGGACCAGCAGTCTGAAACTGAGGTGTGGACAGGCTGCTTTTGGAGGATTCAGGTTCCATGCCTCTCTCCTAGCCTCTGGTGGCTGCCCGAAGTCCCTGATGTTCCTTGGTTTGGAGATGCATCACTCCAATTTCTGCTTCCATCTCTTTTTTTTTCAATTGAAGTATAGCTGATTTACAGTGTTTCAGGTATACAACAAAGCGATTTAGTTTAATTCACATATAAATGTGATTTAGTTTGAATCATATTCTCTGATTGTTTTCCGTTATAGGTTATTACATAATATTGAACGTAGTTCCTTGTGCTATACAGTAGGTCCCTGTTGTTCATCTGTTTTATATATAGTAGTGGATATCTGTTAATCACGAATTCCCAATTTATCCTTCTCTTCCTTTCCCCTCTGGTAACCATACGTTTGTTTCTATTTTGTAAATAAGTTCATTTGTATCATTTTTTTCTTAGATTCTACATATAAGTGATATCATATGATATTTTTCTTTCCTCTGACTTAGTTTGCTTAGCATGATAATCTCTGCTGCTGCTGCTGCTGAGTCGCTTCAGTCGTGTCTGACTCTGTGCGACCCCAGAGACGGCAGCCCACCAGGCTCCCCCGTCCCTGGGATTCTCCAGGCAAGAACACTGGAGTGGGTTGCCATTTCCTTCTCCAATGCAGGAAAGTGAAAAGTGAAAGTGAAGTCACTCAGTCATGTCCGACACCTTGCGACCCCATGGACTGCAGCCCACCAGGCTCCTCTGTCCATGGGATTTTCCAGGCAAGAACACTGGAGTGGGGTGCCATCGCCTTCTCCATGATAATCTCTAAGTTTATCCATTTGCTGTGAATGGCATGGTGTCTTTTTCATGGCTCAATAGTATTCCTCTGAGCGCGCGCGCACATGCGCGCGCGTGTGTGTGACATCTTCTTTATCCGTCCCTCTGCTGATTGACACTTAGACTGTGACCATCTCCACATTGCCATCTTTATTCTATGTATCCTCTCCTTTTATAAGGACACCTATCATTGGGGTTAGGGCCTACCTTAAATCCAGGAACATCTCATCTTGAGGTCCTCATTTATATCTTCAAAGACTCTCTTCCAAATAAAGTCACCTTCACAGATTCGGGGGTTGGGAATCAGCTATATCTTGTGGGGGCCCTACAGTTCTATTGATCTGTTTACCAGGTCAGACAGGTATTGTTTTCATAGTTGTAAGCTTTGCATCCACTGAGTCTCCATTAACTGGTGAGAAGAAGCCTTGGGGAAGTCTTTGTCATCACAAGAGCTGCCAGTATTTGCCAGTTTCACCTAGAATCAAATGATTTAATTAGTGAATCCATTTGCTCTTTTTTTTTCCCCTGAAAAACCCACCAAGAAAATCATTAGACATATTTTGGTTGGACTGAGATTTTTAGTAGATCTGTAGTTTCAACGTGAATGGGGGCACAGCATCACCAGAAAGCCCACAAAAAATAGAGACAAAGCTGAATTAAGAGTAACTAATAACCCAAAGTTAGTTTATGTTGACCACAACAGACAGATTCTGTTTGGCAGGTATCGACTCATTTCTCTAGTTTATATTGTCATTAACCCGAACTGCCATGGAGCCATATGACCTAAATAATTTCGTTCTGCTATTCAGGGATTAACAAGAACTGAGTTCATATCTCGGCTAATCCATTTACAAGGTGTAGAACCCTCGGCAAGTTATACCATGAGTCTGGGACTCATTTTTCCCATCGGTTACATAAAAATAATATTACCTATGTTCTCTCAATGTTGTCCTGAAGATTCAGTTAAATGAGACCATGTAGGCAAAGCAGGGGCAAATTCCAGGCACTAATAAATGTTAGTTACCCTCCCCTTTGACCCCATATTGCTGTTCATCAAATTAACCTTTCCCCACACGAACTGATTATGTAATGCTTTATGGCATTTTTCTGCTCACACAGAAATGAAAGCAAGAAAGAAGCCTGGAATGGAAGTCAGGAGAAGTGGACTCTAACCCACTTAGACCTCTACCGCCCAGCTCTTTAGCCTGCAGGACTGGGCTTAGTTCCCTGGGCCTCAGTTTCCTTCACCACAAAACAAACACAGGTCTCCAAAATTATCAGCCATCTCAGAGGCCCTTACAACCCTGACTGCACGCAATTTACATCCTGGTTGCCAAAATCAGTGTCAGGGACACATGTATACTTTCTTCTCGTTTATTCCAGACTTTCACACCATTGGCGATTCATACATAATCTCCTAACTTGGAGAGTAAAGTCAGCACAATTGGGAGAATAAAGACCAGGCCTCTCTTTTCACCAGGAAAGAAGACTTGGATTTGGGTGTAAATCCAGATGCAGGACTGTGTGGGTTTTCTGCCAGGCCTCGCGGATGGTGTATTCAAGGCTTGTCTCCTCCCAGAGAACCTGGCGCCACCCCATCCTCTGTCTCACACAGACCAGCATTTGCCGCCTCTCCAAAACCTCCCAAGTATGTATTTCATAAAAGCAGGACCTGGTTCAAATCCCTTGTAATGTCTCCAAAGGGAAGGAGTAGAGTCAATAATCAGGGCTATGTCTGTGTGTCGTAAATTCCCCAATCTCCTATTCCCTCTCCCAGCAAGCACACGCAGGCGCACGCACACACACATAAACACAGCCATAAATATATACACTCCCATTTAATAGACTGGGGACTCAAATTACAGTTACAGTGTAATAAAACAGACTAATCTGCAGGGTGTGTGCAGAAGCATGTGTGTGTGTGTGCGCGCACGTGTGTGTGTGTGTGTGTGTGAGAGAGAGAGAGAGAGAGGGAGACACTTACAAGTCTTCTCCTTTACTTAAGGTCTAAATTCCCCCAGTGTGTTTCCTCTGGGACGCTGAAATAAGCTGTCCTCACAGAACTGTCCTAGAAGCTTCTTATCCCTGGAGGCATAGCTGGTTACCTAATTTGCAGGCCCAGCGCAAAATGAAAACACACAGGCCGATCTTTAAATCTTTAAGAATTTCGAAATAGCAACAGCAGAGCCTGAAACCGAATGTGAGATGAGACCTTCTCATTGCCAAGACCTCATGCGATTGTGCAGGTCACACCCTGGTTTGGTAGCAGACAGGGACTCCGAGGTCAGCTCCCCACACCCAGTACCGTTTTTCTTTAGGGTATCTTACACGGATGCATGCTCCTGGAGGTGTGTGATGTCAAGGAACTGGAGTGATCTTTGCCTGGGTTTGAGTCCTGCTAGACCACATACCAAGGGTGCCTGCTTGGACACTTCCGTTGTTCATTTTGAACTTCAACATCCCACCTCTCACATGGAGACAGGGCGATTCATTTCCCAGAGTTACAAGGAGCATTAAAAGCAGCAAGACATAAAACCGTGAGAACAAAGCCTGGCACACAAAAGATGTTCAAAGCGCCCTTCCTTTGGGCACAGACCTTGCAGATCTGTTCAAACAACAACCACACTATTAAAAGCGATGCTATTGTAACTCAAGTTTGCCAAGGGCCGCTGGTGATGGGGACCCAGTGGGATTTGAAAGCCCGACCAACCGTTTCCAAGGTCCTTCGCTTTTTACCACGAATGAGGTTTTCTCCCTAGGGAGTGGGAAGGGATGACCTTCGAAAAGGCGTCGAGTTTGGGGTACTCAGGCAAGCGTCGACTAAAGGTGAAGACGAGTTGCAAGGGGAAACGGGGAAGGGAGGGAGAGAAAGAAGGAAAAGTTCGCGCTGAAGTCTGAGGAACGCCTGGGTTTGTTTTTCTGCCTGGGACGGGGTTCTGTCTGCTCACCAGGTTCCTGGAGCGCGGCCCGCGGCTCCCATTGGTCGGCACGCGGCTGTTGCTACGCGGATGGACCAATGGTGCACGAGGCCCGTGCTGGCTCCGCCCTCCCCCGGGTTGGCTTTTTACCCCTCCGGCCTTTCCACCCCCCCCCGGCCCCCCCCCCCCCGCCCCAAGAGACGGGCCCGGCGCTGAGTTGGGGGCGAGCCCGGGTGGGGCTGCCGCCTCCTTGCACCGCGCCCCGGGAGGTTGGTTCACCTGTCCGACTCGTTCCTCTTCTCCGAGCTCCCTCGCCTTCCTGCCTTTGCACCGCCCGGGGCAACGGCGCGGGGTGCGCGGGCTGTTTTATTGCATTTATTTATTTATTTATCCCTCCCGGAGCCAGTGCGAGTTTTATGTTTTAATAACTTTATCAACTCGGCGAACTTGCGCGAGGGCACAGGCAGCTTCTCTTGCCCTCCCTCCTCCTCCCCCCCCCCCGCCCCCACCAATCTCTAACTGGCCTCTGGGTCCCTTCCAAAAGGTAAATGCCCCCCACCCCACCCCACCCCACCCCGAAGGTCCTCCCCACCCCAACCCGCACCCCATACAAACACTGGTTCAGGAGCACTTTGGCATTGCTGAACAGTTTCCTTGCCACAAAGCTGGTCCTCAGTTTAGAAATTTTTCAGGAGGGAAATTGCCTGGATAATAGAGAAAGAGAATTGAGGTGTAGACGGCACTGGGTACTTCGGATACTTCGGGTTAATAATAACATCAGTAGTAAAATAATAATAGCTGTCATTTGCCGTACTTAGACACTGTAGCAGACTCTGTGCTTTTGCTGCTAAGCAGTTGCCATGATTTAAAACTTGGTGTAGATGGGTAAACTGAGGCACTCAGCAGCGGAGCCCTTGGCTCCCAGAGGCCAGACAGAAGCAGGACTTGAAGCTCAGAGTGTCCTTGGCTCCAGCTGTTGCACAGCCCTAAGCTAGCCCCTGATGTATAGGGGATCCTGGGTCCCCAGTTTAGGCATGCCCCACCCCTGCCAGGTAGAGCAAGCCTGTGAAGGCATTCCTCTGACACGTGACTGCGCTTGCATCAACCCACCTGCGTGCTGGGAGTCACTAGTTCCCAGGGTTAGGAAGAACCTTCCAGTTCAGCATAGGTAACAAAATGTGTTTGTCTTACCAAGTTTCCTTTCTCTTTGTTTTCAAGGGGCTTCCTTCCAGTTCTCCTTCTTACGGCTTCACCACTGGTGTGGTCAACACAGCAGGCAAAATTAACCCGACTAAAGGTGAGGACAGAGTGCAGAGAGGCCGTGTGCCTGGCCAAGGTCACGCAGTAACACCCTGGCAGACCCCTGGCTGGCGGGGAGACTTCCCCTCCTCTCCAGGCCCGCTCGCTAGGAGGTTCTCTACTGGACAAGGGCGCCATGGCGTATGAATTAGGAATTTAAAACAACAGCAAAACTTAAGGATTGAGAATGCAGGAGAAAAATGTTGGTGAGAAATGTACTCAGCCCTGTGTTTTTGTGTGTGTGCAAACTGCCTGGAAAGTGGGCCCTCAGCCGGGAGCAGGATTGACTGGTGGAGTGTCTGCTGGCAAGGCTGATTTCTACCTGGCAGAAGACTGCCTACCACCCTAGCCCTTGTTCTGAGCCTGGCACCTCGGGGAAGCGTGTCTGTACTCAGTCTGCTGTTGCCTAAGAGGCTGAGCAGAAAGGCCCCAACTAGCCTTCCCTCTTCCCTTCGCCGGCCGTGCCCCCCTCTTCCCCTAACACAGCAGAAGCCAACAAGGGGTGTTTCTCTTCTGATGGCTTAAAGGAGGTGTGTTTGAACTTTACCCAGTGTTACCCAGCCCCCGAGAGCTGGTTCAGCACCACCCAGCCCCAGAGACTCCCTGGGTCCCAGAAAGATAGGACTGTCTCCTTCCTTAAATACCCCTGGCTTAAGAAGCCTCGCCAAAACCCTGCTCATAATCTTTCACCGTAAAGTTTATCTTCGAAAACTTTTCTGTAAAACCTATGGAAAAATAAAAATCAGGGTTGGGGCTGAGCAGATTGTTGCGTTTGTAGAGGCTGATTCGGCCCTGGTGGCCCACTGTAACTCTTTCCGCAGCCCAGGATTTGAGAGACTGTTTGCCGAGCGGCTTGCTTCCTTCTGGAATGCTAACCTGAATCCCTCCGGTTGCAACCTCTGCTTCCTCCCAAGCCTTGCAGGGCAGTGAGACACCGACCCACATGGTGCTATGTCTCGCCTGCTTTCAGTGCTCTTTGTAGCCAAGAGCCATGCGGATCTTTTCTCCTTCCACCAGCATTTCCTTGGAGGGTGCTCTGCCCCTGTGGTGGGCACTGGGGACTCCCACCCCTATGTTTGCAGTCAAGTGAGAAAAACAGTGTTACCCAAACCCCATCACAAACCCAAAGTTACACTGTTATCATGTTACAAGGGAGACATACATACATGACATCACCACAGAGTTGAAAAGAACTTAGTCATTTAGAGCAATCAAGGCAGCCTTCACAGAGGAGGTGATGTTTGAGCTGAGGTTTCATAGATGGACATAGCGTGGAGGCTAGGGTGAGGGTGGGTAGAAAGAAGAACCAGCACAGACACATGTCCTCTGTGGTGTCTGATATCCCTATATCATTTAGCAGGGCCTCTTACAGTCCAGTCCACTCTCCATGGGTGGGAAATTACTTTTTTATGAGACTCGTAAAAATAAGCTTCTCCCAGAATATGGGTCTTTCTCCTAAATCGAGAAATTGAGACTACACGCTGAGGCCTGGTCTTGCTAGGTGGGTGTACAGGTCACCAAAGTGATAAAATCAACATGTTGTTCACCGCTTCCCTAACCAGGAACCAGGAGGAGCACTGGGGTCCTGCCAGTCTCTGCCTTGGCCCGGTGTAGTTAGTATTATTAAGAAATATTAAAATTCCAGTGCCCCGGAACTGAAAGTACTCACCTTCAGATGCCTCCACGATTTATGAAATGCTGAGTGGGAACCTGGTGTTTCCTAAGTGTGACCCCCTGGGGACCCTTACAACCACACTAGGAGATCGAACTGTTCAACCTCTCTTTGCAGATGAGTTAAAAAAGGCCTAGAAAACCCTTGGGTCCTGACTCCCAGTGTGTGACATGGATGCAGAAGAGGAGAAAGTCTCCTTTGAGAACTCAGAGAGTGAGGGTTTTATGTCGTAGGCTTACAAAAGGTCAGATGTGGACAGCATTTGAGAGCAACTTTCTTTCTTCTTTTCAATTCTTATCCAGTGTTTGATCTACAGATAAGATACTCCTATGCATTTTGCAAGTTCAGTTTAGGATGACCTGCACTGATACCTGTTTTCACTAACTGGAAGAGATCTGAAGAGGACTTCTGCTCTTAGGAGGACAGGTAATTGCTTCTTCAATCTAGTGTTTCTACTTAAAAATGTTTTCGGAGGTATGCTCTACTTTCTGGGAGAAACCTGTGTAACACCACTGACATGTCCAGCCTGGACCTCAGTCTCTCCTCTAATAAGGGATTCACAGCCTTTTAGATAAAGCCAGGTTAACTTTGATTCAAAAAGTGTCTCTGCCTCAAGACCTCCGATTGGCCCAAGCAGAAAGGCTGACCTTCTTAGCAAAGATCCTCAGTGAAGGTTTGAACCGAGTTGGTGAGTAGAAAGAATCACGTGTACTACCAGCGCCTTACTTGGAGATGATAAAGGCAGAACCCAGAGTACCGTCATAGAGATCCTAATCTAAGTGTCTAAGAGCCTTGGAGGGGCTACATTCCCATCATTCTGTAAGACCTCTCTTACCTTCTAGGAATTGGAATTATGATGTTAAAGAATTGAGTCAATCATACTTCTTGGTGATCTCCCTGTGGGAACCCTTCTAGACCTAATAGCACAGAAGGAAGGCTCTGGGGTCACCTTTCCAGGCTCTGTGCCTGGATTGGTGGTGCAAGGTCATGGAGCCAGCTTCCCTTGTTTGTTACCTCTCCAGTTGGGTGCTTCCCTGATGAATATGAAGTAGCTGGAGCTTCTCCTAAGCGTCAGTGACAGTGGCCTCCTCAAATAGAGCCTTTCTTAGTTCATCCATCCATCTTTCCATCCGTTCAGCAAACATTTGCTGAGCCCCTGCTGTGGGCTACACCGCAAGGAGGAAGTTAACGGTGCAGCCTGATGCCTGCTTTCAGGACGTGTACCATCTAGTAGACAGAAGAAGACACTGTAAAGGACTGGGAGTGAAATGTCAGATTCCCAGGGTTATTATGCTGAAGATCCGATTTCCCTTCAAGAAATTCTCTCTGGCTCCTGCGAATGGAACAGCGGACGGAGGAGAGGCATGGCTGCCCATCAGGTGCTACCTCCGCTGGCGCTGAGTCGCCTTCTTTGTGAATTTCCTGCAAGCAGAGCGCTGCACTGAAGCTCCTCTCTTGTTTCGCTCTTTCCTGGTGGCTGACCTGCCTTCAGTCCTCTAGAGTGGAAGCTCCATGAAGCAGGGAGCTTTCTCTAGTTTGCTCGCTGCTGAGACTCTGGCACCAACAGAATCCCTGGAACCATGAGACGCACCATCCTAGTTGTTGGGCCAGTGAGCGACTTTTGCCTGAAACCTGAGTGAGGCAGAATGCTAGAAGCACAGAGAGAGAGAGGCTCCTGTGGCTGTTTGTCGCTCAAAGAGGCTCCAGTCTGCTCCCCAGGAATCCTTTAAGGATTTGGTAAGAAGACTCTTCTTTGTTTGCATTATTTAATTACTGGTTAACAGTTAACATGGATTCCCCTGGTGGCTCAGATGGCAAAGAATCTGCCTACAGTGTGGGAGACCAGGGTTCAATCCCCTGGTCGGAAAGATCCCCTGGAGAAGGGAATGGCTACCCGCTCCAGTATTCTTGTCTGGGAAATCCCATGGACAGACTGAGTCTGGGGATCCACAGTCCATGAGTCAGACACAACTGAGCGACTAACACTTTTAACAGTTAAATCCAAGTTCAGAGAGAAGTTCTTGAATTTGCCGCGTAAGAACTTTTATTTTTCCTTTACTCCCCTGCCTCTGTCTTCCCGGAAGTGGGTGCCTAGCCTGAAACCGTGTACTTGGTAGTTGGTCGTGGAAAGCACATGGGAATAATCTCTCACCTTGATCAAGAAGGGGGGAATTGCAAAACTTGATCCCCAGGTGGCTTCATAGGAACGGAAAAAAAAAAAAAAATGGAGATGCTGGCAGAGTCCAGTGCTTATAGTGTTTTTCTTTTTTAAAACAATCATTATGTTTGTGCTAGCAGCATGGTTGGTAATCACTTCTGAGCATGACTCTCTACATCAGCATGGCATTCTATCCGTTTTGAGGAAGCAATGAGGTCAAGAGTGGGTAAGGGCCTCCTTTTTGAAGCCCAGCTAGCTCAGACCCCGGCAAGGACCAACGTCCAGCGAGTCCCTGTTGCCCTTGGTAACATCTCCTCTGAAGATTGCAGTTCTGATGCAGTAAATTACAAAGGGGAAGACCCGCACTCTGGAGGGGTTTGACCCACAAACAGAAAAGCAGCGTCTTCTTGTGCTGTCAGGGCTGGAGGGGAGGCTGAGCAGAGTCCCAGCGTCCGCCCCTTCCCTGCAGCACGGCACTGGCAATCAGGGACATCGTCGCTCAGCCCCACGTCTCAGACAAGGCGGGGCGAGGGGGCGTCACCGGAGGAGACGGAAGATGGATAGTCCTGGATGTTCCTCTGTCCTATTGACGCAGACACACGCGTCTCTCTGTCTCACTGCTGGCATCACCTTCAATTTGGCCAGATGGACATCATGGGGGAAATTTCGTCTGGACCAGGAATCTTAAAACATTAAGAAAAAGAGCTGGCTCTTGGGAGAAATGAGGATGGGGCCATTAGAAGTTGGGAGCTGGGGCCATTAGGAAGCAGCCAGGCTATGTTGATGCACAGGGGGATTTCTGCTCGATAATGGGAAATGTGAACACAGGTTAGTGCTGTGATTACAGCCTCCTGGATGGGGGCCCCAAGAGGCCCAGAATAGATTAAGACTCACTCAAGCAAAGGTTGGGGGAAGGGAGGAAAGTCACCTCTTCAGGTCCTGGCCCATATGGTCAGAGGCATTCTCCTTCACCAAGCAGATGGCAAGGGTCCTTTCAGGGGCCACGCCAGGGAGTGGCACATGCATATTGTCTCCTGAGACCTGGAAGGCCTGGACCCTCAAGGCGGGGTGGGTGGTAAATTAAGTGCGTGCCCGAAACAGAACTCTTGAGAGAGTTTAGGAAAGCTTTGCTACACCCTGTTTCTGGGGGGCAGTTTGGCAACACCCATCAAGAATCTCAGAAAACAGACTCAAAAATACATAAATGTATTCTGGAAAAACACTCAGATATCCACACTACGGCTTAGAGGTAAGAAAGACCGTCAGCATGTTATTTGTACTGGGAAGAACACGAAATCATCTAAATGACCAACAACGGAGGAAATAGCTAAGTCAATTCTAGTGCCTTCCTCCAGTGGCACTCAGCAAACCTTTAACGGTGAAATCATGGTAATGACGTGGGAGAATGACTGTGGCCTGTTAGGTTAAAAAAGTGCAGATTACACTAAGAAAGCAGGCAGAATGTCATCACAATTCAGTAGAGAAAAGAGGTCTGAAAGAAAATGGGCCAAACTGTCAGCAGTGGTTGTCTCTGTGTAGTAGGATTCTGGGTGGTGTTTTATATTCTTTTCAGAGTGTTCAAAGTTTTCAAAAGTATCTATACATCGTGTGTGCTACGTCACTCAGTCATGTCCAACTCTTTGCGACCCTATAAACTGTTGCCCGCCATGCTCCTCCATCCACGATTCTCCAGGCAAGGATACCGGAGTGGGTTACCATGCCCTCCTCACCTACACATTAATATGTATGAATACATGTAACTAACATGCAGACCACTCTCCCTTCCTTATCTTTCTTCCTCTGCTTTGTTCTTCTCCACGCTGACGTTTTCCAACATCTTATGCACTCAGTTGTTTCTTTCCTACATGTCACAGGTGCTCCATCCTCTTGAATACAAGCTTCCCAAGGGCAGAGCTTTGCCTTGTTCAGAAATCTAAACCCCCTTCCCTCCCGGGCACACAGCCTTAGAATTCCATAAATATCCACTGAAAAAATTGATATGCTCTTTTGATAATCATAAAAAATGAAATGTTATTAAAATATATGGAAGGGAAGTTTTCATTGCAGAGGGTATGCTCCTCCCTGCCCCCATTTTCATGACTGTGATAAAATCAAGCCAGGGTACAGGAGGTATTAAGCTTCTGCTCTGTCATGGCAGTTGGTCAGTAGCAGCCACTGGTTGAGTCCCAGATGGGGAAGAGTAGTAAGAGACAACGCACCAGTAGGAAGGTGCCTGCAGTGACCCTAGAGTAGACGGCTTGAACCATGGGACCAGCCCTCAGGGCTGACATTCCCCGAGAAGGCCAGTGTGCATGGGCTCTGTGAATGTGATAGTTCTGTTTATACTGTCCACGTTTTCTCCCAGATAACTGTTGTTTCAGTCGTGGGTGCATCGTGCATTTCACCTGAATAGAGGTTTAGAAGGCTCATGGCAGACTAGAAAGGCCTCAGTGTACATACTGCTTTAGAATCCTGACCCCACACTTTTTAGCTGTATGACCTCACTCAAAATACTTAAACCTTCCTAATCTGTAGTTCTCTTATCTGCAAAATAATCCTGCTCTACAAAGGTATTCTGTGTATATGATTTGAGATCACATAGTGCTAAGCATATATGGCTTCCCCCAAAGTCACATCATCCACCAATGCAAAAAATCTGGTTTTCTAAGAATGAGCTCAGTTATAACAACACACAACAAACATCAGTTTCCACACTTATGAAAATTAGGGCCTAATTTTCCTCTCACTTGAGCTGTGACTTCCTCTGTCCTGTTGTGGTCTGCAGGCCACTGACATCCCAACCACCTGTGTGCATGTGAGTGCGTGCTCAGTCATGTCTGACTCTTTGTAACCCCTTAGACTGTAGCTCTCCAGGCTCCACTGTCCATGGAGTTTCCCAGGCAAGAATAGTGAAGTGGTTGCCATTGCCATTTCCAGAGGATCTTCCTGACCCAGGGGTCAACAACCCAGGTCTCCTGAAGGGTTTGTTAAACTAGGGCAGGGGTTAACAATACAGATTCCCTGTCCCCACTGGACTTCTGTGTCACAAACGTCTAGGTATGAATCTTTGAGAGTCTCCAGTCTTAAAGGATCGCCAGGTGATTCTCACGCACTTTCAAATGTGAGATCCCATGCAACTCATGTTTCTAAGAACACGCAGAAGAGCCTGTAGCCTTTTTAAAGTCAAGACACGAAGTTTGTGTTCTGTCTCCTCTTCCAGGGTTTTCCTTGTCATAAGGATGACATCTCAGAGCGTGGCTCAGCGAAAGAATACAGACATTTGCCATGTAGAATATGCACTCCCTCCAAGTGCTGTTCAGTCACATAGCCCTGACATGCCAAGCCTGTGTGTGCAGGGCTGTGGTTAACCACACAACAGTCCTGAATGCCTGGTTCTTGATGAGGATTCCGAGGATCTTTTTTAATTTGCACAGATGACCTAATGGAAATCTGAATCAGAGAAAGAAAAGATCTGTGCCCATTTTCACACCTCCCCACAAATTAATACCCCCCTCACTTCTCCTTATTTCTCCCTTCCAGTCCTTGAATGCTTAAATTTTACATATTCATAATCGTTACATTGATATGTTTCCAAGATACAGTTCTTTTCATTTCATGATCAATATCTTCCCCACTCTCCCTTTTCTGCCATTCCTCCCACACCGTAGAATTTCTTTCTCTATAGTAATTAATTCTTAACCTTTCTGTGAGGCTTCGCTGCTCTCAAAGCTTTTTCATGCCCATTTTCTTATGAGCGGAACCAGCTTCATTTATTTAGATGATAGCTTTGTTCTTGGTTGCGATAAAGCATCTGAGGGGAGAGCCAACCAGCAAAATGTTTAGGAGTTCATACTCTATAACTGGAGAGACCCAAATTCAGTTCCTGCCTCTTAACAGTGGTGAATTCAGACAAGTAATGTGGCCTCACATGGCCTGTTTCTCTTGTCTGTTACAGTGTAGGTAGTCAGCACCCAGCCCATAGAGTAGCTATGAGGATAAAATAAGATAATCACTTATAAAGTGCTCAGCACAGGGTTGATCTGAGTTCCATTAATGTCAGTTATTATATTGTTACTATCACTGTCATTAAATATATTAGATAAAGGCTTTTAATGACGGTAGGAAGTAAGAGGAAGCCAACCCACTCTGGCCTGAACTCACCCGCCAATCTAACTGAATGCAACCCACGGTTTTCAACTCAGAATAGGAAAGAAAGAACCACATTTTGCACCGTGCCCTTCACTGGTTATCTGCCTCATGGAGACATTCTGCCTCCATGTTATATGACATATTCATCTGGGACAGAAAGATACTTTTTGAGCTCTCACTGTCCCCACCCCACCCCACCCCACCCCTCAATAAAGAGCAGATATTGGGCATTGCTGGTTAAACTGAAATCCAGACTTTTCAGAGTTTAGAAATGTTTGGGAGGTACTTTTTGTAGTTCTCAGCTGGGACCTTTTTAGACTGGGGTGGAGATGAGGGGATTCCTCTTGCCAGACTTCTCATGGGAAAGCATGTTTGTGCAGGTCTCGGCAGACTTGCTTGGTTCCAAGAGTTCAGGCTCAGGTAAGCTTTGGACAGGCACCTGAGGCTCTGAGAGGCTTAATTGAAATGAGCCCAAACTTAAATATTTTGTGAGGTACGCCCATCACTAACTTTCTTGGCCAAGTGTTTAGGTGGCCTTGTGGATATGCTTCTGTTGGCACCCGGGAGACCCAGGTGCCGACCGTGGAGCTTGGTGTGCTTTGACCTCACTGCACCTCCAAAAGCTGCCGTCCACGGGTACGTGTTGGAGCTCACGGCACGATCACACTGAGACCTGGGAGCCTTTTCTCCCTTGGTACAGCTTGTCTCGCAGTTCCAGAAAAGCTGGGCCTCACCTTCCCCGGAGCAAAGTCCTCCATCCTGGGACTGAATTCTCTCTCGAATGTAACAAGTTTCAGAACAAGGGAACACCTAATCCAAGCATCCTGCCAAGCTCCCATGTCAACTGGGAGTGAAGCAGAGCCCGTCTTGTGAAAGACACACAGTACCCCAGCAGACAGAGCGCCCAGGGCCACCCGGGAGAGGAGTGGTTACTTTACCAAGACGTGCCGCCCTTTCTGGTTTGGAGAAGTGTCTCCCCACCCGAGTTCAGAATCGTCTGAAAACGTCTCCTCAACTACTCCCCCCACCCCAGACTATAAATCCCTCAGGGTCTTAGGCATTTTTTCATTCCTAGGGATAATCATATGCCAACAATGTTAATAAAACCTGCATGCCCTGAAAGTTTGAATGGAACACCATCTGAGAGTCCACGTTATTTTGAGAACATTCTTCGGGCCGACAGGAAACGAACTGAAAAGACGCAAATCAGATAACAGCACGCTGACATTCCAACCCTGCATTCACGTGGCCCTGTGGAGTGTTCTGGACCAGTCACACTCCAGCCTGTCAGAAAGAAGAGCCAGGGGCCCAATAGCAAAAATTTACTATGGGACGTAGATTTACAGGGTCTGAAGGTGTCAACATAAGGTAAGCAGGCAAGGGTGACAGCTGGGGTCTCCTGCCACCCCTGGGGCTGCAGGAACAAAGGCAGGACGAGATCTCATCCGGACTCAGAAGCCCGGCTGCACGACGGCAAATTGGGTGGTGGAAGCTCCCTGGGTGGGGCGGGAATGGTGAAGGAGGGACAAGCCTTGCTTGAGACATCGAGCACAGCACAGAGCAGGCAAGAATCCCTCTGGCAGGTCTTCACCTCCCAGCCACCAGACTCCAGCCAGTGCCTCCAATGACTGGGGCAACCAGAAGCCAGTTCCCAGGGGACAACGTCCCTAGGGAGTGGGTCTCGTAGCAAGTTAATATATGAGCAGTGCCCACATTGACTGAGGCCACACTATGTCGTTTTTGCACTTGTTACATAAGAGCAAACTGAAAAATCAGAAAGCCACGATTATCTGAGTGCAAACCCCTGCATCTTCACATCCAGTATTGTGTCTCGCCCTGTACTCCCAGTTTGGCATGTTATTCCAAATGCTTTATTTTCATACCGCTGGTATCTGCGTGGAGGACAGTCTCTGTACAAATTTCTGATTCAAGAAAGGAAAGGCCCTCCTTTCGCTAAAAGAAAGGGTGGCAGGAATGTAATTGGCGAGCATGGTGAGCAGGACTGCTTCACTGGACCAGTGTCAGGATCCCACAAGCGATCGGCTTTGAATATGCCGTGTGAGTGTCAGGCTGAGGCAAGCGCACGTCATCGGTGCCCCGCGCTGCATGTGCCAGTAAAACCATCCAACAGCTTTTCTTCAGGGTGATGTTGACACATGTCAAAGGCATTAGCATTCCTATTGGAATGACTCATTCAGAGGGAACAGTCATCTCAGAAAGATGACAGAGGGGAGGGGGAGAGGCATTTTGCAATCGTTCGAGATATGAAGACCAACTTGTCTTTTGGGGCTTTGGGGCTTTTAAAGAAGGCAGTCACTGCTATGGTAGCGTTGTTGGATAGTGTCATCATCATTGTGAGGTTGTCTGTTGCCTTAGCTTCACTAACAGAAATCTGGAGGAGATCTCTAAGCTGGGGGGACATGAGCGGGTGTCGCCCCGGCCTGGCCTCTCTCTTCTTCAGTGTATCAACAGAGGGCGATACCCAAGCCTGCAGCGTCCGCCTTGGCTTCAGCTCCTTTCCCTTGTGCGTCTCCAGACCTCAGCTCACTCTCCTCAGGCAGACTGTGTAGTGCTACACACAAGGCTGGCCTGTGGGGTCAAATTCACGGGTGCTGTCCTCCACCTCCATTCAGAGTCTCCTCTCCACAATGGGAGAACGTTGTTACCATTGTGGCTGTTGCTCGCTTTCACTTTGTTCTGTGGAAGTTTTGACTCTGGTTTTTGCTGTAAAGAAAATGAAACAAGATCAGTTGTAACTGCATGACCCTGCTGCTGCTGCTAAGTCGCTTCAGTCATGTCCGACTCTGTGCGACCCCAGAGATGACAGCCCACCAGGCTCCCCTGTCCCTGGGATTCTCCAGGCAAGAACACTGGAGTGGGGTGCCATTTCTTTCTCCAGTGCATGAAAGGGAAAAGTGAAAGTGAAGTCGCTCAGTTTTGTCCGACTCCTAGCGTCCCCATGTATTGCAGCCCACCAGGCTCCTGCGTGACCTTACTTACAGCCAAAGGCCCAGGGCTGCCCAGGACAGCCTGGCCTTGCCTGGCCTCAACCTCTGTCTGCAGGGAGGGGAGTTCCTCCTTCCAGGGGACCTCACACACAGCTCAGTCCCAGCGTTTTGAATCCTACCCTCAGTCATTGAGGAAGGCAGCAGAAAACAAGTGGCTCCAAACCAACTCCTCGCTCCTTCCTTCTTTCCTCCTTCGCTTCCTCCCTCCCTCACTCCCTCCCTCGCATCCTTTTTCCTGGCTTCTTTCCTTTATTCGTTTTTAAAAAATTCCTGTGAACCCAGTGTTGGTTATTTATCTGAATCTACTATAAAACTGAATCTATCTTCGTCTGTTACCTAAGGCCGCCAGTATTGATCTTCTCACAGATGTGAAGGCTCACGTTTCTGGAGCTTCTCCTCCAGATGCAGTTGCGTCTCTTTCCCCTTCTTCTCTGTCCCCCAGCTGCCTGAGCATAGTTTAGGGGGACCTTCTGAGCCAGCTCCATGGCGTTTACTCGCTTTCCCGTGAACTCAAGATACCCGAGGCCTCTTTGGTTGTTTCCTGGAATATGCCTCCTGTCTTTGCATCTTTCAGATGCTCCCTCTAACTCTCAGAAGTGTCCCCATCCTCTGATAACTCCCAGTTAACTCTCTTCTTAAGAGATCTTTAAACTTGATTCAGACCCTCAGGTCCTGACTTGTGCCTGCCAATCTCAGGCCCTCCCTTAGATTTACAGAAGTGTCTGAGTATCTGGGCTGCAATGCCTCGTGCGTCTCTGCGGCTCCCTAGATTGGTTCTCTCAGGCATCCACCGAAATGTAGAATTTGGCCTTCATTGTTGATTCAGCACCATGTTGACTCAGACTCCACCAACATTTATTTACATTTGGTGCAAGTGCTGGGAGAGGACAGACTCGTTTGTGAGCACCGCCCCCCACCCCCACCCCCAATCGTACTGGCTCCCTTCCTCCTGCCCCTCATCCTCCCTTATCTCCTCTCCTCTGCTCAGGAGCAATAAACACATTCCTCTCTCTGCCCCCTGCAGAGCCTTGCTGTTCAAATTGAGGCCCCTGAGGGCCTTGGCTTCTCTCCCTCCAGCTTGCCAAGGAAGTTTTCTAAAGAAATAGCTTGCTCTTCATGGAAAAAAAAGTCTGAAGAATATATTTTATTCTTCACGTAATTAAATCTACCTGTCCACCTACCTACATTTCATTTAATTGTCCTCTCAATTCTCACTGGCACACAGACAAAAGTGAACTTCGACAGAAAAATATGGGAGAAAAGAAGAGACTAAAGCGTTAAAGAATTGAAAATCATGGGACGGAATGAGAGACAGACGGAGAAACAAAGAGGGGAGGGAGGGCAGAAGGGGGAGAGGGAGGGACCCTAGATATCAGAGCTTGAGATTGACTGTAGCCTCCCGAACAGTGGTTTTAGAGCTGTCCTGTGAATGGGTGTTCCCCTGGGGGTTGTCAGCAGTTTAGACTTGTGAAGCCTCACCACCCTGCCAAAGACCTTGACCTGGTAAGTTCCATAAGGAGCACACTTTGAAAACTCTTCTAGGAAATGCCTAAGCTTAAGGCAGATAGTAAGATTTTATAAACTAAACACAGCAGAATTGGGGAGGATTATGTTTATGTTTCTTTTCATCAATTTATTTGAACTGTGCAGACATCATTCTGCCAGCCTTGATATCTTATTTTAGCCTAAGAATCTGAAGTCATCTCAAGTGGCAGAGTATCGAACACAAGCATCAGATGATCCAGGTTCTTTTTCAAACCCAACCTTAACTTAAACAGTATACACATTAGCCTTAATATAGTAGCTTTGCAGACATAGACACTATCAGGCCATCCAACGCAGTGTTGTCCGAATTCCTGGGGCTTTGGGTGGACACTTTAGAAAGAGAACATGGCAGAGAAGTGGTCATGAAGTAATACATGGAAAGTGTCTAGTACTTTGCTTAGAACACAGTGTTGTTATAATAAAAGGGGACTCTGATTTATCTGTTGAGGACAGGTTGGCGAGTTCCCTGGCATGTGATATCCTTGGTACTTAATCAGTGTCTCATCTCTGAGGAGAGTACCCACTTCAGGTTGGCACTAGTGGTAAAGAACCCACCTGCCAATGCAGGAGACTCAGGAGACCTGGGTTTGATCCCTGGGTTGGAAAGATACCCTGGAGTAGGGTATGGCTACTGACTCCAGTATTCTTGCCTGGAGAATTCCATGGCTGGAAGAGCCTGGCCGGCTACAGTGCATAGGGTAACGAAGAGTAGGACTCTACTGCAGTGACCTAGCATGCATGCCCACTGCCCCATAGTCTTCTACACATGCACGCATAAAAAGGGGAGACCTGTGCCCATCACCAGAGGACTATATTCTCTCTCCAGGAAAATGCAAAGGCCCACATAGCGTTGTGAATTTTTCCATTTGCTTTCTTCTCCAGACCTTCATCAAAGCTGCTGCAGGTCCATCAGCTTCGTTCCCCTGGAACTAAAGAGCCTTGTAAGAACTTCACGAGGACCATTCATCCAGGGAGTCCTCAACCTCAGTTCTCACAGGTATGAAAGAGATGACTGACTTTGGCCTTTGAAAGTTCATAAAGGCAGCTCTTGTTCTTTATGTCAAGTGTCTTATTAAAAGCCAGCTAATGACTATGTGTGAGGTCACATCTGGATGGACAGTTGTATAAAGGACTCATACAAAGGTCAATTCTCTTTGTATCCACTCCTGATCTTCCGGTATTGAAAACAAGTATGGGCACGGTCTCCTTCACAGGATGTTACATTCAAAGGCCACTGGGCTCAAGATTTCACCCTCCACGTAGATATTCACTTTCACAATCCCTAAGCAGTAGCTTATCCTGAGTCCCATAATTCATGGCATATACATTAGTCGTCCACAGGGGGACATAAAAATGCTTTTGGTGTGAACCTAGCTTGTGTGTGTTTCAAGCACTATTTGATTCGTGGGAGTTACTTAAAATAGATGAGAGCAGAGTAAGGTGCCCTTCAGAGAGACTGTCACACCGATTTGCTTTGTACTTGGTAGATAAATGTGGTTCAACCTGTTTGAGCATTTTCGAGGTCAGAGTGAGCAGGCTTGAATAGCCCACATCTTCACGGCCTGGACCTTCTGCCAGGCCAAGAATATGGGAAACGCACCACAGCTTCCACTGCACCGTTTAACTCGTCCTGGGATCCTTCACTCGGTATTGGTGGTAGTCTGCCGTGACATATCTGCAATTAAAGGGTGATGTCAGTTGACACAGTGCCACAGAGACCAGTTCAACATTGTTCCTCAGAAAATAAGTGCAGGATTCAATCCCGAAAACATTGGTAGTGGTCCAGGGACTGAGTCATTTGGCTCTGTCGGAGCGTCTGAGCTAGCTGCAACATGTCAGGAAGCCCAGGTTCCCTGCACACCGTGGAAGCAGGAAAATGTACTTTGCAAATAACGCACTGCTCTAGGGAGCTGTTCTTCCCTCACAACTCAGGTCTTACCTTCCTCGTGCGTATTAACCCCTTTTCTTGCAGCTCACCACTGTGCTGGGCGGGAAGAGCAAAGGCCACACAATCTGCATTGTTGCTGACACTTTGGGGTGCTTGGAGATGTTTGTTTTCTCCTTTGCTTCTTGCAAAAGAGCTGGGAATTGGAAGATTAACCCAACTTAACTTAGGGGCACCTCCCATTTTGATGGGAATATTTGGAATGTATTATAGACTTGTACAAAAAAAAAAAGAAGCCAAAAGTCTACCCAAATGACTCTGTACTCATGTTTGCACCATCGAAATGTCCCACAAAAAATAATAATACCTAGTTTAGAGGAGGGGCACAGGCTGCCCCTCTAAAACGGAGAATACGGTTATGTCTACACTGACTTTCTCTTGTTGCAGTAACACACTGTCACCAGCTTGGCTTGAAACAACACGAATTTGTTATCTTACTCTTCTGGACTTCAGAAGTTTGACATGGATCTCCCTAGGCTAAAATCAGCATAGTTGTGTTCCTTTGGCAGTTCTAGGAGAGAATTAGAAAACTAATTTCCTTGCCTTTTTTAGCTTCTAGAGGTCACTGTGCCCTTTGGCTTGTGGCCCTTCCTCCGTCTTCAGAGCCAGCAATGGTGGGCGGATTCCTCCTCACCTCACAACCCCCTGATTCCACCTCCCTCTTCCACCTTGAAGGACCTTTGTGTTTACACTGAGCCCATCCAGGTCGTCCGAGATCACCTATTTTAGGGTCGGCTGATTAGCAGTCTTAATTCCATCGGCAACCTTCATTCCCATTTCCCATGCCAAGTAATAGAGTCACATGTTCTCGGCATTAGGACTGGACCGTTTTTTTGTGGGGGGAAGGGAGGTCGTTATTCTGACTATCACAATTTCTCATTTTGGCTGTCAACTGTACCAAGTAAATTCCAAATGCAAATGAGTCCTTTCCCATCTGTGCTTCTGCAAAAGAAATACAACTGAAATTGATTTCATACAACAATTACATAAGTGAATGTGGAATTACAAATTTATGGTAGGAGAAAGGTGGGTTTTTTTTTTAAATGCCTTTTGGTTAAGAGCCAAAGATTCTTAACTAAAAATTTGCAGAAAGTACTGCTATAAACAGATGACTATTAAACTTAAATAGTCATCAAGTTAAGTTAAATTCAATCTAACTTAAATATTTATTAGGAGTGAAAGCAAACATAAACGTTGAAAACTCAAATCCTTATTTCTCAGCTGTCTCCTCATTTGCCCACAATGTATTTCTGGCTGTTCAGAGGTAATTTCCTAGATTTTATTAACCTGTAACAGAAGGGGTTTACAGCTAAATCCATTCCAGAGAGTAACTCATTTGTAACCCTGTGTTGCAGCTCTCTAGAGCCAAAGGGGTTAAGGAAAATGAGCATGAACTCAGAAACCTTGCTGCCTGGGAGCTTAAGTCAGTTGAAGAAATGTAGGGGACCTGATCCATTAGCAATATGTAGGTTTCCCTTGATAAAATAATTGCAAATGATGAGAAGGGGGTGACAGAAAGTGAGATGGTTGGATGGCATCATTGACACGAGTTTGAGCAAAGTTCAGGAGACAGGGAAGGACAGGGAAGCCTGGCGTGCTGCAGTCGATGGGGTCACAAAGAGTCGGACACGACTGAGTGACTGAGCGACAGTAACAACAATATATTAAGTATTCAAATATATTCATAGGCACGTATTTTCTGCTCAGCACAGTTTCAGGCACCCAGGCTATGGTTGCGAAAAAGGCAGGCAGGCTGTCTCCCCTCTTCAGGTTTACTCTCCTAGAGGGAGAGCGTGATAAACATGTAGATATTTAAAATTATTGTTGAGCATATATAATAGAACACACACACACATCAACACACATATACCAGAAGACAGACAGCACCAATTGAATAATTAAGGAGAATTCTGTAAAGGACTACTTATGTAGGTGCGGGCAGGTTCAGGGTGAACCGGAGACCCCCAGCAGGGATGGCATGGGGCATCAATACTCTGACCCACACCCCTCCTGCCCTCGACTGCCTGTGAGCACATCCAGTGGCCAGATCCAGCCTGTAGCCTGAGGTCCCAGGAGCCCACTGTTGCCCGTAAAGATCAGCCTTCTTTAGCACAGAAGAAGGGGAGGGGTGGATGGGACCCAGAGGGGCAAACTCAAACCTTCCAGCACCTCCTGGTGCAATGGGATCGATTTTAGTTTTCAAGGAAGGTCTCTCCTAAGGGGGACATTTGAACTGTGACCACAAAAGGAAAAGAAACCACTGATGCCCAGACCAGGAGCAGGAGGTTCTTGGCAGGAGCCCCCAGTCGCCAGTGCAGAAGGACCTGTAGGGTGGGATTCACCTGGTGTGCTGGGAAAAGGAGAGGCCAGTGTGGGAGCAACAGAGGCTGCTGGGACGCAGGTGATGGGAAGTGGCATAGGGAGCAGCTGACGAAAGGAAAAGGAATAACCCAGAGCAAAACGGCAGAGGGGTCGTGTTGACAGTTCATCTTCCCAGATCAAAGTTTGCTATTGTTTTCGAAATAATTTTATAGAAGAAAACATTTTAGGCCTTTTGAAATATACGATCCAGTGGTTTATGGTATACTTGTAGTGTTCTGCAGTCATTCTAAAATATTTCCATCACCCCAAAAAGAAATCACTTCCCTCCCAATTTTCCCCATCCCCCCATCCACTGGCAACCAGTGCACTACCTCATGTCTCCATGGATTTGCCCATTCTGTGCATTTACTGCTATAAATCGACTCATACGCTATATGGCCAATTGCATTTGACTTCGTTCGCTTCGCACTACGCTTTCAGGATTTGTCTGTGTTGGAGCACGTGTCAGTGTTCTGTTCCCTTATATGACTGAATGATGCTCCAGCGTTTGTATATTCCATATTTATTCTGTCAGTTCTTTAGCTGATGGACATGTGGATTGTTTCTACCTGTTGGGTGGTGTGAGTCATGCTGCTCTGGACATTTTTCTGCAAGCTTTTCTGTGGATATATGCTTCTGTCTGTTTTCAGTATATACCTAGGAGTGAAATTCTGAGTCATAGGGTAATTCTGTGTTTCAGCTTTTAAGGAACTGCCAAAATGTTTCTCACAGTGTTTACACCATATTATATTCCCATCAGCAATGAACGAGGCTTCCAATATCTCCATGCCTACACCAACACTTGTATTTCTCATTTTTAAATTATGGCCATCCTGGTAGGTGTGAAGTGAAATCATCAGATTATGATTTTGATTTACATATTCCTAATGAATAGCGATGATGAACATCTTCTCACGTGTTTGTCGGCCGTTGGTTTATTTTCCTTAGATGAACGTCTGCTCCGGCTTTTTGCATATATTCTAATTGGGTGATCTGTCATTTTATTGCTTTGTGAGATTACTTCATAGATTCTGAATTCTAGACGTTTGTCAGATGTATGATTTTCAAACACTTACTGTGATTCTCTGGGTCATTGTCTTAGTTGGTTCAGGCTGCTGTAATAAAGCACCGCTAACTGGGTGGTTTACAAACAACAGAGATTTGTATTGTGTAGCTCTGGCTGGAAGCTGTGAGATCAGGGTTCTGGCCTGTTGGGTTCTGGTGAGAACACGCTTCACGATCACAGACGGCCACCTTCTCATTGCATCCTCCGTGCCCTTTCAGACCCGCAGAGGGCACAAATCCCATTTGTGATGGATCCACCCTAGTGGCCGCATCTAACCCTGATTACTTCTCAAAGGCCCCCCTCCAAGTGCCTCAGTATTTAGTGGGTGGAGTTTCAACATATGAATTTCAGGACACACACCTTCAGTACGTAAGACTTACATTTTTCATTTTCTTGGTGGTGTTTCAAAGGTGCATCGTTTGAAGCACAGATTTTTAAATTTTGTTGAAATACAGCTTATCTAGTTTTTTTTTTTTTTCTTTTGTTGCTTGTGCTCTTAGTGTCACATTTAAGAAACCACAGCCTAATCCAAGTCATAGGGATTTATTCCTTTTTTTTTTCCTCTTATAGTTTTAGCTCTTACATTTAGATTTTTGATCTACTTTGAGTTAACTTGCTGAATATGGTATAAAGTGAGGGCTTCCCAGGTGGCTCAGTGGTAAAGAATCCATCTGTCAATGTAGGTGACGAGGATTCGATCCGATCCCTGGGTTGGGAAGATCCCCTGGAGGAGGAAATGGCTACCCACTCTAGTATTCTTGCCTGGCAAATCCCATGGACAGAGGATCCTGGTGAGCTGCGGTCTCAGAGTTGGACACAACTGAGCGACTGAAATACACATATGGTATAAGGTAGGGGACCTGACTTAATTCTTCTGCACTGGGATATCCAGTTGCCACTGCACTGTTAGTGGGGAAGACTGTTCTTTCACATCGAATGGTCTTGGTAACCTTGTTGAAAATCAATTGACCACAGATGTATAGGTTTATTTTTGTACTCTGAGTTCTGTTCCATCGATCTGTATGTCTGTCTTGATGCCAGTATCACACAGTTTGATTTTTATTGTTTTTCAATAAGTTTTGATACCAGGAGTATGTCTTCTTTGTTTTTCAAGATTTTGACTATTCACATACCTTGCATTTCCTTATGAAATTTAGCATCAGGTTGTCCATTTCTTTGAAAAGTAAAAATAAAAAAAGACAGTTATGATTTTGATAGAGTTGTATTGATTCATTGGGGAGCTATTACCATTTTAACAACATTAAGGCTTTTTATCTATGGTCATGGATAACCATAGGTATCATTTTTCGTTTACTTAGGTTTTCCTTGATTTCTCTCAGCAAAGTTTCAGAGTTTTCAGGGTGCACATCTTACACTTTCTTGGTTAAATCTGTTCCTAAGTATTCCAGTACATTGTTGGATAGAAGTGGTGAGAATAGACGTTTCTGTCTTGTTCCTAATCTTAGAAAGAAAGAAAGTGTCCAGTCTTTCACGACTGAGTCAGTTTGTTAGCTGTAAGTTCTTCATATATTCTCCTTATCAGGTTGAGGAAGTTAATTTCTGTCCCTAGTTTGTTGTATGTTTTTATCATGGAAGATGATGGGTTTTGTCAGATTCTCTTTCTGCATTTATTAATATGATCATGTGGCTTTCTCCCCTTTATTCTATTAATATGGTATATTACCTTGATTTATTCTGACCAACCTTGCCTTCCTTGGATGACTACCACTTGGTATCAATGTATAATCCTTTAATTATATTGCTAGGTTCAGTTTAGTAGTATTTTGTTGAGAATTTTTGCATCTATATTCATAAGAGATACTATCAGATCAGATCAGATCAGATCAGTCGCTCAGTCGTGTCCGACTCTTTGCGACCCCATGAATCGCAGCACGCCAGGCCTCCCTGTCCATCACCAACTCCCGAAGTTCACTGAGACTCACGTCCATCGAGTCAGTGATGCCATCCAGCCATCTCATCCTCTGTCGTCCCCTTCTCCTCCTGCCCCCAATCCCTCCCAGCATTAGAGTCTTTTCTAATGAGTCAACTCTTCACATGAGGTGGCCAAAGTAATGCAGTTTCAGCTTTAGCATCATTCCTTCCAAAGAAATCCCAGGGCTGATCTCCTTCAGAATGGACTGGTTGGATCTCCTTGCAGTCCAAGGCACTCTCAAGAGTCTTCTCCAACACCACAGTTCAAAAGCATCAATTCTTCGGCGCTCAGCCTTCTTCACAGTCCAACTCTCACATCCATACATGACCACAGGAAAAACCACAGCCTTGACTAGATGGACCTTTGTTGGCAAAGTAATGTCTCTGCTTTTGAATATGCTACCTAGATTGGTCATAACTTTCCTTCCAAGGAGTAAGCGTCTTTTAATTTCATGGCTGCAGTCACCATCTGTAGTGATTTTGGAGCCCAGAAAAATAAAGTCTGACACTGTTTCCACTGTTTCCCCATCTATTTCCCATGAAGTGGTGGGACGGGATGCCATGATATTCGTTTTCTGAATGTTGAGCTTTAAGCCAACTTTTTCACTCTCCACTTTCACTTTCATCAAGAGGCTTTTGAGTTCCTCTTCACTTTCTGCCATAAGGGTGGTGTCATCCGCATATCTGAAGTTATTGATACTTCTCCCAGCAATCTTGATTCCAGCTTTGTGTTTCTTCCAGTCCAGCGTTTCTCATAATGTAGTCTGCATATAAGTTAAATAAACAGGGTGACAATATACAGCCTTGACGAACTCCTTTTCCTATTTGGAACCAGTCTGTTGTTCCATGTCCAGTTCTAACTGTTGCTTCCTGACCTGCATACAAATTTCTCAAGAGGCAGATCAGGTGTTCTGGTATTCCCATCTCTTTCAGAATTTTCCACAGTTTATTGTGATCCACACAGTCAAAGACTTTGGCATAGTCAATAAAGCAGAAATAGATGTTTTTCTGGAACTCTCTTGCTTTTTCCATGATCCAGCAGATGTTGGCAATTTGATCTCTGGTTCCTCTACCTTTTCTAAAACCAGTTTGAACATCAGGAAGTTCACGGTTCACATATTGCTGAAGCCTGGCTTTGAGAATTTTGAGCATTACTTTACTAGTGTGTGAGATGAGTGCAGTTGTGCGGTAGTTTGATCATTCTTTGGCATTGCCTTTCTTTGGGATTGGAATGAAAACTGACCTTTTCCAGTCCTGTGGCCACTGCTAAGTCTTCCAAATTTGCTGGCATATTGAGTGCAGCACTTTCACAGCATCATCTTTCAGGATTTGGAATAGCTCAACTGGAATTCTATCACCTCCACTAGCTTTGTTCGTAGCGATGCTTTCTAAGGCCCACTTGACTTCACATTCCAGGATGTCTGGCTCTAGGTGAGTGATCACACCATCGTGAATATCTGGGTCGTGAAGCTCTTTTTGTACAGTTCTTCTGTGTATTCTTGCCGTCTCTTCTTAATATCTTCTGCTTCTGTTAGGTCCATACCATTTCTGTCCTTTATTGAGCTCATCTTTGCATGAAATGTTCCTTTGGTATCTCTGATTTTCTTGAAGAGATCCCTAGTCTTTTCCATTCTGTTGTTTTCCTCTATTTCTTTGGATTGATCGCTGAAGAAGGCTTTCTTATCTCTTCTTGCTATTCTTTGGAACTCTGCATTCAGATGTTTATATCTTTCCTTTTCTCCTTTGCTTTTCACTTCTCTTCTTTTCACAGCTATTTGTAAGGCCTCCCCAGACAGCCATTTTACTCTTTTGCATTTCTTTTCTCTGGGAATGGTCTTGATCCCTGTCTCCTGTACAATGTCACGAACCTCATTCCATAGTTCATCAGGCACTCTATCAGATCTAGGCCCTTAAATCTATTTCTCACTTCCACTGTATAATCATAAGGGATTTGATTTAGGTCATACCTGAATGGTCTAGTGGTTTTCCCTACTTTCTTCAATTTAAGTCTGAATTTGGCTATAGTTTGTTTTTTTTTCCTTGTGATTTTGTTTGGCATTAGGAAGTGTTCCCTGTTTTTCTTTTTGAAAAAGTTTGAGAAAGATTGGTGTTAATTCTTTTAATATTTGGAAGACTTCACTAATAAAGCCATGTGGTCCTGGGTTTTCTTTGCTGGAAGTTTATTTGGTTTAACTACTGACTCTGAATCTTTCTTTTTTTGCTTGAGTCTTGGTAGTTTGTGCGTTTCCAGGAATTTGTTCATTTCATCTAGGTTATCTAATTTATTGGCATATGACTGTTCATAGTATTCTCTTACAAGCCCGTTTATTTCTGAAAAGTTGGTAGTGCTTTTGTTTCTGATTTTGAGTAATTTGAGGCTTCTCTCTTTCTTGATTAGTCTAGCTAAAGGTATGTAAATTTTGTTGATCTTTTCAAAGAAACAACTTTTGGTTTCATTGATCAGAGTTTGTTTTTGAAGAGAAGTTTTTCACTTCGTGATAACTGCCTCTAGTTGTGGGGAGTTCATACTGGTTTCTGCAAGCATAGAGGTACTATTCTCTTCAGGGTGCAGTGTTTTTAAAATGATGGCTCTGTTTTCATTTGATGAATGAAGTTACATAAGTATTGACTTAAACAGAAAATCCTCTCCCTTTAGTGAAAGAGGGTTGGCTACATTCTGACAGATGCAGCAGGCTTGGGATGGTAATAAGGGAAAATCATCCCTGAGGACACTGAAATCTGTTACAGTCACTGTAGGCCTTACCCTCTTTGCCGAAAGCAACTTCAACCAAACACAAATCTCCGAATGTAAACATTTCCTCTACCTGTTACCTTATTCTCAAATGCCTTCTCACCGTCTCTCCTCCACAGACAGAGGATGTGTGTTTACATCCTTTTTCCTTATAAGGCTCCTTGTCTCCTCTCACCCCATAAGCCCACAGAAGTCTCACTCAGGTGAAGCTAGAAAAGAAATCCTGCCAGATAGCCATGAAGCCAGTCTCTTTTCTACATCTGACTTCGCGTGGTCTATCTCCTCTGCCTTCATGGTCTGCCGTCCCATCTAGGCAACTCCAGTCCGTGCTCTAGCATGTCTCAAAATAAAGAAGACCCTTTGACTTGTTCTCATCAGGAGAATCATGTCGAGGGTCAACAAGTGGGTGGACCTTGATCCCCTAATTAGAGGAGAGAAAAGGCATGGTATTGTGCCCAAGGCAGGGCAGTCTTGCGTGAGGGGTGGTCTGGGCAAAGGTTGAGTGGCAGGAAAAGGTGGACGGAGTGCAGGTCATCGCAGGACAGTGCAGCATCTGGAACACCCTTCAGCTCCCTGCCGGAGTGGTCCCACGGACAGAAGCTTGTTTGCTGTTTGACCTCTTGCCCTTTTCTCTCACATTTCCCTCTGGTGGGAAAGAAGCTGAAAGCACAGCGGAGGGACCTGAGGGCATCCTTCTTGGGGATCCAGTGGAGACTCCACAGGGAGGTCCCGCAGCAGAAGCTGATGCTCATCTCGAGCCTTGTGTTAGCAGAAGTGAGTGCTGCAACTTGTGACTTGGAGTGTGTGCACGTGTGTGTGTGCTTGCGTGAGACTGTCCACACAGACATGGACCCAACAGTTCCTCCCCTGCCTGTGCACACGTGCCACTGCTTCTGCCGAGAGGAGGAGGCCTCTTCCCTCGAATGCAGCTGTCTTGCCTTGTGTTGACGGAGTGAGACTGCACCTTAAGAAGTCTGGGAGCTGCCACATCTACCGTTTCCTGACCCAAATATCATGTCAAGAAGATTGGGCCAAACCACTGAAAAATGGGAGAAGACATGGAGAGGGAAGGTTCATTTGTTTGTTGTCTAAAAAGAAAGTGTAGGTGATTTGACTTCTTAAAAAACATAGCTCTCGTTTTGCAGTGTAAATGGAGGAGCTGTGTTTGTGAGTGTTGCATGAGGGGATGGCTGAATGTTGACCTTTAATGTCAGATCTGTAGAGAATACCTGTGGATTCCAGAAATGCTCTTTCTAGACCTGGTTCGTGATGCCTTCAAAGTGTCTCTGTTTTCAGGATGGTGAACATGTTGTTTCTTAGAGAGAAGATAAGACGGGACCTGTTTCCGACAGTGGTCACCTGCTTTGGTCTCAGGCACGTCTTTGCATGGGAAGCTCACCCACTGCCCAGGCAGGAATTATATTTAGAGACTCTTATGTTCTCCAAAGTCCTAACAGGATTCCAACGCAGCCACAAACAAGTCCAGGTTTCACTCACGTTCCCTGCTCCTCTCACAGTCATCACCTCAAAGGAGAAAGGTGAGGGGCTGGGAGGGTTCTTGAGTTTGTCCAAGTCTCCTGGGTAAATGTCAGCTGGGTCTTGAATGCGACCCCAGGGAGAGAGAGAAGGAAACCCTGCCAGCCTGACACAGAGAAGAGGGGCGGAGCTTTCATGGAAGAGCCAGATTCACGGCTTCATTGATTCAAATTTATTTCCTTCTCTCTCTCCTTCCATTCATTGCACAAACCAATCAGGTGTATGCATTGGGGAATGTCTTTAAGAACACTTCAAAAAGCCACTGAGAGCTAAATATTTTGGCCCTCATTTTACAGTCAGTTTCAGACAATAACTCGACAGTGACCACATGTTCAGCCGTTGCCGGAGCTAGAAATCTTAACAGCGCCTTCACATTTCAAAGATGACATTCATTATCCTACCCTAGTGTTTCCCAAATGTAAATGAGTTGCCATATTCAATTATACATATATTACAACTTAGTCAGTATTTTACAAATTTATTTACTCTTTAGATAAATCTGTTTTAATAAATTTTGCAAGCTTAGCAGAGAAAAACCAACATGGCTTGTCCCAAATAGAAAGGATAAATGAAAATAAAGCCCCACTGTTGGTGTCTGGCTGCATACGAGGCCCTCTCCAAGGTCTTGAACCTGCAGCCTGATCACTCTGTTAAAAGGGGCAGCTGCTGCTGCTGCTGCTAAGTCGCTTCAGTTGTGTCCAACTCTGTGTGACCCCATAGATGGCAGCCCACCAGGCTCCCCTGTCCCTGGGATTCTCCAGGCAAGAACACTGGAGTGGGTTGCCATTTCCTCCTCCAGTGCATGAAAGTGAAAAGTGAAAGGGAAGTTGCTCAGTCGTGTCCGACTCTTCGCGACCCCATGGACTGCAGCCTACCAGGCTCCTCTGTCCATGGGATTTTCCAGGCAAGAGTACTGGAGTGGGGTGCCATCACCTTCTCTGAAGAGGGTAGCCAGCAAGTGTTAACCCAAAGGTGTTAGAAACATCCTGACCCCCTGGCTGAGACTTTCTCCTATGTGAATGAGTAAGAATGGAAGAGGATTGAAAAGGGCAATGAGCACTCAAGAGGTGTCAGTGTTTTTCAGCGCCTTTCTTTGATGTACTATGTAAAACCAGCTCCTGTACCACCTTTGGGAAACACTACTCTGTGTGGTTCCTCATGAGTTCCTTTAAAAGTGGTCTTGGAAGAAACAGACAAGAAGCAGCCAATACAGGGACTTCCCTGGTGGTCCAGTGGCTAAGACTGCACTCCCAGGGCAGGGGACCCAGGTTTGATCCCTGACCGGGGAACTAGACCCCACATACTACAAATAAAAGTTTGCCTGCTTCAGAGAAGATCCCATGTGCCGCAACTACGACCCAGCACAGCCAAATGAATGAATAATTCGAAAAGCAGCAAATACAGGAATGTGTGAAGAGTGTTATGTTATCATGGTCCCCGACCTTTTTTGACTATGCACCCTTATTATAAACTTCTTGATCATACTTCCTGTACACATTTATATTTCATCCTTTAACATTAACCAGGGGGCACCGGTATGCTAATATTTTATACACGTCATCAGGCATACGAAGGTTGGAATTAAAAGATTAATGTGCTAATCCACTGCACAGTTGCCCAAAAGAAGGCTCTGCATTTCCTAGCTTTGGAGGCCCCAGTGCTAGGCAGCAGTGCAGGAAGCACATCACAGACCCAGAGATGGAACCCAGGTTCCAAAAAGGCTCCCTGGAGATAGATGGCAGGGGCCCAGGTGGGAAATGGAACTCAGAGCAGAAAGGGCCGAGCCAGTGGGTATGCCCGGAGCCCGTGTGGGAGGGAGGTTGCAGGGGGAGGGGCTGGCAGTTCACTGGGAACCTCACAAGCTCAGCCGGATGGGGGCTCCATCCAGGGCCAGCGGGAGCCGCCGAAGGGTTCTAGCAGGGAGCAGTCCAAGCCCCAGAAGGTTCTTCCTCCATTCACGTGCCCACACACACGTGGGTGCACACACCCAGCCTAATCCCCACGGGAACACGGCAGAGACCTCCCGGCCTCCCTAGCGACCCGCCGTGTGTCGCTCAACACTCATTCATTCCCTCAACACTCATTTACCCTGGGCCTGTGGGATGCCAGGCACAGTGTGGAGGACGAGCGCTGACCAAGTCCCCCGGTGCCCAGGGAGCTTTCAGTCACATGGAAGAGATACTAAAACACCCAGATAAGTCGTTCATCAGCTCAACTTACGGGAAGAGATAAGGGGAAATAACTAGCCATGATGGCAATTGGACTAGCAGTGCCTTAGATGAGCCTGTCAGGGAGGCCCCGGGTGTGGGGGGCAGACCCAGAAGCCAAGATGCTTGCCGGAGAATTCCCTGGACAGAAGAGCCTGGCAGGCTACAGTCCATGGGGCTGCAGAGAGTCAGACATGGCTGAGCAACTAACACCTTGAACAGCTCACTCTGGGTGCCCAGAGGTCTGGCGATCACGGCAGTTGGTCTCCCCAAGGAGTTGGCTTGGGCTTTAGACGTAACAATAAATAAAAAGTCAATATTTGAGTGACACTGTTGTTGGAACTAAGTGGTGATGAGGGGGAGAAGAGTAGAATTTGGGGAATGACCCAGGGGCCAAGCTCACGATGTCAGGGAAAGCCTGGCTGCGTGGACGAACAGGGAGACCAACCTCGAGGCAGGACGGGGGGATCCGTCCCATGTCGAGGCAACTACACGCAGCTTCTGGAAGGAGAGAAACCTCCCAGAGGACCCAGGGTGTCCTCGAGTCCAAGCTCAAAGGGTGACCTTGAAACATTTCTGTCTCCAAAAAGTTTACACATGCCTGATTCTGCCTTCCAAAAGAGCATTGAGCTATTAAAAACTCTAATGAAAACTGGAAATGTGGTATTGATCAGGGGTGTTTTTTTCCAGTCACCACTGGGCTCTGCAGTGACTCAGAAGGAGCCCAATGCAGGCATGAATCATCTTGCATGTCACCACCATCACCCTTGGGGGAGCCACGTCGGCAGGGCCGCTCCCCAAGAAGTTTGGGGGACCACCTGGGGAAGGGGTGGGACGGACTCCAGTGGAGTGTTCAGGCCAGACCTCCTTGGTGGGAACAGAGGAGAGGAGGGTCTCTGATCGTCCCCGTGAAGCTGAGCCTCAGCCAGCCCCAGCCCGTCTGTGTCTCTTCATTTCCTCCTCCTTGTTTCTTCCATCCACCCCCAGGATTGATACATAGCCCTGTGAGCTGTCTCTAGCAAAGGGAAAGAAAAACGGGCATGCATTTAGCAAGAAAACAGCTCATCAGAGGCTCCTAGCAAAGTTTCACCACTGGGAGTATTACCTCTGTTTTATTAACCAGAAAAAACGAAGCTTGGCCATGTCAAGAGATTTATCCAAGAGTCTCACAGCTAACGAGTTGTAGGTCCAGCTCCCCTGCAGAGAAAGAGCTCATGGGTGCACATGTGCCAGACAAGAGTCCGTATCACCACGTGTGACCGTGTGACCTCCACCCTGAGCCCCAGGAGGAGGCAATCCAAAGGGGAAAGACCCATAACAACCCTCCGGGGATGACCTCAACCCGTCGCCTGAGGTCATGGGGACAGAAGGGGCTGGGATTTGAACTCAGACATTCCGCTCTTCTCCCTGCCCCCCGATTTGCACAAACTTCTATCCTTTGCACTGCACAACTTTGAACACAGAATCACTTAGAAGACAGTCATTCCAAAGCCTGCACCAAGCCCCGCAGCAGGACTCAGGAATGAGATATAATCAGATAAACGTTTTCTATAATGAATGTCACACGGCCCCAACCAACAGGGGTCCAAACGTGTTCACATGTGTCACCCATGTGTGTGTATTTCAAATGACAGATAGCGAGGAGTCGTAGAGACCTGTCACGTCATGTGGTGTGAGCTACAACACGCGGCTTCCGCTCTCTGAGCCTCAGTTTTCTCCCTGTTGGAAAGAAGCTAATCACTCCTGGGTGAGGTGTACCCGAGCACTTATTTTATGACATCGAGAAATGTGGAGGTACCAAAAAAGTCAGTCCCTCTCCTCCCAAGGAAGGTGGAAGAGAGAAGAAAGAAAGTGACCTGCAGAGGTTTTCTTTATGTTCAATAAGGAAGGTCTTGTAGGATAGAGTTCGTTGCTAAAATGGAATTCAAAATGATAAAGGAGAACTCAGAGGAACCAGGTGATGTGTGTGCTAAGAACAACAGAATGGCAGAAGAAATCTTATAGTGGAAGAACTCCTTATTAGTGAGATTGTATTGTTCTGCTGCTAAGTCACTTCAGTCGTGTCCGACTCTTTGCAGCCCCGTGGACTACAGCACACCAGGCCTCCTTGTCCTTCACTATCTCCTGGAGCTTGCTCAAACTCATGTCCATTGAGTCGGTGATGCCATCCCACCATCTCATCTTCTGTCGCCCCCTTCACCTCCTCCCCTTAATCTTTCTCAGCATCAGGGGCTTTTCCAGTGAGTTGGTTTTTCACATCAGATAGCTAAAGTATTGGAGCCTCAGCTTCAGCATCAGTCCTTCCAGTGAATATTCAGGGTTGATTTCCTTCAGGTTTCACTATTTCATCTCCTTGCAGTCCAAGGGACTCCCAAGAGTCTCTCCAACACCACAGTTCAAAAGCAACGATTCTTCAGCGCTCAGCCTTCTTTATGGTCCAACTCTCACATCCACACATGACTACTGGAAAAACCATAGCTTTGACTAGAGGGACCTTTGCTGGCAAAGTGATGTCTCTGCTTACTCTGTCTAGGTTCGTCATGGCTTTTCTTCCAAGGAGCAGTGAGATAGCAGAAAGGAAAGGGTTGGCTTCCCAGTCGCGCCTTTTTTTTTTGCCGGGAGGTAGGGGGGACAAGCTGCGTAGGCCTCACCCAGACACACTGTAGGCCACACACAGCCAGGACAATAGTCTGTCTGGCAAGTTAGAATGCCTTCTGGGGGGGCGCATAAGAGTTGGACACCAGGACGCTTACATATTCACTTATTCAGAGTCAGAGCAAGAGAGACAGAGAAAGAGCAGGTCCCCACCCTCCACTGGGAGCAGTCAGCCAACAAGCAGCAGAGACAAAATGGGGAGGAAGCACCCAAGTGTAACAGGAGAGAGGACATAGCAGAGGCAGAAGCCAGGAGGGCAGCGTGGGGGAGGGGACACTGGATGCAGCGGCGTGGGAGGAGGGGGAGGGCATGGGGGCCTCAGGGTGACTTTCTAGGCTTGTCAGTTGCGCAGGAGGCGGTGTTAAAGGAGTTGCTCAAAAAACATGGGAGAGAATCGTACATTCTCTGATTTCTCTTCAAGGCAAAATGGTCTCGGTGTGGGGCAGAGCTCAAGATGTCTGTGGTTACGGACCAGCACAGGGTGGCCTGAGGGGTGAGGACTCTGCTTGGTTCATCTCGTGGTGCTTGCTGCCCGACACAGCGCCCTTTATGCAGCAGGGGCTCAGGCAGCAGCGTTGAATGAACCTGCACCTACGGCAGGAGAGTGGCCGTCTTGATCCCCCTGGACGCCTGCCTGTCCTGGACCACCAGTGGAGCCCAGAGGCCTAGAAGCAAAGTGAGGTGGTGGGCACCCGGTGGGGAAACAGGAAAGCCCCAAGCGCTCCAGGGCAGAGATCTGGAGAAGGATGGCCAGGGGCCCAGCAGAGACGTTCCGTGTCCCTTTGATCTGTGCAGGCGCCCGAGCAGCTTGGAGTGAAGCTGTAGGCTCCGGAGATGTGAGGATCGGCGTCGTGGAGGTGGGATGCTTTCTCCCCAAGGGCACCGAGTCTGCCAGGACCTCCTTCAGTCTAGACCATGAAGGCTTCCACCTCTCTCTCTCCCCAGGATGAACCCTCCTGTCTTCTTTTTGAGCTGGACCCCAGATTACCAACCTGGACTCACTAGGATTTCAGCTTAAGGCTCTCTGCTGGGGACCAGTCATGGATGGAGTCAGGGGGCAAAGAGAAAGGACCCTTACTGACCACTTGGTATATGCCCAGCATGTGCTGAGCACTTTACCTGCCTCCTCCAGTCCTCACAGCAGCCAGCAGAGATTTTTCTTGACCTGGGTCCACGATGGATTACATGAAAGTCAGAGAAGATTCACAACTTGCTCAAGACCGCCCAGCTAATGGTCCGTCTGACTCTCAACCCTCCCCCGACAGAGGCACATGCAGCATTCAGCCACATCCACCCACTTAATCCTTGGACCAGTGGTGGTGACGAAGAAGGTGACAACGATCATTTGTCCTGTTCCATCACAGCAACGCTCACAAGGTTAGAGGAAAGGAAGTTGAGGCTAAGAGAGGTTACAAAATTTTGCCCAAGATCACGTAGCCAGTAGACGAATCCTTTAAAGGCACCAGGGAGCCCTTTAGAATGTACCTTGCTGCTGAAACACCGCACAAATGGGGACTGGAGGGTGCGGGTGAAGGGTTGAGTCTAGGCATACACGTTTTCCTCCTATCCCCAGGTTGGTGCATTCAGGCAGATTCCCCGCATTGTGGGAACCTGTGCCCAGAGTGGTGGGACGGGCCCGAACTGTGGCTTTTCTGCTGCCCTCTTTCAAGGGGATTTCAATTTCAATTGCTGTGACGCCAGGGCCTTAGGGTCTCATCACAGTGGGGAGGAATGGAAAGAACAGTCTGACTGAAGAACCAGGTTGGTGAAGAATGCCTGGGAGCAGGAGTCCATCTCAGCCATTTCATATCAGTTTTCGTCTCTTATTGATCCATTTTATTTTCCTTTTACAGAACAGGAGCGTCCCTGCAGTCTAGCTCATCAGTGGCCTTTAAAGGTTTCCTATTGATCTGTGAAGCTATTGTCTCAGTTTGCATTATCCCTTTTGGAGACACCCCTTTGCTTTTTGGTTGTGTTCTGTATTTAGTGTGCATCCTAAACATGGCTTCTTTTCTGGGGGCAAGGAGCAGACATCTGCGGCCGAGGTAGCAGGTGGATTTCAGTTTCTAATGCTTGTGGCACCTGTGTGTGTGTGTGTGTGTGTGTGTGTGTGTGGCGGTGGTGGGGTGGGGGGTGGTTTGGGGAGGAGAGGGATCTTCAGGAAGTCTATGACTCCAGAAAGTGATGGAAAGTCTTGCAGAGGATTGAGGGTCTAGTGAGGATCCGATGGCCTCATTCTAAACAAGGCAAGTGAGAGTGAGAACAGGAACGTTCCCATGTGGATCACCCCATGATTCAACCTCACCATAGCCCTGCAGGTAACTGCACAGATAAAGGCGCTGTGGCAGAGAAATAAATAGTTGTTTGTCCAGGCACACTCGGATTTTGAATCCTGGTTTCACTAGTAACTGCCTGCATGTAGAAATAATTTGGCAAAGGTTTCACAGAGCTTCAGTTTCCTTATCTCCAAGAAGAGGACCACGATAGAACATTCTAGAGTTGCTGTGAGGCTCCCATTAAGTAACGGATCTGACACCCTTGGCAGAGTGTCAAGCAGAAAGGAAATTCCCAGTGGATATTTGATGATTGAGGGGAGACCCTGTTCACCCCGCTTCCTTAAAGAGTCATCTGTCTGCCCTTCCGCCTCCCATCATTAGAGGAAAACCTCTTTCTTCTCTCTGAAGCTAACATTTCATGGGAGTCTGGATTTCAGATGCAGAGAAAGTGTATTTGAAAATGGCTACAGTGTCTGCCATGTCCGAGGTGCTCAGTAAATGTTGGTTGATTCGTCTCTCATCCTTCCCACCTAAGGGAAATGCAAGTCCCTGGTATCTTCAAAGTCCCTTCTTTCTGCCTTCAACCTCTGTCTTTTCCTCCAACACTCTGTATTGAAACCTGCTTCAGTATTTTTTCTTTTTTCTACCAAGTGATTTAAACCTTTAGTTAAAGAATTAATTCCTCCCCTATCACTCCTTCTCCTCTTAACGCCTAGGAGCTCCATCTTGCTTCTCTGGAGCTCGGATCTCTCTCCACTTCTGCAGTTCTGGTCCTCTCCCCTCTCCTCTCCCCTCACTGGCTGGCCCACCCTCATCTGTTCTTTTAACCCCTGTTAAAGGAGAAAAGGAAAGATATAAGCATCTGAATGCAGAGTTCCAGAGAATAGCAAGAAGAGATAAGAAAGCCTTCCTCAGCGATCAATGCAAAGAAATAGAGAAAAACAACAGAATGGGAAAGACTAGAGATCTCTTCAAGAAAATTAGAGATACCAAGGGAACATTTCATGCAAAGATGGGCTCGATAAAGGACAGAAATGGTATGGACCTAACAGAAGCAGAAGATATTAAGAAAAGGTGGCAAAAATACACAGAAGAACTGTACAAAAAAGATCTTCATGACCAAGATAATCATGATGGTGTGATCACTCACCTAGAGCCAGACATCCTGGAATGTGAAGTCAAGTGGGCCTTAGAAAGCATCACTACAAACAAATCTAGTTGATAGTTCCAGTTGAACTATTTCAAATCCTGAAAGATGGTGCTGTGAAAGTGCTGCACTCAATATGGCAGCAAATTTGGAAGACTTAGCAGTGGCCACAGGACTGGAAAAGGTCAGTTTTCATTCCAATCCCAAAGAAAGGCAATGCCAAAGAATGATCAAACTACCGCACAATTGCACTCATCTCACACACTAGTAAAGTAATGCTCAAAATTCTCCAAGCCAGGCTTCAGCAATACGTGAACCATGAACTTCCAGATGTTCAAGCTGGTTTTAGAAAAGGCAGAGGAACCAGAGATCAAATTGCCAACATCTGCTGGATCATGGAAAAAGCAAGAGAGTTCCAGAAAAACATCTGCTTTATTGACTATGCCAAAGCCTTTGACTGTGTGGATCACAATAAACTGTGGAAAATTCTGAAAGAGATGGAAATACCAGACCACCTGACCTGTCTCTTGAGAAACCTGTATGCAGGTCAGGAAGCAACAGTTAGAACTGGACATGGAACAACAGACTGGTTCCAAATAGGAAAAGGAGTACGTCAAGGCTGTATATTGTCACCCTGCTTATTTAACTTATATGCAGAGTACATCATGAGAAACGCTGGGCTGGAAGAAGCACAAGCTGGACTCAAGATTGCTGGGAGAAATATCAATAACCTCAGATATGCAGATGACACCACCCTTATGGCAGAAAGTGAAGAGGAACTCAAAAGCCTCTTGATGAAAGTGAAAGTGGAGAGTGAAAAAGTTGGCTTAAAGCTCAACATTCAGAAAACTATGATCGTGGCATCTGGTCCCATCACTTCATGGGAAATAGATGGGGAAACAGTGTCAGACTTTATTTTTCTGGGCTCCAAAATCACTGCAGATGGTGATTGCAGCCATGAAATTTTAAAAGACGCTTACTCCTTGGAAGGAAAGTTATGACCAACCTAGATAGCATATTCAAAAGCAGAGACATTACTTTGCCAACAAAGGTCCATCTAGTCAAGGCTATGGTTTTTCCAGTAGTCATGTATGGATATGAGAGTTGGACTGTGAAGAAAGCTGAGCACTAAAGAATTGATGCTTTTGTTTTTAAATTTTATTTTTAAACTTTACAATATTGTATTGGTTTTTGCCAAATATCGAAATGAATCCACCACAGGTATACATGTGTTCCCCATCCTGAACCCTCCTCCCTCCTCCCTCCCCATACCATCCCTCTGAGTCGTCCCAGTGCACCAGCCCCAAGCATCCAGTATCGTGCATCGAACCTGGACTGATGACTCATTTCATATATGATATTATACGTGTTTCAGTGCCATTCTCCCAAATCATCCCACCCTCTCCCTCTCCCACAGAGTCCAAAAGGCTGTTCTATACATCAGTGTCTCTTTTGCGGTCTCGTATACAGGGTTATTGTTACCATCTTTCTAAATTCCATATATATGTGTTAGTATACTGTATTGGTGTTTTTCTTTCTGGCTTACTTCACTCTGTATAATAGGCTCCAGTTCCATCCACCTCATTAGAACTGATTCAAATGTATTCTTTTTAATGCTTTTGAACTGTGGTATTGGAGAAGACTCTTGAGAGTCCCTTGGACAGCAAGGAGATCCAACCAGTCCATTCTAAAGGAGATCAGCCCTGGGATTTCTTTGGAAGGAATGATGCTAAAGCTGAAACTCCAGTACTTTGGCCACCTCATGTGAAGAGTTGACTCATTGGAAAAGACTCTGATGCTGGGAGGGATTGGGGGCAGGAGGAGAAGGGGATGACAGAGGATGAGATGGCTGGATGGCATCACTGACTCGACGGATGTGAGTCTCAGTGAACTCCGGGAGTTGGTGATGGACAGGGAGGCCTGGTGTGCTGCGATTCATGGGGTCGCAAAGAGTTGGACACGACTGAGCAACTGAACTGAACTGAAGCTGTCATCTTCTCAGTGAAGAAACCCTGACCGCCCTCGACAGGGACAGCCCATGTTTTTCTCCTCAGCGTTGTTCGCATCCCTTTCAGCCTCCTTCCGTCTTGCCCTGTATCCCCTTGGTTTCAATCCTCTTATCCTGAAGCCGATGAGCTCTTGGAGTTCCCTGTAGGCAGGAGTTTATTCTCTCACCATTCCGGCAGTTGAAGTCTGAAGTCAGCCTGTCAGCAGGGCCCTGCTCCCTCTAAAAGCTCTGGAAGGAATCTGTCCCGTACTTCCCTCCTGGCTCCTGGTGACGGCCAGTAATCCTTGGTGTTCCCTGACTTTTAGCTGCATGACTCCAATCTCTGCCTCCATGCTCACTTGCCTTTTTTTTTTTCTGGGAATCTATGTCTTCACAAGACCTGCTTCTCAGGACCCCTGCCACTGGATTTAGGGCCTGCCCTAAAACATATGACCTTATTTTAACTAGTTACACCTACAAAGACTCTATAGTGGTGCAATCACAGCACATCGTGAGGTTCGAGGTAGATACGGACGTGGGGGGCACGCCACTCAACCCAGTACATCGTCCTCATCCTCAGTCCATCTTGTCTGCCACCACCATCATCGGATTCCCAAAAGCCACTTGGTTCCATCCTTTCAGGGCTCCAAAACCTAAAGCAGCTTTGTGTGCGCTAGCCACTCAGTCCTGTCAACTCTTTCTGAACCCTTGGACTGTAGCTCCCCAACTCCCTGCCGAGGCTCCTCTGTCCATGGGATTCTCCAAGAAAGAATACTGGAGTGGGTTGCCATTTCCTTCTCCAGGGGATCTTCCCAACCCAGGGATCGAACCTGCGTCTCCTGCATTGCAGACAGATTCTTTACCAGCTGAGAAATGTCCTCATTTCTGTAGCTACTATAAGCTGCCTAAGTGGGCTATTTTCCAATTATAATACAGACTACCTTTATTTTAAATGCTTTAAAAAAAAAGCATGACCCACGGCCCTGATAGACTATAAACTCCATGGGATGTGGGTCTAAGCTGTCTTCCTTACCCCCGTTTCCCAGAATGCAGCACAGTTCACGCACGGGTGTTCAGTCACCGCCTGTTGAATGAATCCATGGTGAGTTGCTTATCTGTCGCAAGTCCTCTATTTGACTTTGAAGAGTCCTCCATTAACTGTCCCTGCACCATCCCCTCCTGTCAGCATTTGTTGAGTAAAAATTAGGTCCTTTCAATAAGTACTTGTTGGTTGATTGATTAATCCATCAGCCAGGTTTCCTGCTTTTCCTGCTCTGAAGCATTTTTCCTGTGGGTCTCCCTGGGGGCTGGAGTGGGGGACAGAAGAGGGGTGAAAGGGCGGGCCATGGAGACAGTGGGTCAGCATTCCCACCTGAGACCTTCAGCCCCCTCCCCAAGGCTTCCATGGGCCCGAACACCCACTCCTAGGCCTTCCAGGAGGAGTAATAAGAATAAATTTGGGACCACACTTGGTGGGGTTCAGGACACAGAAATTAAGATCCCTATTAAGAGCAGGTAGCTCAGCCCCTTCTCTGTAAGGAAAGCATTCCAGAAAGCAGGAAGTGGGCCTTATACCGAGGGCACGCTAGCTGCCCGCAGTCTCCCCATCACCAGCGGGTCTCTTTCAGCAGATCAGCTTGTGAGAGCAGCGCAGTCACACACCGTCCAGCACAGCCCAGCTTGCTGCGGCTTGCACGCACATCTGCAGAGAAGGGAGGGCCCACAAACCTGGACGAGAGTGCCCCGAGAATGAAGGCGAAACTGCCACAAGCTTCTGTAACTAACCCTTCTGTGGACTGGCTCCAGTAGCCCCAAGTCACGGCTATTTTAGGATCCTAATTAAAAAGAAGCAGCAATAACTGAGGGGCAGTTGGGGATCCAGTCATTTACGTGGAATCGTCGATCATCACAGTTGTTACCCTCACCCAAGTCGACCCCCACCCTCAGTCACCTGCACCAAAGCCCATGTGACCCGAAGCCGAGAAGGTCAGGCGTCTAGTGAGTAAAACCCTGCAAGCACGCACCAGGTCATTTCCCTGTACACTTTCTTCCTGAGTGTCCTAAGCCACCATCTTCTTAGCACTTATTCCTTCGGGGATTACACAGCTAAAGCTGGCTTTATTTTGTTTCAGTTCCCTTGTATCCATTTCAATAGAATCACTAATACCACTCATTTTCAGATTTCGTGTGCTTAATAGAATGGGACTGTGAGGTCATGTGTCCAAAAAGATAATTATCCTTCTGGGCACTGATTGAATGGCTTCATTGTCCTCGAGATACATGGAAAGCAAAAAGGACTTTTGTTATGGCTTTACCTGCTGTGAGTGTGCATGTGTGTGATATTCCTGAAACTTCACATGACTCACTTTGTCCTCCCCAAAATAATAGAAAAGTAACTTTGCCACAGGAAGGGGATTTTTTTTTCTTTATCAGCAAATTTAATTTGTATTTTCAGGAAATGCAAGCCCTGCAAAAGTTGTGTTGAGTGTTGGATCGAAGTGTTTATCCCATCTGCCCGTTTATCCCATCTTGCCTCCATCTCTTAGCCTCCTGAATTCTCAACACTTAGTCTTGAAGGGACAGGCAGCAGCTTCCTTTGGCTTTTCCACAGTGAAGACGACGTTCACTGTTGACACTGGCAAACGACACTCTTTCCAGCCCTGGAGGCAGAGAGGGCCCCAGCTTTGTGGATACGAGCTGAGGGTGACTCTTCCCATGATTCTTTGAAGACACAAAAGGGTCTGGGGCAGGACCTCCAGCTTCAGAGTCAAAGCAGGAAATAGCAGATGCCTAGAACTAGGAGTGAGGGTCAGACAACGAGCATCCATCTAGAACTTTCTCTTCATGCCCCTCAGTCCTTCGTGGATTGGTTACCTCTCTGCCAGCTGTGGAGGCTCCTGGAGTGGCCCCACCTGGAGCCCCAGGGACGGTGCCTCGTCCGTAGCTTCCCATTTCCTCTCTGGCCCCAAACCAACCACCACGCATCCTTGAGCCCAGTGGCCTGTGTCTACACCGCCGTCTCTGGCCAAGCACGTTTTGTTCCCCTTTCCCTTTGTATTTCTCCAGCACCACCCCCACAATCCCTCATCTCTAATATGTATCATAGCGTTGACCACTCGGCGGTGCTCTGAGATTAGCCCAGTCTAACCACAGGACTGAATGTAGAGATACACACACACAGCCCGAGGTCTGCCTCACCCTGCCACCTGCGAGGTGGGTAGAGCTGGGTGAGTGGCTGAGCCCCCTGAGCCTCCAGATCCTCGCATATAAAATGGAAGGGGCCATACCCATCTCCCCCAAGACTGAAGGTTGAGACTGAAGGTGTCCCTGCCAGGTGCCACGTCCCAGCTGGGGGCCAGGGAAACCACCTTCCCTGCTAGCATTCTCAAACTCTGTGTTTTCATTCCAGACATGAGCCATGAAGTAAAATGGATAAGAGCCTGTTCTGGATTACCTGGCTGGCCCTTTGGCATGAACAGTTGTGACCACATTTTGATGTCAGTGATTACAAGCAAGTTGGCACTTTAGAGTACTAATTTGATGGAGTCTATAAATGACTCAAAGCTATGGTTTTTTCAGTAGTCGTGTATGAATGTGAGAGTTGGACCATAAAAAAGGCTGAGCACTAAAGAATTGATGTTTTTGAAATATGGTCCTGGAGAAGACTCTTGAGAGTCCCTTAGTCAGCAGGGAGGTCAAACCAGTCAATCCTAAAGGAAATCAACCCTGAATATTCATTAGTGGGGCCTCCCTGGTGGCTCAGCGGTAAAGAATCAACCTGCAGTGCAGGAGACCCATGTTCGATCCCTGGGTCAGGAAGATCCCCTGAGGAGGGCATGGCAGCCCACTCCAGTATTCTTGCCTGGAGAATCCCCTGGACAGAGGAGCCTGGTGGGCTACAGTCCGTGGGATCACACAGGGTTGGACATGATTGAAGCGACTTCCACAGCACATACATTAGTAGGACTGAAGCTGAAGCTCCAGGACTTTGGCCACCTGATGCAAAGAGCTGACTCATTAGAAAGACCCTGATTCTGGGAAAGACTGAAGGCGGGAAGAGAAGGGGACGACAGAGGATGAGATGGTTGGATGGCATCACTGACTCAATGGACATGAGTTTGAGCAAACTCTGGGAGATAGTGAAAGACAGAGGAGCCTGGTGTGCTGCAGTCTGTGGGGTTGCAAAGAGTCAGACACAGCTAAACGACTGAACAGCAGCAACAACAGTCCTCTTTGGAACGGTCGCCTCCATCTCTCACACCTGCACCAGTGCGCACAGAAAGCCACCAACACGACCAGGAGGTACCAAGGGGAAGCCAGGGGGACACCCCAGTCTTGGTAGAAGCACAAGCAGCCTGTCCGCAGGCAGTGAGAGAGGGAGCGGCTCTTTATTCGCTGGCCACCACTTTCTTGGTGAGGTGGCTTCTCCCTTAATAAAGACCGGAGCCCCTATCAGGCACACAGCCCCTCTCCACACAGCTGCATTCTCGGGGTCCTTGTACTGCCCCTCCCCTTACCCTTCAAGCTGGGGGGTAAGGCCCCTTCTCAGCTCCTGTTCCCGCCTCTGTGACCAACCCTGGGGCCCCACATGGTCCCACATCTCAGTGACAAGTCCCTCCGTCTTGTGGTACCCAGTTCGAGCGCGCATCTGCTCCTCCAACTGCAAGGCTGGTGGGGGCCAGGACGAGGGACTTCCCAGTGGTTGGGGGCGGGTGGTTCTTCTAGGCAAGTACAAGGGGAGCTTTGAGGTGAGGACAGTGACCAAACGCGTGGTCATTATCGGCGTCATCGTCTGCAGGCCTGCTGGGTGCCTGACTGGAGGAGACCAGGGCAGAGCAGTGCTCACCCCATTCCTCACGGGAGATGCGGGGCCTCAGCGCAGGTCTAAGGCGATCTAGCTGTTAAATGACCAGGTCAGAGTTTGACCCAGTTTGATCCCTGGGTTGGGAAGATCCCCTGGAGAAGGCAAAGGCTACCCATTCCAGTATTCTGCCCTAGAGAATTCCGTGGACTGTATCCATGGAGGCGCAAAGAATCGGACACAACTGAGTGAATTTCACTTCACTTGCCTGTGTGCCTCCATCTCTGCCCGTGCAGACCAGCCTCTCAGCGACAAGAACAGTCTGGTGAGGCTGAGACATGGGGCTCATGTACCCTGTTGTCTTGAGGGGACTCGTAAGGAAGAGGGGGGGGGTCCCCAGGGTGCCTCCCTCACCCTGGTCAGCGGGGTGGACTTTCTCAAGCTCTTTGCTTCTCTGGAGACCACCCTGCCTCGTTTGCTGAAAGTCCTCTCCACGTGCAGCCTGAACCACCTTCAGAATCCTCGGGGCTCACAGCTGCCCGTCTCTCACCAGGCCGCGTGCACACCTCTGGGCCCCGAGCCCTGGCCAACTGCCGGCTCTGAGCTGGGTCCCCTGTTCCTGGGAGAGCCGACGCCAACAGGGCCCACGGACACTGACGCGATGTCCTTGTGGTCCTGGCACCGTGTTGCTGTAGGACAAGGTCCGGCCTCAGGCCTCTGACCAGGAAGGCATGTGTGCTGGGAGAGCCAGCTGCGAGACAGGATTTAGGGGAAGGGAGGGGCTTTCTATCCTATTGCGATAAAATGTGTGGTGTTTTTTAACGTTTCCTTTACATGTTCATTATTGAATTTGGGGGGGGCGGGGCGGGAAATAGAACATTTTAGGGAAGGGGGAAAGAAAAGCACTCCTACACCCTCATTTGGAAATGACTCTTCTTTAATGGAGTCTAGGAATTTTTTCTCTACTGCTATAGAAATACATAAACACATACATCTCTTTCTTATGAAAGTGTGTATGGTCCACGAACCCTAGTTCTGGAATCACTTGAGAATTCATTAGAAATGCTGGCTCGTGGGCCTCACCCCAGATCCAGTAAACGAGAATGTGCGTTTTAGCAAGACTTCCAGGTCATCTGAGGGTGTGGGGATTACCTGGCCGAATGGGACTTGATGGGGTGAATGTACCGTGAATCATTTCATTAATCCCCTTCTAATTCAAAATTAGGCTCCGTCTAAGTGTTCGTGATTATATGCTGCAGTGTGGTGAAACACGCTGCAAAAATACTCTTTTGCAACCATCTTTGAGCAAATAGTAACAATAGTTCTCGTTGTTAGTTCTGCCTCGCGTCGGGGGCTCGTCCTTATGTGCCCAGCCGTGTTGAATGCTTTACAAGAGTCATCCCTCCCATCCTATAGTGGTCTGTGAATAAGGGACGATTACAGCGTTTCAAATGATGACATTTCTGCTACACAGTATGGTAATGGTGATAGCACTTCTGGATGCTTTCTCTGTCCTAGAGGCGACAGTAACTGCTTCACTGTTTCTTTTCACTTAAACCCCAAACAATCATAATCAACAAGCGTTATTATTGACCTTCTTAAAAACCGAGGTAAAGCAACGCTCAGAGGTTAAGTATCTTGTCCAAGGTCACATATCAAGGCCGCAGCAGAATCCCAGTCCAGGCCCAGTTCTGCCCAGCTTCACTGCTCGCATTCTCCACATCAGGTGTGAAGAAGAGTGCGCTCATTGCTTCTGGTTCTTCAGTGTATCCTCGGGGCCTCTTCTCCCCATCAGTGCTGGGCTCTCAAGCTGGCTTCATGGGTGAGTACACAGGGGCTTCTTGGCACTGCCTCCTCGGGGGGTGGGCTCAGCGGAACAGGGTCTTTTTTTTTCCTCATCACCGCTCAGCACAGCAGAGCCGCAGGCCCCAGGATCCTCAGACGTTCGCACTCTCCGACCTCATGGCAAACATCCCAGGACTTTGCAGGGAACAATGGGCACTGAACTGCTGGTGACCCGGCCTGCTAATCGCTGCCTGATTGCCAGCTAATCAGTGCCTCTTTGGGACACTGAATCCCAAATCCCTTTGGACTGGGTTGGGCCCTGGCAAGTAGTCACCTAGTTCAGGTGCCAGGGGCGAGGCAGGGGTTCATGTGTTCCAGAGCAGTCAAAGGCCACTTTCAGGGAAGTGGTCACGGGGTCCATCTCTCCCTGACTGGTCCTGGACGTCTACAGCCTTGTCCACAGCGTGGAAGCGAATAGAAGCAGAGGAATTCAGGGGCAGCCTGTGGAGAAAAAGCTAAGTAACACTTGCAGACATACAGAAAATCGAAGCCTCTCGCTCTCAGAGCCTCTGCAGAGGAGACCTCAGAAGCGCTTCCAGAGGAGGGTGTATGGACAGCAACCACCAGCACCCTCGCATCTACCACCACCTAGAGCCGCCGTGCTCACTAATACTGTGACCACCACCACCACAGCCTGTGCCGCCATCAGGACCAGTCCCCCTTCACCATCATCATCACCGGCAAGGTGACCACCCCCTCCACCATCATCATCACATCACCCCCATCACCTGTACCATCACCACTACCAGCATCACCTCCACCACCACCATCGCCCCCACCACCTCCATCGCCCCCATCACCTCCACCATCGCCCCCATCACCACCACCACCACCATCACCCCCATCACCTCCACCACCATCGCCCCCATCACCTCCACCACCACCATCACCACTACCAGCATCACCTCCACCACCACCATCGCCCCCATCACCACCATCGCCCCCATCACCACCATCGCCCCCATCACCACCATCACCCCCATCACCTCCACCACCATCGCCCCCATCACCCCCACCACCTCCACCACCATCGCCCCCATCACCCCCACCACCACCATCACCCCCATCACCACCACCAGCACCCCCATCACCCCCACCACCACCATAACCCCCATCACCACCACCAGCACCCCCATCACCTCCACCACCACCACCATCGCCTCCATCACCACCACCACCCCCATCGCCCCCATCACCTCCACCACCATCTCCACCCCCACCACCACCAGCACCTCCATCACCCCCACCACCACCACCAGCACCCCCATCACCACCATCACCCCCATCACCTCCACCACCATCACCCCCATCACCTCCACCACCATCGCCCCCATCACCTCCACCACCATCGCCCCCATCACCTCCACCACCATCGCCCCCATCACCTCCACCACCATCTCCACCCCCACCACCACCACCACCTCTATGACCACTGTCTCCATCACCACCAGCAGGGTCCCCGTAACTGCCACTGCTGTTGTCACCACAACTACCACCACCTCTACAGTCATCACCAGCTCTGTTATCGCCACAAACACCACCTCAGCTGCAGCACCACCACCAGCGCTTTACCACCTCCGTCCCCAGCACCATCCTGCTGCAGCTGCCAGAACATCGCCACCACGGCTGCCGCCGCCGCCGTCCTCACTCCCGTTTCCTAGGAAAGCAGCTTCGGGTAGTGTTTTGTCTTTTTTTAAAGCGCTGGTCTGAAAGTCAGACATATTTAGGATCTCTGCCATGAAGTACTATATATGTGAGTTTGGATGCTTAGTTGAAGTTGGAAACTCAGTTTTGCCAAAGGGAAAAACCGAGATAGTCATCTAACCAGCTCCTAGGACTGTGGCCCCTGCAGACCATTTTCTGTGTCTGGCACATGGGAACTTCATGGAAGGTCACTGTCATGACTATGATCATCACTCTGCCCGGCTTCCTTTCAGTGCACAGCTTCTCCTCCAGCACCCCTGCTTGAAGATGGATGGGGAGGCGACCGTTTATCCCTTCATCCCTATTATCACCAGGCCCTGTAGGCTGCCTGATATCCCTTAAAAATACAGGTCTGGGTAAGTTCCAGGGTGGAATCAGCCATTTGGGTTTGAATCTGCACCTTCTTTGTAAACACCATCTGACCTTGAGGATCTCTCTAACCTTCCAGAGACTCCCTGACTCTTCTGGAAAAAATGGAGAAAGATCATTTCTTCCTTGAAGGCTTGCAAGCAGATTACATGAGATAAGATAGGGGAAACCCCACCAGATCCCCAGGCATAGAGGAGGCATTCAATACACAGAGTTGACTTTGTTTGCCTGATACTTTAGCTTCTAAGAAGGAATTATCAGAAAGTGGAAAATATGCCTTGTACACCACAGCTTCCCAATGGGCAGGATAAGACGGAGTCTTCCTCTCCGTCCTCCTGGGGTGGCCGAGCCCTACACTCTGACCAGTTCCCTGGCCATACCGCTAAGGTCTAATAAAAGGTTACCTTTGCCCAGGCGTTTCAGTTCTAGGAAGCTGTTCAATGTTTGACTATATTTCTCCAAACTCATTTAAAAACAGTTCATTGGGTTAGTCTGGTTGAATTATTGCTCTTTGGGAGTTGTCCAAACCCTGAATTTCCTTCGCAGAGAGCTGGATTCTGTGCCATTCTTGGAATTCAACTCCTGGCCCCTCTCTGTGACCCCTGATCGCAAACACAGTGTAAATGACCTGCTGTCTCCTGCACCATGAGCGAACTCCCCGGCCTCCTGCTTGCAGAATGGAATCTATCCTCCCAGGCTCCCCAGAACAAGAGTGTTAGGCGAGCTCGTCCACGGCCCTCCTCCACTTCTAGAGCTGCCATGCCCTGGCAGATCAATAGTGCACGTTCATAGGTCCACGCTTAATATTCAGTATATGCCTGGTCAGAGGAAGAAGGGGAAATAAGCCCTCATTCCATCCAGTCATGGTTGGTTCCCCCATAGCCCGTCTGAAATCGGCTCCACGTGCTCCGTGAAGCTCAGCAGGTCCCTCCGTGACGGTGGAACACGGACTGCACGCGCGAGGGCAAGGGAGGCCGATGACGAGTGGCGACCCGCAGAACTGAACACGCCAGAATCACTTTGGCAAACCTAGCGCCTGGCTTAGGGCGACCCAGGAGTCTCCCCACTCACGTTAGGACAGGCAGACTGCCTGCCAGTCTAGTAACGCTTCATGTTCAGGGTTTTCCTCCGGGCAGAATCCCCAGTTCAGCTACGAAGTGGGAGAGAAAGGACAAGGGAAGGAAAACTGAGTGGCTGACAGTCCACAGACTCCATTCGGAATAGTTCCAGATACCACCCCCTACTCTCCCGTTAGGGCTGGACTAAGCCTCCTGATTTCCCATCGACCTGTTGACAGAATCAGATACTTCCTTTGGGCCAGTAGCCGCATGGGGTGCTCTATTGCCATCTGAGCCCCAGCAACCCTGACTGTGCTTTCCTTGTTTTTCACTCAATGCCACATTTTTAAGGACTTCACCTAGTGCCAATAGGCAGTCCACCAAATTTTTGCTAACTGCTGGTGATACAGTACTCCATAATGCACCCCGCTGTCTTATACACCCCTCTTTCCTCAACTGTGGATCCCTCAGTTGCCTCCCTTGCCCAGGAACCACAGGTACCCAGGACATCCCCTTTGTTCTCTCTGATGAACCCAAGTGAGGGTTCTTTGAGATACTCCCAAAGTTGAACTGTAGATGCTAGCTAATGCTCACAGATTCTCAGTCTCAGGAAACTCTCTTTAGGATGGCCTCACCAAGTTCCCCATCTCGCTTGGCATTACACTGGGCAACCCTTGGAATTATCCAGCTTTCTCTTCCTTGCTTATCTGATGAAAGATAGATCTCGTTAGGTTTGATTTGGTTTCTCTGAAGACTCGTGAATGGAATGCCTCTCCTTGCTCTAGCCACTGGGATTTCTTTCTGCCTCTGCGAGTTGCTCGTCACATCCTTTGCCCATTTGTATTGCATGTTATGGTGCCTTTCCTGTTAACTGACAAGTCTCCTTCACGCATCCTATGCTGGTTCTTAGTCCGTTCGGGGCATTGTGAATATTGTGCTGTCATTTGTATTTTTTTAGCATCATCTTTGCTATCCTTTATTAAAAAGAAATCCTCAGTTTTTAAATGATCAAAATCATCCTTTTTTTTTTCCCCCTTAGACTTTGAGGGTTTAGGTCTTGTTTAGAAATTTTTCTCAACCGCTAAGTCATAAAAATATTCTTCTCAATTTTCTTTGTTAACCTTATCACTTTGCCTCTCGTTTAATCCCTTATTCATCTGGATTCCACCTTTGTATAATAGAGGGATACAGATTTTATTTTTCCCCATATGGCCAGTTCCTCCATCCCGTCTACTAAATAATCATTGCTGATGATTTATAAACTGTGTTAATCATATTTCAAGTCCTCATTTATAATAGGCGCTGTTCGTGGGTCTCTGTTCTTGAGCCAGTACCACACTGATTTTATTATTATGGTTTTGTAGTATGTCAGTATTTTGTGGGCTGTAGCCCTTTCCCATTTCTTCTTTTCCATGGTTGACCTAGCTTTCCAGGGAGCTCTGCTCTCCTGTATCCATTTTTGCATAATAGTTCTATGTTTCACAACAGTTAAGTCCTGAAAAAAGTAAACGCAGCTGGGGTTTTGATTATGAATTGCATCGCATCGGGTCTGCTTTCCGTCCTTTAAACATCGTGTCTGCTTCTCAGGTGTGGAGGCTGGGTCGCAGAGGAGCGCTCGCCCCGCACTTCTTAGGTCAGGTTGAAGAGCAGGACTGGGCTGGAGGAGGTGGCTCTCCCTTGACCTGCGTGCCCTGGGAGGGAGTCCGGGTGGCCACAGAGCTGGTCTGGGCAGTGTTGTTAATGCCTGATCTCTTCTAGAATCCTGACTGCTCAGGAAACCATGCCTCAGGGCTCAGATTCCCCGCCGCACCCCCCCAAGCTCCCCCCCACCCCGTTGAAGTTTGCGGCTTCTTGCCTGGGAGCCTGTTCCCTTCCCCAAATGTTTGTTAGTGTAATGGCTTTTTATGGCACTTTATGGAAAAATGAAGGAGGGAGGGAGATGACTGTACTCTGCAAACCAGCCCGTCTTTAACCTTCGTTTACTGGAATTTGAGTCTTCTGCCTACCTTGTTAGCAGAAAAAAAACTTCAAAAATATTTTTTTCCATCCAAACCCGCAACTGGAATGTTCTTTACCTCTTAACTCGGGCCAGGACAAGGGTGGCCCAGGCCCTGAAAAGCAGCCTGTTATTTACCAGAGCTGCACAGCAGCCTTTGCACAACATTTACAACTGCAGTTATCTGGGGGGCTGGGCGGGCGAGAGTCGGAGGGTGGAGGGTGGAGTCAGAAGGTGGAGGACACGCAGACTTGATCCCAGCGGCAGGGTTGGGGTCTCATGCCTCGCCGCCCTGAGCCCCTTTCTCCAGTTTTAAAACAGTCATACCCAGGAAGCCCTTGAGTTCAAGAGGAGCCCTGTGGGCGAAGACCGTTTCTCCGCTTCTGGAAAAGGGAGCCCGCAGGCCCGCGGCACAGCCTGTCTCCGATAAAGGGTGGGAATTCGGTTGGAGGGACCAAACCCAGGTCCTCCAGAAATGTCATGTTTTTCTTAGAACTCAGGCCTATATTACACACAAATTGAGATTATCTCGGACAATTATCTGAAATTAACTGTGGTTTTCAAATGAAAAACATTTAGAGGAGGATCAGATAAGAAGGAGGCCTATTTATAATACTTGCCACGGGGGGCAAGGGGGGAAGCGAAAACACAAGAGCAGGAGCGAGGACCATCACAAAACGCCACGAAAGGTACCGCAGGCCCCGTGTGCCCGGGGGCCACCACCCCCGCACCAGCCCCTCAGCGGCAGCAGAAAGGAAGACTTATCCTGATTAGCTGTTCCCTGATCATTTCTTAGAGAATATTCTGTTCCAGAAAGAAATGCTGGCTTTCTGTCTCATTCTCGAACACAGCCAGACCTGGGTCCGGGACCACTCAGTTTGGCCCAAGTCAGAGGTCTGTTCAGAGGGTCTGAAATATGAACCAGTGATTTCTGGCTCTGAAGTGGTTATTTCCAGGCTGGGACCCTCCTGGAAGGGTTACTAGAATTAGGAGAGCCAGGGCGGAAGCTCTGTCTGTCTGGAAGATAGCATGAGAAAATACCACGGCCCGTGTGGTTCCCCAGACACACAAAGAAAGCACGTGAGGGGCCCGCCAACATCTGCACTCTGCCCTTCAAGAGGGCGGCTCGGCAAGGCTGCTGTTATCCCCGTTTTACAGGTGAGGACATTGAGGCTCAAAAAGATCACCTGGCTAGAGAAAAAAACAGGTTAGAATTTGAAGTAGGCTTGAGTTCAGAATTCACAGTCTTGAGGGCCACACCACGTGATCGCCGTACAACCGTTTCCTCCCCGACTCCCTTGGCCTCTGCACACGATGCCTAGGAGAAGCTTTTCCAAGAGGCAGAGAGGAGGATGGAGGGACGTGTGTTTTGAGGGGAGAAATGTGTTCCCCGGGGGGAAAAAACCTTCTTGAGGCGGGCAGAGACAATGGTTAAAGTAGGGTGCTGGCTGGGGGCCGGGCGGGATTTTGCACTCCTGTAAGCAGAGGAGCCCCTGCTTTTCCTCCTCACACGGAGACCCGCCAAGCACTGGGGCCTCCAGGACCGCAGTGTTTGAGCTGCCCCCACCCTCTACCCCACGGAGACACAGGTTGGCAAAGAATAAAGGATCCCAAACACCACAGACAGCCCCATGGGGAATATGTAACCCACATACTTCCAGTCGCTCTGGCATGGACGAATTCCTTGCTCCACCTTTGTTCCTGGCCAGGAGGAAACGGCATGAAATGAAGGGCAGTTTTTGTAACCTCTTTCGGCTCTAAACCGTGTTTCCTGTGCACTTAGCAGGCCTTAATGGAAACCAAACAGGTCTCACAGGCCTGTCGATTCCCAGCGCCCCGAGTCAGGCACCAACGTGGTTGAGAAAGCTGCACCAACAAAAACATTCTTCAAAAATATCACAGCACCACATGAAGTGACCGTCGCTAATTCAAAGAGGCAGACGTATTTCTTAAAGGTTGAAAAGAGGCGAGTCTTTCACAAGATTCTAGCTCAAGGCCACGTTTGCAAAAGTATAATCATGCCCTAGCAAGATTTTGTTTATCTGGCCATTTAAAAAAAAAACTTTTTTAAACAACTTTTACTTTTGGCTCTCTGTATAAGAACTGTTTTTCCAGCTGTATAGTCTGAGGAGGCTAGGAGAGGTCTGGTTTGGATATATGTGTGTATACACACACACACACACACGTACATATATTTTTTTTTCTTTTTTTTCAGAATAGAAGGAAAGTTTCTTATACAATTTTGCTTGGGCTAAACTGCATACAGAGCAGTTTATTTATACTGTTTTATCGCACACCTGTTTGGATATGGGGCTGTTTTCTGGTATTTAAACAGACCATTTCTTGCCAGTGGCTTTATCTGCAGTCTCATGCTTTTGCTGCAAATGTTTTTTATTAACTCAGAGAGCAACACCAATTGCTCCATGAACATTTCTAGTGAGACTAAAATAACCTAATTGTTACTTACTTCTAACATGTTATCATTGAGGAACTTTATCCCAGGAATGTATTTAAAATATGGTAAAGGCCCTTTCACTGTACTTAAGGGGGAAAGGAAAGGATGGCAAAGATTAAAAAAAATAATAAAGTCCTTTAATAAAAGCACTTTTTAAGCCACCTGCTTCTTTTGAGCTGGTATTTTAGGGAGGAGGGGAAGCAAGACCATTCAGGATTGTAGTGGGCTGGTTTACCCGCTCTCGAAGTTCTGGGGTGGCAGCCTTAGATTTGAGTGAAGGACCAACTCCACTTAAGTAACCTTCTGGGATTGATTTAAACTCCAGTCGCCTCTCCCAGTAAGATGTGGGTCATAGTGGCTGACCAGTGATGAGATAATTTAACTTAGCACGCAGCTATCGAATTGCTATTGTGGAATAGCCTTGTGCTAGGTCCTGCGGGACAAAGATGAGTGAGACCATGCCTTCGTTTCCAGGAATCCGCAGTCCACAGTCCGGCCCGTGATTGGACTCCATTCACTGTGGAGCGAATCTGAATATTTATGTGTAGATTCGGGAATAGCTAAACCCCAATTGGCGCTAGTGGTGACAGGACTCAGCTGCCAATGCAGGAGACGTAAGAGACACGGGTTTGATCCCTGGGTGGGGAAGATGCCCTGGAGGAGGGCGTGGCAATTCACTCCAGTTTTCTTGCCTGGAGAATCCCATGGACAGAAGAACCTGGTGGGCTACAGTTCAGAGAGTCACAAGGAGTCAGACATGACTGAAGTGGCTGAGCACACACACAAGCAAGTCCAAACTTAGTCTGTAGCATAGAGATTTGAGTGTTTGTGCAAAGGGGTTAATTTTATCCTGCAGTTTAAAAAAAAAAAAAAAAAAGATTGGAATACCACCTTACCAAACTGTATTAATCTTCTATTGCTGGGTAACAAATTTCCCCCCCTCAAATCTGGTGGTTGACAACAGTCAACACCTGTTATGTCGCAGTTGCTGCAGGTTAGGAGCTCAAGTGTGGCTTCGCTGGGTGCCTTTGCTCTAAGGCGCCTCCTAAGGCCTCAGTGCAGATGTTCCTGTAGTTTCGTCTAAAAGTTCCAATGAAGGGAGCTCTTCCAAGTTCAACTGCATGGCTGTTGACACCGCTCAGCCCTTGCAGGCTGCTGCACTCGGGGCCTCAGTTCCTTGCTGGCTGTTGGCTAGGGGGCACTCCGACTTCTTGGCACGTGGGCATGTTCCTAGGGCAGTGCAGAAAGTGGCAGCTGACTTCCCCTGGAGAGGCAGAGAGTAAGAGAGAGTGAGCCAGGCAGAAGCGCATCATCTTCACAGCCTCGTCTTTTTACAAAATGCACTATTTATTTATGGCTGTGCTGGGTCTTCACTGCTGTGCACAGGCTTTCTCTAGTTGCATCGAAAGGGGGCTACTCTCTCTAGCTGCGGGCCACAGACCTCATTGAGGTGGCTTCTCTTGTTGCGGAACATAGGCTCTGGGGCCCGGGTTCAGGAGTTGTGGTGTGTGGGCTTAGTTGCGCTCCAACACGTGGTCAGGGATTGGACCCATGTCCCCTGTATTGGCAGGTGGATTCTTAACCACTGAACCACCAAAGAAGTCCCACACCCTCACCTCGAAAGTAGTATCTATCCATCCCTGCTCCTGAACCTGTTAGTTAGGAGTCGGCCGGTAGGTCCAGCCCACGCTCATGGGAGTGAATGGCACAAGGACATGAGCTATCAAGAGGCAGGGGTCACTGGGGAGCACGCTGGGGGCTGCTGACCACCTGGCTAGAGACCAGAATGGGTGTGGACCTGAGCCTCAGCTGTGTCCCAGCATAACGTGGCTGGTTCCAGAGAGTCTCAGCTCCTGACCCGGCCGGGGAACCCCACACACTGCTGCGTTAGCAACTTCTGCTACGTTGACAGGGGCAGGCTGGTGGGACACAGCCACAGCGGCCCTTCCTCAGCCGTTTCACGGCAGCGTCTTCAAAGAGGAGCCATCAAGACAGCTGGCAGCTCCCAGGCCGTCCCGAGACGGTAGAGTTCAGGTGACACAGCCCCCTGCCTCAGCATCTGGGGTTTTCTCCATCTCCCTTCTTGTCAGCATGCACTTCTGATTTTTCTTTCGGAGCTTTGCTAGTGGAACGGGGGTCACGAGCTCTCTTAGAGCTTCCCTGGTGGCTCAGGTGGTAAAGAATCTGCCCACAATGCAGGAAACCCAGGCTTGATCCCTGGGTCAGGAAGATCTCTTGGAAAAGGAAGTGGCAACCCACTCCAGTATTCTTGCCTGCAGAATTCCCTGGACAGAGGAGCCTGGCGGGCTACAGTCCATGGGGTCGCAAAGAGTCGGACATGACTTGTGACTAATACACACAGAATCACTCTTACAGCCACAGGCTGGTGTGAGGATTAATGGCAAGAAAAGCTAACATGTATGGATTTGGGATCTCCCAGGCGCCAGGCTCTCTACACTCCAAAACTTGTCCCTGCTTTTATGAAATTCAACTATAGCAAAGAAGAGAAATACTCACTGTCAAACTATAGAATTATTAGACAAATAATCATAAGGGAAAGTATGAGCATGGGATGGACAGACTGATCAGAATTGGCTGATTCTAATCAGAGCTTCTGGAAACCCATTCCAGCTCTGGAAGTCCTCTGCAGTGCCAGGCAAGAAACCTTGAGTTGCTCAATTATGTAGAAGTAGAGAGTGGGCAGGGGCAGAGGTCCAGAGATGGCCAAGTTGGCCAGAGCATGGCACTGGGGGCTCAGAGCCATAGTGAAGCATAAACAACTACAAAAGTAGTTCAGAATTTTAACTAGTATGGGCACAGTAGTGGGCCCAAGTTCACTGTCTAGGGTCAACACTGAACACGGGCACTGTGGAAGGACTTGAACTTGTCCCAGAGGTTAGGAAGGGCTTCAGTGAGTAACAGACTCTTGTCTAGACCTGGAGGATAAATAGAGATTAACCATCAAAGGGAAAAGAAACAGTTTGAACACCAAGGAGACAGCATAAAGACTCAGACATGAAGAAGGTGTGATACACTCAGAGAGTCAAGGCAACTGTGAAGTAAAAGTGGCTCAGTCGTGTCCGACTCTTCGTGACCCCATGGACTGTACATTTCATGGAATTCTCCAGGCCAGCATACTGGAGTGGGTAGCCTTTCCCTTCTCCAGGGGATCTTCCCAACCCAGGGATCAAACCCAGGTCTCCTGCATTGCAGGTGGATTCCTTAGCAGCTGAGCCACCAGGGAAGCCCATGGCAAGTGTGGTGACGCTAGAAGCACAGAGAACAAGACAGAGATCGGGGTCACTGTGGGTCACGTGAAGGATTTGTGCTTTGACTTGACGGGCATTGTACCATCCTCTGTGCATCCTGAAAGCTCACTCTGGCTGAAGAGCCCAGCACAGCTTAGCATTCCTATCATTGTTACTTCCCCCTGGTTTCCACTGCCATTGCAAACCCAGAGGTACAAATGGGTAACGAACACGCGGGTTCTGGCTGGCTGCCCTGCTGGGGAGGGAACACAAACAAAGTTCCTGGACCTTTGGATTCTCCCCAGCCAAGTGTGGGTTCAAGTCCTCAGAAGCAGACAGGTAGTAACAGCAAACCCATCCCCCTGGTTTGAGCAATATTTTAAAGATATCAGCATGACCACAACTGACTTCTTGGGATGGAGGTCCTAAAAATTGTCAGTTGAGGCGGTTCAGCTTCAACATCAGTCCTTCCAATGAACACCCAGGATTGATCTCCTTTAGGATGGACTGGTTTGATCTTCTCACAGTCCAAGGGACTCTCAAGAGTCTTCTCCAACACCACAGTTCAAAAGCATCAATTCTTTGGCACTCAGCTTTCTTTATAGTCCAACTCTCACATCCATACATGACTACTGGGAAAACAATAGCCTTGACTAGATGGACCTTTGTTGACAAAGTAATGTCTCTGCTTTTTAATATGCTGTCTAGGTTGGTCATAACTTTCCTTCCAAGGAGTAAGCGTCTTTTAACTTTTAACTTGAAGGATAAGTAAGGATTATAAGAAGGAAGAGAGAGATGGTGGCATTCTTGGTGCGAAAGGCACATAAACAAGGATGGGGACTGGGTCGGGAGGGAGGAAGTAATTTATGCCGTGGGAGATAAAGCACGAATACAAAGACTACCGAGAGATTCAGGGCCTGAATGTCTGTCTAAGTGTAGGGCTTTAACCTAGTGGGTGACAGTGTGGAATTCTTAAGTGGATAGTGCCAAAGAGAAAGCACGCTGCTCTAGGACCCTGCTTCTCCAAGTGGCAGCCACAGCCCAGCACACAGCGTCACCTGGGAGTGGCTCAGATGGCAGAGTCTCAGGCCGTTCCCCACAACTGCTGAACTGGAGTCTCATTTTCCCAGGATTCCCAAGTCATTCTGATGCACGTTCTAGTTTGAGAAACACTGCTCTAGAAGATCAATCTCAGTGAATTAAAATGCACTGAGATCACCGGCAAAGCGGCAGAGTAAGAGTCTTCTGCAATTTCTAGCATGAACCTCTGAGCATCTTATTTGTGGTGACGAAAGACACGGGAAGAGACAAATGTGGATGAAGAATCAAGACGCGATGCCTGCGAAGACGGAGTAGACAGAGCACAGGACACACAGGAGTTGGGCGACTGAGCTGAGAATGCTGGCACCAGGGTGGAGGCGGGAAGGTCGGTGGGGGTGGGGTGGGGGGGTGCCAGGAAGAGGAGGGGTGAGGAGTGACATTCTAGACGTTCTTGTCTTGGAAGACCGGGGCGAAAGGTTGAATGTGTCCCTCATGAGGGAAGGACCATTCTTAGGGTCTCCATCTCATTTTCAGGGCCTGGAGCAATACCTGGCACAGAGTCAGTACTCAGAATATCCTTGTTAAATAAGTGTGTGTGTGTGTGTGTGTGTGTATGTGTGTGTGTATATATATATATAGCTGGGAGAGATTTATACCAAGGCAGCAGCTGAAGGTCTTGGAAGAGGTCAGTTAGCCAAGATGGGCAGCGTGGAGCACGTTGCCCTAGCCCAGGCTGAGGACCACCCACAGCTCCCCTCAGGAGCTTGTGAGAAATGCCATCTCCTGGAGCCCACCCAAGCCCCGCCCATCCCACCCATCCCCACCGTCTCGGTGAAATCTGAGCATTAACCAAGCTGCCTCAGAGATTCTGAGGTTTTCTCAAGCTCCAGGACCCTAATTCTAAAGACCAAGAAATGCAATGACAGGAAGACTTCAGATCCAAATGTGGACAGTGCCCACCACAAAGAGACCAGGAGTGGGGAAGGGAGGCACAGAAATGAACCCAAAGCAAAATTGGTTGTAAAAAGCCACAGTCCATCGGGAGCTCCTCAGGGGTCACGTGCCTCGGTTTCCCCAGGCAGTCCACGGTGTTGTTTATTTCACCCCCTGGGGATAAAGGTCTCCATCAGTTTGCTGCCTGGCATAGAAAGCCCTGTTTCACTCTCTTCCGAGCACAGAAAGGAATGGACCTTTCTGAAATGTATTGGACACGCACTGATTAAGCTCCCAGTATAGACAAAGACTTGCCCCGTGGCCAAGCGTATAGAGATTCCTAACAGACAGTCCCCCTCCTGGAAGCCTCCGTTGCCGGGCGTGCTGAGCGGCGGTCAAGAGAAGGTGTATGCAAGGGTGGCTGGGCACCCAGGAGGACTGAAGAAAGCCTCCTCAGGATCTGGGAGGGCTTCTCGGGGGCAGTGAGTGGCACACCAGGAATAATCAGGAGTCTGTCCAATGGACAAGGAGGCCCACATATTTCCAGGCAGAGGGAAGGCGTGGGAAAGAGAACAGAGACCCTGAGGTCCCAGGGGGCGTTTGTCCGGGCTGCTGGATGTTTGTCCCGGAGCAGGATGGGCAGGTGCGGCTGGAGAAGAGGCTCAGAACTGCCCATTGACGGCCATCAAGGTGGCTCAAGGGTGGGACCTCGGGGTGGGGTGGGGGGGTTCCCCTCCCTCCTGTGCTGCCAGGGCCTCCCGCCTGCTTCGTGGAGGGCATCACCCGCAGAGAGGGTGTGCGCGGAGCAAGTCCTGGCACCCACCCTCTGACTCACTCTTGGCCCTCGGAGTGCCAGCCTGTGCCGAGAAGCCCAGAGCCGCTAGAAAAGCTGCTGGGAAGTGAGGCCTGGGCCAGGCCAGCCCGCTCCGCCCTCTCCTCCCCGCACGGAGGCTAGGCCAGGCAGCAGGGGAAAGGGAAGAGGCAGGCCAGGGAGGCTGGTGGGGGCCAGGGGACCACTGGTAAAAAACAGGGAGGCCACCTCGCATGATGAAGGGACTTGGCGATCCTGCGGTGTGATGAGGGCAAAGCTGGCCGCCCACCCCGACCTCCCAGCCTGTCACCCAGCCTCTCATCCAGAGTCTCCAGTCATCAGATGAGAATAAAGGAGATTGACTTACACAAGGTTCTTTGGGTTGACTGAAAGGTCCGGACCAGAGGTCAGCAAAGTACTGCCCAGGGCCACACCTGGCCACACCTGCTCACGTGCCAGACAACCACTGCATCAGAAACCACGCGGCCCACGGAGCCTAGAGGGTTTACCATCCGGCCCTTTAGAGAGGACGTTTGTTGAGCCCTGGGCTGGTCTGATGTCACTCTAACCGATTTGAAACAGTTGGTCCATGGGGGGAGGAGCCTAGAGGTTAATAGAGTCTCCTGGGTCATGGGATGCAGGCGGTCCGGACTACACTTTGAGAAACTCTGGTGGAGTTCTATCTCTGGGAAGGCAGGGGCCAAGGCCGGGCAGGCAGGCTTCTTTCCTGAGGCCCTGAGCCAGGCCATGAGGCCTCTGCAGGATGCCTGCTCAGCTCCAGCCAAGGGCTAGCAAAGGAGCCACACAGGCCACGCTGGCCCTTGTTAGCTTGTGGCTATTAGGGCAGGAGACTTAAAAATTAGTGGAGCTGCCTGTGGCCCCACCCCTCTCTTAAAGGCTTTTACCTGATTGAGCCAAGCCCTGGAGAGCCAGATACAGTAAGTCCCCTACATAGGAACCTTCAAGTTGCAAACTTTCGAAGATGCAAACATGTGTTCGAATGTCCGATGAGTAATTTAGATCATGCGTCTGGCATGTGTTGTCACGTGCCTGTTCCTCTACAAGTGCCTGTGATTTTGTGTACTTTACTGTACAGTCCTGTACAGAGCACAGTATCTTTATTTCAAGCCCAGGATGTCCAGAAGCAAGTGTAAAAGCAGCAGTATATCGCCAGTTGTGTACCAAGGATGACTTTGTTGGACTTAACGTATTGGACTGGGACTTCCCTCATGCTCCAGTAGCCAAGACCTAATGCTCCCCATGCAGGGGACCTGGTTCGGTTTGGGAGCTAGATCCCAAATGCCGCAACTGAAGATCCTGCAACGCCACACTGAAGGTTGAAGAGCCCGTGTGCCACAACCAAGACCCAGTGCAGCCAGATAAATTTTTTTTAATTGGACTTACAAGCGCACTCCTGGAACAGAACTCATTGGTATGTAGGGGACTTGCTGTAAGTTCTTCAAAGTCATCGGACTTGGGACCGTATTATATCTTCAGAAGCCCTTCACTTTTGACATGTATTCTGTTGGCCAGGGACAAGCCACCAGTTCTGCCTACACTCAAAAAAAAAGGGATTGATGACAGTGGGAATCGGGAGGGTCCTCCCTAGGGTCTGCTCACCACAGCCGGGAAGGTTTCCCACCGAGACCCGATGGATGAATGTGACCCAGTCAAGTGAAGCCTGGTTGGAACAGAGTTCTAGGAGGAGGGAACGGCATGTGCAAGGGCCCTGAGGAGGAAGGGCAGTGTTGCACAGCTGAAAATGTTCAGTTTGGCCAAATGGTGTTTCTTATTCTTGGCTGTACATTACCTAGAGAACTCAAAAATGTGTTGTTTTCGAGAATTATTTAAACCAATACGATTCCAAAGTTCTCGACTTAGGGCCAGGCAACCATCTTGCTGGTTTGTTTGTTTTCCCTAAAACCTCCCCAGTTATTGCTGAGTGGGACAGGGGTTAGAGGTTGCCCAGAGGTAGGGAACAGAGAGATAAGTCCATGTGAGTGCAGATCAAAAGTGTTCAGTGAAGAGAGGCCAGAAATAGCTCATTGCTGTTTTCATAATGGAGATGTCATCCTAAGTGTCAGTTTAAGGAAATCAGATCCATGGAAAATAGAACTGTGGTTCTGTATTCCACAGAGAAGACTCTGGAGAGTTCCTTGGACAGCAGTGAGATCAAACTAGCCAATCCTAAAGGAAATCAACCCTGAATGTTCATTGGAAGGATTGATGCTAAAGCTGAAGCTCCAGTACTTAGGCCACCTGATGCAAAGAGCCAGCTCATTGGAAAAGACCCTGATGCTGGGAAAGATTGAAGGCAGGAGGAGAAGGGGAGGACAGCGGATGAGATGGTTGGATGGCATCATTGACTCATTGGGCATGAGTTTGAGCAATTCCGGGAGATAGAGAAGGACAGGGAAGCCTGGCGTGCTGCGTCCATGGGGTCACAAAGAGTCAGACATGACTGAGCGACTGAACAACAGCAGAAAGCAGCATTTCCTTTGGACCAACACAGTTAAACTTGAATCGGAGTCGCACACAGCAAGATTTGGCTCCACTTGGCCAAGGTGCATCATGGCCGTGTCTCTTTTTAAAGTAGCCAATCAAAATGTAGTCAGGTTTTCTTTAAGTCCCCATTTGATGCAGGAAGCAGTGCTGGAGATAAAAGATCTTCAGGCACCTTGGATGTGAGATTCTGACTTCATAGCCGTTGGCACGTACTGCTTTCCAGCCGTGTGTCAAGTGATGCATCGGGTGTAACTGTGTATAATACTGTATTTAAAACACACGACAGCACAACAGGGGCACAAGGAAGATGTCAATCCCTGTGTCACGGATGAAGAAGGGGAGCCTCGCCAAGTCCCTGGTAGCAGACAAGGAAGCAGACAGGAAAGCGCAGAGACCAGACATGGACAGAGTTGGCTCTTGGCAAACCCCGCCCCCTTTCTCCTGACCACTGTGAACCTGGGGAAGTTGCTCAGCCCTTTTAAGCCCCAAATCGCCATTCATTAAGTGGATAATACTGTTACCAACCTTCCAGGGTGGACGGGCCTTCCAGGGTTTGTTTGTTTTTTTTTTTTTTTTTGTCCCTGGAACGGACAAAACCAGGCAGCCTTGCCCTGTCCTGGGAAGAAGGGTTGCCCTCTGCCTTTGCTCTTCTTCCAGCTGCCGGCAGGTAGCGAGGAGAAATTTTCCCACTCCTGAAATCCCAAGTCCAAGTCCAGGGCACTTTGCTGTTAGTGAAGGGGAAACACGTTCATTTTAGCAGTGCTATGAAGGAAGATCCTCATGTAGGGAAAGAGAGGATGATTACTGAGGTACCTCCAGGAAGTGGAAATGTGTTTTGTTTTTTCATCCTTAAGTGTTCCATTTAGAAATCAAGTAATCTCAAAGACTTAAGATTGGAAAATGGCTGGATGTCCCCCTCCCGCATTTCTCTTCTAAGACTCACTTTTTTGCAGTGAACAGGAGACAATGATACCTCCTCCTGAGTGCCGTTGACAGGTCTCTACAGGGCAGTATCTGCACAGACCTGACTTGTCACACTGGCTGGCTCCTTGTCATGGCTTTATAAAGAGTCTCTGTTACTACAAGGACCAAAGGCAGGAGAGTGAGTCAAGAAACGTGGTGCACATTTTCCGCCGATTATTCACTCAATGGCCACATCCACTGGAACTTATACCAACGACTGTGTGGATTTCCTTCCGTAGTCCCCCTCGTGCGGTGAAACTGTATGAAATGGAGGGTGACACTGGGTTATGTGAATAACGGAAGCTCTTACATCTCTGACCACGGTTGATTTCTAGCTCCTGTTCTGTAGGAACCTGTGTCCATGGTCATGTGGGCTGTACACGCTTCAGAAGCAGCCCCACCACGGGGAGCCCATCGTCCCTACGTCATGACGGTGGAAGGAGGCATCCTGGGGGCAGGCCTCGTGTAGACACAATATTAAATGGTCTGTTACATCCAACCTGGAGCACTTTCTGAGATTATAAATCACCAACCCCAGGCCAAGAACAGCCAAGCGGTGACCCTCCTCGCCCCACCCCTGAGCCCCACCAGTCTCAAAAGATCCAGTCCTGCAATTCAGCAGACCCCAGGCCTCCCCCCATTCCTTGGGCCAAGTTTGTAACTTTGACTTCCTCCTGTTGAGTCCAGTGCTATACTGGGAAAGTTATGTTTAAGAAAAGCAAAAAAGAAGAACCCCCCTTGACTCCTAAGGGCTGTTTCTGAACGCATGTACGCTCTTCGAAGAGCAATGGAAAACAGCTGCAAAATTCTAGCTGCTTCTCGGAGAAGCAAGAGGGAGACCGTGGTGCCTTCATGGGCTCCCTGAAGTAGCTGGCGTCTCAGGGTTCCTTGTGTTCCTGACAAGACAGGGCACGCAGCCCTCATTTCTCGTATCCCCATGTCATCCACGCTGCCAGCAGAGGCTCTGAATACCTCAACTCAAAGAAAGCTGGATGCACCCGGTGTTAGGAATAATTGCTCAAGGATGTTTCCAGGCTCATCATAAATTTTTGTAGTGTCTCGGTAGAGCTGCAAAGAAGAAAAACCTCAACAATGTAAAATGCTTATGAGAGGGTGGGAGAGCCTGTCTGATTCCAGGAAAAATTTAGATTCACAGTTAGATTTCAGTTTTGTTTTTTTTTTTTAAGGGAAAATGAAGGAAACGTTTTGTTTCCTCATAAAACAGAAATGATTGCAAGCAAGATACAGGAGAAGCTGAAAACTTATTTTCCTTAGTATGCCAAGGCTAGGCAGGAAAGGAGAGAAAATAGAAAGAGAGAGACAGAGAAATAAGGAAGGAAGGGAGGAAGTGAGAAAGGGACGAAGGATGGATGGAGAGAGGGAGGGAAGAACAAGGTGGACTTTGCCATCAGGCCCAGGACAGCTTATGTCAGGACTCACAGTCCATTCACTTAATATTTCTAAACATTAATTTTTATTAAATTAATTTTAATTTCCTTTAATTAACTTTAATTATACTTTCTTTTAAAATCGAAGAAAAAAATAAATACAAATATATAATACTGGATCCTGTCAGGATTATATTCATCTTTACTCCAATACAGTTATATAATTTTTTTTGTAATCGAAGCACAAGTGCTGAGGTCCTCGCTGCAAAATCATAACACAGTCGCAGGAAGGAGAGAAGGGTGCTGGGGGGCAGAGAGGGCTGGGTGAGGACAAAGCCGGCAGAGAGAGACAGAGGTGCATATGCTGCAACTGTGGGGTCTTGAGCGCGGTGGTGGCAGTTGTAAAAGGTTCTTCAAGAGGTGACTCTTAGGGCTTTATCTAGTTAGAGGGCCTGGCTCGTGACTTGGATGCAATTACCAAAAGTTGTATTTTAACATTCCAGTGATCATTAATCCACTAGAAAAAGATTTACAAAGGCCATAAATGACTTCCAATCACCCCATGTCTCCATCCCCTGTTCTGTAACACACTGGTGGGTTTAGATCACTTTAAACCTTTCGAGTCGTCTTTGTGATTATTGACCTTTAGGGAAGACCAAAGACAAAGGTCAAATCTTCACCCTCAAGGAATAAGCTTCCTTCTTCTCATATTGAAATCGTTGGGCCTGGCTCTTGGTCTCCTGAATAAGGAGCCATCGCTCCTTGAGGAAATTAGAGCAGTCTGACCTTCCCAAGGCGTCACTCAGCCTACACAGCTTTTCATTTTTAAGATCAGAATCCAGGTAGCTGGCTTCCAGGCCTGGCTTCATCCTCTGCAGACCCCATCCCCCACCCAGAGCTGGAGCCCATCCCCCCAGGGGTCTTTCTAAAGCTTGTTTCTCTCAATTCCTTGAGGCTCTGCCTAGCAAGAAGGGCAAACAGCCATGTCAATGACAAACTAACCCATGTAACCCTCTGTAGCTTGAGATCAGTGAAGCGAAATCTTCCACAAGAAAATGTCCTTCTGAGTTTGTCTAGGAAAATAAGAGTCCCATAAAACCCAGCTCAAGTATTTAGTAGGTACGTAATGATTTCCACAGGGTGATCTATGCCTCAGTTTTCTTGTTTGGAATGTGACAAGAAATTCCTTCTATGCTGGGTTGTTGTCAAGATGAAATTAACTTATGTATATGAAGCACTTAGCATATGGTTGCTGAGTATAGGTGTTCGTCAAAAGGGGACTGTTATCAGTACTGTTGTAATTTAATAATTTTCAGTTCAGTTGTTAAGGAGGAGATACCTATTGTACAAAAATTTTAAGTATTGAAGGGTATACAGAAGTAGAAAAGTAGAAAAGAGCTCACCGGTAGTCTTTCCATCTAGATGTAAGTAGTTTGACATTTTGGCTTTCCCCAACCCCACTTTCATAATATATATATATATAAGTTTTACTAAAATATAGTTGGTTTACAATGTTAATTTCTGCTGTACAGTAAAGTGATTCAGTTATACTTTTTCATATTATTATTTTCCATTATGGTTTATCACAGGATATTGAATATATCAATAGCTCCCTATGCTACACAGTAGGACCTTTCCGTTTATCCATCCTATATATAAATATAATAGTTAGCATCCGCTAAACCCAAACTCCCAATCCTTCCCTCCCTCACCCCTCAACTCACTCATGTTTAAAAGCATTTCAGACATAAAGTATGGAAACTAATAAGAGAGTTCACCAAAGTTGCTAGATTCAAGTCCAGTACACACAAATCAATTGTACAATTCTTATTGAACATAATTACCAAATGCATTATTAAATTGGTATGATTTACAATGGCAACTAAATAATAAATACTTCGGGGAAAAATCTAACAAAAGTATACATAATTCTATGATAAAAAATAGAAAATGTCATCTTAAATCATAGAAGAAAATCTCAATATGCAAAGATATAGATCATGGTCACGGTGAACAGATTACAAGCAGACACTTCTTCCCTGTGTACCTTCCCTGTATATACCCTGAGCTTGGTATTGCTATTATTCCCATTTTACAGATGAGAAACTGAGACTGAAAGGGATTAGGTGACTTGTCCAATGTCACACAAGTCAGAATCAGGACTTGAATTGGATCTGAGCACCTTAGATGTCTGAGTTCTATGGTAAATATGATCTACTGCCTCTATTTTGAAACTGTGGCCCATACTTCCACCCAGTTATTCATTCTAGAATCCTCAAATCTGTCTAATTCTCCATGAAGGGAACAGGCATGGCTGCCTTTCTATCTCTGAAAACTGATCCACAAAATAACCATTCTGAACCTGAGTCTGTCATTTCTTGGGGTTCGTGATTAGCCAGTGTCCTGATCTATCCAGCCCCCTTCCTCCCCACCTCCATCCCGGGGAGAAAGAGGGGCCATTGTGCTCCAGGTGCCCCGGAGCCCCACTCTGGGGGCAGTGAGGGGCCCCAGGGCGCAGGGACCTGCGTGGCAGTCTGGACCACGTGGCGGGGCCGAGGCTTGCTCACACAAGCCGGGCAGAGTGATTTGCAATCAGTTGCAAGTGATTACACATTGTTTCCCGTGGATAGGCAGAGGGAGCCCTGAAGGGATAATGAGATGCAGCTGATGGAAAATCACAGCTGACTGTCAACAGCGCTGAGGCTTTGCACAGCCCTTCAGTGCTGTAGACAAGTCCTCTCCCCTGCAAGGGCCAGGAGCACATTGAAGAATGTTAATACTTAGACCCTTCACGGTGCCATTGACTGCAGGGTCACCTGTTAAGTGCTAGATAATCGGGGAAGGGTAGGACGAAGAGACTCCCTCCAGACAAACCACACAGGCTCTGGGGCTCCAAATCGCTCTCAGGTCCAGGATCCAGGATCGGCGGCCGGTCCACAGGCCTGGAAACCAGGGCGGCCAAGGATGGAGTCCCGTGACTTTGCGAGGCCCCCAGAAAGGCAGGTTTCTTTGACAGGGCATCACCGGGGCAGGGCTAGGGAGGGAGGTTGCATGATTTCCTCGCTGTGCTCACTGAGAGACTCTGTTTAAATGATCTTTCCATGGATCACTTCGCTAAGAACCAACTTGAGCCCTGTTTACCCTTCTGTTGTCAAGGAAAAACAGCTGTTTGCTTAAATTGAGGTCTCCTTCCGTGACGGTCATTACTGCCTCCCCAGTAAGAGATAATGGGCTTGAATTTCCCAATGAGAGGGGGGCTGCTCCAGTCTTGACTCTCCTGGTGAAGGACTTCCGTGACCCAGAGGGGCCTTCCTGAGGAAGGTACTGGTCACCTTCATCTTCATGTTTCATTACCCTTCCCAGGGGACGTGCAATGAGGTCCCCACTCAATGGACTTGTTAAGAGCACAACTCTGGTTCCAGATCTTTAACCCAGTTTCTTCAAAGACCATTCCCATCCACAGCGTTCAGGCTGCAATATCCCCACAGGACTTGTTGGAATCATTTATAATAATAGGTAGAGTCTGGCCAATTCATGATTGACTGCTGCTGCCGCCAAGTCACTTCAGTCGTGTCCGATTCTATGGGACCCCATAGACGGCAGCCCACCAGGCTCCTGTCCCTGGGATTCTCCAGGCAAGAACACTGGAGTGGGTTGCCATTTCCTTCTCCAATGCATGAAAGTGAAAAGTGAAAGTGAAGTCACTCAGTCGTCTCCGACTCCTAGTGACCCCATAGACTGCAGCCCACCAGGCTCCTCCGTCCATGGGATTTTCCAGGCAAGAGTACTGGAGTGGGGTGCCATTGCCTTCTCCCATGATTGACTAATGAATGCCTAAAAGAAAAAAGAAAGGGCACACAGTCAAAATGGTCAGACCCTTAGCGAAACCATTCGTTTTTGTTTTGTTTGGCTAACTGCTTATGATATTCCCTTTTTTCCCAATTAAACATTTTATTTTGAGAAAACTGTAACTTATCAGGTAGTTGCAGGAAGGAATGCAGTGAGAGCCCATTAGATGTTACCCTGTTTCCCTCATTGATAGCACCTTGCAAAATTACAGTGTAATCTTACAACCAGGATACTGATGTTGCTATAGTCCGCTGATTCTCAAACATCCCCAGTTTTACTCATGGGTTCTATGCAGTCCTGTTGCATGAGGGGAGTCCTGTATCCAACACCACAGTCAAGATTCAGAACAACGCCACGACCACAAGGTCCCCCTGACCTGCCCTTTCACAATCTCCCCTCTCTGCCTCATGCCTGGCCCTTGGCAGCAACTCACCCACCCTCTGATTCTGTATGTTCCTCTCTTCAAGAATGCTGTATAAGACTAATGGACAAAGGAGATGGGGAGGATGGAGAGGGCGAGACAAATGGAGAGAATAACATGCATACCACCATATGTAAAATAGATAGCCAATGGAAATTTGCTGTATGACTCAGGAAACTCAACCCAGGGCTCTGTGACAACCTAGAGGGGTGGGAAGGGGTGGGAGATGGGAGGGAGGCTCTGGAGAGGGGGCATATGTATACCTAATTCATGTTGATGTATGGCAGAAATGAAACCAATATTGTAAATCAATTGTCTATCAATTAAAAATAAATTTTATAAAGAGAGAGAAAAAGAATGCTGTACAAATGGAATCATACAGTATATGACCTCTTGGCGCTGGCTTTGTTCACTTAGCTTTCACTCAGCGTAATTACCTGGATTCATCCAGGCTGGTGGATGAATCAATTCTTCATTCTTTACCGCTGAGTAACATTCCATGGTGTGGATGATCTGGTTTGTCTAACCACCTCCTGAAGGTGAATTAGGTTGCTTCCAGGTTGGAGCTATGATGAATAAAGTTGCTCTGAATATTCATGTGCGGGTTTTCGTGTGAACATCCATTTTCATTTTTCTGGATAAATATCCAGGAATGTAATGACTGGGTCATATGACAATTGCATATTTAGTTGTGTAGAAGGGGGCAAACCAATCTTGAGTGGTTATCTCATTTCCCATCCCTGCTGATGGTGTCTGAGCGTTCCATTTCTCTCCACCCTCACTAGCATTTGGTGGTGTTACTATTTGTTACTTTGGCCATTCTGATAGGTGTGTGGCAATATCGCGTTGTGGTTTTAAATTGCACTGACTCAGCATACTCAATGACTAGTAAAGCTGCACATCTTTTCACGTGTTTATCTGCCGTCTGTATCTCCTCCTCAGTGGCATGTCCAGCATGTCGCTGTTGTTCAGTCGTGTCTGACTCTCTGTGACCCCATGGACTGCAGCATACCAGGTTTCCCTGTCTTTCACCATCTCCTGGAGTTTGCTCAAACTCATGTCCATTGATTCAGTGGTGTCATCTCATCCTCTGTCGTCCCCTTCTCCTCTTGCCCTCAATCTTTCCCAGCATCAGGGTCTCCAGTGAGTTGGCTCTTAGCATCAGGTGACCAAAGTATTAGAGCTTCAGCTTTAGCATCAGTCCTTCCATTGAATACTCAGGGTTGATTTCCTCTAGAATTGACTGGTTTGATCTCCTTGATGTCGAAGGGACTCTTAAGGGTTTTCTCCAGCATCACCATTTGAAAGCATCAATTCTTCAGTGCTCAGCCTTCCTTATGGTCCAACTCTCACATCTCTCTTTATATGACTCCTGGAAAAATCAGTATTCATGACTTCCATCTATTTTTTAAAATTTGAATGCTTTTTTTTTTTTTTACTATTGAGTTTTGAAGGTTCTATATATTCTAGAAACTAATCTTCTGTTGGATATGTGACAGACTCTCTTCTCTCAAGCCATAGCTTCCCTTTTAATCCGTTAAGTGGGATCTCTCACAAACAAAAAGGTCTTAATTTTGCTGGGATCCAGTGTATCAGTTGTTCGTTTTGTGGACCAAACTTTTGGTATCACATCTCTTTGGCTCTCCTTGATGCACCTAGACCCTAATTTTCTCATATTATTTTCTTTAAAGTTCTACACTTATAAGTTTTCCACCTGCAACCCTGATCCACTGGAAGTTAATTTTTGTATAAGTTCTGAAGTTGAGGTCAGGATTCTTTTCTTTGCCCCTGGATGTGCCGTGGCTCCAGCCCCGTTTGTTGAAAGGCTTTTATCTTTTCAACAAAAGCTCCACCCCCACTTGTCTTTACATCCATTGAACTGCTTCTGCAACTTTGTCAGAAATCAGTCGGGCATATTTGTATGGTAAATAGTTTTTAAAATTTAAGTGAAGCAGCGAAGTCACAGAACAATATGTGTAGTGTGGTCTCATTCCTCTTTGTTAGCATAAGGTTATATATCCACATATACATGTATACATATTGACTGTGATGTTTATTATGATTATCTCTGAAGGCTGAAGCAGAAAGATTTTCACCTTATGTACTTAGAAAGGTTATAATTTATTGAGCATTTATTGTATGACTGGTGCTAATTAAAATTTTATCATTCATTAAGGGGCTATTGTAAACAGGAATCATCATGACCATCATCACTGAGCTACTACTCACTCTCATAGAGCAGATACTGTTCTTAAATGCTTTACCCCTGTCCTCTCACTTGACTATCACACCAACCCCAGGGGGTAATTTCTATTGCCTGTGAACATGTATAGTCTTTCAGTCATGTTCAACTCTTTGCAACCCTTTGGACTGTAGCCCGCCAGGCTCCTTTGTCCATGAGATTCTCCAGGCAAGAATATTGGAGTAGGTTGCCATGGCCTCCTCCAGCAGATCTTCTGACCCAGGAATCGAACCCACTTCTCCTGTGTCTCCCTGCATTGCAGGCAGATTCTTTACCCACTGAGCCATCAGGGGAGCCCTAGGGTTTTTCCCCTAAGCAAACTTCTAAGACTTCTAGAGTATCCTAATATACATACTTTCTAAAAAGAGATCATGTTTAAAATAATCTCCTCTGTTTTTGAGAACTGTGCTTGCCTGGTTTCCAATGGCTCCTGAGGATGAAGTGGTCTCTACAATGCTTTCCCTGTATTCCAAGTAAACAAGACAAAACCTGAAAGCTCAGTGACAGGACAGGACCCCAGGCTTGCTCAAGTCTTCATGGCCTAGAGCCACCTCGCCAGATGTACTCAAAGGCAAACAGAGAGCCTTCTTTGAATATTTCTGCTTTTTAAAAAAAAAAAAAAACAGCCTTTATCTTATTCATTTTATTAAATAGCAACGCCCTAGAAAGGAAGTGGTAAATAAGTGTTAAGATATATATTAACTAAAATATATAAGTAATCACTGGAGTGAAAAACACTCTCAATCACCCCAAATCCTGCAGATGAAGAAAAATTAGGATTTATGTATAGATTCCGTAGCACTATCCCTCAGTCTCCTTATTTTACACGTTTCCGATTCACTGACACCTCCCAAGTCCCTCAAAGTGCCACAAAAAATAAAAATTATTGATTAAATAAAATTTAAAAAATAAAAACATTTAAAGTAGAATTATTCTTCCAAGTGCGGTTCCTTCTACCCAGGAGATATTTCTTCCGTTACTCATCTCCTTTCTGTTCTAATGGCCGCTGGCTCAGTCTGGGCCTCTGTCACCTGTTTCTGCCCGTACCCTAATTATCTTCTGGCTTCTCCTAACTCGAGTCTTTCTTCTCCAGTCAGTCGTACCCACACCACCAGGTTGACTGCCAGAAAATGCAGCTCTAGCCATGTGAGTCCCTTGCTCTTCACGGGCTCCCTGCAGCCTTCTGATACAGGTACAAACTCCACAGTTTGGAATTCGCAGAATTACTTCAGTCCAGCTCTCTCTGCTTCGCTCCCTGCCATTAACCTTGCCCTGCCAAGCCCTGTTCCCTCTGGAGGGAGGACCTTTCCAGGACGGCCTCCGCAGCTGTGTGCTTCTTCTCGGGGGGCCTTCAGCGGGCTGTGCTCCTGGGACACTGGCCGCTGGCCTCCTCCTTCAAAGCCAGCAGAGGCCCCCCTCCCCCAGGAAGTTTTTTTTTTCCTCATATTTCTCCAAACTGACCAGCACCTTGAATATCATCTTGATAATCAAGTCCACACAGCAGCCCTCAGTGTATAAACCTTTCTCTTGGTATTCTTGCCCAGCTATCCGTGGCCTACCTCCTGCTGAAACAAGAAAGTGAGGGGAGTTCCCACGGTGAGAATGTGGCTTGGTATTTTCATGTATGTTAATGAAAAGATGAAGGTGAAGGATGTTTGCTAGAAGTTTACTGATTCTTTAATGATACGTGTGACTATCTTGCTGACTCAAATAGTAGCTTTCGAATATGGGAAGAATGTCAGTCAAATTTTTGTACCATTCACAGTGTCAGTTTGAGACATGATTCGAAGGTTAATCTGTATTATTAACATTGTTTCCAACATTTTCATATGTCTGGAGAAACAAAATCACAGTAAATTGAGCCATGATTAATAGTGTTTGCCTCTTTTCATGGTGGAAATACTCCCAACGTGGTTGATTTCAAGCTACCGGTTTGACATCAGTGAACACAAAGTTGAGAAGAGATATACAGTAGCACATCATTATGTGGTATTTTTACCGTACACATACAATGGGTGTAAATAATCTAAACAAAATAGTCAAATGTAAAATAATTAGGAATGGTCAATTTTCAACAAATTTTCAGCAATGCATTTCAGTGGTGAAAAAGTTTGTCTATATGAAGAAAAAAAAAAAAAGAAAGAAAGGCAATGCCAAAGAATGCTCAAACTATCACACAATTGCACTCATCTCACACGCAGTAAAGTAATGCTCAAAATTCTCCAAGTCAGGCTTCAGCAATATGTGAACCATGAACTTCCTGATGTTCAAGCTGGTTTTAGAAAAGGCAGAGGAACCAGAGATCAAATTGCCAACATCTGCTGGATCATGGAAAAAGCAAGAGAGTTCCAGAAAAACATCTATTTCTGCTTTATTGACTATGCCAAAGTCTTTGACTGTGTGGATCACAATAAACTGTGGAAAATTCTGGAAGAGATGGGAATACCAGAACACCTGATCTGCCTTTTGAGAAATCTGTATGCAGGTCAGGAAGCAACAGTTAGAACTGGACATGGAACAACAGACTGGTTCCAAATAGGAAAAGGAGTACGTCAAGGCTGTATATTGTCACCCTGTTTATTTAACTTCTATGCAGAGTACATCATGAGAAACGCTGGACTGGAAGAAACACAAGCTGGAATCAAGATTGCTGGGAGAAATATCAATAACCTCAATATGCAGATGACACCACCCTTATGGCAGAAAGTGAAGAGGAACTCAAAAGCCTCTTGATGAAAGTGAAAGTGGAGAGTGAAAAAGTTGGCTTAAAGCTCAACATTCAGAAAACGAAGATCATGGCATCCGGTCCCACCACTTCATGGGAAATAGATGGGGCAACAGTGGAAACAGTGTCAGACTTTATTTTTCTGGGCTCCAAAATCACTACAGATGGTGACTGCAGCCATGAAAATAAAAGACGCTTACTCCTTCGAAGGAAAGTTATGACCAACCTAGATAGCATATTGAAAAGCAGAGACATTACTTTGCCAACAAAGGTTCGTCTAGTCAAGGCTATGGTTTTTCCTGTGGTCATGTATGGATGTGAGAGTTGGACTGTGAAGAAGGCTGAGCACCGAAGAATTGATGCTTTTGAACTGTGGTGTTGGAGAAGACTCTTGAGAGTGCCTTGGACTGCAAGGAGATCCAACCAGTCCATTCTGAAGGAGATCAGCCCTGGGATTTCTTTGGAAGGAATGATGCTAAAGCTGAAACTCCAGTACTTTGGCCACCTCATGCAAAGAGTTGACTCATTGGAAAAGACTCTGATGCTGGGAGGGATTGGGGGCAGGAGGAGAAGGGGACGACAGAGGATGAGATGGCTGGATGGCGACACTGACTCGATGGACATGAGTCTGAGTGAACTCCGCGAGTTGGTGATGGACAGGGAGGCCTGGCATGCTGCGATTCATGGGGTCACAAAGAGTCGGACACGACTGAGTGACTGATCTGATCTGATCTGATGAAGAAAAAAAAAAAGAAAAAAGAACTCTGACTCATATCTTACACCATAGACAAAAATCAATTGGCGAAAGCTTCACTGGCCTAAACATAAAAGCTAAAACTATAAAGTTTCTGTAAAGAAACTAGGAGAATATCTTCACAACATTTAAGTGAGCAAAGGTTTCGTAGAACACAGGAAGTACTAATCATAAGAGAAACAATGGTAAAAATGGACTTCAACTTAATTAAGCAATTAGCTTCAAAAGATAACTTCCTTTAAAAAGTAAATAAGCAAGACTCAGACTTGGAGAAAATAGTTTTAATACATACACCTGCCTTAGGATTCATATTCAAGTTATATACACATATATACAACTGCTGAAACTCAGTATTTAAAAGATAAATGACACCATTTAAAATCTAAAACTCTAATAAGAACGTAACAAAGAAAAATATCAAATGAAGCACATGAAGAAATGTTCAAGATTAGTCATCAAGAAAATACAAATTAAAACCATGATATAATGTTATACACCCACTAGAATGGTAAAATAAAAGAGATTGGCCATGCCAGATGTTGATGTGGACCCAGTGGGAGTGCAAAATGGTACAAATCACCTTGAAAATCAGTCCAGCAATATCATGAAAGTAAGCCTACACCCACCCCACGACCCAGAAATATCCCTCTTAGATGTTAACCCAAAGAAATGAAAGCATATATACACAGCAAGAGAATATTTACACACACGTCATCAGTAAATAACCGTGCAGAGAGTCCAGATGTTCATCAGTATGAAACAGATAAACTGTGATATAGCCGTACTCCAGAGGTAACGACTACTAACACATTGCAACCTGGATGAACTCTCAAAACATTATGCTGAGCAGAAGAAGCCAAATACAAGCGCGCTGCTGTGTGCGTCCATTCAGTTGAAGTATTGAAGCAGGAAAAACTAATCTCTGCTGGAAAAAAATACGTCTAAAGCTTTTTTCGTATTACCTCCAAGAAAGCCAGTCAGTGTAAAACTCTTAAATGGGCACACACACACACACACACACCCCACAACCTTCTGACAGATGATACCAAACGTGACTTAGCCGTCTCCTTCACTGAGATGCAGAAATTGGATTTTTTCCCCCTGCTTGTACAGAATCCTCTGTACTTAAGAATGCAAACTGTAAATCAATACCCACGTCTTAAAGGTGACATTTCAACAACTGTACATCCTGGAGCCTCTCAGGATCTCAGGATCGTTTTGTTCCTGTCAAATGTCTAACCCTGTGAATAATTTATGGGCAGCCAACTCCGCATCTTGCACTACAGTCTGCAGGGCCTCCCTTTGGTATGTGTGTATCTTCATTCAAATAGTTGGTCATTTGTTCAAAACATTACTGAATACCTACTGTGTGCTGGCACTGGATTGGGCAGTGTGAATGCAGCTGTGGGAATGCCCAGTCTGAACCTGAAACTTACATGGGGAGGGGGAAAGGAGAGACATCAGGTTACAGATTGCACCATACATTTCACTTGTAATGATTGCTTTTTTAAAACATTATTTTTGGCTGCACTAGGGCTTCTCTGCTGTATGTGGGCTTTGTCTCATCGTGGTGCTGGGCTTATTGCCGTGACTCTCTTGTTTGAGAGCACGGACTCAGTAGTTGTGACACACAGGCTTAGTTGCCTCGTGGCAGATGGAATCTTCACAGACCAGGTATTGAACCCATGTACCCTGCACTGACAGATGGATTCTTTACCACTGGACCGCTGGGGAAGTGCATGACTGCTTTCTTAAAAAAGGGAGTTAAACAGTGCAGGCCTCTTATGAGCACATTTGCAAAGTCTTCATCTTGTCTTGGATAGATGGAGAATAAATTAGGAGTTTGAATTAACATATACACACAACTATATGTAAAGTTCCTGATTGGAGAGACTGACTGAGGGGGAAACTGGGTCTTGTTCTGATGGGCGGGGCCATGCTCAGTAAATCTTTAATCCAATTTTCCGTTGATGGGCAGGGCTGTGTTCCCTCCCTGCTGTTTGACCTGAGACCAAACTATGGTGGAGGTAATGAAGATAATGGCGACCTCCTTCAGAAGGTTCCATGACGCACTGCGCACTCAGCGCCCCTGACCCTGCAGCAGGCCACTGCTGACCCCCACCTCTGCCAGAGACTCCTGGACATTGACGGGCAAGTCTGGGACAGTCTCTTGTGGGGCCACTGCTCCTTTCTCCCGGGTCCTGGTGCACGAGGTTTTGTTGGTGCCTTCCAAGAGTCTGTTTCCCAGTCCTGGGGAAGTTCTGGAGGCTCTATGGGGGGGTTAATGACGACCTCCTCAAAGAGGGCTTATGCCATACCCAGGTCTGCTGCACCCAGAACCCCTGTCCCTGCAGCAGGCCACTGCTGACCCGTATGTTCACAGGAAACACTCAAACACTCAAAGGCAGGTCTGGCTCAGTCTCTGTAGGGTCTCCTGGCACACACAAGGTTTTGTATGATCCCTACAAGTGTCTCTGGCAGGTGTGGGGTTTGATTCTAAACGCGATTTCACCCCTCCTACCATCTTGCTGGGGCTTCTCCTTTGCCCTTAGATATGGAGTATCTTTTTTTGGTGGGAGCTAACATTCTCCTGTTGATGGTTGTTCAGCAGAGAGTTGTAATTTTGGAGTTCTCGCAGAAGATGAGCACACGTCCTTCTACTGTACCATCCTGTAGTTCGACCATCACTGATGGTCGCTGTTTTGTAGCAACTGAACTGAACTGATATGTGAAGTTGATAACCAACAGAGCCTATTGTATAGCACAGGGAACTGTACTCAATATCTTATAATAAGCTATAAGGGAAAATAATCTGAAGAAGAATGTGTGTATGTGTGTGTGTGTGTGTGTGTGTGTATGTATCAGTTCAGTTCAGTTGCTCAGTTGTGTGCGACTCTTTATGACCCCGTGGACTGCAGCACGCCAGGCCTCCCTGTCCATCACCAATTCCCGGAGCTTGCTCAAACTCATGTCCATTGAGTTGGTGATGTCTTCCAACCATCTCATCCTCTGTATATCTATCTATCTATATATCTGTATATATCCATATCTAATAGGGCTTCCTGGTGGCTCAGTGGTAAAGAATCTGAGTGCAATGCAGGAGACACAGGAGGCATGAATTCAATCCCTGGGTCGAGAAGCAACCCACTCCAGTATTCTTGCCTGGAGAATCCCATGGACAGAAGACCCTGAAGGGCTACAGTCCATAGGGTCGCAGAGAGTAGGACATGACTGAAGTGATGGAGCACACACACATTCATATATATACACACAGAAACACACACATATACATATATATATATATATAACTGAATGTGCTGTACACCTGAAATTAACACAACACTGTAAACCAATTATATTTCAATTAAGTAAGATAAGGAGGACTTCCTGGAGGAAGAAGCTTTCGAGCTGGGCTACCAGTGAAGTGCAAGAGTTTACATGGAGTGAGCTGAAGTTTCAGGTGACTGAAGTATTGTCAATGGTCCTGATACACAGAAGAGCATGATGTTTTCAAGGTTCCAAGAGAAAGTTTATCCTTGGGAAAAGTAGAGACACAGAGTGAGTCTAGTGAAATTGACAAGGTTTGGAACAAGCAGAACTGTGTTAAGAATCTCTGATTTATCAATAAATAAAATCAGGGATGCTATTAAAGAGAGTTGCACTTTAGACGGATGCAATAGTTGGGTACAGTGTGTAGAATAGCCTGGGGAGTATATGTAAAAGCTGTGGGGAGACCAGTTTGAGGTCAGCACATATACAGCATAGACAAATGCCTCCACTGATGTCCAGTGAAAGACCTGCTCTGAGTTCTGTAGACTACAGAAAAATCTTCGATAGCCGTACTTTGAACAATTAACAAATATACTGGCATTGCTTTTCAGACAGAAGATGGAGATCTGAGAGGCTTACAGGAGAAAAAGTTAAGGAGCCCGTCAAGAAGAGGATGGACAGACCAAAGAAAACAGCCCACAGCAGCAGACACCTGAGATACAGGTGTGTGCCAGATGCTTTTTTCATTTTTATTTGGAGTCTGCAATCAAGAGCTCATTCTAATGATCTCAGAACTCTACCAAATGCTTCAGATTTATGAGAGTTAATGCTGACCTCCATCCTACAAGTCATGGAGTATTACTGAATATTTTTTTACAAAAAAAGAACGGGAAGTTAAGAGAGGGGGAGTACCTTGTGGTTATATAAGCTGTAAGTAGTAGAGGCGGAACTTGAACTCTGGCTCTTCACCACCAGGGTTGGCTCTTCACCACCTCTTCAATTTGTGCTGGTTCTCGTTTGCTCTGTTCCCATTATGATTGAGAACAGTTTCAGGTTTTTCTGTACTTTGTCGCGAATACATAGACCCTGAGGTCTGCAAGCGTCTTAGACGTCAGATGGCCCAGTCCTCTTATGTTACAGGGGAACTGCATGAGCCTTAGGGCTATGCCAGGAGCCACCCAAGGCCCCCAGCAAATGCTGGGCAAATGAGGACAGAACCTGGAGTCTTCCAGCAAACCAGGATCAAACCCTCTAACCAAACTTGTTCAGCTCCTCTGTTGTCTCAGCAGATGGGGGGATTTTGCCATCATAAAGTTTTCCTGAGCCTGTGGCCTTCGTTGGTCAAGGGAGAGGCAGTTCTTACTTGAGGAGGGTATTTTTGAGCTCATCTCTTATACATAATTGCTTAAAGAACCAAACCTATAAAGCATATACATATTCTTTTAAATATTCTTTTTCATTATGGTTTGTCCCAGGATATTAAACTAGTTCCCTGTGCTACACAGTAGGACCTTGTTTATCCACTCTGCGAATAATAGTTTGCTTTTGCTAACCCCAAACTCCCACTCCACCCCACCCCCCGTGGCTCCCCCTTAGCAACCACACTAAGGTTGTCTATGTTTGTGAGTCTGCTTCATAAACAGGTTCATTTCTGCCACAGTTTATATTCCACAAGTAAGTGATGTCGCATGGGACTTGTCTTTCTCTAACTTCCTTCACTTAGAGTGATGGTCTCTAGTTGTGTCCGTGTGGCTGCAGATGGCATCATTTTGTTCTTTTTATGGCTGAGTAGTGTTCCGTCGTATGTCTGTCCCACATGCTCTTTATCCATTCCTCTCTCAGTGGACACTCAGGTTGCTTCCACGTCTTGCTGTTGTGAACAGTGCTGCAGTGAACACTGGGGTGCGTGTGTCTTTTTAAATTGTAGTTTCGTCCAGATATATATGCCTAGGAATGGGATTGTTGGCTCATATGACGTTACATTTTTAGTTTTCTGAGGAAACTTCACACTGTTTTCCATAGTGGCTGCACCAACTTACATTTGGGAGTGGGGAGCAGTTCTTAAGCATTGGTATGTGAGCAAGGTAATCACTATATGATTGATATGAAGCATCAGATGAGTTTGAGAAAAGAGGTACCAGGTCCAGACAATGAGTTTGTCTGGTCCACCCTTCTCCAATGGGAGGAAGAAATGTTACTTAACCTGTATTAAATGTTGAATACTTTAGAACTTGCAGCTGGACTCATTGCTTAATTATTCACAGATTGCTTAGGGCCAAAAGCTGTCTGCTGGGGCAAGAAGGATTATTTGGTTACCTGACACTCCAGTGCCGATAGGAAAACTTCCTTTCACAGCAGCAAAGGAATAGCCCCCATTAGATAGGACCGTGGACTCGTTAAGCTTTCCAGAAGGGAAATTTGCATTATTTAGACTTCAAATTATATATCGGTACTTAAACGTAACTCAGAGTACCTACAAGATATTTGATCGTCTCTAGTCTTGGGTAATTAAATGCAATTAATATGTAGCTACTCCAGATTCTGGAAATTAACAAATCTCTCAGCAATTCTTGTTGGCTAAAGAGGATACAATTGGGAGCAGTCTCTGCTGGGTTGGAGGGACTCAGATTTGGCGAGAGCAAACTCTAGGATTCAAGGGAGACCCTTCATGTTTCCAGTAGAAGATGTGTTGTGAATAGGAGTATTTGGAAAGCTCAGTATCTTCCAGAATGCCAGGGCTTGGTGATTTTAGCATAGTTTTTCACTTTTCAGAGATGCAAACGACCATCTCTGGGTACATCTAAAAAGAAATTCTACCTTCAGTGATGTAATGTAATGGAATTGATTTTATATTTTTAAGATAAAGAACATTAACTTTTCCCACCAGAAGGAAATCTCTGCAGGCTGATTTTACTACAACTCTGTCATAAACTCTCCTCTCTGATGAACAGGTATTTTCTAATTTCTGGCCCATCAATCTGTCTTCTCAACCCCTGGAGAGGCACGGAGCTCTTTCTCCTTCCTGCTGGATTAGTGCTATGACTGTCCCTGACTTTCTGCCACCATGGAAAAACTCACTCAGAGCTGTGGCCAGCAAACAAAATCACACAGGTGTTTATTAAAAAAAAAAAAAGTGATTCAATGAGTAGATTGGGGTTAAGCTCTGAAAAGTTTTAAATTTCATCTCCACTGTTTGCTGTTTGTGCAGCCTGGGACAAGTGAAGTGACTTCTCTGAATCTCAGTTTCCTTGTGGACATAACATTTGGCAGGTCATCATGATGACAGCGTAAGATCCCTCTACTCTTGTATCTTGCAGTCTCTGGAACAAGGCAAATCCCGTAATTATTCTCTCTCTGTTAAAAAATGATACCAATCCCATATATCATTTTGTAAATCCAGAATCACTCACCTTATTTCAAAAAGGACACTGAGAAGACTTAAAAGGAAAGACAGACAGGACTGAGAGTTGAGCAAGGTTCTGAGCAAAAACAGGAGACAACCAACAGTAACAGGGGATTTGCCATAATCGTTCCTGAAGATCTTTCCTGAGTACAGCGGGACTCTTGCACAATGGCTAGCCGTGAATTTGACAAACAGAATGATTATTTTGGTCTGTGGTAGGTCAGAGAACAATGGTAGACCAGAAGGTCATGGAAAGGATTTAAGTTGGGTAAATCTTTCAACCCCTCCTGACAGTTCTAGTGGAGTCAGCCTTGATAGAAACTGCCAATGTTAACTTCTGGGTTTCCAAGGACCCCACACAAGTCGACCCTTTGAGTGTTAACAGGCATTGTTGTGTTTGCTCTGGATGCAGTAATAAGTGCAAAGAGAATGAGACCTTCCCTAGATTCTTAGACATGATTTCTTGGATTTCACTGAATTGAGGAATGAGGTTTCTTACTGAGGCTGCAAGACTAGATGATGAGCTCATAGCCCCTGTTTGGTAGCTGCTGTAGGCAGGAAACCAAAGCCAGGCTTTCAGCTTCCATCTAACACATTCAGAAGAGCAAGCTCGTGGTCACAATACCTGTGTGTGTGTGTGTGTGCGCTCAATTGTGTCATGACCCCATGGACTTTAGCGCACCAGGCTCCTCTCCATGCGGTTTTTCAGGAAAAAATACTGGAGTGGGTTGCCATTTCCTACTCCAGGGTATCTTGCTGACCTAGGGACCCAACTGGAGTCTCGTGCATTGGCAGGTGGGTTCTTTACCACTGTGCCATCTGGGAAACCGTCATAAGATATATTTTGCACTTTCAGAGTGTGTGAGCCTTTTGCTCTGATTGCCTTCCACTGGTCCCCAAGCACACCCTCAAAATTCCTGCCGTCAGCCACACTCATTCATGGTGATAGATATGGATAGGATCTCAGGGAGGCTTGCAGCTTTTTATTTGATGATGAAGAAGAAAGAGTATTGTGTGTGAATCAGCCTGTCTCCCATAGCCCCATGGTATCAAGATGAAGAAATGTCATCAAGAAAATCAAGGCTAAACACAGGAGTGAAAATGCCCAGTAGTAGATCTGAAGAGGGAGTTCTGCTGTTTAAAATAATGATAGTACCAAGAGTTGGACTATTTAGAGCAATCCCCTGCTGCCCCGCTATCTCTTGGAATACGTTCCAAGAGCCCCAGTGGCGCCTGGCACTGTGGATGGTGCAGAACCCTGCATACACCGTGCCTTTTCCTGTACTTCTGTAGCTGTGACAAAGCTCTTATTTAATCAGTTACCTTTAACCTGGGGTATTGAGATTCTGCCTTGTCATTCATAACAATGTGTAGAAGTTTCCTTTGGGCTCTCTTACCCTCCCCAACCCATGACACACTAACCACTAGAGATGACTCCTGCTTACCCTGAATGGAGAGAACACTTCTTTAGCACAGGATTTCCTTGGGATTTTGGAATTTATGGTTCAAGCCCCTGCTCTTTGTAGGCTCTGAGGACCCTCCACTTTTTCAGTCCAGGGGGCTCTTTCCACTCACCCTCTGGAACGAGAACTGGCTTGGGGGTCAGCTCCAAAACAGGGGGCCTGAACTCCTAACCAGAGCACCCTCCCCCTCAGGCCCTAACCCAGCAGCAGTTCACACCGCTCGTTCTTTGAGTTCTTCCTCCTCTTTCCATGACCAGACTTTAAACTTATGGAGTCACAACTTTCATCTCTGCATCCCCAGCAGTTTTCCTAGTATACTGCATTCAGAAGGTACACCATAAATGTCAGATGTTGTAACAAGGAATGGGAGATGGCTCAGTCAGCATGAAACCAGAGGGCAAATACAGGGGCCTCTGACAGGCCCACCCAAGGGGTCTTTCCACTGGGGTAACCACAGCCAGAACTGGAAGAGATGCTTCTCCAGCACCTCCCCAGCCAGGATGGGCTCCTCACTGTGTTTCCAGAACCACACTCTCCCAGGACTTAGGAGAACACTGATGTCGCAGAGGAGATGGAGCTCAAACTGGGAGATGGAGGCATTTTCTCAGAGAAGAGCCAGGCATCAATCAATCCCCTAGACTCCCAAGTGTGCTTTCTAGGTCAAGACTTGAGAAAAAGCCCAGCCTCCTCTTTCTTCATGCCTTGCACTCAACTCCTGTGACCCAACGGCCCATCTTAGGCTGCCCAGCTGGCCACTTGTTGGTGCAGTCCTTAGACCCCCAGGGCTCCACTAAGGAGTCTGTGTGCCCATGTCTCCAAGAGGCCACCTCCTGCCAATTTGGGAAACAGGCAGAATAAGGTTTTTACCTCCCCACGCCTTCCTCTCCTGCTGCATCTGATACTGCCTTACATACAGATTGTCAAAAACACATCTGTCTCCTTTCTCAATGGATGTGGTGGGAATGACTGTTTGCTATCCAGGATCCTGGGAACACTTGGCTCTTCTGTTGGGATATAATCCCCCAGGTTACATCACGGCGACGATGTAACAGTTTGGGGACTGGGTTCTGCCTCCCCTGTAAGGCCCTTGAGGTCGCAAGCCAGGTCTTTTCATCACCATACTGATAGGAATCTAGCACCAGAGGCTTACGCGTATTTGGCAGTTGGTACATATTTATGAAAAGAAATGGGATGAAACGATCTGGAATGAATAGATTCATTAAATGAGGCGTGATCCAGCCTACCAGCCATCTGCAAAAGAATGTAGCTATTTAACAAGCATTTAAAGTATCTTTGATTCCTTCAGTTGGTCTCGATAATCATCTGCTTTGGGTAAATGGAAGCATAAGAAATGAAGAAGTACGTCAGAATCTCCGTGAACCACGGTGTACTCCCTAGAGTGGCCGAGGAGAAAGAGAATGACAGCGTCAAGTGGCGGAGTGGGCATGAAGCACCCTGAACTCCCGCACGTCATTGGAGGCAGAATAAAACTGCAGAAAACTGTTTAACAGCTTCTCAAAGAAGCTAAACACACATCTACCTAATGACCCAGAAAGTCTACACCTAGACGTTTAATGAAGAGAAATGAAGGCATGAATCTACGAAGAACCTTGTCTGAGAAGATTCACAGCGACTTTACTCATGAGAGCCGCCGACTGGAAAATGATGGGACGTCCACTGATAGGAAAAATGGATAAACGAACTGATATATTTGAAATTGAATATTATTCAGCAAAAAAAAAAAAGAGAGAGAGAGAAAGATAAACTGCAAAATACACAGAAGCACGGATGAGTCAGGGAAATAATACACTGAGCCAAAGAAGTCAGACGCAAAAGCCCAAACTGTACATACGGTTCTTCTTGCTTGAAATTCTAGAATATGCAGAACCATGCTACGGTGGTGGGAATCAGACCGGAGGCTGCTTCTGAGGTGAAGAATCGACTGGAAGGTGGCGCAAGGGGCCTTTCTGTGGTGATGGGAACATTGTGCGTCCTGGTTAGAGGCAGCGAGGTCACACAAGCACGTGTTTTCTTCACAGCACAGCCACCAGTGCACTGAAGAGCATGTTGCTGTGTGTGAACTTATAATTCAGCTGCAGAAAATCATTTGGGATGCATTGTTTGTCAAGTCTTAGACAAAGGAAAGCCTCGAGTTGGGGAGCAGAAAGCAGCCTGGGGAAGTCATGTGGTCCCACCCCTTGTGTAGATGGAAAGCCCCAAAGGAGAAGTGATGTGCTCACAGTCACTGAGACTTCGTAGCAGAAGCAGGACAAGAACACAAGACTCTTCCTGGCAGGAGAGTTGGAGCCATTTCCTGGGAATGTTGACAATCACGTCTGCCCTGCACTCTCCTGGCTTTAAATGATCAGTTAATTGGGCCCTGAACTCCGGTCAGCCTAGCTTACCCATCTGCCCTGGGCCCCTTCACAGCCTTTCTGACAGTCCTTCACCTAGGTGGATGATTTCCGAGGCCCTGTCTCCATGAAGGCCAGTGTGGAGCGAGGGTAGCTATTAATAGGAAAAACCAGAGTTGCATTGTCTCTGAATATAGGAACTCTGGTTTCTCTGTCCTTCTTAGGTGGTTGGAGCATCTCTAAAAGAGATTCAACAGTTCTGAGGACAGGCAGAGGAAACTAACAGCCAGGAATCAGGAAAAACATCCTTGGGTCAGATTCAGGAGAAATCCACACGTCTACAGACAGAGGTCATTGAGTCAAGGAGAAGAGGGAGTGAGGAGTGAACCCCCCGGTTACCCTGTGTGGGCCCTGCACACCGGGCTGGAGGTCCTCCTCACTCGCCAGACTCAGGACCCTGCTGGTGCCTTCCACTTCCACCGCTGGCTCTCTGCCCTTTACTGTAACCAGGCATCACTTGGATTCCCGGGAGGACAGCGGAGAGGGTCCACGAGGGTACGTGGTCTCCAGACCCATCCCTCCTGAAGAAGACAGAGAAGGGGCCTTACTAAACCACAGCACAACCCTGAGACGAAACCTGAATCCTGAGTCTTAAACACACCAGGACAGGATGCTCGCTGCAGAATCTGGCTACACTGCGTATCAACTTAGACGGAAGGCCTCTGGCAGCTGGCTGACGTTGCTCCTCAACTGCTCCTTGTTCAGCCCAGGCGTCCTCAGCAGGGCATCTTCTCCAAGGACCTCTGTCCATCCACTGTTACCAGACATGGCAATCATGGAAGGTGGCCGTGAGTCACCAGCTAAAGGTTCTCTCTCTTGGAGACAGGAGAGCTAGCTAACAGCCTTGCAAAACTTCTCTGCAGCCTTTTAGGGGCCATCTCTTATTTCAATACCAGGTATTCCGTAGATGCTTTAAAAACAAACAAACGGACATACTGATTGGGTAAAGAATGAGTGAACGTTTGCTTTCTGAAATCTGCGGCTTCTCATCTCCACGTATCCTGGAGGGAGGAACCAGCTGGAGCTTCGGGACCCACTCAGTCTGCTATTGAAGGTTTTGAGTCGCTTTGCTGTGATGCGCTTGGACGTAGCACGGAACTTGTCTGAGCCTCAGCTTGCTCAAGTTCTATTAATATGTGGGGAAAATAATAATATTTAAAGCAGGGGTTTTTTAGCCTGGAGCCCAGGGCTCCTTAAGGAGTCCTTAAAATTGAATGTCATTTTGGGGCACATATGTATTTTTATGAAGAGAAGAGTTTTAGATTTCATCAGATTCTTTAACTAGGTCAGTGACTACTTAAAAAAAAAAAAAAAAGAAAAGCAAGAAACCACTCAGCTTAGACTCTTTCACAGAGATAGAGATAACATTGACGAAGTGCCTGAGAACGCCGGCTCCACTCGTTTCTGTACCAACCCCAGCTGGGTGGAGGGAGCCAACCCTTGTGTGTCTGCTGCCCTCCAGATACATCACCTTTTTAGCAACCAGCCAGCACATCGTAGGCAAATCCTTTCCTCACTCTGGCCTCGGTTGGAAAAGTCAGACTCGGTGTTCACCCAGACCTCGCAAGTGTTAATATCCTCACTGTCTGCAGAAGGACCCACGTGATTAACTCTGTACCTCATTCTCCAGAGGGTGAAGGAGAGCGGTCTCTGCCTTTTAGCTCCAAGAATGTCTGTCGATGAATGGACGTTAATTTTCGTGCAGAGACGATCAGGAGTCTGGGAAGAGGGTGGGAAGATGTTCTCAGGACCCTGCGAGGAACAGAATAGATGGCGACCTTCAGGCTGGTTCATTGGTTGGGATGGTGGGGTCATGGTGCCAAGGTTTGAGAGGAACAAATGGGCTCAGAGGCAGAGTGCAGGTGGGGTCACGACTTCTCTGCTCGCTTCCAATCTCTCAATCAGCTGCAGAAAGGAAACCGAGATAATCTCTAATGTTAGGAGGACATGAATTTTTTTGCATAAATTTAAGATGAAAAGAACCTCACCGGGGCTCTTCCTCTCTGGCTTGCTTCCAGGGGCTCTTGAAGCTGTCTCCTGAGAAAAATGCCCTAGGTTAGGGCAGCCTTTGAAATGCACTCTTTAGATGGCTTTCGGGAGGGAAGATGGGTGAACTCACTGCCCCCCACCCCTCGCCTGGTGTGAAGGCATCCATGGGAGAGGCACAGAGAAGCTGGTCACCCTGGTTAGGTTAGTTCTCACATGGATGCTTTAGGGGCTTCCCAGGTGGCTCTGGTGGTAAAGAACCCGCCTGAAAATGCAGAAGATGTAAGAGATGTGGGTTCGATCCCTGGGTCATGAAGATCCCCTGCAGGAGGGCATGGCAACCTACTCTAGTATTCTTGCCTGGAGAATCCCATAGACAGAGGAGCCTGGTGGGCTACAGTCCATGGGATTGCAAAGAGTCGGACACGACATGCAGGCACGCACGCAGGGATTCGTTGGTTGTCTCCAAGCGTATGCTGAGTGATAGTGTTGAACAGAATACGTTAGATGGGAAATTGCGACGCTGGCTAGGTAAACGGGGGAGACGGCGCACTTTCCGGATGCTGGGCGTCTCTGCCCTTTGTGTGAACTGGATGCCTCTGTGTTGCAGATACCTTAATGTCATGTTCGAGTATGACCTATTAATGTCTTTCATCCAGCTTAAAACACATTTAGTAATTTGTCAACACAGTGAATTTCCTGGATGGCGGAGCTCCCTGGGGAGGCAAGGGCTGGGCCAGGTTCTTTGCCATCCAAGTGGGTCATGGGATAGATTGTCTCCTGGAGGGGAACCCCACCCCAGGGAGCTGCTCGACCTGGGAATGTGGGAAGCCCTGGGTGCTAGCATGCTGATGGAGTGAGGGGTGGGAATTGCCCCACTATGCGGAGTGCTCTCGAGACAGGACTCAGCCCTGGTGCTGCCCTCCAGGAGCTCGCAGTCTAGCGCGGGAAGCAGAGGACCCTCATCTACAGTGTGACTGTTGCTGAGCAGTCGCTGAGTCAGGTCTGACTCTTTGCAGTGTGTTAGGTGCTGCGAACAACACCCACAAAATCCCTCCACATCCTGGAGGAAGGAACAGTAAACTGAATAAATGTGGAGCACTAGACAGGAAGGTGGAGAGAAATCGGAGGGGTGAGTGGGAGACACGGGGGCAGAGGGCAGGTGCAGAGGATGGGCAGGGGAAGCCCTGAGGAGAAGGTGACCTTTGCGTCCACGGGCGGCGGAAGCCTGCAGGAAGGGTGTCCAGGTGAGGGGAACAGAGCGCCAGGACCCTGGGTGAGAGGAGGCCTGCAGGAGGGGCAGTGCCTCCCCGGCCCCCACCAGGCATGTGCGGAAGACGGGAGCGACTGAGGTTTCCGCCCCAGGTGGACCCTGACCCACTGGTGTATCTGAATTAATAGAAATCTCCGTGTGTCCGGTGTTTCCTAACCCCCAACCCACTGCCCATAGCTCTAACCGTCTATGCCATAAATTAGTATATTCCTGTGGTAGTGAGAACAGAGGCCCCCCAAAGGTGGGCACATTCTATACCAAGTCCTTGGGAGCATGGAATCCTACATAGCAAAAGAGACTTTGCCGATGTGGTAATGTTAAGGGTCTGCGCAGGGAGATTATCAGGGATTATGCAGGTGGGGCCGTCATAACCACCACGGTCCTTCCAGGCGAGGGACAAAGAAGACGGGACAGAGGAGGCAGAGGTCACAGTGACACAGAGGAGCAAGCCATGAAGTGCAGCAGCCTCTAGCAACCGGATAAAGGAGGACTGGGTTCTCCCCAGGTGCCCTTGGAACCCACACAGCCCGGCCAGCACCTTGATTTTAGCCCCCCACCCCTGCCCCACTGAGACCCATTTTGAACTTCTGGCCTCTAGATCTGGAGGATAATAAGTTTGTGTTGTTTTAATGTTGCTAAGTTTGTGGTTAGTGATTGTATAGGCAAAAGAAACCTAAAACAATTTCAAAATTATTTTCTTTAATAAAAAGTAAAGTGCAAGGCCCCTTTCCAGTTATTTGCAAATAATAGTTCATTGTTTAATCTCCATAAAGATTCCTCAAAGTAGGTGCTGTTAGTATCTCCGTTTTGCAGTTGAGGTCTTTCAAGCACAGAGGGGTTAAGTAACCTGCCTGGCATCACACAGCTCCAAGAGACACAAGCAGGGTTTGAACCCAGGCCATCTGCTCCAGGGGTTAACACATTTCTGCTCCGATTGATTTTCTCGCACTGGCGTCAGTGATCCCAGCGAGGCCCTTGCCTTTCTCGGAACAGACCATCGTCTCCGCTCTTGGGTGCTCTCAGCTCAAGTGGACATCGCAGCGGCGGGCCCACGGACAGTGCTCAGAAAGGACCTCGGAAACTGCTAAACCGCTAAATCGAAACAGACTCGGTTTCTGTTTCTGAGGGAAAATACAGAGATAATCAGTCTTTTATTTTAATTTTATAATGTGACCCAATACTCTTTATAGAGATACAATTCATAAAATGCGCAAATCTTTTAAAATGTGCCACGCAGTGGCTTCTAGTATATTCTCAAGGCTGTACAACTGTCACCACTGACTGGTTTAGGAAGTCTTCATCATCCCTCAGAAGAAGTTCCGTACCTGGAAGCAGTCATTTCCCCTTCCCCCCACCCCAGCCCCAGAACCACTAGCCTGTTTTCTCTCTCTCTGCGAATTTGCCCTGGAGAAGGAAATGGTAACCCACAGCAGGATTCTTACCTGGGAAATCCCGTGGACAGAGGAGCCTGGTGGCCTATAGTCCACGGGGCCCCAAGAGTCAGAAAAGACTTAGCGACTAAACCACCGCACCATGAATTTGCTGATTCTGGACATTTTACAGGATATAAATGCAGTCGTTGCAAATGTGATGTCCTTCATTTAACATGATGTTTTCACGACTCATCCACATCATAGCTTGCATCAGGACTTCATTCTTTTCTTCATGGCTGAATAATATTCCTTCTTGTGGACATTATATAGGCGTATGGGTTGTGTCCACCTTTAGGCGATTATGAATGACCCTTCCATGGATATTCCTGTCCTCTGTTTCCTCGTGCCTAAATTAGAAAGGACAGCCAGACAGGACCCAGTAGCTTCCAGAACCCTGTTTGCAGAACCCTGCAGGGAAGTTGCTGTTCTCACAGCCATGGCTCTCCAGTGAGATGCTGAGACCCCCCAGAAACGAACCATCAGCGTCAAGGGTCAGCAGGCCCCCTGGAGGGCCTGCAGTGTTCCCTGTCCTGACGGGGGCTGGAGGAGATCCCCAAGCAGTTGTCTCTACCATGTGTCTCCCCCACATGCCATGCCTTCCCCTCCTGGGCCTCAGTTTCCCCATCTTTAGAGGAAGCTCTTCACAAATGGGGATGCCGATACAAGAAGATGGAGCAACTCCAAGCTAATGTGCTGTTGTGGTTATGTTTTTCCACTGGACCCCCTGAAATACACCATGCTGTACTGATTTATGGTGTGCAGGTTAGATGGATTGCATCCGCTGAACAGAATACAGTTACCTTTTAAATGTAATATGGTATGTAATTATTTATAACGGAATGTTTTCAACATACTCTCTGAATAGAATCATGCTTTTGAGGATCAGTTGGAGGAAAGAAAAACAGTTCCACCCCAAAGCTCCCATAACCAAAAGCCATGGATACCTGCTCTTGTCAATAACAAAGAAAATCTACTGAAAACCTTCCACACGATAAGGAGGGGACTGCATCGCGAGGTCCCATTTGGGTCTACCAACCCTGACTCTAAGACCAGCCCTGACTCCAAGGAGGCTTGTACCCCCGTCATGAGTGTGAAGCCAGGAGTGCCAGGGGTGTGACCACATCTCTCCCTTGTCCCAGTATGTCCCGGGGGGCATGTCAGCCAGCAGCATCACCAGGAACAGGAATACAGTAGCCCCCATTACAGTGATACATGAGTAAGTGCTGTTTCCATTCCAAATACAGCGGCAGGAACCAGCGAGGCAGTGGCCTTCTCCTGCCCCATGCAAGTTAAAAATATAGCCTGCCTCTGTGCACACTCCCGTCTTAGCCCTGCACATTTAAAAATACACCCGTCAGTGGCTCTGCATTTGAAAATGTATTTTGCATCTGATAATTATGATGCATTTAAAGGGCAAAATTAGAAAGCGCAGAATTAGGCTGGCAGGCTTAATTAGCCCATTCTTTTCTCTAATGGGTGAAATTTGGGCAACTGTCTGCTCAAGGGGCACAAAGACCCCTAATGGGGCTGGTGGAAATTCACCCGCTCCTCTGCCAACCCCATCCCTCAGCGAGCCGGGTGGGGGATTCACTATGCACTGAGAAACATGAGCCCCTCGAAGCAAGAAGACCGCCCCCTCTTGTCCTCAGGAAAACCACGTGAGTGCGATTACAAAGTCATCTATCAACAGATACTAGAGGGCCGTGCTGGGGCTTCCCAGAGGCCTGGTGCAACCAAGGTGGTGACGGGATTGTCTGTAGAGGCAGCTTGAGGTGTTCCCTCCTGAAGACACGTCTCCCCTCCAGCCCTGGCCCTGCTCAGCAACTATTGAATGCCTTCCTCTGCTCCCACGGGGGGCTGGCCACTGCTCCCAGGTTCCTGAGCTATTCTCGGATGGCTCAGGGAGCTGGCCAGGACCGGTTTGGAAACTTCTAAGGACCTTCCAAAGGCCGCACGCCTGGATTTTCTGCAACCTGATTCCACATTCCTAATAAAGTTATCTCGATGGCCACGCCGAGCCTTCCCTGCACCCAAACGGGTGGATCCGTCCCCGGCCTTGGAGAGGGGAGTTTTCTCTCTCGCAGTCCCATAGCCCTTCACAAGCCGGGACAGGCCCCGAGTGGAGGCGAAGTGAGCCCAGGTATGAGTCATCCTGATGAATCAGATGTGTCCTGACTTTTTTTTTTTTTTTGAAAGCTGCGTGTTTCTTCAAACCAGAGACTGTGTTGTTCTTTTTTTGCAGCCAGATCCAGAAACTCTCTGAGAAAGAGGCTCTCCTCTGCAGTGCCCAGCACACACAACCCAGAATGGCCCGTCCCTGCTCAGGCCACCTGGAATTTTCTGAAACAATCTGTGGGGTGGCCGCAGAGCTGTGGAAGGGGCCTGAGACCTGAGGCGGAACCCAGACCCTGGAGGCATGCTTGGTCTCAGGCAAGACATTTTGCCTCTCTGAGCTGAAACCTCAAACATGTAGAATTGCTGTAAAAACGCACTTGTTGAAGAGAACAATGTGCTGCCTATCCCCCACGCTAGAGACATTCGACACTGTTCCGGGACATGTTTAATTGTCACAAGTACCATCTTTACCAGCCTCTATGTGGCATGACACTACAGGAAAATCCTTTGGGTTGCTAACAATCAGTCAAAATTCAGGATTTTGTTTTCAAAGTTTCATAATCTTTATAAAGAAAATGTGGATAACCCCAAAGTACAGAGAGAAGTGGGGGACAGAACAGGGAAACCATGTCCTTGCCATATTCCTACAGTCAACGTTCTTTTTTTAAAATCTAGTTAACGTGTCTTCAGGACCATTTTTGGCCATTTCCTTCCCAAGAGCCAAAACGGGGAGCAGGAGGGGGGCAAGAATAGGTTGCTTAAAAAAGTATTAAGTATTTCAGTTTCTAAAGCCTAGTAATTGGAATTTCTTCAGCCCTGAGCAGAATGGCTTTACCCAGAGTCCAGTCGGATGACAAAATGGTAGAGTCCGCCAGGACTGTGGCGAGAGAGAGAGAGAAACATACCTGGCAGACCCCTTGCAAGGGTGAGAAAAATCAGGAAGGTCTGAGTAGGGATATCCTGGAGCCTCTTAACTCCTGGCAAAAACACCTTCACTCTGCAGAGTACAAGACTCTCTTAACCCCTTGTATATGCAACACAAGAAAGTGGCGGTGGTTGTTCGGTCACTAACTTGTATCCGACTCTTGGTGACCTGCATGGACTGCAGTATGCCAGGCCTCCCTGTCCTGTGCTGTCTCCCAGAATTTGTTCAAACTTGGGTCCACTGAGTCGGTGATGCCTTCCAACTATCTCATCCTCTGCCACCCCCTCTTCCTCCTGCCCTCAGTCTTTCCCAGCATCAGGGTCTTTTTCCAATGAGTGGACTCTTTGTATCAGGTGGCCAAAGTCTTGGAGCTTCAGCTTCAGCATCAGCCCTTCAGAGGAAAGGACAAATAATACTCCGGGCGTCTCTACAGGAGAAAGAAGAAACGAGCCGAACTCTGCCACCCTGGGATAAACAGGGCCCGGGCGGTGCTGAAAAGCCTTCCACCCGCCAGGTTTTTAGGGTGCTTGATTTACCATTCAAGTGAGCACAGCTGCGGAGAGGGGACCCGGCTCAGAGCCAAGAAGGGGAGAGAAGGGGAGCGCCTGGGACACGGAGGGAGAGGATTGTTTGCAGACTAGACTATTAAATTGACTTGGAAATAGTGTGGCGCATGCCTCCCTGCGTAAAATAGTTGTCTATTTCAGATGGAGGACCACAAGCTCCCGGATAGAGCCCTTGAGTGCTGTTTACGCAGGGCGCTAATTGCAGTCACGGAGCCCACCCAGAGTCGTCACTGCGCTTGGGTCCACTTTTCCCTTGCACGCTTCCTCGGTAGCAGCCCTATTTGCGGATCTTCCTCTTGGCCCCAACAATGAGCATAAATGGGAAACGTGTAATTATTCATTTTATCGCTATTGATGCAGCCGACGCCGAGTAGCCATGGCTCTTGGACAGCGAGGACGCTGTCCAAGTAGAGTGGGTCTATCTGGAGTCAGGATGAGCTTCTCTTGGGACAGGATCTGAGCTTCACCATCACCAGAGTCCTGCCTACAGCCCTTCTGGAAGCCTTGGTTTGGGGTCAAGTTCACGTTGCATGGGAGGTGGCAGCATTGGTCCCCGGTAGGTCTCCCTTTTACTCTGGTTAGCAGCAGGAGTAATAGCCCATGCACGTCCCTTAAACAGGGTGCATGGCTTGGTGAAATGCTCCTGTCGCTGACCATTGTCACCATCAGCCAGACACTGGGTGGTGACCATCACCTTGAGGGTATCCAGTTGGAACTGGCACATTGGTGCCTCTTGGCCAACCTCCTCTACCCTTTATCATGCCTTTAGCCCCTTAAGCTGCCATGCAGATCCCATTTAAGCACAAGAACCAGTTTCTCCCCACCTGAGAACTTGGCTCCACTGTCCATTTCCTGTGACTGCCCTAACAGTTCGCCCTGAACGTAGGGGCTCAAAGCAGCTCACATCTTGTCTGTAACAGCTCTGGAGGCCAGAATTTGCGTCAAGAGTCTTGCTAGGCTACTGACAAGGTGTTGGCAGGGCTGCGTTCCTCCTCGAAGCGCTAGGAGAGAAGCTGGGTCTTGGCTTTTCCAGCTGCTCGAAGCTCCCCACGTGCCAGCCAGGAGTGGCGTGCCGCGTCCTTCTTCCATCACCTCACCTCATCCCTCTTTTGCCTTCCCTTGCACTTTTAAGAACACAGGTGATTACGGGGGACCCACCCTTATAATCCAGGGTACTCTCCCTATCTTAACATCAGCTAATTAGCAACCTTAATTCCACACGCAACTTTAATTGGCTTTTGCTGTGTAATCTAACAAGCACAGATTCTGGGGAGCAGGACTTCTTTGGGGGCCATTGTCTGCCTACTATTGTTCTTGTTCTGATGGTCTGTGTCTCACCCCCTCCGCTTGGTGCTTATGCAACTCACCTCACAGGTAGCATCCTTGTGTGATCATCTTGGATTCTGGAACTTTCCTGCTCATAGCTCAAACACACTCAAACACCCATGTACACGCATACACACACCATCCACCCCAGCCTTCTGGGATGGACCAGAACTAGAATCCAAGCTCTGTGAGGACAATTTGGGGCAGTATTTCTGAGTGCTTAGAGCACTTGGTGTATTGGAAGCACTCAAATGATTCTTGGAAAAAAATCAATCAGAAGAGTGAGTCCCACCCCAGGAATGGCGTAACGACGTAATGCCTGGGCCCTGAAGTCAGATCCAGGGTTCATTTCTTGCTTTGATACTTAAGAGTCTCTGGAGACCTCCATCTCTAAAGTGAAGATACAGACCCCATTCTAACCGGGCTGCTGTGAGGATGAGACCGTGTTTAGTCAATGGCCTGGGCCGTAAAAATGCTGAAAGAGCTGAGGCCAATGCTGTCTTCATCGCTCTAGCCGTCACCATCTCGGAAAACAGTCATGGAGGCGAGTAAGCACCTCAAATGTTAGAGGAGAGGTAGGGGGATGTGTTTGCACTCCTGTTTGGGATACAGAGTTCAGTTCAGTGCAGTTCAGTCGCTCAGTCGAGTCTGACTCTTTGCGACCCCATGAACTGCAGCATGCCAGGCCTCCCTGTCCATCACCAGCTCCCAGAATTCACTCAAACTCATGCCCATTGAGTCAGTGATGCCATCCAACCATCTCATCTTCTGTTGTCCCCTCCTCCTCCCGCCTTCAATCTTTCCCAGCATCACGGTCTTTTCCAGTGAGTCAATTCTTACATCAGGTGGCCAGAGTATTGGAGTTTTAGCTTCAGCATCAGTCCTTTCGATGAATATTCAGGACTGATCTCCTTTAGGATGGACTGGTTGGACCTTCTTGCAGTCCAAGGGACTCTCAAGAGTCTTCTCCAACACCACAGCTCAAAAGCATCAATTCTTCAGCACTCAGCTTTCTTTATAGTCCAACTCTCACATCTATACATGATTACTGGAAAAACCAAGGCCTTGACTAGACTCTCACCACTCCCAGGAGACAGAGTAGGAAATGGTCGGTTCTAAGGGCCACCTCCAGGAGGCTTCACAGATATGTGAACACTTGGGCGGAATCTGATCCAATGGGGAGACATCAGAAAGGTGGGAGCGGGGAGAGGCGTTCCAGGAGAGGGACCAGCATGGGCCAAGGTCAGAGGCCGGAGCTCCTGGCCTGTGCAGGGAACTGCGGGTGATGAGTGGTGGGGGAGGGGAGGGGGGTACCAGGCTGGCGAGGGGGCTGACACAGGGGTGGGGTTGGGGGACTTGTGAGCCGGCAGGCCCTGCGTGCCGTGCTACGTTCTGACGTCTTGAGCTAGCCGTGGCTAGGCTGGGATAGGCACTCATACACTCACCGCTACAATCCCGTGCTTTCTCTCTCATCCACTCACCCACAGGGACACGCATATTAGAAACGCACACAGTGGTCACACAAAGGATGCAGGCACACCCGCTTCACACACTCACTGGATGCACAAACGACACACATACTGGGAGGGTGGATGCATTCGGGGCCCACGGCTTGTGGACCAGCACACTCTCAGTCCATGCACACACAGGACACGGGCCCCCAAAATGCACCACAGATCATGCGGCCCAATGCACATGCACTCAGAGGACACACGTGGCAGCCTGCATGGCCACATGCACACACTGGCCACACACACGGGCACATGAAGAAGGCACACTCCCTAACCGTGTGTTCACCTAGGACGCTGGCCTTGCACGGCCTCCCACACACTTATTAAATAGGTCTGTGCTCAAAACAGGCTTCCCAGGTGGCTCAGTGGTGAGGAATCTGCCTGCCAATTCAGGACCCGCAGGAAATGCAGGTTCGGTCCTTGGGTTGGGAAGATTCCCTGGAGAAGGAAATGGCAACCCATTCCAGTATTCTTGCCTGGAGAATTCCATGGACAGAGGAGCCTGGTGGGCTACAGTCCATGGGGTTGCAAAGAATCAGACACGACTGAAGTGACTGAGCACACAAGCACGCGCTCAAAACAAATACACACACATACTGAAAGTAGACATGCACTGTTTAAACACACAGACACATTTTGACTGTGCACACGCAGACCCTTCATTTCTTTCTGGAATGTGTCTGGGTTCCAAGGCAGGCAGCCCTTGCTTGGCCTGAGGGAGGCTCTGAATACCCTCCCAGCCCCGGCAGGCAGAGCAGCTCCGAGACCTGTTTCGGATTACACGGTTTACACGCACCTCTCTCCCCCACTGCCGGGAGTGAGGGCGCGGCAGAAAAAAAACACTGGGGCGAACCCCAGATCCCATCTTGCTGCCACCCCAGCCCCCTGAAGCCTCTGCAGCTTGTGACAGCGGGACGTCTTCCAAAAGCACTGCTGGGTCTTTTGCAAGAGTTCCCCACGTGTGACTCCCCACCCGGCCCTCCCCTCCACACGGAGCTGGCAGGGGGCCAGGCCCCCGGGGGGTGGGGGGCAGAGCGCAGCACCTCCCAGCACCGTGGGCGCCCTCATCAGCTGCACTCCCCGGGGCCCTGTTTGGGTGATGAGCCAGCCAGCTCTTGAGCTCTGCAGAGAGGAGTCCTGCTCAGCATCTGCCAGGTCTCTCCGGGGCCAAACACAGCTCCCCCCAACTCCCGTGCTGCTCCGCAAATTGGGTCCCAGTGAGCTGGAACCTTGTGCCTTCGCCTGAAGTTCTGACAAGTTGTAGTTTCCTGGTGGCAGCCAACACGGGGCTGCGTCCTCTTTGTGGGTTAACAAGTGGAAGACTCACCCGGGCCTGCCACCCCCATCCCAGTTCACTTGCCCCACTCCGAGAGCTGATGAACCAGATCATGCCTCGCACTGAGTGCAAGGCCTCCTCCTTGGGAACCACCCAGTACCCTCAATCAGAGTGAGCATCAGCACACAGTGCCCAAGCCCAAAGCAGTGGCCACATTCGTACAGGCTCGCAGAGGGACCTCAGGGATGGAACTCAGATATTATCCACAGCCCTCGCATCTAGGAAGTTAGCGTGAATCAGTCCTAAACCCGAACCGACAGATAGCTGAGAATCCAGGGTTGCCCTCACCTTTGCTGTGAATTCCCCCAACAACCATGTCTTTATATTTCTCCCGGCTTCCCTGGTGGCTCACACAGTAAAGAATCTCCCTGCAAAGCGGGAGATCTGGGTTCGATCCCTGGGTTGGGAAGATCCCCTGGAGGAGGGAACAGCAACCCACTCCTGTACTCTTTCCTGGAAAATCCCATGGACAGAGGAGCCTGGCAGTCTACAGTCCACGGGGTCCCAAAGAGTTGGACATGATTGAGCAACTAAGCAAGCACACCTGAGCTCACAAGCGCCCGCACGTGGCTTCCAATACCTCCCTCATCAGCTTGAACAAGAGGCCCATGTTTAAAAGGGATTTCCCCAATAAATCCCCTCATCAGAAGCCTTCTGAGGGCAGTGGTCACAGGAAGTGGGGGCATCATGGCAGCAGATGGCCGGTGGCCCCACCAGCTTTAGTCCCACGCTCACTTCCTCTTCCAGCCCTCTCTGGAGTAACACACAAGTCCCTCCCTGTCTTCATCTGCCTGCTCACATTCAGGCCCAGAAAAATCAGTTCCTACCATCTCCTAGCCCACCTTTTCGAATATTCTTCTCTCCTGAGAGCGGGTGTCTGCCCATAAGAAATTCTCACAACAGCCGCCAAGAAAAGATAACACTCCTGGTAACACTGCGTCATGAAGCTGTGTGTTCATAAGAGAAATTCCTCCAACAAAGAAGAACAAACGCCACCAAAGTAAGCCCCCAAAGTGAGAGAGCTTCTGATATTAGGGAGAAGCCTGACAACCCCCCAGGTGGAGAAAGTGAGATGACTGGAATCTGGGCGTCCAGTCTGACCCTTGTTTCCCCAGGCAGCGGCGAGTCGGCTAAAATTTGAGTCAGAAGCCGGCACCCCTGATGAGGCCCCAGGAAATTTCCAGTCCAGCCGGGGTCAGGGTCTTTGTTCCAGGCTGACAAGAAAGGCCTGACCTCCAGACAGCTACCCCGCCCCCGGGTCACTATAGTTTCTCCAGGCCAAGAGGAGGAGAGGGCCCGGGGCGGTTACCAGCCTCCTGCAAGAGGAGACTGGGAGCCACTCCGACACCGGAGGGCTTCCTTTCAACAAAGTCTGTTTGTTCCCCCAGGAGCCCCGGGGACTCTGTGCCAAGGCCGAATGACTCACTGGCTCCCAGGCCTGACCGCGCTCTGGGAAACGCTCAGCCAGGGCCCTTCTTCCCGCAGACCAGGCCCGCAGCCCACGTGGGCTCGACCAGGCGAGCGTGGGTGGAAATACCGCCCTGGGAGGGCGCCCCACTGAGCCCCCGGGCCTTGCCCCAGGGTGGGACTCTCCTGTCCGCGTGTGCTGGCTTCCTGCAAGAGCTCAGACGCCATCGCTTCAAGCGGGCGCCCGTGCTCCTCCAGGAGCCCCTCCACGGGAAACCTCTGAGAAGGACGTCTGCGCTTTTGTGCGCCAGTGTGGGTCCTCATGCCGGACGGTTTGAAAAACACCCTTTTCAGTATTTTAGGAGCTTTCCAGAAAGGCTTCTTTGTTGATGAGAGAAATCTCTTTGGATCCATCACGGTCACTAGTAAGATCTCTTCATGGACGAAAAATGGATACAATTTCAGCCAGCTGGCCTGATGGAGATTCAGCCGAAGCCGTCATCTATTACACGAAGACTTACTACTGGCCCTGCATGATAGCTATAAGAACTGAAAGAGGAAATAGTAACTCCCGAGGCAGGGTAATTACTCTAGGCCAAGCGGTGCACTGCACCGAGTCCCTTACAGACACCGTCTGACTTCACCCCCGCCATCCATCACAGAGCTCCAAGTGCCGGCATCTGGACACCTGCTTTGGGGAACATCTGTATACCCGCTTTGAGGAAACTGATGCCCGGAGAGATTCAGTTGCCTGAGTTCACTCAGTTAATAAACATCATGAAAAGTGAAAGTGAAGTCACTCAGTCGTCTCCGACTGTTTACAACCCTATCCATGGACTGTAGCTCACCAGGTTCCTCCATCCATGGGATTTCCCAGGCAAGAATACTGGAGTGGGTTGCCATTTCCTTCTCCAGGGGATCTTCCCAACCCAGGGATCGAACCCGGGTCTCTGGCATTGCAGGCAGACACTTTACCATCTGAGCCACCAAGGAAGCCCCTAATAAACATCATGTTACTCACCAAATAAGTGGGGCAATAAGATGTAAAAGGGTGCTTGGCCACCTTAGAAACCCCAAAATTCTTAGTACTTTGTAGCTACCTTAGAAGCTCGTGTATTAATTAGCCATGGGTATGCTAATTATAAAGCTAGTTTATTCATTAAACACAGTTTCCGTGTCCTCCACCATATTATTCCCCAGGCAAGTTCTTTCCTAAAACAGGAAGTTATAAACCTACAGGTGATCTTGATTGGTTTTTCTGTTTCCTCCTAGTAAGGGAGATGTCCCTTATCCTTTCAACGAACATGTACTCAGCATCTCCTTTAGGCTATGCTTTCTGTTAGGGCTAGGAACAAAACCAGTGACCAGGGACATGAATTTGCAAAGTGGGGCAGGTTTGTCAACCTCAGTGCTGTTGACATTTGGAGCCAAATCATTCTTTGTTGGGGGAGTCTGCCCTGTGCCTCTGAAATGTTTAACAGCATCCTTGACTTTGACCTACTAGATGGCATGCTCTGCTGTGCTGTGCCACGTTGATCAGTCATATCCAACCCTCTGGGACCCTGTGGACTGTAGCCTGCCAGGCTTCTCTGTCCGTGGGGTTCTGGAGTGGGTTGCTATGCCCTCCTCCAGGGGATCTTCCCAACCCAGGGATCAAACCCATGTCTCTTTTATCTCCTGCATTGGCAGGCAGGTTCTTACCACTAGCACCACTTGGGAAGCCCCCCAGAGATGTGTCTAGACATCGCCAAATGTTCTCCTGGAGCAGAACCACCCCACTCAGGCACCAGTGTTTCACAGAGGAAGGGAATCATCAATCAAACACTGACAGCTGTCAGCACGGGGGTTCAGGCGACGAGCCCTAAACCTGGTTTTCTGGGTAGAGATGACACGTCAGTGGAGGTGCAGGCCCTGGTGGAGTAGCCAGGAAAAGCAGTCGCAGAGCGAGGGAGATGGGCTTTGAGAGCATCTCAGAGGTCCAGGCAACAGCAAGACCCAAGGCATGCAGGGAAGTGTGGTCCTGATTTGGAGTCTGTGTCAGTCAACGTTCAGATCAGAGCTCTGGATTAAGAGGAAAGCAGAAGTGTTATGTGTGCAGTTGACACAAGGCAGTGAGAAGTGACAGCTTCTGTGTTGCAGAAGGCACCACAATCAAGGTCACGAGAAGTCCAAGGTGCACTGCTGCATGATGGGTGAGCCCTCCGACCATTCGGGGAAACCTGGCTGAAAGACAGGGGCGTGAGAAGGCCTTGGGGAGGAGCCCTTCTCACACTCATTTGCACCTAAGAATCTCGGTAAGGCCCCCTAAAGCACCACTTGTTGGGTCCCAGCCCCAGAGTCTGTGACTCAGGAGGTCTTGGGTGAAGCCAGAGAGTTCTCATTTCAGGGTAGTTTCTCAAGCAGTGCTGACGCTGCTGGCCTGAGGATTAGCCTTTGAGAATCATTGAGTAGATGCCTCCGTTTCCAAAGATGTAAATGACACTGGGCCCAGATTAATAGAAAGCTGGTGTCTCCTACAAGGAGAAGAGAGTGTCCGCGCTTGGATGACAGCAGGTGAGCCAGGAAGAACCCTGAACACCTTATTTTAAGGGGAACTAGAAGGTTCCATAGGAAAGTGCAGAAGTTAGGTTATATGAAAAGTGGTTGAAGGATGTGGGCGTTCGTTCGGTCCAGAAGAGAGAAGCTGTGGGAAAAATCTTGGAGCTGCTTCAAATAGCTGAGGGGCTGGACTGCAAATAATGGTTTTGATTCTTTTTTTTTTAATCCCCCAGGATCAAGCACATTAAAGATAAGGAAAACCAGGGTGAGAGGCTCAGGGACTGGGGTTTTCCGTTCACCATGAAGCAGGACCTTGCAGCACTTACAGCTGTCACGCAACAAGGTCCCTTAGCAGTAGAATGTAAGCCATAGATGTCCTTTTAAATCGCCCAGCAGCCAGAATATAACGAGTGAAAAGTAAAGAAGAAACAGGTGAGATTAATTTTAATAGTACTTTTTAACCTCCTGTTTCCCAGATATTTTCAGCTTTGACATGTCATCAGTATAAAAGCAGTTAATGAGAGACTTTGCGTACTTTGGTTTGCGTTGAGGCTTCTGAGTCTAGAATCTTTGCTGTACACTTGAACAGCGTGTTTCCCCCAGAACAGCCGATCTCAGGCGCGCTGCTGGTGTGTGTGGCTCAGGGCTCCCGTCCTGGACAGTCAAGCTCTAGTGAATCGTGTCTATCACTGTGGCGTCAATGACTCCTAATTCTAATCAGCTGCTCTGCCCTATTACCGTCTCTTTGGCTTTAATGACATTCATATCCCACTCATACATTCCTAGTTTACATTCTAATGAACTCGTTATTTTAAGTTTTTATATATTTTTTTGAGGATTTCCTAACGTGTTTTCAGTTATCTGGAAGCAGCCTGCTGCTGCTGCTGGGGCACCCTAAATAGAGACGGCATCAGGAGTCTTGCTCATAAGTGACAGGAGACTCAATTCAACCCAACTTAAGAGCATGCCAGAATCATGGCTTAGCTCCTGTTTTGCGAAGGCCAGTGGTGACACTGGCTTCTGGCGTGGCGGGATCCAGATGTATCAGTCGTGTCCCTGGGAACTTGTTTCTGTGCTGCCTTCATTCTTTGCCTGGGTCCCCCAAGGTAGAACTATGGCCTCAGAAACTCCAGACTTCAGTCATCCTTACAGCGAGCATTCCCTGTAGGCGGTGTGTGTGTGTGTGTGTGTGTGTGTGTGTGTGCAGTCCCTCAGTCTTGTTGGGCTCATTGCAATCCTGTGGACTGTAGCCTGCCAGGCTCCTCTGTCTGTGGAATTTTCCCCGAAAGAATACTGGAGCGGGTTGCCATTCCTTCCTCCAGGGGATCTCCCCGACCCAGGGATCGAATCCGAGACTCCTGCATTGCAGGCGGATTCTTTACCTACTGAGCCAGCTGGGAAGTGCCTCGTGTAGAATCAGCTTCTTTTTTCAAATAGCTCTAAAAGGTCCTAGATCTGAGGCTTCTGCACTTGGACTGGTGGTGGATCACTTGTTCCAGAATACCAGTATTGTGGATCTGGTCAAGGCTGCCATCTCCAGAAGCAGGACCCAGGGGAACCAGCCCTGTGTGAACCATAAGAACAGGCTTGGGGGATGGGATCCCCAGAGGAAGGGGAAGGGTTTGACAAGCACAAATACCCGATATCCCCCTGAGGTGGGCATTCACCATAGAGGCCAGGGGATCACTTTGTCCTGGATGGTGAAACCTGTCTTTGGAAAAGGTCCACTGTCTCTTTACTATTAGACATTGCTTAGAATTTCATAGATGAGGAGCTCAATTTAAGACATGAATTCTGTTTGGGTCACAGTGGGAATCTGGCTTTCCTTTTGACCTGTCTGCTTTAAGAAGTCTTGCCCTAGAACTTCCCAGCTGGTCCAGGGCTTACAAGTCTATGCCTTCCAATGCAGGACACGTGGGGTGGGGGGGATCCCTGGCAGGGAAACTAACATCCCACAATCCAGGGGGCAACTCAGCCCATGTGCTGCAAAGAAGTTCATCTCGAATGCCCCAACTAAGATCCGACTCAGCCAAGTACATAAGTAAATATTTTTTGAGAAGTCTTGCCACGTGCGGCTGAATTTAAGTGACAGACTGAGATCAGAGTGAGGAAGATTACAGAATAAACCTAAACACACACATTCCCAGGAAATTGAGAAGCGTGAAAACTGCGTCAACGAGGTTATATAGTCTGTTCTCTTTCGCCCTCCCAGGGACTCTTCAGCCAAGATGGTGATTGATCTCTGGGGTCAAAGATGTAAAAAATCTTGAAAGACTCAAAGTCTATCTTGTTCAGATCCCTGAACGTCCAAAACACAAACAGGTTGTGCATTTCATCTGAATGCCTGCATCCTTCACTCACAGGCATTCTTTCTTGGTGCCACTTACTCACCTCATGTACCCACTGACTTCCCGTCGCTGGCGTTCAGTCTCCCTAAAGTCATGTACTTTGTCTGCTCACATATACCTAAGTGGTCCCCAAATCCAGCCAGCAATTAGGTAGGTCCATGGCTGATGCCTGAAATCTTTATATGTGCAAGTTTAGGAAAAAACAGAAGACTATAAAAATGTTATCAGACCAAAGGGCTTTTAGAGACAGAGTAGTTTCTTTTTTCAAACTAAGGTTTATTTAAAAGTAGCAATGGCCAGAAAATATTAGTAACAATGCGGTAAGAACCTCCCCTCCCCAATACCAAAACTTGTCCTTCCTGATTTGTGTGTCCCCAAAATTCTCTAAAGAGTTCTCCGCGCACTGTTTCATTCTAACCCTTGACCTGAGTCATTCATCACACTGACCAGAGGCTCTTGAGGCAATATGGCTTAAGGGACTTAGACTGTCCCAGATTCAAATCTCAACCGTGTGTCTAGAAAGCTCTTAGATTTGTCTGGGTCTCAGTTTCTTTGTCTATTTTTTTTTTAATGAAAATCTTGTCTTGCTGAGTTACTTTTAAAGATGCATGAACTAATGTATGTAAATGTTTTGGTCTTAGGCACTCAGTGAAGAGTAATGGAATTATTATTACTGTACTGTAGTTACTTGTTTATAAGTCAGTCTTTCCCATTAGACAGTGGCCTCCTCTAGGGCAAGGACTGTGTCTTATTAAACTTTATGTCTCAATCCAGAATATATAGATATACATATTTGTTGACATAATAGGGAGGCCTGGTGTGCTGCGGTTCATGGGGTCACAAAGAGTCGGACACGACTGAGCAACTGAACTGACTGACTGACTGACATAATAACGTGAGTAAAGAAGTGGATGTGTACAGATGAAGAAAGACAAGTCAATCCACAGTCAATCTCTAGGGGACCGTGGCCCCAGAACCATAATATTATACTACACCAAACCCTTTCCTTTTCAGTTGAGTCTTTAGACCCTCTTAGACTCAATCACATGGTTCTGAAAAAACAGCGCCCATGGTCATGTGGGCAATCTCATGTGATTCAGACTGAATAACGTTACGTTATTCAGTTACGTTTCAGCGTCTTTTAAAATATCACCATATGATTAACTGCATAAAGTATCTTCTTCATCTACTGTTTTCAACCACAGTGACCAAGCAGAGACTTAAGTTCAAAATAATACTGTTTGTAAACTGAAAACATCTGCTTGCAAATCCAGGTGTCAGTAGCCCAGGACTTAAAACCCCAAAGTTTGATTTCTGAATTCAGCCACGAACTATTCCTTTAGAACTAGAAAGATTGCCTATGTATTTTCAACTTAAAAATAGATGCACACTTGTCCCATCAAAGTCAACCACGTCACATCATTCCAAGTACCTTTAAACATAAAAATCCATGTCAGGGGATCATGAGAGGCAGTGGGCTCCAGCATTGTTTCTCAGCCCCAAACTCTTTTCTAAAAAGTGATTCCTTACCTGGGTTTGAAAACCCCCTCAGTCCACACTGTTAATCTTGTCCTAAGCATATTTTGTAAATATAAAACCTGGTTCGGTGGTCCCACCAAGACCACATTTCCCAATAATGAGGGAAATGGAACTTACAGGAAGGGCTGAACGTTCCCTTCAGTAGCCTGCATTTTTGTAAGTCCCGTATGAAACCTCCATGTGGGCATGACTAATGGATCCACCTAATTAAATTTTTACAGCATTCCAGGGCTGGAGTGTCAAATGTTTGCTTCCAGCTTGTCTCCTTGTAACACTGTCAAATAAGTCTCCCCTCCCCCTCCTACACACACCTTTTTTAGGGTCTGTAGGCTGCATTCCAATGTCATATGAAATCAGAATTTGGTTGATGAGGATGAAGAAATGGATTGCCAAATAGTTTTTGCAAGCCAGCCTACCTTCATCTATTTAGAGAGGTTAAAAGGATAAAAAGTAAAAAAAAAAAAGAAGAAGAGCCTTCCAATTGACATTACAGTTCTATGTGGAAAGTTGAGAAAGTCACTTCCAGTGGGGAAGAAGACCATCACTGTTATTATAAAGCCTCACTCCGAAAGACTACTCTGTGCATTTAGCAAGATGGAACTTTAACTTTGAAAATGTATTTAGATTCAGGAGACTCTGTGGACTCCAGGAAAGAGGGGTTTGCCGAGTCTGGTCTGAAGCACATGATTTCTTGTTCTTTGTTGTGTAACTGGTTTCAGAGAAGAAGCATGCAGGTAGACCATTTGCTTATCTCCTCATCGAATGGTGCGAGTTCACAAAATGATCATTTGAGACTGTGTCTGGAGTTGCTCAGGGGAAAACAGAAGCAGAATCTGAATTCCGAGTTGAATGCAGATCAGTCTCGGGACAGGATGCTGTGGGTTCAAGGCAGCATGCTCCCCCAGTGAAATCACAGAGCCTGGTGGAAACATCTTCTTGGAGCTAGACGTGTCGAACGGTCAACCCCTGAGTGTTCTCCAAGCCATAGAGTCCCCCAGCACCATCCGTGACTTCTCATCAGAACCAACTTGGGAGCTGGTTAACGGGCAGATTTTTGAACCCCAACCCAAACCTTCTGAGTCAGAATCCAGAAGCGGAGGCAGGGACTCTGCCTGCCAGAGGGGAAGCCCTACCAGCCTGAACTTGGAGATCTTCACTCTGGGGCTATGGGGGAAGACTAGAACTCCACACAACGAGGGGCTGGAGGTCACAAGAGACAAACAAGGCAGGGAGTGACTGAGGCCAGATGGAAACCCTTCCCGGGGAGCCAGGTTGCCAACCGGGAGAGGGTTGTCTTCCTCCAGCCAGAAGATCCCTGTGGATGCACGGAGACTCACCTCACCCCCCCCCACCCCGCAGAGAACCTGAGATGACTCTTCTAGCCCGAGGTCCTCAGGAATCAGTCCTAGCGGGGACCCTCCATCTGGAGTCTTCCACTCCATCTTCTCCTGATAGCCCACCCGCTACATGTGTACTAGAAGTACACTTACGCACTCAGAGCAGTTCACGCTGACAGACCCGCCACCCTCGCAAATAAGACGATCACGTCCATGTGACTTGTGCCCACTCGGCTGCACACATGTGCCTGAGCAAGGACATGCACGTCCGTCTTCACACCTGCTGGCCCACATGTCCTAACCCAGAGACAAGACACCTCTGCTCCTGCCAAGGCAAAGCCCGCTTCAAAACAGTTTCCCTTCTAATTCATCGTAGGAAAATCACTAACCACAAGCAGTTCCAAAAACCATCTCTCTCTGAGAGCTCCATCCTGACGTGGGGACCAGCCACTCGCTCCACAGCAAACGGTTGACTGGAGTCAGAGTGCGAAGGGGCTGTCAGAAGTTTATGCTGCAACCGAGCAGGAGTCCTTGGCGGCTGTCCCTCCTGGACCCTGATCCTGGGATGAGCTCAGCGCCGTGTTGGCCAAGGACATGGAACAGTAAGGGAGACTCCACCGGGCTTTGGCATCAAGTAGCCCCATGAAAGTGTCTTTGGCTGACATTGGCTGTGAGAGCGTGGGCAAGCCTTAAACTAGAAGTTTGTGCGGTTTCAACGAGGCTGTGTGTGAAAGCCCTCAGCCCAGTGGCCTGGGACACCCAGTAATAGGAGGTGATTGATCAGGAGTGGACCCCGCAGAGTGCCTGCCTTCCATGGAATTTAGATTCTGAAGAGTCTCACTTTTAATCTTGTCTCCTCCACCTGTTGCCTGGAGATTCTGTGCAGGTGTCTCAACCTTTCTGAATGCCAACTTCTCATCCCAAGAAAAGCAACACCCCCACCAAACTCACAGAGCCATTGGAAGACTCATGTTAGTGGATCATAAGAACTTAGCCCATGCTAGGAAAGGTGAGTACTTAGAAAGACATGGTGCTTTCTGCTCCTTTTTATTCCTCTCTGAAATGAATAGCCCATGAGAAGGCAAGAAAAAAGTAGCTGTTTCCCCCTTAGGGTAAAACTCTAGACAGGAAACTGGATTGGGGCAAGGAATGTGTGGCTGTTGGAGAAGAGTTCATTGCCTGTAACAGAGGTCACCGAATGGTCGTTCAGAAAAGGCCAGTCCCTAATTTCCTTTGTCACCTGGGCTGAAGGAAACCTCCCTTTGCCTGGGTTCAGTGTTTGGATCAGACTCCCCACAAAAGGGAAGGGGTTTCCACTTGAACTGAGGGCAGTTCTTCCGGAAGGGCCTTGCTTTAGGCAGCCTTTTGAGCCTGGTGAAATGGTCTAAATAGGCCCTTAGGCTTTGTTTATGCCTTTAGGCCTAAGAAGGCTCTTTATGTCTTGGCTGTGTATCCTTGGGTGACTGGTTTCATCTCTCTGAATCCCTGTTTCTTCATTTTAGAAGACTGATAAGGTCATGCCTCCTCCATGGGGTTCTCATGGGACTGAGCACCCAGTGTCATGTCGAGTGGGTAGTTAACTATTGTGGTGACCTAGAAAAGAGGGGCGCCCCCGGGGCCTCTGCCTCTTCAGCCTTCTCCTTCCCGGGCAGAGCCAGTTCGTCTCAGGCGGTGCGTTAGGCTTAGCCCTGGACTCCTCCTGGGTGGAGGACTTACTAGCTGATCAGATACCAAGGATGGTTGGGAAATGAGGGCCTTAAAAAATCTTTCCAATTCCTTGAAAAGTTAAACATTATATGGACCAGAAATTCTATTTCTAGATGTATTACCCACAAAGAATGGAAAACAGGTCTAATGAAGACTTACACGTGACTATTGCTGGAGCACCATTTACTCCAGCCAAAAGGTGGAAGGAGCCCAATGTCCATGGACGGATGGATGGATAGACAAAGTGTGACATGTGGTATATGCGTAAAATGGAATAGTATTCAGCCCTGAAAAGGAAGAGTGTGGGCGCGGGCAGCAGCGTGGCCAGACACAGAAGGTCACATCTTGTGTGATTCCATTTATAGGAAATATTTAGAATGAGTGAATCCATAATGTCAGAAAATGTGCCTGTGGTTTCCAGGGGCCTTGGGAGAGAGTGAAATGAGGATACGGGGTTTCTTTGCGGGGTTGAAAATGTTCTGGGTCTAGAAAGAGGTGATGGCCGCACAGCGTCGTGAGTGCTCAGAATGCCACAGACTTGTACACTGAAAAGTGGTTATGTTTAGGTTATAGCAGTTTTACCTGAATTAAAAAAAAAATCTTTCACACCAACCTTTTGGCCTCTCGATGCCAGCATGAAGACAGAAGAAAAAGGAGGCAACAGATGCTGAAGCGCTGATTTAAAAAATGTGCACTGTGAGGGCAGGGCGGTCTCCTCGGTCTCTTTAATGAAGACAAAGAAGGCAAGAGCTACGTAGGTGGGAAGCCACCGTTCAGCAGATAGATGGCAACTCGAGGAACGCCAGCCATCGGCTTCTCAGGAGGGGTCAGCGGCTCGGGCGTGTTTTTTTTGAAGTCGAGTCAACACATGAAGTGTGCAAACACCGCTGTGGATCGATCCCTTTGTCCCGGCTCCCACTCGACCCTCCCCACCAGCCCTCATCTTGGCGCGCGTCCCGTTTTCCGAACAGCAGCTGCGCACAGTTGAATAGTAAATCAGACACCCTAAAAAAACCGTTGTCTTAAAACAATGTCTCCGATTTTCCAGATATTTTATTTCTCTTTTCCTTCCCCCAGACCCTTGCCTCAGACAGCACTGGAATCGGCCCATTCAGGTTCGAGCCTCGTGCAGTTCTGCTGGGGGGTCACAAGTGGATTCCCTTTATTGCAAAGTGGTTTCGGGGCAGAACTGACAGGCAGAGTACATTTCAGGCTGCTTCTGTGCGTGGTTAGGAGATCTGTTGTTTAACAAATGCTCTTGAGCAGGGAGTGGCTGGGCGGCTAAGGTTTTCTGGGGACACATCTCCCCAGGATGAGGCCCAACATGGTAAGGATGGTAAGGATGTTGGCCCCAGCCCCTGGATTCTCACGAGCCATTCTGCAGAAAGCCCATCCTGGCAGCCCCCAGCGAAGGCTCTGCTGGTTTCCAGCTCACTGTCTAGGCTAGGGGCAAATTTACTGGGGAAGAGCCAAGGGGTTGTGGGGAGGTCTCCTCCCCAAGAGGCCGTGCCAGGCTTCGAGGCAGATCCCACCACCATGCCCGCCTAAGCACAGGCTCACAAGCCCCGGCCCTGTGGGTGTCAGCTCAGACCCCAGCTTCATGAGAGTCAGTGTTTCTCAGCCTTAACCCTGTTGGCTTTTAGGTCAGATCATTCTTTGTCAGGGGAACTATTGACATTTAGAAAAGTCAGGTGGCTTCTCAAAGTCAGGTGTCTGCTAAGCGATAGAGTGTATCAGATATTCACGTAGCAACCCCTTGATACCACCTATTGTGCATGGGCACTGCCAGCCAGCAAGTACTCATGAACACCTACAAGATGTCAGTATTCGGATAGGGTAAAGAACAAAATATACCTTGTCACTGCGGAGGGGATGGAGAATAAACTTGTAAATCAGAGTCAGAGCACTACTGGCCTTTGGGACTTGATGGCGCTTTGTTTTAGGGGCTGCTCCGTGCTTTGTACGGTGCTTAACAGCTTCCTTGGCCGTCTGTAGATTCTAGTAGCATCCCCGACATTTCACAGCCTGAAATGCTCCAGACATTGCGGGCTGTACCCAGCGCTGGGGGCGGAGTGGGGGGCAGGGGAGGTCATCCCATGCTGACAACCACTGACTTGGAATTTACGGAAACAACCTGAAAGCGAGATGGAGTGATCTGAGTCAAAGTAGAAGCCTGTCTGTCTGCCCGGAGAGAAACAGAGGTGTTCCAGAGATGACCTCGGGGAGGAATCTTCAGAGATGAGAGAGGCGAGACAGTCTGCCCTACTGAGTAGGACAGCAGTATTTCCATCAGCAATTGGATCAGGCAGTTTCTCCGAAATTACCTGATTTCATCACTGGTTTATTATAAGTGTCCCCCCATTAAGCAGTAACATCTGTGAGACCAGGCTCTCTGTCCGGCCAGTGACAATAAGATGCCAGAACCTCAAACCACGCCAGACACAGACGCCAGAGGGCAAATGGCAGGATGAATCATCTGGATCATCTTCCGCCTGTGAGACCACTGCAACTTCTGGTCCTCTTACCCTGACCCTCTCTTACTTCTCCCCCTTCATCTCCTGGCTTTTGCTCTCTCCCCTTCAGAACCAAAACATACGCATGCATGCTCAAGGTCAGAAGCAGATACAGACCCCCTCCCACAGACAGACACACATCCCCACCGCAACGCGCCAGCAGGGAATCAGAAGCAGAGACCAAAACACGTCCCTGACTCCGTGTTCTGAGAACATCAGCCATCCCGAGCCCAACAGCGGGTCGCGGGCTTGCAGATCATACCAGAAACCAGCTGGCCTCTGAGCGCCTCGGCGAGCATCGCTCTCTCACGGTCGGAGGGTGCCGCAAGTTCTGTGTTCCGCCGAGAAACCGTGTGACCCTTTGCATCGGGGTACTACCCTTTACCGCCACATTTATAGAGAAAAAGAACGTGAGAAAACCACCTCCTCTGCCCCCCACCAAAGTGACTGCATAAATGACACACCCACACCAACTCTGTGGTTCTGAAGCCCATAGAAAGCAGTTCTAGTCTCTTGGCAAAAACTAGGAGAGGCTGGCAGGGGCAGGCAGAGAGGCAGTTCAGAAAACGTAATCTTTTATTTACCCAGGTGAATATGATGCTTGCTACATAAACTTGAGGGCACTCTGCTAAACACTTTATATGCTATACTATACCCAAAAGGCCGCAACTGCCTTTCCGATTGAGGACAGTGATTGGGACAGAGCAAAGCAGGCAAATAAATTTTATGTATGTACTTATTTTTAACATGCTCTGCTAGACAGGCCGCAAGGCCTCTCTCAGGTAACACACACGTGGCAACCTAAACTAGAAAGGGACCTCTTGCTGGGAGAGAATGGGACTCTGCTTCCTCTCCGCCTGGGCTGTGACTGAACGTCTGTCCATTCAGAGGAAGTTTAGACCTGGTGGCCACTAGGCTAAATCAAAGCATCCACCTCTTTTTCCAAAATCTACATAGAGGAACTGTTAAAACTTTGGAGGCAGTATTATTGATGCAGCAATTCCAACCCCAAAGTGTATTTGAGTTGAAGGAGGAACCAGGGTGCTTACAGAATACAGAGGGCAAATCTGAGAAATGAGCGAAGTTTAGAATTCTTCCCAAACGTCAGCGGATCTCCTGTGACTCGAGGTGGTAAGATGTCTGCTGGGCTGCGTAGGCTCTGGGGAACTCCTCTTGATTTCTATAGGTTCCTCTGTTCTTCCTATTACCCCCAAATAACACTTATAATCACTAATAATTGTTTGAGCGTCATGTATGTATCTGTTTGTTCTAAATACTTTATGTGACGGTAATGTTACCCAGAATGCAATGAGGTGCTGTTGTTAACCATGTTGTACGGATCAATGATTATGACCCAGGGAGTTAAGGCAGATCTTCAACATTCACCCACCAGTAAGTGGTGACAAGGGGACTTGAATCATCCATCACAGTCAGCACTGCTTAATACCAGTGTGTCTCACTAGCTGTTCACTTTCTACCCGAGGGCACTCCCACCCCCTCCGTGGTTTCAGTCATCATGTCTGTGACAGTCATCAAGAATGTTTCAATTTCCATCCCAGCTTCAATCTGTTGCTCATGTCTGCCTGAATCACAGTGCTTCGAGCAGCCAGGCTCAATGGGGAAAAATACTGCTCGATTGGTGATGCCTGCTCTGGGTGCAGAAGTGGCTGTTGGTGGCACATATGCTACCTGTTTCCCATCCTGTCTATGTGCCTTTCAGTTTCCATTGCCAACCAGTACTTTATCTTCTGAGCTCCAAGTCCAGATTTTCAACTGCCACTGAGATACCTTGTCTCCACTGGGGTATCCCATTGGCCTCTCAGACTTCCCAAAGCTGGCTTCTTCTCTCATGGTCCCTAGTGAGGCTGAAAAATAACTGTTTACACAGATTTCAAGTTTGAAGCCTGAGAGCTGAGCTTAGCTCTTCTCTCTCCTTCATTGAATACGCTAACTGATCATATGTCTTTTCCATTCTACTTTTCAGATACTTTAAGAGTTGGCTGTGAGCTCTCACGTCCCACTCCTTGAGTCTAAGATAGGTCTCCTTTTAAACAACTGCAAGAACCAACTAACCAGTGCTCCTGCCTCCAGACCTGCCAGCTCACTGCCAAGTATTCTTTCCTGAACCGCAAACCTGGATATGTATCGTCCTTGTCCACTTTGTGACTCCCCTAAGGTCCAGACTCTTTAGCTGGCATATGAGACCAGTCTCCATGAGTTCATTTTTTTTTTTTAATGTGAATCATTTTCAAAGTTAACTTGCTGCTGTATTGCTTCTGTTTTTTTTTTTTTTTTTTAATGTTTGGTGGTTTTTTTGGCCGTGAGTCATGTGAGATCTCAGCTCCCCATCCAGGGCCCAAACCCCGACTCCCGGCACTGGAAGGCAAAGTCTTAACCCCTGGGCCTCCAGGGGATTCCCCCACCATGAGCTCTTGTGCTGACTGTTCAGATGTCTCCCTGGTTCCTCCAGAGTCACCCCATGGTGTGGCACCTGTTCTTCAGCAGTGTAGCCACCCTGCTCTACCAGCCCCTCGCCATTCATGCCTGGGTGTCCTTGCTCACACTGTTTCTCCCCCTGAGAATACTCTGCACAGTTTAGTGATTCTTTATAGGAACCTCCATGCCCTCAGTTAGCAGGCAGCACCCATCGCAGATTACCCCTCAGCTGTACGAAGTGTTGTCTGGAGGACCAGTGCAGCCATCACAAGCCATCCACAGAGCGGCTGGGCCTTCCCCTGCCTGTCCTTTCCTGAGCCTCCTTCAAAGCAGCAGCTGTTAGCATGGGATTTACAGCGCCAAGGTATCCTTCAGACAGGACCCCCGTGGAAGCTGGATGGTTGAGACCCATGACCTCAGTCACCCCCCAGCAGTGTCCCTGGCACTGCAGCTGATGGATTTTTGCACCAGCTTACCGCTTACTATTTCAGGGCACACGGCTCATGCCAGGCTCATAGCGTCTGGTGTTCATCTAAGAATGTGAGCTCCTTGAGGGCAGGGGCCAATTAGGAACATCTTTACCTTCCTGTTGTACCTGGACTTGGTATCTGGGACAAGGCAGGCAGTCAAGAATGGTTGTCCGTGGACTGAATGGAATGAACGAGGCAGTACATGAATCTGTCTCAGCATTTCCTCTATTAGCTTGGGGATCTTGGTCTGATTTTGTAACCTCTCTCCTCCTTGTTTCTCTGACCGTAGAACTGGGATTAATGGTAGTGCCCTATGGGGGGTTCTTCAGACTTTGTTATCGATGAGTAGCAAATGGATGGATGGATGGATGGATATTCCTGCTGATGAATAAGTGGATTAACAGATAAATAAGTTATTTAACGGATTCATTTAATACATGTGTAATTACAAAGAAATGTCCTTCCATCACTGCCAAAAACCACCAGCAGCCACACAATAAATACAGTCACCCAACCACAAATGGTCCCCCAGGAAACAATCAACTGACAGCAACTTTTGTAGGCCTAGGGATGGCATGAAGCCTCCCTGTGGGCACTCTTTTTACCAAATACCCTTCCCAAAAAGAAGAGGGCAGGGAAGTGGGGATGAGAGAGGAAGGAGAGGAGCGATGGTAGGAGTGCACACGTGCCCACAGGCTCAGAGAAATGGCTCAACGCCGAGCCATCCTGTTGCTTCACCCTAAGCCTCTGCCCTCACGCATGCCTCCCCGGGAACAGTGTTCGGGCCTGAGGTTTTCTCTTGCAGAAGAAGGTGGTGCAGACAGGATCTTGAGCTCCCAGTCACTCTGCTTCTAAGTTAATCTGTCATCTCGGTAGTGCTCGTGTGTGAAGAAGGCAGGAAGGTGGAGAGAGACACCCCTGAGTGCTTCCTCTCTGACCTGTTAGAGGTCATTCCTCATCTGCCTTGGATCTCTCACCTGTCGCCAAGAGACCTAACGCACTCTGAAAACCCAGCTCTTCCTGTCGGGGCGCTCTGCGGACCCCCAAGACTTCTCTTTGGCCCCTCCCGGCTCGGCCGTATCAGCTGAGTAATCTCCCCCAGCGTTCTGACACACAGCTGCAAGAGATGAAAACTGTACTGTTGATAGATGAAACTTTGGATAAGATTACATGGTTTTGAATATCTTGATGACATATTTGTCTGAAAAGTCTTTTAGAGGACGGCCTAATATAAATGCGCGGAAATGTTTCTAATGACTAGCATTTGTCTACAGACTTCGTTGGAGAAATTAGCATTCATGTGTCTTTGGATGTCATTTGCATTTGTATGTGGGGACCAACTTTTGAATAATCATCTCTTCCAGCCCAGAAGTGTTAACTATTTACTCTGAACACAGGCTGGTTTCCTTCTCAGGCTATCGAGCTGGGTCTGTGGTGTCCAGAAATAGGGTAATGATGTAATGGGCATGTATCCCACGGCTCTGAGACCACTGGAACCTTCTAAGGAGTCCTCAGACACCTTTTGCCCTAGCAAACATTTCCTTGGCTCCGCTGCTTTCTGGCCTCCTCCACCTCGCTGTTGTAATCACCTTCCTTCATCCCAAGCAGCCTGTTCTTTCTGCAAACTCCAGACCTGCAAGGGCCAAGGTTGAGACCTCTCTGGCCACGAGTCTGCTTGGGATTCTCCCCAGGACAGCACAGGTTCCGCTGAAAGGCCACGGAAAGGAGTCAGTGTGTGCAGACAGCTTGGGTGCCATTCCCTTCTGTGGTTTTGTAGCGGTCCTTTGGCTGAAGTCCAGGGTAACTGTCCTGGCCCAATTTTGCAGTAAGCAGGAGGAGAAGGAAACGTCTGGATAAAGCCACGCAGAGCGAAGTTCTCACAAAGCCCTCATCTGCTCTGGGATGTCCAGGAAGAAAATTAACCTCTGTTGGCATCCATTTTTGCATCCATAATTTGGGGAGGTAATTCCACCAACTACCCAGAATTAAGAAGACAAGAGCAGGTCATGCCTCTGAAATGCCAGGACTTGGCACCTAGTAGACACTCAGTGCCTGGCTCTTTTCTATTCTGGCAGCTCACTATTTCCTAACATACCATTGGCAACAGCATGAAGGCTCCTGATGGAGATGTTTGCAAAGAGCAAAAAAGTGATGCTCTGGCTTCAGCGTGAGATTCATTTGGGAGAGTTTCGCAGAAGGAGCTTCTGTTTTGGGGGAGCTGAATGGCTTCGAGGGTCATTCTCTGCGTGAGCTCTGGGTCTCCAATACCATGCCCCTGTGCACGTTCGTTCTCCGAGGGCTTTCCCGTCCATGTCAGAAGTAACCCCAGCCTGTTCTGCCTCGGGGGTAACTCTGCAGGCAGGAGGCTCAAGGTCAGATGAGGCCCACTGCAGCCTCTCCTCTGGGGCTCCGCACCTTCCACAAAGCAGGTGTTTGGTGACTGCCAGGTACATGAATGGGTGTGGCTCTGTGAATCCTGGCTGCCCCACGCGGCCTCCTCCTAGACTGTGCAGCAGGAATATCAACAGTCTGCGTCTCCAAGAGACAAGTGTCTCTAATAATAAATGAACTGCAGGGGCAGCGACAGGCCTAACATTTCTGGAGCCCTCGGTCAAGGCCAGACTCTGTGCCGTGTGCAGTCCAGGGCTGTCTAACGTTGACACCCTCTGGGCCACCACCAGCTGTCCCCTCCCATCCCAACAAAAACTTGGATGGAGGATGGGAAGAGATGGCTTGGAAACCCTGGGAGGATGAAGCCAGGATGCCAGCCTCCAGGCTGCTCGGTGTGCTATTTCTTCCACTCAGTCTCTGTTTTGTTGTAAAGCATAAGTAGCTCCTTTCAGGCATCACCCTCTCTTCGAAATATCCCCCCAAACCCCCAGGTTTGGGGGATCTGTGTTTCCATACATGACCACATGCAACCTTTTAGAGACTCTGAGAACTAGGAGATGAAAGATGACCCCTGCAAGTAATTAGGAATGGCAGCACTGTCAGACTGGAAGTGAATGAGCAAAGTTCAGCTGTTCCCATGATAACAACTGATTTGCCGTCAATGCAAAATAACGCTGGGGTCGGGGGGTGGGTGGGCGACCTGCTTTGCTGACACCCAGGGCCCGTGCCCTGACTGAGATTCGGCTTGGCGCCGGGCCTAGGGCGTTCCAGCTTACATGTCACAGGACACGTGTTATTCCTGTCCTAAGCTCAGACTTGCTTGTCTGTCTGTCCACAGCCTGGAAATCTCTGGGAGGACAGGGCTCGGTGCTGAGATGAAGATGCTCAAGACACGTCCACGGGATGAGCAAACGTGCTCGCTTCCGAGGTCCTCTCCACCCGCCGGCGTGTCCCAGCCTACAAACGACTGTTCTCGCACGCTGGGGTCTCTCTCCATCCCCCTCTCTCTCTGTCTGTCTCCCACTCTCTCCATCTCTGCCTTTGTCTTTTTCTGTCTGTCTCTGTCTGTCTCTCTGTTTCTCTCGGAATGGTGCTAACAAGGAGGGAGGGGTGGAGGATTGAAACCTGCTCCGTCAAAATTATTTGATCTGTTTCCATCTTTCCGTCGGGCCCCAGTGAACACCCCATGAGCTCTCTGCTGCCATGTTAATATCCCGGGAGATGCTATCTGGTGGCCCACATCTCATGCCAGAGGCAACACCCGCTCCCAAAGAATCCCAGCCCGCGTCCCACCCTTCTGAGAGAGGCAGAGCCCATCTCCCTTGACGCCTGTGTGGCTGAGGCGGTTTTTTCTTGAACTCTGCACCTTGGGAACATTTTTATGTGCCTCTTGCCAAACCTGAAACTTGATGTTGGGATTGTTGGTGATCCTCCAAGAGGCCGGGCCTCCAGTTCAGGCACCAGAACACACCTGGCCACTCCCAGAAGCTCTTTTCCCAAGTGCCAGGAAGCTGCACCTCATCTTCGGGGTAGGAGCAGCTTGGGAGAATGGCCCAGAATCTTCCAGAATCACTTTCATTCTGTTATCTTGAAACGAACACATTAACCTGCAGATGTGGCTACTGGGTGTAGCCTCTATTGAGACTGAATCAATTGGCCCCCCAGTGCAAACACATCGTTAAATGAATATGCACGTAACATATTCACTTATAATTGATGTGTCTGCACACTTTCCCTGTCTTTTGTCACTCACCCTTTGTTTTAAATATCACTGACCGCCTGCCGACCATGCCACTCCTCCATGCACTATTATTGAGACGTGGAGTGATTTAAAGAAACACATATAAACATCTCCCTCTGACACACCGTTCGTTCCACCCGAATCCCTTTAAGGAGACGTATATTCCTATGGTTTAGATCATGTAAGTTACTTTTCCATGCATTGTCTTTTCTAATATTTATTTATTTGGATTTATTTGGCTGCGCAGGGCTGTGGTTGTGGCACTTGGAATCTTTAGTTGCGGTGTGTGACCTCTTAGTCTCGGCACGCGGGATCTGGCTCCCCGAGCAGGAACCGAACCCGGGGCCCCCTGCGTTGGGAGCGCAGAGTCTTAGGCACTGGGCCACCAGGCAAGTCCCTGGATCATATACTTTATTAATGAAAAAGGCACAGTGAGAAAACTGGCTCTGCGTGTTCGTCTGCAGAGGGTAACTCTGCGGGGAGGGGTTTAAGAGGAGGCATGACTGAGACTATTTCTCATCTTCCGTCAGGACATTCAGTGCCTGGGCCGGATGGTGAGGATGGGTGGGCAGTCAGGCACCGAGTATGAAGGCAGAGCTCACCGCAGCCAAGGGGCCGTATTCTACACAGGAGCCCCATCCTCAAGGGGTCCGCAGAAGCTTCTGGAACATTCGCTGGTGGAGATCACTGTGGGCACACAAGGGGCCAGGGGAGGGGTGTCAGCAGCTTCTTTCCCGATTCAGTTTTGTGTCCCTGTTGAGCTCCACCTCCTCTCCCACCCCTGCTCTATCCCCGCCAGGTCCATGCTCTGCTTCTCTCTTCTTGCGTCTAGGCTCCAGGAGGCAGAGATGAGCATGTGGGCGAGCTCCCCAAGCCCGCTGGGTTCCATGTGGGTCAGGCCTCTGAGTAACACTGGGTGGGGGGTGGGGTGTGTGTGTGCGCCTGTCTCCCTCCCCTCGGGATCACTTGTGTTCTTGACTGAAGGTTAGGGCTAGAGTCAGAGTCAGGCTGCCCTGTCAATCAGCCTTCTCCCTTCCCCCCACTCCTCCCTTCTCTCTGCCTGTATCTCCTTGTCTGTCCCCATCTCTTTCTCCCTCTCCTCCCCCTTCTTCTCTGAGTCTTGGAATCACATGCCCTTCCCTTGCATTTCCCGGCAGCAGGAAGTGGTCCTGGCTCCCTGGGGGTGGAAGCCCCAGGAAGCTACTACACTTGGCCTTAAGGCTCCTCTGTACCCTGTGTTCCTGTGCCTTGTCAGCATTCCCTTTCTCAAAACTCCTCTTGGTTCCCCAGGTCCACTCCTTCTTGCCAGGACCCAAGAGACACAGAGTTGTGGGTCAGATAGAGTCACATGGCTGTGCTTCTCCCAGGTGCCCGGAGGTCCCCCACCGCCGGAGCAGGGCCTCCTTTGCCATACCTCACCAGGACCTCACTGCCTTCCCCAGCCACCCCACAAACTCCGGACCCCCGAATGAGAGCTGAGCTACGTGAAGGGGCAGAGTGCAGACCCTGTGGGTTACAACATGCTTCCTCCTGGGGTCCCCAGTCAAGGGGGATGACGCAACATTTCATCAGGTTAAGTGATGAGGCGGCTACCCAGTGTTAGCTCTCATCAGGCTCTCGAAGGCTGCGGAGGCTGTATGAAAGCACCTTGAAAGTCGTCATGCAGTAACCCAGTGGACGTGCACCCATCTGGCTGGTGTAGCGGCAGCCTCCCAACTAGGCGGGGAGGTCTTGGGTCAGGAAGGTGGCTTTTGTGTAGTTTGCTGCCCCTCTGCAGGGTCTGCCCTCGTGCCATACGTGCACCCAAGAGCTTGGGAAATGATGCCTGCTCCACAGCGACTATTCAGCTTGTGATTTTTGAAGGAAGGCAAGACAGTCTTCTGGGACTTCCTAGAGGAAGGCAAAGAGTACCTACCCATGTCTAAACTCTTAAAAGTAGAGGCCATTACTTTGCCTAATTCTAGAATTATATCACAAATTCTGTACAAATCATATTTAAATGGATAGTCCTAACATAAATGACTCTGAAGGGAATACATCTGGTAGTATAGGTTGACTGGCTCCGCTCCTTCAATTTTATCTGTTTCCGCTATAGAAGCTGATTATGCAAAAAAAAAAAAAAAAGTCATTTTGCTCATTCAGTATTCTTAGGGCTAGGAATGGCTTTGTGACTCATTTCTCAAAAGTAAAATAAACATTCCAATGGTACCGTCAATTTCCCTTTTGTTTTTACCATCTTGGAATGCAAACATGATGGCTGGAACTTCAGCAGCAAACCTTGGGAAGAGGAGGCGATAGCAAGGAGGGAAAGATGAGAATTGCAGAGACAGTGAGGTGTTGACCTTGATACTTGTAAGCCACTGAACTACTGAGATCAATCAACTACCTCCAGAATTGTTTGTGCATTTGTGTGTGTGTGTGTGTGAGAGAGAGAGAGAGAGAGAACTACTTGTAAGCCACTGAACTACTGAGATCAATCAACTACCTCCAGAGTTGTTTGTGCATTTGTGTGTGTGTGTGTGTGTGTGTGTGTGTGTGAGACAGAACATTAACCTTTCTTTATTGTTGTTTAGCAGCTCAGTCGTGACCAACTCTTTTGTGATCCCATGGACTGTAGCCCCCCAGGCTCCCCTGTCCACGGGATCTCCCAGAATACTGGAGTGGGTTGCTGTTTCCTTCTCCAGGGAATCTTCCTGACCCAGGGATCAAACTTGAGTCTCCTGCATTGGCAGGCAAATTCTTTACTGATGGGCCATCAGGGAAGCTTGCTGCTGCTGCTGCTGCTAAGTCGCTTCAGTCATGTCCGACTCTGTGTGACCCCATAGACGGCAGCCCACCAGGCTCCCCCATCCCTGGGATTCTCCAGGCAAGAACACTGGAGTGGGTTGCCATTTCCTTCTCCAATGCAGGAAAGTGAAAAGTGAAAGTGAAATCGCTCAGTCGTGCCCGACTCTTAGCGACCCCATGGACTGCAGCCCACCAGGCTCCTCCGTCCGTGGGATTTTCCAGTACTCTTGCCTGGAAAATCCCATGGACGGAGGAGAAGCCTAAATCCCCATTAATTAATTATTCTGTTTCTTGTAGCCAAAGATAGCCCTATCTGGTACAGTCAAAAATGTGTTGATAAAATAAAATTACTTCTCTTTCTCCAACACCTCATTGGCTTTTCACGTTGAAATCTGCATAGGGCAGTTTTCTAAGTGAGAGGGCTCATTCAGGATTCATTCAAGCCTGTTTGACCCACCACCCTGCCAAATGCCCGTGACCCCCTTTCACCCTCTTCTTAGCAGCTCTTGAGCCCCTTGAGAGCAGATGCCACGTGACATTTACATCCCTAGGGATCAACACCACAGTTTTCATGTAACTGGCATTGGATTAAAGATGGGCCCTGAAGAAAGAAAATAAGCTTCATAAGGTCCAGAGAGGGCGGTACAGTAACTACCACTTATTGAGGGACTAATACATGCAAACGTTTTCCAGTCCTCATTTCAGACACATCATAAAGTATCTGTAGCCCCATTTTACAGATGAAAATCCTGACGCTCAAAGAGTTTGCATAGTTTGACCTGGATCCTGAAGCTTATAAATGACACAGAGAAAATGTGAACCCCTAGCTCCCCCATAGACGTCTTCCCTGTGAGACGAACAGTTCAGAGCGTGGAAACCACCGCGGGGACTTTGTTTTTCTCACCTCAGCATCTGAAGACATCAGCAGACCTAGCCAGGTGCCGACCAGCCTTGACACAGACTCTGAGTGAAACCTTCAAAGGGTCTAGAATTCAATCCCCGGCAGGTTCCGAGGAGGACGGTCTGGGGCTTTGGAGAAAGCGGCCTTTTCCACCGTCTCATTTGCATGCTGGATGTCTACTGAAAGTTGCTATGGTGATCCGTTTGACCAGAAGTTTCCGCTGAATCATCCCAACACATATATGAAAACAGAGATGTGGTTTGGGGACCCAGGGCCCGCAGCCGGGGGAGACGCTTCCATCTTTCACTTGTGACTCACTCGTGGTCGTGCGTAGGCCCAGCTGGAAGGGAGGCGAGACCTCTGGGGCAGGTGTCGCTCCCCGGAGAGTTTTTGCACGGCAGGGCTCACGCAGTCAGTCCCCTCTGGGGACGCAAAGAGTGGAGCAGGAAAGGAGGAGCAGCACCCGAGAGATGCCCTGTTCCCCCGGCTTATTCCAGGGCTCAGGTCCTCTGGGTAGACGTCTCTGTTTGGAGACATCCCCCGTCCCCCCTCACCAACAGCCAAGGCCGCCGTGGGTGCCTGGGTTCAGGAGGTCCATCTGGGAGCCGACCTGAAAAGGCAGGAGGGGAGGGGGCTCTGAACCGGAGGGGAGGGAGGACCTTACCTGAGTGCTGCGGATGCTTCTGTGGGCGGTGACCCGCTTCAGGACCTGTCTCTAGGGTAGTTGGCCAAGGGACAGAGTGCCGGTGGAGCATGGGGCTGGGAGCAGACAGGCTTCTGTTCAGGTCTTTTCTCTCCTCAGGGCAATCCTGGTCTCTGGCCTTGGCAAACATCTGAACTTTGACCTTGATTTCCCTGTGTGCAGAAATGTAGAAAAGAGTACCTCATTCGACCTAAGGAAAAAAAAAAAGCACATCCACAGTGGAGCCTGGTGCAGAGTATTGCATGCAAGGTATACAATCAGTCAACTTCGTTCTCTCCTTCTGTTCGCCAAAGAGATTCAGCTAAGTGATCCTGCTGTTCTTGAGCTGTGAACCAGGAGTAGGAGCTTATGGACAAAAAGTTAACTGGAAAAGTGTACGGACAGAGATTTAAGCATAGCTCTCAAAAAATGCCCTGTATTTTGAAGTAATGTTTATTTGGCGTTTGATCTTCATTTGAATTATGTCCTCTGTAATTAGGTGAACATGGATATCTTTGTAAACAATGTAGATGCATAAAGAGAGAGTTGCCCAGTTAATCCTTCTGTTTATTTATTTTTTTAAATTTGGAGACACTTGAGGGCTGTTCCTGGTTGGGCTGCAGGGTTGGTGTAGGTTGGTGTGCAGCAAGTATGTGGAGGAGTCATCAAAGGAAATGATTCAGGGCAGGCTTTTGGCGTGCATTTATTATTTTTTAATTACTTTATTTTTTAATTAAAGGATAATTGCTTTGCAGAATTTTATTTTCGGTCAAACATCAACATGAATCAGCCATAGGTATACATATGCCCCCTCCCTCTTGAACCAGGAAATGCTGTCATTCAAATGGATGTTGATATTTAAAAATGACGACACACATTATGTTAGCAACACATTACATTTCTGCATGGGAAGACAGATACACGTTTTGTAGAAAATACTTTGTCATATCAACACCTCAAAATATGTATACCTGTTAGCCTAGATATTAGTCAGGGTTCTTCAGAGAAAGAGACCCCATAGAGTAGGTATGTATATCTTATTGGATACCTATCTGTCTCTCCAAAAATCTGCAAGCTGGAGACCCGGGAAAACAAGAGGCATCATTCAGTCTGAGCACCCCGGGAACCGACTGTGTAGATCCCAGTCCGAAGGGAGAGGTGAGGAGAGATAAACCAGCTCAGAAGAGGAGCAGGTTGGGTGTGCGGGGCGGTGAATTCCACCTTCCTCTGCCTTTTGTTCTACTCAGCCCCTCAACAGATCCCCCCCATGCCCACCCACACTGGGAAGGGCATCTACTTTACTGGGTCCACACGTTCAAATGCTAATAAGCTCCTCCAGAAACATTCTCACACCCCCCGAAATAATGTTTCCTCTGGGTAAGCTAGGGTCACTCAAGCTGACACACGAAATTAACCATCACAGCCTGGTAACCCGTTTTCTCTCTCTCTCTCTTATGGAGATGATCAGATATTCAGAAATTATGGACAAGGGTGGAAATCAAAGCTCTGTGTATATTACAGAAAAAATTAGAAAGTATTTTAAAGACCCTCGATAAAGGAAATAAATTCTTTCATGATCACATGATTAACTGTTAGGTGGCCGATTGAGATATACTCTCAAAGTGTACTCAGTGCCCAGGCCAATCCTACCCTTTCATCTTACCCCTGCTTACTTGTGTATACATTTTGTATGTTCATTACTCAAAAAAATAATTTGGAGGAAAACCCTATTAGCAATCACTGCTTATAAGTGGTTCTCTTCCCTTTATTCTTTCTCCTTTTTTGTACTTTCCAACGTTTCTGTAAGGAGCAGAAAACACTGTCATAATCAGGAAAGGAAAGGATGACTCTGATTTCTAAAGATGCTCAAGAGGTCAAGCCTTAGAACCCTGCTCCTTGTGCTTCGGCTTCATCTTTCTCCAGAACACAGCTGGCCCACTCCCGGAAGGTAAGCATCAGGTGAGCCACGGAGCATGCGGGCCAGGACAAAGCACTTTGATGTGTGACCTCTGACCCCCAGGATAGAGCAGTGTGGAAGCCAGCCAAGCGGCTGTGGCCGGCAGGGACCGCGACAGCCTTGAATGTGGCCGGCAGGAACCGCGACAGCCTTGAATGACAGCCGTCAGAGGTCGGCGTGGGGGGCTGGTTCCCCTCCCCAGGACTGGGGTGTGCCCCGTCACAGAGCCTGCTGCCACTCTGGGCCTTTGGAGTGCATGCTCTTGACCATGGGAGAGGCTGCTGCACCCCGGCCTCACTGCAGTCTCCATTTTCTCTCCTTTGCTGGAACCTCTGTTGCCACCTGCTCCCCTCTTCCCTGAGGCCCCCACCTCTGTGCCATCTGGCTCCAGCCCACCAGGCTGCTTCTGCTCACACCCAGGGGCTATATGGGACATCCATCCTGCATCCTTCCAACCCCTGGGGTCTCTCACTGCCAATGCCAGAGGGTCACACAGAGAGGATGGCCACTCGTCCACCCACCATGGACCTCTGTGAGGCCCGTTGAATGGACGGGTTGAGAAACCTCGGAAATGTAGTCGGCAGACCATGCGGTTTGAATCTCTCCCTCCCGCCCTGACCACAATCTGTGTGGGCTTAACTCCTCTGAACACCAGTGTCTTCACCTATAAGCAAGAGACAACGATATTCAGCTTGGCGGCCCATGGTGAGACTGAAACGAGTCCATCAGCCACGGTAACCATGAACGCTGCACAGTGAAGACGGCAGGCTTCGCAGCTGGAGACGGCGCCCAGCAGTGACCCCACGGTTCCGCTGGTCTGGAGTCCGAGTGGGCTCAGCCTTGCAGGGGCTCGTCCAAGCCCAGAGTCAGGGTGCCAAGTGCTTCACTGGAGGCCCTGGGGAAGAATCTGCTTTCAAGCTCGCTCAGCTTGTTGGCAGAATGAATTTCTCTGTAGCGGTGGGAATGAGGCCTGACTGTCAGGGAGGAACCACGATGCGGCTGGGGAGCACCCACCTTCCTTCTCACACCCCCCTCCCCTGCCCCACTGATATCTTCAGGTCAATGACAGCAGGTCAAATCCTTCTTGGGCACTGCATCTTTCCAACTTCACCTCCTGCTTCCGGCTGGAGAAAACCCTCTGCTTTCAAAAGACTCCTGGAGGTTAGAGACGATGGTGCATGTAAATCGCTTAGAACGGTGCCTAGCGTTTAGGAGATCAGGGTTGACTTTAGGACACATACAGAAGGTTCCAAATTGGCTTTAATGGAAGAAGTGAGCACGTGAACAAATGCAGGAGTGAATGAGTAAATGGTGAAAAAAATCAGCGATGAAGTGAGTTCCTATTTTGGAGGGCAGAGACAAGCAGCAAGGGACATCTCCAGCAGTGAGGGGCCATCCTGATATGAATTCCATCCATCCATGCGAAGTGAGGATTCAATTAATACAGCTACTAAATAAGGCTTCATCCTGCAGTGTCAGAGTACCTAGGGTGCGTCATCTGAGCCCGGCTTCTCTGCTCGGCTCCGAGGCCCCAGGAAGTCTCGCTGGCAATTACAGCCAAAGGAGCGGAATTCTGGCTCTAAGCACTTTCCCCTTCAGCTTCAAATTGCTCTTGGGATCTTGATGTTTCTCCAACACGAGCTCTGCGCTCTCAGTGCCCAACTCCTTTCCCCCTGCAGGCGAGGCAAGGAGATGGACTCTGGCTGGAGGGAGTTTGGTGGTTCGACCCTTGAAGTTTCAGCCCTTTGTCGTGTTAGCAGTCCTCAGCGAAACAACATCTCTCTTTGTTTCCAGAGAGAAACAAAACAAAGATGAAACCTGGTGTCTGATGGGAAGCGGCACGCTTGATAAACTTCCAAGAACCCCTGGCTTCCGACCTCCTCCAAAGGCCTTTTATAACTTCCTGAAAATGCTTTTGCATTGGGTTTTTAATTAAACATTTAATATGCATCATGCAAATTTATTGATTCTACCAGGGGGAAAAAGATGACTCTTGTTATTTGGTCATCGCCAGCTAAGAAGACTCCTATTTTCCCGGCGGTTACTAATGGAGCCCCTAGTTCCATCCAAGTTTGAACAGCACTGCAGGAGCGGGGAGCATCCTGGTTTGCAAAGTCACCGGCTTGGAGCAGTCGTGTTCATTTCAGCTTCTCAGACTCAGTCCTCAGACTGAGGATGCAGGGAGGCACAGGCTGTTGAACATGAGCACTTGAAATGGACCCCTTTGTCACGGCGTCTCCTTCTGTTCATCTCTTCAGTCCCTTCCTGTGACTCTGAAGTTCTGATCTCTGAGAAGGATGATCCAGATTGCCCAGAAAAGTACAGTGAGGAAATGGCTCAAGGGCCAAGATCACCCTGCCTGCCTGATCCAGGAGGGTTAGGAGCCCACCAAGCTGGTGTTAATGGACCAAAATTCTGGAAGAATGAGGAATCTGGCGTATCAGATTCTCATTTACTGTGGCTCAATTGCAGACTCTCTCGATTTTCAACCTTGTTCACATTTCTTCTAAAATTCATAGAAGGGCTCATTTCTTGCCTTATTAAAGGGGAATTGGGACTCCCCTAGTGGTCCGGTGGCTGAGATTCCACGCTCCCGATGCAGGAGGCCCGAGTCTGATCCCTGATCAGGGAGCTAGATCCCATATGCCGCAGCTAAGAGTTCACATGCTGCAGTTAAAAATCCCCAAAGTATGTAATTGTTTTTTTAAAAAAGGAAGGGAATTGGGTAGAATTCTATCTGGTAAGTAGGGGTTGGAAAAGGCCCTTGACTAGTCTCAGCTCCAACATTCACTGAAGAAGACAACAGCTATAGGGCAGTGGTTCTCTACTGGACGGCTTTGTACCCTGCAGCGCTTCGGCAATGGCCAGAGGTATTTTGGGTTGTTACAGCTGGGAGGTTTGGGGGGCAGGGGTTGCCACTGGCATCTAGCGCATGGAAGCTAGGAATCCAGAAACTCCTCCACCAAGAATTATCCAACCCCAAATATCCACAGTGCGGAGGTCAAGAAGGCTTGATCCAGAGGTTAATAGAAAGGTCTGTAATACAGGTTGATATATTAGGTGATCACCTAGAAGGAGGAGAGGTTTAAAACAAACAAACAAGAGAAAGCCTTTGATACAAGAATCCGGTGGGGAGTCTGCCATCAACCAGCTGTGTGGCCTTGAGCAAGTTAATATATTAAATATACTGAATTCAATTTATTTACTCATTCGTCTGGCTGGCTTTGTGAAGAATGGCATGTTCTAATCTAAGCAGAGAAAGCAAAATAAATGGTGTGAGAGTGAAGTAAGTCAGAAAGAGAAAAACAAGCATCATCTATTAACACATAAATACAGAATCTAGAAAAGGTACTGATGAACATATTTGCAGGGCAGGAATAGAGACGCAGACACAACAGATTTTTGGACATAGCGGGGGGAAGGGGAGGGTGGGACGAATTGAGAGAGTAGCATATTACCATATGTAAAATAGCTGTGGGAAGTTGCTCTATGCACAGGGAGCTCATCTCGACACTCCGTGACAACCTAGAAGGCAGGGATGGGGTCACTGGGAGGGAGGTTCAAAGAGGAGGGGATGTATGTATACTTACAGCTGATTCACGTGGTATGGCAGAAGCCAGCACAATATTTTAAAGCAATCATCCCCTAACTAAAAATAAATTTTAAAAAATAAATGGTGTCTGCAGAGGCTCAAGGCAGGAAAGAGCTGGTGACCAAGGAAGGCCACAGCGACTGGAGAATAATCAATGGGGGCGGGGAGGAAGATCAGGGAAGACACCTCTGAACCTTTGGGACCAAAGCTCTGCTTCTTCCCGAGTGTAATGAGCTGCTGCAGCAGTGAGAGCCATGCCCCAGCTGATGCTTCAACGTCAGCTGATGGACAGGACTCCATCCCTCTGGATTCCTGTACAGGCTTTAAAGGTGTCTGTCGGGCGAGAGACTCTGCTCCCGACTGCTGGGGTCAGGAGACCTGACCAGAGGGAGGGGACGACACTGGGACCAAAGAGACCACTCGTGAGGCCACAGTGTGGTCCCAGAAAAAGAAGATGCAGAGGACAGAGAAGAGTGGGGCTGTTCCTCAGACATTATGTCCTCGTATGACCCGGTAATCCCACTCCCAGGTACTGACCAGAGAGAAATGAAAACATGTGTCCACCCAACACCTGGTACACAGCAGCTGTTCACAGCAATTTTATTCACAATGACCAAGGGTGGAAACAACCCAGACGCCCATCAACTAATGGATGGCTCAGCAGAGCATGGTGTCCGATGGACTATTACTTGGCCATGAAAAGGAATGAAGGACACACACACGTGCTACAACTCAGATGAAATTTGAAAGCATTAAGCTGAGTAAAAGAAGTCAGATGCAGAGAACTCCCTTTTGTATGACTCTGTTTATATGAAATGTCCAGAACTGGCAAATCTATAGAGGCAGAAAGTGGATTGGTGATCACTGGGAAGAAGGAGAATTGGAAAGTGATGGATGACTGGTTTAGGGGGAGGTGATGAAAATGCTCTGGAATTAGATAGGGATGAAGGGTTGTGCAACTTTGTGCATATATATTTAAAGAAAAAAAAAAAACCTGAATTGTGCACTACACTTTAAATGTATGGTATCTGAATTTTATCTCAATAGAGCTGCTTTTTTTTTTTTTAATGTGGTCAGTGCACAATGATGGGTGGGGGTGGACCCAGGGTGGGATCCACAGACTTTGGCTCCTGATGACATGTGCGGGGCAGGAAAGCCAGCAACAGAGGCTGTCGCCTGGTCTCCCACTTGATGCTGCTGCTCTGGCCTCTTCCTCACATGTGTTCATAGCCAGGACCTTCCTGACAGTTCTCCCCCACATCTCCCTCTTTCTTCTTACTGGAGTGTGAGCTGGGGTGGGGGGACACTTTGAGGAAGGGCCTTTGCTGTTTTTAGATGAATCAGGAAACCGTCTTCTTGGTGACCTCTTCATTCTTGGTTGCTGGAAGAACTTGACCTTTGACCCCAGGGATGCTGGGGGAACAGGCTCGGGACAACAGAGCATCACAAATGCCGCGGGTTTTTCATGGGAAGGATGTGGTACATTCTGATTGCAGATGGCTTTCCCCAGTTCGCCGTCAACGTACAGCGAGAAAATGATGGTTCTTCCTTTACTTAGAAACTTATCTTAGCTTTTCGTGCTCAAGTTAAGTGTCATTTCTGGTAAAGTCAGAAAGAGAAAGAACATTCTTTTGTGCTGATGAGAAATGAAGATAGAATAAAAAAAAACAACACCCAGGAACACATAATTCAACATTAGGCATCAAGTTATGTCATTTGGGGAGGACGGGTGCGTTTTAATCTGGTTTGAATTATGCTGACAGATAATGAATGCACTTTTGTCCTTCCAGGGCTGTTCGAGACTGGGGCAGAACATGGCTTTCCTCATTGGACCCTGAGACAAGGAGATGCCCTCTGGCCCCAGAGAGCACCCCAGTAAGACTGGCTTAACATCCACAGCGATTGCTCATTTCCAAAGTGACCGACTTTTCATTCATGTGATAAGCCATGTTCCTTTGGAGCTAAAGGGGATAAAGATGAGATTCCCTCCTCCCCGCCCTCCAAGAGCTGACAGGTGTATGGAGATAAATAGTCAGTGATGAACCATAACAGATGTATTCAGAGGGTGATTCAAGAAGCGTCCGTTGATGCTTGGGTGGGTTCGTGCTGCACGTGAGTGACCCGGGTGAGCGCGTGATTAAGATGCTGCTGGCCTTTATCGTTATTGCTGCTGTTTAGTTGCTCAGTCATGTCTGATTCCTTGCAACCCCATGGACCATAGCCCACCAGGCTCCTCTGTCCATGGGGTTCTTGAGGCAAGAATACTGGAGTGGGTTGCCATGCTCTCCTCCAGGGGATCTTCCAGACCCAGGGATCAAACCCGAGTCTCCTGCATGGTCGATGGATTCTTTCCTACTGAGCCACCAGGCAGGCCTTTAATGGGGGCCCCTATAAACCATGTGCTGGGGGTATGGGGAAGGGAAATAAGGGCCTTGGATCATTATTTTCTTTTCTTCCATTCAAACCTCATCTGAAGTCTGCACTGGAGCCCAGGGACCTGGGTGCTCTCCTGGGATTTCTCAAGGCTTCGGTTAGCCCTCAAGTCCCATCTTTCAAAGGTCAAGTGGTTTGGTGGCTCCCTGCCCTCAACCAGATCCCCCGTCCTCCTCCGCCCCGCCCTGACTTCCCATCAGGGGAGGCAGAGAGGAGGCGGCTGTTGTTTCCCAAGCCTCCACCTCTTCCTGGTGCCCTGCGCGCCTGCCCTCGCCCACAGTCATGCCAGCTGCCCATGTGGGAGGCTGCGCACCTCACGCTGGTCTGAGCAGGATGCTAGCACGGCCCCGCGAGGCTGCCCCATGTCCCGCTGGGTGACCCGGCACCCGGGGAGGCTGCAGTGCCCAGGCTGTGGCCTCACGCATGCCCTCTGTTCCCAGGCCCCATCACCCGCCCCACCCTGGCAGGTGGCCCATTGTGGTTGACCGACAGTGGGGCCGTGACCTGTTTCTTCCTCCTGGGCACAGACAGGGGCAGAAGCGGGGCTGTGGTCTGCCCCTCCAACTTCCTGGTTGCCAGCTCAGGCGCCCAGATGGAGCTGCCCAGCAATCGCCTCTGAAAAAACCAACAGGCTGGTAACCATCACCTCGTTACCAGAAGGCTGAGCCCACGTGGTGCAGAAGTCCCCAGGAGGCTGACCAGGGAAACCCGTGGACCATCTCACCTCCACAGAGTGACTTTTCCCGTTAACTCCCAGACTCCAGGCCAACTGGAACCTGGCTCATTAGCGCCGTGCAACCAAACAGCAGCTGGGGAGGAGGTCTCTCTGGTACATGATTTTCTTTCTCTCTCAGCCACAGAACTTCCTCCAAGGAACAGGCACTCAACCTTCCGTTCTCAGAAGCGAAAACAAGCCGAGTCACACATTTCTATGAATTCGCTCAGAAAGCCGATGATCAGTAATAACACTAAACACGAACGTCAGACTCATCACAGATCTCACCTGGAAGGGAGCCTCCCGGGGAAGAGGGGAGCTCCCGTCTCAGCTAAGTCACCATCTCAGTGGGGACAAGGAAGAGGAGGGGGTCATTCATCTCTTGCAAAGAGTATAGACCAGGGCTCAGGAAGGTCACGGTCTTCTCCCAGCCCCACCGCCCCGCTGTGGCTCAGGCAGGGCTTGCTCTGTGAATGGGAAACTGAAAGCTCTGGGCCAGAGGGTTCTTAGCTGTCATGATAGGTCCCAGGTTGGTGGATGACTGATTGAAATAAAGTGTTTCTACAATGGGAGTGGTACCTCCAGCAGATACACTGACTCCTCCCAGTGCCTCCCAAGTTGGAAATAAGAAGGGAACCAATTTTCAGCAGCCACGCGTCAAGCGCCGTGTGGGGGTCCTCCCACCTGCTCTGAAACAGAAGCAGCTTTGATGGGCTCCACATACAGGGTTATAGACTTCTAAGATGCAGGCCTGTGATCCTCTGATATAGCTCTGACATTTTACAGAGAGGAACGATCCCTGAACATCTCATGCAGAAAGATGAGTTAAGACAAAGTGTCAGTACCTACTCCCTTAGAACAATGGAAAAGCCCCGCCCCGAGGATGTCCTCTGTAGTGACCCCCCAACCCTGTAAGTTCTATAAGGGTCCGTGGCCTTAACTTCAGAACAGCCCAGCGCTGACCCGGCCCTGCCGTTCTTTCTCACTCCCACCGAATGTCTCCATTCTCTGTGCCCGCACGACAACGTGAGCACAGTGTCAAGCCCCGGCTTTATTATTTTTTCCCCTGTGCCTTTTCTCCTTCCATTGGTTTAGTGTGTGTGTTCTCTTCCCAATTCCTGTTGCATAACATCAGAATTGGTGCCAGACCTCTATAGACAAGGATTTGGCAATAAGGGTGCTTGCAATGAGACTGTGTCACTGTATTTGGAGAAATTAGGTGACCAGAGAGTTGGATTTCAGTTCTAATGGCTGGAAAAGATCCGCAAGGTGCAGAACGATGGGTGCGTTCATCCGGTGGTGCCAGAGAACCCTAAACTGGGCTCAGAAGACACAGCTATAAACCTTCAGGAAAACATCCCATTCCATCCCAAACCGTCGGTTCTCACGGAACGGCGGGACATCAGTGACAATGAGCCAGTCGAGGTACACTTCTGTCTGTGAGGCGTGCCCCATCATTGACGGAGCTTCAGGAAGGCTGGGTGAGGCTGTCTGGGAGAAATTCTCTTCTTCCTCAAGTGGAGTGGGGTAATCACAGGGAACTCCACAGGAAGTAGATTCCCCCAGAGAGATGAATAGATACCAGTGAGGGGGGAAATGAATAAATAATACTCGGTGAGATTTGCAATTCTGGAAAACCAAAACGCAAAGTACACTCAGGGCTGGCAGCTGCGAGGCACGTATCCAAGTAAGAGCGTTACTTTTCTGTCGGATTCTTCAGGGTGTTTTCTTAGAACAGGAGGAAAGTAACAGGAGTTCTTTTGGTCACCAATAAGCTGTTTTACGTATATTCAGAGGGGCTTACGTTCTTATTGTATCTAAGAGGCAACGGTGTGCTTGTGCCTGGAAGATACTGCAAAGAAGCTCAAAAAGCTACTGCTTCAGTGGCCTTTCGTGTGTCCCCTGGAGCTACTGAAAGAGAGTTGCAGCTTGTGCATAAAAATGGGAGGATGGACAGACAGATGGATGAATGAACAGGCAGATGGAATGAAACGTAGCGGGCCACAGTCCATGGGGTCCCAAAGGGTCAGACGTGACTGAGCAACTGAGCACACTACCCAGGTAACACAAAGCCTGACACGGGACAAGCTTTCAGTGAGTAAAGATCTGACACTTAATGATTTCAGTCAGGGTCAACTGGTCACTCCCTTTCAAGACTTGGGGAAACTCAGGGTCCCCTTACATACTGGGGTATTCCTTCCTTCATCAAGACCCAGGGACTCAGATGCGTCATCTGTGTCTTCATGCCACACTGAGGCATATGAGCAAGTCCTTGGGGGTAATTTCAGGGTCCCCGCTCCTCAAGATGGTTTCTGAAAATTCTGCCATTGGTAGGATGAAAACCTAGAGTGGGCTGGAGGCCAGTGAAGGAAAGCGGGCCTTCTTCCAAGGCTCACAAGGAAGTCTAAAGAAAAACCCCAGCACTCTTGCTGACGACCTCCCCATTCCTGGCTCAGCTGTCCCCAGCAGGGGAGGTGTCCCCGTGGCCAGAATCACCACAAGTCCCTCATTTTCAAGCGCATTAACCTCAGAGCCCCCATATTCGTGGAAAGATGACACAAAAGAGACAGGATTAGAACTAAAAAACAAGTCAGGTGTGCACGTGTTCATTTTGCAGAGAGATCTGTCCTTCCCTTAGTGCAGGTTTCTGTTTGAATCAACCGAGAAGACGATAGTTTAAGGCAAGGCGATTGCCGGGGTTGCCACTGAGATCGCCGCCGTCCTCTAGACGAAAAGAGCCCACAGACTGTGTCACTAGCTCTGTGTACCTGGAGACAGTTCTGTCCCTCTTGGCCAAAGCCTTTCTGAAAAGTATGCTGCCTTTGCTACTGTCTCACTGTGGTCCAATTTGAGTCTATTCCACAAGCTTTCCCGCAGGAGCACTGGAAGTCAGGTGCTGGTTGGAGGAGTGTGCTTGAACCAGGAAACAGAGGTGAAACATAGGACCCCCTGGGTCAAGATGCTCTCAGAATCACGAGGGAAAACAGAGAGTCACAGGGCAATTACAAAAGACTCGAGGAGGGACAGGATCCTGGTGACAAACATGGTCTGCATCCTGAAACCCATAAACCTATGCATGTAATAACATTGCATTTGATTTCTTCCAGTTGCATGTGGATCTGCGGTTGCCTTGAATTTTTTAAAAAGTCAAACAGATATGGATAATTTCCACACACAGTTACAGACCTCATGCCAGTATCAGAGCACTGAGTGGAAATACACCATCTCACTTGGATTAGGGAGAAGCAGCCAAAGAAGGTCTCCCACGGAAGGGGACCTCAGCACAGGTAAATGCAGGACCTGGGAAAGGCAGTCAGTGTAGACAGTGACCCCTGACCCCTGACCCCTGGCCGACTCCCCCACCTGTCATTGCTGCCTCTCTGGGTTTGAGCCACCTCTTTTAGCCCTAAAAGAATGTCTGTAACAGCCTCCCTTTCTCCCCACCTCTCACAGGTCATTTGGCTGTTGAAGAAACTGGAGCACTCGTCCTACGGAATTGCCCATATTCCGGGTGTGAATGAATGCTTCTCCGTGGGGCTCATTTCTCTCTCCTCTGTGTTTCGTGATAGCAGTAGTGTGGCACCATTGTCAGGCTCACCGTCATCACGTTTCTACCCCGTGGTCCCAGCATTGTTGGAAAGGTGGGAGTGTGGACGATCGAGTGCTAGCTTCTCGAAGTCTAATTCCCCCATCATGTAACTTAAAACCAAGCCTTTCCTCCCCGCCACGTAGAACAAGGACCGCAATCTGCCGTTGGCACTCAGGTTGGGAAAGTGATTCTGGTACAAAGACAATGCACGGACTTGTGCAATGGCCAAGCAGGGCCAGCCCTGCAGCTGCCCTCAGAGCAGGCAGTTTCTGGAAACAGACCTTTCTGACGGTAAGCCCCAATAAAGCGGGTGGGTGTTATATTAATGACTAGACTCTTAGTCACCTTGAGGGAACTGAGATCAGATGACACCGGGACGGTGGAGGGAGGTGAGATGTTTGCAGTTTAGGCTGCAGATGTGAGCTTAATCTCAGGAGTATTTTCATAATTGCTCTGATGCTTGGATGAAATGCCTCACATACTGTTTACTAGGCTACCAGATGAGAGGCAGGGGTGAAGTGAGGAAGCCCAAGCTAAGCTATTTGCCTGAAAAGCCTATGCTCTGAGAAGGCCAGGAAAAGGGATATACTTCATCCTTAAAATCTTCACTCTTCAGCTCAGCCTGTGCACTTGAGCACTCCAAAACAACCCACGAACAGACCATAGCATATCATGTGTGTATGTGTGTGTGTGTGTGTGTGCACGTGTGTACGTGTGTGTGTTAGCTGCTCAGTCATGTCCAACTGTTTGCAGCCCCATGGACTATATCCTACCAGGCTCCTCTCCATGGAATTCTCCAGGCAAAAATATTAGAGTGGGTAGCTTAGCAAACACCCAATTCAGGGATAGCAACAGAAATTTAAAAAGTGAGAGAGGATTTTTTTTTTTTAAAGAAGAGAGAAAGATTAAGTGTTGAACACAAAAGCTTGGTATCATTTGCTGTTGACCCTTAACTCCTTTTCTACCTGCCAGTAAACAGATCTCCTGGGGTCTTATCCACTGGAAGGGTCCAGTAAGACAGTCTTAGGGACACAGGGTCAGCCTGACATCTATAAACACCCACCAGCAGTGGAAGCCAGAGGGCTGTAGAAATTTCAGTTCATTTGATCTTTCCTCAAAATTTCTTCTTTTGATTCTTTGTATATCTCGGATGACAGAAGCGAACATATGAATGTAATAATAATAATGCTGTTGCCATGGCAGAAACAGGGTTCTTCAACTAAAGGATGGTCACGGTTCACACAGAGTGACTCACTCTGTCAGCTGGTCAGCACTTACCCAGGACCCCTGATGCTCCATGCTGGGGGCAGGTGTTCTCAGGATGGACGACTTCCTTGGGAAATCCCTGGTGGTCCAGTGATTAGGGTTCCAAGCTTTCATTGCCAAGGGCCCAGGTTTGATCCCTGGTCAGGGGAATTAAGATCTCACAAGCCACGAGGCAATGGCAAAAAAAAAAGGACCACTTCCCAATGCCTTCCATGACATGATGCATGATGTGATTTTATATACAATGAGGTATGATATAATGCTGTATTAAATTATACTATGCTATGCCGTGTTACATTACAGAGTATATTACAGGATGTATTACTTGCCACTCTGTTTCTTGTGTGTCTCCCCCTCACACTAGGTAATAAGATGGTCGGAGCGTGAACTTTGCCGCCACGCCTTGAACCACTCACCAGCTGAGAGACCTTGGAGACTCTCCGTAATGTTTCCACGCCTTAGCTTCCTTCTGAGCTAAACAGAAAGAGCAGCATGTGTCTCCGTGGGCTACTGTGAAAGCCAGGGCGTTAAAGCCAAGGGCAAGCCCTGGGTGAGTAACTCCCACATTCCGGCGGTCAGTCGCGTTGTCCTTTGGTGGCGGGCCCCATGCCATGGAGCACGGCACCTCCCTCACACTCAGCAATTCCCCGTGTCCCTGCCCGCCTCTTTCTGAGCCTAACGTGAAAGTGTTAGTTGCTCAGTTGTGTTCAACTATCTGCATGTAGCACGCTCCTCTCCTCGGTCCATGGGATTCTCCAGGCAAGAATACTGGAGTGGGTTGCCGTTCTCTCCTCCAAGGGATCTTCCCGACCCAGGGATCGAAGCCAGATCTCCCACATTGGAGGCAGGTTCTTTACTGTGTGAGCCGCCAGAGAAGGGTCAATCAACATATTTCATCTCTTTGCTATAAAGATGGAGAGGGCAATGGCACCCCACTCCAGTGCTTTTGCCTGGAGAATCCCATGGATGGAGGAGCCTGGTAGGCTGCAGTCCATGAGGTCGCTAAGAGTCGGACACGACTGAGTGACGTCACTTTCACTTTTCACTTTCATGCATTGGAGAAGGAAATGGCAACCCACTCCAGTGTTCTTGCCTGGAGAATCCCAGGGACAGGGGAGCCTGGTGGGCTGCCGTCTATGGGGCTGCACAGAGTCGGACACGACTGAAGCAACTTAGCAGCAGCAGCAGCTATAAAGATTGGAGCAGGGTGAGTGGATAACTAGTCAAATGATTTGACCCCAGCCATGGCTTTGATTTGCCCAACTGGGACTTCAGACCGACCCCCATGGGACCTATGGGAGCTGGAGCCCCCTGGAGACCTGGCCGGGAATCCAGGAAGGACAGGTGGGAGGAAGCAGGACTCAGGGGCATTGTGGGGCTCCTGCCCCAGCCTGCAGCCAGCCCTGTCCCTGCACCGTTTGGGCCCATGGGCCCATAAGTTTGCTTTTTGCTTATGTCAGTTCCGGTCAAACTTTCTCCACTAGAACTCAGACAGGGCCAGCAGTTGAGGCCCCATCGAACGCCAAAGACCAAGACTCAGAGAGCACGTCAAGGACTCAGAGATGACACAGGGAAGAAGTAGCAGCAGCCACCACACCGTGTGCTCCCAAAGCCCCAGAGGCCTTGAAAGAGAGGTCAGGATACACCCGTGCGTGTATAAATAGGGTGAGTAAAAGGCAGAGTAGGGAGGGCTTCTGGGAGCAGCAGCGATTGCACTGACGCCTAAGCTTTATTAAATGCCTGTCCGACGTCAGCCCCCATCCCCGGAGCTTGGCACAGTCTCGCACAGGAGCCGTGCTGGGGGAAGGAGTGCGGTGTGTGGGCATGTGGAAACCGGGACAGGCTGGCTTTCTTACACTTGAAGATTACAAAAGAGTGTCCGTGTGCCTTGAGGCCCCGGGGGAGGCAGCCGTGACTCAAGGCTGGAAGGAGGCCCATGGCGGCGGCCAGCACTGGAATCCAGACGACACACCTCAGTGCACCCGGGCGTTTCAGTGCTCGTCCAGAGTCCCGTCCCGGCAGGCTCTGCCGGCATCCGCCTCGCTTCCGGGGCCCGCGTGTCTCCAGCCCGGTCTGGCTCAGGAGGACACGGGCGCATCAGTGCATGAGATAAGCTTTCTGGTAACTGAGGAGGGGCCCGTGAGATGCGTGAGAGGGGAGCGTAGGAGCTGCCTCCTTGCAACACAGCAGCCAGCCACCCCCTCACAGGCACGTTTTCTGGGACACTTGGCAGGACATTCCGTGTGCCTTAGCACTTCAGAAAATGACGCAAGGAGCCAGAGTGCCTGTGTGTATATATATATTTATATATGATCGTGCTCAGTCATGTCTGACTCTGTGCAACCCCATGGACTGTAGCCCACCAGGCTCCTCTGTCCATGGCATTCTCCAGGCAAGAATACTAGAGTGGGTTGCCATGCCCTCCTCCAGGGGATCTTCCCGACCCAGGGTCCGAAGCCCCATCTCTTGTGTCTCCGGCATTGGCCGGCGGCTTCTTCACCACTAGCACCACCTAGGATGCCACTTTCGTTTGATAAACATTTTTTGAACACCTACTGTGTGCCGAGCGTTGCAACAGGTAGAGACAATAGAGAGGTGAGAGGTGTGCTCCCGGCTTCACCGTGCTGCCAGGGCAGGTGAGGAACTGAGGTGGCACCAGGAGGACTCAGAGGCAGTGGGCACAGGGGTGGGACAGCGAGCCCACCCCAGACCTGGAAAGGAATCAGGATGAGCCAGGAGACAGGACGGAGGGCACGCGGGGAAGGAGGCGCTCCGGTGGGCAAAAGCGTGCTGACTTTTGAGACTCAGGAGAAAGGGAAAGAGAGGAACTCTGCCAGGTCCCGAGGTGACTACAACCTGAAGGCGGAAGCAGAGAAGACAGAAGGGGGGACACTTCCCGAGAGCCTCGTGTGCATGAGGCGCTGTGGATGGAAACGGCGCACGCAGGACGTCGGCACAGCCCTCGGCTCGTACTAACAGGTCCGTTCTTTTGAACACTTAGCAGCAGCCGGCTGACGTGTGCAGGCCCTGGGTACACATGCTCACTTTGGTGACGAAAACCCTCCCACCTTTGACCTGGGAGGAGACTCTGGCCCAGAGACTGGGTCCACTGACTTGCCCAGGCCTCACACCTGGGACGGAGCAGGATTCAGGCCTCGTGGTGGCCTGGCACCAAACGGCAGCACCCCCTGGCTCAGCCCCCCAAAAATCTGCGGTTCACCCTCGCTTCTCTGCCCCGCAAAGGCTGTGAATAGCATTGACCTTCAACCCCAGCGTGCTCTGGCCTGGAGACGCAGGAGGCTTTGGCCCCCGCATTCTGCCCCCACTGCACTGGCTCTGTTGTTTTGACCCCAAAGATATTCTGACTTTGTCATCATGACCCACCAGTGCTTTGCAACACCCTAGCACATCAGCCCTGTCTATATGTTGTCTGGTCTGAGCTTACCTACCCTGTATTCAGCATCAAAGGGCTGAGAATGTTACCTCTGTGCAATCCAGGTTTTTTTTTGTTTGTTTGTTTTTTTAACCTCTTCATGCAGTCCAGACCATTTTCAGCTAGAGAAATGGGCTGGCGAAGACAGCAAAGCTTTGCTGAGGTCAGAGGGTGAATCAGCACCCTGTCTCCACGCCGACCCCTGCTTCCCCGACCTGCCAGCACCTACATGATCAGCCCAGATCAGCAGCTCTTCGTGGAGCCTGGAGCCCACGGCGATGCTCACCCAAGAGTCCCCATCCTTCTTCCAGGCCCTGATGATGACCCCGGCCTGGTCCGCTGTGACAGCTGGCCCCAGGCTCTGAAGCAGGACACAGACCCTGGACAGCCGGTCATAAATGCTCACCAGCTCCCTCCTGCCTTCACGCTCAGCTTTCTCTGCAAGGAGAAGCAAAGGGAGCCACAAAGGGCAGAGTCTGCAAAAGTCTGCACGTTGAGCTCCTTTCGATAGAGACCAGGGGGACCCAGTGGCAGCTCAAAGGTGGACCCTGGCAACTCTGAACTCTTCAAGAAAGTGCCTCAGAGCTTCGCGACCTCAAAACTGGCATTGGGAAATGGCAGGGAAGGTGGTGGTGGAAACGAGAGAAGCAGCCAGGGGGAAGGAACAGACCGCAAAGAGTCTTTTATACACACACAGAGCTCTTCTGCTTAGGTTTTCTAGGTTACATCTATTTTTTATCAGTCTCTGAGGTCCCAGCTTTGGACAACTACTGTGTACTTTGACAGGGCAGAGGTTTACAGAGGTCAGAGCAGGTGAAACTTTAAACAGTTATCTAAGTTACCTGCCATCCTCGACAGAGAGCTGTGTCTAGACAATAAAAATAAAGTTCTTTTAGAATTGATTAGAAGGGTAGGTGTACGACATCCCCAATTACCAAATAGGCCAGTTCCATTGTTTCCACTTTATTGGGTCAAAATTGACAAATATAAATTGTGCATGTTTCAGGTATATGATGTCATGTTTTGGTATGCACGTACATTGTGAAATAACCACCACAACCCTGCTAGTTAATACATCCATTATATCACAGTTGCTGTCTTCCGTGTGTGTGTGTGTGTGTGTGTGTGTGTGTGTGTGTTAAGAGCACTTAAGATCTACTCTCTTGGCAAATTACAGCACACAGTGTGCAACGCAGTACTGGTCACTACAGCCAACATGCTGTAAAGCCGCCCTCCAGCGTGCTGCTCAATAGGTGCGATCCATCAGACATATCCAGTATGCTGTAAAATGAACACATCCTGCGTAACGACACTTTCTACCCTTGGCTCAGCTTCTCCCCATTTTCCTCCACCCTTGACTCCCCCATCACCACCGTTCTAATCTCGATTCTGTAAGTGTGACCTTTTCAGATTCCACATATACATGCGATCATGTGGTATTTGTCTTTCTGTGTCTGGCTTATTTCACTTAGTACAGCATCCTCCAGGTTCATCCACATGGTCACAAATGGCAGGATCGCTTTCTTTTTTAAGGCTGCATGATATTCCCTTGTACATCATGCATCAGATTCTCTTTATCCCTTCACCTACGGATGGTTGCTTAGGCTGTTTCCATATCCTGGCTGTTATAAGTAATGCTGTGATAAACATGGGACTCCAGATAGCTCTTGGAGATACTGACTTCATTTCCCTTGGATACATACCCATAAGGGGAGTTGCTGGACCATATGGTAGTTCTGTTTTTAATTTTCTGAGCCACCTCCATACTGTTTTCCACAGTGGCTGCACCAATTGACTTCCTGCCAACAGTGCACAAGGGTTCCCTTTTTTGCCACATCCTTGCCAGCTCTTGTTATCTTTTGTCTTTTTGATATAGCTATCCTAACAGGTGTGGGGGGTAATACCTCACAGTTTTGACTTGCATTTCCCTGCTGATTTGGTGATGTTTTAGGCCCATTTGATTTAGAATGTCCACTAGGGGACTCGAATAACCCAGTGAGTCATGTTGTGTAATGATGAGGGGCTGAGCGGGACTGTCGAGGCTTGGTCCCCTGTGATACTGTCATCAACAACTCAGGGAGAGCTGGAAGCGCGGAAGGGCTCCAGCCACTTAGGGAGCTGCCCTGTGTCCTCCCGCGGTAGCAGACACTTCACAGGCACAATCTCTGACCCTGACCAGCACCCATTTTGCAGGGGAGGGTCCTGTTTCCGAGAGGTGAAGTCACAGAAAAAGCACGCTCGTTTCATTGGCAGCTGCCACAGAGGTGGAAAGCAGACTAAACCTAGTTGATGGCACATTCTAGATCCAGAGAGAGATTTAGACAGGCAGGGACCCGGCTCGACAGGAGACAGGTGGATCCTACTGGAAATCATTTTATGTTTCCATGCTCGGGTTCAAAAACACAAGCCCGCAAAACAGAGGACGGGGAGCACGAGGAGAAGGGGCCTGGGGCCAGCCTTGGCGAGTCACCGGCGTCCTGTGTCTGCTGGGGAGACCCGGGAAGTTACTCGGTGCACGAGAGCAGACAGACTGCGGCTCCCGGAGGTGGAGGGCGGTGCCTGCTGTGGTAAGATGCTCACACCTGGGGATCTGGGTTCAGCTCTGGAATCTGAACCCTAAGAGCAGGGCAGCAGCCGTGAGGCAGGGGCACTTGAAATTCAGGCATTTGTGAAAGTGCTAAAGGCCATGTCCAGAAGTGAAAAGGAAAGAATGGCAGGGAAAAAGTGTCAGAGTGGCTGTCTTCTACTCCTGGGACACCCCGAGGGGTGTAAGGGCTCATTACATCCTTTCAAGTGTATAAAATCTAGACTCATGTACAGAAGAAAGGGGTATGACTCTATACTCGACAGACAAAAAGCTTTTCCTGACAAGTCTCAGGACTGTGGGAAGACAGACGGACTGGGTGGAAGGTGAAACAGGGAGCAGTGAGCACCCGGTCACTGGAGGTAATCAAGTACATGCTATCAGGGCCCCACGCAGACTTGTGTGGGTGCTACTCACTTCAGTTGCCACGGACTCCTTCCGTAAGGAAACTTGATTACATTTTATAGCTGTGTTGGTACAATGACAGATGTAATCCATGCTTGATGATTTTCATTTCTTTAACTCTGACTTTAGAAGAAATGCAGATGTCCTCCTGGACCCCTGATGATCTCATGGGCTGCTGTGCCGAAACAAGCCCTGCGTGCTGACCATTTGCAGGCCGGTGCCGCAAAGCAGAGTCCCATTGATTGTACATTGGAGGGAGAGTGTTAAGGTCAGACTTCTACATGCTCCCTAGTCTGAGGTTCTCCCCAAAGAACGGGGGTGTGCCCCAAGCTGCTTTCTGAGATTGTTAGGGTGAAGAACGGTGTGCCTGCTACAGTTCCACTCTGCAGAGAGTATACACCCGGACCCCAATTATCACAGATGGTAACGCCTGAGACCATAATTAGGGGGCCAGGGTGGAGATGAGGAATAGTGGTTCCTTTGTTTGATGTCCTCTCCTTTCGGTCTGGTTCAAACATTTCTATTTAACCAATAACATGGATAATAGTTTATAAAACTAAATAAGAATACTGGCAAAAGGATCTATAAATGTGACTTTCATTTTTATTAGGGGTGGGAGGGGTTGTCCCGCCCAATTCTCTGTTCTCCAGAACAGAGAACGCCTGTTCGGCCCAGGAACACCTTCACAACGGATGAGGCCGTGAGGGTGTTCCTGGGCAGGTTTGGTGTTTTCAGTGCACAGAACAACATGTGCGAAAGCTCAGCAAAAGCCTCGATGTAACCAACAACAGAGATATTACACTGGCCACGAGGGATCTCTCCTCTCCGGTCCAGCCAAACAAACTCACAAACAGAGATTCAGAAACCCTCTGCCTCAGCAGAGTCCTCCGGTCAACATGCACGCATTTAAGCCTGGTTTTGTGTTTTCTAGGACTCAAGGTTCCAGCTCCCAGGGCACATGGCTGCTAAATGCCACTGGACCGGGACCTAAGAATCACCCCAGACCCAGGGGGAGGAAGGAAAGTGACCGAAACTCTACGGAGTCGGTCTCTTGACGTCTCCTGCACGGAAGACATAGCCTGAACCAACACTGTCCCAGTATCATGTCCGTTTCTATATTCCTGCTTTTTGTAAAATATCAGTTCTGACTTCAGCATGATAAACCTTCGAAGGGCTGAATGCTTTCGGGACAAACTCCCTCCGTGGTGTAGCTCTGTGAATAGGATCAAAAAGGGTATAACGATGGAATGTTGAATTGCAAGTGGTTCCTAGATAAAGGGAAAAAAAAAGCTAAGGGAGGTATCTATGTTCTGGAAAAAAAGGAAAGAAGGAAAAAAGAAAAGAGATAAAGAGACAAGCATGGGAATCTGTTGATTTGGAATGGCGAGAATAGGAAAGAGGCCTCTAATTTTGAATCTCTCTCTGGTGCCTAAACGCCAAAGAAGTCCTTTCGCTCAAATGCTGGTGTATGTACAGAGCTGTTGATTAATCCCGATCAGATGCTGGTGTATGCACAGAGCTGTTTAGTAATCCCCTCCCGTCCACCAGGCCTCACTGGGTGTCTTGGTTGGGTGAGGAAAGGACAGGAGCTGGAGTAAATCTGGGGAGGCCGTCCTAGGAATTCTCACTAGAGAAAACATCTGGCTCTCCCACATCTCTGGTGCAAAACAAACAAGAACCTGCCTAAATGATGTGTACTGTGTTCTAAGGTAGAGCCCTTTGGGAGCCTGATACAAATAAACAAAACAAACAACATAAACAAACCCCAAACGCTGGCAATGAGATACACTTGCAACCATGGTCTTTCACAAAGGCACAGATGACGAGTTGCAGGGGTTTTGTTTTCAGAATCCACTTTCCAGTAAGCAATCTGAACAGTGTATGAAGACCCCAGACCCTTCTTCTGCCCTTTCCCCTCTGCCCCCCACCAGGCACAACCCCCCATCAAAATGGTACCCCCCCAGAGAAACCTCCAAATCTGATTTGTCTATTTTTTGCTCTCTCCTCATGATTACTCCCCTCCCCTTAAAGCCTGGCTTCCCTGAAACCAAATGTGAGCCATTCTCTAACTGCACCGGAAAATCAGAATTTATTATACATATGTTTGTGTTCCACTTAATAAAAAAACCTATATTTTAAGATAAACTTTGTTAGTAATTCATGAGGTAAGTGACTATTTATGCTAATCAGGCAGAAATATATTCTCAAGCATAATGCATTACATAAATTTGAATGCAAAATGTTCAATTATGAAGTAAATACAGGTAATGCAAATAATAAATTACCTCTAATAAAAATTATAAAAGATGTGTCTTCAAAGAGAGAGCGGCTTTAACTTACAACTGTGAATTGCTTAAAGAGAAAAGAATTAATAAATGCTGATTTACTCTGATGATTATTTAGCACATAATTCACCTATTCATAACGACTCCTAGTAATCAGACTGTTGTCTTACATTCTCCAATATGAGGCAAGACTGTTTCCTCAGCAATTTTACCCTTATCAGATTATCTCGTCTGATTCGATTAATTTTCTTCCATGAATCTGCTAACAGTGATTTGTGATTTACTTGCCCTGCTCACTAAAGACTGTTAAAAGGATTTCTCTAACACTCCAGCTCAGAACACTCCATGCCTTATCATTCAGTTCCTCTGAACAACTCTTTCCTCAAATCGATTTAGTTGGTTTCAGAGTGAAATTCAGTGGACACTGGTGAGTTCTGCACGGTAAAATCAGCTCCTGGATAAACAGAGAGTTCAGACACTACCCTTAATGCATCGTGTTCTTTTTAGATTATATATGTCTCATTCTAACATGATACACCTGAACGGTGCTAACTCTCAATCAGGAAGACTGTATTATTTTTCATTTTGAATCATTATAATTTGGATGTAAACAGGGTTTGATTTTTTTTTTTTTTTTGCATAAAGTTGTTATGTATGTACAGACATGAAACCAACACTGTTTTTGATGTTAGGGTTTCACAATCGCCTATGTGATTTGACCCATGCCCTTCTCCCTCCCGCCAAATTCCTCTATAAAGATTCACTGCTTTCAGAAAGTTGAATGCTACTGGTTTGAATTGGTCAATAATGACAAACGCGTGGTTTCTAAATTACTCTGTATTGTTCTACAGAGATTACCAGAGTATATATAGCATGGGGTATTAAGCAGTAAGAAAAGACAGTTCATATTGTATTTGGATTATATTGGCTAGGAGAGAAGTGAAACAAACAATGTTAGCAAAGAAATCTAAAGAAATGTGGCCTGCTGTAATTGTAGAGATTCAAAAACCTGAATAGTACTAATTAAAATGAGAGAGCTCAATTGTTACAAGAGAAACGCTACTAACAGAGGACTGTAAATGTTTAGACACCCCTGTGAATCACCAAATAATAAAGGAAAAAGGACAAAAATGAGAATTAAGTTAAAAGCCTGGGAGCACCACTGCTCCACTTCTAAAAAATAATTTGTATCTTTTTTTTTTCCCCCAAGAGAAAATGGGAGACTATAAAAGACTCTGCAATGAGAGAAAGAAAAATACCCTGGCTTGATAGCAGTGTACAAAAATAAAATGTGCAGATAATAATACATTTAGCTGCCCAAACATGGGCATTTAATTTCTAGAAATGATACATAATTGCAACAATTAGGTACACGGCCATGAATCTGTATCTCATGATCTTCGTCATTAGTGAACTTTGTTTATAAATGTTGTTTATTTATAAATGTAGCAGTTTCAGTGTTCTTGACCAAAAATACTTTCATGAGTGCAGGGATCATATCCCACAGCTTTTACCAAAAATCTGATGCAAAAGGGTTAAAGCAAAAATTCTAATAAAAAATGAATTAATTCTTCCTAAGTATACTGAAATTCATATTTTACATTAAAATATAAACTTCAGGCATTTGTGGCTAATAACTTTAAAAAGACTTAGAAAAGTATTGCTATAGACAATGCTAATGACATAATATGTTTCTGTAATTTAAGCAGTAAATTTTCCCTCTGAATACATAAGCTGTAATCCCTTAACTTCATTACTAGGGGAAATACTGTTTGAAAGAGGAAAGCAAAGAGATTCTGTGAGGCTGCATAAATATTGACATAATCTTCACTCTTTCTTCCCCAAACTGGTTATGGACATATCTCATTCCATCCCAACAAAGTACTCCCATAAAACCCAAGCTACTCTTATAAACATCTTCTCTGCAGTAATGATGAAAAGGAAAAGTGCTTTTCTGGAAAATACCAACAGTGCTGGCCTTTTAGGGTAACGACTTGCCTACAAGCCTTTTGGCGAGTCTCTCCTTAGGGATTCCCGGGTTTGCTGAAACCCAAGGCTGCCAGCATGAGGGAAATGAACACAAGTCTAATCTGGTGTATGAAGCCAATGAGTGACACCTAAGGTCTCATTATAAATAGTAAAGTATGCAGTCGGGTGGGTGAGAGCATTCTGAAGTGCAATGTTCAAGAAGCTGGCTTAATATATGACTAAGTGTCAGAAGTCAGGTTTTCTGAGAATTACTTTTCAGATAAACAACTTTATAGCACTGCACTTAATCTTACTTACTAGAGACATCTCATTTATCACTGAATTACAAGTAACTTTAATTCTATTGATATTGCCATAAAGCCTGTTGAAAATGCATCCTGGCACTTTTTTAAAAGGGTTTGGGGCCCTGTTTGTTACACGGGATCCTCTTGCATAAGTCTCCCAGGTCCCCTGGCCTCTTTCTCCACAGTCAAAGGGGACGGTGGGGAAAAAAAAGTTTCCCGCACCTGCCAGCACTGCCTTCAGCCCCTTTCCTGACAAAGTCGGGTTCTCCCACTTGCAGCCAAACTAACTTTCCGCCCCTCTTTCCTCCTCCCACCTAGGGAAACCAGCTTCTTTTCATTTCATCAACAAAACTGGACACGGATCAATTTCAACTGACCTTTGCCGAAAGGTGGCGCTGTTGAGGTAAGAACCAACTCGGTCCAACAATAGTTTTCACTCTCCGACCGTTTCCAGGCTTTTCAGATTTTTTTTATGCACCCTCCTAGCGTCTCCCCCTCCCATAAAATAAGATAAATATGATTAACACCAAGTGCATTTCATTAATTGGAGGAATCAACAGTCCAACATCCAGGCAGGTAGGCTGGTCTTCCAAACGCTGGGTCGGCTCCGCGCCCTCTCGCTTTCCCTCAAATAAATCTCGGCTTCTCCATCTGGCCTATCGCTTTAAAATCTTAGAAACAGAGTTACTGGTTCCTTCTTTCTTTCTTTTTTTTTTTTCCTTCCTTTTTCTTTTCTTTTCTTTCTTTTTTTTATTTTGCAAAGCTTTAGAAGAATCGATGGAGAAAACCGAACAGTTATTAGCATCTGCAACTCCCCACCCCCCACCCCCCACCCCCCCAGGGGGAGAAGCAGCCCCTACTCCCGTCCTCCCTACCCCCAACTCTGGGTTTCCGGACCCGTCCTAGAAACCGCGGTTTAAAACTTAACCCTTCGAGGGGAGCTGGTGCGGGCTGGGGTATTGGTTCTTTTTTCGCCTCCGTTCCTCCCCACGATCAAGTCTGAAATAATTAAGTGAAATGTAAAAGTGCAAAGGGCGAGCAGGACCCTGATAAACAGGAGTCAGATTTCATAAGGGGGTGGATGAGTATGTGCGTGTGTGTGTATGAGAGAGAGAGGTGCGTCTCAAAGGCCAGACTCGGGCCAGAGTCAGAGGCCCGAGGGTGAGGAGCCGGGCTGACCTGACACCGAGCTTTCCCGTAGTTAATTCGCGTTCGCACCCCCCAGCCAAGGACGGGAGACGCCAGCGGGCAGCCAGCCCCCGCGCGGAATGGCCCCTGAGCAACTCATTTCAAGTCCTTTAAAAGAGGCTGATAAAACGGGCTCTCTCTCTCCGCGGACTTGGAGCCGCCCTGGCAGGCGCGCGGCCGGGCGAGGTCAAGCGCGCAGTGGGGACCCCTACGCCCCTACGCGCGCGACTGCGCGCGGGCACCGGGGAGAGGGACAAAGAGTTGGGGCCAAGTTTGCGCTCCGGGTACTGGCAGGCTCCGGGGAAGGAAGGTTCCCCCCGGGCGGAAACCTGGGTTCCCTAAGGTGGAGCAAAGAGAAAAAGCTACCCGGCGAATTCATGATCCTTGCGGGAGTGACGAGGCGGGGTTGGCGGCGGGGGGCGGGGGGGGCGGTCAGGAAGGAGTTGGGGGGGAGCAGGCCAACCGTGGCCTGGCCGAGCGAGTAGCAGGCGAGCTGGGGCTCCGGAAGGCAGGCCTCTCTAGCTCCGAAGTAAAGCAAACCGTCCTCGCTGTCCACCTGGATTCCCGCAGCCCCTCCGGAAAACTCTGTCCCCTCTTGCACCAAACTTTGCTCCGGTCCTTGCAACCTCGCTCGGAGGCTGCGGCGTGGGAAGGGTTAAGACTGCCCGTCCCAGCTGACAGTCAGCTGATTGGGCCCTGATTGACAGCTCGGAAAAGTTTCCTTGTTTCTCGACTCCTATGCTAATCGCGGGCGCTCCCGCCGCCTCCCATTGGTCCGGAGTACCAGTCAATTTCCCATTTGGGCCTGACGTCACGATTGCTATAAAACTCAGCAATAGCTTTAAACTCTTCTTGCTGGATCAGAGGCTTTAAAATCTTTTTTTTTCATCTTCGAGCTGTATAGCTCCGGCTGCTCGTCTGCTCGGTCTCCCCCCTTTTGCTCTGCGCCTCGCTTTTTCCCCAGGACTTCGCTATTTCGCTTTAAAAGAAAAAAAAAAAGCAAGAAAGAACTCAACTCCCCCCCCCCCCCCCCGCCACCTCCTTTCCTCCAGCCCGGCTGCACCTCTGTCTTGCACTTTGCACGGAGGGAGGAAGAGCGCGAGGTTGAGGGAGAGGAGAGAAAAAAAAAATTTTTTTTTTTTTTAAATAAAAAAGAGCCAGGCAGAAGAGGAGGCGAGAAGCATGAAGTGTTAACTCCCCGGTGCCAAGGCCTGCGCCGCCCGGACAGCCGCCCGCCGCGCCTGCAGCCCCGAACGGCCGCCGCGCGCGCCCCGCCTGCAGCCGGGGCCAGCAAGCCGAGCCGAGCCCTCCTTATGCAAAGCGCGCAGCGGAGCGGCGAGCGGGGGACGCCGCGCACCCAGCCGGGTTCCTCCGGCTTCGCCGCCGCCGCCGCCACCGCAGCCCGCGGAGGACCTTCCCGAGCCTGAAGCCGCCGACTCGGCGCGCTAGGAGGCGAGCAGGCGAGGAGGGGCCGGGGCGAGCGAGCGAGCACATTGGCGTGAGCCGGGGAGGGGGGGGAGGGAGGGCGGGCGCGGGGGGCGCGGGCAGGGCGGCGGGGGTGTGTGTGTGTGTGTGTGTGCGCGCTCGGAGGTTTCGGGCCAGCCACCGCCGCGCGAGCTAGAAGCGCCCCAGCCCGGCAAGCTGGCTCACCCGCTGGCCACCCAGCACAGCCCGCTGGCCCCTCTCCTGCAGCCCATCTGGCGGAGCGGCGGCGGCGGCGGCGGCGGCGGCGGCGGCAGGAGAATGGCATCGGAACTGGCAATGAGCAACTCCGACCTGCCCACCAGTCCCCTGGCCATGGAATATGTTAATGACTTCGATCTGATGAAGTTTGAAGTGAAAAAGGAGCCGGTGGAGACCGACCGCATCATCAGCCAGTGCGGCCGTCTCATCGCCGGGGGCTCGCTGTCCTCCACCCCCATGAGCACGCCGTGCAGCTCGGTGCCCCCTTCGCCCAGCTTCTCGGCGCCCAGCCCGGGCTCAGGCAGCGAGCAGAAGGCGCACCTGGAAGACTACTACTGGATGACCGGCTACCCGCAGCAGCTGAACCCCGAGGCGCTGGGCTTCAGCCCCGAGGACGCGGTCGAGGCGCTCATCAGCAACAGCCACCAGCTCCAGGGCGGCTTCGATGGCTACGCGCGCGGGGCGCAGCAGCTGGCCTCGGCGGCCGGGGCCGGCGCCGGCGCCTCCCTGGGCGGCAGCGGCGAGGAGATGGGCCCCGCCGCCGCCGTGGTGTCCGCCGTGATCGCCGCGGCCGCCGCGCAGAGCGGCGCGGCTCCGCATTACCACCACCACCACCACCACCACCACGCCGCCGGCCACCACCACCACCCGACGGCCGGCGCACCGGGCGCCGCGGGCAGCGCGTCCGCCTCGGCCGGGGGCGCGGGCGGCTCGGGCGGCGGCTCGGGCGGCCCGGCCAGCGCCGGGGGCGGCGGCGGCGGCGGAGGAGGCGGCGGCGGGGGCGCAGCTGGGGCGGGGGGCGCCCTGCACCCTCATCACGCCGCGGCCGGCGGCCTGCACTTCGACGACCGCTTCTCCGACGAGCAGCTGGTGACCATGTCGGTGCGCGAGCTGAACCGGCAGCTGCGCGGGGTCAGCAAGGAGGAGGTGATTCGGCTGAAGCAGAAAAGGCGGACCCTGAAAAACCGCGGCTATGCCCAGTCCTGCCGCTTCAAGAGGGTGCAGCAGAGGCACGTCCTGGAGTCCGAGAAGAACCAGCTGCTGCAGCAGGTCGACCACCTCAAGCAGGAGATCTCCAGGCTGGTGCGCGAGAGGGACGCGTACAAGGAGAAGTACGAGAAGCTAGTGAGCAGCGGCTTCCGAGAAAACGGCTCGAGCAGCGACAACCCGTCCTCTCCCGAGTTTTTCATGTGAGTCTGACACGCGACCCCAGCTCGCCACCTTGATAAGCGCTCCGTGGGGGTCCGACTCGGGTGTGGGCTTGCAGTTCCAAGAGCCTTGCTCGCCACCACCTCGCCCCCTCCCCTCCCGAGCTTGCCCCCGACCCCCACCCAGTTGTCCCTGCACACACACACACACACACACACACACACACACACTGCTCCGAGATGATGGTGGTGGTGGCGGCTGTTTTTGAGTCGGGGAGGGGCTGGTGGTCTGGCTCATGGATTGCCAATCTGAAATTCTCCATAACTTGCTGGCTTTTTTTTTTTTTTAACATCCCCCCACCCCTACCCCTTTCACTTATGTTCAAAGATCTCAACAGAGTTCCTCATGCTCACCTTTGAAGCCTGCATCATTCACATATTTTTTTTCTTCTTCAGTTCATGAGCTGGTGTTCATTTTCTGTGTGTGTGTTTTATTTTGTTTGGATTTTTTTTTTTTTTAAAGAACTTTGAGTTTTTGGAGCTTGCTGTGTTGCCCCTAACTCACCCCCCCCATCCTCCACCTTCACCCCCTTGCCACCCATCTCCTTTGAGATAAAAGAAAAAAAAAGGCTAAGTTTTTTTCTCCTCCTGAGTTCTTCATATGAGATTGAGCTTGCAAAGGAAAAAAAAAATGTGAAATGTTATAGACTTGCAGCGTGCTGAGTTCCATCGGGGTTTTTTGAGCATTCTTATGCTAAAATAGAGGGAAAAAAATCCTCATGAACCTGCCACAATCAAGCCTGCATCAACCTTCTGGGTGTGACTCGTGAGTTTTGGTCCTTATGATGCCAAATCTGAGAGTTTAGTCTGCCATTAAAAAAAAAAAAAACAACTCATTCTCATCTCATGCATTATTATGCTTGCTACTTTGTCTTAGCAACAATGAACTATAACTGTTTCAAAGACTTTATGGAAAAGAGACATTATATTAAAAAAAAAAGCCTGCATGCTGGACATGTATGGTATAATTATTTTTTCTTTTTTTTTTCTTTTGGCTTGGAAATGGACATTCGAAGACTTATGGCATTGGCATTCATACTTTTGTTTTATTGCCTCATGACTTTTTTGAGTTCAGAACAAAAAAAAAGTGCAACCCTAGAGCCTTCTTCCCATGAAAGTTTGCATGTGCTCCAAAACTGCTTTGAGTTACTCAGAACTTCAGCCTCCCATTGTAAATGCACTGAAGGGGCTCCTTGTCAAAGATGCCGGAATGGGTTAAAAATTTTAACAAGGCCAACAGTAAAGAACTCTTAATGTATTCCTTTTAAATGAGAATGACCACCCCATTGGGTGGACTAAAATTGTGCTGTTGCCGAAAGCAGTCTAAAATTTATTTTTAAGAGAAAGAAATCTGCCCCATTATTTTTGTTTTGTTTTTATTTTTTTGGCTTTTGGTCATTGTCAAATGTGGAATGCTATGGGTTTCTAGTATATAATTTAATTCTAGTTTTTATAATCTGTTAGCCCAGTTAAAATGTATGCTACAGATAAAGGAATGTTATAGATAAATTTGAAAGAGTTAGGTCTGTTTAGCTGTAGATTTTTTAAAAGATTGATGCACTAAATTGTTTACTGTTGTGATGTTAAGGGGGGTAGAGTTTGCAAGGGGACTGTTTAAAAAAAAAGTAGCTTATACAGCATGTGCTTGCAACTTAAATATAAGTTGGGTATGTGTAGTCTTTGCTATACCACTGACTGTATTGAAAACCAAAGTATTAAAAGGGGAAGCACCCCTGTTTATATCTGTAGGGGTATTTTACATTCAAAATGTATGTTTTTTTTTTTTTTCAAATTAAAGTATTTGGGACTGAATTGCACTAGATATAACCTGCAAGCATATAATACAAAAAAAAATTTGCAAAACTGTTTAGAACGCTAATAAAATTTATGCAGTTATAAAAATGGCATTACTGCACAGTTTTAAGATGATGCAGATTTTTTTACAGTTGTATTGTGGTGCAGAACTGGATTTTCTGTAACTTAAAAAAAAAAATCCACAGTTTTAAAGGCAATAATCAGTAAATGTTATTTTCAGGGACTGACATCCTGTCTTTAAAAACAAATGAAAAGTAAATCTTACCACAATAAATATAAAAAAATCTTGTCAGTTACTTTTCTTTTACATATTTTGCTGTGCAAAATTGTTTTATATCTTGAGTTACTAACTAACCACGCGTGATGTTCTTATGTGCTTTTCTTTCATTTTCAATTCTGGTTATATCAAGAGAAAGAATAATTACAATAATAAACTGCATTTTTTTTTGATTCTGTACTCAGTTTCTTAGTGTGCAGTTTAACTGGACCCAACACTGCATTAGAAGTTTGAAAGGCATCCTTTGCTCTAAAGGAAGGAGTAATGAAGAAGTAGCAAGGCAATAATTCAGAGTTCAACACAGGCTGTTTTGTTAGTGCAGTCCTTCTAATAATTAGTAATACGTAAGGTAAATGCGATCTCTGAAAATCCCCCTCCCTGTCAAAGTTTTCAGGTTTTAAATAAGTTGAGACACCATTGCCCTGCTGGAAACAAACAAAAATGCCAACCGGAGAGCAGGGCCTTTTCAGCCTCGCCCTGAGCGTCTAATCCCCCAGCAGCATGCCCATCTGGAGAGAAATGAGCCCAGAAAGAGGGCACTGGCAGAGGCGGCTTGGGCACACATGCGTTCGGTGGTCAAGATAAACAGTTCTTGCCTTTTGGCTGAAACTGATTATTTTTCTTCTTCCCTCACACGCCATGATTTTCTTGTTAGCAAGGCCTGACAAGATTTCACATCAACACTTTGAACACATCAAAGTTGTTGGTTTGTGTTTTTAACTTTGAAGGTCATTTGTCTTAAATAGGAAAAAGAAAAATCCTCCTCTCACTTACAGAAGTCCAAGTATATATCTGGGTTTAAACTGTGTTATTAAATCATATTTCCCCGTGCAAATTTAGCTGAGGGCATCTCCACGTAGATGAGCTGGTAATGATTGCAAAGCACCTTAGCTCCTGGAATAGGAGCGAAAAAATAATGCCTGATTGAAATAAAGGCTGTGGTTTGATTTATTGGTATTTCATCCCAACACAGGTTGCGAGTGGGGGCTCCCTGAAAAGATCGGTTGGAAAGTCTGGAGCCACCTTCACTAGCAGCATTGACCTATTTTAAAAATGACACAAATTCATGCAACTAATGTTACAAATTCATGCAGTTTGCATTCTTCATCAACTTCCCCTAGATCGCTAATAGGATGTTAGACAAAGCCAACACTGTTTTGAAGATAGAGGCCAACACAGTGACTTCTGTTTTATTTTCTTTTCTGTCCTTTAAAAAAAAAGAAACAAAGATAATATTGCAACTCTGAACGAAGGCCTGATTTTGAGGAAAGCAGGTTGTGCTTGGCGCTGATGAGTTCTGGCTGTGTATCAGCCTTCCTTCCCTCTTTCACAGAAAATGAAGACAGAGGCTAACAGGGCATTTTGACCTTTCTCTCACTGTTAGCTTGGATAGGGACCCTGAATCCACACTTCATTTTGCTTTAACAGAAGTCTTAGTAAACCTTCTTCCATGTGCTTGAACTTAGCTGTTCTTCTCTGCTTCAGAGATTTTTTTTTTTTTTTTTTTGGTCTGATCCCAGCAAGGAGATTTGCAGTCTCCCACTGTAGAAGCAGAAATGGATGTATCACTTAGAGAGCCCAGCATCTGATGCAAGATTTTAGGCAAACACATTTTCCAGATAAGAGTGACCAGGATGGAGTTATTATAGTTATCTCATGGGAAATGCCACTTCAGAGAAAAATACAACAATTAGGTGTTTTGATAGGACCCTACAAGGCAGTTCAATATAATAAGCAGGTTTTGGGCCCAAATATGAAAAACACAGAGTGGCGTTGGCCAAAAAAAAAAAAATGCGATTTTGGTGGCTGCCTTTAAGAGAAGTTTAACTCCTAATAAAAGGCGTTAGAAGAAGTAACCATATTTAGGGGGAAAAATTACTAAAAAGCTTTGAAATGTAATGTGTGGTAAACACAAATACATGCTTTTTTTTTTTTTAACCAAAAAATCCTAAATCCTGCCGGAGCGCCTTTATTACAAATAGGTCTCTAATTCTTGTTGTTGTTTAAATCATGTAAGGAAATCTAGCTTTCCCTTCACACTGCATTTGAGGCTTTGTCTAAATAGTGTTAAAATTCCTTTCATTCCAAATGCAGAACTGAGCCCACTCACAAGTTGGAGCCATCTGTGGGACGTACCACATTTTGGAAGCCCCGAGATCATGTGCTTTACCCGTGTATTCACAAAATGAAATTTACATGAGACTTCTATTTATTATTATCATTATTATTATCACTGTCTGCGGTCATGAAAAACAGCCAACCCTTGACTTCTGTTTAATTTCCTTTTTTAAAAAGAGAATAAATGATTGCGTTAGAGACGAAAGGTATTACATGTATAACCTCCAGGCTAATTAACTGTGCCTTCTGTCTGAGGGTCTTAGGTACAGACCCACAGGAAACATGCTGGTGCTTCTGACTTTACAATGGCCAACCCAAATAGACTCGCTTATTTTCAACCTGTAATATTGTTTAAAAAAAAAAAATCCACTGAAATTTACAAGCTATATACAATGGTATAAAGGGAAGTGTCCCAGAAGGTAACAGCCAGCATTTTAAAAGCCTATGGTAGACATGCACACTCTAAACAGTACTTTTTCACGCTTCATTGTTTCTCTGGCAGATAATTTTACTAAGGAAAAAAAAATTTTTGATTCCCGTCCCTAAGCAGATGCCACGGGCAGAAGCTTTAGCAGAGCCGAGCACCCTGGTTTCCTCTCGGGCCCTGGATAGTATTGTAATTATCAGTGATGTCAAACGTGGTCATTCATCAGGCAGAGCCGTAAGGGAAACTAGTTAGTTCCGTACACCCCTTCCCTGGGCTTTTCTTTCCTCCCCCTTCTCTGCTCTGGGGCAGCCACAAAATCACTTCCCATGTTTCCTTTTTTTCCCCAGGACCATGTAATAATTTTTTACAATGTATCTGACACATTAATAGACTGACATCAGAGAGGCAGAGGTTCTACTTCCTGTTCTCAGTGAGGAAATGATGTCTAGATAATCATATTTATTTGCCTTCCTGCCATAACCACCTGGGCTTTCAACAGAGGCCGTTCCAATGGGAAATACCGTATTTATTACCGAATGTGCAATTCTAAGGTTCTGATCTTTTCTTCCTTATACCTTCACCCCAGTAGTTTTTATTGACACCCGTCAATTCAAGATACTTCCGCTCTTAAATAGGACCTCCCCTTGCCAAACCACCAGCTTTCAGGGTAAACGTTGTGGACAGGGGCAACTGGTAACCAGCCTTGCAAACACGGGGTGCAGCTGTCCCAGGAGCCGCATTCCCCGCATGTCCTTGTCTGAAATGACCCAAGTGGCTTCTGACATGTTCAAAGGTTCGCAAGTCCCGAAGTTGGAAGGTTTTTTGCCGTTGTCTTTATGTTTTGGTTTAGGCCAGCTTACTTCCGTGTTCACCCTTGATGAAATGCACTCCACCCGCCATTCTAGGCCGATCAATATATTTAAAAGTTTGCTTGCCACATTTTGCCTGTTGGTAGTTAAAGACTAACCAAGATAGGTTGGAAGACTGAGGTCCCTGAGTGACAAGCTTTAGCCGGCTAATTTCCATGCCAGTAAAACACACAGCCAGGCTCGGAGACCTTACTTCTTATATAAATGTGCGATCAGAGAGGCTAGGAAATCTGATTCACCCGCTTTAGACTGCTCATCTGCCAGGCTCCCCACTGAGATTTACTTTCATTTGATTTGCTCTTAAATTTTGTCCCTTTTCTTTGAAGAAATAAATGCCTTCGTTTTTAGGGAAGAGACATCTCCATGAGAGGCTACACTTTTCACCGCTTCTGATGATTCTGCAGGAGGCTGCATGAATAATTTGGAGTCGGTGCCTTCCTTGCTGTCAATAGGAAAATGAGAGACACCTAAAGTTTGTTTCTCACCGCGGGCCCATCCCAAATTTAAAAGATGTCCCGAGTCCAACACTAGGCAGACAGGAGCCATCAGGGAGGTGATCCAGCCCTTCAGACCACTGAACGCGGATGTGTCTATTTGTCCATTTTTGCATGTGTTTAAAAAACAGCTGGAGCCTTCACCCACCTTTCAATAACACTGCTTTTCTCACTTTTGATATAAATCTTCAAAATCTAGACATCACACAGCCCCAGAAAAGGGGAATCCTCTCCAAGCCTGGCTCCACCCGGGGCTCGTGAACAAACCCAGCTCTGTCTGGGCATTTTTTTGTTTTTTGTTTTTTTTTTTTTCTCTCCAGCGGGGGTAAGGGACAGGGTGAGAGCGTTTCAGTCTCCCAGGCTGTCTCATGACTGTCAGGGCATAAAGGAGTACAGTCCGGCCACAATGTGGGAGCATCTTTACCCTTTCGAGAGGGACACAACAAAAAACAAAGCAAATCAAATTGCTCAGCACGAAGGCGTAGCAAAACCCGCAGCTCCCCGCCCGTCCCCATAGCGTCTGTGGGAGGTGAGAAATGAGGGAAGCCAGAGAGAGCTGTGATGAAGCCTTCGAAGGCATGTCCCCCAGCGTGCACATTTGCACAGGTGCAGGCCAGGTTCCGCTGTCCATTTCCTCCCTGTATGTTCACATGTGTTTCTGTTTTGAAAACAATTTTAGAGCTCGAACCCCAATTAAGAGCTCAGAGGAAATTGCGAATGTCTTAACTTTCGGGCATTTATGAATATATCAGCCTGTGACTTTGCTGTGGGGGCATTTGGGACCAGTCGGATGTGCTGTGCCCATATTTCTATGGTCACCACAGTAGGTCTGATGGCATCGTGACAGTTTCATTGTTTAATTTTGAAAGCCCTTTGTGTGTTTTCCCTAAGTTTGCCCAATACAACAAGGCTAAGATAGGAAGAACACATCAGCGGCACACAGAAATTGGATCTTTCTATGAAAGTGCATCAGAGTTGGACAGTTTTTAGAAATTCACAAAATGCATTTTCCACAGAGAGGCTCTGATTGGAATGCACAGTTCTCAACCCAAATCATAACCATCTACCAAGCACCTCTTCCCCGTTCAACACACAGTTCCTTTTCCTTCCCTTTCTTTTTGTCAAATAACTATTTTTTTCCCCCTATAATTAGGACTTTGGATTGCAAAATCACATTCCTCCCTTCTCCACAGATTCTTGGACCTTTAGTTACGATTAGAAAGGGGCATTAATTCAAGAAGGGAGGATGAGGGAGGGGTGGTCTATGGAGGTTTGGGAGGGGGGAGAGGAGAGGAAATACTTCTGTGCTCACCCCCACACCCCCTTGGCCCCCACCCAGCCCAGGCCTGCCTGGGTGTGAGTTACACACGGGGGATTTGGATTCTGAATCTATTCTAAATATTCTGATCACCAGCCTTGAGCGTTTCCAAGCTGAGATTCCAAAGAATGGTTTTTCCTTGCGGTTGGTTCTTTCGGGTAGGAAATAGGCGAGGCCACGAAACCTTTGTAGAAGGGGGAGAGGAGGCGTAACACCCACCCCTGTCCCTGTCCCAAGAGAATGCTGAAAAAGAGGCCGTGAAGGGTGCCCTGAGCTGAAAACCCTGGCCAGCAGAGCCGCGTTCCCTTTTGCCCCCCTCAAATTTTTCCTCGTTCTCCATGCCTTTGTCCGCTTCCGGAAGCCTGGAGAAGTGGATTTCTGGTCTCCTTTGGGGGATTTTTCCAGGAAGCAAAGCGGAGCAGAGGGCAGCTAGCTGGTGTACAGGGGCTGGGCTGGGGTGGGGGGTGGTGGTGTCACTAACAGAGACCAACCTTGGCTTCTGACCCCTAATCGCCAGGGGTCAACTCTAGGTCATTCCCGGGGCCACTGCTTCCCATCAGACCGGATTTATTTGCAGGATGACTGACAGGCTGGTGGCAGACCCTGAGTCCCCAGGATCCCTGAAGACAACTGCCACGTCCTTAGCTCCAGGGCCTCGGCCCCTGATCGCCTGGCCCCTGGCCCATCCCAGGATCCTGTCTGTATTTCATGCCTAGTCACCAGGGCCATCAGAGAGACTCAGAAGTCACTGCACTGGACCGGAAAGCAGTCACCTAAGCTGGGGCTCGGGGCCCATCAACCCGCTCCTGTGCCAGTCCCCATGCAGACAGAGGCTGGGGTGAGGAGAAGAGCTGGGAGGTGGCTCTGGGGTGTCTAAGCATGGCTGCAGCTTCTGGGGCCCCTTCGCTCTGGGCAGCCCTGCCCAGCCAGGAGTGCTCTCCACCCTCAGGATCCCCTGGCCATCGCGGCAGGTGCAGAAGGACAGGGCTCGCGGGGTGGGGTCGGTCCGGCTGCCGCCTGAGGTCACAGGCAGTCCCCGCGTGCCCCAGGCCCCGGCGGCGCCCCAGGGTGGGGAGCGAAGGCTGAGGACTCTGCCCACAAAGCGACTCCCCTGTGAAAAGGCCAAGCCCACCCCTGCGCCTGGGGCACCACTGGTGATCACTCCTGGTGCGGCCGGGGCCCAGCCCGCTTCTTGGACGTGTACTGGGATTTGGTTCAAGTGTTCCAGGAGGACCACCCGAGCCGCAGTGGAGGCCTTGAGGACGTGCAAATGACCTGCTCTGCTGAGCTAAGGGGTGGGCGCATGGAGGGAGGAAGCAGGATTCAGTCCTAACACGCTCCTCCTTCACTTGGGACCCTCACACCACACTCCAGCCACCCCAGGAACCTTCTGGAAGTAAGATCTTCAGGTCCAGGTCATTTGGTTTTTACTCTGTTAATTTTCTGGCCCATTTTCCAGATCTAGCTTTATTTTATTTTTCCCCTTCTCTGGTTACAGACAGGGTGAAGAGGCAAAAGAGAAAGGGAAGGAAATCCAGATAACCTGCTTTAAGTCATTCTAGAAATCTCCATACTACAGTTGGGATTTGCCTTGATACCGTTTGATGCTTATTGTAGGGGAAAGCCACTCAAGCAAACTTCGTTAGGATCTCACCCATAGCTCCAGCTACAGGGGCTCGCTTGCATTCCCGGGTTTAACACAGTGGCTGCTGAATCTCAGACACTCAGGAACTGTCTGCAAAGGACAAAGTTTAAAATTACTCATTTCAGGAAAGAGCCCTTCCATGTGGGATTTTTTTTTTTCCCTTATAGGGACCTTCAGTTTTTTAGATCCTTCAGTGTAACATAATTAAGCATCTCTGCACCTTCTTAAATAAATTTCCCCTTTTCCCCTTCTTCTCCTCTTAGGGAAGGATTCATAAATGTGCAGATATATATGATGAAAGGAATGCAAGGGTCTCGGCATCTGAGCCGCTTTTACATTGCCAGATTCCACTAAAGTCCTTTTTGCTAGGATGGGGGAAGCCTGCAGTAATGATTCTCAGATGAAATGGGTTAAAAGATGATGGTTGAGTCTGTTTTCAGGCAGTGAACCCAACATATTCTTTCATCTGCCATTTATCTATCTATCTACCTTCTTGTGAAGCTCTTTAATACATTGTAGAGGGGGAAGCTATTAAAAGATGAATCTGCAGTTTCCACATCAGGACATACTAATGAGCACACGATAGGAGTTCCTCGGTCTACTCCACATATTGGTAGGCAGGAGCCAAACCTGGCCTGAATGGCCGAAGATGATCTTCCCATAAAACCTTGGCCCGACTTGGCATGACTCAGGGCAGTGAGGAGGTGCGTGCTGACCACCTGTGTGTTCTCAGGGCACCCTGTGCACTGTACTGCTCACGAGACCTTTTCAAATCTTCCTTGGAGTATCACTGCACATTCCTATGCTATTTAAAAAGTACCATTTAATTGTTAGGTAAATAGATCCCGCTCGTGGAGGCTCTGTGCTAGCAGATGGCTGGCCTGGACTTCATGGTGCAGTCCAGCTCGAGAGTCTCCTCTCTGCTCCCAGGCGAGGTCCCCTTGCCCCCTCCATTCTTCCCTGGTGACTAGGCTGGGTGAAGGTGATGAGGACAGAACACGGTATTGGCTTTTGGACCCTATTCATGTGTGCGAACTGACTCTCTCTCCCCTGCTTTGGAAAGTAAATGCTTTGATAACAGGATGGGTTCCCCAGGTGGCCAGTGAATAGAGGTCATCTTGAGGAAAATGACACCAATGATCTAAAAAGGACATCTACTTTATGAGATTTCAGGCAAGATGCCAAATATCACATTTAATGAGGCCCGATTCTTTTTCTCCAAAAATAACAGAGGCTATCAATGAGCTGGTCAGGAAGGCAAAGGGGCATTTTTGCAAAGTCTCGGTTCAATTATTGCTTTGTAATATTGTTCTAAAATTGAAGAATGCTTCACGAGTCTATGATGTCATGTAAAATATTCCTTGCAGAAGCTTAACATATGTTTGCAGTGCCCCAAAGGAATTAAAAATATTCCCTCCACAATCTCTGAAGCTTTTATACTCTATTCACTTGTGTTTAGAACGGAATCTGTTGTTCCTAAAGGTTGTTTTTTTTTTTAAAGTAAACTTATATGGGAAGTTTTGTTTTGTCTTCTGTTTGTTTTTTGAGATTAGCCACTTGAACTTGAAATGGAGAACAATTGATATCATGGATAACACTTCCAGGTTTTATAACATCAGTATGTTTCTTGTATCTCTTCTTTTTTTTTTTTTTTGGCATAGAAATAATATATTTGGCAAAAGATTAGTATATACTCTGACATGAAAAAGAGTAGTTTGTGCCTTAATGTTAAAAAAATCACTTCTAACATGAAATGTGGATGAAAGCCCGTAAATGTATTTGGGACAGCTCTGACAGATATGAGTCCAAATTTATTCATCTGTGTTTTAATGCATAGTCAGACTGTTTAGATAAAGGACATTGGAAAAATTAGAGAGTTACACTAAATGAAAACTTAAGTAAAAGAGTCGATGTCAGTTACAGCAGCCGAGATATTTCAGCAGGTGTATGTATCGTGTATTTTTTTCACACCAATTGTAAAGTAATTCAAATAAAAGTGGGACAGATTAAAGAAGAATAACTGAATCTCCACACTGGAAAAAAAATTAGATCGACTTACTGGTTTATCACAGTTATTGTACACAGATTTGTTGTAACCATGTTGAATTTTTTAAATTAGATTTTAAATATATTTTGACAGTCTGCACTTGTAGAGTATGGCTAACTATACAGAGAAATGACAGGTCTGCTTTGTTATTAAACTGCTGTCTGGAAAATATTGGACTCCGTACAGTAAATGATAATTATTTTGCCACTTACATTAGTACAGCTAATAGCAATAAGGGGTTTTTGAACCATAGAAAGCTGAACTACTTTGAATTACTGTGCTTTGTTATTCACTGTGAAGCAAAAAAGACTTTTTTTTTTTTTTAAAGCAACCTCATTTTCATATTACCGTTCTAAGCATTCCCTGCTACTAATTTAAACAGAGTGGAAGTTAATAAATAAAAGAGTGATCTCTAAACAGTTGTATTTGTTAAGAGAATGTCTACAGTTAAGGTCAGCAGTACTAGCAGAATAGACCCTGTCTGTGGAAGAGGAGGGGGGAAGATGGAAGAGAATCGGTCTAGGTAATGAAGCCAGGGAGAAGTGGGCCAGTTTGGTTCCCCAAGGGATGCTCGGTCTGAACACTTGGGGGACACCCATCAGAGACCTTTCAGTCCTCATCCATTGTGAACCCGGGATCACCTGGTTCTCTGAGCTGAGGGCAGCTTCAGGGCTGATGCTGGCTGCCAGGCCAGTGGACATCACTGTCTCCACCTTCACAGGCTCAGAGGCAGGGTGGAGGGGGCGCTGACGCAGCACACCACGCCGTTCTCTTCCATGCGAACCCTTCCTCTGGCAGGGCTGAGACCAGGCTGCCAAAGCAAGTGGACCTAAATTCCTCTTCTTTGGCTCTCATTCTGCCCTTCTCCTAGCTAGTTAGGCGGCCTTGAACATGCTGTCCTTATAAAGCCCTCTTCCTGGTTATTAATGACCCTTTGTTTATTTTAATATATTTACTGAATCAGGTACCCAAGGGAATCCTCTACATCAGTGATGTGAAAAATCCTGTTGCCCGAAGTCAAAGAGGTACATCTTGATTTCTGATTTGCATGTGCTTGTTTTAATGCATTTTCCATGAGGGAGCGAGCGAGAGAGTGAGGAATGCGGATCATTCTCCAGGTGTCAAAGTCTCCTGCTTTCGTAGCCGTAGTGTCTGGGTTTCACGCGTACATCGGTGGTGATGCCAGATGCTGAGGAGAAGGCTGGCGACTGCGAGACGAGCATGCATGCCTTTCTGCGCTGTTGTCTTCACGGAGGCGCAGGGTACAGAGCTCTCAGCCAGTCTGAGCGGATCTCAGACCTTCAGCCTGAACCAGCATGAGTCTCTCGACTCCCAAAGAGCTGCTCAGTCTCTCTGCCCGAATGTCAGACAATCTGGGCCAATCTGTGCCGTTAGAATCTGTGGCCATTGGCCGGCTTCACATAACCATTCCAAATTTACCGTCTCCTATAACTCACTGCATGCTCACATTTGGAAAAGTTAGTGTAATTTCAAAACACACTGTGTCCCTCCTCTGCGTCCAAATGTGAGTTTGGAGCCACTCCCCACTAGGCTGAAGGAGGATATGGGGGTCAGAAATCTGATTTTTATTGACAAAAAAAAAATTTGAAATTAAGCTATTTAAATGGGTTTGCAATTACAAGGTTCCCAGGGTGAATTTAATTATGAATCCTACTCATTTGGAGAACCAGACCAACACTCTTACACCAATAAGTATTTAGCATTATCATTTTATGTATTCCTGTTACCTCTTATTGGCTAATGGAATGAAGTTTGATTTTTTTTTTTAATGAAATTTGCTTGCTGAGAAATTTGCATGAAATACAGCTTTTGGTTTAAGTCACACTGTCAAATTGCTACTCTTTGCCAAGGAGACACTTTAAGAATCCAGTGAATTGAGAATGTCAGAAAACAGACCCACATTTTCCCCCCAGTCTTCAAACATGGTATCTGATTACTTACTTTTACATACTGTTATTGGGAAAGTCTTTGAGTAACTGGACTGTGACTGTTTAACATGATTTCTTTCCTAGCCTTAAACAAAATTAACATTTTCTTTAATAGTTCTCATATGTAGATTTTTAACTCAGTGTATACCATTGGGATTAATTTGTGTGTTCTCGTGTATGCATGCTGTATCAAAACTTTATCCCTTTCCTCTCTCCCTGTCTTTATAATTGAAGTTTGAAAGCTATCTATTAAATAGGATGATCAAGACCCACCGGGCAGGTTTTGTTACACTGAAACCATCCATTTTGAGCAAAGAGTTAATGAACTTTTAAGGCAAGGTTCACACGGGTCTTGACCCCCCCCCCCCGGTAATACTTCATATAAGGTTACTGGTGGGAGAGAAATCAAATTTCAGCTGTGCACATGATTGACAGGTGAGAACCAGGACGAGAAAGGCATTTGGCCAGATGGGGACATTGGGTAGGAGAACAATTCCTCAAAGTTATTCTGTGATATTAGATATTATAAGTGGATATATGAAAAGTTTAATATGTGATACTCTTGGGAGAGTTAGTTTATTTTTAGAAAGTCACTTTGGTTAAGAGATTTCAGTCCCGGAAGCCAGAAATGGGCAACTGTAGTTTTCTACTCTCCTGTTGATTTCTATTACATACAACTTCATGGCTTATTTCTGGCCATTTTCTAGACAAAAGTCTGAGAATTAGATTAGAAGCCATTTGGGGAGGCATTTAATTACCTTTTATTTATTCTCATAAACATAGTCTAGATTATATTATGGTTCTTGGTACTATTACAAAATAGCGATCCTAAGGGCTGTCACCAACAGATGAAATGCTCCATTTCTATAGCATCTCTTGATCTGCACATTTCCCACTAGTGCATGCTTCAGCTTAACACACGCAAGTCTGCCCAAGTGCGTGATTTGTCGAGGTCGTGCCTTCTAAGGAAGGACTTCTAATGCGCCAAGACATCAGTGCTCCCACAGTGCTGTCTGATGTCAGTGTTTTCCATGGTAGCACCCCGGGTCAGGTGTCACGTTAGCATCATTGCCATGGAAACAGGTGATGGTGTTGCGTGACCCTAAGGCCAAGGGTGGCTTTGGAATTCACCTCGGAGGCTGTCTCTTAGGGTGAATTGTCAAAAGGAGATTAACAGCTACTCATAGCTTGCACCAAAACTGAAAGCAGACAGGCCTTTAATACACGCTCTTTCGTCTTGTGTGCTGAAACGCTAATTTCAGGAGGTGGTGGTGGACCTGAGCCAGCTGATGTGTCTGCTCTACCCTTACAGATGTTCCTGATATTCTCTCAGACCCACCCGGATGCATCCGAGCCTTAACAGAGCTGCCCTGGGGCAGGGCAGGTGGGACACACACAGGGGAGAGGCCTGTTTGTAGCTTTCCCGTCACTCGTGGGAGATTCCTGAAGGAATTCGTACAAACAGCTCTGCCCCAGGTTCTAAGTACCCATCAGTTTTTCTTTCTTCCTAATCTTACAGTTAGCTGGGTGGAAAATGTTTTATCCTGACTGTACCAATGTGAATTCAAACCAACATAAGGGAGGCTTTACTCTGTTACCAGCTGGGATATAAACAAAAACACAGTAAAAAACTCCGGAATCTCGTTTCTATTTTGTATAACGTGTCCTCCCACATCGCTGCCCGTGATCACCCAGAAATAAAATGCAAGCATGGATGCCTGATGCCCAGTGTCCATGTGGGTTCCTGAGCACGGCTGTTTAATTCAGACATAGAATTACAGATGCTGTAACCGTTATTTCCCTCGCAGAGTCCATCAACATCTTTTAAGAGAAATGGTAAATCAGGTGTTCTCAGGCAAAGGCTGTATGAAAAACACAGAACCTAAGTTTTCACTTCTCAGCGCCTGTGTTTGAAAAGCCTGCATGAGAACAGTGGCTGGCCTGGACTCTGGCTTCACTGCAGACCCCTCAGGGCCTCTCAGGACTCCACTTTCAGAGTAAGTGCCCCGCTGCGGAGGACAGCAAAGAGTAGGGTGCAGTCTGGCATGCAGATCTGGAGAGTGGACCAACCCCTCAGAGATTCCAGGAGTGTGTCTTCAGCAAATGACATCACTGTGTGTGCTGGCACTGAGAAAGGAAGGGAAAATAATTCTGTTTAAACTGTTTAGTACTGGGGCTTACCTTATCAAATTGTTGTTGTTTGTTTAGATAGCCACCCCCCCACCCTCCTTCCCACACGAGGCTGCCTAACGTCCTTCTGCGGACACTGGCCCCACTTGTGAGCAGGTTTAATCGATCAATTATAGCAGAGCAAGTACAGGGCAACCAGCTTAATGAAGTCCCATTATTTTCAGTGGTCCTTAGGATGCTATTGAAGGGGCTATCTTAAAGAAAGAGACATTATGCATTTGGTGGGGGCAGGCATGGTGGGAGGGAGAAGGGTTTTTGCACAGGAGTATAGCAATCGTTATTTAAAACAAAACGATGCTTCTGTCAAGAGCTTTCCTTCTAAAAGCACACATTCAGTCACCTGCCAGAATCTCAGATTTATTGCTGCCGTTCACAGATGCCAATGTTGAAACTCTCTTCGCCTCCAGCTTGCTGAGTCTTTCATTTCCTCGATCCAAAAATCACTGTAAAGCTGTTGTTTAGTGTCTGCATTTTTTGCTTTTCCTGGCACCTAATGAAATTATCAGCAATAAATGAGCTATGCAGAAGGGTTGGTTTTGCTTTTATTTTTTCCTTTTTTTTTTCTTTTTTGCAGTATTTGGAAAATGCTGGGACAAGAGTAAAGCAGTGGCAGAATTCAGAGTGCCTCTCTTTCCAGCATCTACGGGAAACGTAATAAATCCATTAGCATTTATATAATTTCAGATGGGAATTAATACTGGGGAGGGGAGGGGGAAGGAGTGTCAGGTGTTCAGTGGGCAAGTCAGACCAGCTGTGGGAATTACAGTTATTGTCACTGGAGACAACACAGCCCTGACCTCCAGTATAAGCTGCTGGAAGATATTAACACCTAATTATCAAGCCAGGGGTGCATCTTACACCTTAATCACTGGTGAGGTGAGACTGACAAAAAAGAGGAAGGGAGTTGTTTTCCATGTTCCTTTCAGCAAGCATCCATCCTCTAACAGGGGGTCATCACTTGCAGCAAATGACAATTTCCTTTTAGCCCTTTCAGTCTATAGAAAAGCACAGTAACTTCATTTGCTAGCAGGTAGGCAGTGGAGGTGAGAATCGGATTGATCTGAAATTGACCCTGAGGTCACTGCCTCCTTTAAATTGGGTGCTACAGACAAAGTTTCTTTTCTTCTTCTCTGGCTCCTGCCAGCAGCCAAGCAGAGTCCTCAGTCATTGGGGTGGGAGGTGGGGAGAGTGTTAGCAATTATTTAAAGGGATTCTGACACCAGGGTTGAACCCCTACCCCAAACTTAATCCAAGTGGAGACCTTTTTATTTATTTATTTTTTAACCGATGGTGGTTAATTAAAGGGTTTGAGCCTCCCCCCATGGTGTGCCTCTGGCTTGTTTATATTTTAAAATGAGGTTCATTCCTGATGCACAAGAAATGGCAGGGGGGAAGCTGACAGTCGGGGTCTCTTACTGGGCTGACTTGAAGAAATAGGGAATAGAATTTCCTGTTTCCTTTTACATTTTTTCTTCCTTATTTCACCCCGCCCCCCCAACTCCCCCACTTCAAAGTCCTTTCAAAGCATCTTGGGGTGCATAGATACGCCTGACAGTGCTGGAAATCCTGCACTGCTTTTCAGAAGGCCAGGGGACTCTGCTGGGCACGCAGGCCTGGCCTCGCTCTCCGCCCAGCGGTGAGGGTCGCCAAGAGGGAGCAGAAATCCCTTTCACCGATTTTGATCTTCTGGACCCCAGTTGAGAAGCGCTGTCTCGTTCCTTCGCTTCAGTGGGTAGTGCCTACTGGCGGTTCTGTCCTGATGCCCAAAGACTATTGCGTTATTCATTTTCCCCAGACTTTCCCCGCCCCCTTTTTCTCTCCTTCTCTTTTTCTCCGTTTAAAGTCCCAAAGCGAAGCAGTTCCTCACCACTGCGTCGTAGAAGGAAAGCGCACGTGCTTTGTTTGGAGATCTGGACCAGAGCTCTCCCTTCCAGGGAAGGAGCAGTGGTTTGGGACGGGACAGGCTTTCTGGAAGCCTCGGGGCTGCTGGGCTGCCCGGGAGGAGACCTCCCAGCAACGGCTGGAGATCCATCACACCTGCGCAAGCGAGGCCCCGGGGCATCACTTTCTTTCCCGGGAGGCAAGGCCTTCCCACGTGTTTCCCACGTGCTCAGCGCTCTGCTGGTCCAGTGAAGCCCGTGGACCCAAAATGCGCTGCTTTCAGAGTCTTCCCCAGCTGAGTTGTTGGGGATAAAATTCTTGGTAAAAAATGGGATGCGTTTGAAACACTCTGGTCTCCATGGGGACCCTGGTTAATTAAGATGTTACCTCTGTTGGCGCTCCAATTTGTTTCCCCTACCTGACCAGACCGGTGGAAAACGCCCCAAGATTGGTGTAACCAAATGGCACGTGACCCGTAGGTGCGGTAAACCCGCCCTACACGTGTGTGGGCGGAGAACCAGCTCCACTCCTAAACTCTGCTGAGAGGTCTTGAGTTGCAGCGTTTGGGCCTCGAAATCGGGTTCCTGCTCCAGAGCAAGGGGTTCCCTAGTGCTCCAGAGCTTGGAGCTTTCAGCAGCGGCAAGCACTGTGACGGTCACCCGGCTCCCCACAGGAAAAAAAAAAAAAAAGGAAGGATTTCGTTTTATTTTTTAAATTTTCATACTACTTTATTCGAGCCAGATCGTATTAGGAACGAAAACTTTTCCATCCCTGTTGCTGAGAAATTTGTATTTTTAAAGGCACTGATGGGGGTTGACTCATTGGAAAAGATTCTGATGCTGGGAGGGATTGGGGGCAGGAGGAGAAGGGGACAACAGAGGATGAGATGGATGGATGGCATCACTGACTCGATGGACGTGAGTCTGAGTGAACTCCGGGAGTTGGTGATGGACAGGGAGGCCTGGCGTGGTGCAGTTCTTGGGGTCGCAAAGAGTCGGACACGACTGAGCGACTGATCTGATCTGATCTGATGGGGGTGCGGTGGCGGGAGGTGTGGGAGGAGGAATTCTGATCCACCAAGACGTTTCTGTTTGTCTATACTCAACGTTTTACAGTGTTCTTCACATTCTGCATCGTCTCCTGATACAATTGGGGGGGGGGAAGCCATGGTTAATGACCAGATGTGTCACTTTAGGGAAGATGGGTTTTAAGTGTGTGATTTCATTGTAAATCCATCAGGTGTTACTTTCCAAGCTATTGAGGGCGCAGTTATTCTGAGAATGCATCTTTTTACTATTTCTTTAAAATTTATTTGGGATCAGGTCACTGTCTGGTTTCAACTCGAGGATCCCCCACCCCACTTTTTTCTTCTTCTCTTTTCTCCCTTTTTCGGTTTGGCCATTGCAAGCTGCAGTAAAGTGATCTGTAATTTATAATCAAAGTTTGGTATTGTTAAACTGTGAAGTCTGACTTTGGGGTTTTGCTCATAAAATAAATATTTGGAAAAAAATATAGCAATGAGACTTGTACAGTAGAGGCAATGTCAGTACATATATATCTTATATATGAGTATATATGTATGTATGCTTTTCTTGGAGACTGTTAAGATGGCCCGGAAAAATCATCTTACAAAACTGTGGATGTCTGTCGATATCCTTATGAGGATACCGCAATAAGAATATAAGCACATTTTCTTCAATGAACTTTAAATTTGTTTTGTTAAGTCCGTTTGTCATTCACATTAACTTCTTCTTTCAGTTATATTATTTTGGCCCTAAAGAGTTAGTGTATATATGCTTGAGTTCTCTGTAAGCTATACTGTGCCTTAGCTAAAAAGACATTTTTTTTTTCCTTTCTTCTAACAAGGAAGCTCATTTAGAAAGAAATGTTTATGTGAAGTGCTTGTCAGTTGGCATTTTTACTGGGTTGCTAACCCAAAGGTAAAATATAAAGCCATGTCTTTTCCTTGTTGGCTTGTTGTTACTAGAAGGGTCCCTCCCTTGTTAGCTTGATAAATAATTTTACTAGGGGGACTGTGCTGTATTTTTATGCTTGCTGTCTATTTTCTGCTTGCTGCAAATAAATTTCGGTACTCAGAGGGCACTAAAACTCCAAACACATGGTATTTTCCCATTTTGCTGCTGGTTGCCTGAAATATTTATTCCATCTCATGTTTTTAATTAATTTTTTAAAGGAAAAAGTAATTTGTGATTAATATCAAGCAAAAGTTAGCCCTTTATTTCTCAGGACTATCGGGTTTGAATCTGAAAAGTGTAGTTTTTTGGAAGGCTTTGTGCATGAAACCCTGTTTCGTATTTGTCGCATTGAAGATGAGAATTATTTATATGGGGGTGTCCTGAAGTTTTCTCATTATAGACTTTCTTGTATGTCTTCCCAACTCTTAAGTATTAAACTGTTACTATGAAAAATGAAAAGGGGTATAGAAGTCTACCTAGAAACAGGACACTACACAATAAAATCTTTACATTTGAAAAATAATACAGTGTATGAAAATGGAGATGAAATTGATCAGAGATGTCAATAGAGCTATCAGCATCCAAGGCCTTGAGACTTGGGGTTCATGACTACAGAGAAAAGGTTAGTGTGGGTCAGTTACTGGGGCAAATGGGAGGTTCCCTGGCACAAACCCAAATAAACAAACCCTAAAATGTTCCAGTAAAATAAAATACAATAATAAAAGAACATGTTCTGTAAATTTCAAACACAAAGAACACAATGCATAACAGAGGTACAGTATGTTTAATGAAAGAAGGACATCCATGCGTATTGGCAACACAGGTAATCATTTTAAATCAGTGCCAGATCATCTCATTAATTGAAATACTAGTTTTTCAAAGCAGATCTTCTGCTTGTGATTTGCTCATTAGCAGGGTCTTATTTTCTGAAACTGGAAAATAGTTTTACAAAAGTACCAGAGACATACACTTGAACCCAGAATGCCAGCTCATGTAACCAGGACGTTGGGGAGGCTGCGTTAGAGGTTATCTGGAGTTCAGCTTTTGGGGGGATCGCCAAAAGGAAGGGAACAATGTAGAAGAAGAGGCAGTAGACTTCCATATTGGTTGCTGAAACATGCGTGTATCTTACCAAATGCATCCAGGGCTTGTTTTCCAATCCCACGTCTCAGGGATTTCAGAAATGAACTAGGTTTCAAGCTGATGACTTTTATTTTTTCCCTCTAACTCTGCAGGTATAGAAACCATGAGAGTCAGATTTAATTTAAAACAGTGACTTTAGAGCTGATAGTCACCATTTCCTCTGGTCCCTTTGGGGTGGTCACCTGTTGGTCAGGCATTAGAGAAAACTTCGTGGAGTTGGAGACCATGGTGCCCCTCCTTCCATCATCCTCTCAGTGATCTGTCGTTTGATGGTCATCCAGAGCTTCACATTGATTGAGTGTCTCTGGTAGCCAGGACCTGTGCCATTGCTGATCCTCAGAGCAGCCAGAGGGAGGGTTACTTTAATCCCCTTTATAGAGATGTAGAAACTCAGGCCTAGGAGCAATTCAGATACGATTTGACCTCACACCACAAGCATGCAGGGATTTCTAGCTGAACACCATGCCACCTCTCCTCACCCACCTTATTCTCTCTTTCCTAGTAAAACAGCTCAGTGTTTAACCTCAGCATGGGTAATGTAGGCTCATTTGCCCTCTCCTCCTTAGCCATCCTCTTCTGACTGGGGTTGAGTGATGCCTAGAAGAAAATGCGTTATAATCTGAGAAGGATCTAGAAGATGGGGCTAGCACTTCACGTGATCTTGACCCTAAGGACCCCTCTAGCTCCAAAAAACGAATGATCCTGTGGTTTTGATGGTGGTAGGTCACAGAGCAGCCTTTTCCTACTCAAAGATAAAGATTGTCATTTCAAGAGCATTTAAAAAATAATAGATGGTACGTTTCCTTAATGCCCTGTAATGTGCAAAGTGTCAGGTACACAATTGACACTCAGGAAATTGCTGGATAGTGAAGATAAATCAGCGTTAAATCACGCCATTGAAAGCCCCATTTAATAAAAAGTCGTCAGCAAAATCTGTGACTACAGTCACGTGAAAAAGGATACACAACTTCTGCATCTGTAAAATAGGGATGCCCCCTCAAAGGCTTCTGCAGAGGATTAAATATGATAATGTATGTAAGCACCTGGCAGAGTAAACATCCTGCCGTACTTGGCCCCCATCAGTGTTCTATGGAGCAAAACTTTGACCTTGACGCCGTGCAAGGTCTGATTTGTTTTCGAAGAACTTTGTGATTATGATATTGGACACCTTCCCTCTGCTTTAAAATAAGTGCTGCCACCACTGGAGAATGGAGAAGAATCTAGAACAGTCATTTATCTGCCCTCCCCCTAAAAAAATACCACCACTCCTAAAGTATTTTTTTGAAGGTGTGCTTGGGAAGTTCTGTGGGCAAACGTTTACAGAAATTATGGGTAAGACCAAATTAAAAATTTAATTTTGCTTCCGTCCATCTCAGGGCCTTTAAGTGCTCATGCGTATCGTGATCCTCCATAGCGAAGGGCCAACATGGATGATACACAGCATCTTCCGAATTTATATGAACATGGAGCCTGGTTTCTAATCAGCCATCTCGTGGAAATAACACTAGGGTGGTTTTGAAAAATGGTTGGCTAGATAAAGAAGTCTTGACTTCATTATTTTATTTAGTACCGAAGGACCTCTTTACTAATTTCCTCCTATGAAGCCCATGTTCTCAAGGATTCATTTGTAATTCTGTGTGTTTGTTTTATTAATCAGAGCCCTCTGTGAAAGCTCTCGGGCTTCTGATCAGCAGAAGTGGTATAATTCCATTGATGTATATGCAATCAAAAGCAAGGAAAACCTTACCACACGGGTTATCCTATAGGTCTTTCCAATGATAGCAGTGGCTCATGGGTGCCATAACTGCCTTCACGGGCTCCCTGTGGGCTATCAGGATACCAGCGTGGGATCCTCTGCTCTGGTTAAAAATCCCAGGATCACTGTCGAATGCGACCTGGCCCTTTGTGGTTGGATGAGCCTTCTAAGGGACTTTGAGGTCCTGGAAGGAGCCCATTAGTTTCTTAGACTCTCAGACATAAAAAGCTCTGCCTTTAGGTTTCTGTTCCTTTATTGTAAGGATACAGGTGTATATTAAGGGCATGAAACACAGGATGGAAGAGGTCTCATTCTCTCTGTCCCTCTTCCCTCCCTTTTCTCTGCACACCTGCTTCATTCTCCCTGCAGAAGGCAGGCATACTTTCTTGCTTTGGAGTACTCCTGATTCCCACTCTCTGCCCTAAACATCCCAGGGCAGAGGTGGTCAGCCCCTCTGCTGGCCTGTTCCCAGAAGAGATAGCTGATTGGTTCCCCCTGGTGAGGTGTCTAGCTTTTGTCCAATCAGCACTGTCTAGGGGTGGGTCTTTATGTCCAGCTGCTCGCCTAATCACATTTTCTGAGAATGGGATTCTGCAGGGATTGGGAGATGGGCGTGTCCCAGTATGGATACCCAAGAGTCCTGTGCATCATTTAGAGAGATAGGAATGAGTAGAATTAGGGCATGAATAGGTCTCTGAACATAGAGACTAGGTTTCAACCTTGGATGCACCTATGGGGCTTTAGAAAATGTTGATGCCTTGCACCAGACCAGTTAAACCAGAACCTCCAGGGGCTGGTGGGGCTCAGGCATCAGTATTTTTTTTTTTAATTAATTCCCAGTGATTCTAATGCACAATCAGGATTGAGAACTCCTGGTAGAAGTGTCCAGGGACACAGTTAGTTATGGAGACCCAGAAAGTGAAGAAGCCGCTGGTGAATTTCCCTTGTTTTATTGTATTTCTTACAAGTCAGCATTTTGAAGGTCCAGTTTAAAATTAAAAGAGAGGAACAATTGCTTTGTGTCTTTTCTGCTTCCTCTGGCCTTCCCAGCCCTCTATTAACATCAACTCTGTTTTTCTTTTCTTTTTTTTTAAATAAGGGCCAGGGCAGTCAGATAAGGCACACGGGGAAAGGAAACCCAAGTTGATGTCCAGAAGCCTCGATTTTACACCTGCCCCAGCCACTAAACAAACAGCCTTGTGACCTGGGCAGGCCACATTGCCCTCATGTGCCCTGCTGTGCTTAATTCCTGTCTTTTGGGAAACGGGTCAGTTGAGTTCAGATCAGAGGCCTTCTGCGAGTCTACACAATCAGCTAAAGCACCAGTTGGTCAGGGATCCAGAGCATAAACCGAGAGAGATCCTGAGGGTTTTGAGCTGGCACAGTAGCTCATTTCAAACGTGTGATGGTGTTTTTCACAAATTCTGCATGGAAAAGAAGAGAGTATATTTAGTTGTCAGGTTCCAAAGACAGATGCCGTCTGAATTATTGGCACACACTTCTGCAGTTACTGATGAGACGTTTGTATTATTGGTCATCATTACCAGCAGGCACTTAGTTAGCAGGTGGTTGGGGAAGGTGGTAGAAGACATAGGACCGAGGACGATGCTGCTGGCTGGAATTAACCAAGATGTGTGATCACGCGCCATCAGGCACATTGATTCTCCCCTAAAGCACAGCATTAAACCGCGCAAAAAACGGCCCGCTCCAGGGGCACTCTTCCGTCTACCTTGTCAGACAATTACCTTGTAAATTTCTCGTCTTCTCTTGGGCTCTCAACTCCGTGGGCCTGGAGTTCATGCCTCATTTATTTTTGTGTCCAGCCCAGCTCTGTCCCAGCGCGCAGCACACCGCATCTCTGTCTCACATCCTCCTGGGAAAGTGGCAGGGTGGACCTGAATCAGGTGCCCAAACAAACAGAGAACAAGAGCCTAGGAAAAGTTCCTTACACGATGAAGGCGACATCTTAGTGATCTGCCAAAATGAGAGGTTGTTCTCTTAATCCTCTCCTGGCTTTTCCACAGACCCATATCCTGACATTTCCTTGACAGTTTCGTGGGCTGAGTTTCCTTTCCCGGGCAGCTTGTTAAATATAGTCTGCTTCAGCCCTATTTCTTAATGTCCTCTTTTGGAGAGCTATTGGAAAATAGACCTTTTTGCTCCGACTGGTTAGGCGTCAAAGTTGTTATGCTTTATTTTAAGATTTAAATCAACGAACACTGCATTTTGTACCTGCTATTTGGTGTTGAAGGATTCAGGAACGGGTAAGGGCATAGTTCTTGCTCTCAAGATTTATTGAATGTAGATAGTTAAAAACAATAAATGCTGGTCCTGTTTGATAAAACCTTTCCCCAAACTATGGAATTTGTGAAAAGGTGGAGGTTGGTGATTTTGTGAACACCATAAGGCAAAAGCTACAAAGGTAGCAAAGAGAAACTGGTGTTTTGCTTTGTTTTTTAACTTAGGATAGGGAAGATCTTCCTTAGCCTGGCGCAAAACCCAGATTGATACATTTGACTACATAAGCATTTAAAACCAACACATAGGAAAATCACCATGAACAAAATCAAAGGACAAACAACAAAATGGGGAAAATCATAACCCACAAGACGGTCACAGACCCAGTTTCCCTAATGTGAAGAGCTCTAGTAAATTCAAAAGAAAGTGGGTAAACCGCCTGATAGGCAAATGGCAGCTTTTACAAAAAATAAATACAAATGACCGATAATCTTAGGAAACTTTGTTCATTTCTCTCATCACCAAATAATAAGAATCCCTTTGGACTGGAATGTGGGGCAGTGGGCAATCTTACACAGTATTGTGAGCCTGTAAATAGGGCAATATCTTGGTGGTGGTGGTGGTGGTTTAGTTGCTAAATCATGTCCAATTCTTGCAACCCTATGGACTGTGGCCCACCAGGGTCCTCTGTCCATGGGATTTACTAGGCAAGCATACCGGAGTGGGTTGCCATTTCCTGCTTCAGGGGATCATCCCATCCCAGGGATCAAACCCCTGTCTTCTGCAGTGCAGGTAGATTCTTTACAGACTGAACCACCAAGAAAGACCCTGGACATCTTGGGGGGGGGGGTAATTTTTATAATATTTAGTATCACAGACCAGATCTTAGTTCAGTACAGCAGTGTGGCCATGGCTGGAATGAACTGTGTGTGTCTCTGTGTGAGTTGGGGAGGAAGGGTTGTCCTGGATGTGGTGGACCAAGATGGGTAAACAGGGGTCCCATGGAGACGAAATTGCAAGGCCAGGCCAAAGAGGGCATGGAATCAGAAGACAGAAAAGCACAAGACAGAAATTAACTAGGCTGGCTGGCAGTTGATGTGTTTCCTTTTCCTGAAGCCACTTCTGCCCAGCGCTCATTTTTACAAAAGTAAGACCGTCCAGGTGTAGCCCTTCCTCGTCTTCATGAGTCCCTCTCACTCCACACCCCCCAAGGGATGAAAGACTCCTGTGTGTTAAGGGGTTAATGGAGCACTGGCAGTGGGCCCTCCATTCCAGCCCTTTTCTGTATCATCTGCACTATCACAGCCCAAAGTGTTCGTGAGAAGAGAGGGAGGGGCGTTTTTTGGAGAACCGTGTGGGGGAATTTGCTCACGTGTCTGTCATTAACATCAATCACAGAAGCAGGGCAGAAATGCCTGGTAAGTTCCTACACCCGCCTCTTTGATAAAGGTCCCCTCTGGTTTGGCTACCAGGCTCCCCTCCATGGATACAGGATTCAGGGGCTTTGAAGTCGGTTGTGGAAATTTCACCGCTTTCTTTGACTCCAGCAGATTGCTCCAAAATGCTACAAATGTTGGCGGGGGGCGGGGTGGGGGGGTGCGGGGAGACTAAGGGAGTTTTAGTAGCAGTTTAGAGGTACAGTCCTCTTAAGCCATTGACAGAAAACCGTATTTCTTCTTTCAGTTTTTAATTGGGGACTGATATGTTAAAATACAGCAATGTCACTGCAGTCTTCTCTTAGGAAGAGGAAGACGAAGAGAGAGTTGGGTGCCGGATGGTGAGAGAAGAGGTAGATTTTGCAGCCCTACTTCTTTGAACTTGTTGCAGAGGCCAAGCTGCCTGCAGAGAAATTGTGAAATAGATTTTGTCCAGTGTGGTTGAAAAGCATTTCCAACAAGGGGACAGGCGTTTCCAAGGTGAACCTGAATCTGGGTGTTGAGGCAAGTTTCCTATGCTGAGCCGGGAAATCCTGCAGAAACCCAGGCGAGGACAGGAGGGAGATCCCAGCTCACCCATCCAGGAGCGGGCTTCCTGGTGCAATTGACATTTTGTCTTAAGAGTTCTTCTTTTTCAGGAAAGGTACTCGGACTTGGGTGCAATTTCTGAGAATGTCCCCAAAGTTATTTTATCCCCTTGATATGCTGGCTGTAACAAATTAAAAAAAATATATATATATATATATATATATATATATATATATAGGGGGTAGGAGAATTGCCCACTAGAAGCATCCAGGCTTCAGCTACCACCTCCATACATTTCAGGATTTGGCACAAACCAGAGGTTCTCAAACTCGTTTTGTTTTGTTTCAGCAGAGGAAGTGTTTGTAAGATGAATGGTTATGCGGGATCACTGGGTAAAAGAGGAGTGGCTTGTGGGGGGTGACTCCGGTCCCCCTAGTTCTGCGCCCTTCTCTCTCTACCCCGTAGGGCTCCTAGGTGTCTGCAGTCCAGTTTGAATACCTATTGGAAGTCCTTCTCTAAGGGAATGCCAACTCAGCAGTCTTTGATACAACAAAGGACCGAGTTCCTTCGCTGGAAACGCTCAGCTCAGGGGTTTGTCAGGGTGTTGCAGACATTGGCGTCAGACCCTTCCAGCTTTGTGACTTTGGGAAAGTCTCTTCCCTTCCAGGTGATCACAAGAGAACCATCTCCTCTTACATGGGTTAAATCAACAAGTCACGGCAGCTGCTGAGTGTGGTGCCACCTCTCAGGCAGCAGCAAAAGCGACCAGTGATAAATGTGTCTCCTTTGGCTCAGAAACATTAAGCATCCCTCTTCCCGGGATTCAAGGCGATCCCGTGGTCTAGTTGGCCACAGTTGACCGCTTCCTCCTTTTTATTTTCCTTGTACCATTTCCTCTGCCTGTGACAGGTCCCTCTGAAAGGCACCTTTTCCCCTTTATGCTCCACACTCAACTCAGATCCAGGACCCTTGCCTTGTACCCCTTACACTCAGCGTGTTGCACAGGGCATTGGGCACAGCCTACTCCCAGTGGACGTTTGCTGGATTGACTGTCGTTGGTCGGGTCTCCCAGGGGCCAGTTATACACGTCCCTTTCAATTCCACATTCAGTGACTTCACGTGGGTGGCAGCATGAAATCGGCCACGGTGGGAATACCTGCAGAACAAGCGCTGCTGAAACCTAGCCCCTGTCTCTGGCCTCCACCCTCTGCTAAAGATGTTAAACATTGAGCAGCACATCACTGCTTGAGATGCTCAGATGAAAAAAAAAAGGACATTGAGCAGAGCAGGATAGAATCTATCAAATGCATCACTCACGTTGCTGCTCTGATGGTAACAGAAGCAGCGGCAAAGGGGAGCTCACCCTGAGCGGGAGGCATCACATACGGATCATAAAGGATGGAGAGGTTGTAGGCGTGCAGGAAGAAGTGACAGGCAGTTCCAGGCCACGGGACAGGATGGGAGAGGATATAGCCAGGTTAATGAGGGAGTGGCTGTGGATTTTGCAGAGGATGGTGGAGGTGATGGGCTTGCCCAGGGCAGAGGAGTGGTAGGTGAATAGCAGGGCACCCATAGGAAGGCAGTGGCTGGAGGGAGGCGATAAGACCTCAGAGGAGGCTTAGATGTTGTTAAAGGGGAAGTTGAATTCCATTTCCTCCTGCAGCGATGATTCTGTTGCCTTGCAGATACGTCTGACTTAACGCAAAGCATTTGCCTGCCAATTTCAGTGGCCTCCTTCACCTCTTGAGCGGGTGCAGAGTCCAACTAAATAGCTTTCAAAACGTTTCGAGATTTGGGTGAATCGATGAGAGAGGGAACCCAAAAAGGGAACAGTGAGAGGAGCTGGGCTCTGTGGAGCTGTGGCTCCAGGCTGAGAACAGGGAACCGCTACCCAGTTCTTGCCACTTTTGTCCAAGTTTGGGTGGATGGGTCAGGGGACCAACCTCAGCTGCTCTTTATTTTAACACTTAGACTTTGGTGGCTCCCCAAGAACCACAGGCAGCTTCCTCAAGATAAGTGGTCCTCAACCTCAGTTTCCCATGAGAATAATCTGGAACATTGTCAAAATCCCGGTGCCTAAACCCCAAAGTGAAAAGTGAAAGTGTTAGTTGCTCAGTTGTGTCCAACTCTTGTGAACCCATGGACTATGTAGCCCACCAGGCTCGTCTGTCCATGGAATGCTCCAGGCAAGGATACGAGAGTGAATTGCCATTCCCGTCTCCAGGGGATCTTCCTGACCCAGGGATCGAACCTGGGGTGGGTCTCCTGCATTGCAGGCAGATTCTTTACCATCTGAACCACCAGGGAAGCCCCCAACTCAGATCAATTAAAGACCCCCTGCCCCAGCCACCTGGGTGTGTGTAGCCACAGCCAAGGCCAAGATACATGGCCATAAGGCGCTGAGTCTCAGACTTTAGTGGGCACCAGATTGCCTGAAGGACTTGTTAAAACTCTAATTGCCAGTAGCCCCATCCCTGGAATTTCTGATTCAGGCAGTCTAGGGTTGGGCCTGAGAAACGCACATTTCTAAGCAGGTGTTGCTCCAGCATGTCTGCCTTTGAGAACCTTGGCCGTAGGGCAACTGGCACAGCATTTGGACAATAGTCTAGGAGAGGGATCAGGTAGACTGGGGTCCCCTTCCCAGCTCTGTAGTCCCCCCTGCATGCCCTCATCATTCATTTAAAGCAGGGTTGCTTTGGCTCCGCCAGGCACATTTGGCAGCCTTGGGACACGACCTTATGCTTGTCATGATGTAGGGGGCTGCTGGCATCTGTTGGGTGGAGGGCAGGGTGCTGCTGACAGGGCTCGGCGTTATCCAGGCCCAACGTCAGTCATACTGAGGCTGGGAAACCCTTCTGACTTCATACATGAAATAGGGACAGTCATACTTGTTTTTCTAGGCTGTTGGTAAGAATAAATGAGATCCTGCAGGTAAAGCAAACTAGACAGCGAGTGCCAAATACATGGTAGCAGTTTTCAGCTCCCAGCTGAGCCACTGGATGACGCAAACTTGACTCAAGGACTTGACCTCCATGAACCTGTTCTCTCATCTGTAAAATGGATTGTGAAGATTAGAGATAATCTATGCAGAGTCCCTGGAAGTCAGTAAACATGGTCTGTTATTATGGCTTCCCATTCTATCTTTACCCAGACCTCAGTTCTTTTCCTTGTCGAGTCTAAGATGCTAACGAACGCCTCCTTTGCAGGTCTGTTCTCTGGGTGAGAAGTCAGCTAGTTTCTAGTTTCCAGGTCAGAAGAACTCAGGAGCAACAGCAAACAGCAGGAATAGCGCAGCCTCCTAGCACACCAGGCCCGATCTGAGCCTCTCGTGCCAGATGGTGCTTCCAGAGTGCCCGGCCGCATGCAGCCAGTCAGAAACATGGAGGTTTCGTTTTCACTTCCCCAAAACTTTGCTGGCCTCACATCTCCCTTTAATAAGAATTTGGTGACGTGAAATGTTTGGAAAACAAAACACCTCTGGGACCCACATCCCATTGGTAGAGCAGTCTCAAGGCAGTAAGTGACTTAGGGTCCCCCCCCCCCTCCATTTGGAGACTTCTTCCAGATGGAGCAGGAATTGGAACCCAGGCCTGGTTTCTTGACCAGCCTTTGGCTCTTGATGTAAGTCACAACAGGAACTGGCAGAAGACACCGGGGTCCAGCAGGGGTCATCCACAGGCCCCCGGTCCTTTGCAGAGGGCGTCCTGCTCCCAGCCTCAGAGGTAAAGTGTCATTTCTCTAATCTGCACACAAAATGGATTTTAGTAACTGGATTTTATTGAGAAACCGACTCCCTCACCCACCTCCCCCCTCCACCTCCAGCACTGAAAACAGATTGTCTTCTTTACTGTAGTTCATTTTGCTTTCCGAGGTGATTAATGAATTAAAGATGCAGTGTATTTATTCTTTTGCCTGATTACCATTCTGTAATAAATCTAAGCTCTGGAGTCTGTCGATACAGGAAGGCCAACCTGCCTCTTTGGAAAATAAAGGTTCTTACATTAAGCTCAACTTCCAGCTCTTCACATGCAGGAGAAAATTCACCTTTAGAGCCTTAGAGAAAGAAGTGGAAAGCTCAGAGAGATACTGGCTGGCAGCTACCTGATGCCACTTCCGTGTGTGAGAAGGTACTTTGCTCACCCCTCCCCAGACATGGGAATGCCTGTTGACCTGTCGAGGGGATTTATTTTTTGGGGAATGCTGAATATCAAGCTCTTCATGGAGATGGTGGTGGGGAGGGAGGCAACATCCATGAAGCTCTTGTTTCAAAGCTGTGAGATCTTATTATCTGTGTAAAATGGTGCTGTCTGTGAATTTCTCTGGTCTCCCGCTGGATGGCCACGTTCTCAGCTTCATTTTCCTGGGAGTGAGGTTGCTGGTTCGCAGGGAGCTTTGTAGGACAGGAGCTGGGGTTGTTCGGGAGGCCAGAAGAGCTCCTGATGGAGTCAGACAGCTGTCCAGCTTTGCCTTGCCCTCTATTAGCTGTGTCGTTGTTCAGTCACTCAGTCGTGTCTGACTCTTTGCAACCCCATGGACAGCAGCACACCAGGCCTCCCTGTCCTTCACCATCTCCTGGAGTTTGCTCAACTCATGTCCATCGAGTTGATGATGCCATCAAACCATCTAATCCTCTGTCATCCCCTTCTCCTCCTGCCTTCAATCTTTCCCAGAATTAGTGTCTTTTTCAGTGAGTCAGTTCTTCGCATCAGGTGGCCAAAGTATTGGAGCTTCAGCTTCAGCATCAGGCCTTCCAATGAATATTCAGGGTTGATTTCCTTTAGGATGGACTGGTTTGACCTCCTTGGTGTCCAGGGGACTCTCAAGAGTCTTCTCTAGCTAGCTGTGTGACTCTGGGGCCAATCTGCTTTCCTCATCAATGCAATGGCTGCTCTTCATCTCCCCCCCAACCCCCCGCCACTGTTGGGAGGCTGGTTCACCCCCACACCTGTGGGGGGTAGGACAACACTTGCCTCCCAAAGCTCTGACCTCAGATAACCCTCAGCCAGTTTGACCTGTGCCAGGACAGGAAGCACAAGAAAAAGAAACAAACTAGCTTGTTAATGTCATTGGCCATTTCCTTTGATTTATTTATTTAAAAAAAACAGAAAGCTGTGGTTTATATAAGTCCATCTCTCAGCTGCCAGTAATTGAACAGAATATATACGTTTGCGTATATATAAAACAGTGCTCCATTGCTTCAGTCCTACTCTTTGCCACCCCATGGCCTGTAGCCTGCCAGGCTCCTCTGTCCATGGAATTCTCCAGGCAAGAATACTGGAGTGGGTTGCCATGCCCTCCTCCAGGGCATCTTCCCGGCCCAGAGATCGAACCTGCATCTTCTTCATTGAGGGCGGACTCTTTACTAATGAGATTCCCAGGCCCAGGACTTGCGGGACGACAGGCTTCTCAGCACCCTTAACTCCACAGGAGGACCACACACATCACTCTTTGACCTTGGTTCCCTCCTATGGAAACTGGGCTGAGGGAAGCTCACTGTGGCATGCTCAGAGGCTTAAGTGGCCAGGACGCAGTGCAGGTGGGGTGCCAGGCCGGCATCGACCCTCCACTCATGTCTGGTTGGCAAGAAGTTACCACGGTCCCGTCACTGTGAAGTCATCGGCCCCCTCCTCGGCCGAGCTTCCGCTTGCTGGGCTGGGCAGCAGCGTGGCGCCTGATTTCTCATCTGGCCGCCTTTCCTGATCAGCCCAGGCACCTCCACCCCCTCCCAGTTCTCCCAGTTCCTTAGAACGCTGACGAGTTGAAATCTCACTCCAGCAGAGAAGTTATCAGACTCACAGATGTATTATTTTCAAATGCGCCAGCACTATGGGCTCACAGGACTCCCCTGCGACACCGTGGCCCTTATTCAGCTGTGGACTGATTCCTCCTTCCCTCCCCAAAATCCCTCCTGCCTCCTCCCCTGCAACCAGAACATGCAAGGTAATGTTCTAGGTAACATGCAAGAAAAAGGGCGTTCTAGCAAGGCCAGCATGCGTCCTAAGACCAGGAAAGACTCCTTCCACCTTCTCTCCAACAAAATGTAAAGAAACTGGAGAGAGGCTGCCCGGCAGGACTGTACGTGTAATTATGCAGTGAAAGCCTTCTCGTGGTAGTCCCAGAGGAGGGGGCAGAAGCCATGGGGACAGGACCTGCTGAAAGCGCGACTTGCTCTACTTGAGATGCATTCTCCCCGCGCCCCTCAGGTTCACCCTTTCTGCCTTTGAAATCCGTGCAATTGTGAACTAGATGGAGAAGAAGCTTCAAACCCAAGCTAATAGATGAGGCTGCTTTTCCCAGTGCCCCAAAATGATCACTAGTGATTCTAGTCTGAGGACCCTGGATGACAAGTTTTGAAAGTGAAAATCTTATAGGGAGCAAAAGATTTCCTTCTTCCCAACCAGAAGTGCCAGAGGGGACAGCCCCGGAATCAGGAGGAGGTATGAAATCAGAGAGGACAGCCCTTGAGATCATTCAAGCTGAAATGTCAGGCCCATTTCACGTGTTGTATTTCTTCTGCTGGCTTTAGTTATTTATTTTTCTAATTAAGACACCCAGACTATCGCTGTCCCATAGAAATAGAATGAGCCACATTTCAGTTATTCCCTTTTGTGGCAACCACCTTTCAAAAAAGTAAAAAGAAACAGGTGAACTGAATTCTAATATTATTTAAAACCCAATCCCTCAAAGTAGTGTGACGGCAACACAGGATCAATATAAAAATTTAGTAATGAGGTATTTTACAATCATTTCAGGAGTGTGTGCCAAGTCTCCAAAATTTAATGTGGATCTCAGTTTAGTTGCCAAATATTCAGTGTTTGCTGTGAAACAGTCTGACCCAAACAGTCAAGATGTGCTTCATAGAAAACTACATTGCTTTAGTTTATAAATTTAAAAGTAGGCAAAACCAGAGACTATGAAAAATTCAGTTTCTCAGCCACACCAGCCACTTTTCTTTCTTTTTTTTTTTTTTAAATTTTATTTTATTTTTAAACTTTACAAATTGTATTAGTTTTGCCAAATATCAAAATGAATCCACCACAGGTATACCTGTGTTCCCCATCCTGAACGCTCCTCCCTCCTCCCTCCCCATACCATCCCTCTGGGTCATCCCAGTGCACTAGCCCCAAGCATCCAGTATCGTGCATCGAACCTGGACTGGCAACTCATTTCATACATGATATTATACATGTTTCAATGCCATTCTCCCAAATCTTCCCATCCTCTCCCTCTGCAACAGAGTCCGTAAGACTGTTCTATACATCAGTGTCTCTTTTGCTGTCTTGTACACAGGGTTATTGTTAGCATCTTTCTAAATTCCATATATATGTGTTAGTATACCGTATTGGTGTTTTTCTTTCTGGCTTACTTCACTCTGTATAATAGGTTCCAGTTTCATCCACCTCATTAGAACTGATTCAAATGTATTCTTTTTAATGGCTGAGTAATACTCCATTGTGTATATGTACCAAAGCTTTCTTATCCATTCATCTGCTGATGGACATCTAGGTTGCTTCCATGTTCTGGCTATTATAAACAGTGCTGCGATGAACATTGGGGTACACGTGTCTCTTTCCCTTCTGGTTTCCTCAGTGTGTATGCCCAGCAGTGGGATTGCTGGATCATAAGGCAGTTCTATTTCCAGTTTTTTAAGGAATCTCCACACTGTTCTCCATAGTGGCTATACTAGTTTGCATTCCCACCAACAGTGTAAGAGGGTTCCCTTTTCTCCACACCCTTTCCAGCATTTATTATTTGTAGACTTTTGGATCGCAGCCATTCTGACTGGCGTGAAATGGTACCTCATTGTGGTTTTGATTTGCATTTCTCTGATAATGAGGGATGTTGAGCATCTTTTCATGTGTTTGTTAGCCATCTGTATGTCTTCTTTGGAGAAATGTCTATTTAGTTCTTTGGCCCATTTTTTGATTGGGTCATTTATTTTTCTGGAGTTGAGCTGTAGGAGTTGCTTGTATATTTTTGAGATTAGTTGTTTGTCAGTTGCTTCATTTGCTATTATTTTCTCCCATTCTGAAGGCTGCCTTTTCACCTTGCTAATAGTTTCCTTTGATGTGCAGAAGCTTTTAAGTTTAATTAGGTCCCATTTGTTTATTTTTGCTTTTCTTTCCAATATTCTGGGAGGTGGGTCATAGAGGAGCCTGCTGTGATGTATGTCAGAGAGTGTTTTGCCTATGTTCTCCTCTAGGAATTTTATAGTTTCTGGTCTTACATTTAGATCTTTAATCCATTTTGAGTTTATTTTTGTGTATGGTGTTAGAAAGTGGTCTAGTTTCATTCTTTTACAAGTGGTTGACCAGTTTTCCCAGCACCACTTGTTAAAGAGATTGTCTTTAATCCATTGTATATCCTTGCCTCCTTTGTCAAAGATAAGGTGCCCATATGTGCGTGGATTTATCTCTGGGCTTTCTATTTTGTTCCACTGATCTATATTTCTGTCTTTGTGCCAGTACCATACTGTCTTGATGACTGTGGCTTTGTAGTAGAGCCTGAAGTCAGGTAGGTTGATTCCTCCAGTTCCTTTCTTCTTTCTCAAGATAGCTTTGGCTATTCGAGGTATTTTGTATTTCCATACAAATTGTGAAATTATTTGTTCTAGCTCTGTGAAGAATACCGTTGGTAGCTTGATAGGGATTGCATTGAATCTATAAATTGCTTTGGGTAGTATACTCATTTTCACTATATTGATTCTTCCAATCCATGAACATGGTATATTTCTCCATCTATTAGTGTCCTCTTTGATTTCTTTCACCAGTGTTTTATAGTTTTCTATGTATAGGTCTTTAGTTTCTCTAGGTAGATATATTCCTAAGTATTTTATTCTTTCCATTGCAATGGTGAATGGAATTGTTTCCTTAATTTCTCTTTCTGTTTTCTCATTATTAGTGTATAGGAATGCAAGGGATTTCTGTATGTTGATTTTATATCCTGCAACTTTACTATAGTCATTGATTATTTCTAGTAATTTTCTGGTGGAGTCTTTAGGGTTTTTTATGTAGAGGATCATGTCATCTGCAAACAGTGAGAGTTTTACGTCTTCTTTTCCAATATGGATTCCTTTTATTTCTTTTTCTGCTCAGATTGCTGTGCCTAAAACTTCCAAAACTATGGTGAATAGTAATGATGAAAGTGGGCACCCTTGTCTTGTTCCTGACTTTAGAGGAAATGCTTTCAATTTTTCACCATTGAGGATAATGTTTGCTGTGGGTTTGTCATATATAGCTTTTATTATGTTGAGATATGTTCCTTCTATTCCTGCTTTCTGGAGAGTTTTTATCATAAATGGATGTTGAATTTTGTCAAAGGCTTTCTCTGCATCTATTGAGATAATCATATGGTTTTTATTTTTCAATTTGTTAATGTGGTGTATTACATTGATTGATTTGTGGATATTGAAGAATCCTTGCATCCTTGGGATAAAGCCCACTTGGTCATGGTGTATGATCTTTTTCATGTGTTGTTGGATTCTGATTGCTAGAATTTTGTTAAGGATTTTTGCATCTATGTTCATCAGTAATATTGGCCTGTAGTTTTCTTTTTTTGTGGCATCTTTGTCAGGTTTTGGTATTACGGTGATGGTGGCCTCATAGAATGAGTTTGGAAGTTTACCTTCCTCTGCAATTTTCTGGAAGAGTTTGAGTAGGATAGATGTTAGCTCTTCTCTAAATTTTTGGTAGAATTCAGCTGTGAAGCCATCTGGACCTGGGCTTTTGTTTGCTGGAAGATTTTTGATTACAGTTTCAATTTCCGTGCTTGTGATGGGTCTGTTAAGATTTTCTATTTCTTCCTGGTCGAGTTTTGGAAAGTTGTACTTTTCTAAGAATTTGTCCATTTCTTCCACGTTGTCCATTTTATTGGCATATAATTGTTGATAGTAGTCTCTTATGATCCTTTGTATTTCTGTGTTGTCTGTTGTGATCTCTCCATTTTCATTTCTAATTTTATTGATTTGATTTTTCTCCCTTTGTTTCTTGATGAGTCTGGCTAATGGTTTGTCCATTTTATTTATCCTTTCAAAGAACCAGCTTTTGGCTTTGTTGATTTTTGCTATGGTATCTTTTGTTTCTTTTGCGTTTATTTCTGCCCTAATTTTTAAGATTTCTTTCCTTCTACTAACCCTGGGGTTCTTCATTTCTTCCTTTTCTAGTTGCTTTAGGTGTAGAATTAGGTTATTTATTTGACTTTTTTCTTTTTTCTTGAGGTATGCCTGTATTGCTATAAACTTTCCCCTTAGGACTGCTTTTACAGTGTCCCACAGGTTTTGGGTTGTTGTGTTTTCATTTTCATTCGTTTCTATGCAAATTTTGATTTCTTTTTTGATTTCTTCTGTGATTTGTTGGTTATTCAGCAGTGTGTTGTTCAGGCTCCATATGTTGGAATTTTTAGTAGTTTTTCTCCTGTAATTGAGATCTAATCTTACTGCATTGTGGTCAGAAAAGATGCTTGGAATGATTTCTATTTTTTTGAATTTACCAAGGCTAGATTTATGGCCCAGGATGTGATCTATCCTGGAGAAGGTTCCATGTGCACCTGAGAAAAAGGTGAAATTCATTGTTTTGGGATGAAATGTCCTATAGATATCAATTAGGTCTAACTGGTCGATTGTATCGTTTAAAGTTTGTGTTTCCTTGTTCATTTTCTGTTTAGTTGATCTATCCATAGGTGTGAGTGGGGTATTAAAGTATCCCACTATTATTGTGTTATTGTTAATTTCTCCTTTCATACTTGTTAGCATTTGTCTTACATACTGTGGTGCTCCCATGTTGGGTGCATATATATTTATAATTGTTATATCTTCTTTTTGGATTGATCCTTTGATCATTATGTAGTGACCATCTTTGTCTCTTTTCACAGCCTTTGTTTTAAAGTCTATTTTATCTGATATGAGTATTGCTACTCCTGCTTTCTTTTGGTCCCTATTTGCATGGAAAATCTTTTTCCAGCCCTTCACTTTCAGTCTGTATGTGTCCCCTGTTTTGAGGTGGGTCTCTTGTAGACAACATATGTAGGGGTCTTGTTTTTGTATCCATTCAGCCAGTCTTTGTCTTTTGCTTGGGGCATTCAACCCATTTACGTTTAAGGTAATTACTGATAAGTATGATCCCATTGCCATTTACTTTATTGTTTTGGGTTCGAGTTTATACACTGTTTTTGTGTTTCCTGTCTAGAGAATGTCCTTTAGTATTTGTTGGAGAGCTGGTTTGGTGGTGCAGAATTCTCTCAGCTTTTGTTTGTCTGAAAAGCTTTTGATTTCTCCTTCATACTTGAATGAGATCCTTGCTGGGTATAATAATCTGGGCTGTAGGTTATTTTCTTTCATCATTTTAAGTATGTCTTGCCATTCCCTCCTGGCTTGAAGAGTTTCTATTGAAAAATCAGCTGTTATCCTTATGGGAATCCCCTTGTGTGTTATTTGTTGTTTTTCCCTTGCTGCTTTTAGTATTTGTTCTTTGTGTTTGGTCTTTGTTAATTTGATTAATATGTGTATTGGGGTGTTTCGCCTTGGGTTTATCCTGTTTGGGATTCTCTGGGTTTCTTGGACTTGGGTGATTATTTCCTTCCCCATTTTAGGGAAGTTTTCAACTATTATCTCCTCAAGTACTTTCTCATGGTCTTTCTTTTTGTCTTCTTCTTCTGGGACCCCTATGATTCGAATGTTGTAGCGTTTAATATTGTCCTGGAGGTCTCTGAGATTGTCCTCATTTCTTTTAATTTGTTTTTCTTTTATCCTCTCTGATTCATTTATTTCTGCCATTCTATCTTCTAATTCACTAATCCTATCTTCTGCCTCTGTTATTCTACTATTTGTTGCCTCCAGAGTGTTTTTAATTTCATTTATTGCATTATTCATTATATATTGACTATTTTTTATTTCTTCTAGGTCCTTGTTAAACCTTTCTTGCATCTTCTCAATCCTTGTCTCCAGGCTATTTATCTGTGATTCCATTTTGATTTCAAGATTTTGGATCAATTTCACTATCATTATTCGGAATTCTTTATCAGGTAGATTCCCTATCTCTTCCTCTTTTGTTTGGTTTCACACCAGCCACTTTTCAAGTGCTCAGTAGCCATACAAAGCCAGTGGCTACATCATGGGATGGTGGTACACTGAGCTCTAGAGTTTGTGAGTTATTGGAGTTATCTGATGAACCATGAACTACCAGTGTGAGGTTCAACTTTGCCTGGTATCTGGAAAATCCAGGGCCCTCATAGACACGGTCTTCAGCCCGGATCCACCAGAGTGTAAGCCCTGGCTGTGTGTATAGTATAGACACTTTAGCACAGTTCCTGCACATAATACAAATACTTGCTGAATAGATGGAGGGACAGGAGAAGGGACAAATGCAAGAACTTCCTGACAGGTAAATACATATGAATTTAAAAGAGGACCCTGAAAGGTGTTTTGGGTTTTTTTGTTTGTTTGTTTTTGTTTTTTTGGTGGGGGTGGGTAGGTGAGGGGTTCTGAAGAAGGGAGGTATCTATTTCCTGGACCAGGGGAGGGGCTGGATCCAGCAGGACAAGGATGGGGAGTTCTCTGAGCCACAGCTACTCCATGAGTGGGATGGGGTTTCCTCTCTCTCTTCAACTTGTCCTTTTAAGGAGTAAATCCTGGGTTAAAATCCTTGTTGTTGTTCAGTCGCTAAGTTGTGTCTGACTCTTTGTGACCCCATGGACTGGAGCATGCCAGGCTGCCCTGTCCTTCACTATCTCCTGGAGTTTGCTCAAGTTCATGTCCACTGAGTCAGTGATGCCATCCAACCATCTCATCCTCTGTCATCCCCTTCTCCTTCTGCCCTCAATCTTTTCCAGCATCGGGATCTTTTCCAATGAGTTGGCTCTTTGCATCAGGTGGCCAAAGTGTTGGAGCTTCAGCATCAGTCCTTCCAATGAATATTCAGGGTTGATTTCCTTTAGGATTGACTGGTTTGATCTCCTCGTTAAAACCCTAGACAGCAGCTAGATACGAGTGTGGGGCCTTCTGCAAGGCAGTGAAGCTTAAGGATGCGGGTTGGAGAGACCTTGAAACTCTGCACATTTGGGGAAATCTGCCTTAGGTCTGTGCTTAGAGATGAGGCTGAGAAACAGCCTGTGCTGTTAGTTGGCATCCAGGGTGTAGAGAGTATAGATGAATGTCGTGTGCTCTGGGTAGACAATGGACGTTTAAGCTTTCAAAATGGATTTTTCTCAAGGGCTTAGAACTGTATCTCTGACTCCTTGGACCTGGAACTTGGTGAGGAGTCCCTTCACTGAGTCATCCCTTCCTTCCATTCATTTATTCACTGACACATCACCTATTAAGACACTATTGTGCCAGGTAGTGGGATGCTGGGACATCACAGGTGGGGACAAGACAGAGCTCCACTCTGCCCATCTTCAGCTTCCTAGTCCTTTGGCATAGCTTGGCTTTATTTTATTTGTTTCTTGTGAAGCCGAAAGAGAGTATTTATTTATTAACTTAATATTCATCAATATTTTAAAATTGAAGCATCGTTGGTTTATAGTGTCCTGTTAATTACTGCTGTACAACAAAGTGATTCAGTTATATATATGTGTGTGTGTGTGGTACACACACACACACACACACACTCTTTTTGAGATGCTCTTTTCCTTTATAGTTTATCACAGGTTATTGAGTGTAGTTCCCTGTGCTATTCAGTAGGACCTTGTTGCTTATCCCTTCTCTGTATAAAAGCCTACATCTGCGAACCCCAGCCTCCCACTCCATCCCTTCCCCAGCCCTGTCCTCCTTGGCAGCCACCACTCTGTCCTCTCTCTCTGGGACTCTGTTTCATTCTGTATCATTTTTTTTAGATTCCACGTGTAAGTGATGTCGTATCGTATTTGTCTTTCTTTTTTGGACCTGCTTTGCTCAGTACAATGATCTCTAGGTCTGTCCATGTCGCTGCAGACGGCTTCACTTCATCCTTTTTGATGGCTGAGTAATAATCCGTTGTACATATGTACCACATCCGTTTTATTCATTCCTCTGTCAGTGGACGTTTGGGCTGTCTCCATCTCTCGGTTATTGTAAATAGTGCCTGGCACACCTGAGCTTGAAAGAAGTGATTCACGATCATTGTGCTCGGTGTCCTAAAGGTTGAGAAAATAGTGCTGTGACCAGAGCTAGTCTAGATACTAGGAGATGTGAGGTTGACATTGAGGATCTGCAGGCGAGAAGGATTCTGTCTCACGAAGTTAGGGGGTTGAGAACAGAAAGGGTACATGTTGCAAGGAGTACAGGGAACGTGGAATGCTGAGCACGGGAAGGAGCTGAGTGCTGGCCAGGGAGTGGCGAGCACTTGGGGATCAACGGCACAAGTGCTGTCGTGTCCATTCTCGGCTCCTGCGCACTTTGGTTGGCACCACCACACCACAGGCTCCCAACAAACGTATTCTGAATTACGGAAGGCAAACAGTTTTCCCCAGGATTCCTCTCTTTGGGGGCCACTCTTGTCCAGCAGCAGACACCCCTATTCCTCTTTTCTCAGCCCATCAGCTTCCATTCTGAATTGTGCAGATAATTGCTGTAACTTGTTTCAGCTTTGGAGAATGTTTTCTGTGTCTCTTCCAAAGACATCTTCCACCATCACATATGTTTGGAGAAAAGCACACCCCCTAGTTCAGGTGATTTTTTATGCTTGGCTACATGGCCTCTGTTTTCGTGTTTGCCTTTTTATTTTCAACACTAGGTTGGTTCTGCTTAATTTGCGGTGCCCAGACGGAGGACTGCATAGGTTTCCCTCCTCCAGCCCTCATCTCCAGTGCTTTCCATTTCTCAGGTTTAACCAACTGGGTCTCCAAAACAATATGTGACTTGCAGAATTTATTTAAAGAATAGTGTTAGTGACAGAGACAGAAGGAGAAGCAGAAAACAAAATGAAACAAAATAAGCCAAACCCAAACAGTCATGTTAGGAGAACCTTCAGAGACCTATGTCCTGCTTTACTTACCACATCTGCCCATCAGATACCAGACCATAAACTGATGTGATCAAGAGGAGGGGAGAAAAATGGAGTGAAATATAACTCCATCAGCATTTTTCATTTCCGTTGGTTTCTCCAATTTAAAAACGGAATCATGTTTAACATCTTAATTAGGCACGGTAATGCACAACAGTTTTGTTTTTTTTTATTTTATTTTATGAACATCTAGTCATTTACTCTCGAAGTAAATTATAGTCAATTTATCTGCAGTGACAAGTCAATAAAACAGTAGAAGACTCCAGCTTTTCAATCACCTGATACTTGTTTTTCATTTTTACTGTTGAATGGAAGGCAAGGCAATAGGTAAGGGGTATGTACCGCTCAGAGTAGCTTTGGAATCGACCACGTACAGGCTTCTCCTTTGGAGAAGACCCTGTCTGATTTTTGCCGGCTGTCAGGGGTTCAGAATTTGTATACAGATACACATTGTCGAAGAGAAGGAATGACTGAGGCCTTTGGTCCTCGCCCTGTAGATGGTTGGGGCGATTCAAGTGGTAAACCAAACTCCCATCTGCTTTTAACAGTGGTTCATTCTAATGAATGTGTTACGTTTGTGTACAAACCATCAGTAGCCAGAAGCATGGGGCCTCCGCGGGCTCTCTGCTTGGTGGTGCAAACTTGGTTAATAGCTAAGCCCACTCAAACCACGGCCGGTGTCCTCAGGCGCGATGCTTGTGTTTGACGAGCTGTACTGTGGTTTCAGAAACAGCAATTAGATCAAAGTCAACAGCCCCCAGACAAGCACACAGCCACCAGGCGAGATCTCTAAGACACACCCTGGGTAGGGGTTTTTGTGGTGTTTCTGTTGGTTCAGAAGAGAAGTGCGTGCGTCCAGCCAAGAATAAACAGATTCTATGAATGATTTCCTGACTTCAGAGAAGGGAAACATGAAGGTTACTCTGCGATCGCCTCTTAGAGTTTCACAGCTTCCTAGGGATCTGGAACCGCTGTCACAAACATGAGCACCTAGAACCAAAGGCAGGATGGGTGTTTTGTTTTTTCCCCCCCAGGAGAGCCCCTGGGCTTATGAATGGAACCGCATTTAGATGATAAGATGTGGACGGCAGGGGATATGGGGTTGGCTCGATGGTGTATCCTCAGGGCCTGGGGCTGCGTCCCAGCTTTCAGTGAAAATCCCCCATTCTGTGCTTCTTCAGGAGGCTCAGCTAACCTTACGCTTTGCCTTTTTTTTTTTTTTTTTGTATAATGGAGCCCATCTGCAAAAGTTTGTCTCCAGTCTCTCCTTTGCTCTTATATAAGAAAACAAATGATGATATAAAGTCAGCTTTAATCATGCCTTTTAACGTTAACTCAAAGAAATAAAGTGCCTCACCCTTTGAAATGACGAACCTGATCAAGTGGTTAACCAGAGGGAAGGGTATGTGACTTAAAATCACGGCATTTCCTTGCGATGGGCTGCTCCAACCTTTCCTCCCTTACTTCCTCTCCCCCTGCCTCCCTCCTTTCCTTCCAGGAGGGTCTAACTCAAGCATGAATGGACACCTTGCCCTTTAACACTTTGCCTTATGGCTTTTTTACGACACTGTTGTGTCAGTGCAATGACTCCCGCAAACCCAAGGCTAGAGGGATCCAGCTGTAAGGTATGTTGCCTTGGAGGGTCCCTGGCTGGCCCACTCCATGCAGTGGTCAGGTTCTGGGACAGAGGTTCGGTTTCCGACCTGTGCCAGAAAGTGGCTGAGAGAGGCCGCTGAACTTCCCCTGAGCCACTCCCATCACAGCCTGGAAGGCTCACTGCCACCTCCCTGAAGCATCTTGGCTTAAGGGTCCCTTCCCCCAGGGAGCCTTCTCTGGCTGCCTGACTTAGGTTTTGGGTTAAATGTATGGCCCCAGACCGCCTGCCTGTCCCCTGCAGGTGTGCAGCTCAGCTGCCTGGTACAAACCCGTGTTTCTCCTATGTCCTTGCTGCTCAAAGGGCACTCAGCATGTGCCAGGCGCTTCACGTGTGTTAGCTGAAGAAATGAGAAGCGGCACATGAGCCCTGTTTTTGTGATAATAACTAGCAGGGCTGAAGAATCACAGTGTTACGGTGTTCAGTTGTAACACAAGTTATCCCACATGATCTTTGCAGCACTCGGGAAGCTGGTCACTGTCACTTTGTTTTCTTTTCCATTATAGTTTATTACCAGATACTGAGTATAGTTCCCTATGCTATAGAGTAGCACCTTGTTGTTTTTTTTTAAGTCTATTTTATATATAGTAGTGTGTTTCAGCTAATTCTAAATCCTATGAACACTGGGGTGCGTGTATCTTTTCAAATTAGCCTTTTCTCTGGATATGTGCCCAGGAGTGAGGTCTCTCCATTACATGGTAATTCTAGTTTTAGTTTTTTTAAAGGACCTCCATACTGTTTTCCATATTGGCTGCACCAGTTTATCTTCCCACTAATAGTGTGGGAGAGTTCCCTTTTCTCCATACCCTCTCCCACATTTATTATTTGTAGACTTTTTAATCATGGTCGTTCTGCCTGGTGTGAGGCGGTACCTCATTGTAGTTTTGATCTGCAGCTCTCTGGTAATTAGCAGTGTTGAGCACCTTTTCATGTGGCTATTGGCCGTCCAGATGTCCTCTTTGGAGAAATGTCTGTTTAGGTGTTCTGCCCATTTTTTGGTTGGCTTGTTTGTTTTTTTGTTATTGAGTAGAGTGAGCTGTTTATATATTTTGGAAATTAAGCCCTTGACGGTTGCCTCATTTGCAAATATCTTCTTCCAGTCTGTAGGTTGCCTTTTCAGTTTGCTTATGGTTTCCTTTGCTGTGCAATAGCTTGTAAGTTTGATTGGTCCCATTTGTTTGTTTTTGCTTTTATTTCTATTGCCTTGGGAGACTGATCAAAGAAAACATTGCTGTGATTTATGTATTTATGTCAGAGAACATTTTGGCTGTGTTCTCCTCCAGGAGTTTTATGGTGTCCTGTATTTAAGTCTTTAAGCCATTTTGAGTTTATTTTTGTGTACAGTGTGAGGGTGTGTTCTAACTTCACTGATTTACATGTGGCTGTCAAGCTTTCCCAACGTTGCTTGCTGACGAGACTATCTTTTCTCCATTGTATATTCTTGTTTCCATTGTTGAAGAGTAATTAACTGTCAGTGTGTGGGTTTATTTCTGGGCTCTTTATTCTGTTTCACTGGCCATTGTTACGATCCCTATTTTGCAGATGAGAAAACTGAGTCGTAGAGATTCTGACATGCCCAAGGCCACATAGCTAGTAAACCGAGTTGCCAGGGTACAAACTGTAGCTACAGCCAGCACCCGCAGCCGAAACGGTCTTTGTCCATTAGCACTCTGCATTTGGGCTGACTCTCCCGGTGGGTCAGTTTCTTCTTGTTCACAGCCAGGGATATTTTCACTCTCCTCTGCACCTGGGGGCCTGGAAAATGCTGTGACAAGATCGTTGGCAGAGAGACGCTCCAGCTTTCTCCTCCTCCACCCTCAAACTGCTGATCTTGGCCATTGTCTAATTTTCTCCTCCAAAAACGGAAACTTCGGGAAATTACCTTGGCAGAAAAGTCTTTCCTAGCTCTTCCCCAGCAGCCCAAGCATTGATATGGCTGGCACTAGCAATGGAATTGGATTTTAAAAAAACCAAAACAAAACAAAAACAAAACCTCACTAGCCTAAGTCTATCTGTTAGATAGAGTGTTGGCTGTAGAGAGTTTCTATGTGTGCAAGATGGCAAAGAACCCGTAAGGGAAGCGCACCAACACAGCCCACCCGTGTCAAGCCCTGTTTTAAGCTCTTCACATGTATTAAGTCCATAGCACAATTCTGCAATGTGGTTATGATTCATTATCCCCATTTTTTGGATGGGTAAATTAGACACAGAAGGATGATATAGTAGCCTTGGTCACATAGCTCACATGGGAAGGTGACAGCTGGGCTCGGGATGAAGAATACCAGAACAACATTTTCAAAGGCTACTTAAATATCCGTCCTTCCAGCTCAACCCTCACCCATCATTTCTGTAATTTTATTGTTGAGTTGGTCACAAGACATCACCTGCAGATTCCAGGGCATCAGCTTCTTTAAAGCTGTCATTGCTTCCTATGAGATCCCTCGGCTTAAACATCTCCTTCTGAAGGTCTCTTCTTGTGGGTTCAGGCGGTAATGGCCAGGGGCCAGGGAAAGCAGAACCAACGTAATTCTCTATTTAGAAATCAGTATGCTGGGCCCCTCGTGGTAAAGCTGATGGACCCTTTCAGGATACGCTACGACCAGCGGCTTGAGTCGAGTGGTAAAGGCTGTACGGGAACGTGTAGCTGCAGACACAGATGTGGTGTGCTTTTCTTGTCTTTTCACCTGTTTTAGGTCCACCTGTTCCTCATCTGTAAACCAGAGACCCTGTCCCCACCTCACGGGGTTGTTGAGAGGGCCATCTTGGGGAATCCCGCTGCTGCTGCTTGCTCCGTTTCTGCCCGTGGCCACTGAACACAGGTTTTGCTCCTGTCGTCTTTTTGGTTGTTGCTGTTAACCATTGGGGAGCGCTGAGAGAGGACCATCTCTTCCCCGAGGGCAGCGGCCGTGGACCCTTGGTGTTTTCCTGTGTGCCTGGTCAGTGGGCCCTTTAGGAAGGCCGGGACGAGAACCCCGAGGGCTGTTAGTCTTCTCGGGCTTTCTCTGGGGTGCTGGGTGCAGGGCTGGCCCTCACCCCTCTTCAGCTGCGCCGGTGGGCCCCCAGGCTCCTGGAAAACAGCAGCCTGTGTCAGAGAGACACGGTGACCGTGCACTGAGGCATCTCTCTGACAAAGGTGCCTCCTGAGCACAAGCCGACTCCAGGCTGTCTGCCGGAGCTTCCCCCCCAAGGGAGACTTCTGTAAGTGGGGTGGCGCAGGCTTCCAGAAGCCCCCGGGTGTACCCGCACGGCCCTCTCAGTGGCCTCTGGCTTTGGGCCCAGGGCTCAGGGGGACTGGGGGCCTTTGGAGGTGAGTGGCCCTCTCTGGGCTCCTCTGAGGTTATGGAGACTCACAGACGCTGCGCCGTGAGGAATGACTGCCTCGCTCAGTGGGTGCTGTTGCCAAGGCAGAAGTTCAGGGTGACAGCTGGCATCTTTTGAGCACCAGCTGCATGCCAGACACTTTGTTTTTCTGCTTCATTTAATCCTCCCAGATCTGCCAGGTTGGGGGGTGTTAATAACCCATTTTACAGGCGGAGAAATTGAGACTCAAAAGTCGGAAGTTCAGACCCCAAGTTGCCCATATCCCAGACTGCCCTGTGCCTTCAGCTCTGCCTCGTGTTAAGTGTGGGGCCCTGGTCCCCTCTCCCTGGGCCTGCCCACAAATCTAATTGGTGTGACAGATGGAATGTGGGCGATCAGGGCTGGGGGCTACCTCTCATCCATCAGCCCTGGCTGACCACCCCACACCCAGAGCTCAGTACCGTGAACATGACCACAAGGGAAAAATACCCTCCAGGACATCGCGGTGCAGCAGCAGTGGCCCTGAGTGGGGAGAAGGCAGGGGCAGCTGTCTGGCAGCAAGCAGCATGTGGTTTCAGAGGCCAGATGATAAGGGCTGAGATCCTGTCCGGAGCAGAGGATGGGGGGGCTGGGGTGGAGGAGGAGGGAGGGTCACGTTACTGGGGAGCTGAGACAGTGTTACGAAAGAGGTAAGACTTGAAATAGTCTTCTGGGAGAGTCAGAATTCCCCGGGGCAGTCATAGGAGGGGTTTCAGATGAGAGAGCAGCAGGTGCAGAGGTTCAGAGCAGGAGGGAGCAGGACATTCTGTGGGATAGCCTGCGTTCCCCTTTGTCCTGAGAGCAGGGGGCAGCAGAGAGGCTGTCTGGACAGGCTAGGCAGGGCTGAGAGCAGGTAGGTCTCTGGTCTTTTTTACCAAGCTCAGGAGGATGCATCTTATCCTGCAAACATGTTGAAGATGTATCTTCCTTAGAAACCCAATTACAGGGACTTCCCTGGCAGTCCAGTGATTAAGCCTTCATCTTCCAATGTGGGGCTGGGGGTTGCAGGTTCAATCCTTGGTCAGGGAACTAAGATCTCACCACCCAAAAACTCAAAACATGAAACAGAAGCAGTATTGTAACAGATTCAATAAAGACTTGAAAATACTAAAATCACCTTAAAAAAAAAAAAAAAAGGACCCAGTATATAGAAAAGACAGCAGCAAATGTCGAAGCAGGAGGCAGAATTCAGTACAGCAAAGGCCCAGCCCTGACTGAGAGCCAGCAGAATTCTTCTGCAAACAGCCGGATAGCTCGTATTCTCGGCTGGCTCTGTCACAGTTACTCAGCCCTGCCGCTGGAGTGAGAAAGCATCCTTGGATGGTATGTAAATGAATGGGCGTGGCATGGATGCATTTTCTTTGCAGACACTGAAAGTTTGATCTTCACATAACTTTTACGTGCCACACAATACTCTTCTTTGGATTTCTAAAAACAGATTTAAAATGTGAAAACCATCCTTTGCTCTTGGGCAGTGAGGCTCTGGCCCAGGGACAGTGGTTTTCTGACTCTTGCTCTGGGCCACTAGGTGGTCCATGAAAAAGGATTACGTGGGCATGCCGCTACAAACAGGGATGTGAGGGGTGTGACCTCTGTTCACAAGATCCTAGAGCCAGCAAAGTCTTCCCACTTGCCGTTGTCAGGGACAACTAAATCTCCTGAAGGGAGACGGCCGGACCCAAGCTTGATGGGGCCCTTTTGGCTTCTCTAAGAGACCACAGGGCGTGCGCTTCTGCGATGAAAACACCACCAGAGGAGGGAGAGAAGGTATGAATGAGAGAGCGGCCATACCTCAGACCTGTGTCAGAACTGGCATCGATGCACTGGCTGCCCTTGGCTGCCTGGCCTTCTGATGGAGAGGAAGGGAAACCCACTCAAGGACCACAGATGCTGCATGGAGTCAGAGGGCAGGGGGGAGGCAGGGGCGGATCCCGGCTGGAGATCCCGCACTCCTGTGGTGGTCTTATCCCTGGGTGACTCCTTTTGAATAGCTGGGGTGCGATGGTCTCTCAGGAGAAGGGACTGGCTTAGATCCTTGGAGGGCACCCTGGGCCTCCCAGCTGTGTGATTCCAGGTGGGGCCCATGCACACAAGTGTTTGAGCACTCAGCCCTGCCGTCTGTGGGGCCAGGGGGTCTGCTCGATGTGCTGTGGTCCGTGGCCCCCAGTGCCATGTTTCTGGGGGTGATCTTCAGTCCAGAGAGATTATTTTGTGAACCGTCACTGCACTCCTCCCCCAGGGGCCTCTGGCTTCTGCCTCCCTTTATAATTTGGCTGGAAACCCGCATACAGAAGGGATCTTACATGGGCCTGCAACTTCAGCAGACTAACAGAAGAGACTCCTCGTCCAGCCATGGCTTAGAGGGTACAAAATCCTACCGTCCCCTACCTGGGTGCATTCAACCCAGTGAGATAGCCAGTGAGACTGGCAAGGACAGTGGGGAGAAGGAGGGAGAGGGGCTCTGTTTCAGGTTTGACCTCTTTACAGGGGAGGGTGACCTCCTCTGCCGGGTGGGGCCCCTGAGTTAAGCTATCTTTGCCCTTGATAAGGCTCTGCTGGCTGCAGAGGTAGCCCAGAGAGTGTCCATCTCGGGGGCCATGTGGAGAGCTGTCCAGAGTGAGGCCTTGCAGGGCTTTGTGAAGGAAAGAGTCCGAGAGAGCTGGAAATAATGGTTAATCAGCTGACCCAGCATTGAAAGCAGAGCAGGCACCCAACTAGAAAGCCTGTTGAGTGGGGAGTTTCTCTCTCTCTTCCCCTACTCCTGTAATCTTCCTGCAGGGGAATAAATCTGTTACCCACTTCCCCCGACCCCCGATCTCCTCCGTAAACCCCTGCAGATTTTGATGATCTCATCTTTGCCTTCCTTTTTTCTCTGCACCCCTTTCTTTGGTAATAATGTTGACATTCATTCTGGTTCATTTCTCCATCCATCTAGCCAGCACGCACGGATGCTAGGCTCTGTAGACGGTGCTAGGCAGCAGCCGACGTCCTGGAGTTTCAGGGTTTGGGGGAGTGGTGCTTGCAGGAGCAAAGGCGGGCGTGGCTGGGGTGGAGAGGGTGGGCGGAGCATCATTGGTGGGAGGAGCTTCCACCCCCTCTCTGTACAACCCGCGCCAGGCTGGCCGCTGGTGTCTCAGAGCTCAGCTTATGCTCCTGAAACGGAACTCTTTAGGAAGTTGCTTTCCTTCTAGCTGGTCTTCAGGGTCCTCCTTGATTTACAGAATCATCATTCTATAAGGTGCCGTGGTGGAAATGGCCTTTCATCCATGGATTCAGGGGAAAGAGGGGTGACGGTCTGTGGCCTTCTGGGTGAGTGGAGTTCGGGGCTGCTAAGAGGAGATGACTGCAGCTCGCCTCTCTTGCCAGGGTTTTGGCTGTGGCGCCTTTTCAGGCACTGCAAGATGACCCACACGGGTGTCAGGCTTCAGATAGACCGAATGGAACCACAGAGGATCGCTTTCAGAGGAGTGTCAACCTGGAAGGGAGGTTTCCACGCTGGGGACGGGGCCAGCGTAATCTAAGCTGGGCTTTGCCGTCCATGGCAAGGGCTGGGCAGAGAATCAGTTAAGTTCAGTCCTTACTCAAAGTGCAGAAGATCCTCACCTTAAATTTGAACTCCTGATGACCTGAATAGCTCAGTAACTTAGAGCTCCAGCCTGCTTCCATAGGCACTGTCCTGTGGGCTTCTCGTGGTATGGGAGGCTCTCCTGAAGAGGGGCTTAGCCCCAGCTTGGAGTGGGGTCTGTCTCTGCTGCTGCTAACAGACCTTGCTGAGTTTACCCAGGGTCGTGGGGCGTGGTTTATAGAACGACCTCACAGTGTGGTTCAGGCGCTTGGTGCCCAAATGCTGCCCAACACTCTCTGAATGGCCTGTGTGGTTAGCCATCCTGTTCCTCTGAAAGAGATCACTGCAGCTGCCATCACCCAGCCCTGGGCTCAGCCCTCTGTGTACATTTGCTCATGGAATCCTTGCAGCCGCCCTGCATGCTAAGTGCCCAGTTGCCATGCCCTCCTCCAGGGGATCTTCCCGACCCAGGGATCGAACTCACGTCCCTTATGGCTCCTGCATTGGCAGGTGGGTTCTTTACCACTAGTGCCCTCTGGGAAGCCCAGGAGGTGCACACTTGGTAACCAGTTAGCGGGAATCCTCCTTATCCAGAGACGTTTAAGGGCTGAGGGCCGGAAGCGGGTGTGAGGCTCTGGGCTGTCAAGCACAGCCCTAGACGGTCCCACTCTGCCATGCTGCTGCCTGCCTCCCAGGGTGTGGACCCCCCTCCCTGGGGCACCCAGCACCCCAGGGTCCCGCTGTGCTGTCCTGTCGTGAGGCCTCGAGTCTGGTGGGCAGGGGACCCAGGTGTTGGCTCCGCTGGAAGTCTGTGAAGAAGCGCTAGGGAGGAGAGAAGAAACAGAACATCATGAGTCCATTAAAATAATCTGTTTTACCAGAGCGATACAAGCCTCCGCCTTCAAGGCCGCACGCGCAGCCACAGACGAACACTCACCGGAGATGTTATGCTAGAAGCTTGTCTTCTGCAAGTGTTTTATGATACGTGTATCTATAAAGCTAGAGACTGAAGACCAACCAACCGATGCACGCTCCCCCACACACAAACTCTCCTTACCTGGTTATATCTTAAGCTTCTTTTCTCCGTGAATCTGTGATAAGAGTAATTCATTACAGAATTGGACTTTATGGTTTGTTTATGCTGATTTCGATTACAGAATAAATGACTACCTGGAGTTAAAGAAAAAAACTAATGAAAAAACAGGCATCAATCAAGAACACTTATGGATAAAGACTTTAAACATCCATACTTAGAAATATATATGATATTTAGAAATAGATATGAAAAGACTTATGTAATGTGTTTTAATCAAATCTTGAAGAGAAATTGACCAATAAATCAAATCTCGAAAAGAAATTGACCAATAAATCAAATTTGGAACGAAAGTGACAGATAAATCAAGTCTAAAAGAGAAAACAACCACTATATCAAATCCATGATACGTTTATTAGAGCAGCTGATCTCGGTTTTTTGTGAACCTGTGCCTTTCCTGGGCTCATTTAGGAATGTATTCAGTATTTAAGAAATAAGAGACTTATACTATATGTGTGTTTACTTATACACACGTATATATGATACGCATGCTGTTGGAGGTGTGTGTGTGCATATAACACACACAGATATAATTTGTAAACCAAAAGAGGATGTCTGCAGGGGGATAGAAGAGCTGGAGGACAGAAAGGATCAATTATAGACAAACATCCAACACCAGCCTCACTTTCATGTGGTCTCCAGGATTTATTTATACATAAGGCATCCATATAACACTAGCCTTTAGGACATCAGCATTGAATTTCTTGGGATCCAAGGCGTATCTGATGAATCTTAAATACTCTTTCACAGTGAATTAAGTTATATCAATTCCAGAAGGACATTTTTTTTTGCATCTCTACAGCAGTATATAGAATATATTTCACTTCATTTAGAATTAATTTTGAAGAGTTTTCCCCAAAGATATTTCTAAGTATATTTTTGAGATCAGGGCACGTGTGTGTGTATTGTGTGTGTGTCTGTGTGTATGTGCATGGATTGGTGTGTATGTGTGTGACTGTGTGTGTGTGTATGTGTGTGAAGGGTGCTGCTGAGTGACCAGGTCTCTCTTCATCTCTCTGTCTTATTTTCTACCCCCATAGGACTGTATACCTGATTTCAGAAGGGAACTTTTCAAAGAAAAAACTTTAGGCTGGTACCCATGTCCTATCCAGCCATGTGTCCTGAGTTTCCCAGCAGAGACATGAATTTAAATTTCTGCTTCCTTGCCCCCCAAAGAGATCTTACAGTTGTCAAATCATACGTCCCCATACCTGGGCCTAGAAATCTATATCCGTGTATGTAGAGGCCGCCTTAGTTTCTAGTTCAGAAATAGGTCAGGAGTCCATTCTTCCCACTGGATTATAGTAACTTCCAGTAATAGTATGAGTACTTGTCAGGTTAAGTCCTCTTTTTTTACTGGATGAATCTGACATGTAACATTGTATAAATTTAAAGTGCACTGCATGTTTCCTCGATGCATTTATATATTGTAGCATGGGTTGTCATTATAACAGTATTTATTACATCACATAATTGTGCGATATTGTGGTCTGTGTTTAATATACCACATTATGTGCTTTGTCCCTGTAGTCCACACTGGTACCCATGAGGCACGTACTCAGTCCACCCACTTTACAGAGGGGGAAACTGAGGCAGAAAGTAACTTGCCCGAGTTCCCACAGCTGGGGAACTGTAGAGGCAGGATTTCAAGCACTGTGTGCTCTTAGCTTGGACCTTATTCCCCTTCCCACGTTCAGTGATCTTTACTGTTTCATAAACATACAGTCATGTTGGTGCTGCCTTCAGGGCTAGATCCCAAACCCCCATCTTTCTCTAGACCACACAGTATTGCTGCCTGAGACCAGCAATAAAATTTAAGAGATAGGATTGATGGACAACTTCCACCAGCGCTTGTAAAAACTAGGTAACATATCATCACATAAAGCAGGTTGCTTCTCTTAACACCATCATGGTCTCAGATGAAATGGAAGAGTTTTAATTTTTAGAAGTTTCCATAAAGATAGACTCTGCTGCTGGGAACCTTAAAAGTGATCTTATCACTTCTGGCATTTTTCAAACTTGCCAACATTTTCCAGCCCTTCTCCCATCCCAAGTTACCGCAGGCAATACAGAAACTGGTGTAAATTATGGTATGTGATTGGAAAGCTTATTTTCCAAGTGGAGTTTCAAGATTAAGTCTGCAAGATCCCACTCCGAGAAGAGATAATTAATTCTCTGGTCAATTCTGATTTTCATTTGTGTTACAGAGAAGAGAAAATAATTCTCTGGTCGACTTTGATTTTCATCTGTGTTACTGAAGGATAACATTTAGAATAAGATGTCTCGGATTATCTTATAATAAGGTGGTCATAACCCTGTGCTTACAATTACAGGACTTGTCTGTTTCTTTCTTTTTGCTTTTTACTCTATGAAATGAAAAGCTAGGGCCATTCAGTCTCCTTAATGCTTCGATGATATTGGTAGGTATTTGTATGTGTATATATAAATTACCAGTAGATTTTGGAGCATCCACTGTTTACTCCGGGAATCACTTTTTTTCCCCCTAGTGCTTTGTGGAAAATTAAAATGTTATCGGGCCTGGCTTCATGGCCATGTGATGCGCACAGTCCTCCAGGGTTCCCTGCTCAGAAATGCGTCACATTTGCTTTAACAATAAAAAACTCTTCTTGAAATTCTTGATAATTTTTGAGCAGAGGATCTTGAATTGTCATTTTGCCGTAAGTGTCAAAATTGATGCAGCCAGTCCCATATAGCACTCTGCACCTCTAACCACATATGTAACTTCTCAAGTTTGATCTGCTAGCTTTTGAGGGCTGACCTCGCTCTGAATTTTCTGGTGTATTTTGTGATGTCTGTCTGCAGTCCTTTCTTCTCCCAGGCTTATTTCTTCCACTCACACTATTTAAGGGTAGAATTTAAAACCCTGGCGGGAAGACTCAAAGACCCTCTGTTTACTGTTCTCAGAGTTAACCAGGAAAGCAGACAACAGCGGTGCCCACCGGATGGCCTCGTGGGAAGTGATGAGAGACACCTTGGGGTGTCTTGGAGCTCTGAGGGAGCCTTGGGTCCCAGGCCAGAGGTTGTTTGAGCTCATACAGGACAGCCTTGGGCCTTTATGAGATTCGCCTGAGCTCTCGCCAGACCTAAAAATATTCAAGAGTCTAGTCTCACCCTATTTGGTATTATCAGCTTAGCACTTCCTTCTGCCATGGCCAAGTTTGCCATTGTTAGGTAATGGTGGGATAATAATATCGATTTTACAGATACGAATATCATGAATGTACGGTATGGATGAAGATGGAAGACAAAGCAGTGTTTTAATACACCCCTTTGCCGGTTGATGTTTAAGTTTTATATGAGAAAAGATAACATATCGTTTGGGAGAGAAGCACTTTGAAATCACTCAGAGTGTCTTCACCCGTAAGTCGGTACTGGCCAACGAAACGTTCTCTGGTGAAGGAGGTGTTGTACATCCGAGCTGCCCACGGTGGCAGCCACCGTCCACGCGTGAGTACTTGAAGTGAGGCTCAAGTGACAGAAGAACCGAATCTTCCATTTCAGCTCACTTCAGCTGACGGAAACAGCCACGTGTAGCTAGCACTTAACTGTGTTGAACAGCACCAGAGAGTGCCTGCTCTTATTTGTGTAGATGCTCTTTTTTTTAGTTGAAGTGTGACGATGTTGTGTTAGCGTCAGGTGTAGAGCCGAGTGACTCAGTTACGCACGTATTCCTCTCCATACCCTTTTCAATCACAGGTTATTACAAGATAGCTAATGTAGTTCCCTGTTCTTTGCGGTAGGTCCTTGTCCTTTATCTGTTTTATATATAGTAGTGTATATCTGTTAATCCCAAACTCCTAATTTATCCCTCATACCCCCACCTTTCCCCTTCGGTAGCCATAAATCTGTTTTCTGTTTCTGTGGGTCTGTTTCTGCTTTGTAAGTAAGTTCATCTGTAGCATTTTTTTTTTTTAGGTTCCATATGTAAGCAATATCATATGGTATTTGTCTTTCTCTGACTGATTTCACTTGGTGGGATAATCTCTGTGTGCTTGGTCGCTCAGTTGTGTCTGACTGTTTGAGACCCCATGGGCTATATAGCCTAGCAGGCTCCTCTGTCCATGGGATTCCCTAGGCAAGAATACTGGAGTGGGTTGCCATGCCCTTCTCCAGGGGATCTTCCCCACCCAGGGATCAAACCTGGGTCTCCCACATTGCAGGCGGATTCTTTACCATCTGAGCCACCAGGGAATCTCTTGGTTCATCCATGTTGCTGCAAATGGCATTATTTCATGTTTTTCACGGCTGAGTAGTATTCTATTGTGCATGTGTACCACGCCTTCTTTATTCATTCATCTGTAGATGGACATTAGGTTGCTCCCAGGTCTAGGCTAATGTAAATAGTGCTGCTATGAACATTGGGGTGCAGGTGTCTTTTGAATTAGAGGTTTCTCTGGACCTATGCCCAGGAGTGGCACTGCCGGATCATGTGGCAACTCTTATTTGTAGTTTCTGAAAGACCCTCCGTACTATTCTTCACAGTGGCCGCACCAATTTACATTTCCACCGACAGCCTAGGAGGGTTTCCTTTTCCCACACTCTCTCCAGCATTTACTGTTTGTGGACTTTTTAATGATGGCCGTTCTGACTGGTGTGAGGCGGTGCCTCACTGTAGTTTTGAGTTGCATTTCTCTGATAATGAGCCATGTTGAGCATCTTTTCACGTGCCCGTTGGCCATCTGTGTGTCTTCTTGGGAGCAGTGTCTGTCTGGGTCTTCTGGCTTCCTCTCACTTTTGAGTATCCATATGTAGCTGGTGCTTACTTACTGTGCTGAATAGCACTGAAGAGCTGTTCCTCTTATTTTTGTGTATGCTCTTTTAGTCCATATCCAAGCTTATATGTTTCCGTAGTTGACCACATCTTACTATCTGCCTTGTGCCTTTTAAAAATTTACATTTTTCAGACCTTTCCCCATCTTTTAGTCCAGGATTCGATAATGGAGGATCCTAGTGTATGGCTCCACGTGTTGGCACGAGAAGACAGGGCCTGAAGATCTCTCGGCTACACGCTCACCATTGAAACATGGCCAGGCTTGAGGAGTACCGTATCCTGACGTCTCAGAAGCTGGACACTGAGATAGAGGACACTGCTGAGTAGCGTGCTTTCTCTCCTGGTCACAGAGGGTTATGGAAATGGGGGGCAGGGGGAGGAAGTAAAGGGAAAGTGGGGAGGCGCTGCCCCATCCCCTCTGTGTCAGACGCAAACACTCTGCACGTGCACCCTCGTCATCTTCCGTGTAGGTGACTTTCTCACATTGCACATGAGGAAGGCAAGAATCGAGAAGGCAACTCCACCAGGGCGATGTTGTTTACACACCACAGTGACAGAACTGGACTCTGTTCTGTCACCTCCAAAACCCATCCTGTCTCCACACCGACCTGATGGCAGACACAGGGAAGGAGACTCACAGACGCAGGGAGTCTGCGCGGGACTCTCTGTGTCTCTGGTCCTCTTTTAGAAGCCTGGGAAGGGTCTTCTTGTATTGCTGTTGTCAGCGTTCACGATGCTGTCACTTGAATAACTGTCCCGTGGAATGCAAAATTCACAGTGGCATGGTTCTGCTTTTTTTAAAGAAATCTTAAAAATTTTACTGACTTTTTATTGCTTCCATGGCTGCGAGAGAGACAGAAAAAGGCAAGCGCAGGCACGCACACAGTGCTGAAACGTCAAAGGGCAGGGTGGTTTCTCTTCTCTTAGAGGAAAAAGGCTGCCGACTTGAGATAGGAAGGGCCACGTCGAATCTCAGGGACTTAGATACCTGGCGTCTTGAGGGCTGTCACGACCTGCTTGCTGTGGTCCCTGCGGATTACCAAGGCCAGGGCAGCGCTGTGGATCGCTGCAGGCTGAGGTGCGAGTCCCTCGGGTGGTGGTCTAGATGCTCAGTCGTGTCCAACTCTTTGGGACCCCATGGACTGCAGCCCGCCAGGCTCCTCTGTCCATCGGATCCTCCAGGCAAGAATCCTGGAGTGGGTTCCCATGCCCTTCTCCAGGGGATCTTCCCGACCCAGCGCCCGAACTCTGGTCTCCTGCACTGCAGGCAGATTCTTTACTGCCTGAGCCATCAGGAAGGCCCAGGCCCCACAGGGGAAGAAAGCTCATCCACCCCTGCCAACCCAGGAAACGCAGTTGACCCATCAGAGCACAGGCCCCAGAAAGTCCAAGCTTGCAAGATCCCCAGGCCCGGGCGGCTGGCCGCAGTCATGAGGCCCGGCCTGTGAGTGCTGGGGGAGGGGTGGGGTGCAGTTCCGCCTCCCTCTAGCTGCTTCCCTTTGTCATCCTCTGGCCTTTGGGGGGGCTCTGGGGGGGGGGGGGGTGGTGTGGCTTGGAATCTCGCCCCAGGCCCAACCCTGGAGCCACTGACCCAGTTTGCTTGGGCGACACCAGTCTGAAGCCCGGCCTTGACTCTATCTAATCCGACAGGCACTTACTCACTACGCGGCTCGGTCCAAAAATAACAGGCACTGGGGGCCTTGGGGACGCCAGGCCCCGCTAGCGGGGGCCCCCACAGGCCCGGGGACCCGCCTTCCTGTTTGCCTTCCCGGCCATCAGCCTCCTGGTGCCCCCCCAGCGCACCGAGGGCGCACTCACTGTCCCCACACGGGCGTCCCTCTGGGGGCCCAGTGCCCAGCATGGACGGGCACCTTGCTCCCCAAACTCCTGTAAGAGGAGGGGGGGATTCATCACCAAGAGACAGCGATGCTCAGGTCAGGAAACCTGGGAGGAGCCAGCTCAGCTTCTTACTCCCCACCCATCTCAGGACCCTTGAGATGCCGGCTCGTGCTGGCACCTGGAGCTCTTTGTAAGCCACGTAGAACACTGGCAGCTTAGCGATGGCAGGAGCTCCATGGGAGCTCTGAATTCAGGTCCTGTTGTTAACGCACGAGCCAACATGGGCATGTGGCCGCGTCCCTGGGAGCCTCAGTTTCCTCACCATTAGAAGGGGAGTCCTTCCTATGTGGCAGCCACGGCAGTGGCAGCGAAGTAACGACGGATGTAGAGTTTCCACCGGGAGCAACCGGCTTTCCTCCCGCCCCCAGCATCGGTCTCCCTGAGCGAGGACTTGGACTGTGGGCACGAATGTTTTGTGCACCCAAAGCCACATCATCTGACAGTCGTGAGAGATCTTTTGCAGGTGAGGCAGGATCATTCAAATCAGGGTTCCTTCCTCCAGCTCAGGGATGTGTGATTACTGTAAGCGCACGTGGGCTTCTGGGAGGAACAACAGGAGCGGTAACAATAGTGAAAATCGCGGTGGTCATGACAGCCCCCCTGGTAGGCAGAGCAGTTCCAGTAGAGGCAGGCAGGCAGTGATGGGCTTAGTGGTGGCGCTGTACTAAACCAGCAGCGGTGGTAGCAGTAATAACATCGGAGCTAATCGCTGTGGTGCTGGAGTCTCGCTGGTGGGAATAGTACTAGCCGCAGGTGTCGTAGTGACAAGCAGGAGTAGCAGCTCAGCCGGGTTAGGACCACCTCCTTTACTTCTCCCAGCAGACCTAAGATAACTGCCCTCCTCACGGGCATCAGAAAATGCCCGGTTGTGAAGCCCGTGGTGAAATGCAGAACCCGTCATTTCCTCCTGGGTTCTGAAAAAACGCCTCAACAGGAGCCACCTTGTTGGAAGTTGGCTGGGTTGTGCTGCCATCTCAGAGATACACACGGAGCAGATGCCCAGCAGGGTGGCGCGGCTTTCTAAGGCGGCCCCGGGGGGCGCACCAGGGCTATCAGGCGCCTGTCGCAGATGAGCGGGGCGGGGGCGGGAGGGACCTCACGGGGGGCAGACGCAGCCCCCCATCTGGTTATCTCTAGGCGGCCAGCAGACCCTGTGGCACATACACAGCCTTGCGCCCAGAGTGCCTGATTGCATGTGAGGCTGTGCGGTTGGTGGGCTGCTGCCCAGGTTGTTTGGTTCTCACGACTCTGCAGCTAAGCAGGGAGGCAGACCTCCCGAGCACTGATGCCTGAGCAGTCACCTGGACCCGTCCAGAGACGGCCAAGTCTCTGGGTGACAAGGAGATGCTGCGTTCCAGCCAGGTGGCCACCTTTTCCTTGGTGTCTCTTTTTCCCAGCTGTCTGATAATCTGCCTCCCCCCCACCATTCCTGAGGAAACTCCCCCTGCCTGGTGGCCATCAGGGGCCACTTGTCTCCTTTTGGCAATGACCCTAGGGCTTGGGTCTCAGTTCCTGCCTTTAGCAGCAACAACCTCACCATCAGAGCCTCACCCAGCAGGGGGGCCCAGGAGAGACTGATCAGCTGCTGTTGGCTTAATTTTTTTTAAAATTATTGAAGTAGTACAGTCTCATACTTAGAAAAAAAGGACAAAAAAGAAACCAAAAATCACTCATCATCCCATCAGAAAAAAGTCACTGTCGTACTTCAGGGAATGTTTATTGTTACAGATGATTGTAGAGTCTTTGTAATCACAGGTGTGCCTTGTATATGCGTACTGGACATATGCATTTCTATAGGCCTGCAGCCTATATTTTTCTGTTTAGTGCTAGGCTCTATATAATTAACATTGTCAAAAAATTATTTTTGAAAGTCTGATGAATATTTTACTTTTTTGAACTTTTTTGAACAAGGCAGTTTAATCTTCATGCTGGATATCTAGATTGCTTCCATTTTTTTCCTATTACACATGCTGCTGCTGCTGCTGCTGCTGCTAAGTCGCTTCAGTCGTGTCCGACTGTGCGACCCCATAGATGGCAGCCCAACAGGCTCCCCTGTCCCTGGGATTCTCCAGGCAAGAACACTGGAGTGGGTTGCCATTTCCTTCTCCAATGCATGAAAGTGAACAGTGAAAGTGAAGTCACTCAGTCGTGTCCGACTCTCTGCGACCCCATGGACTGCAGCCCACCAGGCTCCTCCGTCCATGGGAGTTTCCAGGCAAGAGTACTGGGTGCCATCGCCTTCTCCGTATTACACATGACACTGTACTAAACATCTTTACACCTGAATCTGTGGTGGAACCTCTGATTATTTCTTCAGTATAAATGCTAACAAGTGACATTATTTGTTAAACCATGATTTTAAATTCGGTACACAAAATAAAATTGCTTTCTGGAAAAACTGAACCAGTTTATACCATCACAAACACTATAAGGACTTCAGTGTAACTATTAAAATCATTTAGTAGAACTTTCTTTGAGAGTGAAATATAATATTGTATTGTCTTAGTATCTTTATATTATCTATACTGTAAAATGTAGCATTTTATAATTTTGTATTTAGTTCTTGGCCACACGGTTTGTGAGGTCTTAGTTCCCCAACCAGGGATTGAACCCAGACACCCAGTAGGGAAAGTGCAGAGTTCTAATGCTGGACCATCAGGGAATTCCCACAATGTAGTATTTTATATGTAACATATAATCTCTTGTACTTACATCTTTTATTTACTTGAATATCTTTCCTTATTCTTATTCATAGCCATTTTTATTCCTCCTTTTATGAACTACCCTTTCTTTTCCACCTCCCATTTTTTTTTCCATTTTACATGACTGTTGGTGTTTTCCATATTGATTTCTCATAGGTATTTATATATTGTGTATTAATCCTTTTTCACATCATGGCACAATTTTTTCCATGTGTCTCTTCCATTTTAAGTATATATTTTTACATGAATAACATGTGTTTTATATTCAAGCTTAAATATTCTTTCTTTGCTTTTATGTTTAGAAAGATTTTTCCATCCTCTCCAGTTAATTCTTCACCCATGCTTTCATTTTTATGATTCTGAATCCAACTTTTAAACCTTCTGTAACTAGAATTTCTTTTGACATTTGATTTCAGAAGCTGACTTGATTTTTTTCATAAAGATAACCAACTTTTAGCAGCATTTGTCAAAAAGTCTTCCTTTCTCCATTGGCTTTGATACATCTTTTATTGTGCTTTAACTTCACACCTACAGATTAGTCTGTTTCAAGGATACTTTACTTCCTTGATCAATTTGTTGATTCTTATAATAGTACATACTTATTTTATTATCTTTATGATACATTTTAATATATTCTAGAGTGCTCATCCTTCACATTATTTTTTTTTCGAAACTGTCTTGGAAATTAAAAGAAAAATAACGCCTTCTACTTTTTTCTCACAGGCAGCGCATAGAATAGAATTCAGCCAGATAGGGACTCAAAGTCTGCCTTTTCAGATCGCTAACGACGGGCTGAAGCTGTTCTATCTCCCTGAGGCTGAGTGTGCTCACCTGTGCAGTGGGATGGGGGTATCTGTGTCTCATGTTTACCCTGAGCTCCTCCATCACGCCTGGAGTTCAGGGCCTGAAATATAGATGGTGCTCAATCAGTGGCGACTGCCATTCTCAGATTCAGAGGTTTCACATTCCATCTCTGACCTCATCTGTTCTGGTGAAAAAGATGCCAGCTGTCTCCCTGGCACCCAGGGCCCCGGGTTTGAATTTTGCTGCTTTGACATTTCAAGGTGGCAGATCTCATGGCACCTGAAGAATTTCTAGAAGCCATCTGTTCTCAAGTCCATGTGCCACAAACAGCAACCTGCTCCTAGTTAGAAAAGACTGACGGGGTTCAGAGAGCCCACGGGGCGCACTCCAGAGCCACCTCCCTCTATGGTCAGCTTTGGTCTGGCTTCGGAGTCAGGCTGGCCGAGCCCACTGACCAGCTCCACCGATGTCCATCTGTGTGACCTCGAGCATACTACTTAATCTTTCTCGGTGCCAGAGCCCTCGGCTGCAAAATGCGCATTGCAGGAGTGCCTTCCTTCTAGAATTCCTGTGAGAGGTAAACACGGTTTTGAATAGAAAACACTCACCAAGGCACCCGGTGCAGTAAATACTCTGAGTATTCAAGGTGCGCACTGGTGACGTTATTACCGGCTGTCCGCGTGTATTGGGTGGACCTGCGAGCGCAGCCTCACCCAGGAAGGCCGGGCGCCTCCCAAGTTGGAACAGCCTGTCTCAAGTGTGACTCCATGCTGACTGTGAGCAGGCTCACATTGAGAATAATAGATTCACCAAGTGACCCGCTTTTATCAGTTGGAAAAATGCGTTGATTTGGCACGTCGAGATCACAGTCTCCCAGGGATCTCACAGTTGTGCAGCCACGGGGAGCCTTTGGGTGCACACGTGCGTGCATGTGCATGCACACACACACGCATGCCCATAGAGATGCCTGCTGCTGCCTGAGCCTAAGTCTGCATACACACGGAAAGTCTCCCTACGAACACCCTTATGAAACACGTGCTTTTTGTTGCTGTTCACCGGCAGAAATGGGCAGTGAAATTTCAGAGTCTGTGTCTGGGCCAGAGTTTTATAAAAAGTACGTTGCCTACTCAAGGCACTGTTGGTGAGAGCTTCCCTACGTATTGAGTAAGGTGCTAGTATTGTGATGTCTCATAGCTTAACAGGGCTTCTCTTTATTTTTCTGTCCTTTCTATCTGTCATCTATTTATCTGTCTTTATATCATCTTTCTATGTATCATCTGTCTCTGTCTCTCTGTCACCCGTCTGTCTGCTATGTCTTTATTGAGTGCCTTTTGTGTACCTAGCATGTGGAACCAACGATGAGTTGAACATGATCCTGATTCTGGAAATACTGTTAACCCTGGGAAGCAAGCATATAAACAAGTAACAGACATGTTCCTCTTCCATGCCCGCATTTATGATCTTGATTTCCATTCAGATCTCACACAGGGCGATAGCTGTACTGAGGAAGAAGCAGAGCTTGGCGCTATCTTCAAGCCTTTCATGAATAAATACAAATGCATGAGAAGTGTTCATGCTCACTAATGTTTCCAGTTCTTTTTCCCTTCCTGGACCTAACAGTACTTCCACACACTTGTAGATGTTAGTTATGATCACCTAACTTGGTGTGACCCATAAGACTGGCAGAAGTAGCTGGAGACATTTCTGGGTGGAAGCATTTGAGAGTCACGTGGGAGTGTCTGAGCTCCTGTCTGATGCTGTGGCATTAGGGTCAAGGAAATATTCACCCAGTTCAGTTCAGTTCAGTCGCTCAGTAGTGTCCGACTCTTTGTGACCCCATGAACCACAGCACGCCAGGCCTCCCTGTCCATCACCAGCTCCCAGAGTTTACCCAAACTCATGTCCATCGAGTTGGTGATGCCATTCAGCCATCTTATCCTCTATCGTCCCCATCTCCTCCTGCCCCCAGTCCCTCCCAGCATCAGGGTCTTTTCTAATGAGTCAACTCTTCGCATGAGGTGGCCAAAGTACTGGAGTTTCAGCTTCAGCATCTATCCTTCCAATGAATACCCAGGACTGATCTCCTTTAGAATGGACTGGTTGGATATCCTTGGAGTCCAAGGGACTCTCAAGAGTCTTCTCCAACACCACAGTTCAAAAGCATCAATTCTTCTGTGCACAGCTTTCTTCACAGTCCAACTCTCATATCCATACATGACCACTGGAAAAACCATAGCCTTGACTAGACGGACCTTTGTTGGTAAAGTAATGTCTCTGCTTTTTAATATGCTATCTAGGTTGGTCAGGGTTGAAAATCCTTGAGCAGGATTTTGAAGCAAGATTGGAAGTACCTTAGGAGCAATTCATCTAATCCTCACAGCAAGCTTGTGAAACAATTTGTATTTTCTTCAGTGTCATTTGTCATCACCACCAATGAATGAGAACATTGAAATTGATCCCTGGAGAGACGAAGAGGCCAGTCCACTGTCCAGGAAGAACCTGGTCTCAGATTGGATCCGTTTTTCAAATTTCAAGTATAGGATTTAAAACAAACAAACAAAAAACTACTTTGCTTTCTTCCAGGTTTAGGCTCCTTGTAGATAAGGAAGTGGCATCTGGTCACTGGTCTTTAAAGAGGATGCTGTTGGCAGTATTTTGTAAAAATCAGGGATCCAGGATGTTGGACATCATGTATTGAGGACTACAAGTTCATGAGTATTTAGTGAGTTTGTGGCGTTGCCTTCCAGTCTTTCTGGCAGTTTCCCAGAGCAGTACACCGTCTCTTGAATCTAGGCGCCCACTGGCCTGCCTCCTTTATTTCTAAGAGCAAAACGATAGGGTAATATGGTGACTTCACGGGGGACACAGGCAGAAGGAGAATCCGAGGTGTGCACAGCACCTAACATTCTTTTTATTATTGCTAAAACAAAAATAAGAATAAATTACACTTGGATTCGCTTTTCACTGGAAAGCATAAAACACACAGGCACGGAATGAAACCTTGCCTCTCTGTCCTCGAGTTGTACTGTTTGTAGCCAACTTCTAACCGGTCATCTACCCAAGTTGATTCTGGTCTCTCTCCTCAGAGGGCTGTAGTTTAAAATAGAACCGAAGACCAAGAAGGCTCCCAATGGTAGGCTGTAAAGACCGTGGCAGCGGGAGCCCTGCAGGGGAGCGGGACAAGTTGTGGGGAGCTGGGGGCACCGGTTTCCCACCGCCCAGCCCGGCCTTGCCCTCTCACGGCCCCCTGCCCACACTCCCATCCGGAGACGAGTCGGGGCCAGACCTGGCCTGGCCTGGCACACCGGGTTTAGCAGTTACTTGTTTGGTGATCAGGGAGGAGGGAGAATGCTGGGAAGGGAGGGAGGACCCCGCTGGATAAGAAAATTAATTTCTCCAGGTCCCCAGGAGCAGAGTTAACTGCCCCAGAGGTCGTGTAGAGGCCACTGAAATAGAGGGGACCGGAAGTGAGGCTGAATGGCTCCTACTTACCCCCAAACCCAGCACGTCTTCTCCTTCCGTTTCTGGAACCCTCACCTCTGGACAAGAGATCAGGCTATGCACTCCGTGGGCCCTGAAGGCTATCCAACAGATGTCCAACTCTCTTCCTATTTTCCCTCCTTTTTTTTTTTTCTCTTGATTCAGAAGACAAATAAAATCCAGACTACAGATTTCAGTGTTTGTGGATGACCATATCTCTCATGACCGGGGTTTAGAGCTGCAAGCTTTAACGTAAGGAGTTTTTTAGAGTCCATCCATGTACCTTCCACTTCTGATTCAACCGCGCAGAAATGGAGAAGCCGCGAGCTAGCTAGAAACCCCTTCAGACCGGCCGTCCGTATGGAAAAGCGATCTTTAGAGACAGAAACAAAACACAGGTCCAAGGCATCACCCGGCCCCTTCTAGCAGTGGAAGCTTCTTTTCTGTTGATAAAAAGGATAGCCCTTTGAGGAAAAGAGGAATCATTTCTTGGCCAGTGTTCTCGGTTCATGGCTACAGTCTAACTTTTACACAAAGAGACCAGTGAAGAGAAGATAAATATAGAAAAAAGAAAGAAGCTAAGACACTAAGTTATCCCAAAGGGCATTCCTGTATTAGTCATCTTATGAAAATTATATGTACCACAGAATATCTATTTTTAGAGGCCAGGAGGTTATGTGAAGCAGTTCAGATGTCGGCAAAGACCCAGAGGCCGGCTCCCAGCAATGATACTGGATATTTAGATATTTGTTTTCTTTATTTTAACTGCGCAGAGCTGGTACTGCCCACATGGCCATGTTGGCCACTTGGGGCGGTGAGACAAGACCCATGTGCTTCTTCAAAGACATCCAAGGCCCTGGTGATTCTTTTGTGTTATTTTTGTGCATCTTCTAGGCCTCAGCAACACACATACGTGCACACACACCCGAGTTTGTTATGCACGTTCTCTGATGTAACACACCCACCAGAGGCCTGTTTCGGGAGGGGCAAGGGTGGCCCCAGCTCTCACACAATTGCAGTTCAACTTTTATTAAAGGCCTGAAAGAGCAGAAGAGACCTCCCATCTCTCCTAATGATCTGATTAGGATTCTTTATTTACACTGTTTCTCACTAGTTAAATCTCATCTGGGTTTATAGAGGCCAGACAATTTGTGGCTTCTCGCTGGAGCCGAGCACCCTGGCTTTGGCTTCTGAGCAGTTGAAAATCTATGGGACTGCATGATTCAAGCGGCAGCAGACACATGTTTGTGTCCCCTGCAGAATCTGTTTCGTGTCCAATTCCTCGATTCAGAGGAACTCCAATCCGAGCTGCTTCTCAAGGCTCACCCCTCTGCCCAGAAGACTGGTCTCCAGGTGGTGGGGGCTGGCATACGTGACACCGTGGAGTGCAGTGGTCACACATCCACGCCCCCCGCCCCTTCTCACGAAAGCAGAGGCAGGCCCATCTCTACCCCGCATCCCATGTCCCAGTCGTCGGAGCCCCCCGGTGTTGGCGGAGGCTGGGCAGCCCACGATGCTGCTCTCTCTACCCCCGGGGTGGGTTTGCGGGGTTAGCCAGTGAGATCACAAGGTGCCCAGTTCCCTTTGAATTTCAGATAAATGACAAGTGTGTGTTTAGTGTGAGTAGGTTCTGTGCAGTATTGGGACCTACTCATGCTGATAAGTGTTCATTGTTTATCTGAAATTCAGATCGAGCTGCGCATGCCCTGTGCTGGGACACCTACTCCAGCCCATCCCAGCCCCTCCTCGGGCTCTCAGGTGAGAGTGGGACCTCACACCCCTTAGACCCCACTGGTGCCGATTTCCTTGTCCTCACAAGCACCTAAAGGTTCCCTGGCTTAGGAAATGACTCCCAGGACCCTTGAGAGGACAGAGAAGCAGCAGACAGGGCCTGTTTCAGTCCACGCCACTGCCCTCCTTTTGTTTAGTGTTTTGCAGCTGGGGAGACCTGGCCATTACCCTCAGTGCTCAAGCAGAGCAGTTTGGGATGATAACAGCTCTACAGCCAGAGAATTACAATGCCTTGTGATGGCACCTGTCTTTCGTCTAGAGTGTTGAGTGATTTGCTTCAACTCCATTGATCCTCCAAACACTGAGTGAGGCAGGAGGTTTAGCAAAACAGATCTTGGAAGGCTGTGACTCTGCCCAGAGCATTAGCTGACTACCAGTGGGGCGAGTCTTGTGCAAACTTCTGGTTTCTCTTCCACCAGGCCTTTCCACACCTAGCCGGGTTTCCTTACAGACACAGTGCTTGGCTGGGTCCTGCGTTGTTTCTGGCTTCGGGGAAATGGCTCAAGGTATCATCTGTCATTTTTTCCTCCCCTGATCCCCCCATTTTACTATCTCCACGATAGTATCAATAATTATGCAAGGATATCACCATAACTAATTCTGAAAGGAGACAGTAAACCACGGTTGATCATTAATTTCTTTTATTGATTATTTTTATTATTTATTTATGCTAGAGGAAGTTTATGAAATTCAGAAAGACACAAAGATGAAAATAATAATCATCATACAACATTTGGGTCTTTTTGGTTGTATCTGCTCTTCTGAGGCACACCTGAACACATGTGTCCATTCATAATTGTGTAAGTGCCTAGAAACGTGCTTTATAAAATTTAAAATGTCCTTAAATCTTTCATCTGGATTTTTTCCTTAGCATACATACTCCATATGCATTTTTCAAGGGCACTTAAATGGTCTGAGAAAATGGGGTTGAAACATTGCCCAACTCACACATCTATTGCCTTTCATGTCCTCAGGGGGCTCTGAATTTTCAGTAAGCCCTTTAGGGCCCCGATGGGCCAGCCAAGTAGAAAAGGCTCTGGGTGCTTGAAGAGGAGTGTCCACTGCCTGGCCCTTTGAGCTGCTTTCGAGGCCTCAGGAAGCCAGCTGTTTGTGTCACAGTGTCCCCAGATGAGGAGCAGGGACATGCTCTGTGGCCTTCCTCGAGCTGGGTGGAGTACAGAGATGAACAGGACAGCAAAAGAAAGCATGTGGGATGTCTTTGAGGCTGGATGCTCCATTAATACCCAGCCTTGTTAACCTGCCTGTTTGGGAACCACTCGTGGGCCCACATATTGTTCTAGCGATTTGAGAGGAAATATCCCTCCCCATGCTTGATGAACCTAATGTGCATCGTCCCTTGTTTGAAATAATGTTAAAATAGCATTTACTGGGCGCTTAGTGTCCACACACCCATGCGCACATTCACCCAACATTTACTGTACATCACCGCCCCCCACCGCCAGGCACTGTGCTGGGCGCTTGTACCAACATGATGCCACATGACCCTTCCAGAAACACCCTCTGAGTATTACTGTTGTTGTAATTATTAATGCTCCCTTACAAAACTATTTTTAAGTAATTATAGGCTCACAGAGGGTTGCTTGGAGAAGGCAATGGCAACCCACTCCAGTACTCTTGCCTGGAAAATCCCATGGACAGAGGAGCCTGGTAGGCTGCAGTCCATGGGGTCACTAAAAGTCGGGACACAACTGAGCAACTTCACTTTCACTTTTTACTTTCATGCATTGGAGAAGGAAATGGCAACCCACTCCAGTGTTCTTGCCTGGAGAATCTTAGGGACGGGGGAGCCTGGTGGGCTGCCGTCTACAGGGTTGCACAGAGTCAGACACAACTGACGGGACTTAGCAGTAGAGGGTTGCTTAAAATAGACATTAAGTTTTGAGTGCCCTCACCAAACTCTCCCTAATGGTGAATGAATTAATCTTCCTTCCTTCCTTTCTCTCTCTCTTTCCTTTATTCCCTCCTTCCCTCCCATTTTTTTTTTCTTTTTTTAAAAACACAAGGAAGCTGATATTCAAGATACCTTAGAAGCTTTCTTAAGTGAAAAAAATCGGGATAAAGTATTCAAAGTGAAAGTGTTAGTCACTCAGTCGTGTGTGACTCTTTGTGGCCCCATGAACCATAGCCCGCCAGGCTCCCCTGTCCATGGAATTCTCCAGGCAAGAATACTGGAGTGGGTTGCCATGCCCTCCTCCAAGGGATCTTCTCAACCCAGGGATGAAATGCAGGTCTCCTGCATTGCAGGCAGATTCTTTACCATCTGAGCCACCAGGGAAGCCCAAGAATACTGAAGTAGGTATATCCCTTCTCCAGGGGATCTTCCCCAACTTGGGGATTGAACCTGGGTCTCCCGCTTTGCTGGCAGGGAAGTCCTTAAAGTATTCAGACATTATTAGTTTTATAAAGTGTATTTCTAGGCAGCTATGCAGATACAAATGGACACACATACTTATATATGCCTCAGAAATAGATAAAAAAAACACGAAATGTTTATTTTTTTAGTTAAAAAGAGTCCACCCACCTGAGTGGTTGACTTTAATCTGTATGTTTTCCTCTGTGTCTTTGTGTTTTCACCTCTGTGTTCCCACCTGGCTAAAGGAATGTGGAGGCTCGGGTCTACTCATTCGAATCCTAATTCAGAGGAACGCCCTTCCCACCTTTGGCTCAGGGGGGAAGTGTGCCTGATGAGCGAGAGCGCAGGTGGAGTTTGAACTCTCTTGATCTGCATCCAGGGGGCCAGTCAGCTGCCTCCCACCCCCACCTGGCCTCAGGACGCCCCTGATCGGGTAGTTGAGTCCTCGGGTAGTTTCATTCTCAGCAAGGGGAAGAACTGGGGTTGACTCACGAAGACTATAGGTGGGAACGAAAATAGAAACTCCTGACAGCTTGGTTTCCCTTTGCTGGCACCAGGCTCGGATCAGCGGAGCTCGAGGAGAGCCTGCAAAATGAACAGATGCAGGGCAGTCCTGCCCCGGGTCTTCAACCGCCTCAGCAGGGCTGAAGGGAAGGCACGTTACTGCAGGCAGGCAGCTCCAAGAAACCGCTGCATTTCTGAGAATCCCCGAGCAGTTAGCAGTTGTAAATAAAGGAGCCGGGGACAGCCAGTTTCATTTTCCAAGTTTTGGATTATACTGTGAGAAATGCATATGAGCATATGTATCCAATAACAGCATTAATATAGAGGGTAGCTCTCCCCCAGCTCCTTCCCTCTTCTCCTCTTTGCTGCCTTCAAATTGATATCTCAGAGCCTTAAGTCAAACTGTGTTTTATTAAGAGAATGGGTTATTTGAGATACGGTTGTGACATTTACCAGGGCCGGGCCCAGCTGTAGTTCTGCCAAAATCTTTCATGCCGAATCTGAATTTCAGTGTGGAGAGAGCCCTGCTCTGCTCCGTTTTGCTTGGCTTGGATGATTTCGTTCAGTTCCTACCCAAGTGGCAGGGGTTTTTCCTGCCAAGAGCAGGATGATTTCCCGGCCACTGGGACAGCGTCTGTTGATAGCGTGGGTGGTTCACAGAAGCTCAATGCATCCAACCGCATGAGCTTGGCTGTCTTCTCCACGAATGGGATTCCAGAAAAATCACAACACCGTTGCTCCCGGGACTGCCGTGAGATGGAGCAAGGGGCTGCTGGCACCTTGACTTGGATGTGGCCAAGGAGCCCGAGGGGGCCCAGAAAAACTCTTGGAATACAAGACTTGAACCGAATCCTCAAATTCGCGTTTTGAAACCATTGCCCTCTTTCCTGCTGGTCCCGCACCAATACGTCGCTGGCACCATCTTACCAAGAAGACAGTTCCCAGGAGGCCGCCCCAGATTACCTGGTAGCCTCTCCTTTTCAAACTGCTGTTGGAAGCCCGCCCCTGCCTCGCCCCACCCCAGCCCCACCCATAATCATCTCTGAGATGTGGTCTTGAGAGCTGTGAGATGAAATGCTAAGACCTGCATTAGGGTGGGAGCATGCACATCTCCCGGGACCCCATCAGGGCAGAGCACGCAGGTCTGCTGAGAGTTGACCAGGGTGAGCGCACCCCAGATTCTCCTATTTAATGAGGTCACCAAATATTGGCAGTTAGCAAGGACATTTGGCAAGCATTCAGTCTCCTTTCTTTTCCCTAGTGGAACTCTATCCTCTGGGTCTCGAGAAAGGGAAATATTTACAAGATCTTCCAACACGAGATGCCGTAAAGCTGAATGACTTCCTTTGTCTGAGGAGCCGATTGCTCTCTTCTTGAGGTTATTTCGATTCCACTTAAGCAAGGTAAGAAAGCCAGCTTAGAGCTATATTTGGAGACAATGAAGCAAATGAAACTTCGTATCAGAGAAACCAGGCAGCTCTGAGATTTTGTGGGCAGTTGTATTTAAGCGGGGAGAGCTTTGGGGACCAAAAGCGAAGCGCGTGTCTCTAGTCCAGATCCAAAAATACGGTCTCTCGCTGGAAACAGGCGAGTTTACTCAACCGCAAATGACACGCGGCCATTTCCAACTGAATGGAGCCAGGTTCCCCTGCCGCACTGATGTGTTGAAGTTGGCTGGTACTGGCTCACAAGGGCCCATTGTTAAGTTTTCAGAAATTTTGTGAGTTGGTTGTGATACACAGCCATGATTAAAAAATGAATCGTGTAGAAACTTACTGTCAAATAAATTCTATTTTTGAAAAGGTCCTAAGTACTCAAAGACTGTGTCTTCCTAGTTATCTTACTGTGTTATGCTATCCTCTCTTGAATCTGCATCTGCTGCTCTGTATACTGGGGTACTGCTCTACATGCCTTCCCAGCTCCAGGCTCTGTCACGGCCATGGTGGGACTGTTTACATCACAGAAGTGAGCAAATGCTACAAATAGCTCCCCGGTTTTTGTCTGGGAGTTGTTGTTTAGTCACTAAGTTGTGTCCAAATCCCACGAACTATAGCCCGCCAGGCCCCTCTGTCCGTGGGATTTCCCAGGCAAGAATACTGGAGTGGGTTGCCATTTCCTCCTCCAGGGGATCTTCCTGACCCAGGGATCGAACCCGCATCTCCTGCATTGGCAGGCGGGTTCTTTACCACTGAACCACCCAGAAAGCCCTTGTCTGGGAGAGCCCATTGTGAAACATTTACCAGCATACCACCACCCTTCAGGACCCATCTCCCAATATTTAAAACCAGGAGCTGGTCCTCCTGAGCCAAGGAGATGTGTGTCTGGGCGAATGTCCATGGCCATTTGTCTGAACCTGCTGTTCGTAGCTATGTATTCACACCTGAGTCAAAAGAGACCAGGAGATGATGGTTCATGAGGTTGAAGATGTTAACTCTCACCACGTGTCATTTTGTTTTTACTAATGAATTAAGAGCCTTGCATGATGTTTCGTAACGATCACACAGACACTTGGCACTTTCAGACAAGGAAGCTGAGTTCCTCCTGTATCTCCAGCAGTCTTCTTTCTAGGGTACAAATATCCATAGAATCCTTACCACTCTTGGTACATGGCGTTCTCTGTGAAATCTGAAGTTACTGCTGGAAAAGACACTGACTCCCGAACATGATGGTTTTGTGACAAGTATATTGATCTTTTCTGTAATATCATTTGTAGATGTCCTCATTATATGGCGGGGGAAAAAAAAAACCCTTGGGCAGGTTTAAAACCAGACATCTTTTTTTGGTTGAAATGAAAGGAACTCAGATATACATCATCAAAAACCATTAGCAAAGAAGAGTAGTAGCCTAAATTGAATAATTAATATTTCAATTTTAAGGGGATTTGAAAAGTTTACTATGATCTTTTTTTCCTTTTTCCTCTCTCCTGGACTAATCTAGTTTTCCTTTATCTGGCTTGCCCTTCCTAAATTGGTCATATTGCTGTCAATATTTGAAGACAGATTTTTTTTTTTTTTAAGATCCAATGCACTGTGTCTTCATTTACTCCTCCAACTCCAGTCGGTCCCCTCCGAGTGCACGGCCGTGGACAGAGCTACATTTTAATTTCTGTAGTCTTGCCAAGTCAGAATGGGATTCACTGTTCTCAACGTCTCTGGACTATCACTTTCCCCAAAACATCCATCCTGGCTATTGCAGGAGGCAGCGAAGCTCTGCATAGCTATTTATTTTAAGTGCCTGATTAAAATTTCATGAAAACAGGAAGTCAGGGGAAAAGAATAGATTGCAAGAGCTATGAAATCCGGGGCTTTGTAATTTTTAGCTCACAGGGTAAAAAAAAAACAAAAACGTTAAATCGTAAGGAAGGTATATTTTCAGAATCGTGCTGTGGCCACTAATGGCATATTTTGTCACTGGCTGGGGAGCTGGTGAACTAAGAATGGGTCCAATTTTTTAAATCTTATTACACAGTTTTGCTCTCATTTAGAAATTGTCACCTTAAAGTAACCTAATGCTGCTCTACTTAGGGCAGACCTCACGCAGGCCCTCTCTGTGTGTACGCCGGTCACATTGTCTTCTATCTAAGTAGATATAAACGTTGTCCTGACAGAGTTGAACAGCACAGAATCTGTCTGCTCCCTAAGTTGATGTAGCCTAAGAACTTAATCTTATCTAATTCCCATATCCAATGGGATAGAGAATTCGGGGGAAAGAAAGTAATGACATATTTTTTGCTAGATGATAACTCAATGATTTCTATATTTGGTCAACGGAAAAACGTCTCTCCCGAGAAGTACCCGTGTCGACAATGAGCTGTCGAGGAAATCAGCATGCAAACAGAAAAACCCATCACTGGACTAAAAACTGCAACACGACCGCGTGTGATTAGCGGGAACGAACGACTAATAAAACGTTCCCGTCCCACTACTGTTCCTGGAAATTCCAAAATCCTGGCTGACTGTTGGATAGCCCACTTCCACCTTTGGGATCTCCAGCTGAGCTCTCATTTGGCTGACCAGACAGGAATCACTGCAACAGACTCACGGCTAGATAACGTTTGATGTGCCTGTCTCAAATAAATCCCCATCTGAAATACGGGCCGCAGAGTCCAGTCTCAGAGGACAGCATAATCCTCCTGAGAGATGGGTCAGAGAGGAGGGGAAAACCGAGCAAGAAGGTACCGCGTGGCCCCCAGCTAATGCAGCAAATTAACTGTGCCCCTTCCCCCCCACCCTGGGGAAGGGTTAAACCCTTCAGATCTCTTTCCAAGCTTCCTGTCCGCCCATTGAAACTGACCTGAACAGGGATCAGAGGGTTTATTGAGGAGGAAAAGCAGCTGGGGATGCTTGATGGGCACAGTTGGGTGCCAGGGCATCTGTTCAAAAGCTCCCGAAATCCCTCAGGGCCTGAGTTGGCGTGAGGATATCTGGGGAAATTTAGGCGTCTCCCAGATAGGTGCGTGTCTGTATTTATACTAGGTGGCTGGAGGTCACTTCATGCTGATGCTCGGAGGGTCATCCCAGCCCTATTATTCCAGGGTAGGGAAAAAAAGAGGAAATAAACTACAGGAAACTCTTCAAGTCGCCTCAAACTTGAAAAAAAAACAAAAAACAGTCATCTCATTGAGGCTGTCATTGGCCTCATTTGGCTCTCATTTGGCTGACCAGAATTCGTTTCCACGGGGCTGACTCAGTCACAGGCCATGAGGATACATGTTGTTTGAGGGTGTTATCGCTTGAACAGTATGTGGCATGGATGAGTCAGGCTCTGTGCCTCAGTTTCCACATCTGTACAATGGGGCTTCTAATAATTGTCAAGCCCATTACGCATCACCTCTGTCACTACTGCCTCAAGAATTGGCTTTGCTTCCCGTGAAATTCTCTGTTTACTTCTTGGTAAACCTCACTAAACAATCCAGGGAACTGGTGTTTCTTACTCACCAGTCTTGTCACTGAGCAACATGCCTGGCCACGGTAGACAGTTAGTAGTCAATATTTGTAGAATGAATGAATGCTTAAAGAGTGTTGTGAGAGTAGAGATAAGCAACATAGGTCAAGGTTCTTTCCAGACTTAGACATTCAGCATAACTTCATCTTCTGTGCTGGAGTTTGGTCTAACCTCCTTGTCCGCAGTGGGAGATGAATTCTCCCTGCCTGCCTTGGGAGTGGCTTGCAGAAGGGTGCCCTCTCCTTAGCTGTGGTGGAACAGCTTAGAACAATGATGGATGAAAGAGGAACAGTCACTTGAATCAAATTGATCTTACTTCGGTTTTGCCACACAGAAAGCCCTGTGCTCTAGCATCATGACAATATGACTGTCAAACAGTATTGACCAATGGATCAGGAAAAGCACAAGGAAAAAAAAAACAAAACCTGGGAAATTACCTGGTTGTCCAGTGGTTAGGGCTCTGTGCTTCCACTGCGGGGCTGCAGGTTCAATCCCTGGTCAAGGAACTAAGATCCCACATGCCCCGTGGCATAGCCAGAAAACAATCAAAAACAAATAATTAGATGCTAGACGAGAAATCTTGAGAGTAGCATTTTTACAATGACTGTGATACTATAATCATTCAGAAAACCCTCAAAATTTGATTATGTTTCCATCATCCTGTCTGTCTCCCCACACTGGGTAAGATTTTGAGGAGGAAGACATTGCATCTGCTCTTGGGAATTTGGAAATCCAAACACGATGCTCCCAGGGAGGCGTGCTACTCGGAGCTCTCTGGCTGCATGGTATTTATGAAGCAAGGGGCTCCAACCCTTGCAGGTCTTAATCAAATTCAGCCTTACAACATCGGGCGATATTAAATGCCTTTTGCCCAAAGCCCAGCAAGCAAAGCCATCAGTGGATTGATCCCAATGCAAGAAGCCTCTTTGATTTAATCACAGGCTTCTCTGGACTCCCAGAGCGCTTTGCTGAGACCTTGCTCACAGCATTGCTCTGCCTTCAGATACATGCACTATGCATGCTTTTATCTCCCCAGCTTGACCGTGAACTCCCAAAGGGCAGGGGCAAATGGCCATGACGTACCTACCAGGCACGCAGATAGTCATATATGTCTATGGAATAGTGTGGGTTATTGAGATACATACACACATATATACATATTATATATATATATATATATTTTTTTTTTTGGTGGCGATTCCTTCTTCTGGTGCAGGCAACTGGAGGTGAAACTACAAACTCAGCTCCTTTAGCAGCTCTGTGTAGGGGAAACGGGCTTCTGTTTGCAAGCTTATTATCCTTGCATGTAATGGAATCACTGGGGCACTGTTTTGCCTACACAGGAAGACTGCTGCAGAAAGGAGAAGTGTGGCTTCTACCCCAGACAAGCTGAAAGTGGAATTGACCCTGGAGCAAGGGAGGGTCCGTGGTTTCGGGGCAGAAGCCACCTGAATTTCAATCCAGGCTTTACCTCTAAATAGCTGTGTGTCCTTGAGTAAGATACTTAACCTCTCTGAATCTCATAAGCCCAGGGCACGTCTTGGGCTGCCTCCACATCTCAGATTCTTTGCCTGTGTGCTGGCTACACCCTAAGGAAACATACCTCTCTCTCGACAGGACTCAATGTTCTTCCTTTCCCACCTAAAAGTTGAGCACTTTGCAGGCAGTGACTACATTTTATCTCTCCTTAAGTTTCCCTGGCAAATGGAGATGGTAATACTAATACCAGGGGCTTCCCAGGTGGCTCAGTGGTAAAGAACCCACCTGTCAATGCAGGAGATGCAGGAAATGTGGGTTCGATCCCTGGGTTGGGAAGATGCCCTGCAGGAGGGCATGGCAACCCCACTCCAATGTTCTTACCTGGAGAATCCCATGGACAGAGGAACCTGGCAGGCTATAGTCCATGGGGTCACACAGCGTGGGACACTGAGCAGCTGAACACACACACACACCATACTAATACCTGTCACATATGATGATAAGGTAGAGCTGTATCTATTCACATGCTTAATACGGGGCCTCTTCCACACAGAAAGCATATGGAAACTTGTCAGAGTTTATTCAATCACTATCTGAAGTGAACATTTCTACTGAAATTGATGGTATTATCCCCATTTTGCAGAGGAAGTAACCAAGTCTCAGACACATGAGCCTGTCAGAAATTCTTCTATTGTTAATAGAAAGACACTCCTTATGCTGGTGATGGTGGGAAGGTTGCTTTTTTTTTTTTTTTTTCTCTCCTTCTAAGAGACTTAGAAGAGGGAGGTGGCCCTTGTTCAGAGTGGTTGGGAAACAGCTCCGTTTGAAAGCCTTGAGCCCTGGAATTCCGGAGTCCACAACAGGAAGAACCCAGAGATCCTGCAGGAAATGTGTCCTAAGGATTAATGGTGGGGTGACATGCTGAGCGAGGACTTTTTCCTTTCCTCATCTGCATTTGGGAGATCTTTACTTTTCCTTTTTAGAGATCAATGTGCTATATTTCTTTTTCTTTTTTTTTTCTGAAGGTACATCTGTTAAACCCATGGCAGTTGAGCTTTCAGACAATTCTCTACCACGTAATTAACCCCCTCGGGGTCCCATTTAGATCCAATGATATTTTGTGATTTTTTTTTAACTAAAAGCAAATAGGGACCCTGTCTGCTATTGGAGCTCAGGTTTGGAACTCCTGGTCTCCAGAGGACAAGAGTTTGGCTGTAACCGTCTGTGCCCCTTTTCCCCCCTGAACAACGTCTAAGCATTTTCCCTTTTCTTTCTTGTGTGTATGTAATATAGATTTTTTGGTTTGTGGTTACCATGGGGTTTTTATATAGACTGCTATATATATACACGTGACTGTTTTGAGTTGCTAATCTCTTAATTTCAGACACAATTTAGATACCCTGCATTTGCACTCTGCCCCCTCACGATCACTGGTTTTGATATCATATTTTTACATCTAATTGTTCTGTGTGTCCCTAACTGCTTATCGCACATGCAGACGCTGCTTTTGTCTTTGAACCTCCGTACCAGCTTTGCGTGTGGGTGATTTCCTACCTTTACTGTACGTTTGCCTTGACCACTGAGCTTTTTCCTTCCCCAGTTTCCTTGTTTTCTAGTTGCGGCCTTTTCTTTTCAGTATAGAGACGTTCCTTTACCATTTGTTGTAAAGCTGGTTTGGTGGTGCTGAATTCTTTTAGCTTTTGCTTGTCTGTAAAGCATTTGATTTCTCCATCAAATCTGAACGAGAGCCTTGCTGGGTGGGTATTCTCGGTTGGAGGTTTTTCCCTTTCATCATGTTAAATATATCATGCCACTCCCTCCTGGCTCTCAGGGTTTCTGCTGAAATATCAGATGAAAGCCTTATGGGAGTTCCCTTGTATGTTATTTGTGGCTTTTCCTTTGTTGCTCTTCGTGTTCTCTCTTTATCTTTAATTTTTGTTATTTTGATTACAGTGGGTCTTGTTGTGTTCCTCTTTGACTTAATCCTGTATGGGACTCTCTGTGCTTCCTGGACTTGGATAACTGTTTCCTTTCCCAGGTTAGGGAGGTTTTTAGCTATTATCTCTTCAGATATTTTCTGGGGCCCTTTCCTCTTTATCTTCTCTTTCTGGGAGCCCCTATAATTCATCTGTTTGGTCGTTCTTCAGATTTTCCTGCTCTTTGTTAAAAACTTCTAACTTCTCGCTCTGTGTGTCCATTCTTCTCCCAAGTTCTTTGATCATCTTTTTGTTTTTTTTTTTAATTGGATTTTTACAAAATTGTTTGACTTTTTGGTTTAATTTTTGGTTGTGTCACATGCCATGTGAGATGTTAGTTCCCTGACCAGGGATCAAACCCGCACTCCCTGCATTGGAAACACAGAGCCTTAACCGTTGGAACACGAGGAAAATCCCTGCTCGTCTTTATGAGCATTGCCCTGAGCTCTTTCTCAGGCACACGGCCTGGCTCCACCTCGCTTGGTTCTTCTGGGATTGTATCTTGTCGCTTCGCCTGGGACGCATTCCTCTGCCACTTCATTTTGTCTGAGTTGCTATTTGTATCATTGTGTGTGTGGTAGGTTGGTTGTTTCCCGACCTTGTAGAACGGGCCTCTGTAGGAGCATCCTGTACGTCCCAGCAGGGCATCCCCCATTCCCTGTAAGAGGGCTGCGTGAGTACGTCTGTGGTGACAGGCGGACCGCAAGGGGGGTTCGGTAGGCTTGGTTAGTCTGGTAGTCTGGCTGGTTGCCAGGCCCTGTCTTGTGTGGCTCCTGCTGTTCAGTGAGGCTGATCACAAGGTGGATGGTTTCAGAGTCCTTGGGGGTCCCAGCTCTGGTGCTGGCTTGCTGGCAGGGGTAGTCAGGGTCCTGAAGACTCTGGAGCTGCTGCTTGTGCCCTGGCAGGTGGAGCCAGGTCCTGGGGTTGGTGCCAGGCTGCTGGTGGGCAGCTGGCTCCTTGAGTCTGGCTGCAGGACCCTGGGTTTCCAGACCTCACTTCAGATCATTGTTGGCGTAGGGGTTGCGGTCGGGGGGCGGGCAGGGAGTGTGTTCCTGACGCAGATTGGTCTCGGGTGTCTGGAAGGTTGCAGTCGCCTGCTTGTGGGCAGGGAAGCCAGGGGCCAGCTGGTCCTGGAGTAGGGTCTGGCTGGCATTGCAGGGCTATAGTTTTCGTGCTTCTGGTATCAGCCCGCTGGTGGGCAGGGCTGGTCTGGAGGCGTGTATGGGCTCTGTGGAGGAGGGGGACCAGCGCCTGCCCACTGGTGGGTCTTGGCCCTTGGGTGGGCAGGGTCATGTCCGGAGGCAGCTGTGGGCCCTCTGGTCTTTCGACAGCTTGTCTGCTGACAGGCGTGGCTGTGTCCCTGCCCAGTTGGTTGTTTGGCCAGAGTTGGCCCGGCACCGGCACCTACAGGTTATTGGGTGGGCAGGCCTTGGTGCTAAACAGCTCCAGCAGGTAAGGCGAATGTGGCCCAGGACCACCCATGTGACGGAGTTGGGACTTGAACCGAATCTGATCACTCCAGCGCTCTTTCCTACTCTGTTAACTCCAGAAACAATGGTTTCTCTCAAAAATTGACCACTGATTTGGGGGCTGCTGCTGCTGCTGCTAAGTCGCTTCAGTCGTGTCTGACTCTGTGAGACCCCGTAGACAGCAACCCATGAGGCTCCCCCGTCCCTGGGATTCTCCAGGCAAGAACACCGAAGTGGGTTGCCATTTCCTTCTCCAGTGCATGAAAGTGAAAAGTGAAAGTGAAGATGCTCAGTTGTATCCGACTCTTAGCGACCCCATGGACTGCAGCCTACCAGGCTCCTCCATCCATGGGATTTTCCAGGCAAGAGTACTGGAGTGGGTTGCCATTGCCTTCTCACCAGTTAGCAAATACGAAGTACATGTTTCCATGTACTTACCCAGATTTCAGAACCTTGTGGGTGAGAGGCTGTGCTTGGGTGGTGTAGGGGAAGGTGTTCAGTCTTGCAGAGCCCTTTGCAGGCCCTGGGCCAGCCCTGGAACGGGCAGGGAGCTTGGTGTGGCCTCATGGGGGTGAGACACATCCATGGTCAGGAAACAGCTGTCACACCGAAAGGCCACGATGAGAACTCTAGTCTCCCTTCTGGAAAAGATGGAAAACCCACTGAAGGACTTGAAACGAGGGTGTGACCTGATATGATCTTTTCGGGAAGTTCCCTACATACAAATGAGTTCTGTTCCCAGAGCACGTTCGTAAGTCCAATTTGTTCATTAAGTCCAACGAAATTAGCCTAGGTAGCCAACTTACACAATCAGCTGTATAGTACTATACTGTCATAGGTTTATAATATTTTCACACACATGATACATAAAAAAGATAAACATTTTAATGTATGTAAAAAGTAAACAGAAATAAACATTTTTAATTCGATTTAATAAGATGTAATTTTTAATCTTACACACAGTCCCTTGAAAGGTACACTAATACAGTACAACAGCTGGCATAGAGGGCCACACACATTAGCAGCTTTGAAAGTTTCCATCTTGAAGGTTCCCATGTAGGATGCTTACTGTATTATAAGATCCCTCTGGCTATTAGATGGAGACAGGATTGGAAGGCAGGAGGGGGTCAGAACAGTTAGCCCACGATTGCCGACGCGTTTCCCAGTGAGTGTCCTGGACCCAGAAGACCCCTGCTCCCTGTATCGTGCGCGCAATCCTTTGGGCTCTGGAGAGCGGATGCTCACGCCCAGGTATTCGTTCCATGCAGTTTTGTCTCCCCGTCGGCGCCCTGTGTCACCTGCACAGACAGGAAGCTGCTCCGGCAGGACAGGGTGCCTGGGAGGGCCACGCTCTGAGGACGAGGCAGCCAGATGAGTGAACGGCCGCAAGGGCCCGGGGCTCTGGTTCCTCTTCCCTCCTGGCGACACATTGCAGGACCAGGCTGGCTACCTGAGCGGCAAGCCCAGAGCGTCGGAGGAATGCAGTGTCATGCCAGCCTGTGCGTTAGGACAGGAAACGCGACCCAGCCCGGTCTTGGTGATGGAAACCGCAAGCAGGAAACTTGGGTGTGCGGAGCAGCAGCATGTCGCCTGGCTTGGCCTGCTGCCAGGCCACCCGGGTGACAGGCTCTCCCGGTCCCCCGGGCCAGGGATAGTCAGCGATGACAAGTGATAAGACACCGGGTTTTGTACTGCGGCCAGCAAGGACAGAGAAAGAGAGAGGCCGGGGAGCCAGAGCTCATTGCTTCAGAGGTGACAGTTCTCCACGTGTGCCAGAGATGGCACCTGGCACACGCAGACTTGAAGGTGGAGACTGAGGGCTCTTGGGAATGGCTCTCCTTGGGGGCGTTGGGGGCAGAGACTCCCGTGCTCAGACAAAGCGGGTCACAACCTCAGATGGGATATGTCAGGGGCAGAGCTCAACCCCCTGCATGTTATAACAGCACAGCCAGCCTGCAGAGCCTCGCAGGCTTCACACCCCATCTCCTGGGTGGGGGGGTCCTCCCTCCTTGGATGTCCCTGAGGGGGGTCACATTATCGTTTATAGGTTCCTTGAGTTTCGGCTGATACACTCAGGTTTGCTGCTCTGTGCTGTCGGGCCTCGGGCAAGTCTCTGAGCCTCTCTGATCTGTCCTGTAGTCACATCTTCTGCCTTGTGATCCTCCACCACCTCGTGCGTTACAGAGGGGATGATCACAGAGGCGCTGCGACAGGGAGGGTGTAAGGATCAACCCAGACGAAAGGCACGGGGGATTTTGCAAAGTAGCTATAGCTATATTATTAGTAACAACAGAAGCAGTAAACTAGTGTCAGCAGGCTCATTGATGCTTCCTGAACATCTGCTCTATGCGAGGTGCTAGGGAGCACAGATGTGGCACACGGGTCTTTCACCTCCAAGAGTTTACAGTCCTCATGTATATAACGGAGTTAATAATAATAGTAAGATTCACAAGGGCTTCCCAGGTGGCTCAGTGGTAAAGAACCCACCTGCCAATGCAGGAGATGCAAGAGATGAGGGTTCAATCCCTGGGTCGGGAAGATCCCCTGGAGTAGGAAACGGCTACCCAGTCCAGTATTCCTGCTGGGAGAATCCCATGGACAGAGGAGCCTGGCGGGTAACATCTATGGAGTTTCAAAGAGTCAGACGTGACTGAGCAACTGAGTGCATGTGTGTGCACGTGCACAAACATACATACACACACACACACACAAGACTTACAAAGCACCTACTATGTGCTGGGCACTGTACTCTGTCTTTTGTGTATATTAACTCATTTGATCCCCATGATAACCTTACTCTGGGAGCAACTCATCACCATTTCACAAATGAGGAAGCCAAGGTACAGAGAGACCAGGTGACTTTCCCAAAGTTCAGCCGCTGGTAAGAATTGGTACCAGGATAGGATTCAGGTCAGCTGGCTGTGGAACCAAACTCCTAACCACCACTCCACCTGGTCTGCTGAGTAAGAACACCCACTGGGGGTTATCAAGCCTCCCCAAGAGAGTCCTACAAGATGTGGCCCCCTGAGTTCAAAGCTTGGGGTATGACATTGATCACTTTCCCTTGCCGCCTTGGGAGCCCACCCCTGAGAAGCCCAGAGAAGGATGACCGGACTCCAGGGCCCGCTGCCCCGTCGGCTCCCCAAGGAGCAGTCAGGACGTCCTTGGCCACACCGTGCTGTGGTTACGGGCCCCGGCTCAGCACTCAGATGCTTCTGGTGACCTCTCAGGCCCCTTGCTTCCCAGCAGTGTGACATTGTGCAGCTGACTCATCCTCTCCAGGTCTCTGTTTCTTCGTTAGTAAAACAGGAGATGTAAGCTGTCATTAAGAGAGTGTAATACAATAACGTTTAGAAGGCTTGAACTAAGTTCTGTGCATACATACGACGCATGTACATCTCCGTATATGTGATTACCCAGTAACACAAGGAGGGCGACACAGGTGGGGACTTTTTTCTTTTTTCATCAGAGTATAATTTCTTTACATTGCTGTGTCCGTTTCCACTGCACAGCAAAGCGAATCATACTTATACATATATCCGCTCTTCAGGTCTTCTTCCTATTTAGGTGGCCGCAGAGGACTGAGTAGAGTTAGTTGGGGACTTTTTTGATGCTTTGAGGAGAGAAGCCACTCTAGAGCTCCCAGGTGATGGACGCTGAGTTCTGTGGCCTGGCAAAAAGGTTTCTGGCTTTTTGGTTAGAGACTAAATCAACTGTCTCCCGAAAACCCCCAGAGTAGAAAAAGGACCCCAAGCCTTGGGGACAGATTAGACCTAGAAGGATAGAATGGTCACTTATTTGAATGTTATTTGCTCATTTAAATTGTTTAAAATTTGTCTGCTGCCTGTTCACCTCTGGGTGAACGGCCCAGGCCATGAAAATATGTAATTGAGTGAAAATACGGGAGCAAAGTAGGTGAGCAGTAGGCAGTCCACCAGCACGCACGGCTGCTGGGTTAGTAGGCAGCTCTTTGTCTCCAGATGTGTCCCGAGCAGCACTGTTTGATGATTCTAGACCAAAGCCAGGTGGGATCGGCTGGCCTTTGTGATTTTCATCTTGCAGAGGAAACTGGGCATGGATAAGCTCAGGGCTGGGCTTCGCAGGTGGCACTAGTGGTAAAGAGCCCGCCTGCCAGTGCTGGAGGTGTAAGAGAGGCGGGTTCAGTCCTTGGGTTGGGAAGATCCCCTGGAAGGGCATGACAGCCCACTTCAGTATTCTTGCCTGGAGAATCCCATGGACGGAGGAGCCTGGCGGGCTACAGTCCAGAGGGTTGCAAAGAGTCAGACATGACTGAAGCGACTGAGCATGCAAACTTGCAAGCTCGGGGCCATGGCACCACGACCAGAGTCAGACCTTGGTGGCTATAGGTCCTACAGCATAGACTGAAGGACAGAAACCTGGGTGGCGCCAGCTGGTACTATGTGGCTGGAATGCACACACAAGAAAGCAAAGTTTCAAGACCCTAGCAAAAGAAAATCAGAGATTCCATTCACAGAATCCTAGATTTTATATGCCTGATACAGCCTCTAGCTCAGAGATTCTCAAACATTTCTAGGTATGGAAACCTTTGCTTAAAGAAAATCTTATGGAAAAACAGCAACAAATAAAATAGATGAAAGCTTAGCTGCTTTGATGTAAGACAGGGCAGGAACTGGGCCGTGAGACTAGGTCTTTAATCCTTTGCACCCAAAAGATTCCATGGAACCCCTAGAACTCCATGGAACACAGTTTGGGAACCGCTGCATAGTGGCAAAGAGCTTGGAAAATGAGAGCAGGAATCAGTTTTTTCGTCTGTCAAATAGTGATAATAAAATTGCTATCTTCATAAGCACATTTCATAAGCACATCATAGATGAGCTAATCCTTGGGAAGGGCTTAGTAATGCTGGGAACAGAGTAAGTATTTGATAAATGTCAGCAAAATAATTATGTTTTATATTAATAATCATGACTGTGTCTGTTATCACTAGCGTTGTGACCTTTGCAGATTTCCTTAACCTTTCTGAGCCTCTTGCTCTATCTACAGACAGGGATCGCATACCTTGTCTTGTTGTTTGAAGAAACTTTTAAACAAGAAGGATTTGTAAATTATTTAGCATAGCATCTCGTCCTTTCCCTCTTCGTCATGAGAACTCAGAAATTGGGCTAAAGTTGATGTTCCTTCTGTGTGCCTGAGAGTGCATTTTGAGATATCAGCCTTAGGGAAATTCATTCATTCAGTAACATTCTAAAGGCCTCTTCCCTCTTGGCTGGGTCGGGGGCCGGCGGGGGTGGGGGGCGGAGGCTGCAGGTGTGTGTGTGTGTGTGTGTGTGTGTGTGTGTGTGTGTGTGTTAGCCTCTGAGTCATCGCTGACTCTTGGTGACCCCATGAACTCTAGCCCACCAGGCTCCTCTGTCCATGGGATTCTCTAGGCAAGACTCCTGGAGTGAGTAGCCATTCCCTTCTCCAGAGGGTCTTCCTGATCCTGGGATGGAGCCGAGGCCTTCTACATTGCAGGCAAATTCTTTACTGTTGGAGTGGGAAGCCCTTTCCACTTGTCTAGGAAACAGCTATACAGTGCCCCCCGATACTGGGCCCTCTGTGGCTCCCCCGTCCCTGCAAAAGATGAGCACAGCTTGCCTGGGTGTGATTGGTCTTCCTCCTGCAGCCTCTCAGGGGGCCCCCAGCTCAGAGTCACTTTGAGCTCAAAGTAAGGGAGACCTTCTCTAGAGCCAGCCACTTGTGCCACCGTCTGGCTGTGTGACCTTGACCCAGGACCTTTCCCTCTCTGTTCAACCTCAGCTGAGGGACAATGAAAATGTACCCTGTCTGTGTGGGCAGCAGGGGCCTCTACTGCTGTCACTCAGGGACCCAGCTGACTGGGGGGTAGGGGGAGAGATGGTCCCTCTCAACCCCTGTCCCCATGATCGCTGTGCTTCCTCTGTCGCCGCTGCTGCTGGCAGCGATGCACATCAGGAAAAGGTGGAAAGGCACGCCTCTGGGGGAGTAGTTACCACCTTTGTATGGGAAGTTGGCCCCCTCCGACGCCTGTCCCAGGGCATCGCGGCTGACCCAGGTGTGCGCTAGCGCATAGGTGGGCGTGTGCGCCTGGGGCACTCCGCGGGACCCTTTGTCCCAAGAGCGCACAGTCATTCATCCTCACCCGTTGAAAGAATGGAATCGATACCAGCAAACCCACAGTTTTTCCTGCCACAAAACCTGACTCGGGCACATCTGTTTCTTTCTGATGTTTTTATAATTTCCCCCTCCCTCCCCTCTTCAAATAGGCATGCTCTGGGCTCTGTCCAACGAGCGTTTTCACAGTCGGCAAAGCCTCACCTTCCGGGGTCCTTGAAGGGCTTCCCCACTGCCAGGTAGAGAGGGGTCTCCACTCAGGAGAATGCAGCTTGGGTGTTGAATTGGGGCTCTATCTGGGCTCAGGGTTCAGAAGCCAAGCAGTCCCTCCTCCTCAGAAGCCCTGGGTCACATCCCCTGCATGGAATGGAGGCCCAAGTATGTACCCACAAATCCCAGAGGTCACATGCAGATACGCAGAACTGGGAACGTCTTTTTCAGCCAGAGATGGGTACTGTGAATTGGTTTGAAAATTGCCTGGTGATTGGTTTGTGGGGAAAATGGTAGAGAGCATGAAGGGGGCTCCATGTCCTCTTGGACATGTCCAGTCCAAGAGGTGGGTGGAGGGTGGGGTGGGGGGCATTGGGGATGAGGGGGGTTGGAGGGGAGCCTTTGCTGAACACAAGGGTTTGCTTGATCTTTGTGCCTCCAGCTTGGATTTAAGAGCAGAGGAGAAAAGATCTGTCTTTTAAGGTGAAGACAGATGCTCTCACTCACAGAGCTATGGGTCACAAAAGAGGCTGCCTCTGTAGGTGGTGAGCTCTCTGTCATGGGGAAGAATCAAAAAAGGAAGGATTTCTAGTGGGATGCATTGGAGAAGCCCATGCTTTGGGAGGCAGGTTAGAACAATGGCTTCTCAAGTCTCCCTCCCCTGACTGAGATGCTGCGTTTGTAACGGATCAGTAGTCTTGTTGAGCAGGGCTCCTGTGACTGTTGCTTTTGCCACAGACAATCAGAGCAGCTCCTGTTTATAAACCCAGGCCAAGGAGGATAGTGAGAACTCATGCGGGTGAGCTCTGGGCTAGAGGGATCTGTGTTCCGGTGTTCGTTCTGACAGGAGCTGGTGACCTCGTGGAAGTTTATTGAGTGTCTCTAAGCCTCAGCTTTGTCCTCTAGACATCGGGACACACCTGTCTTATGGGGAGTTGCGCAGATTTAATGGGCCAATAAATTCCAGTGCTTAGTGGCAGATGACCACGGCAGGTACGGGCCCGGAGTTGTGGGTACTGGCACCCAGAAACGTGGATTTTATGATGCTGCCCTGGGTCTAAGGGCAGCATGTCTCCCTTTCCTCCTAAAATTAAAAGGTATTAAATGCAGCAACATTTTTATTGTCAATAAAGATAGTAAAACTTTCCTGAGTATTGTGGCCTTTTGGAAATAAAGACCTGAATTTATTATTATTGGTATTCCGATTTTAGACTCTCATATAACCAACCCATTTTAAGTCCTCTCTCTCTCTCACACACACACAGATAAATATTACTATTTTTAAATAGATGTTCCCTCTGCTATGTGAATGGAATGAGGTGTTGGGGGTTATTTTCTTTCCTTCCCCCCCCACCTTTTTTTCTTTTTTGCAAAGGAAACACCTTTTCAGTGTTGGCATGGCATTAATAAAAATAATAAAGGAGAAGGTTTGGAGGGAAAAGGTAAATAAGGCAATTCATACATCATCTGGGAGAGACACAGGAGCTGGGCAGAGAAAAATCACCGTCTTGCGACGTGAGCTGGGAGATTTCCATGAGTCAGCTGGTCTCCTGCTCCCCGGGTGCCCAGCTGAGGCCTCCACCGTGCAGGCTTCCTCCTGTAGGTGGGGCCAGGCCTGGTGCAAGGAACTCTCCTTGCTAGAGCCCTGCTGCTCTCCTGCAAGGGGCGCTAACAGGGGCATGGCTTTAGTGCAGCAACTTAAAATTCCAAAGGATGCCTGTCTCCCCAACCACATCCACGACTACACACACAGGGCAGTGTCGACAGTCGTGACCTTGGATGTGCATCCACCTGCAGAAGTGGCCCACTGCTTGGTGTGCAGGTCTCAGTGCAAACCGGAAACGTGGGAACCCTGGCTCAGAAACACGCAGGGCAGCAGCAGCAGAGCATCAGACGTGCGGAGAACTTAGCAACGAGGGGCCCCGTATGACTGCCTGGGAAGCCGTCCCCAGCTGCTGCCTTTAAAAGCCACAAGCCCTGTGGCTGTGACAGCAAACAGCGCCTGGTGGTTTTAGATGGTCCCTTTGATCAGCAGCTACCTCCCAGATGAGTGGCAGTCGCTAGAACCTTCCCTCCTGGAGCCCCGTAAGCCAGCCGAGTGAAGTGAGGCCATGTCCTGCACACGTGGGCAGAGGCAAAAGGCTGTTCTGAGCGGCGGCTCAGCGACGGTCCACAGAGTGTTGGGAGACCTCTGAGGAAGAATTAGCAATCCTTACTAAAATCTCAGAACAATACAGGTTTATGATTGCAGGAGCCCCCTGGAAGCCCTCTCTTCTCACAGGGCCACACTTGTTTTCCAAGTGTGGCCTCTGAGGCCAGGAGGGAAGGGAAAGCTGTCTATGGTTGCAGTTCACCTCTACTGCATCCCTAAGCATTCTACGTGCGTTTAACCCACAACCGGCACAGGAAGTCAGCAACAGCGGCTAGACCCATTTCACAGAAGAAGAAACTGAGGCTCCCTCAAGTTCAGTAGATTCCCCCAAGATCACATAGCTGACCGCAGCGATGGAGCTGCCTTCTGAACCGACTCTGGATTCCTCGCTGGTCAGTGCCCCGCTGTTTCCAGAGCAGTACAGGGGCAGGGTCCCCAGTTTCTCCTCCCAGCTCTGTGTGTACTTGCGGTCAGCCACCTGTGTGCTCCGGGGCAGTCTGATATCTGCTGTCCATCTTGTCTCTCCGTGAAAGCTGAAGATGGATCTTTCTGCCAAGTGAATTCTCACCAGTAGACACAGAAGAGGTATTGGGGGGAAAAGAGAGAATTGTTATAACCTAAGAAACAAAATAGGTCTGTCCCTGTGTGGAAGAGGATCACAGCAGCAGGGCCTAAGACAGCACGCATCCCCAGGGAAGTGGAGGGCTGGGCATCCACCGAGCCAGGCCCCAGGCTCCCGCTGCGAAGGAGCCGCAGGCTCGGCCAAGGTAACAGAGGCCTCGGCCAATATCCCCAGGTCCTTCCTGCCCCGCGCTGGCCCAGACCCGGCCGCATCCAGCCAGGAAGGGGAGGCCGGGCGGGAAGGCAGGAGGAGGCCTCAGGGACGCTGGTCTCCGAGCCCCAGCAGGGCCTGGCGTCCCACCCAGCAAGGGCCCCGCTGCCAAGGCGCTTGCCAGCCAAGCTGAGTCAACATCCGAGGGCTGCTGGCAGCGCTGGTGACTCAGGGGAGAGACAAAGGCTTCTCCCCACCTCCCCGGGCCTGCATGCGGCCTCCCTGCCTCGGTGCCGCCGCCTCTCGTCGCTCACAGCCACGGGCCTGCGCGCTTTCTGCAAGACCCACGTGGTGCACGGCCCTATTTCCTCTTCGCAGAGACGTGTCCTGTTTTTATTCTGCCTCTGCTGAGGACACTGGGGTGTGCTCGCCTTACTTCTGTGCCTTGGAGATGGTTTCCCTGAGCAGCAGAAAAGCCAGAATATTTCAGTGATGTGACCCATGTGGGTGTCCGGGATGAAGGCCTGGAGGGAACACAAAGGCACAAATACGAAGGTTCAGACAGTGGCGATCGTGAATGTTAGTTTAGTTTAGACACAGACCCTTTACCCGATTGATGTTTGACAGAAAACAGCAAAATTCTATAAAGCAATTATCCTTCAATTAAAAAATAAATACAACAATCTTCAAAGAAAAAAAAGTTTAGGAAGAAGGAATTTTGCTGAAACCCAATTCCAGTTTGTTTCAGATAATAACAATTAGATCCTTTATATGTGTATTCATGATGTGCACACAGAAACCTTGACAAGGAAAATGGTTATGAACACTAAAATAAGATGGGATGTTAGCAGCTCTTAGTACAATGACTTACATGTTTCTAAGCTGATTTATGGAGTGAATTGAAGTGAGAGTCGCTCAGTCATATCCGACTCTTTGTGACCCCATGTGGAATTCTCCAGGCCAGAGAACTGGAGTGGGTAGCTTTTCCCTTCTCCAGGGGATCTTCCAAACCCAGGGATTGAACCCAGGTCTCCCGCATCACAGATGGATTCTTTACTAGCTGAGCCACAAGGGAAGCCCGAGGATTCTGGAATGGGTAGCCTTTCCCTTCTCCACCAGATCTTCCTGACCCAGGAATTGAACCAGGGCCTCCTGCATTGCAGGCAGATTCTTTACCAACTGAGCTATCAGGGATGGAAATGAAGATAATTAGGAGTATATGGTTCACTTGGTTCTACTGGATAGTGTATTTATATAAATTGCATGTATTCCTATGCAATTTGAAGGGCATGGACCTCCATATTATCATTTTAGAAAGCCTCCTAAGCTTCTATTTTTATGTTAAAATGATGTAAGCAAAAGTACTTTAACAAATAAAAACAGTAACTGCATTTAGGGGTCACATAGTAATTTTCAAGTAAGTGTCCATTCTCCGTAACTTATAAGCCGGGGTTTACTACAGTTGATTTATAGGGATTTTCAAAATACACTGTTAGGTAGAGAGGCAGTGGGAATTCCCGGGCGATCTAGTAGTTAGGATTTTGTGATTTCACTATTTTGCGCCTAGGTTCGGTCCCTGGTCAGGGAATTAAGATCCCACAAGCTGTATGGCATGACCAAAAAAAAGAAAAGTCTAGATGCAGGAAAGTGAGTAAAATATATCGATTTTTAAAAATATAACACTAATGATAAGTATAAGCAGCATAGATGGATGGATGGATGGAAGGAAGGAAGAAAGAATGGATAGGTGGATATTTTATACTCGTTATTTAGAACAGTTTGGGGGTACCGGAGATTGAGAACCACGTACAAAGCATTCCCATATACCCCGCCCCAGTCCAGCCCGGCACTTCTTAGGCACTCACACTTCTGGTTGCTTCCCGTCTCACCAAGAGTCAGAAGCAGGTATCATCATGGCCCACAGGGCTGCACCTCGGGCGTCATCGCCCCCGTCTTTGGTCCTCAGCTGCAGTCTCCTTGGTCGCCCCTGTCCCTCGGGCAGGAGCCCCCAGGGGCTTTCTCAGGCCCGCACTCGCCCATCCTGTGCTCGCAGCCTGAGAGTGGTCCTGGCTCGGCTCCATCCAGCTCTCCCCGAGGGGCCGTGCTGTGCGCACCCGGACGCTCCCGTGGGTCCTCCTCCTGGCCTCCTTCCAGGCCCCGCCCCCCACTTCTGGGGCTCCTGCTCCAGCATCTTCCTTTTCTTCTACAGGCACCTGCTGGCATCACGGCATCCCCACCATCCCCACCTGCTGGCACGTCACTCCAGCATCCCAGCCGTGGTACCCTCACCCCGATGGGCGCTGGGCTGGGGCTCTCCAGCTGCTGCTTTTCTCAGCAGAGGCACGATGAGATTGCAGTCCCAGTGCGGACTTTGAGGTTGGGCTGCTCTCGTGTGAACTCTAAACCCTTCACCCAGGAAATGAAAAGCATTTGGCCAACCTCTCAAGGACTCTCACTTCTCTGAGGTACAGCTTTCCTAGCCTTGAGATGGGGCAGAAGAAGGAGTCTGTTTCAGGGACCTCCCTGGCAGTCCAGTGGCTCAGACATCACACTTCCACTGCAGGGGACACCGGTTCAACCCCCAGTCCTGGAAAGAAGATCTTGCATGCCGCGCGGTGCAGCCAGAAAATTAAGTTCTTTAAAAAGGTGTCCGTTTCAGAGGATGCTCAAAAGGGGGTGCAAAGAAAGCATGCAGGTGGCACCTGGTTACAGGACAGGCATCCACTTGATTTCACTTCCTTTGTGCGTTGTGAGGCCAACGCCAGGCTCTGTCTGACTACATTTTCCACTGTGGAGGCACTGAATTCCACCAAGTGGGAGACAGCTCCTTCCCTGTGGCCAGGGAAAACCGATGCTTCTTCCTGATGGTTCTTCTTTCCCTCCTCTTGCTCTTCTCTCCTCCTTTTCACCTTTGCCTTCCCTTCTTTCTTTGCTCCGCTCTTTCCTCCCATCAATTGCCCTTCATGTTGGGCGTGCAGGTTGAGTCTGCGTGTGTCCCAGGAGCTGCCCTTTGCCCACTGGTTGGCCGAATCTCTCTTTTCTCCCGAGTGCCTCTGTACCCTGGTTCCTTGTTCCCAAGGGCAAACCTCTGGCCTCCTCACTCTCCGGGGAGGGCTTGGCTGTGGGGACACCAGGCACGGACCCCGAGGGTCTCGGTTGATGGTTGGTACAGACCACTTGCTGACGTGTAACAGGCCCTGGTGAAGGCTTGGGCCCCAGGGCCAGCGCTGGCGCGCTGGGCGGTGTGCCTGCTTCGGCTCCAGTGCCCTGGGAGTGGCCCCTGGTCCCTGCACCATGGTTTGGGACAGGAAGCAAGAGCTTCCGGACCAACTGGTGATCGGAAGACTCTTCCCCGAGAAACAACAGGTCCCTTTTCCGTGGCCTTTTTATAAATGTTCATCTTCCTTCTTTGTCACACTTCCCCCTGTCCCGTGACAGAGGGACAAGAGCGAACCAGCCCCATGACATCCATCAAACCTTTCAAGTTGTCACCTGCCCCCATGGAAGCACCCTCCCGGCTGCCTCCCCGCGCCAGAAGCAAAACCCGCCATCTGGATTTGCAGGGGATGTTCTGAGCCGCGTGTTGTCATCAGTGCTCAGAAAACAAAAGCGTCCATGCTGAAGACAGGATTTCGGTTAAGTGTTGAGATCCTTCACCCGTTTGCCTCTTATTTGAAATTTTTAGGGTAAAAGCGAGGTAATTGAGTAACTCACCTTTGAGGTGAGGTTGGGGTTTGAAAACGCAGGTGGCGGCCGTCACTCTCAGCTGCCCTTTGGTTGCTGTTTTTCCGAGACGTGTGCACGCTGGTACACATGCCACGGATGGTGCCCCAGGAGGACACACACGGCAGCTCCCAAACAGAATCCAGAGCCCCTGGGAGAGCGAAACGCCACACTGTGACTCTGCATGCATGTGTGTGAGCACACACCCGTAGTCACGGCCTTGAACTACGGGGACAGAGATGTAGGAGACAGTGTCTTGTCCCTTCCAGATTTTGGCAAGAAAGTACAAAGATATCCCTCACCCGATGTATAGCATTGGCCTGTCCAGGGGGCATAGTCCATTCTGTATTCATCCATCCATCAGTCTGTCTGTCCGTCCATCCACCTTCCATCCTTCCCTCCCTCCCCCCACTCAACGAAAAACTACTGGTAGTTGTTCTGTGCCAGACATTATGCTCTGGGAGTGACGTGGGATTCTCACTGAAGCCTCCTCACAAGAACCCCAGGAGGTAAGACACTTTTTGTCTCCTGCTGGGTAGGAAAGCGGAGGCTCAACGGAGTTAGGAACCTGTCCAAGCGACGCAGCTGGAAGAGGCTGAAGTGGAATGGGGCTCCTGTGTCGGCCTCCAAGCTCGAGCACCGTCTTTGGCACCCTGCTCTCCTGGGCCTGGGGACTGAGCAGAAAGAGGAGGTGACCAGGGGGTGCTGTCAGCTGCAAAGGTTAAGAGGGGAAGGGGAGGAGGAGCCTTGTAACAGACATGCTGGTTCAGTTCTGCCTCCTTCTAGAAAGAATGTCTAATGTCTAAAGTATCTCTAAATTCCGGTTGCATTGAGATAGCTCAAACAGGAGGTGAAAAGTCCCATCTGAATGTCTAATTCTCAGATACTCTTTGATAGGTAGTATTTCACCCGAGTGAAAGTGCTTGTCCTTACGTGGAAACTGGGAAGAGTGGGGAAACGCTGGGAAATGCTGACCGAGCCCTTGCTGTGCTCTCCTGCCGTGTACAGTGTGTGTGTGTGTGACATGTTAACGCACAGCGTGTATCTCCAACACACACAGTGTGTGTGTGTGTGACATGTTAATGCACAGCGTGTATCTCCAACATGCTGTGTACATTAGAGACAGGAACTGCAGGTTAATCATGGCGCTCACTTTCGAACACTTGGCCTGATTCCATACGTGGTTTATGGGATATATGAAACAAAGCGATGCTTAGGAGAAAGCCAAAAAGAGCAACAGAAGTAGCACATTGTACAGGGGAGTCAGACCAGGGAGCGGCCGGCGGACAGACGTGCAGGCCAGACCATGCTGCGCGGGCGCCCTGATTGGTCCCCGCGCTCGGCCCGCAGCGTCCTGGTGAGCACTGTGAAAAGAGAAACAGGCAGGCATGTGACTTTTCCCTAGTCCAGAAAGAGAAAGCGGGGCAGTTTTCTAGGGACAAAGATGGAGAGAAGTCCACACTCTAGTGTGTAGATTCTGAGAATCCAGACACAGTGATTCCCACAGAACAATGAAAAGAAGGCAGCAGTGACCACTGAGCTCAGTCCAGCGTGGGCATGTGTTTCCTATGGAAAAGGAGGGATTTTAAGCTAGGAATTTTCAGCGGCTTATGTTCTCGGTCTCCGGGAATTTGGTTTACTTTAATTTTCCAGCTAAAAATTTTTATTAGCAAATTTTTTTTAAAAGGTCTTGGAAAATGTAGGCTTGTAAAAAATACAATTTGTAGCTCATCTAAAATTCTGGTAACTCTGTGGTTGTGCTAATATATCAGGGCATTTAATGAGGAGTTTTAGTCACTTAGCATAGTTTCTGGAGCGTCATAGGCAGTCAGTAAAAAATTGCTGAGTGAAGGAATAGAATATCAACAAGGCAACTGTTGAGCAAAGAGAAACAGAGGATGAGTCCAGTAGAGTATTGGAAATTCTTCAAATTCAGGAAAAAAATTGATTTCTGAATTTAGTGTCTGTCACTGCATCAAGCCACTTCTCTCAGCAACATTATGCCTTGAATTTAATGCTCAGATACTCCTACAGTGCTGGCACTGGAAAACAAGGGTTTCCTGATTTTTTTTTTTTTTCACATATTTCCACCTAGTTCGTCTGATAAAAGCACATCACTTTTTAATCAATATCATTGAGGCATAGTTATATATAATAAGGTGTGTGCAGTGGAAGTGAACAGCTTGATGAATTTCGATGGGTGAACTACCCCCTGTAACACCACCCCAAAGACGACACAGAGCGCTTCCAACTTCTCGGAGAATTCTCTTCACCCCGAATCACCCTACTCCCTCCTCAGGCAATCAGTGATTAAGCTGATTCCTAATTTGCTTTTCATGTTGTTCTTTTTTAAAAAAAAAATTTTTTAATGAAGTCATGTTGATTTCCAATGTTGTGTTAACTTCTGCAGTACAGCAAAGCGATTTAGTTACACACACACACACACACACATTATATTATTTGATGAACTTAATCAGGGTGTTCTTTTTAATTTATTCATTCTTAGATGTGGCTGCGCTGGTCCTAGTGGTGGCGTGCGGGGTCTTGGATCTTCGTGCTGCGTGTGGGATCTTGAGTCACAGCTGGCAGATTCTTAGTTGTGGCCTGTGGAATCTAGTTCCCTGACCGGGGATCGAGCCCACGCCCCCTGCTTTGGGAACGCAGAGTCTTAGCCACTGGACCACGGGGGACGTCCCTCATGTTGCTTTTAAAATGGAACAGAACATAAATGCTTTGAAGCCACTCATGAAGAATAGCCCTCTTACCCAGCAGCAGGGAGACCGAGTCCAGCAGACCTGTCATAGTGGGGTCAACAGCAGGGCCGGTGGACCCCTGCCGGCCCCAGGGCGGGTGCTGCTCCTCCTGCGTGTCTTGTCTGAGTGAGTTGGTACTTTCGACCGAGGGGCTCTTGCGAGAGGAACCAGCGGGAGAGTCTGTGACACACATTTCACTGAAATTAAAAATTGTGGTGGCGATGGCAATTATTTTGAATTATCCTCAGAATGATTAAGAAAATGATACCCTTAAATAAATGTTTGAAAGAAATGAGTTTTGTTGGGAATAATACCTCACAGCCAGTTCTCAGAAGTCAAAAGACAGAAGCAAATTAAGGGACACCCTCCAAGCAGTTGGGGGAGGAAAAAAAAAAAACACAGAGTGCCTAATAAATATCTCACCAATCCAATTATAACATTCAAATCAAGGAGAGAAAAATACAGTATCAAATGTAATGAAAGTTCTCTTTCCCAGCGAACACACAGCCTGCTTCTCACTGTCCAGTGCTGAAGGGGATTTCAAAGTCAGCGTGTCTGCAGGGTGGGGGGAATGCCATGTAAATCAAAGTGAAATAATCAAATTTTTCTGGTGGAAATAAGTGCAGTTGTTTGATGTAATTTTGACATTCAGCATAATTTCAGCATCCACACTGAAGTTAGGGAATCAGAGTGTCTCTATGAGATTTATACAGTGAGAATTTATTGATCAGAAAAATCTAAGTTAGACTTTGAATACAGTGTGGGCTTATGCATTTGTGGGGGAATATAGTCTCCTACCGTGTGTGTGTGTGTGTAGTACAAATATATATATATATATATATATATATATATATATATATATATATTAGAAGTATGTATTCTACATATTTCACTGCCAATGTTAAGGCAGAAAAGACCTGTTTCCATTTGTCATGGGGTGAATAGCATCCCCTCTAAAACCATGTCCACTCAGAACCCCAGAATGTAGCAGTTTTTGGAAATATTGCTGTAATACATCTGTAATAAAGATGTAATTACTTGAAGTCATCCCAGATAAGGGTAGGTTCTATAGCCGATGACTGGTGTCTTACTGAGAAGAGAACACACAGAGACACGCAGACAGAGGGGAGAGGGGAGCAGTGATGAGATGGCTGTTGGGGTGATGTACCTGTGAGCCAAGGAACCCCACAGATTGCCAGGAGCCCCCAGATTCTGGAAGAGGCAAGGAAGAATCCTTCCTCAGAGCTGTCAGAGGGAGTGTGATCCTATGGCACCTTGATTAAGGACTCCTGGCCTCCTAACAACATTTCCATTGTTCGAGGCCACCTATGAAGGGCACCCTTTACGGCATCCTTACACCGGTGCCATGTAAGTCCCCTTCTGCATCTGGAAACAACCCGCCCCAGCTCACAAGGTAGAAATACCCCAGAATCCAGGAGGTGACTTTGCCTACCAGGGAACCTGGGTTTGCAGTGTCTTGGGTCACAATAGAGATCCTTCCGGATGCCCTCTGAGAAACTTCAACCACTCGTCCCCTCCAGTAACTGAGGAGCAGACGCCCCAGTGAGTCCTGGAGCTGCAGGCAGGAATCCAGTCTGCACCCCTGCTGATGCTGGTTCTGCTTGGAGGGTGAAGAGCCGAAGCGATGCTGACGCAGGGCAGAAGACGGGCCCCCAGTGGCCTCCAGAGAGTGCCCTCCGAGCACAGGACACGCTGAACGAGGAGCCGCTTGGGTCCCTGCTCCGCCTGGAGCCACCCAACCTCTCAAGGAGACTGGTTGGGTCCGTTATCTCCGACGTGGTGCAGACAGACTAGCTTCCAGCCAAGTGGTTTTGCACTGCCTTGCAGGGCAGTAGGTGGAGTTGTCTTTAAGTGTTCATGCGTCTCTTTCTCCTTTTAAAATTTTTATTTTGTATTGGACTGGAGTTGATCAACAGTGTGGTGTTAGTTTCAGGTGTACAACGAAGTGATTCAGTGATACCCGTACGTGTATCTATTCTTCGTGGGTTTCGCTCTCTCCTCTTGCCCTCCTGCCACTTAGCCAGGAGTGCCACCCAGACACCAGCTGCTCTTTCTGCTTCATTAGATCTTCCAGCTGATTAACTAATTCATTCAGTAATTCATGAGCACATATTTATTGAGTCCTCATCATATACCAAGGATCATGCTGGGTGCTGGGGCTCAAACCATGAACAGACTGAACCTCTGGTCTAGACTTCATCAAATTCCTGGTCTTAGGGCCAGGGCAGGCCCATATGGGGCCTTGGAGTGAATTAGATAAAGGCACCCCGTTCCTCTGGGCAGGGTTCATGGCTCAGCACATGTAACAACGTATCAGCGACTTGCATATCAGCCCAGCCCACTTCCTTAGGCCAGCAACCTTGTGCAGTGCACAATTCGTACAACTGTACCTGGCGCTGAGTCTCCTGGGTCTCCTAATAGCTGGCAGGGACAGGACAGACATGGAGGGTGAAGCAGGGAGGGATGAAAAAGCACCCAAGGCAGCATCTGACCCAGCCCTGTGTGAGCCAAAAGAGGCACCTGAGAAGGGGAGCCTTCTTAGAGGAGGCCAGTGCATGTAACAGTGAAAATAGCTACACAGTAAGCCTTTTGGGAGTTTTGTTGTTACTGCTTCTGTATCGATAAATACGGTGATTCTGAGGCATAGAGAGTTCAATTAATCCTTTGCCTATTTCTGAAGCTTCCTTCCTAAAGGAGAGAGAGAATTTATGTGCCACCGTTTAGGCCCTTTTCAATACAGTCACTGGCATTGCCTTTTGGCAGAGGCACTAAATGACTCGAGAGAGTTGGGAGATGCAGGGAAGATGTTTTTATTATTATTATTATTATTCAGAAGCTTTTATTTGATCATATAAATCGTTACACTCACTTGAGTTTCTGCCTCAACCAAGACGAAGAATCACATCGACCAATATTCTCAGGCCCACTGCTACCATATAGAAAGAACCTTAAATTGTAACTTGCAAGTAAAAGAAATAATCGGAGGGATTTATCATGGTTGGAAAATCAGACCCTGGAAAATCAAAACACACTTTGCTACGGAGATGAATTTGCATGTGTGGGGGGCTTGTACGTTAAAACAACCCTGGATGCCATGGGCAAAACCTGCTTCTCTTTCCACTGGTGTGTTTCTTTTCATAACCCCATTGTATATTAAGCATCCTTGCAGTGGAGGCATCTCTAGACTCTGTTGTCTACATTTTGAAAGTGCCAAATCCTAGCCAGTAGACCACCAGGGGGGCTATGTCATCTACATTTTGAAGAGAAGACCTGCCTTATGGGAACCCCCTCCTTTGAAAACTAAATCCATATGGAATTCTCAGCCTATATAGATGAAGGCAGATATTCACAGCGTGTTATATAATACCACAGTGAGAAACTGCTCTGTTAATAAAACTCAGGGAATTTCTAGTAGCAGCTGTGATAACAGAGCCTAGGGAGTGTCACGCAGGGAGAGTAATAGAGTCCAGTGAAAGAATTCAAGTTGTGTCTTTGAAACTCACTCTGTATGACATTTCTCAGCCTGCTGATTGCATTAGTCAATACCCACAAACCCCACTCTACCCAGAAATTGTAGCTTTCCAGAAGGCTTCCTTGAGTCCTTGGTTTGTTATGATAGCATATAGAATCTTTCCTGATGACCCTTTTACAAAATGCAGCCCAACTTGCCTCTGGAATTCCCTGTTCTCCTTCCCTTGCTCTATTTTTATTTTATTTTATTTTTTTCCTGCTAAGATTTATCACCATCTGACTTGACAGGTATATCAGTCAGCTAATACTTCGTAACAAATACCCTGACACATAGTGACTTTAAAACAACAAACCTATTACCACATGACTTTGGTGGATCGGAAACCTGCCTGTGACTTAGCTGCGTAGATCCTGCAGCTCATGGCTTCTTACGAGGCTGCCATCAAAGTGTGGGCCCGGACTGTGGCTATCCCAAAAGTCAAACAGGGAAGGATCCAGTGGGAATTGGTGGGAGCCATTTCAGAAGCCACATTGCAAATTACATATTTTACATTATGTATTTGTCTATCATCTCTAACCCACTGAAGTAAAAACTCCAGAAGAGCCCGGATCTTTCTGGCTTGTTCTTCGTTGTATCCATGCTGCCTGGTGTTTGTCCAATGAAAGAATGCAGGTATTTGTTAAATGAATGAATCAATGTGGAGCCTGCTTTTGGTCCCCCAGAGAAGTCCTGCATGTGTCTTATTTCTTTTCTTTCTTCTTGTAAATGAACCTGGAGAATTTTTGAGTGTCAAAGGCTGAGAGAGTATAAAAGCTATTTAGGAGAAAATATTTATTTTAACAGTTATGTAGGCAGAATAAGGGCTTCCCAGGTGGCGCTAGTGGTAAAGAACCCACCTGCCGATGCAGGAGACATAGGAGACGTGGGTTTGATTCCTGGGTTGGGACGATCCCATGGGAACCCACTCCAGTATTCTTGCCTGGAGAATCCCATGGACAGGAGCCTGGCGGGCTACAGTCCAGAGGGTTGCAAAGAGTTGGACATGACTGAAGTGACTTAGCACGCAAAGATACCCAGGCCCTGATCTCTGGAAACTGAAGATGTTACCTCACTGGGCAAAATGGAACTTTACAGCTGTGATTAAAGTTATGGACCTTGAGTAAGGGGATTATTTTGGATTTTTCTGGATGGGTTCAAAGGGAGAGCCTTTTCTGGGTGTGGTTCCAGGGTGGGACCACGGAAATGACCCGAGGATCATCAGTTGCAGGTCTTTTGAAAGAGCCTGATATTCAGGGAAGTCTGGATAGAACCAGGAATTGTGGACCTCAGGAAAGAACATTCTATTTTTATTAATACCATCCACATGTGTTAGAGACTCAGGATCAGATCTTCATTCATGATAAAATTTTAGGGACGAGAAAGTCTTCCACTGGAACGCATGGTCTCAGGAAGTATTGACACCCTCCTTCTAGTCCAGCATAAAGAAGTCTCCACCCGTGAGAAATAAGTGCTAATGAAAGAGGAGTTGGCTGCCGTTCACTTTGTTCTTTTGCGTTTCTTTAAATAATCCATGTATTGAAGTATAACAAATATACAGGAAAAAGCACAAAGCAGGGGACTTGCACGTAGTAGAAACACTCCCGTGAGATTCATTGCTTGTTGCCCAAAGCAAGAGCTGCTTTAGTCTTGGTGCTCACTGACAGTTGCGTGGAGAGGCCACAGTTTACTCAGACTTTTCCCGTTGATGGCCATGCCGCTTGTTCTGCTTTGGGGCTGTTGTCAGTGGCGCTGCTCTGAAGTTATTGTCCGTGTCTTTTGGTGAAAGCATTTCTGTTGGGTCCACACCTGGGATGGGGGATTCCTGGGGTAAGGGCATCCTTTCCTGTTCTGCCTAGATACTGGGACTTGCTGACCTGGGGCGGCACAGGATGCGAGACATGAGTTATGCGAATCCAGGGTCAGATCCTGTCTGTATTTTTTTACTTGTGTGTTTTTGGCTGTGCTGGGTGTTCACTGCCAGCGGGCTTTTCTCTAGTTGGGGCGAGTGGGAGCTGCCCTCTAGTTGCGGTGTGTGGACTTCTCATTGCGGTGGCTTCTCTCGTTGCAGAGCACAAGCTCTAGGGCACACGAGCTTCAGCAGTTGTGGCGTGTGGGCTCAGTAGTTGTGGTTCCGGGCTCTAGAGCACAGGCTCAATAGTTGCGGCACATGGGCTGAGTTGCACTGTGGCGCGTGGGATCTTCCCGGACCAGGGATCGAACCTGCCTCTCCTGCATTGGCAGGTGGGTTCTTCATCACCGAGCCACCAGGGAAGTCCTTGTCTTTATTTAACATTCTGATATTTGCTCATGGAGGACTGCTGTGCACTCACTTTTGTGTTAATTGTTATCTTGATCTGGGGTGCTCCCCTACATTTTGCACCCAAGGTGAAGCTTTCACCCATGGCCAACTCACTTCACCCTGGTTCCGGCCCTCAGCAGATCCAAGACACCCGGTAGCTGCCTGCTGTCTGAAAGCTTGGTGTCTGGTCCCAAAAGATCCATCAGGGCTGTACCAGTTTAAACAGTGCGTGAGAAAAACCCCCGGTCCTCAAAGCTCATGCCTGGGCCCACAGGACCTCATGGCAGGGCACGTTTTATTTTGAAATACACATTTTTACTCACAAATACCTTTGCAAGGTGATTTGAAATTTGTTGGCCTGGAGGGGGCAGGAAGGACATGGACTGTTTCAAGTGAAACATTTAATTTATTAATTGGATTGGGGCGGCCAGGCTGGCTTCTCATGTCTGCGTTCTTGGTTTCTGGACTGTTAGAAAAGAGGGGTGGGGGAGGGGAGAGGGCAAGTGCTGTTTAGGAAGGTCTGTCTGGGTAGAAGGGGGTGGAGGGGCTGCACTCACAGCCAGATCAGGGCCAACGCTGCTCACTAAGACGTTCCTTTCCTCTGCTTCTTCAACACGAAGAGACTCTCCATCACCCGTTTCCTGTCTCTTTAGGCAGCTCTATCCCACGGCTTAGTGGAGCAGGTATCAGCCTGATAGGATGAGACTTTGCAGGGCTGGGTTTATTGGGTTTAGGTAAGCAAATCCTCTTAAGAAAAACTGTTCATCAGTCAGCCTAATTTACTCGTCTGGAGCAGAACGTTTTCTATTTTGTTCCGTGCCGGTGGTCCGGTGTTCTGAGCGCAGGAGCAGCGTGTGCAAATCCAGGCTCATTGGAGGCTGGGGGAGACCCGGAGCTGGAAACTGAGGGTCTAATTGAGATGGTGGTTGACTTCTCTGGGGGAAAGCAGGGCAGGGGCATGATGGCTTCAGAGATGATTGGAACCCGGAGCTGCAAAGCTCGTCCTTCTGTTCTGTACCCCTCGAAGAAGAATCTACACTAAGAATGCCATCACCCCACAGAGAAAGATTTTTGTTTGCTTGTTTCCAATCATCCAGGGGTTTCTGTCTTCACACCTGTGCTCTGGTTAATTTCACGAGGCAGCTGCTTCAGTTGGTCAGCTCCCAGCCGTCTGCTCCCTCCCCGCCATCTGTGATACTGGTGGTGCCGGGTCTGGTCCTCGCGGTTGCTTGAAACGGTCAGCACCCCAGAGTGCACAGTCAGCTCCGTGTCGCATCAAGCTGGTGGGCTCCCACATAGTCCCGACTTAAGTCTAGCCACTTGCCCTCCCATCTCACCTCCGCTTTCCATTCTTGTCTTGAATTCTGACTGTGTGTGACATGTTCCCGTTTGTAGACTCATCATTTTCTTTTTTTCTGATTCTTAATGTGATTTCTCTAGCTCACACAGTGGTTCCCCTTGTTATTACAGTTGGGACACTTCATCTACAAGAATGCAATCAGACATCCTTGATAAGCTGCAGGACATGGTTCCTCTTCCTCATTCCCCTGCTCAGAGAGCCCTGAGCCCCGCGTGCGGCTGGACGATGGGACAGCCCAAGAATGGGATCTGCACAGTTAGAAATAGCAGATCATGTCATCTTCATGCCTTAATAGTCATCATTGTGTTCTCATTAGGAAACAGGTATCTGTATATCTTAATGTACGTAACTTAGACAGTGAAACAGCTTGCAGTCTTTCCCAGCCTCTCCAGCAGTTTGGTAAATGTTCACCCAAATCTTTATATAAATATAATTTTTATTATTTATTTTTGGCTGTGCTGAGTCTTTTTGCTGCTCTGGCTTTTCTCCAGTTGTGGAGAATGGGGAGTAGTGGCTCTCTAGTTGCAATGCGAGGGCTTCTCATTGTGGTGGTCTCTCTTATTGCAGAGCAGGGACTCTAGGGCACTCCCGGGCTCCAGCAGTTGCAGCACGTGGACTCAGTCATCGCCGATCCCAGACTCTAGAGCCCAGGCTCAATAGTTGTGGCGCACGGGCTCAGTTGCTCCGTGACATGTGAGATCTTCCTGGATCAGGAATCAAACCCAAGTCTCCTGCTTGGCAGGCAGAGTTTTTACCCCTGGGCCACCAGGGAAGCCCCACCCAAATCGTGTATTTATGTATGTGTGTGTGTGTGTGCACACATGCTTCACTTAACCATACATCTGAGATACCCTTGCATGTCAGTACATAGAGATTTGTCTCATTCTTTTTAATGGCTGTGGTCAGTTGTACTGTATAAGTGAATCATAGTTTATTTATCCAGTTGTACCCAGAGAATCTTACAACACAGCAAGTGCTTTCAGGCAGAGGAATTCCCTCTCCAGCTTCTCTGCAGGAGGCTAGCCCCAGCCCACACAGGGCTTGGGTTTCCTCGGGTCCAGACAATTTTGATCAATCTAAGTCTCTGGGGTGGTGTCTTCATTTCTGCCTCATTTCCATGACTGGCTGTTCAGTCAAGGCCAAGAAAGACTTCCAGTTGTGCCCATGTCCAGGATATTTTAAAGACGTGAAGGAGTTCAGGTAGATAGCCTGCAGAATCAGGGCCACGTAGACATTAGAGTCCTCCAGTGGTTCATCCTTGGCCCCTTTATCTTTCCACTCTGTACAATCTCATCCACTTCCTCAACTCTTGGATCATCTTGCTTAGTTTGAAGTGTAACTGCCTCCTGGGCCTCTCTACCTTCAGGTGTAAGACATCTTGACCATGGATGCAGGTGACCCATCCTTCCTTCAAGGTCACCCTTCTCCTCCAGAATCCCACTCCCTAGACCCTCATAAGACACTGGCTTTCATCCTTGGTGACTTTCTCCATCCACCGCATGCCCTGCCTCCAGCACATTTCCAGGATGCCTGCCCCGCAGTTCAGGCCTGTCGTCACTTCTCTGATGGTGGCCACTGATCACGCTTGTCTTTCTCCAGCCCACGCAGAGTTACTGTCAGGAGCAGCTTGTCTAACCGAATCTCATAGAGACCCCTTCCCCCTGGCTTGCCACTGCCTGCAGAGCAGAGCCCAAGAACAAGACGCCTTCCCTACTCGGACGCTCTGCCTTCCGTTTGACCCTCACCCCCTCTCTGCATCGGTATTAGATACTCAGTTTCTCACGCTGATGTTTGTCTTTGGATCATCCTTACCACCTCTTTCTTTAAGTCTGAGAAGCTACTTCTTTCTGTAAGAAGGCTCCCCTGATCACCTGGACTAGACTAGATACTTCTGTTTTCCAATGAGACAGCCACCTTCTCTCTACCACTGACCTTACCTCATGCAGTGAAGCCATCCATGTGCACTCTCTGTGTGAATTCTCCAAGGGGAAGACCCTGCCTTACTCAGCTTTATATCCTCAGCTCCTGTCACAGGAACCGATGCGTAAGGCATATTTGGGGTACACGGGATGAACAGATGGCTGGATGGATGATGGGTGGATGGATAGATAAGATGGAAGGAAGGATGGGAGAGTCTGAATCCCTGCCTGTGCCACTCTGTTTCAGGCATCAGTGGAATGGAGCTGGGTAATTTGAAGCAGCTCCAATCCTCCCCTTTGCTTCATGGCACAATGTCCTCTGCCCTGGAAGATCAGCAGAGGGGTGGCAGAGTCTGGAAAGAGAAATGATTCTGTCTTCCCCTCGTCTAGGGCACCACGCCGGGAGCCTCTCCCTCAGTGTCTGTGGGAGGACTGGTTTTCTCAATGCGCTGTGGGAAGCTCATGAATAGAAGGTGGAGGTGGGTGCCCCTGGTTGCCGTGCAAGCTGTCACGGCTCCCGGGCCAGAAATAAAAGGTACAGGTGAACTAACCAGTGGCCAAGGCGGCTTTTCCCTTGCAGGCGGGCCCCTTTGGTCTCTCTAATCATGGTGATAAGATGAGCCATCAAGTAATAACAGGCACCTCCTCTGTACCACGCATGATGTGTGTTCCACACCGCGTTCTGCCTGCTCCCATCACTGTCCCTGTCATCCTTGGGGTGACCCCAGCAGTGGGTACCACGTAGGATACAGCCTTCTGTTTACAGCGAGGGTTCTGGGGGCTGTGGAACTTGCCCAGGATCACCCCGGTATTAAGCAGCAGGACGGGGCTCCAGTCCTAAGCAGTGCAACCCCTGAACTTGCCCTCCAGCTGCTCCCAAAGGAAGGAGGACCGAATCCTTCTGGGCCGAAAGTTTCGTTTTCTCCACTAAGTGGGAAAGAAGCTGGATCAAAAAGGATTCTGGCTGGCTGGGGAGTGTTCCCCAGCTGCCTCCTCTGCCTGCTCTTCCTGGAGGGCAGAGGTGAGGGATGAGTGGGCTGAGGGATCCGCGTGGCAGTGCCGGGCGCCCCAGTGCGCCACTCGGGGTCTCCAGGGACCGACTTTTTAAGTCCCGAGCCGTCTACTTTTCCATTCTTGATGCAAATACTCTCTCCCTGATTTGTAACCGCATCCCTCTCGCATAAATGGATTGACAGGCTGTCTAATTTCCCCGTGTCTTTTCGACTCGAGCGCTGTGAGTGCGGGCCCGATCCTCTGCGTTGGAAGGCTCTCATTTCCGATGGAGATGCGGGCTGGAGAGGCTTATCCATACGCGGAGAGAAGAGCCATCATCAGGAACAAGGGAGTGGCCACAGAGACTCCTAGTGACCTAGCTGTGCATGGAGCCTCCCAGAGTTCTCTCCATGGGTCACATCTTCTGAATCTAAGAGGCATTAGGTCAGTGTAGACACTGAGCATTTTGAGGTTTTTGTTTTGTTTTTTTTCACCTTCACATTAACCTTTTATATCTTAGATAATAAAATAAAGATTTCTCCCAAAAGATACATTGAGAATTATCATATCTCTTGAGGAGATTCAAATAGATAAGGGACTTCTTCTTTTTCTTCATTTTAAAATAACTTCACAGAGTTGCCCCAAACAGGGACAGTCATCCTAGTTCTTTTACATTTTTTTTAATAAGCTGTACAGTGCAGTAAAGTGTACAATTCTTAAGTGCATAACAGCTTGATGAATTTTTACCATACACTGTCCAGATCAAAATGTAGACTGTTCCCAGAAGCAAAAGGGGACACCCCCATGTCCCTTTCTCAAGTAAGCACGGTTCTGACTGCCATCATCATGGATTAGTCTTGTCTGGTTCCAGCTTCAGGAAAGCAGAGCACACAGGATGTGCTTCTTTGTGCTGCATCATCGTTGGACACATACTTAGCACTGAAAGCCGGGTGCTCTCTAACCAAATACATAACCATATATAACCAATGGTCTCTGGTTAAAAGGTCTTAATGAAAGTATGTGAAACAACTGATTTTCTTTGCAAAAAGGGGAGGAACTCTAAGGCTTTTTATCTCCCCCTACCCCCACCCCTGTAAATGAAAACTACAGGATTAACCTGCACCAAATCTGGGCAGCCTATTTAGGATGGATTGTTTAAAATATATGAACTGATCTACTCAAAATCCACTTTGGAAGAGCTGCACGGGCCCCTCAAAAACTTAGCCAAATGACCCAAGAGAAACTGCGAGCCCTCATTGGTGATAAAGTTTGTCTCTCCCTCAGGCAGCTCTGGCCCACCCAGGGTGAGTAACAATACGGATTTATTTATTGAAGGAGGGTTAACGATTCTTCTGAATGATGTTGTAGAGGAAAAGTTAGTGGTCCAGTGAATCTGAGAAGCATTCCATGTTCTATCTCTGTTTTGGAGATTTATAATGCTCATCGTCAATTAGCATATTAAAGGTGCTGCTAAGTCCTGCTGCAAAGATAGTGATGTGGTTGCATCAGCATCAACTAAACATCTTTACCACAGAACTCTCTAATAATGGAGATTCTTTCTGTCTCAGAGAACTCATTTTCCTGTAACTTAGGTACTAAAAGCCAGCAGTCAGTAAGTCAATCTTTGGGTAGAAGAATTTTACATTTACATTTTACTTCTGATAAACATGGGCTTTCCTGATAGCTCAGTAGGTAAAGAATCCACCTGCAATGCAGGAGATCCTGGTTTGATTCCTGGGTTGGGAAGATCCACTGGAGAAGGCTACCCACTCCAGTATTCTGGCCTGGAGAATTCTATGGACTGTATAGTCCATGGGGTCACAAAGAGTCAGACATGACTGAGCGACTTTCACTTTATGATAAACATAAGGCCTCCATCTGTTATTTTCTCAGGTTATCCTGAGATTTAAAACATCTTTAAATTATCAAAGTGAAGGTAATATCACTTTCAAAACTTTTTCAGAATATGAATGGAAATACCTATTGGGGGGAAATTTATTTTATTGGTTTTATGTAAACTTCAGTTTACTTTATTCTGAAGCTAATTATTTTGCATCACAGAAGCACCAGAAAGGCTTCTCTTTCCCATATAACTACACTGCTGCCTCTAAAAATCAAGAGAAATGAGCCCAAAATGGAACTCAACGCCCCTGAGCTGGCAAGAGAAGGTCACGGGTGAGTGGGGAAGTGATAGTTATCAGCGAGTCATGTGAGACAGTCTGTAATCAGGGTTTATCATCTCTTTTAACCTTTTCTTTTCTCTGAGATGTGTTTTGGAGCAATCAATAATTGCTTCCAAAATTCCTCCTGTACTCCACAGAGGCCCAGATTTCCTGTCTGCAGGAATCCCACAGTTTCATCCGTTACAAATCTGTCCCGTTATCAGAGGAACATCTTAGTCGTTTTTCAGCAGAAGTTGTTTCTGCTAATTTGCTAATTCATTCCTATGCTGTCTGCCAGCCTCTGGGCGTACATGGACCATTTTCAGCTTGCTTTTGTTTGGCCAGACAGGAAGTCTGCTTGCTGCTTTTAATTGTATTAAGTCCTTCAGAGAGAGGGAAAGTTCTGGGGGGACCAAACAGATTTTATTGCTCAAAGAAGACACGTTGCAAGTTTCATGATGCTTTTGTATTACCTGATCTAAACATTTGCAAGAGATTGAGAAAAGAAGGCCTTCATATACTGTTTTATTATCTCAGATTGTGAATCTGTGCTCATGGGCTAAATTCAATATATAATCAGCACACATTTTTAGTCCTTTTATCCTGTGCTGGATTTGAAGAGGGATTCTCAGAAGAGAAACCTTAGCACTGGTTGTCAAGGAGGACACACTTGTTTGGAGATTCAGGCCATACAGTTTAAAAAAATAAAAATAAAAACTACTCACAAAATAATCAGACGTGTGGTGTTGATGGAAAAGACAGTGTTTAATGCGACCTGTTGCTGTGCTTAGCACTTAAATGTACTGACTCTTACTCCTCAGCCCTCCGTGAGGTATGTAATATTATTATTTCTGTTTAAATGTGAGGACACTGAGGCACAGAGAGGTCAAGACATCTGCCCAGGGTCACACAGCTAGTCAGTGGCAGAGGTGGGGCCATTAGCAGCTTTCAAGAGGAAACTGGCTTTTATCGAGTGTATTCTGTATACCAGGTCTCAGGATAAATTATTTCACACACTATTTGGTTTAATTTTCAAAAAAGCTTTTAAGACAAGTATTATAGCCACTTTTATAGGTAATGAATTGAGACTCAGGGATGCTAAGTAGCTTGCCCAGAGTCGTGGAGCATCTAAGTGGCAGATCCAAGGTTCAAATCTGGCTCTGCTTGATTCCAAATTCTATTCAGCTGCACTGTGCACATTAAGCCAAGTCTATAGCTTCTTTCTCTAGCTAACTAGCATTTTGTAAAACTACATTCACACACACACACGCACATCTCTTTCCTAGCTGCTTGTGGCTCAATTCATTCCAAATATGGAGGCTTGTCACAAAGGGGCCCATGGGAGGGGCCTCACCTGACCCTCTATCAGAACTTGGCCCAGAGCTCGAGTGACCAGGGTATGGGTATCTCCACCTTCATGGCAACACCTGGCCAGGGCTGTCCCTGGGAACATCCCTGAAAAACTGTCCAAGGGAACCTGTCTCCTGCATCCCTTTCTGAAGGTAAGGGCCAGCCCCTCCACTTCCCATCAGAGCAGGGACCCTGAGCTGCAGAAGGGAGCCTGGCTGACCTTGGATGAGGACTCGGCCCAGAGAATGCCCAGTAGCTGCCCAGTGGAAGGGCTGAGTCACCCCTGAGGTCATCTACAGATAGCCTGCCCTGCTCCCTTCTCAGCCACCATGGAGCTTGGCCACCTGAGCACTCTGGCTCCAGCGTATGGGGAAGTAAGGGCTGATCTGGCCAAGAAAGTTGGTAACCTGGAGAAGCCATGAGCATCTCCCCAACCCCAGCCCCAATGCCAGTTGCTGAGTGAGGAGGGAATTTGCTTGGCTCTCAGGGGACCTGGAGTCCTGCCTTGGTTCTCTGATTGCTTGTCATATGGCTGTGGGCAGGGCCCCCTCCCTCTCCTGGCCTCCTTGTCCCTTGGGTGGGGCCATGGGGTTTAATAACAGACCCCGTCAAAGGATGCTGGTAATGACATGAGATTGTAAATGGAAACTGCCCAGGAGCATGCTGGAGCCTGTGGGGTGTCGTTTCTTCCCTAAGCCTTCTTATCACAGTCTCCACCCCAGCTCCCCCCAACTTCTTCTACCCTTTGGGCAGCTGGCACTTGTCAAGAAGGCCACTGCTCTATGAGGGCCAGCTCACATTCTTGCCCTGCCACCTGGGGACGGGTCAAGAGAGGGCACGAGGGGCCAGGACGATCGTCACCTGGGATGGAGACCAGAGCATTCCTCAGGGACCCTGGGGACCTTGGTGCCCGTTTGCTCCAAATCACGGCCACCTTTGCCCCTCTCTCGACCCAGCCGCAGTAACCTTTGAATGAAGTGAATGCATAACCTCCCTCTTCCAACAGGGTCTTTAATCTGCAGTCACCTCTTCTAGAACAGAGCAAACGCTTATTTTCATTCTCAGTGGTTGCTTCCTCAGAGAAGCCTCCTAACCTGGTCTCTCCTGTCCGTTATATGCTCTCGTGATACCGCGTGCCTCTTCCCAGCAATAATCAAACCCCTCCTTTTCCTTCTGCCCCGTCCGGTTCCCATCGCCTCCCGCAGTGTCTGTACATGGCGGCCCTGATGCTACATTTATGGAAGGAAGAGGAGTGATGCGTTCCCTCTGGGGGCCTGGCATGCGCTGTGAGAAGTCGACAGCCTGTCCCCTGCCCCCCTCCTCGGCGCACGGTGACAGCATCTTCGCCCGCTGTGGTTCTGGCCCTTGGTGATAGCCTTCCGCCTCCGCCACCCCGCTGCTTCCCTGTGCGCATGCTCCGTGCTTCACTCCTCTCGGACCTGTGCGCAGAGCTTGTCCGGTGACGCGTGGGGAGGAGCTGGCGGCGACCTCAGGGATGCGCTGGAGACCTCCCGTCCAGCTATGCTCCCCTGTATCAAGCCGGAGGAGCTGGCAGGCTGTGTTTTAATCAATTGATAGCATCGTTTGGCACCCAGCATGCAGCTCAGGTTTTGTAAAAGACCAGGTGGCTGGTGTTCCATCTCTTCATTCTCACAGAAATTTCAGGTTGGAGGCAGCAAGCGGCTGCCAGGCTTCTCCTGGAACATTGGAGAGGGGCCAGGGCTCTGCATGGCGCACTTCCCCCGCAGAAGGAAATGAACCCCAGAGAGAGGGGAGAAAAGAGAAGAAGGAAAGTGCCAGGAACGTTCCTGGGGGAAATGAAACTGTCATCTGACTGCGGTCTCTCCTTTTTTGAGAGGAGGGGCTGTGAGCAGCCAGGATGAGTTCAGCTCAAAAGTCAAGTCAGAAAAAAAAAAAAAAAAGTCAAGTCAGTCCAGTCGGTTTAAGATTCGTCCACCTGCCCGGCCCTCTGCAGGGGACACGCTTCATGTGTCCTCTCTTCTCGTGGGCCTCTAAACCTGCTTCCGTGACCCCAGTCCTTCCTGCTTTCATCGTCCATTCTCCGTCTTCAGACTCTTCCCAGGTCCAGGCTGATCTCCAGCTTGGGGTCAGAATAGTTTTCCCAACGTCTGAGCCGGTCACAGCCTGTCCCATGGGTGCCACCTTCCTGTGACTGTCCTTCCTGCGCAGATGCCTGCTTCACAAGGCACATGCCTTCTGGTCTTCACTATTGTAGTTCCAGGGCCGGAACTGGGTCTGGAATGTGGGAGGAACTCAGAACATGTTTATAATAAATGGACGGATGGGTGGATAGGTGAATGGATGGATGGATAGATGGATGGATGAATGCATGGATGGATGAATGGATATATGGATGATTGGATAGACTGACAGGTGAATGAATGAATGAGATTGTTAGGGGCTGGGAGAGGTAAACAGGCCCAGGGCATGTGCTGAGACAGGCCAGCAGTATTAACAGTGGATACCCTGGGATGGTACACAGTAGTCAAGACCAGACTCTAGAATCAGACCAGCAGGGTTTGTGTCCTGATGACTTTGGGCAAATTGTTTTGAGTGATCTAAGGCCAGCCTTTCTCATCTGCAAAATGGCATTGGAAGCAGTGCTTCCTTCAGAGGGCAGTTGTGAGGAGTGGATAAGTCATGGTATGTGCCTGGTACCAGACCTGGCAAGTAGGAAGTGCTCAGAACCTGGGCATGGTGTTTAGAATGATGATGAAGCGGGGTACGAGGAGGAGAAGGGGAAGGTGGAATGGGGAATCACAGAGAGGAGGCATGTGTGCGGGGTCTACACTGCCTTAGTGTCCTTACAGATCCTCCGAGCCTCCATAGCTGTGCCCAGGCTCCCCAAAGTGCTCCTTCTGTGCTTGCCTTTGGCACTTTCTATAGGTTGTCCCCACAACCTCACCACTTCCTGTTGCCTTACCTTGTTAAAGACCCTAGATCTCCCCAGTTTAGTTATTGCATTTGACATTAGTCATCCCGTTTATTGCTCAGTATAACTTAACTTTTTTTCTAAAGCAATAAACATACAATTTTTATGCAGACACCACTTTACAAGACAAATCCAATGAGGGTATTCCTGGTTAGGTGAATCTCCTCCAAGAGGTGGTTCAGGGACCCCAGCGTGTGACTGTCATTTCCTAGATCGCTCTTCTCTGTATTTATCTGGCAAATGGAGAAAGAAACGGTAAAGGATCAAGGGGGAAACATTTATGGACCAGGCTGGGAATGGCATCATTTATGTCACCCACCTTCTATTGGCCAGGACCAAGTCACATGACTATCTTACCTGCAAGGGATACTGGGAAATGTAGTCTAGCCATCTTCCCAGAAAGAAAGGAAAATGGCAACAGCCCAGTGGCTTCTGCTAAACCCATCTTCCATGTTCACTGTTGGCTGAAGCCTGCGGTTCTTGGTACACTGACCACTCACCTCCAAGCCAGCTCTGTCCAGTTGCAGCCCTAGCCCCTCCAGTTCCATCCTGGGTAGAACCACTACCTTCCTTGCCCAGTTCCCACAGTGAAATCTGACGATGTCCGGATGCCAGATCCAAGACAGAGCACCTCACCTGGCCTTGAACACTATAATGGGGTCCACATCTTGACCCGTGTCCTGGAGGAGGACCCTTGTCCCCTTTCTTTCTCCTTTCTCCTCTGCTTATCCCAATCTGGGTCATACTCGTTTGTGCTTGGAGTTTTTTTTTTTTTTTAATCCAAACCAATTAAAAATGTACTTTGTTAAAGAGTGGGAAAAAATGCCTTTCACCTCAGCTGAGAATTCTGCCTGCCCAGTTTCACCTGGAAAAGAATTAGAAGCGACAGCATGTTACTAATTGGGGAGTTTGAGCAGTCCCTTCTGTGTGGTGTGGGTTTCAACATACTTGCTCCAGCGCATGGACATTCACAACTTCGCCGTATCAGAAACTGAGGTTCTGAGAGGTGGTGTCTCAGACAGACCAAGGTGTATGTGGGGACAGGCCGAGGTGTCCATTCATCTTACGCCCTGGAGCTTGACCCAGGCGAGGGAGAGAGTCTGGGTTTCCATGACATCCTCCAGTGGTTGGGATGTCAGCATCCTTTCTCACCAGCAGCCGCTCTCCTCATCACTTTGCTCATGGAAGACGTGCAGGAAGTGGTGTGGGACTGTGGGCATTTGAGCCATAAAGCTCAGGTTCAAAGCCCAGCCTCATCACCAGCTAGCCCTGTGATTTGAGCCAAGTGACAATTTCTCTGACCAATTTTCTCATCTCTAAAATTGGGTCAACCAGTGCCAGCAGACCACAGAATCTAACCATGGGTATGGACCTTAGCATGGAGCAGTCTCTCTGCTTCTTCCCTTTCCTGTGAAGGAAATAGCAAATCCTGCCGAGGGCGTGGGGTAGAGTGAGGTTGCAAACACTCTGGACTGTGGTCTGCACAACGGGCCTGCTGCCCTCTGGGAGGCAAGTGAGCTGGCTCTGCTCTTGGAAAGAGGTGGAAGATTCCCTCTGTCAGCAGGGAGTTGATCCCTTACAAGTACAGCTATTGAAGCCTGTGGTGACAGCCCCTCCCTGGCAGATTCCATGAAAGCACGGAACCACAGACAGGAGCTGGAGTGCCAGGGCAGGTCTTCAAACCGATGCTTATTCAGATGTTGGAAGTAAACCACTCTCTGCAACACATATCCAGTGAAAACAGCTATGGCTCTTGATTTTTCTGGAGCCCTCATAAGGATGGTAGACTGGTATGTTGGTCTAGAACATGGGTATGCTGTGACGGATGGTACCTGGGTACTCTAGGTATCCTGGGATGGAATGTAGCTACACTGGGATTGTGCAGCCAGATGGTACATTGAGATGGACATTGGTCCATGGGGATGGGACATAGGTGTGCTGGGATGGTACACAGAGGTGGTACACAGGTATGCTAGGATCGTATGGAAAAATGGTTCACAGCTGTGCTGGGATGTTTTTATACTGGGATGTTACCCAGGTATGCAGACAAGCTTGGAGGTGGACAGAGATGGGACAGGGAGATGGTACACAGGGATGGTCCACATACTGGATGGAACATGAGATGGGATGCTGGTACACCGGCCGCTACCCATGTACACAGGGATGGTAAACGGGTATGCTGGATGGACCGCTAGGACGGTATGGGGGTGGTACACAGGTGTGTTGAGACTGTCCCCTGGGATGTTACACAGGCGTATTGAGAAGTATACATGGGTGGTACACAGAGATGGCCCGTGGGGACCCCAGGCCAGTTCACAAGGACGGTACACTGTTAGGTGGGATGGTGCACCCCAAGATTCTATAAATAGGCTAAATGGACTCTGGAAAGGTCCCCACTGTTGCCACATCTGAGACTCACCACACTGCTTTTGTGTGGCTGATAATCTTTTCTGATGGAACCTGTAGCCGTGTACTGGACAGGCTTTGGAAATAAGCAGCTTGGCCTCAGATTCCTGCTCCTCCATTCTTGTGACCTGGGGCAGGTTCCGAAGCTTCCTAGGCTTTGGCTCATTATATAAAACAGAGAAGGAAAAAGCCCTTCATGGGCGTGTTGCCAAGTGCAGACCCGCAGTGGGTCCCGCCTCCATGTTAGCTCTGTCCTCATCAGTTATTATAACCGGTCATGCTGGAGAGGCCACGGAGGGCTCGGGAGCCTTAAAGGACCAACTTAGAAGTTGGAGCCTCACCACTCAGTAACTCTGAGGCCTTGGGCGAGTTACTCTCTCAGCTGTAGTCTTCTTATCTCTAGAATAGGGTTAACAGTGCTTAACCCTGAGCATTTGCTTTTTTTTTTTTCCATCCGTAGCTATATTCCACAATGAATTTCAGGCAGATTGCAAAAACACAACAAGTGAAATGCAAATAGAGTTCTAGGTGAAGGGAAAATCAAGGTAGAATGAGAAAATTCATGGGATATTTATGTAGGAATGTTCAATCATCAGAATATAAAGGAGCCATGTGCGCGTAAGGCGACTGACCCTGCTTGGTTCATGGCAGGAGCTCAATACATGTTTGGCTCTTCTCCATATATGAACACAAAGTTTTGGGGGGTAGTTTTCTCAGGCTCAAAGAAATAGGCAGATGCCTATTTTTTTTCTGCCAGGAGAGCCAGGCTCACAGGCTTCCAGGCTGTGCAGACCTGATCAGGCCGGTCCCGACCTACTCGGTGACAGAAGAAGCACTTGGACACCCATGTCCAGCAAATCTCGTCCGCAGCGAGCGAGCTGGGCTTTCACCCGTGTCCACACAGAGCCCACACTCCCAGGTCCTGCGGCTCTTGAAGGGGCATCTTTCAGCTTCGAGGCACAACAGAGGCCCTGATAGTCATTAAAATGATCCAGTGGCACCTTTTTCTCCAAGAACAGGAGTGTCGCTGACAGCTCCGGCCAGCGCCAAGTTCAAATTAAAGTAATTACAGCGGTTCCATCTCTGGATCCTTTCAACCGTTGTTCGTGTCCTTGTTCCCGTATGCCCTGCAGTGCTCCGGGGACTTCTGTTGGCCTTGTCAGACATGCCTGATGTCCTTGCAATGGGAATCGTCACCTGTGACAGGTGTGGGTTACACTTGACCTTTTGGAGCAAGGAGCCTAGAGAAGACCTTCCAGATGGCCGTGGACAGTAACACGGATTCCTGTGGCACCTCTCCTCAGGCCTGCACACAAGAGCACTTATAGGAAATCACATTAAAAAAAAAAAAAATTTCCACCACGATGGAGACACCAAGGCATAGAGATGACAGGCTTCATTGCCTAAGGTGAGACAGGAAGCCGGTGACAGGAGCCCTGTGCCACGTGACGGCAGAGTTGCTCACTCACTGTCATCTTGTCATCCTGCTCCCCAGAGCAGCATGCAACTTCTCACCTAACTCTGTCGCGCACTGTGAATACCCAGACCCTCCTCCTTTACCCTCACAACTTCCTTGGAGAGGATCCCCCTGCCCTTCACCTTTTGAAGATCAAGACACCAAGGATCAGAGAGGACCTGTGAATCTGCCAAGACCACAAGTCAAGAAAGGAGTACGGTTGAGATGTGAACCTTTGTCCGTGCTCATAAACCCTGCTGTTTACCATCTCCAGTGGCCATGCACACTTGACTGTTCTTGCATTTTATTATGGAAAATTCCAAACATAGGCAAAGTACACAGAAGAGTGTTGAATTAGTTTTCTATCACTGTGTAACAAGTTTCCACAGATTTAGCAGCTTAGACCAACTCCCGTTTATTGTGTCACAGCTTCTGTGGGTCAGGAATCTGGGCGTGGCTTTCCTGGGTCCCCTACTCAGGGTCTTGCAAGGCTATAGTCTAGGGGACCTCATTAGCCATTGTAAGTTTTTTTTCCAAGCTCATGTGCGGTTGGTAGAATTCCTTCCAGTTGTAGGATTTGTTTCTTCAAGGCCAGCAAGAAGGAATCTCTGCTGGTTCTTTTGAGTCTCTGAGCTCAGGAAAGCCCTAAATCCTCGTCCAAGGGCTCACCTGATTATGTCTGGCCCACCTAGGATAATCTCCCTCAAAGTCAAACTGATTAGAGACCTTAATTACATCTGCAAAATACACTCCTCTTTGCCACATAATCTAACATAATCGCAGGATGACAGTCCATCATGTTCACAGGTCTCTCCCCCACTCCAGGGAGGGGATTACACAGAGGGGAGGGTCACTGGGGTCCGCTTAGAATTCCGCTCACAAGTGTAACCCGTGGGGCCTCATCACGTAGCTTTGCTAAGGATTAACATCCTCCATTTCCTGGTTTGTTTCCCACCCCTGCTTCATCGTCATTCATTTTTGCCTTTTTTTTTTTTTTTTAAGGTAAAACTCATGTACATTGAAATGCATAAATCTCAGCTGGACAGTTTTGACAAATGGATGCACCTACATAACCCACATCTTGATGGCAACTTAGAATATTTCCATCTCCCAAGAAAATTCTTCCCTGTTTAGGCTCACTTACGGATATCATTTCATTTTCGACATGCTACTACGTATAAGAAATAGCTAACGTCATATCCAACAGAATGTAGCAATCAATAAATGTTAGCTTCCTCTCAGTTCCTCTAACTTTGCATCCAGGTTCTTTATGAGACGCCAGGAAGGCCAGGAGGAGGCATGCCGCTGAGCTGCTCATGGCTGTAGAGAAAGCTTCTGGAAGGGCTTCGGGCAGGATGCCTGGGGAAGCGTGCAGTGCTTTATCTGGGGGCTGGAGGCTTGACCATCGTCAGCTCTGCCCCCAGCATGGAGTCTGGGAAGCGTGCCGATGCTTTGATGCCCAGAGGATGCGTCCACACATTCCTGATTTCAAGGGCTGACCATACCCTTTGGCTTTCCAGTCTCTCTCAATAGAGCTACGTGCTCTGAACACGCCTCAGGCTGGGGGTGGGGACGAATCTCGCCCTTAATTTCCTGATATCAGGTGGGCCCTTCTGGCCTCCCAAAAGCAGGCCTGGGTCAAGGCTGTGCTCAGGGCCTTCTTCCCTCAGCAGCAAAACAACAAAACAAACAAAAGTAAAAAGAACATGGCATCTGGAGAAAGAAGAGGGAATGTGGAATCAGACACATGCTCTGTGATTTGGGCCAAGTCACTGTAACATCGGCGCCTCTGTCTCCGTGTCTCCCATCAGGTCTCTGTGGATCAAACGCACACACAGTGGTTCCGGGCAGAAAGCTCCTGAATTCAGCACTCCCTTTCCTTCTTTTGTCTGTCTGTCTAGCCGGCCACCCTCTGAATCAGCTCTCACACCTGATATATATGAGGGATGGATGCATATGGATTCTTCAGACTTATTTTGTGTCCTTAGCTGGGGAGATGGGTATTTTCGTAGATACCAGTATTATGAACCAGGGGTAGTTTCCCCCACAGAAGCAAGTAACAAAATGCATTAAGGTTTCCTGGTGGGACCAATTTTTTTTTTTTTTTCCCTGCACCATCTGGAAAGATTGGGATGAGGAGAACCTCTGATCTCTAATTTAGAGACTGTGAGGAATTCTAGACCTTGCTCCCCCCACCTCATGCCTTCTCCTGCTTCCTCCTCATCCGCCCTCTCTCCTGCCCTCCCCTGCAGGGAGACGCTCTTCCCACCTCCTGCCTCCTGTTCCCTTCCTCTGCTTTCTCCACCCCCCACTCCTTAGACACATGGGGACCCTCCTGTCTACTGAACACACTCCCCACCGTGACTTCTCCCTGCCCAACGCTCATAAACTACAACCCCCAGCACCCTGGGTCTGCAGATATTACAAGCACAACCTCATGTGGGCTACATTGGCGATTTCTCATTTAATTTTTTCGAAGATTTGATTTTTTTTTTAATTTAAAACTCAAAAATGCCATTAAAACCCTCACCCAGATCAGCTGTATCTTTAAGTGTAAAATCCATTTCAGTCGGCGGAGCCCTTGCTATGGTTAAGTACTTATTTTTATTGTCTGTCTGGGCATGGTTTTTAACTGCAGGTGGAGGAGTGATCAATAATGTCATAAAGACACACTCACCCCATGCCCTCCCCCCAAGCCCGGGCCCAGGGGAGGGGCTGAGGTCTGTGCGTCTGGAACGGTCCCGGGTGTTCCAGGCCCCTGCAGGGGCTCTCTCCTCATTATTTTGTCCAAGGCTCTTTGGCTTAAGCAGTGTGTTCTTTTCACAGTTTCCCCAACTATTTGCAAAGGAAATCATCTGCTGGACATTTGCACCTGGGCAAGGGTGCCCTTGGAAGGATGTGAGGGTGTCCTTCCTTTTGTGAGGGGCCTGGGGTGCCTCCATCTCTCCTGCGCTCACCCTGACTGGTGGCAAGTTCAGGGAATGAGAACGGTCACATTGATTCCTGGTGGCCCCTCTTGGGTGGCGGTGTCCTGGGTCTGCTCCTGCATTCATTTATCTTGTCTGCGTGTAGACCCAGGGCTTATAAGAGGAAGGAGGACTCCTTCCCCCTCCTCCTGGACAGGGAAGCTCCAGAGAGGAAGCGATGGGCTCCTACACGTGGGCAGTTGGGTGCAGGCTCTGAGCTAGGGCTGTGGGGATGAGATGGGAGTGCAGGTGTGCGTAAGCTTCCTTGGTCAGTGGGCGCGAGCCTCCAGTTCTCATCTGAGTTCAGAGAAAGGAAAAGGAGCAAAAAGGGCCCAGTTGCAGTCCATGGGAGAATGGGTTTGAATCGCTGTTTTCCACTGATCTAGGCTTAGCAGCACTCTGAACCCTGAGCATGTCCGGAAGTCAGTGGTGGAGCCCTGTGGAGGCCTGGGGGCTGGGGGTGGAGGTCAGGTGGGGAGGACACTGGAGCTGTGTCCCAGGGAAGCAGCCTGCAGGTTTGGTGTGGAAAGCAGCAGGACCTCCTTGTTACTCCCCCAGCCCTGAGACAACATGGGCTCTCATTCACACATTTGTTCACTCTTCCTGTGTTTAGTGAGAACCTGCTGTTTACTCATGCTACGTGAGCCGTATGAGCTGCTGGGCACTGTGCTCACAGCCACTGCGATAGACATCCGTTGGGATCAGCCCGGGGAGGCTGGCTTCCTCCCCGTCTTTCAGCTAGGGGAGCTCCTATTCACCCTTCAAAACCCAGCTCTGCTGTCACCCCTTGTATGAAATACAGCTGTTTCTCAGCAAGCATGCATCAGCCGCAGGGCCTCTGCGCTGTCTGTTCCCTGCCTGGAAGGCGTTGCCCCTGGGTATCCCCATGGCTCACTCCATGGCTCCGTCCAGGTTACTGCTCAAAAGTCAACTTCATGGGAAAAGTTTTCCTCTTTTGACACTGTATAAAATAGCTTGCCCAGCTCTTACCTTAGTTTTCCTCACACCCCCCAGTCATGAGCTGTGGTGTGTGTGGTTCCTTTTCTCTCCGTCTGTCCTTCCCCCCAGAGTGTGAGGACAGGGCTTCCGTTTTGTTCATGCTGGCCCTTGGTACGCGCCTGCTCGTCGCTAACGGGCTGAGTCTCTCCAGGACTGGAATGTCGTGACTTAACCACCTGTTCCCTCTCCAGGACATTTCTTGAACAGTTTTGTTGAGATGTAATTTACATACAGACCGTAACAGTTGCCCGTTTAAAGAGTAAAATGTAGTGGGCTTTAGTATATTTATAAAGCTCTGTGACTACCACTGCATTCCAATTTTAGAACCTTTTCATCAGTCCCCGGCAGCCGCTCACCAACTTTTTGTCCCTGTAGAGTTGCCTTTTCTGGGCATTTCAAGTAAGTGGGCTCATACAGGATGCACGTTTGGTGACTTGCTTCTTTCCTCCAGCATATCCTATTTTTGAGGCTCATCTGTGATGCAGCCTGCGCCAGTGTTTCCTTCATTTTATTGCCAAATAGTATTCCATTGCATGGCTACAACACATTTTGTTGCTCCCTTCACCAGCTGATGGATGTTTGGGTGACTTCCACTTGTTTTGACAATTATGAATGATGTTTCTGTGAGCAGCACAAGCAAGTCTTTGTGTGGACATGTTTCCATTTATCTTGGGTAGATTCCTCAAAGTGGAATTGCTGGGTCTCCAGGGCAGGTTGTCACTTTGTTCGTGTCGTACATTTCTTCTTCTTTCCATTATGAGTCTTTGAGCTGCTTGTGGGCTGCTTGTGGGCTTAGAAGAATATTTAAATATTCCTCTAAGACTTAATTCAGGTTTTTACCAAGGGTAGCTCCTTATAAATGATACTAGAGCCAGGGGAAGAGAAAGAAGCTGAACTGAGACTAGAAAGAGCTCCTGAGTTAGGGGAGAATCAAGGGAAACTGCTGTGGGTTCTTTTCTTACAAGGAAGCTGAGCTTTGTCTTGAGTATGAGGAAGACAATGTGTCTGCACTCAACAAGGACGTCTTCTTCCACGTTGTCAATGGTTTTGTTCCTATTGCCTTTTGAAAGGTTTCTGGTTTAACAATAAACATAAATGGCACCCCTCATGGAAAACTTGATAATCTGAACAATAGGGAAGAAAATGGACCACCTATCATGCTACATTCCTGACATGGCCCCTTGCCAGATGACATCTCTGAACTTCAGGTTTTTATGTTTGGAAAGTGCGGAAAATAACAATGTCCTGGTGACCCCAGTAATCTGGAGTGAGGCTTAAACACAAGAATCTGGGTCAAAATGTCTCAGAGTCTTTATTTATTAAGTCTCAGCATCCTCAGTCAGCCCTCTGGGGGAAATCTGGTCCCTGTGATCCAGTCCCCTGTCCTTTCCCAGTAAGCTAAACAATCTGCGTGCAGCTTGCTGGGTTGAATGAGAGACAGGGGCGTGTAGTGGTAAAGAGCATGTGTTCTGGAGTCAGACATACTCATGTCACCCATTCACCCGCTGTCCAACCCTGACTTCAAAAAACACACATTCCGAGTGCCTTCTATGGGCCCAGCCCTGTACTGAGAAATGGAAGCCTGGCTCTCCTAATACACATCATCTAACCTCTTTCATCATCCGACTTCAGTTTTCTCAGCTGAAGAATTATAACAATATCACTGGGTTGTTTGGAGAGTTAAATCAGTTGTACTTAGCAGAGTATCTGGCAAGAGCGAATTGACAGATATTGGCTGCTGTTATTAGTAACAGTATCTGTATTGAGTGGGCTTCCCAGGTAGCTCAACTGGTAAAGAATCTGCTGCAATGCAGGAGACTCTGGTTCGATTCCTGGATCGGGAAGATCCCCTGGAGAAGGGCATGGCAACCCACTCCAGTATTCTTGCCTGGAGAATCCCCAAGGGCAGAGGAGCCTGGCGGGCTACAGTCCATGGGCAAGCAAAGAGTCGAACATGACTGAGTGACTAAGCACAGCACATCTGTATTGAGTGGGAAGACATGGACCCATCCTCTGGGAATTGACATGGGGGTTGGCCTCACTCCTGTGCTCCTTTGTTTCCCTGAAGTCTTCTCTAGCCCCAGGGAGGGGGATACCTTTGTCTCCATGCCCCCAGCTGCAGCCCTGGTCCCCGGTCCCTCTGAGTGTGTAGGGTCCCAGCACCATGGCTTGCCCTGCACCCACCAACCAGCTCTGCCAGGAAAGGGTGGACAGGCATTCCTGTTGGCAGAGGTCCAACCAGGCCAAGTGTTGGGGTTCAGAGGACAAAGGAAAGGGACATTGCAAGGAAGTTCCTACTTCCTCAGAACGAGTGTTCCTATCTCCCTGGCTCACATGATCTATTGGGACATCCTTCACGTTCCCAGTATAAGCACGTTGCCGGAAAAATGCCAGTGGTGGCCATGTGATGAAATGTGCTTCTTTACACGTTTACTGGCATGGCCTGAGGGAACGGGGGATGGGGAAGATGGGAGCATGTCTCTGAGCAGGGCTGAGATGCTAGATTTATATTATTAACCACTTGTTGAAATCGAAGACCGCTTGTATCTGTACAATGGGAATACTGCGAACCCCTGTTAGGAGGGGATTTATGGGTGCAGATGAAACCTCGGACATAAAAGTGCCTGGCTCTGTACAAAAATGGCCATCTTTTCCACCTTGTAACTTATTTCATCTTCATATCACTCAGCAAAGTGGACAGTTTTATTGTCCCTATTTACGGGAAGGAAACGGAAGCTCAGAGAGGTAACATCACTCTCCGAAGACCACGTAGTCAGTGGGTGGGAGAACCTATCTTTGAGCCCAGATCTGTCGGAATCCTGAGCTCTGTTCTGTGTTCTCCACGCTCTGTCCTTGACCAATCACCATTTCTTTACCACGGGGTTGGCAAACCTTTTCTATAGAGGGACAGATACTTGATTTTTCCAGCTTCGTGGTTCGGATGGTCCCATTGCTCAGTTCTGTCTTGGTAGCATGGAGACAGCCCTGGACAGCATGTAAGTTAGTGAGCATGGCTGTGTTCCAATAAAACTTTATTTGCAAGAACAGGCAGAGAGCTGCGTTGGGCCCATGGGGCTGCAGTTTGCCCCCTTCTGCTTTAGAGCATGCCCTGGGCACCTGGGGAACACCATGGAGAGGGTTAAGGCCTAAAGGCCTGCTGACGTGAGGACGGCTGTGGTCTCTTCTGAGCATCTGCCTGTCACCCCGGCGTCACTCTTCATATGGAAGGTGGCTATTAAAATGGAAGGGCGAGCCTGTGATTAACTGAAGGCAGTCAAAGAAGCAGGAGGACTAAGTACAAGAGATCTCCATCAGAAGGGTCTCCTCCATGTAGCCTTCCTGACCGAGGACAAGAATAGCCCGGGTGATTTATAATGTTCCCCGGAGGACTTGCTTCTCTGGTTTCTTTTCTGTCCCCTGGATTATCTTGTCCTCAGCCACCCCCTCTCCCCAGATCCCAAAGAATTTGGGCCTCTCCAGGCACGGGGGCCATGTTACCACTGTCTGAGCCTCCCCCCGCCCTCTGCCTGCCCCTCTGTGCCAGCACCCCTGCATGGGGCAAGCTGGGAAGATGCAAATTAAGGATACGTGTGTCTTGAGGCCGGAGCTCCCTGGGTCTGCTCCAGCCCTGTTTCTGGGACAGCAGGTGCAGCCGATCACTGACACCAAAATACATTCTTAAGACGAGGGCAGACAGGCCAAACAAGAGAAGGTCTCCCTGCCCTCCCAGGACTTGGCCTCCTCCAGAGGACACATTTGCCGTGAGGACACCCCGGTGTTAATCCTCTCACCCAGGAGACGTATGCGTGGGTCAGCACTTTAGCCGAGGGCTGGCCTCAAGCAGGGGCATCCCCCCGGAGCTGTCTGGCCAGCCCAGGGCAGCAGTAAATCAGGCCCTCCGTGGATGCCTCGGCCGCTGGGGACTCCGCAGGTGTCGTAAATCAGGAGCTTCACCCCACTTTACTGGTACCTTCTGTGCGAACATGCAGGGGCTTCCCAGCCTGGGGAAGACAAGACGGTGGCAGACGGCTGAAGCCGGGCTGGCCAGCCACCGAGGCCGTCTCTTTGTCAACTTATTACCTGAGATTTATGCGCAATGCAGCCGGGTCTGCTCAGTGACACATTCTAATTTAATTAAATTTCTGTTGGATTGATGTCTGATCAATCAATACTGTTAATGTTTTTGCAATTTGGAGATTAAAGTATGGTCAAGACACCGCAAACCCCCAGCACCATCCACTTACTTCAGAATGTTCTTTTGGAGGAGATTTGCTTGCCTGCCTGCCTTGTTTTTTCCCCTTCTCCTTCCCTCCCTTCCATATTTAAACATTTATTAAATGCCTAGGATGTAGAGATTGGACAAAGTGGAAATAAGGCTTAGAGCAGTGCTCTGCAAACCTGAGAGTTCCCTGGAGGGCTCGTTAGGAAACATCCCTGGGCCCCGCCCCCCAGAGTTTCTGATCTGGTAGATCTGGGATGGAGGCCAAGAATTCACGTTTCTAACAGAGCCCCAGTTCAGCCAGTATTGGTCCAGGACCTGGTCTGAGGACCACTGGCTTGGAAGTTAGGGGTTCAAACTTCAGAACCCCCTGATTCAGACTCCAATCACAAGCTGTTTGGCTTCAGGCAAGTAAATTGATTTCTCTGTGCCTCTGTTGTGTGATCCATAAAACGGGGAATGATAGTTAAGCCTAATTCATGGGATTGCTGCAAGCAGGCAATGATATTCTGCAGTGTCTAAAGAATACCTGGTTTTCCAGGTGGCTCAGTGGAAAAGAATCCGCCTGCCAATGCAGGAGACACAGGTTCGATCCCTGGGTTGGGAATATCCCTTGGAGTAGGAAGTGGTAACCCACTCCAGTGTTCTTGCTGGAAAATCCCATGGACAGAGGAGTCTGGCGGGCCACAGTCCATTGGGTCACAAAGAGTCAGACATGACTGAGCACCCAGAGAACCCCCAGCGTGGTGCCTGGCGTGCAATAAACAGTCTGTCCCTGTCACCTCTTTTCTGATACGGAGAGGAAAGCAGCTATGGGCTTGCCTGCCTGGAACTTCCCACCTTGGAGAAACACACAGATGTCAGGACGACGTTATGATCAAGGCACTGAGAGGCTCTGATGGGGCGTTTACGCTAATCAGAGGTGACAGGAAGGACCTCCTGGTGAGATGGAGCGCGGGGAGGAACCGACGGGTGAAAGGGATTCTGGGAGGCTGGCATCCTTGGAGGCCGTTTCAGTGGGTTGGACCAGTATTCTTAGCCCAACGGGGGAACAGTGGGGTATTCTAAATGACGAGGCGACAAAACTGTATATGAATATCGAAAGGATCTTTCAGCTGCCCCTTGAGGGGACTGGCTTACAGGGTGGCGAGAATGGATACCCTGGTAGCATTGACTGAATGTCAGCCCTCGAGCTCTAAGATTCTGTTTCTGTCTGGAGATCTGACTCCCTGTGGGTCCCTCTCCCATACTGGTGGGTATCAGATAGGTTGGATATACCTTGTTCCCATCTATGGAATAATTAACCCCGTGGTGTAAAAGGTACCCTGTTGAATGGTCATCTGAGACTCTGAAGGTATATTATTTTACTAATATCACACGCATCATTTACCTGCAGAACAACTGCCAACGAACACATATGTTCAAAAAAAATCTTTGCTGACCACCCGTTGGGTAGACCAGATCAGGAAGTTGGAGGTGCCACCCTGAAGAAGCCTGACCTTTAAAACTCTCCGGGTTCGTGTGGGCAGGCAGCTGTAATTCAGGATTTACATTTTAGTTCATCGTTAGTTTTTTGAAATCCCGCAATCCCTGTCCGTGACGCTTTGGACAGTTTTCATCGTGCCGTTTAGTGCTCAAGTCAGTCTAAAGTGGTGTAGCCTGAAGAGCTGTACTGAGAGGGAGGCGGCTTCAAGTTCAGGATGGCATTCGTGGGCATGATTTAAACCTATGAATCATTTTTTTATTCATACAGATCTCAGAGCATATCCCTGTCTTCCCTCGCACACCTGTGCCAAAGCAGGTAGGAGACGGGGAGTCCAGAGGGACTGAGGTACCCCAGGGAGTCCCCACCCCCGCTCCTCCAGGATTCGTAATCCTGCATTTCATCAGGGTTCATAGGAGCCTGAGTTAGGAGGGCTGGACCTGCCTGGGGAGCCCTAAAAGCCAGAATGATTCTTCACTTCTTCTGAGGTCACTCCCAGCCTTGGAATTCTCTTTTGGGTACCAAACTCATTCATCCACTCATTCATTCAACCCTTTACTCAGCAATTGAGGCATCACAGCAGAGAACATCTTTGCCAGGTCCAGGAGATCTTCGTTTCCCCTGGGAAAATGAAGCCCCGCACTTGCGTCAACCCATTTCTTTCTCACAGCACCTACTAGACCTAGAACCCATTATGGCTTCCACTTTGCTAGAGAGAAAACTAAAAATCAGAGAGAGAAAGTTGGTTGGCCAAGGCTATGCAGCCAGCAACAGTGACGCTGAAATGTAAGCACAAGTCATCTGATTTAAAAAATAAGACTGTATGTTCTCAAGTATGTTTTTAAGACATGCTCTGTTCACTTCTTCATCCAAATAGTTAATGAAAACACGTAAAACGCTGGCCTCCTGTGAAATGATTCTAAGCACTTGCTCCTGGTGGCCGTTGGTCTGTGAGATTTGAATGGTTGGTTATCCAGCTACAGATTCACCTCCGCTTACTGTCAGTTCAGTTCAGTTCAGTTCAGTTGCTCAGTCGTGTCCGACTCTTTGCGAACTAGGCCAAATTTCTCCTGGCTGAGATGTTGTCTCATGCCTTTTAAGCCATTTCTACACCATTTCCTTGAACTCCCAGTCTGCTAGTCCTTTATAAAAGCCTTGATCTTAAGCCATAGTGGCAACTGGGCCCCATGCCTGCCTTTCTTCCAGTATTTTCTATCCTCAGTAACCTGTTCTTGAATTTTCTGAAAGTCAAGGTGAAGGGCTAGTCTACTTCTGAGGATCCTCCTTGACCCTTTCAGAAACCTTGGACAACATTTTCCCGTGACCTGTCATGGACCTGGTTTTTTTACTGTCCGCCATTGGCAGTATTCGTTGAAGCTGTATCTACCAGACGCCCTGCAGAGCTGAATTATCTTAGACCAAAATTTCCAAAATGTCAGCCTTGGGCTGAGTCTCCTCTGCAGATGAGTATTCTTTGGGTCTGCACAGCATTTTGAACAAATCCTGAATTTCATGCCGGCATTTAAAACTGGGGCAATTGGAGTATAAAACCCGTCAGGGTCTGGCTTGCCTGGGAGAGTGTACAGACGAGATGGCCCCTTTCTGTCTCAGCTGTGCTCCCCAGCCCGCTGGTCTCCTCAGAAGCCACAGCTGCACCCGCCTCACTCTTGCAGTTTACCTTCCTGGTCCCAGGAGCCATCTGAGTCATCCCCACCTCCCCCCAGTGTACGCAGTCACCCTGAATTCCTCTTCCAAAATTAATGCTTAATTCATTCTTCACAATGCAGGCTTGATCCTTTCCGGCTTTACATCGCGTTCCTTAGGGGAGAAGGTGGAAGCAAAATTTGAGTGGAGAACTTCTGCTTTCTTGCTGTCATCTGCTCGAATTGCATCATCTGTTCCCAATCCCTTCCTTTTCCTTCTGGCTCCAAACATAGCTCAAAAAGCCCTTTTTTCTCGTCCTTAGTAAGTTTTTGCAAGCCTCAGCTCTTTCTAGGGTTTTGTCTCCTCACACTCTTCTCGGGAAAGCAGTGTCGGTTCGCGTTTGTTTTAGGGTGGGACGGTGCGTCATTGAACGACATGTCTGCAAAACAACTAAATTAGAAATAGAACCCTGTTTCCAAGTTCAAGGTGGGATCTATTGCATCAAGGGAAAAAAAAAAAAGGTGAATGCAGTCTAGAAAAAAAATCTTCATAAGCAAATGTTAAAAAAATGTTCAAAAAAAGACACCTAAAGTGTCTGAGAAATTCATATTTTTATATACCCACTGCTAGTTTAGGTGTCAAGTATGTCCACCAACCCTGACTTACAGGGTTTCCCAGGTGGTACAGTGGTAAAGAATCCGCCTGTCAATGCAGGAGATGCAGGAGACACAGGTTCGATCCCTGGGTCGGAAAGACCCCTTGAGGAAGAAATGGCAACCCACTCCAATATTCTTGCCTGGAGAATTCCATGGACTGGGGAGCCTGGTAGGCTGCAGCCCATGAGGTTGCAAAGAGTGTACACGAGCACATGTGCGCGAGCACACACACACACACACACCTCCTGACTTACAGACGCCCAGGAAGGGTTTGACTTGTTCTAAAGACTGTATGCCAAACTTAGTCCTAACTGGAACTTTAAACAATTCCAGCTGCCACAATGCATGGGGCCAGCGAGTATGTTTGCTGTGGTAGCTGGAGGAGGTTGATGTTTGCCATAATTCGTGGGAGACATGGAATTTTCCAATCAAATTGTCATTGGATGTTAATGATATCTGCGCCTGCTGTCTTCAGACAGGGCTGGAAGGAAGTCTTACAGGATGTCAAGATAAGTTGGCGTTTAACAAGAGCAGCAAGAGTGATCTCATTAAAATGTAAATTCAGATCAGATCATTACCTTCCTTAAAACCATCCAGGACCTTCCACCACCTGTAGGGGAAAGCCCAGCTCCTTACCACAGCCCATGGCCCTGTGAGAACCAGCCCCGGCTGCTTCTCCAAGCCCCTTTCTGGCCACTGCTGCCTGTTCTTTTCTTTCCAGCCAAAGGGCCCTCCTCTCTGTCCCCTGAACAGGCAAGCTCCCCCCACCTCGTGTCTCTGCATTAGCAGTCTCTCCTCCTGGGAAGGTCGTCTTCCCCATTCTCATGGGGCTGCCATTCTTACTGCTCTGAAGACCCTAAGGACTAAAATATCCCCTCCCTCTCTAGAGCAGGTCCTCTCTGAGCACACTGATAAATACAGTCCTGCCTTCTGCCACTCTCGAATCCCTTGCCCTGGTTATGTGTCTTCAGAACACTAAGCAAGACCCTTAAATATGTATTTTCCATTGTTCAGTTCAATCGCTCAGTCGTGTCCGACTCTGTAACCCCATGGACTGCAGCATGCCAGGCTTCCCTGTCTATCACCAACTCCTGGAGTTTACCCAAACTCATGTCCATCAAGTCGATGATGCCATTCAACCATCTCATCCTCTGTCATTCCCTTCTCTTTCTGCCTTCAATCTTTCCCAGCATCAGGGTCTTTTCAAATGAGTCCATTCTTTGCATCAGTGGCCGAAGTATTAGAGTTTCAGCTTCAGCATCAGTCCTTCCAATGAATATTCAAGACTGATTTCCTTTAGGTTTCCATTTTCCATTGGGAAAGTACAATTTTCCGTTGTACTTGCTTATTATACACCTCTCCCGTGAGAACAGAAGCCTAGCAGAGGCAGGTTGTCTCTGTGACACGCTGCTGTTGTGTCCAGAGCACCTGGAATTGTGCCTGCGGTAGGTGTGCAGTAAGGATGATCCGGCCCAGAGATGAGCGAGCGTGAATGGCCAGAGGAGGCGGGCTGTTAGTGCGTCCAGAGTAGACAGTCTGCTTTGCGCTGGTGCGTGCGTGTGCGCATTTGTATCTGAATTTACAGGTGTATGTGGCCGCGCTTCATTTGTACATGTGCACTCTTTCAGCTTGCCGGGGTATAGCTGACAAATAGAAATGCAATGTATCTAAAGCACACCACCTGATGCTTTGATAGACACGTGCGGTGATTTGATATAGCTTAAGCATTGTGAAGGCCTGGGAAGGATTGAGAACAAGAGGAGCAGGGGGCGATAGAGGATGAGACGGCTGGATGGCATTGTCCACTCACTGGACATGAGTTTGAGCAAACTCCGGGAGACAGTGAAGGACAGGGAAGCCTGGTGTGCAGTCCTCGGGGTCACAGAGAGTGGGATATGACTGAGCGACCACCAGCAGTGCTTTGAGAGGTGGTCCCCACAGTCATGCTGGTTAACACCCCCATCACCTCACAGTCACCTTTCTCACACGCGTGGCCAGACGATCATGAACCCTCCTCTTAGTGATGATACAATCCAGTATCCATCTCTGTAATCATTCTGCCACCCAGTAGGTCTCCAGAGAATAAAGTTCTGGATCAAAAGAGCTATAGGCAAGAGTTTAGTATATCATAAAGATAGCATTTGAAATTAAGAGAAAAAAGACATTATTTAGTACATAACATTAGGACAAGCGGTTATACATTTTTGCTTAGTTTCCTGCTTAGCTTTTGAAGAGAAAAAGAAACACTTAAGATATTTTAAATCTTGTTGGAAAAATCTTTCAAATCTTAATGCCCAATGCTGGAAAAAAAGAGCTAGATTGATAAGGTTAGATAGATTGATAGATTTAGATAGATAGAATTGATAGATTACCCAACATTGTAAAATTTATGCTGTGAAAAAAACATACAAAGTTTAAAGTATTAATGATAAACCGAGAAAATAGTAGCAATACTTTTGATAAAGTGTTAATGTCCATCATATATGAAAACCTATTATTAAGCAATAATGAAAGGATAAAAATCCATATCCAAATGGACAAAAAGTATAAGGAGTTTTTTGGAGGCTTATTTGGCAAAAAATATAAACATTAAAATGCACATACCTTTAGCCCTGGCACACGTTTCCTTGATTGTAAAGATATAACCTGTCTGGTGCTTACTGCTTCATGTTGGTGTATAAGGATGTTCTTTGCAATATTCTTTAAAAGAATAAAAATAAGAATTTATTCAAATGAAGAGTAGTGGAAAAGTTGGACTTATCTTTCCGATTATTAAACTATAGTTATTAAAATAGAGTAGGAAGCTTAAGATAGAGAAACAGCATGGTATTGATGGAGGAGGAGACAACTAGATGCAAGATAATCCAGAAATGACGTTGGCAAAGTTCCTTCTGCTTTTTCCATAATATCGCATGGAAAAATCCCAAATGAACTCTTTGGCCAACCCCATATTTGATACTTACTGAAACGGTCCCTGAGAATCGTGCTGATAATGTTCTGTTGACGCTGGTGTCTCTAACCGGTAGGACAATGCCTGGCCGTAATGGGTAGGAAGAGGGCCTGGAAGGATTCCAGCTAAAATGGTACTGCGAGATCCTGCCTTTTTGTGTGTTTTTCTCCTTCTTGCCATATATATATGCTCCCATGGTTCAGAGAATAAACTTTTACATCAGAAAAAGTGTATCTGAGCCTAGACTATGCCTCTAATTGGCTGATCTTAGTCTCCTATTCTGAACCTTACTGGGTAACAGACAAAATTCAGATTATGCATATAAGGCACTTACAAATGCATAATTAAGATAACACACATAAAGCACTTATAAAACTCAATAAATGTGAGCAGCTGTTTAAAACACTCCACAACTCATTCTCTTCCCTGTAATGCTGGAAAGAAAAAAAAAAAGAATGAACATACATATTTGAGTAAAAATAACAAACAAGAACAATCTTTCCTACATTTTCCTTTGGCTTATTTATCATCTCCACAAATTCTTCAGACAGTGAGACTTCCCTGGGGAAAAAACATTTTTCAATGACTCTTAACCCAAGACAGTTCCCAGGTGAGAAGAGGATGAAACTCTCCCCTTTGACCTTAGTCTAATGCCAAGGGTCACACGTTATCCTACGTGGTAATTTTTAACCAAGACACAGAGAATAACATAATGGCAATCTAAGCACATACGCATCATTTTGTCATTAATACCACCTTTTATTATTAAGAAGGCAGTTCGTACCTAATGTGGAATTTTCGGAAACCACAGAAAAGCGTCAAGAATTTCACCTCCTTGAGGTGCCCATGAGGGATATTTTGGTTAATGTGGTCGAGTCAAATCAGCATCTGTCTTGTAAGCTTGTTTTCCACGTCACTGTAAGCTGTAGATATTTTCCGATGTCGATGAATTATCTAAAACATACAAAAACGCTCTCCATGGTGAAATAACGGGACACTCTGGTGACTCTAAGGGCAAAGCCGTTTCTGTCATTGGCAAAGCAGTCCCCTGTCGGCGACAGTGAGCGACTGGAGAATCCCCTTGCCCTTATTCCCCCCAGAGAAGCCCAGAGAGACTGGAAGAGGGAGCACCGTTTCCTGCTCTGTCTAAACTTACAGCTAATGGTGAGGTTTGGGGGACAGAAGAGATGAGCTATGAGCCCGTCTCCTGCCTTTTACCCCCGTGGTCACCCATAAAGGGCGCATAAACATATACACAGTTCTAGGTACCAGACTCCGCATGATGTTCTTGGCATGATGGGATAACAAGCAGTTCTTTTCTTCATACTTACACTTTTTTCCTCTAATGAGCAGTCAGTGCATAAATAAGAATAATTGTGGATTTCTTTGTTTTATTGAAGTGTAGTTGATTTACAATGTTGTGTTAATTACTGCTGTACAGCAAAGGGATTCATATATATATATATATATTTCTTCTTTTTAAAATATTCTTTTCCAGTATGGTGTCTCATAGAACCTAGAATAGAGTTCTCTGTGCTAGGCACTAGGGCCCTGTTGTTTATCTTATTGTGGTTTCTTTAAAACAAGAATATAGTCCAGTCAACACTTCAGAATAACAAAAATATAGCCTCCCTGGTACACTGGAGCCACCCTCTTGTTACCATATGGTGGGAGGTTGCTGTAATTCTTGTCGTGACTTCCAGTTGGGTTGGCATGTCAGGCCCTGATGAAAGATACCATGAGCTTCTTGCGGGGGAGTGCCTTGGTAATTCTGGGGTGCCTGTCCCATCACTACATATTAAGCTGAATCCTCATTTGAGGAGGACAGGATGTCGAGCATCCGCTAACTGACTCTGGAACGCGTCTGCCGTCCTGAAGTCCCGTCGTCCGCATCTTCACCTTCTGGGGGAGGTACGTACAAATGTATATGTACACATATATAATTTATCGGGCGGCCGGCTCATCCAGTATATTGGTTTTCATAACTCCACCATTGTCAGCATATTTCAGATTGGATTTGCTGCTGACTTGGTTGAATGAAAAAATACTGACATGTTTCAATATTGCACTTGACATTTTTAGTATTATTATTAGTGGTTTCATTCCATGTCATATCACTATCCAAATGGTACTGTGCTAAAAAAAAAAAAAAAAAAAGCCAAATGCTATTCGATTCTGAAGAGGTGTCTGGCTTTGACGCGCTGTCCTTTATTCCGCGGAGTTTCTGCCCAAGGAAAGAGGTGCCCAGCCGCGGTACGGATTGCTCGTGACACGTGTTGCACAGAAGATTCCTCCAGAGTTAATTTGAAATTTGTTTCAGGGAGAGATCTTTTCTTGAAGAGAATGACCCTTGTCAGCCTCATCCTAATGAACAAAGTGTCGCCATGATTCTAAGCAGAAAAATCCTGTCCTCTCCTTCTGCCCAACAGCCATGACCATCATACCCATCAGTCCTCGGAAAGTCCTTGCAAGCTTACCTTTGACCCCAGTTTCCTATAAGCCCCCACAGAATCACCAAGGCAGTCACAGAAGCTCCAAGTTTAGATATACATATTCTGCAAACAAGGCTTTGCAGGAAGAAATAAACAAAATATATTTATTCTTCCATGCTACAGGGGACCAACCCTTGTTTGCATATAAATAGAGTTATTCCATATTCAAAGTTTAATTTTTAGCAAAATGTCCCAGAAAGAAGAGAAGACTCCAGGAATAGGCCACCTCGTGGAGAAGTAGAATTTGAATTCTTTCCTCATGAAAAGCTGTTTCTGGGGAGGTGGCTATCAGGGTGTGATGAACTGGGTGTGTCTATATGTGTTCAGTCGCTTCAGTTGTGTCCGACTCGTTGCAACCCCATGGACTGTAGCCCATCAGGCTCCTCTGTTGATGGGATTCTCCAGTCAAGAATACTGGAGTGGGTTGCCATTCCCTTCTCCAGGGGATCTTCCTGACCCAGGGATTGAACCCACATCTCCTGCATTGGCAGGCGGGTTCTTTACCGCTGAGCCACTGGGGAAGACCAATGAACTGAGTAGACACATGTAAAGGTCGCATTGGAGGTCTTTGCACAGCAAAGGCACCTCTGTCATCTGTTACTCAGCTTAAGGTTGTAAAGAACAGCTTTCTCAAGCTGAGTTGACTTAGGAGCTAATCACCTTCTCCCAAGCCTTGAGCACAGTTTAAAAAGGAAAGTTCTGGGATAATCAGTGTTTATTTATCAATCCACTGGGGTCCTCCAGGGAGGGTTTCTTGAATGTAAGGGGATTCTTCTGCAATGTATAGACCCCTCAGGCCCTAATTCCTGGGACCTGTTGAGAAGGAGACATGTTTATCTCTTGCTGGGTTGCTGTCAAAACAGAACGGGTATATTTCTATCAATAAAACAGAGCTCTGACAATTTGTCCCTGGAGATAAATGGCCTTTTCCATAGAGGCTTTAAATGGGGGCCATAATGGGAGTGAATGGAACGGGGTTGAATAATTAGATTGTTCTCCATAAATCCTGCAGTGAAGTCATTCACACAGGGTGATTTTCAGGGCTGTATGTTAGCACACAGTCGTATGTGGTGTGGACACAGCTGTGTCCTGTGAAGAATGATAGGTAAGTTAATCGCTGATGATTGAGACACAGAAAATTTAACTCCATGTTTTCCCTGTAGAATTCATCTCCTTTGCCAAAGGAACACCCATATTAATTTGTTTTTGTTGCTACAAGTCTGGTATTTACATGGCTAACAGGCGCCATCTTCAACTACTTGCTGTGAATTCAATTTTTAAATGTAAATATCTCAGATGCATCTTGTTTATGACAGGTGGGAATAAGAAACAACCCATTAAGGGGGGAAAAACACGTGTTTCTGGTCTATTGGAATGATGTCGTCCTGAGATGTGTTGGTTGGGGTGCAGGAGGGGTTAAAGATAGCTCATGCCTCCATCTGTGCTTTCGGTGACCTTCTCACCTAAGATGGTGAGGATGTTTGTGAACACGTAGACCAGTCGGCTGGATTTGGGGTTCCCTCGGGGCAAGGCCAGGTTTTAGTTCCTTTTTTATCCAGAGCACCCCACAGTTCAGGGGACGTAATAAAGCAGAGCATTTGCTGCAACCTGGATGAAGCTGGCACACACTGTGCTAAGTGAATTAATAGTCAGATGTGTGTGTGTGCTCAGTCACTTAGTCGTGTCCCGATTCTGTGCAACCCCACGGATTGTAGCCCGCCAGGCTCCTCTGTCCATGGGATTTCCTAGGCAGGAATACTGCGACCATTCCTTTCTCCAGGGGTCTTCCCAACCCAGGGATCGAACCCGCATCTCCCGCATTTGCTGGTGGATTCTATACCACTGAGCCATCAGAGACGCTCAATAACCCCTGGGCTTTTTACCTTAAGAAAGGCTCTGGGCTAAGAACCGTGGCTTCATGTAAACTGAGTCGAAGTGCTGGGTCTACAGCAAGATGGTCCTGTCGCCCTCCCCTGGACTGTCATGAAAACTCAGCCCGGCTAACGTGATGAGGTGGGCATGACTGACAGCGGGGGGAGGACTCTCAATGTCTGCCTGCCCCCCAGGAAGGACCCCGTAGTTAAGCGCTGATGTATGACTGACTGCCCATGGCTCCCCCCGCCCCACCAGGCTCTGCTGTGTGGAGTGGAATAGGCTGGCTTTTGAACACAGAAGTCCACCCAGTGGGATTAACTGCGTTTTGTTTGAAAAGACATCACAGGTGCATCGGTCGCGGTGCCCAGCATAACGTGGGGTGGGGGCAGACCTGTGCTGTGACTGTTGACTCCTGGCTGGGCCCCCGGGATGTTTCCTTTTAAGCCGGGCCTTCCGCTCCCCATGGGAGGCTCTGCATTGGTGAAAACCAGGGTTTGCCTTGCCTTGCTTGTCACCAGACAGGATGCTGCCACCATGGACACCCTCTCTATCGACCAGGGAAGGGCTTGGTTTCAGAATCTGCCCGCATCCTGGTGAATTCTTAGCATATTGAGGAGTCTTCCCCTGATGCTTTTTAGCTGCTCGTGTCTGTGTTGCATTTGTGGCATCTGGTTGCAGCGCCCCTCTCTGCACCTGACCCCAGGGAGATTGAGGAAGAGGGGCAGACCGAGATCGTAAGGTTGTGCAGGGTAGGTAGGCATGGAGTGAATGATCAGGCCACCCAGGATGGCTGTTGTCTTGCTCTCTGTACATCCCCTGCCTTTGTCGCTGGCTCTGGGTTCTTCCTTTGGTCTTGAAGTTAGGCAAGTACAGGCCTTGTAGGCCTGTAGAGTGCAGCCCAATGGTTTTGCTCTGAAATTAGCTTGGAGTACACCATGCTTCAAATAGACACCAACCTCTCCTTGGCTGACAAATGACTGTCTTACCTTGCAAATTATATAATCTTTGAGAACCTCAATGTTTTCATCTATAAAATGGGCATAAATACTAGAAATTAAATCTTAGTTCTTAGGAAATTTAAATGAGACAGTTTATAAAAGACTTCTCAGTTTAGTGGTTGGTATGTTGTATAATCTCAATACATTTGGACTCTGCTTACATCAATTTTTATGATTAATGTTGTGATGTTTACTGTTGATGGTAATCAGAGAAATTAACCTGTCATAGGCAATGTGTTTTCTGTGTGTTTTATCCATATATGTCTTTGCTTAAGAAGTCCAGTCTTTAAGAAGGGAATATCTCTTTTATTCTTGGGGCTTGCCAAAGCAAGTCTCCAAAAAATATGGGTTAAATAAGAGGACAATAGTGGTTATCTTCCTATTGGTACCGCTCAATGCACCCCCAAGGTAGCTACCTATCTCACTTGTGAGTGACTTGTCCAGAAATCTTTCCTGCAAGAAGAAGGATGGGGTAAAGGATACAGCAGATCAGTTATTTCCCTCTCTCCCAGTCTCCTGATAAACTAGCCTCTCCCAGTTTCTTTTCCAGCTGTTGTGTTTTCTCTTACATAGAATACTTAGGTGATGTGCCAATAAGTAGTGTATGAATACTTAATGAAGGCGGGATGAATTATAAATGGCATGGAATTTATCTACATTGCTTCCTTGCTGATGGCAGAATGGTGCTTTATCTTCTATCAAGACACAGGAGTCAGTAGGTGAGAAAGAATCCTGGTTGATAAACTTAAAAATTGTTACCGGTTGCCATCTTAAGTTACATGGAACCGAATACTATGCGGCAGAGAGGAAAAGGCCTGACCAGGAAACGTGGTGAATATGATGCTGGCAGCAGGGAGATCGAGGTGGTCCCTAAGGACACCGTTATTGCTAGAACAGAGAACTCAAAATAAGAGACAGACGAAGGCTTGGGCGGGAGTTGTAGTTACCACTTTACTCGTGGAGACTGAGCACCAGGGAGACAGGGGTCTGAAAGGGTCTGGTACTTTGATTTCAGGAGGAGGCTCTTGAATGGTGCTCTCTAGAGAAAAGATTTCTGTGTCCCTCCTCCGTCCCAAAGCCATTTGTCAGCAGCTAGCCCCATAAACACAGTGAACTCTCATAAAGAAAAATAATACATAACCCGTACCTCTCAAAGACTTGATGCACTTTTTTTTTTTGCTCGCATAACAGATTCCTCTCCCGGGGGCTCTCCTCCGAGTATTGGTCCGGGGCCCAGGCTCTTTCCGTCCTGTGGCTCTGCCGTCTTTCTCATGTGGTTCCCACCTGCACTAAGGAGGTTACCTCTGTGTCAGCCAACCCGAGGGGGCAGCAGCAGGGAGGGCTTCGCGGCCCAGGTCTGGAAGTGGAGAATTTTGGCTCTGCTCATATCCGTGTGTCCAGAACTCAGCTGTATGACTGTGCTCTCCCCAGAGGAAGCCGAGAAACATAGTCTAAATGCCCAGGTCAGAGCAGCAGCAGCTATGATGAGCAGCTAGCCCTGTTTGCCACATTTCTCAAATCCAAACACGTATATTCTTAGAAAATAATAGGGTAAATATTGTTGCAAAAATGTCATCTTATAACGTTTTTGAAAACTCTTGTTGTGTGTTTTTTTTTTTTAAGGGGGGGGGGCGTGTTTTTTTGTCTGTTTTAAAAGAAATCCTTCTTAGACTATTGTGTTTGCATGCAGGCAGTGGAAACTCCAGTTATCAATTGTTTTAATTTGTGGGAGGTTACGTAGTACTAGTTCTTCAGTTTTATTCATATTCCATATAGAATTGTCTTTGAATTGCATATCTAATTAAGCCACAAGTAGAACGTGTGCACCATTATTGAAAACGTAGACAATATAGCAATGGATAAGAGAGAAACACAGGGTCACTCATTGTTTTACCTGTGATAAATAGCTTATTTTCTTTCCGTCTAGTCCCTTTCCTCCACGTAAATTTTTCTACTGTCTCAGGGGTCAGCAAACTTTTTCCGCAAAGGTCCAGCTAGAAAATATTTCAGACTTTTCAGGCCAGGTGTGTCTTCTGCAGCCTTTCCCTCTGCCATGGCTGAACAAAAGCAGCCGTAGCCCTCATGCAAACACATAAGTGGCTGTGTTCCAGTAAAACCTTATTCACAAACATAGAAGTGGGACTTGGTTTGACCTGAAGGCCAGTGTACCAAGCCCTGCAGCGTATGATGGAGTAACATATCCAAAGCACTGATTGGCCTGTGCACATGTACTGCTTAGTAAATATTAATCTTTTCTACTTAGCTTGAAATGAATGCCGTTGTATGGCTTCCAAACACTGAAAATTCCGTGGATTCAGTGGATTTAGAGAAAAAGCAAAAGTCTAGAAGCAAAGACCTTAACTAATGAAAGAAGTTTGTAAGCATAGAGAGCTTGGGGAAAGGGGATATTTTTACTTATGTCTTTATTTCCTCCCCTGTTGTTTGAATATATTTTTTTTCAATGAGCATATTTTCCTCTTATAAGAATCATAAAAAAAAAGTTCCTTTAAATGTATGTGTTTCCAACTTTTTGCTGACTCAGAAAAGAATGGTACATTTTAATGGCAAACATGTGACTCATTTGCATTTTTCAATAGCCAGCTGCAGTTATGTTTCAGAAGTGGAGCCTGAACCACAAAATACCATTGAAAGAGCTTAGAGCCTGGAAGGCTTCGAGGAAGGCAAGGTCTCCACTTCCTCTTTTGACATTTTAGCTGACAGAGACAACTGATAAAGGGGAAGAGGAGTGGTCTTTGAGGGTTTCCTCTGATCCCTTCTCAGGTCCTGGAGCGATCACATCAACTTCGTGTGGACAGGCAGGGTCCCTGTGCTGGTACACAGCAGGCACTTATCAATGCTTTTCTACACGGATCACTTAACCCTCATTCTCAGTGCGTAGCACAGTCACTGGTGTGTAGTACACACTCGTTAAGTACCTGCTGGCTTTAATTGGGTGGACGCTGCAAACTGGAGGCCGTGGATAACAGTGTGTTTACAGGCCGGGTTACCTTATTCATGTCTGAATTCTGGGGCTGCTACCTTCCCTACTAGAATTACAATAAAGAGACACTTTGCACAAGACTTCAGGACTGGCTGTGGTAGGTGCGATTACCTTGCATCAGGCGAAGTGATTAACCTAAATGAACCCGAGACAACATCCCGTGAACATTATCATGACGAGAAGATCCCAGTGTCTGCTGTGTGCTCTGGTGATAAACACTTTTTCATCAAGCTTCCGTCTCATGCATTATGTGCCACTTGCTGCTCTTCCAAAATAGAGAAATGTAAAAACTTGAAATGTATCTGCATTTTTTTTTTCTTCTCCGATTTCAGTTTTTATCAGCTCCCGGTTTCTCTCTTAATTTCTCCATGGACCACAGTCCTGATTACCTTCCATCTACCCAGATGTCAGTCAGATATCACACTTTCTTTGTTAAAATAGGAATCTAACAGCCACACAAAATGATAGCCTCACAGAAAGCACATTTTAACACAACAGCTTTGGTTGGACTTTAGGACAGTTGTCGACGTCATTAGCTAATATCTTCTTTAGGGATTCAGCATGTTCTCCGCTAGATTATTATCAGACCAAGATAGAAAAACAAGCAAAAAAAAAAAGCCTTGTTATTATTTGAATCAGTTTACAGCAACTCATGAATTAGAAGCTCACACCCGAAGGAGTATTTTCAGCTTAATGGAAACAATTCATCAAACACTTTGAATCCTTTACCAGAGTCTCTGTTGATAGATGGACGTTTCTTTAATGCAGGTTCACGTTATAGCAGCCCGTTTCACACATGTTAGTATCTGTTAAAAAGTAAAGCCGATGAAGGATACTTTCTGTCTAATAAGGGGGCAGGGCAAATGACCTCAAAATCACAGTTTTATAAATTGTGCTAAACTGAAGCTGATGGCAGTGAAGGTGGGTGTTTGTTTTGAAACACTTTCCTGGTCGCTCCGGGTTAAACCCAATGAGGCGACACGTTGATTTTCAGGGAGAGCAGATATTAATGGAAAGTAACACTCTTAGCATTGACTGCTTAATAATAAAGAAATAGTGTGGAAGAGCGTGTTCCTCCCTCTTCCCCCCAAACACACACACACACAAGGTTTTCAGAGTTAAGAGAAGAGCAGTTGTCTGAGATATGGTTACGAATCCTGAGCTTTTCTGAAAAGAGCCAGCAGCCCACCTTAAGAAAGTCAACACTTCATGAAAAGCTGAAAACCACAAACCTGCATGACCGCCACTGGAATTCTTCAGCAGAAGTTGGCAAAAAGGGGTTATATAATCTTGGACCTCTGAAGAGTGATTTGGGGTCAGTTCTAGCTTGTTAATGCCAGCAAGGAGCTCAGAGGTCAGCTGGCCCAACCACCTCTGTTTTACAGATGGAGAAACTGAATGCCAGAAAGAGAGTAACTTCTCAGAGGCCCCCGAGTGGACGAGTCAGGGTCTAGGCCCCCTCTGACTGCATCTGTCGTGGGCTGGGTTCCTCCTGGCTGTAGCATCCTGCTTGCAGGCAGCCATTGCTGAATAAACCATTGTTGCACGCACATGTGAAGACGTGCTATTTCAGCTCCTCTAGAATGAGTTGAAGGGAGGATGCAGAACTCAGAAGGTTGGATAGAATGACTTGGCAGGACAGGGCAGCATTTTTGAGGGGACGGCGGTCTGGCTGGGAAAATGACAAGGAGCCATGGCATCTTAGCCAGGGCTTCCCGGGGATCACGTCTCGGGGAGGTGGAGTGCTCCCGGATGTGCTGCAGATTCACACTGGGATTCAGGCTGCCGTGGCCGCTGCCCAGTCACGCCTCGCAGCAGCTGTAGGTTGGGGAGACAGACGTGGGTTCCAGACTGCACTCTGTCCCTGGCCAGCTCCGTGTCGCGCTCTCTTCTGTGACTCTAGGCAAGTTACACATCCTCCCAAAGCTTCCCCGTACCTCTCGCTCAAATATGAAGTAGTCCCAACCTCAGAGCATCGCTTTGAGGGCTATGTGATCAATCGGGGGACTCAGAGAATGCCGATTTCAGGGAATTCACTTCATTTTAAAGAGAGATGGCTTGTTGGCTTGGTTGAAAATTCTTGTCCTGAAAGAACTATTCCTACTTTTTTTTTTTTAATGAACAGAAAAGCTGAAAGTTTTATGATACATTATTTAGATCAACTTGTTTGATGCTCTAGAATTTTCCAATCAGATTCTGCCTAAAGTTGGGCTGGATTTGAGAAGCCCTATGGAGATTACAGAAGGTTCTGGATGTCCAAGCAGCTAACTCGGCCCCACTGCCCATGAGAACCCCCAGTCCTCTTTGCAAACCCGAGTGTCATTCAGTAGGAGCTAAATCCTTGCCATGGAAGCCTCTCGTCTCCCCGGCATCTATCTCCTCTGCCTGCTTCTTTAAGGCTGGTGCCAAGAGCTCCTCTCTTAGCTCTGCCTCTCCCCGCGTCCACCTCTAGATAGGGAAGGTCACGAGAAGATCACCAGCTGTCATTTATATTTCTCCTGTCTTCTTGAGGCTGTATTTTTTTCCCTCAAAATAAAAGCTGACCTACTCCTTAAAAACCCGGCCTAGTCTTACCCACAGTCTCCCCAGAGACAGCCGTGGCTGTCACTGTGTGTGTTTTCATCACTTGTTTCTGAGTATGTGGGTGAGCACCCTGTGGACATCGTTTTGAATACACTCAGTTTGTAATAGTGAGCTTTTCCCCCGCGTTGCTGTAAACTCTTCCTAAACCCATCTCCATTTCTTGAAGGTAGTATTCCAGCCGCCCGGAGGGTGCCTTCAGCCCCTTGAATCTGTAGGAGGGCATTAACTATGACAGAGCATTTCCAAACCTCTCTGTCTTTCGCCATCACAACACTGTATGTTAAGTATGGGGTGAATATGTAATTTGTCACCCAAACAGGGTCACTTCCAGAGGTGAAAGGGTGCTGTTAATAACCATGCCCAGCAACAGGCATGCCCTGGGCCATCCTGGGCAAACTGAGGCATGGCCACCCCAGCTAGGCCGGACTGGAGCCATTTCAGGTTACTAATGAAGAAACGCAGAGGGCGGTGGCGGTTCAGAGACACAGCTAGTGGGTGGCAGCGCTGATCTCAGAACTCAGGACTTTAGGCTCCTAATCTCGACTTTTATAAACTGTACCGTATCTGCACAGCATTGTAAATATCCTATAGGACACACCCCTTGTGTTTATCAAACAGATAAAGTAATCTTCCCTCTCCCCCATCCCTTCTTCTTTCTTTCCTTTCTCCCTTTCTTCTTCCTTTCTCCCGCCTTCCTTTTTTCTTTCTTTTCTCTCCTTTTTTCTATTTCTCTTGGACCTCCAAGCCAGGTTCCTGATATTTCGTGAGAGAGCATTGTCTGAAGAGAGGCGTGCTATCAGGGATTAAATGCCCCTTGACTAAAAGTCAGAACCTGATGTATTGTTTTTATTAAGGATGATCTGCTCGAGAGAATGGTCTAGAATGCTTGCATTGCTGTCTTACAAGGCTAATCTGAAATAATATCCCTAATATAAAATATACCACAGTCAAAACATTTAAGGAGCAATTATAATAATAAAAAGAGACTAAGGGAATTGGACTATTTCAAAACCACTTCCTGGATCAGACGGGGGTAAGGGAGAATGACGGGAACTGGTCCTTTACTGCCCATCAGCTCACAGAGCTCGTTCAGTACCCCTTTCCCTGTCTTCGCTGACTCAGTGGAAGGATGTTTGGCTTCGGGGTCTGCTGGTGGCCCTCGCAGTGGCAGAGTCCAGGAGGGCGCCTGTGCTCGTTGGGTCAGAGCCCGGGCTCTGCACCGAGCCTGCCAAGGGTTTCGTATCCCAGCTCGGCCTCCTGCTAGCTCTGTGTCTTTGGACGCGTTGGATGTGGGTTTGAGCCCTGTGTCGGGAAAATCCCCTAAAGTAGGAAATGGCAACCCACTCCAGTGTTCTTGCCTGGAGAAGTCCATGGACAGAGGAGACTAGCTGGCTATAGTCCATGGAGTTGCAAAGAGTGGGACACAGCTGAGCATGCACACGCATGCGTGTGCACACACACACACGCACACACACGTGCACGCCTTTGGTCTCCTCCTCTGTAAAAAGAGTTGGTGTGAAAAGTCAGTGGAAAAGCAAATGTAATTTTTTTTTTGGTAGTGAGCACATGTAAGATCAACTCTCTCAACAACTTTCACATATATAATGCAGTATTGTGAACTATTGTATGAGGTGATAGAGGTATTAGCTAATGCCATATCTATGTACATCTAGTCAACGCACTGTACACCTCAACTTACACAATTTTATGTCAATTATATGCCTATTATATGTCAATAAAGCTGGAGAAAAAAAAAGAAGGAAAAACACAAATAATGCTTCCCACAGGAACTATACATGAAAACCAGATCCATATGTCATTTGGGCATGTTGCTTTTATCACCATTATTCATTTTTGCCAGAAACTGAACCACCCTCCCACATAACGGACATCGGCTGTGCTGTTTCTGTCTGTGGGTTTTCTTCCAAAGATTCCCCCAAATGTCAGTGCTCTTGGCCCCAGGTGGTGCAAGTAGCAGGTGTGATTCACCAATGAAATCAATCTGGGATTTCCAATGGACTCTGGAACGAGTGGCTCTGATAAGCAGAGATTACGTGAGCCGGGCAGTAACCTGCCAAAGTCCTTCAGAGCAGCGTCCCAGGCCTGCTCCAAGAAGCAGCTTCCTGGCTCCAGTGTCCGGCGACCCAGTTCCTGTGGCAGAAGGTCCAGTGATCCACCCAGCACGTTGGTATCCTCCCGCTGTCGGCCCGAACCTTCCCACAAAGACCTTCTGACCTTGGGTAAGGAGGACACACGGGCTCCTCCTGTGCGTCAGACGCTTTGCCCTCACACCGGCTCGTGTATTCAGTAATTCTCAGAACAGCCCTTGAAGACGAACTCAGTGATCCCGCCTCTCCCCTGTCTTCATTACAAGGAGACTGAGGCTCAGCGGGAGAACTTGCCCAAGTCCAGCTTCCAAGTCCAAAGCCATCCTTTAAAACTTAAGCAGCTTCACAGTAAAACCCATGTTATTTTTCCTTCATATTTTAATTTTCATTATCAAAGTAATATATGTACATCGTAAAAAATGTTGAAAGCACGTGAAGTTATAAAGAAGGTAAAAATTACTCAGACTCCCAGTCTTAATCAGTATTTTCATTTTGCTGTACATCTTTCCTGTTTTTTTCCTCCCCCTCTATGGCTGTGTGTGTGTGTGTGTCTCTGTGTGTGTGTAGTGATAGTAAAGAGGAATTTACTGCAATACAAAATTTTATTTTGCTCTTCTCATATGATATTCTATTTTGATATTTTTCTCCTATCATTGACCATTATTAAGTAGTCTTTAAAATTGAGGGATTACATTTCTTCATACACACACATGTGTGTATGTATATGTGTGTGTGTATGTGTGTGTGTGTGTATATATATATATATCATAGGTAATTAATCCTCTCTATCTTTGGCCATTTTGTTTGCTTCTATTTTTTCCAGTCATAAATAATGCTTAGGTGAACATCTGTCCCCAAAAAACAATCTAACAGCAGCAGGTGACTCTGTTTTGTTGAATGTCTTCCACGTCACATGTATGTACCGTGTTACCACACTATTTAATTCAATCCTCATAGTAACTGCATGAGATAGGTGTTATTAGTCCCATTTTACTGATGAAAAAGTAGAGACTGAAAGAGACGAATTGCATCCTCCAAACGGACAGAAAACTTGAGACAGAGGAGGAGTCAGACGCAAGACTTGCTGAAGGTCAAGTGTATATCCCTGGCCACACTGCCTTCCATCAAGCTGTTCGTTCCTGATACGGGCTTAGAAGAGGCCTGTCTCCCAGGTTTTGATATCAATGACTAAACTGACCTCTGTGGAACATCCCCCTCCCCTAGCAGAGTGCAAAGTGGCTGCTTTCTCAGCCACTTCACTGCCCGCTAAGAAGCCCAGGCTCACGCCACCCCTTCCAGCTGTCACCCCAATTCAAAACATCCCCAGGACCGCAGGACTGGGATACGGCCTGGCTAGTCAAGGGGGTTAACCGAGTGGCTGGTTGTGGGGAGGACTCTCTTAAGTCTTCTCCCCAAAGAAGTCGGCCATCTGCGAAGTTGGAGCACAGTCTCAGTTGAAGGCCCTTCCCCAGCAGGAAGCAAAGCGACTCCCTGGTGTCTCCCGAGACACCAAGGAGAGAGGCGCAGAGCATCCGTTTTACTCCGTGGCCTGACTGCCATGGACCACACTTGTCTTCCACTCGGGGAGTGAGCCCCGCAAAATGGCCCTGCCCTCAACACCTCCCTCCCGTGTGACCCCTGACCAGTCCCCATCAGACCCCGCCCTTGATCCCTGACGGGCCTTCCCCAAAGACAGGGACTTCTGAGACACTCCCGCGGGCCTCCGGTCTGCACGTGGCTGGGGACCACAGGCCTCCTGCAGGTTGATGTAGGTTAGGTTCCCAGCTGTCTGGCTTCCTGCCCTGGCCACAACCAGATTCCCCCAGACCTCTCAGGCGAGGTTTTCCCTCTGGGGGTCTGCAGCCTCTCCCGTCTCAGCCCCTGCACTCCCCACCCCTCGGTGCATTTCTCACTCCAGTTTGAGTTTCCAAAGCCTGTCTTTAGCCACCTTGGCTATTGGAGCATGGACTTTGTTACATAAAATAGTATTCTCTGGGCTCTGCTCCTTATGGACCTCTTTTGAAAACTTGCTTCAATTTTTTTTTTTTTTTTTGGTCGCTTCCCAAATGATTTCAAGCATTATGTAATCGCTAATAACTTGGTCCTCCCCTTTCTTTTGCAAACTCCTTCAACTCCAGTTGCTAGTTTCCTCACAACACTGTTAATCAGCTATACTCCAGTATAAAATAAAAATTATAAAAAAATGAGAGCAGGCCAAGCTGCAAGAGGGTAGAAGTGACGGTGTCGTGGGCACAGCATCAGATCTGCCGTGGTTAGCATGTGAGGAAGGGAGCAGCGGCTTCTTCCGAAGCTCCCATGTCTCAGCTGCTAACATGAGATGTGCGCGTGCCTCACACTGGGGCAGGCTCGTTCCGGCGGGGCGTCTCCTGCGTGGTCAGCGGGGGGCAGCTTGAAGGTAATCTGCCCAGCCCTGACTCCCAAGCCACTCACGTTTCAGCTCTGGGCACAGCCCTCTGCTCCCAGGCCGTTCCCACCTGGGCAGGAAGGGCCCCCTTGGCTGGCATCCCCCCATTATTCTTAGAAACACACTACCTGTTGCTCCCTTCCTCCACCCAGGTGGTGCCCTACAAGGCTAGGGAAAGGGGAACTTGAACGGTGTCCAAAGGGAAGGGATGCTGTCACTGGGGAAGTGGAAAGTAGAACCAAGCTGAAGAAATCTGGTTTTGACTGTACTTGTCTGTTCCCTAGACTCTCAACAAGGGACCCCGGTGAAGTGCCTGGTCTCCAAAGCTGGGAAGAAACCAACAGAGAGAAACACAACAAACAAAACATGAAGTGTTCGGGCGTGGGGTTTTGTTCGGTTTTACTGCTCGTAGTGAGGATTTCAGCCTCGTTTCCCTGGGCCCCCGTCTCTCGGTTCCCGTTCCCAGGCTGGGGTCCACTCGGGCACTTGCCTTGTTTGCTTTGCCCTCTCTTGTCCCCTCTCTCTGACATGCCACGGTTGTGCATCCTGGACCAACTGGAGGTAGGCAGGACGGATTTTTTGTTCTGTTTCTTTAGCAGGATACTACTCCCTGAAACTCCGTTTTCTTACCCAGACTGAAGAGAGTAATAAGTAACACCCACCCCACTGGGCAGCAGGGTCAATTAAGTGGGTATGTGCTAAGCTCCAGCTCAGTGCCCGGGGTGTGGTGGTGTTTCATCTATTTTTCTTCGTGGTAAACGAATGAATGGATGGATAGATGAAGGCCGCTGGGCCAGGCAGCCGGTGAAGCGCTCTGGACGCGGATGTGGGAAGCACAGACGCTCCCTGCTCTGTCGTTTGGAGTGGGGAGGCCCAACAGCATCTCTGACACAGGGCAGGGTTTTTTCAGGCCTGTTGTTGCTGTTCAGTCGCTCAGTTGTGTCTGACTCTTTGCAACCCCATGGACTGCAGCACGCCAGGCCTCCCTGTCCTTCACCAACTCCTGGAGCTTACTCAAACTCATGTCCATTGGAGGCCTGAGGTCACACCTTATCCTGCCTCTTTTATTGAGAGTTTATCTATGAATCTTGAGATGCCTTAGTCCCTCAACTATTCAATGGGGACAAACATGGCACCGGCTGTGTGCGATGGGCCCAAGACTGAAGAGTGTGTGTGCATTGCGTGCAGATAGCACGCGCTCAGTTAATATACGCTGCTGGGATCAGCATGGGTTTCCGAGGTAGTTTTAGTAGGAAAGGATCCGCCTGCCAATGCAGGAGATGCAGGACACCCAGGTTCGATCCCTGGGCCGGGAAGTGCCCCTGGAGTAGGAAATGGCACCGTGCTGCAGTACTCTTGCCTGGAAAATTCCATGGGCAGAGGACCCCGAGGGCTATAGTCCATGGGGCCTCAGAGATGGACACAGGGCTGAGTGACTAAGCACGGATCAGTATGGCTAGGCTTTTCTCAGCATGTCTTATTTTCCCCTAGCATCCTAATGCCTCCCGGGAGGTGGGCACGCACTACCCAGGCTACAGTGAGGGGTGCTGCAGAGAGAAGGCTGGTCGACGTTCAGATTCCTCTGCACCTCCTTGCTGTGCAGCCTTAGGGGCCTGATTTGCCCTCTCTGATCTCTTTCCCGTTGGCTCTTCTGTAAACTGGGAGGCACAGTCCCAGTCTGCAGTGTCCTCAGGGAGATGGCATGAGGACCGTCACAGGCAGCCCCGACGCAGAGCCTGCGTTCGGCAGATGCACTTCGCAAGGCCAGATCCTTACATAACTTCTCACAGCCTCCCCCAGGGCGGTCACCTCCCTGGCAGGGCCGCCGGGTGCTGCCTCTTACCCACCTGCCCCAGTTAATGTCTCAGGCGTCCTGAGTTTCTAATTGTGGCGAAGCCGGAGAGCCATCTAATCCGCCTGCGTATTAACTGCTCTGCTTCCAAGCAGGGGCCTCTGGACCCCAGGCTGGCCCTGGAAGAGTACATCACAACAGCCCGATTGATTCCTCCTGCCTGGTGTAGCCACCCTGTGAGCTGGGGGGCAGCGGTGAACTCATGTAATTAGAAATGCCCGAGGGAACCCCCCGCAAAGGGCTGGGATGCTTGGCATGTGGGAACCGCTCAGCCCCCCACCCCAGGCCTCCTCTGTTCACTACAGCCCGCTCAGACCCGGTAGCGTCTGCGAGACCAGGCCTCCAGGGGATGGCATTCCGGCCCCAGAAACGCCCAGCAGAAGCCCCGGCTTCCCGGTACCCCGGGCCCCCTCCTGTCTCCGTACACAGGCCTCCCCGGAGCGCCCAGGCCAGCAGCACCCCTGGGGCAGGACCCCCTGCCTGCTGCACATCCTCGTCCAGAGGAACCAGGAAGCGAGGCCCCCCGCCCTCCCTGCTCCCAGGCCCCCTGCCCAGCCACAGCAGAAGTTTCTATTATAGGAGGGGAAGGGAAGTCCTGGGATTGAGCAATGCCCGAGCCAGCCTTGGATTTCTCTGGTCAGATGCTGTGGGTGGGCGGAGGGGCCGGAGTGGGACGGGATCTGGGCTCTGGCTCTTGGGGAGAGAGATGGGGGTTTAGGTGGCTGTGGCGGAGGGGGTGCAGGGCACACCTGGGCACACCCTCCATCATGTTCATCCACCTTTCTGTAAAGTGTGATCCAAAGGCATAATGTGCCTGTGTGCCCAGTTGCTTCAGTCGTATCTGATTCTTTTTGACTCTGTGGGTGGTAGCCTGCCAGGCTCCTCTGTCCATGGGGATTCTCCAGGCAAGAATACTGGAGTGGGTTGCCATGCCCTCCTCCAGAGCCCAGGGATCGAACCCGCATCTCCCGTGGCTCTGGCACTGCACGCGAGTTCTTTACCACTGAGCCCCCAGGGAAGCCCATATCGTCCCCCTTTAAATGGAGTCAGAGACTTTCCTGAAGCATTTTGAATGGGGCTCGCGGCTGAGTCCAGCACCCCCGGGTCCTCCCGTGCCTGCGATGTCCATCCTAACATTCTGCTTTGGCAGGAGCGATCCCCACTCTCAGATGGTGTGTGAGTTATGCCCTCTGCTAGCAGGGGCAGAGGCAGGGTTCCGGTGCGCGCCAAGAGGACACCCAGGTCCCCCAGGTTTGCCCTGGTAGCATGTTCTGGTCCTTCCTAGCTGTACATAAAACACGCACGTGTCCACAGAGGTGAGTGTGCACACACACACGCGTACACGAGCACACGCACACACCCACCCACACAGAGTGTGTTCTCCCACTCTTCGTCCTCATCACACATAGGCTGGGTGGCCAGGACGGACACTGAGGTTATTCACAGTACAGGGACCCGAACGACCATCTCGCGTCTGTTTAAACAAGTTCTGGAAACAGCCCAGCACATCCCTCTGAAGTGCACCGTTTCTGAACAAATGGTGAGATCGCTCCCTTTCAGATGAGTAGCAGCCCTTGCGGAGAAGAGTCACGTGGGTGGCCGCGCGATGCCCGTGCAGCAGTGCTGCTTCACGTAAAAGCCGCCTCGTGTCGCCTTTTAGCCTGCACCCCGTCACCTCTGTAGCTCCGCCAGTGTGCGGGTGTGCTGGGACTCTCACCGGACACCTGGCCCTGCGTGCCATGGCAGAGTCCTGGGGACACGAAGGTGACAACCCGGCTCGTGTTTCCCAGGGGCCTGATGTCCTCCTGCGGGCAGGTGGCTGGTTAAACCGATGCAGGGACGGTGCGGTGCGTGGCGGGAGCACGGCTGGCAGAGCCTCAACTGGCACCTCCTGTGGGCACAAGCGCAGCTTGGGGAAACCCAGAAAAGTGAGCTATAATCCAGTCTAGTGAGTCAGGTGGGAAGCAACCCTTTGGTGGAAAGCCTGTTACAAAATAGTGAAAGTAGAGCAGCAGCAGAACATTTCTGTGTGTGATTAGCACAGTGGGTGCCAGCGGTCACTGTGGTTTAGGAAGTGTTAACACATGTGCCTGACACACAGTAGGTGCTTTGGAAATGTGTCTACAGACCGATGTGAGAAATAAATTAATCTCATTATACAGTAGGCCTTGCTCTTTTACAAAACAAATCGCAGCTTCGCTCACCTCGATTCTCCAACCGGATGCCCAACATCAGGGGGCTTTGGCTTTGCTTCCTTTCCCCTTCCTGCGGCATCAGTTCCCACAGGGAGGCCCCCCTTCCTTGGGACTCTGAGGCCCACTCTCCTCACCAGCTGGGACGGACAGACTCCTGTCAGAGTGCCTGAGGAACACACCTTTACTCACCGTCAGATGTTTGAGTCCCAAAGTGCTGAACTCGTTGGTTACACTGAAAAGTAACCCCGGAAGTGCAAAAGACAGATGGACAGCAGCTGGGGTCAGTACTTCTGGGGAGACGGGCTTCTGGTGAAAGTGCTGAAGCCGGTCTACCCCTGACTGGGGGGCTTGAAGGATGAAGGGTGAATCTGGGGAGAAAGGAGAACTGGCCCTAGAGGCCGACTAGGCGGAAAACCTGCTGCTGGCCGCTGTGCCACCCTGAGGGTGCTGTGCCCTCCCATCCGGACCTCCGTTTCCCCTCCAGACAATGGGGATGCGGTGTAACACCTGTGTCACAGCGGGAATGAATGCAGGATATGCGTGAGTGTTCAGGAGCCTCGCAGGAGCTCAGGGACTAGGCAGCTTCAACACACTTCTCTGTTGATCGCATCCTTTTGCTCACAGAAGGGGCTCATCTTCCTAAGTAGGACGCATTGCCTTTGAATTTGGGGGACACTGAGGCTTTCAGTCCAGTGTTATAATTTAGAGGAAGAAGCTAAAGAAAAGAGTGTGTGTGTGTGTGCGTGTGTGTGTGTGAGTACTTGCCTGTGCTATGTATGTGCATGTGTGTAAGTGGAGACGTGGAAAGACAGGCCTGGCGTGCTTAGACGCACCGTCTGAGAAGGTGGAGCCTGCCTTCATCAGCTCTGCCCCACACCCCACCAGGGCCCAGCTCTGGTCACCCCCATCAGATAAGCAGCCGGATCTGGGCCCCAGAGGGATTGGATGCCATCAGCTGTTCCAGACCATTAGCGAGTCACTGCCCCGCAGGAACCCATCCCATCGCCCTACGGAAGCATCCTGTGCCTGCATCCAGATTTCTCTTTAGATCTTCATCCACAAGAGCTGGGCTCAGGAGAGGAGAGAAGGGCAGGCCGGGGACTTGCACCTGCTGCTGGTGGGAAGGAAAGGAAGACCCTTACCTTTGTGGATGTTCTGCTTCTTTCTTTATAATCTCTTAAAATGTAGCATTTATATTTTATGACATAATCTTTAATAGGAAGTAAAATATTTATGAATTATTGTTATCTATTAAAGCTATCATTTATTAAAATTATAGCTTACCTATTTAAATTTTATATTAAATATATACTGTGTATTGAAAGTGCATAAAATCCTTTTATAAGTATAATATATAACAGAACAAAATAGAGCATAGTATGTACTAGAAAACAGAAAAATGTAATACTTGGCTCTTGTAAGCCAGTACACACCAGTGCGGTAGTAAGCAGGATGAGGTTTCCTTGTCCCTGGTCCTTAAAGAGCCAGTTGTTGAATTTTCAGGTGTTTTGCAAACCAGTTCACTTCACGTTGGTAACTTGAAATCATCCATGATGGGAACATTTACACCACAGAAATAGGCAAACGTTGCAAATTAGGGTTTCTCTCTAATACGCCAGTGAGCTTATTGTTAAACATTTGTAAGCATACCAGTGTGCATGTGTGTAGTGTGTGTGTAAGCTTTATGTTAGTCACCACACCGCTGTTGTTTCACTATTTAAGTTCTACTGCAGTCTTCTGATACTGACATTTTCTAGGTAGGTGATCTTGGGCAAGTCACTCCATCCTGCTGGAGTGGGCGGTTGCCCAGGTTGTTGACTGCACAACCCAAGGAGCACTCTTCACGAGAGAGCCCCTCCACATGTGGGCCTTCGTTGTTTCACCTGGGGAGAACTGCACTACTGCACAGCCTCGCTCTGAGGATGCTAATACTAGTAGATCTGCACACATATGCTCATCACCTACAGGGGACCTGGGAGAACAGGAAGAGTGGAATTATGGGGCCCTGGGGACAGCTCTAGCCCCTCACTGCTGTGTGGAAATGCAGGGGACTAGGGATGCCTGTGTGTATCATTTATTAAGAAGGAAGGAAAAAAAGCAGGTTTTTTTTTTTTTAATGTGAAATTTCCTGAGTTTTCACACATGACAGGTCTAAGTTTGAGCAGACCCCTTGGACTATACGCAGAAGGACCTTTCCTGTGATAGTCTGAAGCTTTGTCCCTCTCCTCCCTAAGCCTTTTAAGGGGCTTCGATTTCTCTCATTCCCATCGTTGTAGAATGACTTGCTGGAAAAGCCTGGCTCCTCCTCTAAGACTGGCATATATTAATAGGTGGTCCCCAGGAAGCTCAGAGCTATGTTCTAAACGATGGGAACAGACCACAAACATGGTTCTGAGATTCCCGGTGGCCAGAGCAGAAAGAAAATAGTTTTACAGTTTTCTTTGCCCAGGAAGATAAAACTGTGCCAACCCCATCCTTCGACTGACTTTTTAAGCCTGGTTATATTTTCCTAGTCACACTATTACATGTTGACTGGTTGCACTCTCTCACTTGATGTACTTCCCTTAAGCCACTTCAAACTCTTCTCAGAAAAAGGAAGTAGAAATAACTTCAGACACCCTCTGGAAAATGAGGGTTTAAGATTTTCAGCTCTGACAGTTCTTGACTCACCACAGAAGGGCCCCACACATAGGGATGTGTAGCCCCGCTGACATCCAGCTTTGAACCCCAGGAAGGGCTGTGGGCTTTAGAAATGGACTAGAGGAACCCTCTTACCTGATGAATTAGTCTGCCAGGACTGTCATCACAGAGCACCTCCAGCTGGCTGGGGCGAGAGACAGACGAGCATCGCCTTTCTGTCCTGGAGGCCAGAGTGCAGGGTCAAGGTGTGGCAGGCTCGTGAGAGAGGCAGATGGGTCTGGTCCACCCTCTTGCCCTGGTTGGCCGCTGTCTTTGATGTCCTTTGCCTTGTAGAAGGGTCCCCCAATCTCTGCCTTTACGTTCACATGGACTGCTCTCTGCATGTCTAGGTCCAAATGCCCCTTGTGTATAAGGACACAGTCATATTGGGTTAGGGACCTCGTCTCCTCCAGGATGACCTCATTGTAACTACTTACATCTGTGACAGCCTTGTTCCCAAGTAAGGTACTAGGGGCCGCAGTTTCAGTATACGGGTTCTGGGGGTGAGGGGACACAGTTGACCGCATAACTCCTGGTTAAGGAAACAAAGCCCTGGCTAGCATCAGCCAAACCACCCAATTTTCTCCGAGGAGCCCCTCCCACAAGAATCCCTGAGAAATCACATAAAATCCTGTTTCTTCATGGAGACGAGCCCTAGTCTTTCATCTGCCACTGCTCGCAATGCAAATAAAATCACAGTCGAAGCCTAGAAAGGTCGTGCCCCCAAGTCAGACAGTACAAGTCAGAGTCCGTTAGGGAAGAGAGACACCTATATTCATATTTTGCTAAAGGTCTCTATGATTTGTAAGCCCTGTCACTGAGACCACTCTGTGTAAATGTATAAACAAAAATCCAGAGAGGTGAAATGATTTGTCCAAAGTTACCTATGAGCAGAGAACCTGGGGAGAGTTCAGTGTTTAATGAGACATAGAATGCGTGTATGCATCCTCTTAAGGCCTATTTTGTGCTCCCTACGCGAGGGGAGAAACTGTGGTGCAGAGAAGTGAAGCCACTTGTCTAGTGTTACTGGATGTGGCCCGGGTGGGATTCAGATCCAGATCCCTTGCTGTTTCACGGCTGCCTTCAGCCTGGGTCTTAGAGTTCAGGACTCGGGACTCAACCCTGTGCGGCCTTCTTGATCAGACACAGGGGCTGCTGCGTATAGCTGAGCGGGCTGTGCCCACACAGAGGGGCTCAGCTGAGGGGCAGAAGGAGGGTGGAAATTCGCCTTGCACACTCCTCGTGGAGCCGTGTGCCCTGGCAGGTGATTGGCAGTGGGGGAGAGGGGGCACATGCCATTCTAATTAAAGAAAGGTATTGTGTGCGTGTTCCTTGCAGCCCTGCAGGTCACCCAGATATAAAACCAACATTAGCTAGTTAAGCCACTTGGACTTAAGGCACTTTGTCCAGGGGTAGTAAAAAGGAAGGGCATCTACTTCCTGTCCCAGTGTCCATGGCAAGAGTTTTCCCCTGGCCTAACCCAAACTCACATATACTCTGAAAACCCAAAGTGCTGTTACCTTCTTCGGATGTTCGGCAGCGACGCGGAAGGCCGGGTTGTGGACAGTACAGCCTCCTGCGAGCCCTCTGGGTCTGGCAGAGAGACGGGTGTCGGGGGAAATAGAAGTCAAGATGTCTCATGTCTTCAAAAGCCCTCATGGAGGGAATGGGTGACCTTATGGTTTGATGGAAAATGTGGGAGGGAGGTCAGAGTGCCAAGGTCAAGGCTAGTGGTCAAAACAAAGCTCAATGTTTGGGGATGTGTCGGCGGTCCGGGCCATGCTCATTACCCTGATGAAGCAGGATGGTGCTCATTTATTGACCCAGAACCACAGATCAAAGCCAGCTTGGGGGTGGGGAGCCTGGGTGATGTTCTTGTCGAGAGCACCCTCACCCCTGCAGGGCCCATTTTGAAAGTCGCTTTCTCTGCGTCAGCTCATCCCAGCTATCTCCCAAGCTGGGCGTTGGGCCGAGTGGAGTGTGGGAGCTGCAAGCCCGCCTCTGTGACCACCATCAGCCCTGAGCCTCCTCCCATCCCGATCAGCAGACACTCCTTAAAAATGTGCTTCGCATGGGGCAGAGGCACCATCTGGAAGTGGAGATATGCCGTAAGTGAGAATGAGACAGGCCAGGAGCCAGGGGGCCCCAGGGCCAGGGGCAGGAGCGGCTCTGCTGAGGGAAGGTCTGATCAGGGAGCTGTGTGACCCGGAGAACAAGTCCAGTGTGGTCGGTAAGGCAGGGCAGGCATTGACACCAGCGGCTGGATATCTCGTAGAGACCTGGAGCCCCCAGCTCAGCCCAGAGGAAGGAACAGACAGGGATCCCGCCTCCATCAAATCTGCTTTAAAAAAGGGGTAAGCTCTCTGGGCTGAAGATAGCTCCAGCTGATGTCGTAGTAAATTATTCAGATGTTAATTGCATTGTAAACAAAGCTACTACCTTTCTTTCCTTTCCAAGGATCCTCATAAAACGTGTGCTGGGAGCTGGGAGAAAGGAAGCAGGGTGGAGGATCCAGGTCTGGCTCCTGGAATGAATGGCCCGTGGTGGAGGCCTGGCCTGGAACTCGAGCCGGGCAGGCTGACTTTGGTCCCCAGCCCAGAACTCCAGAATAGAAGGCGATAGGGTCAAGGCTTGTGTCCCTTCCCTACTCCTCTCTTCCACTCCCACCCCCCACCCCTCCCCAGCCCAGCGAGTCGCTTAGATCCCTCCAGGAGGAGGGACGCCTTATGCTGACACCCCTCCTGAGGGGCTGAGCTGGAGGGAAAAAAGCATTTGACTGTTGCTCAGACCACAGTACCAGGTGGGTGCAGGAGCCCACAGGCCCGCTCAGCTGTCTGGGCATCATTTCAGCACCAGGATACAGAGGGGACCGAGCAATCCCGGTTAACTGGTCCACGGAGGTGGGAGCTTGCAGACCGCAGCAAGGAGCCCAGGGCGCTCGAGGACAGGGCGCTCAGCCTGGCCGCCCACAGTGGGGTCTGAATGTGCTGTGTGCATCCCATCCACTTAAACTGTGGAAAGCCAGCCTGCTTCCCTGCCTCCCGCCGCTTCCTTTGGAAACGACTGCAGTCCTAATTAAAAGCAAATTGCCTAACCAGGTGGCGTCAGGCAAGGGTGGCACTCCTCAGAGGGGAGGCCTTCTGCCAAGGGACAGGAAGGGCCGGGCAGAGGAGGCAGAGAGAGGAAGAGGGGGCAGACGCCGCGGAGGAGACTGTCCCCTCATCCAGCCTGTCCTTTCTCGGCCGGCAGCTTTCACACCAGCAGACAGATTTGTGTTGATTCATTACAAAACAATCCGAATCTGCCACAGATGGGCCCGTGTAGCGAGGCGCTCAGGGAGTTTTTCTGGGAGAGGATGTTTCTGGGAGAGGATGTTCCTGGGTAAGGCCCCAGGGTAACCCGCTCTCCCTTCAAGGAGGTGGCAAAGACTGCTATCTCAGGGTCACCACTTCAGCCTTAATTAGCTCTGAGAGGCATTTAAAGGCATGGCTTTGTTTACAGTTCATTGTAGCCTTGTACTTAGCAAAATGAACCCTTTGCGGAGTGACTTTCGTGTGCATTCCATGGAGTCTCCATCACACTATGCATAAGGGAGATGGTCTGATGGCAGCTGTCTCCCCACGGCCTCTAATGACCCCAGGGCTGGTCTCCTCCCTCCCAGGATCTCCCAGGAGGAGTCAGCTCTGCCTCTGTCTCCCTCTCTCCTTTTCTTTCTCTCTGTCCATCATTCTACCAGGCTAACGATTAAAGGGAAAATCTCCCTTGGGGGATCCCCAGGTAGCCCTGGGACACTGTGATCCATGCAGCACCTGTCCTGGAACAGCCAAGTATCGAGCTGGCGGTCAGCTGGGGACGGCCTCCTGGAATGGGGCTCGCCATCAGCGTGTGCTGCCCGCCCCCCGAGAGGTGCGATCTTCAGACGATTGACACCACAGCCAGGGCTTGGTTGGGAGCCCCAGGAACTCCCTGCACCCCTGGGGATGCAGGTGAAGGAAGCAGATGTACTGGAGACGCTCCATCCGACTCACTCAGAGCTAGATTTTCACAGTATCAGTAGAGCCTCTCGGAGGCCGCTTTACAACAGCAAAGCTTTGAAGCCAGTTGGAAGCTGTGAGAGACCAGGGCTGTTCTCCTTTCACATTTATTCCTTTCAGACCTATAAATCATCCCTGGGGCTCCAGCCACCGCAGGCCAAGCCCTGGAAGCGTAGAGCTGAATCAATGCAGATTCCTGCCTACCAGGAGCCGTGGTCTAAGAAAAAGCTTACTAGATAAAGAGGCAAAGAGGCAGATAAACCCAGTGTTGCAGGGGCTGCGACGGAGAGTTCAGAGCCGGGAGCTGTCAGGAAAGGCTTCCCAGGCCCGTGGATTGGGAAAGGAGAGGCAGAAGAGTAGCAGGAGGAGAAGAAAATGGGGAGAAAGAGGTGTAAGGGGGATGGTCTTGGGGCAGGGCCCTCAAGGTGGGGCAAGGAGCATTCTGAGCATGTGACCTAAAAATGAGATGGCCTGCCCAGAGGGTGGTGTCCAGCCGCCCTGCATGTCAGCTGTCCAGACTCAGTCCCAAACCATGGAACAGACCTTACCAGCTCCAAGTAAATAAGCAAATACATGAACAGCAAGAATGAATAAGCGGGAACCAAAATCATTTGCTCAAAGAACCAGGTAGACATGGCCGATTAATGAAGCAGCGGCAGATGTTTGGGGCCAACCCAGGACACAGCAGGTGAACACCTGAAGTGTGCCCAGTGACAGCTGAATGAGACGACCCGAGGGTGGAGCTCAGTAATCTGAACAGGTCTCTTTCCAAACACAGGTTTTGATTTGCTTCTAGAATCATTGATGGTAGGATTCATTCAGGTTGCCTGCTCCTCGTATTCCTTTTTTCTCTCCTGAAACCACAGCGATCTTTGATATAGGCGTAGCAGCCTATAGTTTCCTGGGCTTCTGTTGTGGCTCAGCTGGTAAAGAATCCGCCTGCAATGCGGGAGACCTGGGTTCGATCCCTGGGTTGGGAAGATCCCCTGGGGAAGGGAAAGGCTACCCACTCCAGTATTCTGGCCTGGAGAATTCCATGGACTGTGTAGTCCATGGTCGCGAAGAGTCGGACACAACGGAGCGACTTTCACTTCACACTTCACTACAGTTTCCTAGGGGTTTCCCACCCACTATCCTGTGTGGTCCTCACAACAAATTGGAAAGAGTGGGAAAAACCACTCTGGACTTGCAGTACCAACGGCAGGAATACGACTCATTTGGCTCGGGCAGAAAGCACGTTGATTTAGTGGCTCGTGCAGATCCCCAGTCCCAGCATAGGATTGTCTTCAAGCGGGGTTTGATCCAGGAGCACATGTGGCGTCATCAGGGTTGCTTTCCTGCATCTCTTAGCAATGACTGTGTTTTGGTGTCGGTCTCATTTTAGGCCTTCATTCTTGTTGGTTCTGGCAGCTCCAGATTCACATTGTCCTTCCTGCTAGCAGACTCCAGAGAGAAAAAGAATTTTTTTTTTTTTATCTGAACCCATCCAGATCTATGGGTTTGTTTTGTCTAGATTAATGTAGTCATGTGTCCTTCTGTAAACCGGTCTCTGTGGCCATGAGGATGGCATGACAGCTGATTGCTAGGCTGGCTTTGGGGGTGCATTTGAATCATTAATGCCAGCTAGGGAGATGTGGTGTTCTGATTGCTCCAGACTGGGTCCCATGCCTTAGGCCAAAGCTCAGTGACATACGGGCTGAGTGTGGGTCCTGGGGAACAACTTAATAAGATTCCAAAAGTAGGAGGTGATGGAGGCAAGACCGTGTCAAACAAAAAAATATCTGTATGTGATTTTAAAAATTTTAGTAGCCACGTTAAACAAGGTTAAAAAAAAAAGAATTTGTTTAATAATGTATTTGAACTTAGCATACACCCAAATATTATCATTTCACCATGTAATCAATATAAAAATTATGAACCAGGCATTTTACTTTTTTTTTTTTTTCCATTCTACATCTTCAAGATCTGGTGTGTATATTTTTTTCAAAAATGCTTGATCTGTAGTTAGATTTCATAATACTCAGTATCAGTTGAAAATGTAGATTCATCTACGCAAGTTGTTCAAACATACTTAAAAGTCCTGCCAATCATTGAATTAGGAATTCATATTTAAATTTCAATTAGTTTTAAAATTAAATGGAATAGAAAATCCAGTTCCTCCATGACACTGACTACATCTTAGGTGGTCAATAACCAACATATGACTAGTGGCTGCTGTATTGGACAGCCCAGGGCTTGAAGGTAGGAAGTACCTAGAAATATCTAGAAGTATCCAGAAGCGTGTAGAAGGAAAAGGAGACCTGAGCACAGTCCTCAGTTACATGGGAAGAGCTCAAGGATTTTAACTCTGCTTCTGGGATTAACTGGTCTTAACCTTTCCCCACCTTCATCTTTTTCTCTGCTAAATGGGAAGAATGATAATCCACTCTGCAACTTCTTTCTAAAGACAGTCACTCTCCTGGGATTTAGTGAATGCTCAAGAATAACAACTATTACGAACGGAACTTCAGTCTCAGTGCAGCTTCTCTCCCAGTGTTCCTCTTTACCTTTTTCTCCAATGGCTGAATACCATCTCCAGTTCAGAGATAAAGCACAAAGATGAATTAACTCAGAAAAATAAGGTCGCAAAGCACGGGATGCGTGTAAGTAATCACCCAGTCTTTTGGCTTCCCTTTTGGCTGAAGAACAGCAAAAGCTTTTCAACAAATCACCTAATTTGTATTCAGAGTGAGGGCAGAAGCCATCACAGACGCTGCTTCTCCTGAGCAGTGGGCACAGGGGCTCTTTTTTTTTTTTTTTTTCCCTCACCTACCATGTACCAAGCACTGTGCTAGCTACATGACATTCTCAACTGCTTCCATTCCTTTCAGTCTTAGGAGCAGTAGGTATTATCTTTTTATTTTAGACAGAAAGGAAACAGGTTCCAAGATGTTGCAGAATACTGTGCAGCTAAGATGCAGTAGAAATGGACTCCGATTTCACAACTGCAGTAAATTACGGAGGAGCGTTAAGATTCTTAGTTGATGCTCCATATATAAACTGACTTTAAAAAAACAGTAGTGATCAGATCAGATCAGATCAGTCGCTCAGTCGTGTCCGACTCTTTGCGACCCCATGAATCGCAGCACGCCAGGCCTCCCTGTCCATCACCAACACCCGGAGTTCACTCAGACTCACGTCCATCGAGTCAGTGATACCATCCAGCCATCTCATCCTCTGTCGTCCCCTTCTCCTCCTGCCCCCATCCGTCCCAGCATCAGAGTCTTTTCCAATGAATCAACTCTTCGCATGAGGTGGCCAAAGTACTGGAGTTTCAGCTTTAGCATCATTGCTTCCAAAGAAATCCCAGGGCTGATCTCCTTTAAAATGGACTGGTTGGATCTCCTTGCAGTCCAAGGGACTCTCAAGAGTCTTCGATAGCCAGTCACTAATAAGGTGTTGGTTATTCACTGATTGCCAGAACCATCAGGGCTTAAATTCAGGTGAAAAAAGAGTGAAGAGCTCTGTTTTGTGTTTCCCACCAGCTGCATCCCAAGGCCAAGAGGAATCTTCTGCCCCAGGGATCAAGCTCCCTAAAGAGTGGCTTGGCCTTTCCTTGTGCTCTTGCCTTCTGTGAGTCTCCTCCTCCAAACTTCGCAGGGAGATCTTTTTTTACCCAGGGAGGCCACACTCCAAATAGTTTGAAGCCCACAGGAATTTCATTTTAAAAATTAAAAAAGACATCACGGACTTATGTGCAAAGAAGTAGCCACAAGATTATTCATCACGTCATTGACAATGGTAAACTAAAAAACAGATGGGAATGTCTGCTGAGAGTAGATCATAGGAGTACACATGAATGCATTTGTAAGGTGGACTGTCGCAGGCAGACCTCACGTTATTACACTTCACAGATACTGTGGAGTTTACAAATGGAAGGTCTGTGGCACCTGCGTTGAGCAAGTCTGTTGACACCATTTTTCCAACAGCGTTCACTCACTTCGTGTTTCTATGTCACATTTTGGTAATTCTTGCACTAATTCAAACTTTTTCATTATATTTGCTATGGCGATCTGTGGTCAGTGACCTTTGAAGTCCCTGTTGCAGAAAGATTACAACTTGCTGAGGGCTCATGATGGTTAGCATTTTTTAGCAATAAAGGGTTTTTTAATTCAGGTATGTGCATTGCATTTTTCAAAAGACATAATCCTACTTACTGGGCTTCCAAGGTGGTGCAGTGGTAAAGAAGCTGCCCACTGATGCGGGAGATACAAGAGATGCGAGTTCGATTCCTGGGTTGGGAAGATCTCTTGGAGGAGGAAATGGCAACCCACTCCAGTACTCTTGCCTGGAGAATCCCATGGACAGAGGAGCCTGGCAGGCTACAGTCCATGAGTTCACAGAGTGCTGGACACAACTGAGCATGCAGACAGAGCAGACTACAGAATAGTGTAAACATAAGTTTTATATGCACTGGGAAATCAGAACTCTTCCTGCGACTCTCTACTGTGATTCTTGCTTCGTTGCGATGGTCTGGAACTGAACCCACCAAAATCTCGGAAGCATGTGTGTGTAACATCATTCAGCTGACATGGTTAAAGGTTCATTAATATAAAGAGCAATGTGTCATCTTTGGGTAAAAAGTAGGTTACAAAAAATTGTGCAGAGTGAGTTTCAATTCTAACAAGACAAAAATCACTCTGGTATGAACAAAGAAAGAGCATAAGGGTATATTATAAAGTATTAAGAATTGTTGGCTCTGGGTAATGGCGTATTATGCTTGATTTTTGTTTTCTCCTTTGTATGTTCTCATTTGATGAAAGTATATGGATAAAGTGTTAGTTATTCAGTCATGTCCAACTCTTTGTGACCTCATGGGCTGCAGCCCGCCAGGCTCCTCTGTCCACAGAATTCTCCAGGCAAGAATACTGGAGTGGGTTGCCATTCCCTTCTCCAGGGGATCTTCCCAACCGAGGGTTTGAACCCTGGTCCCTTGCATTGTCTTTACCGTCTGAGCCACCGGGGAAGCCCCTAGGATATGGATAGGAAGGTATCATATTTTATTTTTAAAGGCATCATTTAACAAATTGGTTATATGGATGTTCTGATTTTTAAGAGGCATGTGTATCAGTATCTAATTGCTAGGGACCATGGAGTGTTTATTACATGGCAGATGCTTTCAGTTCCTGCAGTCTCCCCTCATTCCCAGGCCTACCTGCGGCCTGAGCCATCTTCTCCATTAGACAGAGTGGACAGAGCACCTAGGACTCCAGACACTTCTAGGATTCCACAAAAATGGCTTACGTTCTTTAAATGCAGAAGGAACAAATGAACATAATCCCTCCTGGATTATATTTATCTATAGCTTAGTTGGTAAAGAATCTGCCTGCAATGCAGGAGACCGTGCTTTGATTCCTGGGTCAGGAAGATCCCTGGAGAAGGGATAGGCTATACACTCCAGTATTCTTGGGCTTCCCTGGTGGCTCAGACAGTAAAGAATCCGCTGGCAATGCAGGAGACCTGGATTTGATCCCTGGGTTGGGAAGATCCCCTGGCGGAGGGAAAGGCTACCCATACCAGTATTCTGGCCTGGAGAATTCCATGGACTGTGTAGTCCATGGGGTTGCAGAGTCAAACATGACTGAGCAACTTTCACTCACACACTCCTACCAATGCAGTCACAAAATATATTTTTTGATATTCTAATATCAAGAGCAGAAAGTGAAGAAGAACTAAAGAGCCTCTTGATGAAATTGAAACAGGAGAGTGAAAAAGTTGGCTTAAAGCTCAACATTCAGAAAACTAAGATCATGGCATCCGGTCCCATCACTTCATGGCAAATAGATACAGAAACAGTGGAAATAGTGGCTGACTTTGTTTTTCTGGGCTCCAAAATCACTGCAGATGGTGACTGCAGCAAAGAAATTAAAATTTCCTTTCCTTGGAAGGAAAGTCATGACCAACCTAGACAGCATATTAAAAATCAGAGACATTACTTTGCCAGCAAAGGTCCGTCTAGTCAAAGCTATGGTTTTTCCAGTGATCATGTATGGTTGTGAGAGTTGGACTGTGAAGAAAGCTGAGTGCCGAAGAATTGATGCTTTTGAACTGTGGTGTTGGAGAAGATTCTTGAGAGTCCCTTGGACTGCAAGGAGATCCAACCAGTCCATCCTAAAGGAGATCAGTCCTGGGTGTTCATTGGAAGGACTGATGCTGAAGCTGAAACTCCAATACTTTGGCCACCTGATGTGAAGAGCTGACTCATTTGAAAAGACCCTGATGCTGGGAAAGATTGAGGGCAGGAGGAGAAGGGGACGACAGAGGATGAGATGGTTGGATGGCATCACCAACTCAATGGACACGTGTTTGGATGGACACCGGGAGTTGGTGATGCACAGGGAGGCCTGGCGTGCTGCGATTCATAGGGTCACAAAGAGTCGGACACGACTGAGCGACTGAACTGAACTGAATATCAAGGGAGGAGGGGACTCAGGAAGGTCAAAGTGCCTAGGGCCCACAGAAACCATAATGAGACCCACCCACCCTGGGTGGGTCTGTTCCCATTTTGTGGAAAAAGAAACCCAGACTTAGGTTTCTTGCTTCAGCTGACTTGTGGTAGAATGCTAACTATGGTCTGTTGCTTGTCCGCCAGGCTGCCTTGTTTCCAAGTATCATTTCTCACTGTCTCAGTGGAGCTTTACCATCATCTGATTTTCCTGAAGAGAAACAGAGCATCTGCAAAATATTTCCCCTCTCCTTTCGTAGCTGACCTTGCAACTGAGTAGTTCTGCCTGAATCCTGCCCTGACGACCACGGGGTTTATGTAAATTATAAATAGTTAACAGCAAGTGTCGATGTCTTGTCTACACCTCTTAGCAGAAAAAGTAATAGTCTTAATGGGAAAAAGTCTATGAAATAAGAAGTTCTGATTTGTGTTGTAGCCAGCTAATGAACCTTCATCGTGTTAGCAACCACAAGATGGAATCAAGTTGGCTTTCTTTCCATCTTAACACCAGGCTCAAGAACTTTAGGACATGACTGTTTTTAAAACCATCAATCTAAAACTTTTAATTTTGACTGAGTAGGAATCACAAATAAAAAGACGAAGGCTAGGAAAGTAGACTGGGAAATAAGAACCCACTATGGCTTAATTGCTGGTTCCTAGGAGTCGCTGTACTTTGATTCCTGAACACGCTGAAGTTCAGGAGGAAGTGTACTTTTTCTGTAAGGATTGCAGGGTAAATACATTAGGTTCTGTGGGACAGAGTCTCTGTTGCAACTGTTCAAGTCTGCCGTTGTGGTGGGAAAGCAGCCACAGACATTATGTAAACAAATGAGTGAGGCTGTGTTCCAATAAAACTTTATTGAAAAACAGGTGGTAGGCTGGATACAACCCAGGGACTAGAATTAGCCAACCTCTGCTGGTCGTTCCCTCTGCCACTCATGGTCTAGTTAATTCTGGAGATTGGACACACGTGCCATTTTGTCCCATGCTCCCAAACTGCTCACCGCAGCCTCCAGAGCCTTCCTCTAAGAAACCACGTCTCCCACCCCTGGGACGTGTGGGCCTCTCTGCTCCCCGGATGGACTGGGTTCACTCCCATGTCGTGCCTGTGTCCTTGCTCTTCCCAGCCCCTACAATAAGCTTTCCCGTTTTAGGAAGCAAAAATACAAGATGTTCACACTGGAATTTCAGATAAACCATGACTAGTTCCTTTAGTGTAACGCATCCTATACAACATTGGAGAGATACTAAAAATTGCTGTTTATCTGAAGTTCAAATTTCACTGGATATCCTGTCTTCCCTTTGTCAGCCCTACCCTTTAACACCCTTCTTGTTCTTTATCTGACGGCCTGCTTCTTGTTTTTCACTGTTAAGTGTCAGCTTCTCACATGTCCCTTGCTGGCGACTCTATTTAGTGAGTTTCCCCTTCCAGGCAATGTGTCACTCTAGCTGCGGCATTGTCTCCATATCTGAACTTGTCTTATTTGTTTAGTTGGCTAAGTATCTGTCCGTGAGAGCAGAGACCTCAACTCCTGGGCTTCTTAATGCGTTCCCAGTGCCTGTAGTAGTCCCTGGCACATAACAAGTCTTCAAAAGACACCTGTTTGAATGAATAAGTGAACAAGGAAATGAATAGCTCTTAAATCATATTCCTCCAAAAGCTAAATATGCCCAATGGAACTAGGAGGAACACCAGCATCACTTGAACACCAAGTATGGTGCTCGGGACCAGGTCTGGCCCAGGTATTCATCTCTCTTTTACTCCCCAAGACCTCAGGAAGGAAGCTGTGTCCTCAATTGAAAGTGGAGGCTATGGAGGTTCCCTCAGTTGACTTGACCAGGCAGGAAGTAGCAGAGGCAGGAATCAAATCATGCCGGTCTGCCGTTTTAAGCCCAAACTCTAGAATTCTAAGGACTCCTCCTGAGAAGAGTTCCGCATAAAGCGAATGTTAGTTCTTCCTGAATTTCATCTCGTGGGAACAGTAATGGAAAGAGAAGAAACAATCTGGAAAGGAAAGGCCACTTCACTTTGGGTCCATTGATGAAGCAACTTTTTTTTTTCAAGCTAGATCTTAGCTGATACCAAGATTTTAAAATAAGGGGATGCTAAAGCTGAAACTCAAGTACTTTGGCCACCTCATGCGAAGAGTTGACTCATTGGAAAAGACTCTGATGCTGGGAGGGATTGGGAGCAGGAGGAGAAGGGGACGACAGAGGATGAGATGGCTGGATGGCATCACCGACTTGATGGACATGAGTCTGAGTGAACTCAGGGTGTTGGTGATGGACAGGGAGGCCTGGTGTGCTGCGATTCATGGGGTCGCAAAGAGTTGGACACGACTGAGAGACTGAACTGAACTGAACTGAAAACCAGAGCAAGGCTGAGTGGCGCACGGGGCTGATTTTCCTGGGGAATCCCGTCCTCGGCGTGGGCTCCCACTAAGAGACCACTGCAGTTCCCTTTTGCCCGCATGCTCCAGAACATCTCTCATCTGCCCTTCCGAGCTGTGTGTCGTCTTGAGATAGCCAAGTGGGCCGCATCTCCTTTCTTTGTGTGGGGAAGGTGTTTTCCAGCATGTAGCCACAGGCTCACAGAAGTGGCTGTCATCCTGTTTTGTTGGTGGCTGCTGTTGCTCAAAGTGGGTGCCCTGTCTCTTGGGGGCAAGGGAAGCTCGTGCCCGCAAAATCACATCTAAAGTGACATGCACTTTGTTCACCATCCAGGAACACTGATAGACAGCTATACATGGCCCAGCTAAAGGGTCAGTCTTACTGATTTCCACCCCCTCCACCCAGTGCCTCTGTCAGAATGAACACAAAGCATCACCCTTTCTTCCTAAGTCCATAAGCATGTGCTAGGGTGACTGCAGATTTTTGTAGGTGCCAGCCCTGGTCACTTTTGCATCACGTTGATCTTGAAGAAGATGCAGAAGAATTGTCCAGTAGATTAAAAAAAAAAAAGTACATGTCAAGTTCTCAAAAAGTCTTTGCATTCACTGGTTACTCCAGGGCTGACCCTTAAAAGCATGAGCAGAACACATTTTATGCTCTCCTGCTCTGCAGGAGGTTTAAAATGCCTTGGATTGTGAAGCAGGAAAGAGAACAGAGTTTGCAGAGTTTTGGACTGGACTAGCCCATGGTGATGGGTACCAGGTCAATGCCAGTCGACCTCTGGGGCTTCTTCACCCCAAGGAAGTATTTGAAACTGATTTATTTTGATGCCCAGGTGGACTCCATCTTCTAGATTTTTCTCTGAATTATGGCATCTGGCCGTGGAAATGTCCCTGCTTCTAGAACCTCATTTTAACAGAGCCATTGTTATTTGGTCAGTTGGTTTCTTCAGAGAGGACAGGTGAAGTCTAACTCTGTCAGAACAAGACATGGGAGATAAAAAGCACTAAATACAGGCTAGGAAAGAGTCTGGGGCTCAGGGTGCCTAAAGTCTGGGAGCCTGCAAGGGGTGCCTCGATCCGTTCCTTCCTGCCCATCGGTCTGAAGGCGCACAGGCTGGTGAGGACATCTCTGTGGATGCCAAGAATCACTGGTCCCAGAGCCAGGATGCACCCGGCCTCGCGTCTCCATTTCCTCCTATATACTGTTTGCCCGGACGGCCCGTGTTTGTGCTGATTCTAAAGTAAGGGAGAGGTGAAATATTGTGACACCAAAAGCCGAAGCCTTGTTCCAAGGAAGTGTTGAACTCTGTTATTTCCTTCCTCTCAGCCTCCCTGAATCCTCCTGCTTGGGGGAGGCGGCCAGGAGCCAGAACTGCTGTGTTTGTCCAGGGCTAATATTAAACCTCTGAGCAGGGAGCATGGTCCTCGCCTCCCCAGCCCACCTTCGGGGGATGCTCGTCCTCCCGAGGGGTGGGGGAAGAATTAATTCCACGTTCAGTACACGCCGAGGCCAGTGCATTTCCTGTGCAAACACGGCTGACATTTATGAAATCTAATTTAATAAATGTCTATGATATAGCGCTCATTAACATACTGCAAAATAGCTCCAGAGTAGCCGGTTTTAATCCAATAAATCGTTGCTGCCGCTCCAACAAGCTGTTCCTTTATTGAGGGGGGCACAGAACCTCCCAGGCAGGGTCCCCGTTTGGGGCCCCCCAGGTTGGGATCCTGCAGGTCCGCCCATGATACTGCGAGGGGCCCGCGCCTCTCTTCCTGTTTGCTCCTGAGATGAGAAGATGAAAAATCGCTGATCAGACCCCCTCTCCATAAATCTTGCCGACAATAAGTCATAAAACCTGGTGTCTTTACATATGGTAGGCGCCCGGGGATCCCGTTGCCATATGTAAGCAGCAGCTTCTGGAAGTGGGGAAAAAAATTAAAAAGCCAAATTCTATTGCCCGTGTGAAACTTCTAGAACTGGTTCCAGAGCCTACAGTGAGCAGGCCACTTGCTGTCCCTGCCACATCCCTTGTTTTATTTTAAATCCTTTCCCTCACCACGGGGCTGTCTCTTTTTGTTCCAAGTCACCATCAGGAGAATTCCCAGCTCGCTAATTAGGAGGTTGTGGGGTTTGCTGAATTCCCTTCCTGTCTGTCACCCCAGAATGAGTGAGTAATTACCCTCGGCCAACGTGAGGTACAGGCGTCCAGACTTTTCTGTGGGGAAATGGGGTCCTTGTCTTCTCCGGGACTGCCCTCAGCTGACCGGCCAAGCCCCCGTCCACACCCGGCCCCCAGCTAATGAGAAATGCCTCTCTATTTCCAAAACTCAGCCTGTTTTCGTATCTATCAGCTCTGGTCTCTCAAGCTCAGCCTGTGTTCTGGAGACATGACAGTGAGACGGCACCCTTTGCGATGTGGAGAAGTTGAAGCGTGAAGGATTTCTTTCTTTTTTTTTCCTCCTTAACCAAGCAACTTGATGATCTGTGGCCTGTCACGGGGTATCCGGCAAGTGTACAGAGGAAGGGTGCCCAGGCAGGGCGGGCGGCTGGCCCGGGGGTCTCTGCAGGCTAAGGCCTGAGCCAAGGACCATGGCAATTAGCCCTTCCCAAGAGTCCCCATTTCCAGGTTGAAAGACAGATGTTTTCTCAGAGAAAGCAGCGTGAGCTGGGTGCTTCATCAGCACCTTATCTGGACCCGGAGAGGACACTCCTTTCCTGCCATATTTTATCCAGAAGTCACAAACAAAACCGAGCTCCTGATATTTGGTCAACAAGAGAAAACACTTGGAAAGGCAGGCAGGAAGTGAGGAGCCTGGCGGGGAGGGGCTGGGTGACCACAGGGTTCCCAGAAAGGGAAGTGGTCCACGCAGGCCCCCCGGGGAGCCGGGGGCCATCCAAACACCTGCTGCCTCCGCGATCCCCTGTCCCCGAGGCCAGGCAGGGAGCCAGCCCCCTTGGAGGACCGTCTGTGCCCAGACCCAAAAGATCACAGCACATCCAAACAGCACCTCCACCGCTCTCTGGTAGACTGGCTGGGAGAGGGCGAAGGGGGGCCCCCTCCACCACCTGAAGACGAGGACGAGGCAGGCCGGGGCCTGGGGACGTCTGGTACCCAGTCGGGGACAGGCTGACTTTGAGCTATTTTGATGCTAATTATTTTACCAAGTGATATTTGATTATTTCTATAAAAAGGTTTATGACACTGCAGTTCACCACAGGCTTTTTTTTTTAAGACCTCAAAATGCGAGAAAAGAAATGCACCCAGAGTCCATTAAAGAATTAGGTCCTGTTAATGCCGGAGTCTGCCCAAAGGGCCCTGGGCACCTCCTCAGCCTGCGTCGAAGGTGAGTGGTGCTCCCCTCGCTGAGTAACTTTTGCTAAGGGAGCAAAGGAAGAGCCTCCTCGCGATCTCTGAGTCTGGCTCTTAACGTGTCTTGGAAATGCTGGCATCTTTGAGGAGGATATTTGGCCTGGATTCCACTTTTCTAACTAAAGCTGGGATGCTGGTATGGAAACAAGAATCATCATGACAGCTTCTCTAGTAGAGCACTGCTCTCAATCCCCCCAGAGTAACAATAAAAAATTAAAAAAAAAAAACAAAAACACTTCATTATCTCTATTTATCCATCAAGAAATCACCATACAACAGTCAAATGTCTTCCCCAACTTTTTATGGAGAAAGCAGAAACATCCAGATTGTCTGTTGCTCTCAGATTGGCGGGGCCCCCAGAAACCTCTCTCCTCCCTGGTACCAGGGATAAATTGGGGGATTTGGAGCCCTGGGTTCCTCGGGACAATGTCTGAGTCCCTTCTCCTCTCTCGGTTCTATCCCTTCGTCTGTAAGACTTGCAGAAGGGAGAGAGTTCTCCTGCCGAGATGGTATTTAAACCCTTCAGTTTAAAGAAGATGTGATTCTATGAAAGTCACAGCCAATTCCTGATTTTTTTTTTTTTCAATTTAACCATAAACCACTTCCTTTTTAAAAACTCTTCCGAGTATCTCAGATCATCCTGAAAAGAAACAGAAGCAGTCATGTCTTGAAGCATTTACAAAAATAAAACATGTATCACGTGCATCATCACGGTAACCCCAAACATGCTGATATGGAGCCTGGCACAGAGTTGCTGCCCTGTAACTCAGGGGTAAATGAAGGAACGGGGATGACTTAGCCCGAGACCCCTGAGTGTCTGAGACGCCCCCCAGAAAGCAGAGCCTCCACCCGGGGCTCTAGACTAACAGCTCACTGACTCCGGGCAGTGCCCTGTCGGTAGTTATTAGCAGTGAGGAATCACCCCTGCCCTGGTCCTGGGCAGCGTGTGGCAGCTCAGGGCCAAAGGCAGCAGCTTCAACCAGCCCCGAGCTGGGTACATCACCTCTGTCAGTGCTGTGGGGAGGCGGACAGGTGCCGGGCATTCCCGGGCACACGTGCTTTGCTGAAAGAGGCAGGAAAGGCTTTACCCACCCATGGGGGTGCCCCAGGCAGGCAGAAAGCTCAGAGGTTTATGGGGAGTGACATTCCTTGGGCTGTAATAGGATGCTCTAAAGGCTTCAAGGGTGTGGCCCCTGGAGGGAAGTGGGAGGCTGACATTTGTTGGGAGGTCTGCGTGTTGAGAGATGTCTCTGCTTTATAGGTGAGGAAACCAAGGTCCAAGCATGTCGAGCTCAAAGGCATGCTGCTAGAAGGGGGGCGGTCCGGGAGTCAAGTCCCAGGTCTGACTGATTCCCCAGCCCTTGCTCTTTCCAGTCTGCCCCAGGCAGAGAAGAGGGGCTGGATGCCTTGGGAGGGAGAGCAGAGTTACCAGTGGGCTGGAGACCGCAGGAGGGGCTGAGGACACAGGCTGCTTCGGAACTGCAGAAGCAGAAGTGATCCAGGGTTTAAGTGCTGACCATGTTGAGATGGGCAAGCCTCAACCACAGACTGAACCTTTCCTCTTGAAGGAGACTCCTTCCCTGACGCACGGCTCTGTTCCTGAACAGCAGAGAAGTTCCCTAATAACCAGATCCTAAACGACCCAGTGAGTTGCCTGCCTGCCTTCCATCCCCGCTCCCTCCCCACCTTTCTTCCTTCTCCAAGCACATGTCTCCAACTTGTACCGCGCTGAGTGCCAACAACACGAAAGAGCACACACTGGTGACATTCCTGCCCACGTGGAGCTCAGCCATGGCTGGGGCCCACGTTAGGGCTTCTCACCAACATCCCTGCTTCCCCCCTCCTCTTGGGCACACGGCCCCTTGAGGGTAGGCACAGATGCGTGACTTTGTCCAGTGAATTGTGTGGGAAAGATGCATGGCACTCGTGAGTGGAAATATTCAAGGCCAGGTGTGGAATTCCCGGAGCGCTCCCTTCCCTCCCCCCAGTGATTGAGACACCCTATTGCCATGGAACATGATCGTGCAAAGGAACCCTGTGTACCACAGTGGACATTACATGCATGCGAATCTCTGTTGGTCTACGTGCTTGAGATTTGGATGTTATTTGTTATGGCAACCGAGTTAGTCTCTCCTGACTGACACAGCTACATTTTGATCTGGACTTTCTGTCTTACCCTTCTTATGGCTGCATTTTGAGCCATGCCTTCTCTTGAAGAGTCTGGCTTTCCCACTAGACTTTGAGCTCCTTGAGGACAGGGTCCATGTCTTATTCGTTGATGCCCCTGTATCCCTTGTACTTGGTTCAGGGTCAGGCAGATGTTTGAGAGAGAGTTGCCAGCCTCTGAGTTGCCAAAGGCAATGCTAACCCCCCTGCACTGATCTCAGAGGCTCAGAAAGGGTGGGCTTGTGGGCTCACACGGAGAAGGGGGTCTGTCCTTTAGCTGGTAAGTGGTGGGATCAGGATTTGAACTGGGTTGAGCCTGATCCCAAGGCCCACCCTCTCTCCATTTCAATACCCACTGACATGCCCTTGATTTGCTGAGTCTTCTCCAATGAGCGATGGTCCCTCCACTCCCACCCCACATCCCTTCTGCATGGAGACCTGCGATTGCACCTCAGGGATATTTCTGACCTTACTAGCAACAACACGGAAAACAGCTAGTATTTGTTGAGTGTTTACTGGATTCAGGCTGTGCTGTGTGCTAAGTCACCTCAGTTGTGTCGACTCTTCATTACCCAATGGACCGTAGCCCCACCAGGCTCCTCTGTCCCTGGGATTCTCCAGGCATGAATACTGGAGTGGGTTGCCACGCCCTCCTCCAGGAGATCTTCCCAACCCAGGGACTGAACCCTCATCGCTTACCTCTCCTGCATTGGCTTGTGAGTCCTTTACCACTAGCACCACCAGGTCCCAAAGTGGACACTACCTACGTGAGAAATACACGTTAGTGGTATATGTCATTGTATTTAGTTCTCACCGCAAAATGAGACTTGGGTTCCATCCTTATGCTTGGATTGAAGAGAGGCAGCTTGGGCTCAAAGCATTCAGTTAACTGGATCCAAGTCACAGAACTCATAAGCAGCCAAGCTGAGACTTGAACCCAAGTCCAGCTCCAGACTGGAGCATCCTGGCAACTACTTCACCAGAGGGAGCCTGTGTGTGTGTGTGCGTGAGTGGGTGTGTGTCTTGTGTGTGTAAGTGTGTGTGTGAGTGTCAGAGAAAGCAAAGAACTTCCGGGGGGCCGGTGATGATACAGAAATATCTTTTCTCTCGCTGTTTATCCAAGTTTGTCACGTGTTTTGACAGGAAGTTGTAAGGACTTCCTGCTTTAACTCTCACAGATGCTGGCCCTGATAACTGTATTTACATACCTCCCGGGCAAGGCGAGGGCCAGAGCTGCTGACTCTGGTGGGATTTCAGGACAGGGACTGATGGATCACCTCCTCTCCTGTTATCTGCCCAGCAGCCTCCCTGGCCCTGCAGGGTGTGGACGGGGAGGGGAGGCATTCCTCTCAGCCCCCAGGAGCCCGGGGCTAAGCACTCTCCTGCGGGCGACCTCATTTGATCCAACAACAGGCCGACCCTATCAGGACGGTCATCCACATTTTACACTCAGGAGCAGAGGGGGTGCAGAGAATAGGGTGCTGTGGCCAAGAGTGTCCAGGCCAAGAACACTCAGTATCCGGCAGTGCACAGGAGAGTCACCAGCCCAGATGTCAGCAGTGCCAGCTGCAGAGACCTGGGCTCAGAAACCTCATGGAACATGCGAGCCATAGGGCCGGGGTGGAACCCACCTCACCGACGCCCATCAGGTCCTCCTCACAATGGAGGAAAGAGGGATGCGAGGCCCGCCTGGGAGGTCAGGAGGCCCCCTCCTCCTCCAGCATCTTCATGTGGTTGCTCCCTCCCTGTTCACACCTGGTGCCAACTTGATCACCCCCCATCCCCCACACTGCCAGCTGACCCCTCCACTGACAACATGTGTATTGCACCTTCGTGAGCTCCAGCATTTCTGACAACTCTTCTTTGTCCTGTTGTGTTTTCAAGCTTGATTTTGAAATCACCCCAGGTCACAGACCTCTGAGTGTCATCTGAGGCTGGACGGATGTATTTCATTCATTCAGGGAACACCCACGCTGTACTCAAGCTCTGCCAGGTGCCAGATATGCAGAAGGGGAAAAAAGTGAATCATTATGGTAGTCATGGTCTCAGCAACCACCACCACCAGCATCACTAAACTTGTCATACCATCCAGGCTTCATCTCCAGTATGAGTTTTATTGAAGGGTACCAGGGAAATGCAGAAGGGGGTGTCCAGGTGTGGCTGCATGCTTCAGGAAGTTGACCCAGAGGTGCAGGGGCCTAAGTGGAGACTTGGAAGAGGGGATGTGTGTGGGTGAGGGTGTCACAGGCAGAAAGATGAGCAAGAGGAAAGGCCTGGGGGAGGTGGGTCTAGAAAGTTCCAAAGAGCAATTCAGTAGAGACACCACTGAGGGTTGACCAGATGTCTGCATCATGCGAGTAAGCCATATAACTCAGCTCAGTTTGTAGGTGGTCTTCATCACTCAGGGCCCAGGGGTCTCCAGGATGATTAGGTAAAAAGAGAGCCAGTCAGACTGCTAGACGGTTCTCAGCTTCCCCTGCCCCAGCAAGGCTTTCCAGGGCTTTCCCCAGTGCTCATAGTTGGGCTGACTTTGGAGGCCTCTTTGAATGGCACTGAAGTTGGCTATCAGTAATAAAAGGACGAAGTATGGATACTGGGCAGCCAACTTGAGTGCTGATAACCCAAGAATCACAGATGTTTATACAGATCTACAGGTCCACAACCCTGAAGATGCGGTACATCAGACCAAATTAATTATCCAGCAGAGGCTATTTACTGAGTTCCTGCTCTATTCTTGAGCCCACGGGCGACAAAGAGCCATGATAATGGTGAGGCCCCAGCCACCAGGACTTGAGGTTGTGTGGGAAACCTGCAAGACCAAGTCAAGGATGTAGTGGAGGGTCACCCAGCGGTGACTGCAGAAAAGGGAAGGAGTGGTGTAGAGAGGCAAGGTCAGAGCGGGTTCCGGAGGGGGTGGGTTCAGGGGGAGCCTTAAAGGATGGGGAAGGTGGGGAGGTAAGCTGATGAGTGCATTTCATTTGATGGTGGGTGCAGGTCTCTAAGATCAGTGCCTAAGGAAATGTCAGAGAAGTCTCTACATTCAGGTCAGGTCCAAACTCCCTCATTGTCTGAGGAATCGTCTCTGGCTTCCCTGCCTCTAACCACCCCCATTTCACACCCAAATTCCAGTCTCCTGTAAATTATCCCCAATCTACAGTCACATCATGGTTTTGAGCTTTTGTCTCTTTTCTCCACTCTGTTAGAGTGTTCCTCTTTTTCTCTGCAAGAGAAAGTACTCTATTGCTGCTGCTGCTGAGTCGCTTCAGTCTTGTCCGACTCTGTGCGACCCCATAGACGGCAGCCCACCAGGCTCCCCCGTCCCTGGGATTCTCCAGGCAAGAACACTGGTTGCCATTTCCTTCTCCAATGCATGAAAGTGAAAAGTGAAAGTGAAGTCGCTCAGTTGTGTCTGACTCCTAGCGACCTCATGGATTGCAGCCTACCAGGCTCCTCCATCCATGGGATTTTCCAGGCAAGAGTACTGGAGTGGGTTGCCATTGCCTTCTCCAACTCTCTATTGGAGAAGCTTAAATGGCGCCTCCTCCACACAGCCTTCCTATATTCTCTATGTTCTTTCCTCTCTGCCCGCATCCCATGTCACAGCACCTACACATTAGTGGTTACCATGACTCCCTCCCTCAATAGAGTGCCAGCAGCTTCTTGAGCTCAGGAACTGTCTAAGTGTACATTTCCTTCCATGGCTGTACAGAGCCCTGGGCATGACTCATGCTCGAGGTGCATGAATTACTTGTTGTCTCTGCGGGTGACTTGAACTAGGACCTGAACACCTGCTGCAGCAAGCCGACTTGCTCACGGAGGCTGGGGTGGGTTTAGAGGCGCCCTGTCCAATCTGGGGGCCACTGGCCACATGTCCCTTTTAAGCCTGAATCATAAAGAAATAAGAATGAAACGTGGTTCCTCGGTCACACTTGGCCACACACAGTTCAAGTGTTCAAGAGCCACCTGGGGTGGTTCCGGAGAGCTCAGATCACAGAACTGTCCCATCGCTGCAGAAAGCTCCATCTGACCACGCGCTGGTCTAGCCTTTGTGGAGTCGAGACTGGCCTCTTCTGCCCACTCTCCTGTCCTGTTTATCCCATCTTCCTTCTCCCTAGGATGTGCTGCAGCCAGTTCTCTGGGCGGTCGTCTGTCGCTGTTTGCACAGTGCCCAGAGCCGCAGAGGAACTTGGAGAGGGGGGGTGTGCTTAGGGTGTCATCAGAGCACTCCATGGGGTGGGCTTTGGGTCTGCAGAGAGAGCCCAGCAGCTATGGGGTCAAGACACAGCTACCTGTCTGGGGAAACTCGAGGGCCAGAATACAGAGCAAGTCGGACCTCGCTCCGTGGACCACGCAGGGTTCAGAAACACCCAGCAGGCTGGAAACAGCTGTCTCTCAGCTTTTAATTGAAAATGTTTCAAATGGGCAGAATCAGGACAGGGCTGTTTGAGAATTGTCTCGGATGTATTTCTTGGGGGAGAAAAGAAAATCCTGCCTTTTCCTTTCCCGTGTGGTTGTTTGGTTTGCCAATTCAGTTAAGGGTATTTATTGACCCCTAAGATCAGTCGCTTTCAAGTATTATTTTTTCTGTTTGCAGTCCCTTAGACTACAAGCTCAACTTATTTTTTTATTAATTAATTTATTTTAAATGGGAGGATAATGGCTTTACAATATCGTGTTGGTTTCTGCTGTAAGGTCAACATGAATCAGCCATAGGTGTACGCATGTCCCCTCCCTCTTGAACCAGCCCCCTCCCCATCCTACCCCTTCCGGTCATCACAGAGCTTCAGTCTGAGCTCCCTGCATCAGACAGCAAATTCCCGCTGCCCATCTGTTTTACACATAGCAATGTATATGTTTCAACACTACTCTCTCAATTCGCCCCACCGCTTACAAACCACATGGAAAGGGTCGTTGCCCAGGATGAAAGTAGGGAGGGGAGCCTGCACCCCCGCTTGTTTGGCCTTTCCTCCGGGGCCCTCGAGGAGCACAACTGCAGGGGGCGCTCTCCATGTTGTGGTTCAGGCAGCGATCCCCACGGCCCCCACTCCAGTGGGGGAGTTATGCGTAACATGAAACTGCTGGTCTACGTGCCGTCCTAACTTTGGAAAACCATCACAAAATGCACGTACTCGGCAATCCTAATTAGAAGATGCATCTCTCTAACACCTCTTTTTCATCTGTAAGAGGCTTTTTTTTTTTTTTAAGGAAAGTTCATCTGATCTTCTCCCCCAAGGCTGGATTAAAGGCTTTGCGGTCAGAGACTCTTCTTCCTCTGTGGACCCCGGACTCAGTTTTTCGCACATAGTAGGCGTTTATTGTTTGAGGAAGGAGGAAGGAGAGAGCAGAGAAGGAGCCCAGGAAGGGGGTGGGGGATGGAGATAGAGGGGGAGGAAGTGAAAAAAGAGAAGACGAAAATAAGGAAGGAAGGAAGAAGGCAGGGAGGGAGCTTGTGAGGTATCATGGTTAAATTTCAATTTACAGATCAAGAAACTGAGATGTAGCAGTTTTTAGCGACTTATTAAAAGTCAACAAGAGATGTCATCTCAACACTCCTGTTCCTGAAACCCCCTGATTTTCACCACTCCTCCATCCACCCTCCCGTTGAGTTGTTTTTTCTTTTTTAAATATAAAAAGCCTATTATACGTGTACTTAATTACCTCTTCTTTTACGGCTCCAGCTTCTTAATGTGTAAAACTGTAGAAAAAGCCTATCTCCCTCTGAGAAGGAATTCCTCTCCTAGGATCCTTGCTGAAATAACCCAGCCCTCCCCTTGTCTGTCAGCAGCAAACTGGAAGCCACCATAAGGGGTGAAAATTAAAAGCGCATAAGACTAACTGAGGCGTTCAGGAAACCAAGCCCCCAAGGCCCAGTCCTCTTCTCGGGGCGGCTGAACTGGATCCGCGTTTGAATTCGCGCGGTGTCAGGACGGAGGCGGGTGCTCTGGGCCGGCTCCATTTTTATAATGAAGCTGTATGTCTGGAATTGGGGGCGGGGGAAAAGAACCTTTGACACGGGGGAGAAATGAAGGATACCACGTGCTTGTGCCATTACCGGTGGGACTTCGGAGCGCAGGCTGAGCTGTTGTCCGTGGGTCGTGCTGTGGCCAAGATGTTAGGAATAATTAACCCCCAGCCAAATACCCCATCACAGGGACAATACTGCTCCGTGACTTCACCCCCCCTCAGACACGCACGCGCACGCACACGCGCGCACACGCACAGAGGGACCGAGAGAAACTTTCAGAAGGCTTGTAACAGAACAAAGCACAGTTTTTACTATCGCAAAATCTTTATGGATCGCCATCCTTGAGGTGAAGTTATATCCTTTATGGTCACATTTTGGTCGTTTCCTTAAATTATTGAAGGCATTTCGTGGGGCCCGCGCTCTCGGAACAGAGCTGGAAAAGAGGCCCCCGGCCCCCGTCTGGAGGTGGGTTAATGATGGCGTGCCTTGTGCAGCGCGTCCAGGACACAGAGGTTAATAAAACCCGTAGCTCTTCTTCATGGGTACCAGGGGATGGTTAATGTTCGAGCCCGTGCAGGACCTCGGCTTAATGTTCTGCGTGAAGGATCGCGCTGCCAGACAACACCCTCCCTGGTGCCAGCCTCGCATATTAGCACACGCTGGAAGCGGGCGAGCACGTGCGGGAACCTTAGGTGCTGCGCTCTGACCCCACCGCCCCACTTGCCGAGAGCACTGGACACAGAGTCTGGAGAGTTTGCACCTGGGCCCCAACCAGCCTCCGGCCATCCAGGTGTCCCTCTGGCCCCTCCCATCCAACAAAGGGCATGAACTGCCTTCTGCCCTCCTGGGGTCTGTGCACAGGAGCAGGTATGGGGGACTGTCAGGTCATAGATCAGTTCTGGGGTGACCTTCACAAGCTTTTGGGGGGTCATGGGAAACTTGAGTCTGATCTGGGTCAACCTTACCCCCAGCGCACCCTGGGCCAGTCGCTTGACCTCACTGTCTCCTTCTGCCAGAAACAAACCCTGAGATGAGGATTTGAAGGCATGTTGTTTACTTGGGAGGTAATCCCAGGATGCAACAGGGACACAAGTAACCACCATGGGCAGCTGGAGGTAATCCTACCTAGAACCTGGTGGGGCGGGGTGGGCAGCGTAGTATGCATGCCTCAGGCTCTCTTCACCCGAGTGGCAAGGGAGCTGGGGCATTGATACACCAATTTCTCATGGACCCTGCCTGCCGTTCCTCTGCACAGAGTGGGCTCCCATGACGAGGGGAAGCCTCAGGCACACAGATGCCTCTGGTGGTTGCAAGTGTGAGTGGCATGCACTGAAGTGGTCAGGCCTGGGGGGAGACGAGAGGGGAAGACCCACCTCCCTCCTCTCTAGAATGAGGCCAGCACCGCCTGCGTACTAGCACTGTCATGAGGGTTAAATGAGATAATACAAGAGCCCAGTGCTGCTACTTATGATTTACTTCGAACCTGAAGGGCGGGTATGTTTGTTGCCATTAAAGCCATAAACTAGACCTGGGTGAACTGCCCACAGTGGAAGCCTTCCTCTGGGACTTAGCTGTTTTGGTGTTTTGCAAAAGACAACTTGACTGTATGTTTGGCATCGAAGGGAGCTGATGGGGTAAACTGGGTCGGGGGGAGGTCCCTGAGATCAGAAAGCGGGGGAAAGAGTGATGTCCACGCACCGAGTTTACAGGGAGAGGAAAAGGGGCCGAGGCGGGTAAGCCAACTCATCCATCCCTGCGGGTCTGCGTGCAGTCTGTTAGTTGTCACCAAACCCGAGGTGCCGGCCACCCGTCTTTTGTCTCCTAAATCACTCGTGACACTGCTTCTGCAGTTCGGTGGGTCAGCGGGGTTTCTTCATCAGGGGGTGAAGCAATGTCCCTGTGTGTGTGCCCAGAGCCTCTCGCTTAGATGTCACTGCAAGGTGGGGAGGGAACCCAGCAGGATATTATCTCAGAACGGGCCCTCCCGTGGGCCCCAGGATGCACACCTTGGAGGAGCCCTCAGTGCTCAGATGATGTGGACTCACTGCTTGGACATAAATGGGGGTGCCCCCACACCGATGTGCTGGGGACCTCCGGGTCCACAGTGTCACCCTGTCTCAGAAGGGGCTCCAGAGCAGGCGGCCGGGACTCCGCATGGAACCTTCTGCCGCCGAGTGATGTCCCATGGCCCCTGGGTGGTGTGGTTTTACAGTCAGGAGGGCACCCACGGCGTCTGCAGTGTGTAGGTGCTACTCCATACGTCTGTATGGCCTGAGGGAAGGAGGGGATGAATGAGAGCCGCATGTGGGGATGCCCGGGGGGTGAGAGAAAGCAGGGCGACGCTGTTCAGCTGTTCACGGGAAACACAGGTTTGGGGATTTGCAGCTTCCCCCACCGTCTCCCCTCGGTGGTGCTAACAGCCAGGAAGCCACACTGACACCTCCTTGTGAATCTGAGATTTCCCTTTTCAGTTTCGCAAATTCGTTCCTTCCTTACTGTCATCCACAGGGGAGATGTCCCCAGTCTGACTCACAGTCAAGCATAAGTAGTGTCAGGCTGGTAAAGGGGAAAAAAAAAAAAATAGAGATTGCAGTGCTTCTGGTTGCAATGTGCGTCATTAACTGATCCTGTGGCACCCCGAGCTCTAAGGGGGTGATGGTCTGCAGACACCACGCACACATGGGTCCCTTCTCTGTGCTTCTTTTTAAAACAATCCAGACACTACAGAGCATTTTAAGGGCCCTCACAGTCAGACATCTTCATGATTGTTATTGCTCAGTCATGTCTGACTCTGCGACCCCATGGACTGCAGCACGCTAGGCCTCCCTGTCCATCACCAACTCCCGAAGCTTGGCCAAACTCATGTCCATTGAGTTGGTGATGCCATCCAACCACCTCATCCTCTGTCGTCCCCTTCTCCTTCTGCCTTCAGCCTTTCCCAGTATCAGGGTCTTTTTCAGTGAGTCAGTTCTTTGCATCAAGTGGCCAAAGTGTTGGAGCTTCAGGTCAGCATCAGTCCTTCCAATGAATATTCAGGGTTGATTTCCTTTAGGATTTATTGGTTTGATCTCCCTGGTGTCCAAGGGACTCTCAAGAGTCCTCTCCAACATCACATTTCGAAAGCATCAATTCTTCGATGCTCAGCCTTTTTATGGTTCAGCTCTCACATCTATAAATGACTTCCTCATGATGGGGTTTAACAAATAACAGAAACAGATCCTGGTATAAAGGGCTTGCAAACAAGCCCAGTGTCTCTAGAAGTGCATGGGGATGTGTGGTCCTCCCTGCATGGGTGGGGCTGCATTTGTCATCACGATGCTTCTCCCTCCATGCTGCCTAAGCTCTGGAGTGTTTCAGGTAAGAAGCACCTTGGAGTGAAAACTCAGCGCTCGTCCTCTCCAGGAATTCAAGCCACAAAGAGAGACGTCCCAGGGGAAGTCTCTTGTGACAGTGGGTCTCTGACTCACCCCGGTACTTGTCATTTTGTTCAGAAATATACATCAAGTGCTTAATTCTATGCTAGGGCCTATTCTCTGTGATGTCCCCACCCCAGAGATTTCTTGTTTCATAAAGATCAAGCAAAAGATCTCCCTATGCTAGGACTCCTGTGGGAACAGAGGCCAGTGGGCACCCAGTCCAGCCTGCTGGGTGGGATAGGCCTCCCTGAGGAGCAGGATTCTAGGCTAAAAGCCTGGAGCAGCCGTCGGAGCTGAGGCTGGGGACACGCGGGACCATGAAGGGTGTTCCTGGCCAGGCACATGCACAGAGGTGGGGAAGCGGGAGTCTGGCTGGAGACCAGGACCCTCCAGAGTTGTGCAATGCCCTCTGGGGACTCAGAGCTTGTTTCTCAGCCCCCTCGTGCTGACATCCCAGTGAGAGCTGGTGAGTCCCACCCACATCGAGCCCCTTGCAGCTCCGGGGCCTCTTAGTTACCAGCGATGGGGGTGCTGAGTGAGACCAGGCCCTGCCTTCCGTGGTGGGGGGGGGGCCCAGCTGTACTGGGAAACCCCGCTTCTGGAGCAGATGTGTTAGAATGTCCTGGCTAGTCTCCCCCACTCTGGACAGCAGCGTCTGGAAGCATTCTCTGCAATTACTCACATTTCACCCAGGAAGAAGCTGAGTGCAGGTGAGGTCACCTGCCACATCACAGACTCAGGCCTGTTGGGGCCAAGACCTGGGCCAGGTCTGCCCACGGCCTCTGCATCTGGAAAGGGGAACAGCGGGTGGGAGAAAGGCAGCCGGCCCCAGGCCTCCTGGCGGGCCTGACTCAGACCCACTCCCAGCTGCCAGGCCCATATCCTGAGGATGTGGGTGTTCATGTCTCAGAGCTTCTCCCACGGCTGGACAGTCTTGAGTGGGGGCCCCCAGGGACACGGGAGGAAGAGGTGCCACCATCTTCCCTCAGCTCCAGGGAGCCCCCGGCCCTCCTGGCCTAGGAACCCACCCTGCCAGGCAGCCAGGCCTGTGGCCTTTCTGTCACCCCCACCCCACCCCAGGCACCTCAACCTCTCCCCTCAGTTCCCGCGGGCTGACCTTGGCCTGTTTCTGGCCTCAGCCCGGGCGCCAGGCCTGCTCTTGGAGCCCAGCCAAGCCCCACCCGGCACTCAGCCTCTCCCCAAGTCCCGCCAGTCAGGCCGAGAGCTCACAGTTCAGTTCAGTCACTCAATCGTGTCTGACTCTTTGCAACCCCATGAACTGCAGCACGCCAGGCCTCCCTGTTCATCACCAACTCCCAGAGCTTGCTCAAATTCATGTCCATTGAGTTGGTGATGCTATCCAACCATCTCATCCTCTGTCATCCCCTTCTCCTCCCACCTTCAGTCTTCCCCAACATCAGAGTCTTTTCCAATGAGTCAGTTCTTTGCATCAGGTGGCCAAAGTATTGGAGATTCAGCATCAGTCCTTCCAATGAATATTCAGGACTGATTTCCTTTAGGATGGACTAGTTGGATCTCCTTGCAGCCTAAGGGACTCTGAAGAGTCTTCTTCAACATCACAGTTCAAAAGCATCAATTCTTCTGAGAAAGGGTCTCTCCTTCTCCAGCTTTCCCAGGTCAGGGGCTGCCGGCTGTGGCTCACTCCCTAGCTCTCAAACACACACACCCTCACACACACATGTACACATACGCATGTACACACACTCACAGGTGTACACACACATACACCCACACATACACACCCTCACACACACGACACATATGCATGTACACGCACACACGTACACACACACACACACCCTCACACACTTGTACACATACGCACATACACTCACACGTGTACATACACATACACGCTCACGCACACATGGGCTTAAACCCTGGAGCACAGCTTCTTTTCACCAGTTGTCTCTGTCCAGCTACCCTCATTGTACATTTCATCCTCACTTTTCCCCAAAAGGTTTTATGAATGGAAGCCCCACCCCCAGAACCCCATTCTCAGTTCCGTTCAGTCCCTCAGTCGTGTCCGACTCTTTGCAACCCCATGGACTGCAGCACACTAGGCCTCCCTGTCCATCACCAACTCCGGGAGTTTACCCAAACTCATATCCATTGAGTCGGGGATGCCATCCAACCATCTCATCCTCTGTCCTCCCCTTCTCCTCCCGCTTTCAATCTTTCAAATTCTGCAGATGCATAAACTGAAGCTCAGAAGAATTAAAAAGCAGTTTTGCTCCAAGTCTCAGACAGCTGGTACCTGACTGACAGAGCCTGCCTTAAATCCAGGCTTTCTGACTCCACAGCCATGCAACCTTGTGACATCTCCCGGCCTCTTTTTCCTCATCTGTAAAATGGGAATAACAGTGACGGATGAGGGTGCGTCTTCTGTGAACATTGTGTGAGCTCACTGCTGGGGCGTCAGGGTGTGAAGCTTGCTCAGAATGGCACCTGGGCCGGGAAACCGCTACTAAGTGGTGGACAGTGTTGGCATGTGTGGCATTGTCACTGGCCCCGGAGATAAGCCTGTCCTGCCTGGGGGTCAGGGGACACCCATGTCAGCTTCCCGGCTGCTGGCTCAGCGTCTTTTGTTCTAGACGCTATCCTGGCTGTCTCACTTTATATCCACTGATGGCTTTGTTTCCCTTCTGTTCTGGTTGGCTCTTGAATTCACATTCTGAATATTGCAAGAGATTTCTGGCCTGATCTTTATTATTTCTGGAAGGGTACATGCCAGGAGGCCAGAGTGGCAACTTGGCCTCATCACCCCAAAGCTCATCCCTGTGTTTCCCCTGGTTAATTTAGCATCTTCCACTGGACTGGCTTGTTTTGCAACAAGACTGACCCTTCAAAGTGAGGAGCTCTCTCTCCTTCAAGTAAAATATATGAAGTGCTTTGTCAGTAGAAACTGAGTTTAAACCCCAGTCCTACCACTTAGGAGCTGTGTGACTCTGGGCAACTTACTTAACCCCTCTGAAGTGTTCTCCTCTTTGAATTGGGACTGAAGGATGAGATGTGTAGAATGCCCTTCACAAGGTTTCGGAAAGAGGTCAGTGAGAGGCTGGCAACAGGGCCCAGCATACTAGGTGCTCAGTAGCCAGAGTCCAGTTGGGACTGAGTTCAACAGTGCAGCTAGTTTGGGCAGCAAGAAAGGAAGGGAAAAGCCCTTGGCTTGGAAGGATCCACTGGGGAAGAGGAGGCAGTGCACTCAGAGCTGAGGACCCAGCGCCACACTGTGTCCCAAGGGAGGCAGGCCCTTGGGAGACGGGAGTGGGAGCCCTCTGGAGCCGACCTCTCGACTTCCTGGTGAAACCAGCAGGTCTCCTCGAAGGCAGGGCCGGGCCTCCTTATCGGTGGGCTCAGAGTCCATGGCACCAGGGCCGGACGCTGCATGAAGGAGGCTGCGAGTGTTTATCAGGCCCCTCCCTGCGGCCGGCTGGTCAGACGCCAAGACTTTGGACACGGTTGTACTTGAACGTGACTGCTCTTCCTTCTCCCAGGGGACACTCCAGCACATTTCCCAATGCTTATTCCCAGTTTTCAAAAAGGGTTGAAAGTTGACTGCTGGATTTTCACAAACACAATGGCCGGGCCCGAGATGCTTGCCGGGGTGTCAAGACCCCTAGCCTTTCTTCCGCTGGGGGTCTCTGTTACACTCCATTGCAGGGGCAGTCGCGCTGGACCTGTTCGCTTTGCAGCATGGTCCTGGAGAAGATCCATGCCGATGGATACTTTAACACAGGTCCCCTCTTTCATCCCTGAGGAAGCCTTCAAGGGGGTGTTATTCTACCCATTTTAGAGGTAAGAAAGCAGGGGAGCAAGTGACGCGCTCCCTGGGAAAGAGCCTCCCAAGAGCGCAACCTCTACCCATGTGTGTAGCAGCTTACCTAAAAGCCCAGCCCAGTGCTGGGAGCCCAACAGTTGGCTTATTTCACTAAATCCTCCTCACATCGGGACTCTCCTGACCCCAGGGAGAGAGGCTTAACAATTGCCATTATTTACCCAGCTAGCAAAAGCTGATCTTAGGATGTGAACCATTTAGGTTGGTCTCTGACCCTCTCACCACCCCCAAACACAGAAGGGTGCTCCTTGGCCCAGGTCTCCCAACTGTGGCATCTCCAGCACTGTGGAACGAGTCATTCTTGTGGTTAGGGCTGGCAGTGCATTGTGGGTTCTCAGCAGCATCCTTGGCCTCTACACACTAGATGTCAACAGCCGACGCCCACTCCAGTTTATGAGAACCCCGAACGTCTCTGGACATTGTCAACTGCCACCCACAGGAGAACCACTGCTCTCGACCAAGGTCAGGTATTTTGATTATTAGCCATGATTACGGTATAATTGAGACTGTGTGCCATGATTACGGTATAATTGAGATTGTGGTTGTGATGAAGGAGTCGTTTTCAGTGTCCAGTCTACATGTGGGCAGGGACTGACTCACGTAACCACACATAATCCAGGGTCCGAACTAGAACCCTTTAGAGATGACAGTGGGGTGGTTAATAATGGTCTCAGAACACAGGACCATTGTGGTGGTTAATAACGGTCTCAGAACACAGGACCACTGGAGTGGTTAATAATGGTCTCAGAACACAGGACCATTGGGGTGGTTAGTAATGGTCTCAGGACACAGGATCATTGGGGTGGTTAATAACGGTCTCAGAACACAGGACCATTGGGGTGGTTAGTAACGGTCTCAGAACACAGGACCATTGCGGTGGTTAATAATGGTCTCAGAACACAGGACCACTGGAGTGGTTAATAATGGTCTCAGAACACAGGACCATTGCGGCAAATGGCAGCGAGTGTTTGCCCTGCTTTGGCAGCCCCATCTACCTGGTTGCTAGGTAAGGTGTCCAGATGTGTGTCTCCGTGGCTTATTGTTTTCTGTTGATGCCCTCATGCAGCGGGCTTTTCCTGGCTGTTAAGGGCTCTGAGAATCTTAGGACTGGCTCATCTTACCCTCTCCTACCCTCCAAGGGACCCTGGACAAGCACAAGCTAACAAACACAAGCTAACCAAAACCAACTTTCTCAGATTGGTCAGAAACTGGGAAATGACCCCAAGGAGTTGACCAGTTTTCTGGGGAAATGACCAGTTTTCTTTGCTCTCTGGCTAAGCTGAGCCCATGCTATTAGGGTTCTCGGAATGTTCACCTAATTTCTGGAGACCTGAGTTCCACTTGGGAACCACAGGAGGATGGCTTCCCCATCAACCCTGCGGAGCGTCCTGTAATCTGGAGAAGGTGAGCTGTGCTCCCTCCTTCCAGGGCATGTGAAGATGGTGATGGTGGTGGTGGTGGTGGTGATGGCGACTTAATGATGACTGGGCCTTTGCTGTCTGCTTGGTCTTGTCATGGGCACTTCATGGATTATTTCATTTCATCCTTACTATCACCTGTGATGCTATCTTTGTCTGCATTTTATGGATATGGGACCTGAGGTTCCATGAAGATGAGTAGCTTGAACAAGGTCATACAGTTGTACAAGAATGGAGGCAGAATTTGAGGGCAGGTCGGTGGGTTCCGAAGCCTAGGGAGTACCACTTTTCCATGGAGTGTAAATGTGATGTTGTCAGTGATCCTCTGTCTGTTGGGCACCTATTCCAGGCACGACGCTAAGGAAGGAAGGATGAGAAAGAAGAGCATCTGTCCGTGCGCATCAGAGCCCACCGGCCAATGCAGGAGACAGACCACCCAGCAGGCAGCGTGTCTTCTCTCAGTGGGGTGCTGGGCAGGAAGGGGGAAGAGAATGCCAGGCAGGGGCGCCGGGTTGAGCAAGGCGGGTTGGAATGTTGGAGTAGCGCGGCTCAGAGTGAGGTCAGGGAGGGTGAAGTCCAAGGCTGCAGGCCCAGAAGCCTTGTGACAGCGTCGCATGCAACACACCCACATGTGCACTCATACTCTCAGGCACACACTCGTATAAACAGACATGTTCACACACACACACTCACGAAATTCAGCTACAAGCTAATCCTATCAAACCCCTTCTAAGGCTAGGGTATCAGAGAGTTCTGACTCTGCCAGTTGGGAACATTGCCTCCGTCTTCTTTCCATTTCTCTTCTGCTCCAGGCAAAGTAATGCCCTTCCTGTTCCAAAGATGCCCCATCCCTGGGGACCAAGTGAATATGAATTACAGGGACATGATCCAGTGATGGGGCTTCCCTGGTGACTCAGTCAGCAAAGAGTATGTTATAGGAAAATCAGGGCTGCAGATACAGTTAAGGTTACTAATCACTTGACCTTGAGGTGGGGCGATTAATCTGGATTATGTGGGGGGATCTAAGGTCATCAAAGGGTCGTTAAAAGAATAAGGTTATTAAAAGAGCGGGGCAGGAGAATCAGAGTCCAGGAGGGAGATGTGAGGAGAGGCTGGGTTAGAGCCCTGTGCGTTGAAGATGAAGCAAGGGCCACAGCCAAGAGTGCGGGCACCTGCAGAAGCTGGAAAAGGCCAAGACACGGGTTCTCCCCTGGGGCCTCGGGGAGGAGCACAGCCCTGCCCACACCTTGCTTTTAGCCCAGTGAGACTCATGTCAGACTCCGACCTCCAGAACTGAGAATAACCGTGTGGTTGTAAACCCCCGAGTTTGTGGTCATTTGCTACAGCAGCTGGGGGGACTTAGACACCTTCCTCTCAGAACCAGGCCTGTTCTTCAAGCTCTGCCAGGTGAACCATGGTCACTCACAACCTAGGCAGGTGTGCACTCTGGGCACCTCTGTTTCTCCTAAACCCTTGGGGTCCCGGGCTTCCCTGGTGGCTCAGCAGTAAAGAACCTGCCTGCCAGTGCAGAAGACATACGTTCCATCCCTTATCTGGGAAGATCTGGAGAAAGGCATGGCAACCCGCTCCAGTATTCTTGCCTGTGAAATCCCATGGACAGAAGAACCTGATGGGCTACAGTCCGTGGGGTTGTGAAGAGTCGGACATGACTGAGCAACTGGACAACAACAACTACAGGTCCTAAAGGAAGCCTTCCCTCTATCTGATAAAGCCTCCATCTGGACGTGGGACCCACCCTTGGAGCCAGGGAGGCCCTAAGGAATGAGACTACCTCTTATCAGTGGTCAGAACCGCACCCTGAGAGCTCTGATATCCCAGGACCCAGAGGGGAAGGAACCAAAGAGCCTCCTGATAAAAGTGAAAGAGCAGAGTGAAAAACCTGGCTTACAGCTCAACACTCAGAAAACAAAGGTTGTGGCATCTCGTCCCATCACTTCATGGCAAATAGACGGGGAAACAATGGAAACGGTGACAGACTCTATTGTCTTGGGCTCCAAAATCACTGCAGATAGTGACTGCAGCCATGAAATTAAAAGAGGCTTACTCCTTGGAAGAAAAGCTATGACCAACCTAGACAGCATATTAGAAAGCAGAGACATTACTTTGCTGACAGAGGTCCGTCTAGTCAAAGCTATGGTTTTTCCAGTAGTCATGTATGAATATGAGAGTTGGACTGTAAAAAAGGCTGAGTGCTGAAGAATTGATGCTTTTGAACTGTGGTGTTGGAGAAGACTCTTGAGAGTCCCTTGAACAGCAAAGAGATCAAACCAGTCAATCCTAAAGGAAATCAACCCTGAATATTTATTGGAAGAACTGATGCTGAAGCTTCAATACTTTGGCCACCTGATGTGAAGAGCCGACTCACTAGAAAAGACCCTGATGCTGGGAAAGACCGAAAGCAGGAGGAGAAGGGGACGACAGAGGATGAGATGGCTGGATGATATCACCTACTCAATGGACATGAGTTTGAGTAAGCCCCAGGAGATGGTGAAGGACAGGGAAGCCTGGCGTGCTGCAGTCCATGGGGTTGCAAAGAGCTGGACACGACTGAGCGACTGAACACCAGCAACAGAGGGGAAGGGAAGCCACACGTCTCCACACGTGGGCCTGTCAAGCCCGTGTGCCTCGATCTCACCACCCCCACCACCACCTTTTTTGTTTTGTTTTTTAAACAAAACTGACGGCGTTATGTTAAGGCAGCTGAGTTTTTATTATTCATACAGCTTTCTAAAAAGGAACATTCTGGCTTTAATTAGAGTGAAAAATATAAGCAGCGATAGCAATAGCCAAGTATCACACGGCTTCATGATTTACACCATTGATTTTGACAGGTAGATGAACACAGAGGAAGCCACGTGGCCAGCCTTCGTCAGCTTCCGACTCTCCACCCATTGCTGGGACCCTGCCTTTCTCTCTCCAAAGGCAAGAACGCCGTGGTAGAGACTCACAGCTCGTGGCCTTGGTGTTGCTGGGGAGACAGATGGCCAAACAATTCCAGTTAAAGCAGTGATGAGTTGGGACGGTCTCCTTCATACAATAGCGTGTGTCGGGATGTTCTGTATCTTTCACCCGTTCACTCACTTCATCCTGGCAGTGTGCTTGCGTGAGATGAGAGCCTTAGTCCCATTTTACAGAGCAGTAGCCTGACTTCAGAGAAGGGGAGTGACTTGAGCCACCACAAGCCCACAGGGTAGTGTGTATTTGGACGAGACCGGCTGGCCCCAGGAGCTACCGAGTTTGGGATGCCGACGGTGTGCGTTGCATGCCTCAGGCCAGCGATACTCACACTAAAGTCACCTAGGGAGCTCTCAAAACCCAGTGCTCAGGCCACACCCCACCCCGACCTATTAGATCAGAACGTCTCGGGGTGGGAGACAGGCATCGGTGCCTTTTAAAGATCCCCCCAGGTGGCCCCCAAAGCACAGCTGAGTTAGGCAACCACTGCTTTCTATGCATTCTCTCACCCAAACCCTCCGTGCCCCTATGGAGAAATAATCCTTGCTGGCCCATTTTAAAGATAAGAGACCTGAGCCTCTGAGAGGTCAGGTCACCCCCTCACCCCACTGAGTGGGGATGTGAACCAGAACAGGTTAGAACCCTCACTAGCAGCCCCTGCACTGAAATGCCTTCCTAGTGGGAGATCATCAGTGGGTCAAAAGGGGCTTTTCCAGGAGAATGCATTGTGTCTTAGGCACGTGTAAAAATTGAATCAAGCTTTTTTCCCATCTTGCGGTTTCCAGTTCTTTGAACAACTGTGAGAGTGAAACTCCTCTTGCTGTGGGTATCCTCCCTTTTTCCTCTGGAATTCTAAACCCCAAACCGAATCCGCTTAAACCTGAATGTTTTCCTCAATAGCTGTAGGAACTCACATCTCCGAGGTGAGCCCAGGGGACCTGGTAGAGCTTCTGCTTCCAAGCCCCCAGGAGCGTGGCCTCCTGGTGTACCCCCAGCCTTGACCTGTGTCTCTGGCTGCCCTGTTCTGCAGGATTAACTCCCTCCACTGGGGTAGCCTGAGTTCTCGGAGCAGTGCTCAGTAATGGCGAAACTTGGCCTCAGTGCGTTGGGCCAAATTGAGGGGTTGGGGTGAAGTAGAAAAGAATGGCTTCATTGCTTTGCAAGGCATAGAGGGACACAGCAGGCTAATGACCTCAAAACTGTGTCCCAACCCCAAGGGAATTCGGTCTTACAGCAGTGGTTCAAAGGGGTGGGCTTGCTGATGAGCTTCTGTGGTTCTCAAGGTTATCAAACTGTGACCTTCTCTCTGGAATGAAGAGTGCTTCACCACGTAGTTAACATCTTCAGTTCGCTGGGGGTTTTTCGCTCTGCAGATGAGCTCGGAGATACTCTGTGTGTCCCCTTGGGTGAGCCAAGACCCTGCCCCAGGGCTGGGCTGTGGTTTCTGCATGTCTGTAAATCCCCTCCTTCTCTGATTAGCAGAGAACCTGCCCTTTGGAACTCAGGGAGCTGAAGCCTGTTCCCTACAAACAAGAGATGGGTGACATGGAACCCCACAGGGGCCTGTTGGGTTCACTTGCATCTTCCACACGTGAGAGATTTGGGTCGTTTCCCCCTTTAACTTGGAATTGTGTAGGGACATGATAAGTATAGACTCCCAGACATCGAGCAAAAGGACCTACCCTCAGAAGGTTGAGGCCATTGTGACTGTTCAGTCTGCAGACAAGCGGGAGCGGGTGCCTCCAGGTCCCACTTCCTCCCCCCACTCTCTTCTCTCCCTCATCTCCTCCCTCCCATCATTCCCAGGCCATGCCCTCTGACTCCCTTGCTTTCTCCTGCTGCTGGAACAAATGGCCCCAGATTGAGTGGCTTCACACAACAGGAGTTCCTTCCCTCGCAGTCCCGGAGTCCAGAAGTCCAACGTGGGTGCCTGGGTGGCGTTGGTTGGGTTTTAGACACAGAAGGAGACTGTTCTGGGCCTCCCCGCCCCTCTGAGCTTGGCGTGCTGGCTGGCTGCCCTCCATGTTCCTGGGTGTGAGGATGCACCACCCCATCTCTGCCCCCACCCCCACGCTGTCCTGTCTCCTCTGGGCGTCTCTGAGTCACCGCCCGTCCTTCACATCATGACACTGGTCTTTGGATCCGGGCCCACCCTAATCCAGTATGATCTCACGTAACTAATTACCATGGCAGAGATTCTCTTTCCAGATAAGCTGGCATCTGGAGGTTCCAGTGGACCTGAACTTTGAGAGGTCATTGTTGAACCCAGGACACCCCCTTCACATCTTGCCAAGCCACTCGCTGCTCAGCCGTGTGAGTGTCTGAGACACGTGTCAGGCTCTGTGCCACCCCACCTGTTGATCACCTTGTCCGTTGACCTCAGGATAGCATCTAACTCCCGAGCCCCCAGGCTTTCACGTGCTCAGGCCCCTGCTGCCTCTTCATCCTCCCCCCAAAACGTACTTCCCAGCACCTCCCCCTGGCCTCTGTCCTATGCTGTGCTCACACCTCCTGCCCTTGCCGTTCTCTCTGCCTGCAGCACCTGCCCTCCAGTCCTGCTCATTGCTGGTCCTCCTCCTCCAGGGCTCAGCTCAAACGGCGTGTCTTTGTAAACTCCTTCCCAGCCTATTCCACCCAAGATAGTCACCCCTTTATCATACTCTGGTTTTCTTGACTAAGTAACCCCAATAGCCAATGAAATGATCGTGTCCTCATCTCTGTCACGTTTGCTGTCTCTCCCCCGGTTTCTCTTAGGTTCATGGCTGTGTCTTCACAGTACAGTCCAGGAGCCAGGGAAATACTGGATTAAGGAGAGCGTTACCACTGTGGGACTCTGCACTGACTTCACTTTGTCCATCCATCCATCTGTTCAAATTCTGAGTCCTCACTATGGACCAGGCATTATCGCTGAAGCTGGGTGAATGAAGTCACTGTTATCTCTTGTATCCTAGAGAGGTGGCGTGAAATACGCAACTTACTGATACACGTGCTCCAGACTTTGCATGTGGTGTCAAATGTGTTGCCTCTAAACTTCCAGATCTTGTGCAGCTCAAACCTTACACTTGTATCTCATGGAACCCATAGAGGCTCTGGGCTCTTTCTGTGCCACAGGCCCTGGGCACCTCTGGGGTGCTGGTTGAAGCTTCTTGCCATCTCCAATACTTTTGTTCCTTTGGTTCAGTCTCAGCTCCACCACCGTCATTTTCTCTGGGTAAATGAGGTCAGAGACAAGAGGTCACTCTAAAGTCACTGAAGGAGCTGTAGACATGGTTGGTGACTGAGCTCGTGGCATTTAGACTGAGCTGTGAGTCTGGGCAGCGCTGATCATTACCTGTCCTCTCGGGGTCTGGGGCTTCCCTAGTGGCTCAGACAGTAAAGAATCTGCCTGCAATGCAGGAGACCCGAGTTTGATCCCTGGGTTGGGAAGATCCCCTGGAGAAGGAAATGGCACCCACTCCAGTATTCTTGCCTGGAAAACTCCATGGACAGAGAAGCCTGGCAGCTACAGACCATGAGGTCGCAAAGAGTCAGACAGGACCGAGCGACTAACACTTCCTGCGAATCTGAGCCCTCAGCTTCAGCCTGCTCAGATCCAGGTGGCCAAGGCCTTTTCCAGCTTGAATTATTTTATATTTTTTACTAATCTGCTACTATCACTATTTTTCATTTCTAATTTGCTAGAATTGTGACGTCAGTGCTTCGAATAGTGGTTCTCAAGTTTGTCTGCGCAGTAGAATCACCAGCACATCTTTTATAAATCCGCAAACCTGGGGCAGAAGAATTGATTCTCAGTCCCTCGAGGTGAGACACAGCCTATAGTTTGAAGTTTTAGAGAAGCTTCAAACGTGCAGGCGAGTTTGGGAACCATTGACTTAGGCCAGGAGCCTGCCAGTTTTTCTCTTAAGGCCTGAGTAAAGACTCTGATAAAGAAGGCTGAGCACCGGAGAACTGATGCTTTCAAACGGTGGCGCTGGAGAATATTCTCAGCTTTGTGGTCCCCAAGATCTCCTTTACAACTGTGTACCTCTGCTATATCAGCATGGAAAGCAGTCACAGAGAGCACATAAATGAATGAGCATAACTGTGTTCCAATAAAACTTTGTTAGAAACACACAGAGGGCCATGTTAAAGCAAAGGACCATATTTGGCCCATGGACCATAGTTTGTATCCCCATAGCCTAGAACAATTCCTGACACCGTATCAGAAGGATATTATTATATCAGAGGGATGAATGAATACAATGAAAGACATCAGATGGATGGTTGAATACATTCAGTAAGCTTTTAATAAGCACCTACTATATATCCGGCTGTATGCTACGAGCTGGGATTCAGAGAAGACGATCTCTAGTTGGGGAAACAAAACCATCAACAGATGATCAAGACAGAGTGAGACGGAGGCAGTTAAAGATGTATGAGCTGGCTGCCCTGGAGGCCCAGGGGAGGGAGGAACCAATTTGGCTTGTGGGATATGGAAGAAGTCAGGGAGAGCGTCCCAGCAGAGGCTTTAAACAGAGTCGGGGAGGAAGGTTTTCAGTCTGACTCCCAGCTTCCAGGAATAGAGTTCCCATCAAGTTACCGCAAGAATGGAAGGAGGTTGTTTGCTCCCCCAGGTCGCAACCAGACGGGTCGGGGTCTGCGGCAGCTCCATCTGTGATGAGTCTCCCCTCTGGATCCTTGCTTTCTTTTCCTTTCTGTGTTGAGAGCTTCATGGGTGACTGTATAGAGGACGTGATGGTTTAAAAAAAAAAAAAAGGTGGGCTTTAGAAGAAGACATGCTTGGTACATTAGTTAATTTCCATATCTGGGAAAACAGGGAGCATTGCAAACCTACTTCAGCGTGTTTTGGCAAAGGTCAAATGAGGCGAAGCAAAGAGATGCTTGGACGCGCACGCGGCGCCTCTGAGCCCTCAGGTGCATTCGCGTTGCCCCTGTCGTTGTCGCCTCCATCCTTACCAATCCCTCCTTCTGTTTGCTGATTGCTTCTGTGTCCTTATAAGTTCACTGGGCCCAGGATCTGCCAAGCCCCTTGAGAAGCACCCCTTCCTGTTTTATATCCTGCCAACCACTGACTCAGACCTTTAATGTCCTAATTCAAATGGCCAGAAAAGAGAGAACCTGGTCGGCCTACCTCCACGTCCCAAGTCACCAAGTTGCCTCTGGATGGACCACCCTTCAGTCCACCTGGGCCCCTGGGCAGGGGCTGCGTCTCTGTCCCTAAGAAAGGGCTGGGAGTGGGCGGTCCCCTGAAATGGGACCAGTGCAGAGAATCAGTTAGGTGAAGGTCCGTCAGGGAACAATGTGCAAAGATGAAGGATGAAGTCTGGTTGCTTTCCCCTGCCCTGAAAGAGTGCCTGGGGGCAAGGTCCCAGCTCAGTCAGAGGAAGCAGGGGGGGCCCGATGTCCCAAAGTCTGCAGCTTCCAGTCCCACATGCCAGAAACCCAGCCAGTCCTGGTCATCGGCCAGCCATGCAGATGAGCCCCGGCCCACCGTGGGCAGAAGAGCCAGCCCCCAAAGGAATCATTCTGGAGTCAAGTGTGAAGGTACAGCCCAAGGACTGTAGGCCCCTTTGTTTGTTCCCATCTGCGAGCACCCAGGCTGCCAAACCATATTGGGAGTATAATGAGAAATAACGGAATCAAAATAATGTAAAGGAAATAAGTGCTGAAGAGGATAAGCAACATCCTTTCTGAATAGATTTCCTGCCAGGGAGACGGGAGCAGAGGGAATGTTTTACCCCCGGGGCCAAGGCAGACAGCGGTCCTGGAGAGGGGGAAAAAAATCACTTCCTGGAAGAGAGTCTTTTAATTGTTCCCTTAAAAGGTGGGCAGGAGCTGCCAAGACCCAGAACAAGTCCTCCATTTTGGGGGTGTCTTCATCTTTGCAACCCTAGGAAAAGCCAGACACCCCCCAGTCATGAGCACGGATCACATGTAGCAATGGTTTTCCCTGGAGCCTCTCCCAGCGTGGCACCAGGCAATCTGTGAGCATTTCGGTCTCCGACATTCTGATGGAGGGTGGACTTAGGAGGTGGCCAGACGGAGGCGGGCTGGGGATCCCAGCTGTGCCACCTGCCTAGCCTGGTGACCTATGAGTTCCAGATTTTTCTCCAAGTCTTACTTTTTTGTTCCCAACAAATTCTCATCCTGCTTGGTTTGCAAAACTCTCATCAGTAAAAAACAAAACAAAACAAAATTTAGGCACCATTCTGGCTGGCAACAGATTCAGCGAGACAGTATGAGAGCCATAGTGCATTGTAGGAGGTTCAGGCCAGGTTTATCAACTCCCTCTTCTTTACTCCTTCTCTCTCCTCCTCCTCACTCTCTTATCAAGAAGTCTTGCCTCATTCATGGTAACAGGGTTCACATTTGCTTTTCCCATCAGCCCCCTAGGGAAGCGGACATTATGCTCTTGCAATAGGGGGAACTCGGAAAGTCGCTATTTTTGCATTTTTCATTTCATCCTTCTGTCCACGGTCTCTGTCGGATGGTAGGTTTCCGCCTAGGAGCCATCCACAGAGGGCACCTGGGCCAAGAGAGTAAGGGAACCCTCGTCCAGGGCGCCCCTGTTTTCCTCCCTGCCCTACTTTTCTTAGCGGTCTAACCACAGACATTTCTTTCCATCTCTTATGGAGAAGCCTGCCCCTGACTTTCACACCATTTCCCTCCAGCTTCTCATCATCCTCTGAACTGCCATGAGATAAAACCTGTCCACCTTAATAAAAATGTCAGGAAGGCACCCCGTGTGAATCCCACTGCTTCCGTCATGTCTCTGGCTGTGCTTCGGACCCCAGACCCCTCAGCTCTGTGCTGGTACCTAGGGAGGAAAACAAGAAGAAAGCAACCAGCAGAATAAAATAACATACTGATGTTCTTCTTTGCATGGTGCTCGACACTGCTTCTTTAATTCTGCATCCACCCTGAAGAAGCATGTGACTGTTACCCCATTTGGTGGATGAGGGAGATGGGCACAGAGACGTAAGCAGTTCACTCGAGGTCTCAGAGCACTGGGTCTGAACCCACGTGGTCTTTCTGTGTGGTCAGTGTGCTGACCCGTACGCTGACGGAACAGGACACTGTCCCCAAGGTACCCCGCAGATAAAACAAGAAGGAACTGGGTGGACATCCGAGCCTGAGAGCCAGAAAGGCATCCCAACGATTCACTCTGCCCTGTGATAGAGGACTATTTGAGGCTGAAACAGTAGCCTAGAAACCCCCTCTGATAAGCATCTCAGGACATGCAGGTGGCCTTTGAAAGACAGCATGAGATTGCAGGGTCTAAGCAAACCCTCCCCCAGAATTAGCCACCGTCCCCCTCACCCCCCCTGCAGCATATTCAGACCTGGAACGGCCCCCGCGGTCCACTCATCAGACGGTCATACCACGCAAGGACAATTCACTGCTCTGCCCCTATCTTATCTCCCGAATCTCACACATCATCCCCAAGTTGAGTTGCCGGTTCCCAGTTCCCCAGCTCCAGCAGCTCCATGGCAGGAGTTCAGAAATCTTGGATTCCCAGTGGCACAAGCCCCACTCCAGGCTGAACGCTGAGTCCGTGCCGGTTTTTCATAATTGGTTTTCAGAGCAGCCGGTTCCGTGATGTGTCATTGTTAGCAGTTGTAAAAAGATAACTCACATTTTTAAAAGCTTAAAGCTTGCTCGGTGCAGATAAAAACTGTGACAAATTATGTTCCGAAAAATCATAAAAGTGGAGAGAGACATGTTAATAACCAAAGGTGGTGTTTCATTTAGAGGTCAGCCAGAGCTATTAAAGTGGTCAGGAATTTCAAGCTTTGGCAGTAGTGATTTGACCATATCACTTATCTTCTGCAGCCCATGCCTAAGTATCTCCCTGGGTAAAAAAAAATAATAATAATAATCATCCACAGACAGTAATACGGGAGGTCAGGGTGAACTGGGGAGAAAAGCAGTATTGCCAGAAGAAATCCAGCTTTCGAGATGTTCAAATCGACCAAGACCATTACATGCTTCGGTTGCCGCGCTTTCACCGCCAGTATTCGAGAACATGCTTACACATGCGAACACCAACACACGCCCGACATACCCACTCACCATGTAAAATAGCCATGTGACGATTTTTCTGCAAGAAAGAAAAAAATGGAGAGAAAATTGATCTGAAGATTTGGATGGCAAACACCACAAACAGGTGTGTGAAATGCCATCTGGTTTTTCCAAACTTAAAAAAAAAGTTTGGTTTTTATTTTTTTGTTTTGGGGGGTTTGTTTGTTCTTTGGTTCTTGTGTGTGTGTATGTATTTTCCTTCAGCTGAGATTGAAGTAAATGCAAAAGGTGAATGATCTTCACCTGGTGGGAGATGCTCCAAGGTTTATCCACACAGTGGGAGGGGAAGAGTTGGATGGAGTCTGGCCGTTGGTTGTCTTGAGAATGGGAGGTTGCCAAGCCATTGGCTGAACCCATAGAATGTGTGCCTCGCCAGCCTGTGCCCCCCACCACAACCAGACTGCGTGTCAGTGTTACATGCGGTCAGTTTCCGAAGGTAAACGATCGTTTTTGAAATTGACCTGTATCGCACGCCCTGAAGACTCAGATTGAGTAGGTCGTCTTCAAGGACAATACTATTAATAATAGGGCAAATAGTAAAACCATTCTAGATCATAGCTCTTGGAAAAATGCATGAACAACAAGTTGAGCTCCCTGAGTTTTGGCTTAGTGACAGACTGGACCCTGCTGAGCCAGTCACCTGACTTCTCTGAGCCTCAGTTTTCTCTTCTGTAAAATGCACGGGTCCCAACGCTGGTCTCACAGGGTGTTGTAAGGATGTGCGTGGACGGTGTGTTCCCCACAGAGGCTCTGTCCTCCCTTCCCTTTCTTCAAGATGCTCTACATTTTCCAGGATGTTTTCATGTCTGGTAGTGATCAGCAAATTTCAGTCATTTCTCAAGTCACTTTTTCTCCCATGCCATTACCTGTCGGATCTTGGAGAGACACAAGAGAAAACAAAGGCTTGCAGATGGCAAGAGGCCTCTGCTCTAATAGGCAGATTGGCCCATAGTCGTGTGTTTAAAAAAATAGTTTTGATCCACATCCTCTCAAAATGACAAAATAGTCTCTACTTGCTGATGAAAAACAGCATGTTGTCTATGGCGGCAGGTATATTCACGGTGAGAATCTTCCACTCGAGGGGGAGACGGTGGTGAAGAGCCCTTGCAAGGGCAGACAGTCGGCTTTTTAAACATCTGCCTGATTTTACCATAATGCAGAAGTCATAGCAGTTGAGAAATGGAAACTTTCTGTAAAGGTTATATAAAAGGCCTGCTGTTTATCCACAGGCCAGACCATCGCATGTAACTCAGGCAGATATAAGGTAGCTGCATTTAATGCATTATACGTGAACATAATTGTACATTTATTTATTTTAATTCCACATAGATCTTCCATACCACTTAAGCACTGAGGAAGGAGAAGGAAGAGAAAACAGGGGCATGGACCCTGTCATTTAAGCTCTGGAATGGATTCCTTAATAAAATGCAATAGAAGGTTTGAGGCCAAGAATCATATCAGTTATAAGTCCATGGTATTTAGAGCCATTCATGAAGGAATTATTACTATTTATTATTTGTTCCCCATCTACTAGGCACTCTGCTAACTGGGGAGTGGCTGAATAAAACTTCTGCCCTCGAGCAACTGCTTTAAAAAGAAATTACCTAAATTTCTTTGGGATCCTCACATGATGGAGGTAGTCTTCCCTAATTCCTTACCATTCTTAAAGATTTGGTTTCCTGTAAGTTACCAGAATTGCCTGTTTTTCAGCACATATTTGAAGCAGCAGACTGAATTGCAAATACTCTTGATAGATTCATTAGAACTTCAGTTTTTTTTCTCTTTATCCTACTTAAGCATACCACCCTCCTCAAAGGTCTGGGCATACACAGGTGATCAATAGTGCCCATTATTAATTACTTATAATAAAGATGGCGTGTGGTATCTCGGAGTGAATGCTCTAGTAGCCATTGCCTTATCCGACGCTCATTGACTATTCATGACTAATGGCGGACCAGACTAAGAGTAATACCAGGATGACACTAATGACTTCCCACTGGGACCCGAGCTTTGACCCGGTGGCTTCTGTTTTTCTCCTCTCATAGTGGATGTTGGGATCTGAAGGGTGGATTTCCATCCAGCTGGCAAGGATATAAATAGGTATCCAAAAGGGAGCCTCTCTTGGCCCTTTGCGCATTACAGTGACTTCCTATCTTGTAGACATGCTTATGGGAAGGGTTCAAAGGGCAGAGATGTGGGGTGGCCTGGTGAATGCATCTCCTGCTGATTCATGGGGGGCGGGGCGGGGTATCCAGTGCTTCATAGAGAAGAGAGAGATCTCCCATTGCTGCGTGCAGCTGGTTTCCAGGGTGGTCAGAGGAGAATCTACTTGCCCTCATGGAAGAAAATAATAACCAAGCCAAAAACAACAGGTGTGACTTTTTTGAGTGGATATTTATTCTGGGAAAACTCTGCATTTGAAGCCATGGAATATAGCTTTGAACAGCTCAATGACTGAACTCATACCCAAGTCTAAAACTAGGTCAGCCCTTACTTAGTTAATTGTGTGACTCTGAGAAAGTTCCTCAGCTCCCTGAGCCTCAATTGCCTCTTCTGTACAATGGGCTTGTAAACCAAGTGGGGTTTTTATTGGGGCTAGTGCACTGGGACGACCCAGAGGGATGGTATGGGGAGGGAGGAGGGAGGAGGGTTCAGGATGGAGAACACATGTATACCTGTGGCAGATTCATTTTGATATTTGGCAAAACTAATACAATTATGTAAAGTTCAAAAATAAAATTAAATTAAAAAAAAAAAAACAACACTTGGTAATGACCTCTCTGATGGAAACACTACCTTCTTTTGGCTCTTTGGTGGTTGATGGCTTGTCCTGTGGGTCTCAGCTTCAGTATCACCTCCAAGAGGGATCCATGATCTCCTGAATGAACAGGTCATCCTTACTCTGGTTCCCATCCCTGCTCCTTTCTGCCACCAAACTTCACAATTTGTGAGCCTGTATTTTATATACATATGTATTATATAATGTATATAAAATTATAGACTTCTTTATCTGCTTGATGATTTTCTTTCCTCTCTAGGGCAGGCTCACAGTTTTCATCCTTTGAAGTGAAGCAAAGTCATGTCTGACTCTTTGCGACACCATGGACTCTAGCCTACCAGGCTCCTTCGTCCATGGGATTTTCCAGGCAAGAGTACTGGAGTGGGTTGCCATTTCCTTCTCCAGGGGATCTTCCCAACCCAGGGATCGAACCCTGGTCTCCTGCGTCACAGGCAGATACTTTACTGTCTGAGCCACCAGGGAAGCCATCCTTTAGAGCCTTAAAAAGTGTCAGGCTTTTAAAAAAGTAGGTCCCCCAGAAACATCTATTAAATAAATCAATGAACATTAAAAAACCAAATCAAGAAAACAGTGTGTAAGGTATATATTAAAAGGAAAGGGTTTGGACTTTTAAAATTTCATTTCATCCCTTTCCTCCATCTTTTTTCTTCCAGAGAGAAAATATAGAGCTTAAAATTGAAAAAAAAAAATCAGTGGATGAATTTTATGCATAAAAATGAAATGAATTTTAAACCTTCACTTGGGCAGAGACAAAATTCATATTAGAATTGACAGTCTGTTAATCACTATTCTTGGTGTAATCCAGTGAGAAACTCTGTTCCTCTTATAAGTTAAATTGATTCATACATATTGGCAAGTTAGCTATTTCCCTCAAAGGGAGTTGAATGTATTTGGGCTGTATATTAATACCTTATTATCTTTCTTATGCATCGATGACATGATCATTATTTCATCTCAGTGTGTTTATTAGAGTAAGTGCTTTTGGAAGGGGAAGTTAGAAAAAACCCACCTATGCCCAGCAATCTTTTTAGGCAGGTACATATAAAATGCTCAGACCTGTGGCTGTAACTGTTCTCTGTAGGTCTTTGCTGACTGTGCCTCCAAGGTGTGTTATCAGCATGCCCCAGTCAGGACATCTGTTAGAAGATAATTCCAGCGTGTCCTTCAGATACATCTTCTGCCCCAGTGCAAAAGGTGGTATATGTGCTTGCAAGAGCTACGACTACTGGTCAACCTCCTGCTGGAAATCTGCTCATTTAAATAGTCTTATTAGTGGGCCGTGTTTATATAAGTTGGGAGGATGAACAGTGGGAACAGGTTGACCTTAGACAACTGCAACCCAGACAGGTCTGCAAGAGTTAGATTAGCCTCATTAGCAACAGAATGGTCATCAGATTCAGTTAGGTCCCGCTACGAGACCAGTGCAAGAGAAAATCCATCTGATCCCAGAATTCTTGAGCAGTAATATAAAGTTTTACTGAAGCCATGTAGAGAGAACACCGAGGGAGAATCATTTTATATACCACCCAGCAAACCCCCTAAAAGGCCCATTTAACCTTACTTTCCCAAAGCCCTCTTGTCATACCAGCTGCCCCTCATTCTTTCTCTGCTGTTCCCCAGAGCACAGTGGCTCTCAAACCTTGTCAGGCACCAGAATAACCAGCAAGCTTGATTACAACCCAGACAGCTAGGCTCCACCCTAGAGTGTCTGATTCAGTGGGTCTGGGGATGGGGTGGGAGAATCTGTATCTCGAACAAGTTTCCAGTTGGTGCTGATGCTGCAGGTACCAGGGCCACATTCAGAACCTCCGCCTTATCAGTTCAAGATCTGATCACATCTCTGTGTGATCAAGTCCCTTCTATGTGAAAGGTGTTCGTAAATTAGAGGACAGAATTTGGTTGAATAGCAACAAATCCACTGATGAGCCTCCCATCCGCTTCACATCTTTCCATCTTGTCTTTAGGTATTTCTTAAGGGACAGCATCACATGCTTTCTGAGATCAAAACACATTTGTACTGTGCCATTCCCTTGAGATACTAGGTTTCCACTTTGCTTTTTCAAAATCAACTTGTTAATAATCTATTCTTAAGTTGTGCCAACACAAACTTTACCATTGTATAGTTTTCTGAAATGTCCTTTCCCCATTTTTCTCTTCTGAGACTGAGATATTGTAGTGATTCTCTTCCTTTCTCCCTGCCTTCTTGAGCTGTTGCATTCCTCCCTGTGAATCTTTTCATTATCTCAGGATATTAATTATCCAGATGCATGGATTTGAACTATCTAGAATAATCATCCAAGGTGGCTGGATTGTTTCTTTATTCTTTGTGCCCACTCTGGAGTTTCATTTGCAATTTAAGCACCCCTTCCAGTTTGAATATCTCTTCCTGGTTGAGAAGGCTAAAGAAAATACCAATCTGGGTCAAATTTCCCTGGTGGCTTACAGTTCACCAAGTGTATTGCATGCAATATCTATTTAGGTATTATTTATTATTTCTCCTCCTTTTATAGATGAAGCAACTGAAATGTTGTACATGGTATGTAGTAGAGATTTAGTAAGTATTAAATTAACCAGTGAATGAATGAACGAATATCCATTACCTAACCTAGGCACCAGGCCAGTTCTCCTCTTGTTCTTTGTTTTGCCCCAAACCTCAAGAGAAAGGCATCATTTTCTTAATATGAATGCAACATTCTTCTTCTTTCACTTTTTCTGAGATATGTTCGGGTCAACAAAAGTAAGGTCATATGCAACCTGCAGACATGTTACCAGTGAATAGATAACTGGAATTTTTAAAATAAATCTTAACCCTTCTCCATCCATAGCACAGTTCACGGTCTGAACATTTCTACCAGTGTCTACCGTGCATTATTTGCATTTCTCAATTTTAATTTTAAAGTAATTAAAATGAGTTCAGTTGAGGTAGCCACATTTTAGTTGTTCAGTAGCCCCACGTGGCTACTATCATATTGGACAGCCCAGAAATGGAACATTTCTATTTTTGCAGAAAATTCTACTGGCCAAATGCAGTGAAAAAAAATCTATGCTTATGCATTTTCTATTAAATCAATTAAACGGGGAGGTGAAAGTGGATTTTAGTGTTTCCTAGTGGTCATTTTGAATTTTCCTGGTAGGAATAGACCCTTATTTAACAAACAAAATTCCCAGATGAGCTGGAAGAAACACGATTGAGTTGTGCCTAAAACAATGAAAGCCCTGTGACATGTTGATATTCTAGGCCAGCGACTTTGCTTGTGGCATTTCGGAACAAGATTCAGCATCAGGAAAGTGTCACCCAAGTTGAAAGCGCCCCTGTAAGAAATGTCTCGGTTTGACCTAAAGTAAGTGGAAGAGACAGGGTACAGGAAAAGGAAGCTGTGGAGGACGTCTCAGTGATAAATGGTACCCTGTCATACCGCATTTGACGTCTTAACAGGAAAAGGGGGCTGTTGAGCCAGATGTGGGTTAAGGGAAGAAGTTCAAACCTCTCTCTCATCTTCATTCTGCTTTCCAAGGCGCAGGTTGAGTTCACGAGCCCTGAGCTCAATCACGGCATATCTCTTCTGCCAAACAACAAGCCAGTCAGGGCAAATATGTTCCCCCACGGAGGCCTCAGCCTTTCCCAAGAGCAGAACAATTACAGGGCCTCTGAACTGCAGAGAGAGTGCAGCCAAGAGGGATGTGCTCCGCAGTCGCCATCAGCCGTCACATCACGTGTGCTGCAACTCCAGAGGTCGAGCGCGGGGCCCCGGAGAGAGTGCAGCCATCCCAGGCCCGCTGGCTCTCCTTGGACCAAGCATGGTCAGGCCCACATCTGGCAGGGTCTAGAGTCTCCGGTCTTCATGGATTGCTTTTCTTAAACACCAAGCAAAAAACCAGTGCTCCATCTTTGAGGACTCCAAATTTGCCTGCAATGCAGGAGAACTGGGTTCGATCCCTGGGTCGGGAAGATCCCCTGGAGAAGGGAATGGCAATCCACTCCAGGATTCTTGCCTGGAGAATCCCATGGACAGAGGAGCGTGGCGGGCTACAGTCCATAGGGTCGCAAAGAGTCAGACACGACTGAGTAACTAACGCTTTCTTTAGCCGAGCAGAGTTCATTTCCCTCCCGTCCGATTCTCCCCAGATAACTTGCACATCACCAGCACACTTATCTGGGTTTTCTATCAGCCTGAAAGGTTCGGAGTATGGATCTGTTTTCCAGACTGCCCGTCTGGCTGTCTGACCTACGGTTGTTCCCTCTCACAGAAATGCATGATGTTACCCTTGTTAAAACCACAATTAGTCTAAAGCCTTGACAGGAAATATCGGTTTGGTAAGACCAGCGATGCTGTTAATAGGAAGTCACATGATTTGTAGGGAGAGTGGGTGCGTGCAGTTGAATTTACACGATGTCTACTTATCGCTGATCTCTGGCTGCGGCTGCTGGCTACAGAACGCAAAGGCTCGCGTGCACACAGGAGCCTCCGTCGTTCTAGCCAGGAGGCCAGGGCAGGGCCACCCTGCCAGGCCTCGAGGCCAGAGGACATCAAGGGGCAGCTGGTGCCCGGTGTGGGAGGCTTTTGGAAACATGGATTCGTCCCATCACATTTCACCTGAAAAGAAAGACCAGACTGATGGCCAGTCTTAAGGGTTGCTGCTAGCTACCCCAGACTTGGCAGGCTGTTTCCATTATGACAAAAGGAAGTTGCCTCAGAGATGGTTAAAGAATCTGAGTCCCGTAAGAACAGCAGGCCCAATGACTGGAAGGGGTGTGGTTTGGAATTGAACTGATGTGTGGTTCTGCCATATCCTAGCTTTGAGGCTTTGGCCTCAGTCTCCACATCTGTACAACGGGGTTGATGCTTCTCATAGGGCATCAGTGTAGCTACTGGTCTGTGGCAGCGGTGCTGCTAATCCTTACCAGAGGCCATTGATTACGTATTCTGTTCCAGGCATACTATCAAAGCCATAAAACATGACCATGGAAAGAGTGCATCATTACAGTTAATTCAAGGAGGAGGAATCATCCAATTAGCCAGGTAGTCACAACAACACCTCTCAATCCTTCTGAGTTTCCACTTCCTCGTCTATAAAACGTAGGCTTCCCAGGTGATGCCAGTGGTAAAGAACCCACCTGTCAATGCAGGTAGACACAAGAGATGTGGGTTCAATCCCTGGGTCAAGAAGATCCCCTGGAGGAGGGCATGGTAAGCCACTCCAGTATTCTTGCCTGGAGAATCCCATGGACAGAGGAGCCTGACAGGCTATAGTCCACAGGGTCACAAAGAGTCAGATACGACTGAAGCAACTTGGCACAAACGCACACCTCGATAAAATGTAGATAATAGCTCTCACACATCGCTATTGGAAGAATTAAATGAGATCATGGTTAGCACAATTTTTGGTGTTAAGAAATGTGGATAGAAGCTAAGGAACTGGGATAGAAGTTAGTAATACTATTATTAACGTTATTACTATTATAACTCTTGTCCACCCGGTGCTGCCTCAGCTACCATTGAGGTAGCTGGGGCTATTTTGTCCTGCAGACAAAATAAAACTGCAGATTCTCAGTCAATGAATAGCTGTTGTAATTACTATGCTCAGAGTGTCCAGTGGAGTGCTACTGGAAATGCCCAAATTGCATTTAGCCACTACTGAACAGATCTGTGGGAGATGTGAGCCATAACAAAACACACCAATTAAGAAGAAAGAAAATTAAATGTTTGGTTGGTCCAAGAAACGTATGCCTCGAAAGTAGTCTGTGCATTGACGTGTTTCATTGCAAAGCCCTGACTGCCTGAAGGAGTGTGTGTGTTCTCTAGAGCCAGAAGCAAAGGAAGGACATTCGCATTGTGTTTTATTTTCCTTTTGGCTTTTCTTACAACCTTGACGAGTCTGTGAGCTGCCCCATCCTGGACTTAGACCATGCTCTGGTGGGTCTCAAGCCCATTCCCTGGGAGACCTCGGTGAGTCACCTCCAGGCTGATAAGACAGAGGTCAGCTCTAGCCCAGGGGTCCTCAGCTGGGAGCTGTTGGTCTTTAGTTGGAGTTACGACTGTTATATCATTTGAGAGCCAGGTTGGATCGTCCCTCCTTGCGTCTCCCTCCTTCTCCCCAAAAGCAGAGCAGAAAGACAAGGGCAAGATTCTGTCCCTGCGGTTAGCAAGTTTCACTTATTCAAAGGAATCTGTTCCTCCCATCCAGGGTAAGTTGTTATGTAATCAGTATAAAGAAAAGTCAGAATAAAACTAAAGAAAAGGAGCAAACATATCTATATATATATTAAAAAAAAGAAAACAACAAACAACCCACAGCCAGCTAAATTCAACTTAAAACTGAAATCCTAATACATATGACAGTGTATTGTTTGTTTGCGGTTATTTTTCTCTCCGATAACGCTTGGTGCGTTTGCTCCTTTGCTGTTCCCCAGGCAGTCTCAGCTTTTGGAAAGAGATGCGCTGACCAGTTTCTCAGGAACAGAAACTGGTCTGAAGCCCGCCTTCTCTTGCATTCTGAAGGCGTCAGTGTCTTCCAGCGCACCTCTCTGACGTGGTATTTCATGTATCCTGACACCACCCGTGTTTCCATCATCACTTACAAAGTCCTTCATCCTCTGCCATTATTTTGTGCTTCCTGGAACGTGTTAGATTCAGAGGCTAGAAGCCATGTGGGAGTAAACTGGACTTATCAATATGTAAGAGGGCAGAGGAGGGGGTGGTTCTTTGATCAGGGGTCAATTACAGTAAATTTTCTGTCTCTTCACACACAAAGCTTCAGCATCCCCATTTGTGATGAGGCGCTAAGAATTGTCTCTTTAGCTGGGTTGCTGCCTAAGGCAGTGCCTGGCCACTAATAAGTGTGAAGGCAGTGGCACCCCACTCCAGTACTCTTGCCTGGAAAATCCCATGGACAGAGGAGCTGGTGGGCTGCAGTCCATGGGGTCGTGAAGAGTCGGACACGACTGAGTGACTTCACTTTCACTTTTCACTTTCCTGCATTGGAGAAGGAAATGGCAACCCACTCCAGTGTTCTTGCCTGGAGAATCCCAGGGACGGGGGAGCCTGGTGGGCTGCCATCTCTGGGGTCGCACAGAGTCAGACACGACTGAAGCGACCGAGCAGCAGCAGCAGCAGCACATGGCAGCCGACACGTGACACCATCACTGTCACCATCAGCATCATCCCCTCTCGGGAAGGACATCAAGTCAGTGTGGAATCACTGAGTCCAGATGCCCTGTCTTCTGCAGACAGCCAGGCCTCTGCAAACTAGCTGGGCGCCTGGGGTGTCCATGATGAGGAGCAAGCCTGTGGACATTCGGAGGGGGACAAGGGGTTATCTCTTCTGAGCTGAACGGGGTCCACACTTCGAACCCCCTTGTGCAGGCATGACGCTAGAGATTCCTGCCTTTGGATCACCGGGCGTTTTCTACTCAACTCCAATCAAATTCTAATCAAAACTCTCCTGCCGACGGAGGTTGAGTCCTGTGAATATACTCAGGACTTTTCACACTAGGTCAGTTATTCCTTTATGTATTCATTCATTCATTCGTCCATGCATTCTGTAAATGCATTCAGCCCCATCTTAAGAGCTGGAGGGTTAAGGACGTCAAGGTTTCTGGAACTCAGCACCCTGCACCCAGTGTGTAAATGGGTGAGTTTGTGTGTACACACATATGTGCACACATATGCACCAACAAGTCAGCCCTTTAAGGGGTGAGGCCACGTCATGTTCACTTCCATGTACCCCACCCCTCACCGTCTTAATGTATCTTGATTATCTGGTCTGTCACGGGATAGTGTTTTCTGAATGAATGAATGAGCCAGAACCAGAGTGGAAAGAAAGGCAAAGAGGGAGGGAGGGAATAGATGCCTCTTCAGCCTCCCCTGTTGCCAAGACTGCTCACCCCCTTTGGTAGCAACCACTCCCTCCCACCCCACCCCACCCCCCGGAATCCTGCCATTGATCACACACTTGTCTCTTCTGGAAGGTCACAGGCAGCCTTCTATCCCCAGGGCCTTCACAGCAGCCGTCCTCCAGTAGCATCATCAATAAGTACTTGCTGAATGGATGCTTTGTAGCTGAGAAATATTACCAGGTGTCACTGGGAAATGGATTCCAGCAGGGGTTACCATCAGAAGTAAGGAAGAAGGCTGAGGTGGTGATCGTAGCCATTCAGAAGCAAAGAGTGCGCAAGTGAACTGAAGTCAGCGCAGAGGCTAGAGACGAAAGAGCAAGTGGTGGAGATGATAGGGAGAAAGCTCAGCAAAGGCCATCCACCAGTTGATGGCAGAGGGGAGAGAACAGGCAGGAGCCAAGGAGGAAGCCGAGATCCTGAGCTTCGGCAGCCAGGAGAAAAATGGCCCCATTCATTTCAGTGGGCTTGGGAGGCAAGTCAAGGAGGATGATTGACAGGTAAAGAGCTCTCAAGGGGCCAGATGGGAATGTGAGAAAATAAGGACCTACCTTGGTTATGACCAACCTAGACAGCATATTCAAAAGCAGAGACATTACTTTGCCAACAAAGGTCCGTCTAGTCAAGGCTATGGTTTTTTCAGTGGTCATGTATGGATGTGAGAGTTGGACTGTGAAGAAAGCTGAGCATCGAAGAATTGATGATTTTGAACTGTGGTTTTGGAGAAAACTCTTGAGAGTCCCTTGGACTGCAAGGAGATCCAACCAGTCCATTCTAAAGGAGATCATTCCTGGGATTTCTTTGGAAAGAATGATGCTAAAGCTGAAAGTCCAGTACTTGGCCACCTCATGCAAAGAGTTGACTCATTGGAAAAGACTCTGATGCTGGGAGGGATTGGGGGCAGGAGGAGAAGGGGACGACAGAGGATGAGATGGCTGGATGGCGTCACCGACTCGATGGACATGAGTTTGAGTGAACTCCGGGAGTTGGTGATGGACAGGGAGGCCTGGTGTGCTGCGATTCATGGGGTGGCAAAGAGTCGGACACGACTGAGCGACTGAACTGAACTGAAAGTCACCTTTAGGTCAAAAGTTCTTGTGCAACTTGTTATACTTAAAAAAAAAATTTTTATTGAAGTTAAGTTATAATGTTAATTTCTGCTATACAGCAAAGTGATTTGGTTATACATATATGTATATATATATAAATTATTTTTAAAATTCTTTTCCGTTACAGTTTATCACAGAATATAGTTCCCTGTGCTATGCAGTGGGCCCTTATTGCTAATAGAACAGCTTACCTCTGCTCATCCCGACCCCCTACTCCTTCCCTCCACCACCCCGCTCCCCCTTGGCAAGCACAAGTCTTTTCTCCACAAGTGAGTCTGCTTCTGTTTTGTGGATATGCTCCTTTGTGTCATATTTTAGGTTCCACATGTAAGTGGCGTCATCAGTATTTCTCTTTCTCATTCCGACTTCCTTCACTTAGCACGATCATCTCTAGTCGCATCCATGTTGCTGCTGCTGCTGCTGCTGTATCCGACTCTGTGCGACCCCCTGGACTGCAGCCTACCAGGCTTCTCCATCCATGGGATTCTCCAGGCAAGAAGATGGCATTATTTCGCTCTCTTTCATGCCTGAGTAGTATTCTGTTGTGTATGGAATCCACCCGTCGTCTGTCCATTCATCTGGCAGTGGGCGTTTAGGTTGTCTCCATGTCTTGGCTATTGTGACTAGCACTGCTCAGAACATAGGGGTGTGTGTATGCTTTTGATGTGTTTCCACTGGCAAACCAGTGAAGCAAAGGGATTGTTTCTTTGGCAGATCAAACCAGTAAGGTTAATCAACCTTTGCAACGAATCCCTCCACCCAGTCCCAGAATCACGAGGTTGAACGTGATGCTCTTGGCGCTCTAGGCTGTTGTTCTGGATTTGTTCACTGTTTCACAGTTACTTACTGGTCCCCTCATCTACTAGAGGCTGTGGATTCTGTGATGAGTGAGAAGAGACGCAAGCCCTGCTGTTACTAGAGTTCATGAGAGAGGCTGGAGGGATCCATGCAGAGAGGCTAACGTGAAGTGCAGGGGAGAGGTGACGGAGGTCCCTGGTGGGACTTGTAGTGTCTGGGGTTGCTCTGGAGCAGGGGTCCCCAACCTCCCGGATCCAGTGCTTGATGGTCTGAGAGGGAGCTGATGTAATAACAATAGAAATAAGTGTACACTAAGTGTCATGCACTTGAATCATCCCCAAAACCATCTCCCTCCTCCCTGGTCCATGGAAAAATTGTCTTGCACGAGACAGGTCCCTGCTCCACAAAAAGGTTGGGGACTGCTGCTCTAGGAGAAGGAGCTCCTGCAGAGACCCAGAGGAGGAGGAGGGGACTAAAGGAGTTAAGAGTGGGGAGAAGAGTGTTCTAGAAGGAGCTAAGAGAGGACCGGAAGTCCTGCACCAGGAGGGACCCAGATAAGTATGAGGCTCTGAAAAGCCACCCATGGGGCTGAGAAGGGGAGCCTGGTGGGAGAAGAGGCCAGAGGGAGGGTCGGAGCTAATCCAAAGGAGCCTTGGGGTGAGGGCTTTGGCATACCAGGAGGTTGGGGCAGTGAATCACGTTTCCTGAGGCCGAATGCGAGAATTCTCAGTAATTCTGACTCACATGAACGGAGCCTGGCAGGGGGTTGCCTGCCACACTGCAGCCAGCCCCATCGGAGTGGATGGTAAGGTTGCCCCTGTAGGTCGCCGCCGCTAAGACACGACAGCGTCTCCCCTCGTTCTCCCCAGTCTGATGTAATCTTTCCGAAGGCTGGCAGCACTTGCAGGAGAACTGTTTCAGCTATCTATTAATATTTTAACATGCTTTTAAGAAAATTTGGCCTTTCGTTGAGCTGGTCTCAGAGCAGATATATATCACAGTTCATGATAGACGTTACACTTATCCCTGTGCTGTGGGTCTATTTCTCTTGTTTGGATTCATTTTTAAACATCTATTATTAAAAAAAAAATCTTTCTTGCCAGTTATGTGTTTGCTCCCACAGTTCCTCAGCTTGTTTACTCTGAGCCAGTCACCCCCCTACACACCTCACCCTCCCCACAAGGATGGCGTGCAGTGGACTTTCTGACCTGGTCAAGCAGAGATGACGACTCTCAAATTAAGCGGGGGTCGGGGGGGGGTGCGGGAAGAAAATCCAGAACCCTAAGGCTAAACCAGAATGTCTAGTAACAAGGAAATTATAGCCTGCAACTGGCCTTGTACTTGGAAAAAAGAAAAGAAAAAGAAAACAACCATTCTCTCTCTTTTAACAAATATTTATTGAAACTTTACTATGTCTGTAATGCAATGCTCACTCATGGCGATCTCATTCTTTTTTCTTATGACAGCTCTTGGAGGTAAATGTTGCTTATCTGTGTTTAGCAGGTGAAAAAAGTGAAGCGGGTATTTTTTGGGGCAGGGGGTAGTAAAGAACTTACCAGTAGGCAGAATGGAAACTCAATTTTGTCCCAGATCTCTTCTGCCCTCCTGGAGCCACGTACTCATCCTTTCTTTCCATCTCTAAAGGGAAGCTGTCAGGCGACTAGAACATTCTGGTCTGGATGCTTTCCATGGCGGGGGGCTGAGCTCAGGGGCTCCATCTAGAGAGGACACGTGAGCTAAGACCTCACCAGCATGGAGGAGCCCATGTGGGGAGCGTTTGAGGAAGAGCATTCCAGATAAGTGAGGTTTTGAGGTGAGAAGGAAAAGCTGATGTGTTTTGGATCAGGCAGGAGTCCCATGTGGCCGGAGGGTGAGGTGGGAGGAAGCACATGGTATGAGGCAGTCAAGGGCCGGGTCATCAGGTCCTGGTTGGTCAGCCAAGAAACCGGGCATCTCTCTGATTGTGGGTGTGTGGCCAGTTAAAGATGGCTGCACATGCCTGGACACCCCTACCCCCGGAGCTGGCATCTTCATCCCCTTCCTGCGAGTCCAGGAGGCACCTGCCTCCTTTGGGCAATGCAGTGTGGCGGAAGCAATGCTGTGCCAGCTTCTACTCCCTGGCCTCAGGGAGGGGCACTTGCTACTTCTTGTTTTCAAACCTTCTTTTGGAGTCCTAGGGCTTCCCTGGTGGCTCCGATGGTAAAGAATCCACCTGCAATGCAGGAGACCTGGGTTCAGTCTCTGGGTCAGGAAGATCCCCTGGACAAGAGAATGGCAACCCACTGTAGTATTCTTGCCTGGAGGATCCCATGGACTCCAAGGAGCCTGGCGGGCTATAGTCCACGGGGTCACAGAAAGTTGGACATGACTGAGTGACTGATACTTTGACTCTCACTGGGAGTCCTAAGCCGCTGTGTAAGAAGCCAGATGACCCTAAGACTTGGTGCGTGGGGTGATGACACAGGGACACGCCAGTCAACAGCCCCATCTGAACCCCTCCAGCCACCCCCACCAAAGCACCAAAACATGTGAGTGACGTCCTTCCGAAAAGTTTGAGCCAGGCCATCTACCAGCTGCATACCCGCAGATGACCTGACTCAACACAGTATAAAGCCAAAAACCCATCCAGCCAAGCCCTGTCTGGCACTGAGAGCTATGATAAAATCCGGTTGTTTTCAGCCACTGCATTTGGAGGTACCTGGTGATACAGTGGGTACCCAGAACAGATGAGGAGTCATCGAAGGGGTGTCAGGGAGCCGTGATTTAGTGACTACATCATGGAGAGATAACTGTGGCCACTGCGTAGAGACTGAATCATGGGAAAGAGTGAGGGCAGGCGTGGAGTTGGCAAGATGGATTCTGGAATTGATTTCCATTGTCCAGGTGAGACAGTGAGGAGTAACAATAGGAAAGAAGTTTGAATCTGATACATACTTTGGAAAAACCAAAAACAGAAAATGGAACTCACTGCTGGATGAGCGTGAGATTGGTAAAGTGACGCCCTCCCCGGTACCCTAAGATCCTGGAGCGGTGGCCCTGCCTGTCCGTCACACAGGTGGGACTGGCCCTGCTCGCATCGTGCTCTGTACAGACCCCCTGTCTCCAGTGAGGCCAGGTGTGAACCCTGGCAAGGGGCACAGGGACAGTTTGGCTGCCACTGAGTGAGCTTCACTGGGGGCAGGACGAGATCCAAGTGGGACCTCTGCGTTTCCAGAAGTGTCATTTCCAGTGGGCCACCCCGCATCCTGAATGCCCCAGAATTGGGGTGTTGGAAGGGGTGCTGGTCTCAGCTCACTACCCATGCCCCCTTGCCCACCATGATGATTAGCCAATTACCTCCAATCTCAGTCCAAAGAGGCAGGACCCCTAACCGACCAGCTTCCAACATCACTTTCTTCACCTGCTCCCAGCCCTGAGCATCAGTCTCAGAACCACTCCTCTTTCTGTGTAGAAATCTGCTGAGTACGCTTTTGCTGGGCAATGCCCCCAGGGGAGGAAACTTTGGGAGGACAGAGAGTTCCCAGTCTCCTCGGGTTGAGCCAGCAGCTAGTCGTGCGGGTGAGTCAGGCTCCTGTTGGCAGCATTTTATTTCGGGTCCTCAGCTGAGTCACCCCCGTGCCATTTCCAAGGGGTTCCAATGAGAGAAGGGCTTTGAGAGGTCGGGAGAGGTCGCCAGTGCAGGAGACCATCGCTGAGGATCCAGAGGCCGGCATTTGCTGAATTTCACTTCCCTTTCAAGTTATTGCTTCACTGCAGCTGGGGTGCAGGTCACAGCAGCCCGCTGGCGTCCAGCGCTCTCACGATTCGAGATTAGCTGGGTGCCCCTGCGTGCCCAGCCTCGAATCCATCCTGGAGGACGGGTGCGTCTGTGGCGGCTGAGGTCTGTCAGCTTGCCCCCTGGCCTTAGGTTTGAGGCTGCATTCGGAATGACTGCTTTTCCAAATGTCAGTGAGAGGCTGGGCGACAGTGTCTCCAAAGTCACTTCCAGCTACACAGACTCTCAAAGTTTCAGGTGTCCACCTCCCTGAGGCCACTGCAGGAAAAAGAAGGAAAATGCTCACAGACACACCAATGAGCTAAACTTCCTGGAAGTGGGCCCCCTCCCTTTTTTCAGCCTTAGTGCTTTCAGAGCATCCCCCCGTCTTCAGGAAGATTCAGAACTAGTCCTCCGGGACACGATCAGACTGGCCTCGGGGATGAGGCAGCCTTGAACTTGACTCCTGAGCACCACTGGAGTCACTAGAACCTCAGTTCCATGCAGACGGGGAGCTCACGAGTCTTGTTCTTTCCTGTAGCACAGCAGCTAATACTGAGCCAATGCTCCAAAATTACCTGTCGAAGGACATCATTCATGAAGTCCTCCTCTTTCTTAGCTTTGAAGCTTTAACCCGTCACCAGCTCGAAGCTCGAGTGGCCTCATTAGCAAAGCTGTGAAGAATTGATAATGAGGCTTCAGTACGAGAGAATTCATGAATTTCACAATCGTGTCTTGAGCTCCTACTGTGTGCCCGGCCTTATTGTGGGTGCTGACGACAAACCAGAGAACAAGGTAAACGCCAGTCTTTGTCGATTCGGTTTTCCGGCAAGGGAGACAGGCAGTAAGTAAGCCCACCCAAAAGCTAAGGTGCGTTAAAAAGTGAGACGTCCAATGCAGAAATGTAAGCAGGGCATGGGGTAGGAAGTGAGAGGTGAGGGCTTCCTGTTTTAAACTGGGAGAGAAGGTCAAGGGAGGCTTGTTCTTCGGGACCTGGGGAGCTGATGTGAAAGCAAAGACTAAAGATGTAAGGCATCAAACAGGTGGATGTGAGAGACAGGAGTGTGTGCAAAGGCCCTGAGGTAGGAGCCTGAACGGCGTGTGTCAGAAGTATAAGCTGGCCCTCACAACCAGAGTGAGCAAAGGGAAGAAGAGGTGAAGCAGAGGGTAGCAGGGACCATACTGGTGGGTGCTTCAAGGCCATTTCAAAAAGGCCTTTAGCATCTACTCTGAGAAACAGTGTAATGTTTCCAGTAACCATACCTCTGTGTCTCCCTTGGGATAATGGACCAAGATGGCTTTCTTCACAGTCATGTGCTAAAAACCACTGCTTTCAGATGGATCACTCTGTAAAATGCAGTGTCCTAGACATGTGAGCTCTTAAAGAACTGCACAAGCTCTGGGAAAGGCCTGGAGACCTTGTCTCGGTTGTTCAAAATTAGATACCATCACGGTCTCTACTTCTAACGCATGCTATTCTCTTCTCTTATGGATGCTTTTAAGCAGACAAAACCTGGAGCCTCGAGAGCTGGGTTTGTTCAGGAATTGTTGTAAAATGAGCTTCGGTGAAATGATCAAGTCAGCTCCCAGACAAGACAGAAACCGGCCCAGCCCTCCAAATGGTTCCCAGCCCAAACAATTCTCATGCTCCATTGTGGAGCCAAAGCTCCCCTCCCTCCGTGGTTCTAGAGCAGGGAGCAGTCTGCAGCCTGGGAAGCCCCCAGCCTCAGATCAGGCCTGCATGTAGCCAGGATCTTTCTGCACTTGCCGGTCATCAGACAGATGGAGGGTGTGACCACTCACAGCGTCACAGTTTGGCTTGAGCTAGTGTCTGGTCAGATTTCATCCTTTTCCGAAAGCCCTGTGCTTCCAGCAGGGCCCATGAGAGCTGAAGAGCCCTAAGCTGAATCTGCTTGTACACGGGCCTTGCAGACGCAGCGTGGAAGAAGGAACAGTGACTGGGTCCCTGAATGCCCGCCATCTACTCGGCTTTTGTTTCACTAGGTCTGTGCTGTCCCAGATGGCCACCATCGGGCCCAGGTGGCTGTTTCCACATGAATTTAAATTCACCAGAATTAAATGCAGCCAAAGTCCAGTTCCTGGGTCTCCCCGGCCCCTCTTCAAGGGCGCAGGAGCCACGTGTGGCTGCCTTTGTGGACAGCACAGTTGCACAGCATTTCCATCTCCGTGGGAATTCCATCGGACAGCGCTGCTGTCTGTGCCTGAGTCCCCCCAGCCTCCCTGGAGGCCGGGCTCAACACTGCCTGGCTGATCAGAAAGATGACCTCTGGATTCACAGTGGCAGGGCCTCGAAGAGGGGGCGTTGCTGAGGTCCTTACCTCCCGGCGAGCTCCTGCCTCTGGACAGTGGGAAAGCCCTTGAGTCCTCAAGGTGTCTCAGAGCCGGGGGCAACTCTGGTTGTGACGGGGTGGTGGCGGCGGTGGCAGCGTTTCTGATACATGCTTCCACAAAGCTGCCTGTTCCATTTTGAACACTTTGTCCTCCTCCCTTCCTCCTCCTCCCTCCTTCCTTCCTTCCTCTGTCTCTCCCTCCCGCCCTTCTTTCCTTTGGAATTATTAGCATGATTTTTAAGTTTACCTTTACAGCATGCAATCCCATTTTAAAGTGCAAATATAAAAGCATTTCACCCCCGTGAAATTGCCGAAATTATACCATCTGTATCTCAGAGCTCACCCAGGCACGTGGACTTCTTCTAGGCTTATAGTTCATCTGGGCTTCTGTCAAAGTAAGTCCTGTGGTTGCACCTAACTTTAGGGCACAGGAAGGGACAATCTCACCGCATGTCTAAAAGTTCAGGAAAACTCTAAATGTGTTAATTGCACATTAATATTATTATTATTAACTATCCACTTTCACTGCTAAAGGAACTAGGAGTTAGAAAGTTTCTGAGACTTACCCAAGGTCACAAAAGCCGATAAAAGCTCGCCTTGAGATCTGAACATATGCAATCTGGCCTTACCCTGCCTATACTCTCAACTCCTAATTTCCACCTAAGTTTCTGAAAGACATTTGGCACCATGCAGTTATTTTTTAAAGGCTGACTCTCTTCCAGCTGAATTAAGTCCACCTTCCTGGAGGTTACTAATATCCTGACACTATTCCCAGGCTCTGGAAAAGCTTGTCACCAGGAGAGTGACAGCTGGTAAACCAGGGGTGTTTTTGGCAACAGTAAATAAATGTTTATTTTCGCTAAAGGAAAACATAATAGCACCTTCAGCCAATTTACAGAGAAACCAGAATGAAAAGAGATCTCAAAATTAATCATTTGTTGGTGGAAGTATGTGCATCATAAAAGAAAAAAAAAAATTGACTTGGCTAGAACAGGTCAAATTGCAGTTATTGAAAGAGTCATTTGTTCCCAGCAGGTCAAGTCTGCACAGACCAAGCAGTCCTTAACCCAGTCCATGCGTTGTCCTGAAACACATGGGTTTAGAAACAATCTTGCTTGGAAACAGTGGCCGCTGAGTAACTTTAAAGGAACATGAACTTCATCCAAAGTTGTATGGTTGTAAGAAACCTCTCCCCTGTGAAATAACTGGTCCCTGGGTTAGGATGGTGTCTTTGTGAAGATGAGGAAATAGAGACATCCGGCAACTCCATCAGCCAGCTCCCAAATAACCCACAGACAAACAAGTGAGCCCGGCTGTGATTGTCACCCTCCCCCCACCAACTAAAAAAGAAAAGAAAAGAAAATCACATTAGACTCAAAGCCTGTAGCATTTCTAAAAGGAGAGCCAGGACTCCTGATCTCAAAGTGTCAGGAAGAGCCCACTCAACTAGGTTTTTCCCTTTAACAGGTCTTTGCTGAGGTGCTCTGCATCCTGGATCCCATGATAGGCCCTGGAAGTCCAGCTGTCAGCAGGAGAGGTGGTCCAGGGAAGCAGACTGGACGGCCGCCACCCCCCAGTGCCTTACACTCAACTTCCAGCCTTTCTGTTCCCCAGTTCAGATGCCTTTCCATCTAGTGAGCTCCTCATCACCCGGACAGCCCGTCTCAAACCTCCCCTCGGTTTTGAAGTCTCACCCCCACCTCTCCAGGCAGAACTAGCCCTTCCTCCATGCTCCCACAGATGTTACCAGACCTCCATTCAATCCTCCGTCAAACCTCCATTCCATACCAATCTCACTGTATTATAATTATTGTCATGCGCCTCCTTGTTGAGCTGAGGCATCCTCGAGGGCAGGCCCCCCCTTTCATGCCCTCTTGTTGCTCTTGGCTTCCCTAATGTCTTCTCTGGAGTCAGGAACTTCCTAAGTGACTTTTAAGTTAATAGGGACTTGGATAAGTTCAACTTGGCTCCTCTTCTGCCCTACATGTTCCCCTCCCTTTGAGGGACCCAAATTGGGCATAATGGAAGATATGGGGGCAGTTCTTGAAGATGGAATGGGTTTGCAGGAAGGCAAGGTCCCCCCTGCACGGCTTAACAGGTTTCGTTGTTGGATGATTCTAGCACATGATGGTTAAAGCTGGCAGTCATAAAAGCTGATACATGAGTATATAAGAAATCCTGTGCTTTCACGTAAAGCATTCACAGGCAAAACGCCCTTTCACTGACCTCTTTTGTAAGAGCAAGGCTGTGATGGAGACCTGCATGGTCCTTGGTGGATACCACCCCCCATACTGTATCACCTGGAACTTGCAGTTTCACTGTCTCTTTCTTTAAGCTATTTTTTTTTCCTTTACTGAAGTATAGTTGAGTTATAGTGTTGTATTGGTTACTGCCATGCTGCAAAGTGAATCAGTTATACATACATATACATTTCTTTTTTTTAGTATTCTTTAAACCCAATAAAGGTTTAAACCCTTATGGAAAAGAAGGGTTGAACGTAGCTCCCTGTGCTATAGAGGAGGACTTGTTGTTTATCTATTCTATATATAAAAGCTTGCATCTGTTAACCCCAACCTCTCACTCCGTCTCTCCCCCAGACCTGTCTCCCACGGCAACCTCAAGCCTGTACTTCACGCACAGGAGTCTGTTTCCATTTCATAGGTAGGCTCATTTGAAGCATATTTTTGATTCCACACATTGGTGATACCGTATAGTGTCTGCCTTTCTCTTTCTGACTTACTTCACTTAGTATGATAATCCCTGGGTCCATCCATGTTCTGCAAACAGCATCAGTTTGTTCTTTTTTATGGCTGAGTGGTATTTCTTTGTTTACACACACCACATCTTCTGGATCCACTCATCTGTCGATGGGCATGTAGGCTGTTTCTGAGTCTTGGCTGTTGTGAACAGAGCTGCTATAAACACAGGGAGGGGTACATGGGTCTTTTTGAATGACAGTTTCACTTTTTCTTGGAGGAGGAGAACTTAAGGACTCACGGTCCAGGCTTTATCAGTGGTGTTTCTAGTCTTACTCACTGCATCTAACTTGACCATCTCATCTGCCTTTGACAAGTCTTCCGGGAACATTGTGTCTCTCCACCCAGCCAAGCTGTCTTATGTGTACAGAGTTCACCTAAAACTTTTCTAAATCCCGATTTCCTCATGATAAGACTATCTCTTACAGATGACTCATAAATAGCTATCGTGTGCTGAGGACTGCCCACGTGCTGGGTGCCAAGCCAGACACTTGAAGGATCTTAATTTAACCCTCCTAACAAAAAAAAGAAATACATTGACTCAACCACAGTCATCTTCCTCTGGAAAGTGAAAATCCTCACGTGGCAGGGTTTCTGTGAGAATTCATAGGAGCAAGAGTTTTAGTTAAAAAAAAAAAAAAAGAGCCTAAAAAGTAGTCAGTAGACCCTACCCTCCGAAGCAAGCCCAGAACGTATGGGCCGCTCGCTGTGATCAAGGCACTCAGCTAAGTACTCAGCTTGGATTGACTCACTGAGTTCTCTCAGTCACTTGACAGTGACTTTAAGCACTATTAACATCACCATTTCAAAGATGAGAAAACTGAAGTATAGGGTCACAGCTAGAAAGTCATCTCCAAGTCCAGCCAGGATGATGAACCCAGGGGATGTCATTCCAGGGTCCACCATTTTCACTGGGCCGGTCTGCCTTACCTTGCAGAATTTTGGACAGGACGAAACAAAACAGTGATTATCTGGCTTAATCCTACCAAACGCTTTCCAGCCCATAGTTCAAGGACAAATGTCCCTTGCATATCATTCCTTCCCTGTCCACAGACAACCCAGACATCTGGCGATGATTTTCTTTTGCTCACTTCTTCCTAGTCTCCCTGAAATTAAAAATCTAAATAATGTCTACTCATGAGGGATTCAAAAAAAAAAAAAAAAATTCATTAAATAAAAAGTCAATCTTCCGAGCTGACACAATTTCTCTTGAAAGGTGACACAGTCCTTTAAAAATAGCTGTGGGCTCCATTGTGCAAAGGTGGTGACGGAGACAGACGGCTTTTAGAGAGGTGTAATGTTCCCAGGCAGCCGCTAGCGAGGCTAGCCCAGATAGAGATCAGTAATTCGATCAGGGGAGAGTGCTAAATGTTAGAGGTTAAGCTGCTATGTTCTTATTACTAATCAAACTTCAACACCATGCCCAGACGCCTCCAGTCCCTACAAGGAAATGGTAAATTATGGAGACACTCCAGCCCGGGCTCCTGGCTTCAGAGATGCTCCCTGTTCCTGGTCACGGGCACATCCTGCCTCCATCCTGGGTACACCCTGACAAGGGGTTGGTTCCAAGTACACTCCCAGGATGCTGGCGATTTAAGGTTAAGTGACTCCCAAGGAAGGCATCATGTGCTTCTCAAATGAACAGACAGCAGAGACACAGGTCCTTGGTGCAAATTCGGCCAGAAATTGTAGCCACAGGAGACAAAAGCTGCTCTAGAGTCTGATTAATCATGAGCACCACTGATTTCTTTTTCCTTCAGAACACAAAAGTTTTTGAAGGTGGTGCGTGCAATCTGGGCCTTTGTTTTCTGACTGTTAATGGCAGGGCTGGGCTGGACGGTGTTTCTTCACAAGGTCTCGGTGGGTGCAGGGGCCCTCGTGGGGAGCTTTGGCCAATTTCTGTGGTGTAAATGCTCCAGCATGGCTAATTTCAAGCTCACTCTGTGAAGTCACTGAACGTGGACACAGAAAGAGATTTGCACAGTCAGTTCTCAGCCTGAGCCCTCTGGTAAGAGGGCAGGTGGACAATCCAGACCCTGCCATGCTGGGTTGGCTACGATCCCCTCTCCGGGGTAGTCCAAACCCTCCTCCATCCATGCTTCTTTAAAGCCGGCTTTGCCCCTTTTCTGCGATTTGATAGAAATGCCCACAGCAGCCACAGAACAAGCAGAGAAGGCGAAGCGTGCCCTGCTCTGATCATCCGGTGGTGGGTCAGCTCAGCCCCCAAGCTCCTGGCTGCAAAAGACAAAGAATCTGGTCAAATCAGTTCATTGCTTTTTCAGAGGAAAAAAAAAAGTAGATCATTTCCCCAGAGCCTGTGGGTGTCCACCGTGATCTCATCTCCTGCCTCACAAAGTCCCAGCAGGGGGTGTCAGCCGCTCCCCGCCCCCTTTTTGCGGAGGAGAAAACAGACTCAGGGAAGTCATTCGTAGGAGGCCCCAGGCCTCACCAGTGCTGAGGCCAAGGTTTGATCTCGTAATCATCTTCTTCCGGAGCCCGTGCTTTTCACCACTTCCGTGTCCCATCTGATCCCGGAAGGGCACCATCCAGGGACATTTGGGAGTCATGGTTAGGTGGGATTCCCAGGAAAGTTGACGGAGGGACGTTGACACATGAAAGATGCAAAGATGTTCCAAAGGATGGGATGAGCAGTCTAAATATGTGGACCGCCCTTCTCATTGGAGCTTATCACAAGCATGGGGCCAGGGTGCCGACAGAGGCAGAAGAGACACCAGACCGGTCTTCAGGTGTGGCTCTCCCTGTCCCAGGCAGCCGTTCCGGGAGTCGGGAGTCAGAAGATCCTCGTGTGAACTCAGAGGCCCCCCGCCCCCTTCCACATGCCTCCCGGTCTTCTCCCTTCCGTTCCCACTCGGAGCAGCGCTGCCATTCCCTCCCCCATCAGGAGCAGCCTTTCCCCCATCGTCAGATGGCAGCCCAGCGTCCAGGCTTCCCCAGGCCGTGGTCCTTCTACCCGCAGCTGTCCCGCTGTGGACTGCTGTTAGGCCCCCCAGCACCCAGCCGCCTGTGTGTGGAGCCATTCCTGGGGGTCTCACTGGACACCAGGGGTGCTGGTGTGGCCTGGCTCTGGAGCTCTCGCCCCGGGACCGCTCAGGGCTGGTCTGGGTGGTGTTCTCAGTTGTTGTCTGAATCCTGCCTCCCCCTGGGCTGGATGCATCCTAAGGCCAAGGACTGGGGCTGCTTTTGTCTCCCCAGATCTCCCCTCCTGTGAGCTCAGAAGGCTTGAGCCCCTGGTAGTCAAGTGGAGGGTCTGATGAAGTTAGAGGGTGTGAACCAGACTGTCCTCTCTTCTGTAAGAATCCTCAGCCAAGGATGACCTCAAAACACTGGCATCGTAGCAAGGACACTTCTTGGTGGGCCTCAGAACTTCCTGTTAAGTCACTAGTAGCAAACCCCTCTGTTTGCCAGCTACCATCACTTCCTGCGCTCTCACACAGAGATTCATCAGTGCGCCCTTTGGGGTGTAGGGCAGCAAGATGACCTGGTTTAGGAAAGACCGTGTGCACGGTCTCCTGACTGTTTCTAGGGCAGTGGGGGCAGCGTGTGGGCGGAATGATGTGTGTGCAGGACAGGGTATGGCGGGAGAAGGCTCAGGGAACCGGGGGCTTGTTCCTAGTTCCAGACTCTGAATGTGCCTGGCTCCCTCTCCCTGCAGGCTTCCGGGACCCCGTGTGGGCCCAGAGCACTGCCCCCCTCCTGCCTCGATTCTGCTTTATTCAGGCTTCCCTCGCCAAGGGTGTGTTATCAAAGCCTTCAGCAACTGGAGGTGGGCTGTCCTGCTGCTCACAGGCAGTAACCAGTCCTGCTGAGAAAACCCACCCAACCTTGCTGCAGAGCAGCTTCTGAGTGGTCCTGGCAACAGCCAGGCTGGTGACTGCTTCCTGGGCTTCCTAGATCTTAGAACCCCCCGGAATTGGGTTCCAGAGCAAAACTCTGAGACTCGAGGAGCTGAGCTTTGTCACTGGAGAGGTACTCTTGTTTCACAGCAGAGCCACCCCCTGAAAGTTAAGTAGCATTTACTGCTGCTGTGTGCCAGGCTTGCACACACCCTCCATCCACATTGTCTCCTTTCATTTTTGCCAAAAGGTTAAGTGAGCCATCCAGGTTTTACACGCGCTGGTCGAGATGGGGTTCATGTGACTCCAACACCCCTCTCTCTGGGCTGCCTCCTGAGATACCCAGGCCCCAGCCAGGAGCCTCGGCATGGCATGGGATCATGTGGCTCTGTTGGGCTGCCTTCTCCCCAATGAACGTCATCAAAATTAAAAATAATCCCAGCTTGGAAGCAGTGAGCAGGAGGGGTCGAGGGTCAAGCTCCTCTCATGTTCTTGAAGCTTGACCTTGAAGACACGTGAAGTTCCAACCGATGAGCCTGGCACCCCAGCCTGTGGGAACAGGGGCCGATCCTGACGAATGTCCCCCTGCAGCCTGCCAGGAAGGGGCCACCCCAAAAGCACCCCCACCACCACCCTGAGCACCTGGGGGTTCAAGCAGGCGGGCAGGCTCCTTCTCCTCCAGAAGCCCGGCTGTCATCGCATGGCGGGTGGAAAGGCAGGCAGTTGAGCTGCAGGTGGACAGGGCTCCTGGGCCTGGGTCCTGCGGCCTTTTCCCGGTGGGCGGGGGCCGTGCCCTGGAATTCCCGTGCCTGGGGGTTCCTGCCACACGCCCAAGAGGTGTCGCTGGTTCAGAGGTGACACTGCCTGCAAATTGGCCATTTGAATCCCTGCGTGTGGCGTGCAGGAGCAGGGCTGGTTTTTCTGTCCTCAGACCATGCGTCCTGCTCAGAAGCCCTAGCCCAGAGTGCGCTGGCTGTGGAGCAGCTGGGGTGCTGACCCCGCCGCGGGGTCAGCAGAGCTCCTCGGGGAGGGGAGAGGCCTCCATCCCCCCGCAGGTGGCACTTGTCAGACCCAAGAGGAGAGATTGTTCCCCTGCCTGCTTGCGGCTCAGCATCTGGGAGAGGGGACCAGCCCGTCCTTCACCCATTTAGCAGGTATTTCCTGAGTTCACACCTGTGGACCCCTCGCTGCTGGGGAGCCAGTGCAGATGACAGATGTGGCCCCCGTCCTCCTGGAGCTCAGAGACAGAGATTGCTGTCCATTAGGAAGACCGTGCCCCTTACTGTAAACATTTACCTACGCCAAGCGCCATGAAGGGTGACCCGGCAGGGCTGACGTGTCTATCAGAGACTGGAGGGGGCCATGCCCGTGAGACTTGCAGAGGCCCATGGAAATGTTTTTGGTGTTGTTTTTTGTTTCTGTTTTAACTATTAAAAAAAATTTTTTTTTAAATTTTTTGGCCGGGCTGGGTCTTGGTTGCTATGTGCAGCCTTTTCTAGTTGTGTTGAGTCGGGGTTCAACCTATGACCCCCACAAAGGCAGGCAGATTCCTAACCACTGGACCATCGGGGAAGTCCCCATGAAAATGTTTTGATTTTAGTTTCTTTTGAAAGCAAGAAGAAATATGAGTCTGATGAGTATGTAATCATGAACCCAGTCTGGATGACATTTACCTGGACACCAATTTTAAATCTATTTTTAAGTATTTGTCAGTGGAGAAAGGGACTCAGAGATGCTGGGGTGCCCAGGTCCCAGGAACACTGGGATGTGGTCTTGGGGAGAAGTCCTGCAGTCAGGACTTTTATGAGGGCAGGATGATGAAGTCCCGAGGTTCAGGAAGGCTTTCCTGCAAGGTAATCATTAAACTGAGAAGGGTTAGAAAGCAGGGTCATCCACAGGGGAAAGGGTGTGTCCCAAGCAGAGAGAACGGCACGTGCAAAGGCTGTGCAAGGAGTGGGAGGGCCCGCGGTGCGGGTCAAGGCCGAGGGAGAAAGCGGTCCTGGTGTTTAACATCGGAGCCATGGGAAACCAGGAGTGTGGATGGCAGAAGTGGGGGCAGGAGAAGTAATTAAGGGCAGGTAGACCAATCTATCACATTCATAGTTTTGTTTATTTTCAATATCACATTAAAAATTCAAAAAATTGCCCTGGCTGCTCTGAGAAGCTTGGCTCACAAAAGACAGGGGTGAATGATGAAGAGTCTACTGCAACAGTCCAGGCAGGAGCTGATGGTGGCTCAGACTAGGATGATGGTGATGGAGGTGGAGAGAAGGGTGAATATGATAGAAACTTGGGAGGTGACAAGCTTAGGGCTGGTGGTGATTGGAGGTGATAAAGGAGCGGGAGGGAGGGATCAAAGTGTCCCCCAGGGGTCGCCTTGTGCACTTGGCTGGTAGAGCTGCCTTTGACATGCAGGGAACGCTGGAGAAGCACCGGGGTCAGGGGTGAAAAGCATGAGCTGGTTTGTAGTCCTGGAGATAACAAGAATCCTTGAGAAGATGTGACCGCCTTTACTTGGGCAGGGAGAGAAGCCATCATGGGGGGCTTCTGAGAAGAAGCAGTATTTGAAGCTAAGCTATAAAGAAATGTGAGTCTCAGGACAGGGGTAGCTGTGCACCAGCTCTCCCCACGTCCCCCACCGCACACCTACACCCAGCTCAGCATCTGGCATGTGGGAGGCACTCGGGGAACGATTGTCCAGCCAGTGGTGCAGGAATGAGATGTAGCTTGCCAGGTGGACAAGGAAGAGGCAGAAACACAAACCCGGAGACGCGGAGGAGTGATGCCGTGGGGGATGTGGCCCCTGGCTGCAGAAACGTGAGGCCCAGGACTGAGGGTTGGGGGCAGGGAGCACGCCTCGGGTGCCCTTAATACGAAGTTACGAAGGCTCCACGGTGGAAGAGAGAGTGAAAGACACACTCCCAGAAAGGCCGGTGGCATCGGCTTCAATGAAACCAGCAAGTGGTTGGCCTGGGTCAGGCATCTGGATAGATGAGGGTGTGGTCTGAGGATTTCCTCCTGTTCAGGTGAAATGGGGAGCCTGCACGGAGAATGGGGTTCTGGACACACGCCGTGAGTGTGGCATTGGCTGTGCGTGCATGTGTGTGTGAAGGTATGTGAGCTAGTGTGCATGGGTGAGTGTGTGGTGCATAACTGTGGATTCCAGCGTTGGTGAGTACAGTGGCCATGCATGAGTGTTTGTGTGCATGTGTCTGTGTACATATGTGTGAGTATGTAGGTGAGTGCATATGTCGAAGTTGAAAAATCACTCAGTCACGTCCGACTCTTTGTGACCCCATGGGCTATAGCATGCCAGTCTCCTCTGTCCATGGGGATTCTCCAGGCAAGAATACTGGAGTGGGTCGCCATGCCCTTCTCCAGGGGATCTTCCCAAGCCAGGTCTCCCGCATTGTAGGCAGATTCTTTACCATCTGAGCGACTAGGGAAGCCCATATGCAGGTGCATTCAATAGTGTGTGTGTGCATGCCTGCCTGTGTGTGTAAGTGTTTGTGTTCTATACGTATGTGCTTGAGTATAAATGTGTATGTGTGGGGAGATGTGGCTTCAAGGAGAAGGAAGCAGGGTGTGGAGAATTCCCTCGAAACAGGAGCTGTGGAAAAGAACAGTAAGAAGCTAGTTTCTTGGGGTCCTTCTTTGAAACCCATGTCATTTCAATCCAGAACTTCTCTCTTTGGGAATATGAACGTGGCTGCTCAGGACTGAGGGCCCACTCCCATTCCCGTCTCCCCCCACCGCTGTCCTCCCCGTCGTCACTTTGACGGAGGCAGGGTGCTTGACTCCCCTGAACTGTGGCTCTCCCCGCCACGTTCCAGAGTTCAGTGTGGATGACCACAGGGGTGGTAATGAAAATCTTGGGCATGATTTTTCCAGCTGCTTCCTCTTGGAAACGAGAAACAACTTCAGTTTGGATTCAAACAAATCATATTTGCGTCCCCTACTGGGTGTCTTTCTCCTTTAACCATTGAAATGACAAGGAGATAGGACTTAGTTCATGGAAGAGGCGGCAGACAGGATGGTGGATCCGTGGCTCCAACTCAGGTCCTCCAGCACTGAACGTCAGGCACTCTTCTCTCTCGACCGTGTGGTGTCAGAGTCCCCCAGCCCTGGAAGAATCCGGAATTACCTCTCTCTGTCCCCTGGGGTTCTCACTGGACTCCACTGGGTTCTGCTTGTCCCACTGGGACAAGACTCCCTTAAATGCGGAGGCTTCTGAGCATTTGAAAGAACAGAGAGGCCAGAAGGAAAGCGATGGTTGGGCTCGTCCCCTCCTGTCTCCCCTTTGCTTCTTCTCTGGGGACACCCGATCCCAGCCCTAGCGGGGCCTCGGCTAGGCCTCCCCCACCACCTTCATGCCCACAATTCAGCACCCTGCCCATCAGCTACTCCAGCCAGAGATCAGATTCTATTTTCAGAATGTGGGATGCGTGTTCCAGGAGGAGAGCTTGTGAAATATTGGGGAGACGTCTCCAAGCAGCGCCAGCGCCTGCAGGAGTTTTAATAAGGATCCTTCAAGAAGACAGACTTTGGATTAACTGTCCTAAAGTCAAGATTATTTTAGCGCTGTCGAAATGGTAGAGGGGGGAAAGGTAATCTTATCAAGAGAGGAGAAATCTTTTATATTTGAGCCAATTTTGGTTTTAAAATGTTTTGAAACAATTTCTGACGGTATCCCAAACAGGATTCCACCCCACCTTTCCCCAGACCTCTGTCAGCGCCTGGGTTCTCTCCCACTGTTTGTTCAGTCTTTTTTTTGTCTTTATTTTTTTCTTTTCTCTGATCTGACACTTCCTGAATTTCTTATACACACAGCTTATTTTGTAGGGTTTCCCGCCCCCGTTTCTTGTCCCTTGCCCCTTTGAAGAAATTTAACTCCTCTTACTTTTGAGACAGCTTTGTCTTTCCCGTGGGCCTAGGCACTGAAACGGCATAGAAATCCCACTTGAAAGCAGAAAAGACCTGATGAAAACACACCAGCGAGGCCCTGGCCTTTCCAAGGACCGTCTTTGCTTGGACAGATGGGGGCAGACTGGGGCGGTGCTTCCTTCCCACCCTGCTTCCCAGCCCCTTTCACTCCTGCGAGGAGAAGTCAGCGGTCAGGGTGCTCATCAGGCCCGCCTCTCTTCCCAAAGCTGCCCTTTGCTCCCACTGGTCGTCGGTGTGCCGGCTACACCTTCCCTGCTCCTCTCTTTGGAACCTCAGGGCTTTTTCTCCAAAACTCTGTTGGCAATTCCCTCTCCTGGGAAATATCCCTGACCCACTCCCACCCCCCACCTTGGCCAACAAGATGGGATTTTGCACCTGTGACCATCACTCTGCACACATTGCCAACACACACGTATCCCAGGACCCATGCCCCATCTCTTTTGCCCCCATGCTCCCCTTGCACGCCTGCCCTGCACCCTCTACCTTGCCCTTAGATGATCTGTGTGCATCTCCACGCCCGCACGCCTCTCTAGGCTTCTTGAATGCACCCTACGAGGTATACAAGGATCCTCCAGCTTTCCCGGACCTCGTGGGTCTAGAAACCTGAAGGGTGGCCGAGAATGCGGATGAATGGTCACTCCCAGCCATAAGATGCGAGAAATAAAGAGTTGGGAGCCAACTTCTCTTTCCCTTTGGGGGCCCAGGGCACTAGGACCTTCCTCTGAAAGATTTTCATTTCCATCCTGGCTCCACCACAGACTGGATGATCTCAGCTGAGATCCTCACCTCCCAGAACCTCAGTGCCCCCTCCAGAAAGGGAGAGAAATGGGGGCCCAGCTTACAGGGCCCTTGGGAGGAGGGGGGCACTCAACACAGAGGTACATCCCAGTCGGTCTGGTCCCTAAGCAGACGACCCCAGCCTCCCGCCATCTCTCACCTCCAGCTCCATGAGTGGGGGTCACTTTCTGTAGTAAGAGTCATGCCATTGAGTGTGTGGGTAGCAGTTATGCACACAACTCGGCAAGGCTCATAACCTCAACACACTTTGAAAAATGTCTCTGCGAGTTTGCGTATCTTACCATTTCCACTCAGAGCTTGCTGTCTGAGCCTTAGATTTGTTACGTGGAGTCAGAGAAGCCTGGTATTTGCTTCCTCTCCTCTCTCCGTGTCTTGCCCTTGACATTAGTTACAGGGCGAGGGCTCCATATATTGAATTATAGCAATGACATATCTTCATACCCTGCATTTTAGACACTGCATCTTTCTACTGGCATCCCATCTTATTCTCTATTTCGGTGGTTCCCAACATCATTGTACTCTATATCCCAGCATACGGCAATGCTGGAAAATACTTGGGGCTGTCACACCTGGATGGGAGGGGCACGCTGCTGGCAGCGGGCTCAATGCCCTATGGTGCGGGCGACACAGAGTAAATCAGAGACGACGGGCCTAGTGTGAGGATGGAGCGTGTCAGAGGAGTCACAGCCTCGGGGCCCTCTTAGCCTGGTCTGGGCGTGATGCGGGCGGGGTGGTGAGTGTGCGTTTCAGATTCAGGCAGACCTGGCTTGGAATCTATGGACAAGACGCATGACCTCGCTGAGCCTGCTTTTCCTGGTCTGAGAGCTGGGGTTAATAACCTTGCCACTGAGATTACTTTGAGGACTAAGGGACCTGATGTGTAGTAAGACATCAGTGTTGTTTAGTAGCCTCCGTCGTGTCCAACTCTTTGTGATCCTGTGAACTGTAGCTTCTCTCCCAGGCACCGGAGTGGGTTGCCATTTTCTTCTCTAGGGGATCTTCTCAACCCAGGGATCGAACCTGCAGGTCCTGCATTGGCAGGAGGATTCTTTACCCGTGAGCCATCAGGGAAGCCCCTTAGTGCAGCTTAGGTGTGCTGATTTGCATGAAAAGGAACCGATGATGATGGCTCCAGAAGTGAGAGTGATGGTTTATCTACACTGGGGGGAATGTACAGGAGCGTCCCCAAAATTGACTGCACTGAATCTAGGGCTCGAGTCGAGCCAGCTGGCACACTCGCCTCATCTCTCGAGAGGTGGGTCTTTGCCTTTTGGGCCAGCGGCTGCGGGTCAGAATATCTGACCTGACTCATTTAGGGTCAGTGTGAGCATCATCAGAATGTCCCATCAGAACCGTCAGACTCGCTTTTAAAACAACAGTCATTTCCTGGCGGAGGTGAATCAGTTGTCCCCGAAACCCGCCCCAGTCATCCAGTTCCGCCGATGACTGTCCCCAGCCCCAGCGGGCACTTTTATTTCTCCATCGTTCAAGTTTGGCCCGATAATATCGGGACACTTTGAATTCTTCAAAGAGTAGTTCCCGCTTACCTTTTTTTTTGCCTTTTTTCCCCTTCAGGTTCAACCCCTTTTATCACACTAAAGTGCCAATCAATATTGCGAGATAGATGTTACATCTTAGCTTTTTATAACACGGCTTGTCCCAGAAGGGATACTGTATCTTTAAGGCAATGGACCCGGTATCCTGTTTCTGAAGGATTAAAACCCTTTAAAGAGACAGAAGAGGCTGTAAAGCCCGATCATATTCTTATTCTCTCTTCATTATCCTGTCCACTATCTATCCCTGCTGAGTAAATCTGCTTGTGTGTTTCTCCAAAGTGGTCATAAGAAGAAATTTATTTACTCCGCTTTGCACTGGAGGGGCATTACCGAGCTTCAGGGCTCTCCGAAGTCATAAAGATTTTGCAGTGTGTGCAAAAGGAACAGGAATTCAGAACTTCTTTCCCCCTCTGAGGTCGTTTGGCCATCCAGAGGGGGAGTCACTTCTCATTTTCTGACAGGGTTTATTTCCGTAAGATTTTTCCAATTAGCAGGAAAAGGTCACGCTAATGTTGGTGCCGTGGAGAGGAAGAGGCTTGAACTATGCAAATAGAGACATCCTTGAAAGGACAATATGAAAAGGAAAGAAAGAGTGGGTTTACCTTCATTTCCTAACTTAACAATTACACATCTCTACAGATGGCTTCTTGCTCCAGCGTAAAAGAAAAGGGTGATTACGTTTGACCTGCGGTTCTTGGCTGGGATACGGGAACCGTTGCTCGCCGGTGGATGATGGTGACCCGCTTGGGAACGGGAGATAGGAAGTTAAGAGAGGAGATCCCCAAGCTCCTGGCCGGGGAGCTTCAGGGACACAGGACGCAGGCAAGCAGAGCCGGAATTTTGCCTGCTAATGCAACCTCCCTAGACCTTCCTAATGGCCAGCCTGTCCCCAGCCCAGCAGAGCTGACTGCCAGCATATCATTTTTAAACCCAGCTCAGATGTCTCTCTGACACTTCCCCCGTCGCTTTTGTTCCCTGCTCGGTGTGTGCGAAGCACCGGAACTTTTCTCGATAATAGGGAGGGCTGGGAGCAGTGTCAGGGAAGATGTACTCCAGCCGTGCAAGGACAAAAGTCACCGATGCCCATTAAAAGGGATCCAGGGGACCGCTTAGCTCTGGGCTTGGAGCTGACGCTCTCCGTCAACTCTCACACACTATGCAAATGTGATGAACAGCATCTCCTGCTCCGCAGCTCACATCCGCCATTAGTGGCCCGTTGGGTGGGACGGGAGTGAGTTCGTCGGAAGGCAGAGCCCTGGCAGAGAGAGCCCCCAGGGCTCTGCACACCCCCTCACACTCATTCCTGCACACCCAGATGCTCGTCTGCGCAGCTGCGGTCAAAACAGAAGGGGAGCGTCCTCTCGCAAGGCCCCGTCTTCCACACCGAGGTTCCGCGTTTTGGCAGGTAGCTCAGCCAACGATGTCACCTGGCCAGTTTGGAACGATAGCAGGGACTGTCTGTGGAGACCCCCTCGAGGCAGATCCACACCGGATGCTGGGTTTAGAACTTGCTCGATATCACACAGGGGCTACGTGGTGAAGTCTGGATTCATCCAGGAGTACGTACCTCTAAGAACTCCACTGAGTCTGCTATTGGTGCTAATTCATTTGTGAGTTAAAAAAAAAAAAAAAAAACCTACCAGGATTATTTTGACAGCAGGTTAAATCTTGTCAAATACTAAGAGCATCATTTGTCAAATCTCCCTAGGATGCAAACTATGCAAAAGTATGGGATTTGGGTGTTTAAATATCAGAAATGTACAGCAGTGTTTTCAGGCTCTATCATAAATCTGTAGTATTATAAGCAGATACTATTCCTATGGGATATTAGGATACACATAGGCAGGAAGAAGACACATGTCTTCTTTAGTGTAGTTTAGATCTGCTGTGACAATTTTTTTTTTTGACCGTACAGTAAAAGACAGAAACAGTCCATCCTCAGCTTAAAAAATCTTTCTTTCTTCCTTGAAGTTGAAGACTAAAGCCTCAGATGGAATTACTTGGATTTCAACATGAAAGAGAAAGCCTTTTTGTAGCTCTTTTCCATTAAACAAAGAGTGACCCATTTTTTTTCTGTTTTCAGAGTATTATTATTTTTTTTTTATTGTTGAGCAAGTATTCATTTTAGCCAATTCTTGGCCCTGTTTTTCCTTAGAACCGATTGGGGTGCAAAGGAGAGTTACAAAGGGTGAGTTCTGAGTCAGAGCAATGTGGGGGATGTGTTACTCACGTTTCAGGCTCCAATCCTAACTGAAATAAATTTACCAAATTCAAAGTCACTCTCTTAACTTTATTTTGAGAAAATTATCATAGCTAATTAAAGCAAATCAATGAATACTAATAGTATCCAAACAGCAAGGCTACCTAAATGCCCAGCAGTACACAATTGGAAAACTAAAGTATCCCAATGGCATATTATACAGCCACTATAAAGTGTGTTGAAGAAATCTTTTTAGTGGCATCTTTTTCGGTTTCAGAATCCAATTATTACTGTTTTTCAGCACATCATAATTTTAGCAAGTTCTTATCGCTTTTACATTTTAGGACGAAGTTAGAATAAGAAAAATTGCACAAAATTGGTTTTGAGCAGAGTGACCATAGGTAGCCAAATGTCAGGTGGCCATATAGTGTGTTAAGAGTTGGAAAACATATTGTAATCAGATAAAATACTATCTGTGTGGGCTTCCCATTTGGCTCAGCGGTGAAGAATCTGCCTGCAATGCAGGAGACGTGGGTTCCATCCCTGGTTGGGGAAGATCCCCTGGAGAAGGAAATGGCAACCCACTCCAGGATTCTTGCCTGGGAAATAAATCCCATGGACAGAGAAGCCTGGTGGGCTACAGCGTGTGGGGTCACAAAAGAGTCAGACATGACTTAGCAACTAAACAATAGCATCCATCTATGTAACGAGAAAAAAAGACTAAACATTGCAAAGCAGATTGGGAAAAATCAAGTACAGATAAAAGTCGTCATGGTGGTTTCGTTCAGTGAGCTCTGTCTACAGACTTAGCATGATTCTAAGTAAGTTATATGTTAGCCAGTTAAACTGGAATATCTCTGTTGCTACTCCTGTTGTAAACATGAGTAAAATAGGGCACAGACAAGTAAAGAATTTGCCCCAAAGTCACATAACAGCCAGGGAGGGGCAGAGGGTGTTCCTTCTTTTTGATTCTATTCTTCACAAAATAATGTAACACCTTGTTTTTAAAAAGAGGTAAGATAAAGCTTTCCCTTCCTCCCCATATATAACAAAGCGGGAAGCTGTCTTTCAAAATCAGTCTGTTGCTTTTTGATAATAATGACTATTTCATTTAGCAAGAATATTAGAAACCCTTGTTATGAAGGCAAAGCTCTGTGCCCTAGACCAGACACTCCACGGGGGCAGCAGACCCCCAGATAGTATTTTAATAAGCTCCGCAGCTGATTCTGAAGTGGCCAGTCCAGGGTTCAGGCTTCACTCAGCAGCGATGAGTATCATCTGGGAGACTTACTAAACGGATGGTGTGCAAGTCCCTCTGTTAGGCGTCTCATGCCCAGCAGCCTGGGATGGGGCACAGAACTCTACCTTTTGAACTGCAGTCACCTCCTGTCCTGGTCGTGTGGGGTGAATGATGTTAACGATGAGCATAACTTTGAAGAGCACTCCTTTTCTTGATCAAACCTATCAAACGTAGTCTGGAGAGTGCATGATATGTCTAACCTGGACCCAGGGAGATTCGTATCAAAAGGACACTTCGGTGAGCACAGCTCTGAAAGATGTCCGTGACCCGGGTTCGGTCTCCCTGAGCCAAGACGACTATTCCCGTAGCCTTGGGTGAGTTATTTAACTGCCCTGCGGCTTCAGTTTTCTCGCCTGCAACACAGGTATTAGGATTCCTGCCTCCTGGGTTGTTGAAGAGTGAGAGCGCGTGGTTCATCCCTCCTGAAGAAGCTGAGTGGTTAAGGCATTAGCAAACATGGGCTTCTTTCCCACAGGAGTGTCAGGGAATTTCTCCCATCAGTCCTCAGAAGCATCCTCAAGGTCACGGGCACCATTCCCCTCTGGTGGGCAGGGGACACCGAGCCGGGGTCGTAAAGTTTTCAGGGGACCTGTAAATGCAAGCCTCAGATTGATTTCACCAAGGAAGTACATTTTTCTTTTTTTTTTTACTGGCAGAACCACACCCTGAGGTTGTCTTACATGTCACTATACCAACCTAGTAAGGAAGGGGGAAAAAAAATGTGTGCTGGGGGAGGTGGTGGTAGGAAGACCAAGTCAATAAGCCATTTAGAAACTTGCAGACCTGTTGCCAAAGACAGGCGAATCTGCCATCCTGTTTGTAGCAGAAAGAATTCTCATAAATAATCCAAAGAGAGACATAATCCAGATGGCGTTTGAAAGATTATTGATTGAAAAGTCAAGAGTTTGCTAATATAAATGGCCTCAACCACAAAATTTGCATTCACGACAGCCCCTTTACGCATGTCTCTGAGCCCAGGGAAAGTATCGATGCAACCGACACAGATAATGATACAGACCAAGCCATCTGTTTTCAAGCCTAATGAAAAAAAAAAAAAAAAGTTTCCACTTACGGTTACGGTTGGCGTGGTGGTGTGTGTACTTTTTCGAGATTCTGCGGAACATCTGAAGGGGAACCTACACGTATCTGGGCTTCAGCAATGTGACACTTTTGCTAGGTCCCACATTTGTTTGTCCCATCCCTCCTGGAGAGACCATTCAGCCACGGTGACGAGTCAAGTTGCTGTGCTCTGAAAGGTGTCCGCCTCTGTGAGCCACTGACGGTGAATAACGAGATGAGAGGGGCAGGAGCACACAGACGGGGTCGCTGTCATTTTCCCTGGCGGATCAGAGCTCGTCACACTGCTAAATGTGTGGCCCCGGGACCCGTTGCCCCGATGGCTGGCATGTGTCACCCAGAGGGCCTGAGCGTGTCTCCGTTCCTGTACCACTTACTCTGATAAGCCTTGGCTGTCTTTCTTCTTTTTCTAAGGCCAACACAGTTTTCACCTGGTTGCCGTGGCTGTGTGTAACAGAGGACACTTGCTGTCTTGAGACGTTTTCGGCTGTCACGGCTCGAGGGAGGGTACTGCTGGCATCTCGGGTTCCCAGGCCAGCCCCCACCACAGGGAATGACCCAGTCCCAAGAGCCGGTAGAGTCGAGGTTGACGAATCCTGCTGTTCCTCTCCCCGTTAGGATGCCAATTCCAGGAGGGCTGCCTCAGCCACTGTGCCCTCTGTGTATTGGCAGCTCCAAGCACCGCGCCTGGTGCAGAGTAGGTGCCTTAGAAGTAGGTGTCAACTGATTAAATGAAAAACAGCATCACCACTGATGATGAGGATAACACTGAGACAGCCATACAAAAAAGAATGAATAGTCATTTGCAGCAACATGGATGGGCCTAGAGATTACCCTGCTAAGGGAAGCAAGTCAGACAGAGGAAGACCAATGTCATATGGTATCACTTATATGTGGAATCTTAAAAAAATAAAAAAGATGCAAATAAACTATTTACAAAACAGAAATCAACCCAAAGACGTAGAAAACAAACTTACAGTTATCAAAGGGAGAAGAGGGCGGGGTGGGTGGGGATAAATTAGGAATTTGGGATTAACATGTACACACTGCTATACGTGAAATGAACAAGGAACTACTATATAGCCCAGAAAAGTATAATCAATATCTTACAATGATCTATAAGAGAAAAAGCATTTGAAAAAGAATAGCTGTATGTAGAATGCAGATATCTAACTAAATCACTTTGCTGTATACTTAAAACTAACACAGCACTGTAAATCAACTATACTTCAGTTAAAAACAAAAAGCAACAACAAAAACTAAACATCCACTGTGACACACTTGTAAAAAGTCAGACGGACGTGTTCATGCCAGGCAGGAAAGGGAGCAGGTGGGCGCGAGCCTCTGGCTCTGCGACAGCTCTCTCTGGCCTGTGGACGGGGAAGGAGGGGCAGGCACTCGATCTGGTCCCCTCCCTGACCCTCCAGTGGCCGTTCACTGGTGCTGCCCTCGGCCAGAGCTCCCCGTAGTAATTTGGTTAATTGGATGAACAGGCACTTCACTGACAGAGACTGCATTTCCACACCGCAGTCCATCAAAACTAATCAGCTGGCCGTGTTCCACTCCTGAGCAGCTGACAGCTTCACCGGGACGGTGAGTCGATGGTAACTTTTGTAAATGGAAGAACTTGCTAAACGATGGCAGTTAGAACTTGGCAGGATGTTTTTAAGGAGGTCGGGGGATGGGGAAGAGAGGAACCTGGCCTTGGCCTTATTCCCCCCAGCACCTCAAAGAGGTAATCTTGTTAGGGGCTGCTCAATGGAAGTTCTTCCGAAGACACTGGTGGAAAAACAGTCCTCTGGAAACTGGACTTTGTCTCTTTTCCTTAGAAAGAAAATGCTAAAAGCAGGCGTGCTGCATTGCCCCTTCGTCTGGTGCGTTTTAAATGTGTGTTATTTATTGTGATGTTATGCATGCCTGCTCTTTGCATCAGGAGGGTGTCAGCTGCTGTAACAAATAAGCTCCACAGTCTCAGTGGCTCACACGGGATTTCTCCCTCCTGGAGGAGTCCGTTCAGATTCCCCAGTGGACACTGGCTGTCTTCCAGGCAGTGACTCAGGGACTCTGGCTCCTCTTGTCTCGTGGTTCCATCATACACTGGGGCCTCAGTGGCATCTACCCCCAGCCAGTAGGAGGGGAAGGAGGGCATGGAGCAGACATGCTCAGTTGAAGCATCTTGACCTGGGCGTGGCCCAGAATACATCCACCCACATCCTTTTGGGCAGGGGTGGGGGCTAGTCCTGTGGCCATACCTGGCTGGGAGAGAGAGGGTGAGCCTGTGTTTTCCTGGCGGTTGCTCCATATTGTGAAAGGGAGAGCGTGGGTCTGGATGGACAGCTTTGCCACTCTGAGCATCCAGTCCATGCCAACCCTATGAGAAATCGTTAGGATTTTTCCTTTTCTAAAATAGAGTACTCGAGACGCAGATGGAGGCAAGTGACCCAGGTATATGCGGTTGGCAACAGGCAGGTCAAGATTCACATCCATAGAGGTGATACACCTGTATCTCCCCGTTCTTTCTTCCCCTCTCTTTCCTGCCTCCCCTGTTCCTCTCCCCTCCACCCTCCTTCATTCTTTTTCTCGTTCTTTCCTTTGCTTCTTCCTTGCTTCGCTTCTAAACCTCGACGGTTCCTAGAGTACAGAGACTGTGCTCCTGTCTCTTTGTTTTCTATGAGATTGTTCTGGGAGGCTCGAAAATAATCCCTGTTGAATAACCTCTCACCTACAGGAGGTTTGTCTGAAGCAAATCCATTTGATTTGAACTCGTAATGGGAGTTGGCCGTACTCTGAGCCATAGGAAGCAGCTTTGTGTCTGCGTGGAAGGGTTTGGGGGAGGAGGCGGGGTGGCCCTGGTGTTTGTCTGTGCACCTGTGCATGGGCACCTGTAGCTCTCCAGCTTCTTGCGAACAGCCGTGTTCTCAACACCTTTAAAGTTACGGCCCAGAGCTTGTTTCTGCATTCGGTCAACTAAATTACAGATTGTAGGCTGCCCGTGCTTTACGACTCCATTTCTTTTTATTACTGGTTTGAAGATGTTCGTCTGAGTAGGGAGATTGAAACGGAGGCCACGGTATTCCCAAACTCCAAAACACGGCTGACTGTAGGACCTCTGACCCACTCACTCCCGTTAACAAATGTTCCCAGTGCCACGCGGAGACCTAGCCCTCCTCCAGGTTACACAATTTGGGGGTTTTGTATGACGCTTTGCAGGGAGCATGCCAGAGCCTGTTTCTAAACAGTCCAATGATTTATTTGATGCTGTTGGATATTTAAGTAGTCTGCAGTATACACCAAGTGTCTGTAATGTTTATTTCTTCCTTGCCTTAATGTGTGGGACTGCTCCCAATGCCTTGTACACCCCAGGCACTCAATAAATATGATTTATGGAAGATGTAAATAAATCCAAACCAAGATTAGGTCCACATTCATTAATTTGCAGCTCTAGAAGCAGCCCTGTTTGTCAGGCTTGAGAAAGAGAAAAGTCCTCACCAAATTATAGAAGAAAAGGGAATTCAAAATTAAGTGACATGTAGGCCCCAGTAGAAAGTCATGAATCTCTCTGGGGTAAAATATGAAATGCTTGATTATGTTCTCAGCCTCAGTATACACAGGCTGTGTGACCTTGGGCTAATTACTTAACCTTTCTGGGCTGTCCCTCCTTAATTAAATTCTGAGCTGGAGTGGTTAAATGAAGCCACAGCACCATCGAGCTTTGGAGAAAAGGAAGAAAATAGGTCATTGTTAAATTTGAGTTCCAGCCACATTGCAGGCCATTTTACTTAGGATTTCACACTGTTTCCCTCCATATAGCCCCTAAAGAGGACAGTGGAGTGGTTAGGAACACAGATTCCGCAGCCAAGATCAGCTCAGTTCAGTTCAGTCGCTCAGTTGTGTCCGACTGACCCCATGGAGTGCAGCATGCCAGCCTTCCCCGCCTATCACCAGCACCCAGAGCTTGCTCAAACTCGTGTCTATCGAGTTGGTGATGCCATCCAACCATCTCATCCTCTGTCACCCCCTCCTCCTTCTGCCCTCAATCTTTGCCAGCATCAGGGTCTTTTCCAGTGAATCAGTTCTTTGCATCAGATGGCCAAAGTATTGGAGTTTCAGCTTCAGCATCAGTCCTTCCAATGAATATTCAGGACTGATTTCCCTTAGGATTGACTGGTCTGATCTCCTTGCTGTCCAAGGGACTCTCAAGAGTCTTCTCCAACACCACAGTTCAAAAGCATCAATTCTTCAGCGCTCAGCTTTCTTTATAGCCAAGACACCTGGGTTTAAACCTCTGCTCAGCCCTTTGCTGGCTGTGTGACCTTGTTCCTTAACCTCCCTGTGCCTCAGTTCACATATTTGCAAAATGAAGATGACCTCTCAGTACCCTCTGGTGAGTTGGTTGTGAAGCTCACATGAGGTCATGTATATAATGCCTTTATGTAATGCCGCTATGTGACAAGGAATGGTTTTCATTGCTGTGATTCTGGTTTTGGGATGAGATGGCCGAAGCTTAGAGACTTACACACTGTGCCCTGAGGTTAAGCTACTCACGACCTAGGGCGGGGGTGGGGGGTGGGATAACTGACGGGGGAGGAGTGTGAAGTTTGACCCTGATTCTCCAAAGCCCTAGTAGCTTCTGCTGCCATGTCCCCAGGCTCCCCTGCAGCAAGGGGGGCCCGTCATTCATTCCTATGCACCCCTGAAAGCCGGGCTGTGTCCCTGTCTGCACTCTGGGAGTTCTCTCTCTCTCTAAATGTGCTCAGGGCAGGAATACTGGTCACATCAGGAAAGGGTCCCATCCTTCCTGGCCACCCTGCTCCTTCTGAAGTCCACCTGAGTTAAATACAAATATAAATTTCTCATGTACATTTCAACTTGATTTAGCTCTTTTTCAAATAAGCCTTTCTAACAAGTTTTGGAAGGCTGTCCCGGCAAGGGCACCAGGAAATTAACCCTGTCAAGTCAAACAGAAAAGACATAAAGGAAAGATTGGGGGCGAGTTTTTTTTTTTTAAATCAGTCCCTTCTTCAATAGCCTCCCAAATCAAGATTTCTTTCCTTCTGATTCTATACGTGTCTGGTTTTGCTTTTTTATTAAACTAAAGCGCATAAAGTGTACTCCCAATGCTAATGCTAAGTCAGTTCAGTCGTGTCCGACTCTGTGCAACCCCATAGATGGCAGCCCACCAGGCTCCCCTGTCCCTGGGATTCTCCAGGCAAGAACACTGGAGTGGGTTGCCATTTCCTTCTCCAATGCATGAAAGGGAAAAGTGAAAGTGAAGTCGCTCAGTCATGTCCGACTCCTAGCGACCCCATGGACTGCAGCCTACCAGGCTCCTCCATCCATGGGATTTTCCAGGCAAGAGTACTGGAGTGGGGTGCCATTGCCTTCTCTGAAGAGACCTGCATTTTCAGTTTGCACTAGATCTTGCAAATGATGTCGTCCATCCTGAGATCAATGTGTCGTCTGTCCACAGCCGGGTGACTAACCTCCTTGATCAAAATATTGACCATTGCCAGGCCTGGAATGGCCTCCTGCCCCTCCCCAGGCAGCGCCCCCTGGTGGTGACCGCCCTTCTGACTCTCACCCCCGCGTCCTGGAACCGCTTGCAGGCAGAGGGGGTCGGTTTGGCGTGCGTGTCCCTTTGCTGGGGCTCCCATGGTGCTGCAGTGTCTGGGTTCTTCGCCCACCTCGTTGCATGACCCAGCAGCTCTTGCGTTGCTTTGCTGGGTAGTCATTCACTGCACAACTCTTCCCCAGTGCATGACCTGTTCTCCTGATGGACACATGGGGGGTTTTCTGATCTCTTGTTTATGAACAAAGCTGCTGCAACTATTCCCACACGTGTCTTAGGGCAGGCTCTCACACGCTGATTTCTCCTGGGTCCTTTGCTGTGTCAGGGACAACTCTCCTGTTCAGCATCAGTCCTGTCTGTGTCCGTTTCCTGGGGATTAGGCATGTAGCGTATGGACGGTGTGATCACTGGTGGAGACAGCAGGCTGGGTTCTGGTCATGGTGATGTCACCAGCTCTCAGAGACACTGGGATCCAGCCTTAGACCGCGTATTGTCTCGTATGGTGTCTCATGGAGAAAGACTTCCATTTCTAAAAGCTTTATCGGAAGTTAAGTTGAGATAAATTTTCTCCACTCTGACTTGCCTGTGGAAGTCAGAGTGACGTCAATGCCTCCTGGTGTCTTGGGTCATCTTGGTGGCACCCTGTTCATCTCAGGACTGGTGACACCATCTGCTGCGTCATTCCACTCATCCAGATGCTCTTTTTGGTTTGCCCTCTGTTGTTTTTACAGACCTGCCACTGACCAAGTCCTTGCTAGTCTGCTGATCCTTCTAGAGGGCAGGGAGTGTAGGCACTGAGTTAGAAATAAGGCCATCAGGAGCGTTCGGATTAAACAGACCCGGAGGTCTGAGATCACGTGGGGTCAGATCAGCAAAGAAAAACAGGCCTGGTCCCAGAGGGACTCGACGCTGCACCTCAAGTGATGCATGAACGTTCCCCTGCTCCACGGAACCACAGGGACCACATGGACCAGGGCCCTGGAGCACCATGCACGCCCTGACGCTCTGCAGGTCATCCCCGACTCACCTGCTCAACGGCGGGGAGCACCTGCTGTGGGTCAGGCCACCTGCTGGGCTGGGGGTGGTGGGCAGGGGATGTCCCGGGCGGTGCAGTGCATAGAGCACCTTGGACTTGGAAACCAGCAGCACCCGCATGTGAACCCTGGCTTAGAAAACTCTGACCTTCAGCCAGGCGTTTTCCCCTCTAGCCAGTCAAGCGGGGTTCAGTTCAGTTCAGTTCAGTCGCTCAGTTACGTCTGACTCCTTGCAACCCCATGTACTACAGCACGACAGGCCTCCCTATCTATCACCAACTCCCAGAGCTTACTCAAACTTATGTCCATTGAGCCAGTGATGCCATCCAACTGTCTCATCTTCTGCCGTCCCCTTCTTCTCTTGCTTTCAATCTTTCCCAGCATCAGGGTCTTTTCAAATGAGTCAGCTCTTCACATCAGGTGGCCAAAGTATTGGAGTTTCAACTTCAGCATCAGTCCGTCCAATGAATATTCAGGACTGATTTCCTTTAGGATGGACTGGCTGGATCTCCTTGCAGTCCAAGGGACTCTCAAGAATCTTCTCTAGCACTACACTTCAAAAGCATCAATTCTTCGGCACTCAGCTTTCTTTATAGTCCAACTCTCACATTCATACGTGACCACTGGAAAAACCATAGCTTTGACTAGATGGACCTTTGTTGGCAAAGTAATGTCTCTGCTTTTAATATGCTGTCTAGGTTGGTCATAACTTTTCTTCCAAGGAGTAAGCATCTTTTAATTTCATGGCTCCAGTCACCATCTGCAGTGATTTTGGAGCCCCCCAAAATAAAGTCAGTCACCATTTCCACTCTTTCCCCATCTATTTGCTGTGAAGTGATGGGACCAGATGCCATGATCTTAGTTTTCTGAATGTTTAGCTTTCAGCCAACTTTTTCACTCTCCTCTTTCACTTTCATCAAGAGGTTCTTCAGTTCTTCACTTCCTGCCATAATGGTGGTGTCATCTGCATATCTGAGGTTATTGATATTTCTCCCAGCAATCTTGATTCCAGCTTGTGCTTCCTCCAGCCCAGCGTTTCTTGTGATGTACTCTGCATATAAGTTAAATAAGCAGGGTGACAATATACAGCCTTGACATACTCCTTTCCCAATTTAGAACCAGTGTGTTGTTCCATGTCCAGTTCTAACTGTTGCTTCCTGACCTGCATATAGTGTTGGCTTTGGACATCTGCTGAGTTGCCTTGAAGCCTGACTTCACTGATTTCCTGATTGTGTGGGCTGCTTTTTTCATCAGTAACCTCAGTTTACTCATCTGTAAAATGGGACTTAAATAGTACAGGCTTCTTGGAATTGCTGTCTGGCATGAAGCAGTTGCTTGATAAATATTACCTGTTGTTATTATGACTGTGGTCATTCTTCACTGTCTTATCTGAGAGTTGTAAGTATTTAATGAGGTGATAGGTATGGACAAATGAATATGTAACGGGGTCAGTTTTGTGCCAAGTAAACCACACACATTTGATAAGTAGCAGAACTGGAGCAAGGGTATTTTAGTTATTATTTTTATTGTTATCTAATCATTCATTTGATAAATATTTATTCAGTACCCAGCATGTGCTAAGCACTCCTTCTGGTGTTGGAAATATCACAATGAGAAAAATGAAGTTTCTGCCCTCATGTTTAAAAGACAGGCAATAAGCAAATTAACATAGACATCTATCATAAGTCAAAATGTGACACCGTTTTAAGAAAAATAAAGTGGGATAAATGCTAGAAAGTGGGAGGGTGGGATCGTGATTGATGGGTGTCAGGGAAGGCCTCTGATGGGGATGTGTTTGGAATGAAGAGCTGTACAAGGGAAGCGGGGAGCCAGGGAAGTCCCTGAGGAGGAGGGTTCCAGGAAGACGGGTTAGGGAGTGCCAGTGAGGCCGGAATAGAGGAAATTAGGTGAAGAGTGAAAAGATGGCAGAAGTAAGGGAGCCAGGCAGACACCGGGGGCTCGGGCCATGGCGATCTGGATTCTGTTCCAGGAGAGATGGCAAGTCATAATGAGACTTAGATATTTAAAGGATATTTCTGGCTTCTGTGTAGAGCAGAGAAGACAGGATGCCCTGAAAAGAGACAGGGACGCAGTCAGGAGATTGTCATCGTGGTCCAGGCCAGAGATGACATTGACTCACAGCAGGCTGTGTGGTGGGCGTCTCAGAAACATTCTACTCTGTGGTGCCCTGGAGTGGTAACCAGACATTCTTTCCAGTGACAAGAAACTCATATCCCAATCTCTGTTCTTTCCTTCAAGTCTTTGAGGACTTAGTGCTGGATGTTAAAGGCACAATGAAGAATAAGATGCGAGCCTGCTCTAACAAGATATGGCCCTGCTCCGTATCCATGCGATGTTGAAAAGCAAAATTCCCTTTAAGATCAATGGTACATGGCAGGGACCGTGTTCTTGGTACCCATGGCCACTGGTTCCAGAAAGCTCAGAGGAAATGAACACCCACCCATGGTACCAGCTGGAGACCTTTGGAGATTCTAAGAATGATGGAGGAAGACCTGGAAACGCAGGCAATGACAGGATGCTCATCCAAAATGTGAAAAATGGTTCTCGGGCTGTTAAATATTCACTTGGGCTGCTACTGATCAGGAACAGAGTCACCTGATGACTTGATGTCCATGAAGCCAAGTGTGGAAGGCAGAGACCACAGGCCTACATTTTCTTGGGGCAGGAGGGATCTCACTCATTTCTCACTGTAACAGAAAGTACCCTGATACACGGAATAAAGGACATGTCTAGAATTCTTACTTTGCAGCAGTGCGTAGTAGTAGAGACATGAAGTAGTGAAAGTCAACACCACCCCTTCCCCAGCAGAGAAAGTCTCCTTGACTTTCCGGAGGGACAGCCAAGCTCTGATATTTCAGGCCAGGGGAAAAAAATTGAGATACATTTTTCATCTTCTGCATGGGATTAGGCTTGCATTAGCCCTTTATTTGTTAAGGGACTTGATCTCATCATGGGTCAATTTGCTGAGTATCAAGTAAATGGGAAACTGAGGTACTCCGTTCCTTGAACAACCCAACTTTATTTCTTGAAAAATCTGAAGCAATTTCCCATGTGAGCCCAGAGGATTAGTTTTAGTTCTTGTTTTACAACTTTACATGGTTACAGGCCCTTGTCCGTTGCTCACAGGATTGACCTTCATAGCCAAGGGTTTACGATGTTTTGCAAGATAAGAAAGGTGGCTTTGCATAGGGGAAGGGAACTTGGCGGAGTCAGGCAGGCCTGGCTGGGATTAACTTTAACCAGCTGCTTACTCACTCTGTGACCATGAACACGTTCCCTCGAGACCCACGTTCTCTTTCTACACTGAGGAGGACAACGTCTGCGTGGAGGAGCTGGAGAAGGATTCCGGGTCCCAGCTCGGATTAGCCGGCCCTGTGTCTTCCCCCATGCTGCTGCTGCATGAACGGGAGCTGTTTCATCTGAGCATCTCCTCCCTGCATCACTCACAGGGCATCCTCCCCGCTGCTCACTCAGTCTTCAGCCTCCAATCATGACCCAGGAGCGCTTCTTCCTACCCTGTGGGTGGCCCGAGTCCCCATCTCTCAGCTTCCTCTAAGCCCAGTTGACCCAAAGCACAAGTCTTGCCCACAGCTTGTGCTGTTCCCCTGACAGCTCTCACCTCTCCTCCAGCTCTGCTCAAAGGCACACTGAGCTTATGAGACCCAATTCTTACAAAAGAAAAAAAAATTTTTTTTTGGATCCCTTATCACATTATAAATACAAAGCTGTTAGGATCTTTCCTGGCATCTTGGGAGGAAGTCTGTGTAATTCTAAGACCCTGGAACTTGAGTTTCCTTAGCAGATCTACTTCTTAGAGGACTTTATTCTAAAAAATTAAATGCGTGCTAGCGTCCAATTATGCTTGGAACGATCCAGTCACAAAAGGGGTTGAACCATAAAATTGGATTGCCATGCTGCATTTATAGATGACCTTTGCCCTCCTGGAATGCAACAGCAGAGTGATAGCCTTTATAACTCATACTTTTACCTGCCTCGAGTCAATCAATGACAAAATAGATGGGCTTAATTTGATCAGTGAGAATGATGCAAGTGTATTTTAACTGAGATAGCTTTATTAGGAAGAGGAAACTTCTGTTGGTTGATTTCTTGACCGGATCCTAATCTACAGTCTTTATGCTTTTTCCATGGTAACTTACTGTCTATCTTAAGTGTGCACTTGTTCCTCATATTATATGGATAATAACCATATTAACCAATATTTCCACATCAGAAGGAATCAGGAAAGACGATCCAGTGGGGGAAAGGACAATTTCAAGTTTGTTTTGAAGTGTTTTTACTTAGGTCAATAAGATAGTACAGTTTCCTAAAGTTACTTTTATGTTCATAAAGGTGGCTCAGACAGTAAAGACTGCCTACAATGCAGGAGACTTGGGTTCGATCACTGGTTTGGGAAGATTCCCTGGAGAAGGGAATGGCAATCTACTCCCTATTCTTTTTTTTTTTTTTTTAATTTATTTTTTAATTGAAGGATAATTGCTTTACAAAATTTTGTTGTTTTCCATCAAACCACAACATGAATCAGCCATACTCTGTTGTTCTTGTCTGGAGAATCCCATGGACAGAGGAGCCTGACAGGCCACAGTCCATAGGGTTTCAGAAAGTCGAACATGGCTGAGACTGAGCATGTATACACATACAAATTTTAAAAAGACTGAACAAATATCTGTGTTCATGTCACAACAGAGGGATGCAGTGTGGAAGGGGTTATTCATCTGAGGAGAGGCTCCATCACCGATAGGAACCATTTCTATCATATTTCAGGGTCATATATTCCTCCATGTTGTTCTTTGCTGTATAGGTTTGGAATTTTAAGACAGTAAATGAAGATTTTGGAAAGCAAATTTCAGACTGCAGTAAGGTAGTTCTTGCATTTTTCTTTATGAATTCCACTGTAGACCCAGAAAGAATGGCACTGTTCACCAGATACCCAAGGTGTGACATTTTATTTATGTGGCATTTTCTTCCTATATATATATTTTGTTTCTTTTGGAAGCATGGAATTGATAAACTCTTGCTTCTCTGAAGATAAGCTTGGTCAGACCAGAGTCAGATTATTTCCATGCGTTTCTCAGACTCACTTGCAGCCCCCATCTTATGAGGAACTGGGTTTGGAACATCAGTCAACTCTGATACCACTGGCTTTTCCAGCAGAGAGGGGGAAATAAGGTTTCCTTTAACCTAATGTGCCCTGATGTTTTTCGCCTGGTCGGGGTCTCCAGGAAGAGCAAGAAGCAGAATGTAGAAGTGAAACATGAGTTTAAAAAAAAAAAAATTACAGCAGAAAGGGGCAGGTTGGGGTGAGAGGGAGAGAAACAGAGCTTGCAAAGCTGCCTTTGGTGTTTCAGCACTGTGGTTATCAGGACGAGTTAGAGACAGATGCCAGCAAGGATGTGCTGCATTCTGCACCAGGTACCACCGTCTCTGAGTCTGCCAGGGATTGGTGCCAAGACGCCAGGGATGCCTGCACCCGCAGATGCTCCTTCCTGTATCCAGTGGCTCAGCATTTGCCTGGAACCCTCTCATATCCTTGTGATATGATACATTTTAAATCATCTCTAGATTACTTTAATTCCGCATACAATGTAAACTCTATGTACATACAATGTAACTGCTGTGTAAATAGTTGCCTGCTGCTGCTTAGTCCCTCAGTCCTGTCCAACTCTTTGCGACCCCATGAACTGTAGCCCTCTAGGCTCCTCAAGTCCATGGAATCCTCCAGGGGAGAACACTGGAATGGGTAGCCATTCCGTTCTCCCGGGGATCTTCCCGACCCAGGGATGGAACCCATATCTTCTGTGTTGCAGGAAGATTCTTCTTTACCATCTGAGCCACCAGGCAAATCCAGCTTACAGCAAATTCAAGTTTTGCTTTTTGGAACGTTCTGGAATTTTTTCCCAGAATATTTTCTATCTGCGGTTGGTCAGAGCCACCGATGTGAAGCCTGTGGATGATGAGGACTGGCTGTGTGTCCTTAGCGCTTAGGATACAGGCAATGCAGAACCGATAGTTAAACAGTTTGGCAGAAAGCTAGCCGAGCTGGAGGCAGCAGCCTCCTGGCGTTCAATCAGATGGAGGGTGCCTGGCGCAGTTGAGAGAGGAGGGATTCCTCTAAGGGCTCCGTTTTAATTGCACACTGTTCGGCGAGTATGACTTTCACAAACCCCCGTGCTACCTGGGTTCATTTCCAAAACCTAATGGAGTTATATTGGCCCAAGGAAAGCCTTCAAGTCACAGTGACAACACCCCCCGCCCCCCGCACCACGCTTTGTCTTCACACAAGCGCCGGCTCAGCTCGAGGGATTTTAGATTCTGCAGAGAATTCACTCCCTCTTGCCTCCTATTTCATTAAGAAATTGGCACGAGATCAAAAAAAAAAAAAAAAAGACCATGTTCTCATACAAGGCTCTACATTCCTGATTTCCACTGCACTGCAAGAACCCACTAGGACTTGAAATTCTCCGTTTGCCTGTTCTTCTCTTGAAATTCTCCATTTCTTTTTTCTCCTCTTCAGCACAAGCAAGTGGTCCTGAAAAGAGGAGTTGTCCTAAATGTCCCAAATTGCATTTCCTGGTCTGGAAGCTGTTCCAGAAAAAAAACAAAAAACAAATCTGATTTTTCTTTTTTTTGTTTTAACGGAGCCTCTGACTTAACAACCCCTGGAGGCCACACATCAGGAAGATGCTCTTGGCCAGGCAGTGGCCTCTGAAAATCAGTGAGGAAAAAAAGGAGAGATGCTTAGGGAGGCAATATGTATTAGGCATCTATCGTAGGCCAGGTGCTAATCACCTCCAGAGGCACTTAATGCATGCCCGCTGAATGCTTCAGGGATGAAAGAACCCGGGCACCTGGCAACATGTCATTTCACCTAATCCTTACAACTCAGACTTAGACGTTCTTATTCCCATTGCACCAAGAAAGAAACTGAGACTCGGGGAATGTCCTGGGTATGCTCAGATTCACCGATCTTAGGGAAACAGCAGAGTGAAGCTTGGCCCCTCTGTCTGGTTATGTAACAAGACTTCATGAAGTGAAAACCACGATGGAGCGGGGAGGACCCCATGAAGGTGACTTAGAGATGCTCACTGTTCTTGTGAGTGCTTGAATTCTTGTGACTGAGCTTCCATTGCCTCCTCTGTCAAATGGGATTCTAAGAATATTCTCCTCATGGGCTTGTTGTAAAACATAAGAGATAAACCAGTCAAGACTTATGGCATGGACCCTGTGATGATGCAAGGCTTGCTAAGCCACTGGATGACAATGAAGGCGAATGGATATCATTTGCATAGAAAGAGAGAGAACGCTTCACCTCAGCTTGGCAAACTCCGGGGCTGCCCTGGGTAAAGTCTCCTTACCTGCAGCAGGTTTTCCCGAAAGCTCATTCTATGCCTTGTCTCGTCAATGCCTCACCACATCATCTGATGTCAAACAATAACTCAGGGCTCTATCTGTACAGGATACAGCCATCCTCAGCCCATCTGCCTCCAAGAGAGAGCCTGTCACTGAGAAATCGATCAACAAGTGGGTAAAAAGTGCTTGAAGAATATCAAACACAGTCTCAATCATAAATGTCATAAAAAAAAAATAAGTGTCATTGTAAGAGACGTGCGTGGGGGCTGGTTTTGTAACTTTTTCACCTCGGGGTACTACCCAAATGGCCACCTGCTGCCCCCAGAGTTCCAATCCCCTCCAGAAAACAGGGTTTAAAAAGCCTTTTTAAATGTAGAAATCCCATCATCTTCCAGTGGACAGCTTCAGTGGTTTCCACTGCACTACAGAGCAGGTGAGAACAGGCACGACAGAGGCAGAAAGCCTGGGTTCAAACCCCACAGCTGCCATGTTCAGTAAGAATTGCCGTGGGCAAGTTATTCTGACCATCAGGACCGCTTTTCCCTTCTGGTATTAGAAAAGGCAGAGGAACCAGAGATGAAATTGCCAACATCCTTTGGATTATAGGACAAGCAAGAGAATTCCAGAAAAACATCTACTTCTGCTTATTGATTATGCCAAAGCCTTTGACTGTATGGATCACAAGAAACTGTGGAAAATTCTGAAAGAGATGGGAATACCAGACCACCTGACCTGCCTCCTGAGAAACCTGTATGCAGGTCAAGAATCAACAGTTAGAACCGGACATGGAACAACAGACTGGGAAATTGGGAAAGGAGCAGGTCAAGGCTCTATATTGTCACCCTGCTTATTTAACTTACATGCAGAGTACATCACGAGAAATGCTGGGCTGGAGGAAGCACAAGCTGGAATCAAGATTACTGGGAGAAATATCAATTACCTCAGGTATGCAGATGACACCACCCTTATGGCAGAAAGTGGAGAGGAGCTAAAGAGCCTCTTGATGAAAGTGAAAGAGGAGAGTGAAAAAGTTGGCTAAAATGCAACATTCAAAAAACTAACATCATGGTATCTAGTCCCACCACTTCATGGCAAATAGATGGGGAAAGAGTGGAAACAGCGAGAGACTTTATTCTCTTAGGCTCCAAAATCACTGCAGATGGTGACTGCAGCCATGAAATTAAAAGATGCTTACTCCTTGGAAGAAAAGCTATGACTAACATAGACAGCTTATTAAAAAGCGGAGACATTACTTTGCTGAGAAAGGTCCATCTAGTCAAAGCTATGATTTTTCTAGTAGTCATGTATGGATGTGAGAGTTGGACTATAAAGAAAACTGAGCACCAAAGAATTGATGCTTTTGAACTGTGATGTTGGATAAGACTCTTGAGAGTCCCTTGGATTGCAAGGAGATTGAACCAGTCCATCCTAAAGGAAATCAGCCCTGAATATTCATTGGAAGGACTGATGCTGAAGCTGAAACTCCAATACTTTAGCCACCTGATGAGAAGAACTGACTCATTTGAAAAGACCCTGATGCTGGGAAAGACTGAAGGCAGGAAAAGAAGGGGATGACAGAGGATGAGGTGGTTGGGTGGCATCACCGACGCGATGGACATGAGTTTGAGCAAGCTCTGGGAGCTGGTGATGGACAGGGAGGCCTGGCGTGCTGCAGTCCATTAGGTTGCAGAGAATCGAACACAACTGAGCAACTGAACTGAACTGATCCTTCATCTGCTTTTCTCTCTCGGAATCTTCTCATTTCCTGTCCAGAGGCTCCAGGACATGACCTTGTTTCCCTGGATGCGTCAGAAATTACTGTTTACGTCTGTAGAAGTTTGGCGTACTCTAATTTAGAGGTCAGCAAACTCTGGCCAAATCCTGGCCCCACCTGTTTTTGTAAATAAAGTTTTAATTAAAACAGCCACTCTCCATTATTTATATATTCCCTGAGACTGCTTTCACTGGAGAGTTGAACTATAGTGCCAGAGACCATATGATCCTCAAAGCCTGACCTATATACTCTCTAGATGACCCTTTACTGGAAAAGCTTGCCAATCCTTGCTCTGGTTCTGTGTCTCTAAAACTCATTTCGGGTGTTGAAAATCTAATGTCATGATCATTTCTGTTGAAACATATAACTGTCACTACATCCAACAGAAATTCATTAAATATAGATGTTGTGCTAAATTGGATGTCATTTACAGTGCAAATTCTTAAAAGCTGCAGTTTGGGATGGAAACATTTTAAATTGGGAAAGAAAAATACCTTGTTCATCAACTTTTCTGGATGGTGGATCGGGCAAAACATCTTAAATCAAACGTGTTGAATACCTAGTATGCCAGGCACCCCGGTAAGTAATTCTACAGGTATTAATGCATTTAACTGTCATGACAGCCCTATGAAGTTGAGAAAGTTATTATTTTCACAGGAGAGCATAAATTCTGGAAACAGGGGAAATATACATAATGTCGCCAAGGAAATCTTCAGTCTATAAAAAACAAAAATAGACTCTGTGTCTTTAGGCTTTATGGATGGGACTGTATTGTGGCGATTAAACATTGAGATGAAGCTGAGAAAGTGGTGGCCAGAAGGGGCACAGGAGGTTCACAGGAGGTTAAGTGAGGGAGCGAAGGGTCAGATTGGATGTCAGAGTCAAGTTCTTGTAGCTTTCACCCCGTGGCTCCTTTGTGACTTCTCGTCCAGCATCTGGGAGCATCTGCGTTCAGTAGGACCAGCGTGTGAGGATCCTGGTTATATACCAGCTCTTTTTTTTTTTTTTAATCATTTCACCTATCTTGGGCTTCCCAACCACGTTGGTTCTGCTCTTTCTTGTCTAAGCTCATTCCCTTTGATGGATGAGACAAAAGCAAATGAAAGGTTGGCTCTTCCTGTCTTCGCACTGTCATCTTTGAACTTTACATGCCAGTCTCCTGCAGGGTACTTATATCTTGCTTTGTTCTGGTTCCTGTTGTTCAGTCGCTCAGTTGTGTCTAACTCCTTGCAACCCCATGAACTGCAGCACGCCAGTCTCCTCTGCCCTTCAGTGTCTCTGAGAGCTTGCTCAAACTCATGTCCATCGAATCGGTGATGCCATCCAGCCATCTTATCCTCTGTCATCCCCTTTACCTCCTGCCTTCAATCTTTCCCAGCATCAGAGTCTTTTCCAATGAGTCAGCTCATCGCATCAGGTGCCCAAAGTATTGGAGTTTCAGCTTCAGCATCAGTCCTTCCAATGAGTATTCAGGGTTGATTCTGATTCTTCCCAGGCCTCAAAAGGTCTGTGTAAAGTGCACACCTTACCAGCCCCAGGGTTCTGGAGACAGCCTGTCTCTATTCAAACCCCGGTTCCCACTTACTAGTGGTGGGGCCTGGGCTCGTTCCTTCCTCTCTCTGTGCTTCTCACGCCTCCTCTGTAAAGGCAGGATTGTGATCGTAGCTGAGTCAACATGACTGCATCTGAAGGCTGCGATTTGAGGAAGGAGCCAGCTGTGCCTTGAAGCACTCAGTCAAACTGGTGGTTGTTACTTAGAGGTGATTCCGGGCTTCTGTCTTCCCCAAAATCAGGTTTCCTGTTCGATTTACTCTTTGATTTACACTACGATTTCTGTAGTGAGTGGAATAGTCCCCCCCACCCCCAAACAAGAGATGTGTCCCTGGAAGCTGTAAATGCAACTTTATCCAGAAAAAGGCTCCTTGCAGACTTTGAAATTAAGAATCTTGAGGTGAGATTAACCTGCATTAAGGTGAGCCCTAAATCTGATGACGAACGTCCACAGAAGTCTAGTTAAGGGGAGAAGACAGAGAAGAGAAGCTGGTGTAAAGCTGGAGGCAGGTTTGACACGATGTCTCCACAAACCAGCCAACACCAAGGATTGCCAGCAGCCAACAGAAGCTGGGAGAGGTGAACCACGATTGTGCCCTGGAGCCCTGAGAGGGAGCCGGGCCCTGCTGACACCTGGGTTTTGGACTTCTGGCCCCCAGGGCTGTGGGAGGATAAATTTCTGTGGTTTACAGTTTGGAGTTTGGGGTTTTGTTTTGATCATATGGCACGTGGGATCTTAGTTCTCCAATTAGGGAGGGACCCCACGCCCCCTGAATTGGAAGCACAGTCTTAACCCTGGGACCACCCGGGAAGTCCCTACATTTCTGTTATTTAAAGCCACTGGGTTAGTGGTCACTTGTCACAGCAGCCGAAACCAGCACAGCCTCCCTGCCTCTTCCCTAATCACCTTGCAGCCGTGACCTCCAACTCCACCCTCTGCACACCCCACCCCAGCCCATTCCTCTGGACATGTCTGAGGGTCCTGCACAGAGCTTCACGTCTATTCTCCCCTGTGTTTCTGGTCCAATTCCTTTGCCTCCCTGAGCCTCCATTTCTTAATGTATCATGAATGATAATGCTTGCTGGTAAGGTCATCGTCATCATCATAACAACAGTAACAGCAATATCAATAGCTGCTGTCTACTGAGCTCTGGCAATGACCAGGCACCCATCAAACGCATCATCGTATTTAATCCCCACAGTAGCCCCGTGAGTGGGCACTGCTGTGACCTGCATGCTAGAGATGAAGAAACCAGGGCAGACAGTGTAACCTGTCCACAGTCGTATACGTGGCTAATCCTAGCGTTCACAGTTTGGGCAAGTCCTTACTGAGGCTGAACTCTGCTGTGATCACAGAGGACAAAGAGGCGAAGAAATCAATGTTCCTCCCGTAGCGGAGCTTCTGTGTTAACTGGGGAGACATAAATTTTGGAGAGTTCCGAGCATCCTGCTGGCCCGTAGTAATCATTCCATAAATATGTCTGCCCACTGCTCTCTGACCCCACTGTGGAAAAGAAAGGAGAGAAACTGAAGAGCTTCAAGTTCACGGTCACTTTCTCCCAAGGCCCTGTCACTTCTACTTAACCAGCGGTTCCTTCTCCTGGGGCCGGCAGTACCCCCCACCCCCCGCCCCATCCTGTTACTTCCTTCACCTTCTGGGAAACCCCTTCGTCAGCATCTGAGCTCGTGCTGCGATCAGATGCCCTGAGTGGGGGGGACGGGGCAGGGGAGTGAATATCCAGGAAGCAGCGGGCCACGGGGAAGGCCCCGAGGGTCCTTCTTGCTCCACGGTGGGGCCAGAGGCCCAGTGGTGAGGCCAGGGGCCCTTAGGCACACCGAGCCTCCGGAGCACAGGAGTTTACACGATCGGGTGGCTTCTATTTCTCCCTCCTTTCATCTGTACTCATATTGTCTCCGTGGGTTTTGCACCCTCAAGTTCATTCCTTTCCTTTCCTTGAATTAATTTTTAAATTAGTTTTTAATTGCATAAGCGATATAGTTTTGTGTAAAAAAAAAAAAAAAACAAAAAACCCATGGCACAGAGAGCTATTTAAAAAGACAAAATAGGTAACTGACAAGGACCTGCTACTATATGGCACAGAGAACTATATTCAATGTCTTGTAATAACCTATAATGGAAAAGAACATGAAAAGTATATATATATAATACATGTTTTTAAAAGATCATCAACAGACAGATTGTAAGGAAATAAGAACTCCTTTTCTGCTAAAGTATCAGTCAAAGGAGACATTGGGTCTCATGATATGGAATGAATGTCATATCAGGGACGGGGTTCTTTGTTTATACGCGTAAAGGTGTTGTTGAGTGTTTCTAAGGAGGTCGTGGCACCAGTGGCCCCTTGGCAGACCCCTGGGACCCCTACTTAAGTCAGAACTTGAACTCCTTTGTGACCGTGAGACTGAGTTTCTCCACCCGCCTCTTGCTGTGGGGTGTGCACACCCGCAGCCGTGACCTTGAACTTGGCTGGATCGATCTTTTGACCTGAGCGCCCTGCAATCTGCCATCTGTTGGCGTGACCCTTCACCCGTCTCCTCCAGGAAACAGGAAGACCTCTTCCTGCTCATCCTGTTGTTTCTGGCACGCAGCACAGAGCCTGGCTCGTGGGAGACCCTTCATGGATTTCTGGTTGCTTTCTTTTTATCTTCTGCAGAGAGTTCCCGGCACCTCTCTCCTGCCTTTCTCTGCAGCAGAACTATTGTTCTCATTGGATCACGAGCACGATCCAGAAAAATTAATTGTCATCCTTGACCTAATCTATGGAGCCACTCACTCATTCATAGTCACCTGGTCCCCTGGGGACCTTCAAAGTGGCCACTCGCCAGGACCTCCTTAGAGACACTCAGTAACACCTTTATGCATATAAACAAAGAACCCCCATCCCAAACGTGACATTCATGCTGTATCAAGAGACCTAGTGTCTCCTTTAGTTGATGTTTTAGCAGAAAAAGAGCAGTTCTTGTCTTTATTCTTACTTCCCTCTAATCTGTCCATGGATGATCCTTTAAGAAATACATTTTATACCATAGCAAAGCCCTTTTGTTGGCTTCCATTGAGCCTGAATAAAAGCCACAGTCTATGAGGGTCTCCTGGACTGGCTTTTGCCTCTCGGGCACCTTCACTTGGTAGGTACCTGTCTCCCTCTGAACCTTGACACTGGGCTTCCTTCCATTTGCCCCACAATCCATGCTTGGTTAGCCTCCTGCCCTTGCACCAAGCCACAGGTGGCCCCCTTGGCTCTACCACAGAAGCTCCTGGCAGCAGCGTCTTTTAAGGATCTTCTCCATACGCAAGCCTCAGCTGCAGTGCTGTCTCTGCAGAGAACCCCTCTCCAACCAGCCTGCTGAATCATGGTCCACGACATCCTCAGCCCCTCAGCACCCTCCCTCCAGCTGCGCTGAGTGCCTTCTGCGTTCTTCCCATTGTCTCCATCCCTCAATGGACTCTAAACTCCAGGAGGGCAGAGAGGTGCCCGGATGCTTTCTCTCCATACCCAATGTGCCCCAGATGGGCCCAGCTCGTCCTTGTCGCTCAATAAGTAGTTACTGGAGGAATGACTATGCGAATGCATCAATTCATGGATAAATAGGTGAATTACCATTTTTTACATAGCAAAATATGACATGAATCCCACCTACTTTAAGGCGCACTCTTATGGTCTCAGACCCCTTCCACCTCTCCCATGTCTGGTAGAGCCATAATTTTCTAATTATTCCTGTATCTGAGCTTTTTCTCAAGCAGCTGGACTTGGTCAGGGAGGGGGACTGAAGGTCAGTGTTAATTTAATACCCAAGCTAACATCCGGTCTTTCAACCTTCCGTTTTATAAAGAAGCACTGTGTACAGTTTCACGAATCGTCTGAAGCATTGATCCATAGAACTTCTAAAGTTTACTTCAATTAGAAAGAGTTTCAGAGAAAGAGCAAATTAATTAAGTTCTCCCCTCACCCCGGAAAGTTCACCTTAATTAGCCATTGTTTCTTTCTCGATGGCTCAGTAATTGGCTGGGCTTCAACCTGGAGGTGGAAGAGTTAGAGGGGGAGCCCCCTTAAAGCAGGCGTCCACTCCTGGTTCTCTGCCTGGACTTTGAGAATATGTAGGACTTCCCAGGTGGCTCAGTGGTAAAGAATCCGCCTGCAATGCAGGAGACGCTGGTGTGATCTCTGTGTCAGGAAGATGTACTGGAGGAGGAGATGGCCACGCACTCCAGTATTCTTGCCTGGGAAATCCCATGGACAGCGAAGCCTGGTGGTCTACAGCCCATGGGGCTGCAAAGGGTCAGACCCAACGTAACAACTACACAAAAAGGACACTCAGGGGAAAATGGGCTGCTAGAAGGACAAATCTGAGGGAGTGAAAACCTGAGCTCCTCACATTAGTGAACCCCACCTTTCCTTGCCGAATCAAACAGTTGCACAGGAAGAGCTATTTGATTTTGGTTTTGCCCCTTAAACATTTTTCCCTGTGAGTTGCACTGATTTTGAGGGTTCCAATTGGTGACCACATCTGTTAATTGCTAGCCTGGCTGTGGAGGTTCAGACGAGTTGGCTTGCTGGAAGGATGACTCTAAAGCTTTTCTCTTCCACATGACAGCTGCCTTGGACTTGATAAAATAGGGGCATCTTGGAACAGAGGCTGTGTTTTCGGTATCCTAGAAGGCCTTCTGCCCTGTGCTTGTTTAGCCTTAAGAGTACTTTATGGCATCATCTCTGATACTTAGGGAACAGGTGCAGAAACTGTTAAGCGATACAATGTGTCACACAGATGATGTTAGAAGGAGTCATAAAATGGATGTAGCCAACAAAAATATAATGTTTAATGTGTTCTTCCCAGAATCAGTGGTGCTGCGCCAGGGGCTGTCAGCAGTAAATCATCCCATGATTAAATCACACCCCTGCCTGCGATGGGGTTCTAGTGGGTGCAGGTATGGGCTGATGAATCCCCCTGTCCAGTGCTAGGGCGGGCTTGGGGCTGCTGTCTTCACGTCTTTGCATCCTTGGGGAATGTAAAGGATGGCAGTGGCAGATGCTTTAGAAATGGCTTGGGCACTGGGTCAGAGGGATCACGTTCCCCTCCTCCAGGAAGCCCTTCCCGATTAGCATGGTGGGAGCCCTTCTCCCACTGTTTAGCATTCCACAGGGTGGTGGTCCCAACCAGAGCACCTCGATCATGAGTGCAGCTGGGAACAAGTGTGCTCAGGTGAGTCGTCACACAATGGACATCCTCTTTCTGGATGGTCTGAGGCCACAGGGGCAGAGGCCGTACTGCCCTGCTCACTCCCGAGCCTCGGTGCCTATGCAGGCTGATTTCTGTCATGTTGTAACTGCTCCGGGAATTTTTGGAGAACACATGAGTGAGTTACAGGGCATGCTCAGCTTAGGCCCTAAAAGAAGGGCTCCGTGACACTATCGTGACACTATCGTGTTACAGAACGTGCCTGGTACACAGCGATGGGAGTGCGTGAATTCTGCTTCCCAGTTTATGTGCATGGGTACTTAGTCGCTCGGTCGTGTCTGACTCTGTCTGACCCCATGGACTGAAGCCCACCAGGCTCCTCTGTCCATGGGGATTCTCCAGGCAAGAATACTGGACTGAGTTGCCATGCCCTCCTCCAGGAGATCTTTCCAACCCCAGGCCTCCCGCACTCAGGCAGATTCTTTACCAGCTGAGCCACCAGGGAAATCTTCACAGATTGTAAGCTCCCGCTAAACAGAGCAGGTGAGCTAGAAAGTACAGTCAGCTTGCCCTACAAGGAAAGGTTCAGACAGTGTCACGTGTCCGGTGAGCTCCAAGTGAGTGGGAACCCAGAGCGAAGCCAGCAGCCAGGTGGGAGGATGTGGGTCAATGGTGGCTGAGAAAGGTGAAAACAATTACTGCTGCCATCCCTGGGCTGGACCTCTGGGAGGTCAGGAATCCTGTGGGTTTACTCACAGTGCCTGGGAGTTAGGAAAAAAGATACAAATGAACTTGTTCACAAAACAGAAACAGACTCACAGATTTAGAGATGAAATTTACCAGGAGGGGAAGGGTGGGGAGAGGAATAGATCCGGAGTTTGGGATTGACACATGCAAGGACCTGCTGTAGAGCACAGGGAACTCTGCTCAATATCCAGTAATAACCTAAATGGGAAAAGAATAGATACGTGTTTATGTATAACTGAATCACTTTGCTGTTCACCTGAGAACACAACACTGTTAACCAACTAGCACTTCAGTTCAGTTCAGTGCAGTTCACTCGCTCCGTCGTGTCTGACTCTTTGCGACCCCATGGATTGCAGCACGCCAGGCCTCCCTGTCCATCACCAACTCCCAGAGTCCACCCAAACCCATGTCCATCGAGTCAGTGATGCCATCTGACCGTCTCATCCTCTATCGTCCCCTTCTCCTCTTGCTTTCAATCTTTCCCAGCATCAGGGTCTTTTCCAATGAGTCAGTTCTTCACATCAGGTGGCCAAAGTATTGGAATTTCAGCTTCAACATCAGTCCTTCCAATGAATATTCAGGACTGATTTACTTTAGGATTGACTGGTTTGATCCCCTTGCAGTCGAAGGGACTCTCAAGAGTCTTATCCAACATCACAGTTCAAAAGCATCAATTCTTCGACGCTCAGCTTTCTTTATAGTCCAACTCTCACATTCATACATGATCACTGGAAAAATCATAGCTTTGACTAGATGGACCTTTGTTGCCAAAGTAATGCCTCTGCTTTTTAATATGCTATCTAGGTTGGTCATAACTTTTCTTCCAGGGAGTAAGCGTCTTTTAATTTCATGGCTGCAGTCACCATCTACAGTGATTTTGGAGCCCCCCAAAATAAAGTCTGACACTGTTTCCACTGTTTCCCCATCTATTTGCCATGAAGTGATGGGAACGGATGCCATGATCTTAGTTTTCTGAATGTTGAGCTTTAAGCCAACTTTTTCAGTCCTCTTTCACTTTCATCAAGAGGCTCTTTAGTTCCTCTTCAGTTTCTGCCATAAGGGTGGTGTCATCTACATATCTGAGGTTATTGATATTTCTCCCAGCAATCTTGATTCCAGCTTGTGCTTCATCCAGCCCAACATGTCTCATGATGTACTCTGCGTATAAGTTAAATAAGTAGGGTGACAATATACAGCCTTGACATACTCCTTTTCCTATTTGGAACCAGTCTGTTGTTCCATGTCCAGTTCTAACTGTTGCTTCCTGACCTGCATACAGATTTCTCAAGAGGCAGGTCAGGTGGTCTGTTATTCCCGTTTCTTGAAGAATTTTCCAGTTTGTTGTGATCCACACAGTCAAAAGCTTTGGCATAGACAATAAAGCAGAAGTAGATCTTTTTCTGGAACTCTCTTGCTTTTTCAATGATCCAGCGGATGTTGGCAATTTGATCTCTGGTTCCTCTGCCTCTTCTAAATCCAGCTTGAACATCTGGAAGTTCACAGTTCACGTACTGTTGAAGCCTGGCTTGGAGAATTTTGAGCATTACTTTGCTAGCGTGTGAGATGAGTACAATTGTGCGGTAGTTTGAACATTCTTTGGCATTGCCTTTCTTTGGGATTGGAATGAAAACTGACCGTTTCCAGTCCTGTGGCCACTGCTGAGTTTGCCAAATTTTCTGACATATTGAGTGCAGCACTTTCACAACATCAACTTCTAGGATTTGAAATAGCTCAACTGGAATTCCATCACCTCCACTAGCTTTGTAGTGATGCTTCCTAAGGCCCACTTGACTTCACATTCCAGGATGTCTGGCTCTAGGTCAGTGATCACACCATCGTGATTATCTGGGTCATGAAGATATTTCTTGTACAGTTCTTCTGTGTATTCTTGCCACCTCTTCTTAATATCTTCTTCTTCTGTTAGGTCGATACCATTTCTGTCCTTTATCGAGCCCATCTTTGCATGAAATGTTCCCTTGGTATCTCTAATTTTCTTGAAGAGATTGCTAGTCTTTCCCATTCTGTTGTTTTCCTCTATTTCTTTGCACTGATCACTGAGGAAGGCTTTCTTATCTCTCCTTGCTCTTCTTTCGAACTCTGCATTCAAATGGGAATATCTTTCCTTTTCTCCTTTGCTTTTGGTTTCTCTTCTTTCACAGCTATTTGTGAGGCCTCCTCAGACAGCCATTTTGCTTTTTTGCATTTGCTTTCTGCATATAGTATAACCAACTATACTCCAGTATACAATAAAAATGTCAAAAAAAGAAAGAAGAGAAGAAGAATTTGTGGAAGAGAGGGAGGAAGGAAGTAAAAGGAGAGAAGGCAGGAAAAAAGGTTGGAAAAAAGAGAAGAAGAAAGGACCAGAAGGAGAGAAGGCAAAGGGAGGAGAGAAGACAGGAATCCAGGACCTAGTGAAGGGCTCGGGAACCCCTGACTGTCACTCTCCTGCTGTGATATATGTGTTTTTATTTCTCTGAACCCTGTTTTCCACTTTCGCTGAAGAGGGGTGAGAAAGCTTCCCTAGGGGATGGGAATGAGGGTTTAGGAGGTGGCTTTTTTCAAGCAGCCTCCACGTTGGTGATCAGTCAGTGCTGGTTCTCCAACCTCACTCCCTCCCTCTCAGCCTCGTCTCGGTATTATTAGCAGCCAGCTCAGAGTGAAGGAGAAGGTGAGTGATGTCTCTTGTCTTGAGTTCTCCCATCTTTCCCCCTGTCTCCAGTGGGAGAGCTATGTAATGCCCCCTGAATATTCTTGGAGGTCCCCCAAGCCCACATGTTTCACCCTTCCTCTTGCAACATTTCTCTTTCCTCTGATGGAAGCTCCTGGCAAGCTGTGAGAGGTGGAAAGCGGCCTGACACTCGGGTGTGGAGTGACTGATAACCATTTTCAGGGATCCCTGGGTCAAGGACAACCTGAGAGACGATGCTTCAGCGACTCGGAGATGGTTCGTTTATCTCATTTAGCAGAAAAGGAAACTGAGGCTCTGAGAAATGAAAATTGGATCGTGGTGCACTTGTGGGCACCAGAGCAGGTGTGTGTGTGTGCCGGGGAGGAGGCAGCCTGGGTTTGCAGAGAGCTCTAGCCAGTGCCCTGCAGACCACACTGTGTGGGCAGCCGCCTTCTCCATCTGTGGTGAGCCTGGCTCTGGGGAGAAATGCATCGGGAAATGGAATGCGGTGAGCTTGTCGGTACAATCTTCACTGTTTCGCTCATCTGCTAAGTCAGGTCCCCAGCAACTTCAAAGCCATCTCCAACAGCAGATCGGGAGTGGAAAAAGCTCGCACAGGGGTGAGTCACGTTCTGACACTCGCCCACAGCCTGAGGTGCAGTTGGACTCTGTTTTCCCCAAAATAAAGCCCGTGCTTTGCATAGAGGGTTTCACATGTTGGTGACAATGACAACTGATCCTTGGTCATGAGCATGAAGCCCTCCTCCTTGCAAGGACCAGCCACTCACTCGAGATGATCAGGGCAGCAGGTGCTGTTCTCAGGCCCTCCATGGGCCCTGCAGAACAGCATGGACCAGGAGGAAGCCGATGGCCGGGGACTGGGGCCACTGGGCATGTGTTTGGAGCCCTGCTGAGATGTTTCAGTCACAGCCCCTTCTTGGTCACTAAGGTTCCCCTATGAATGAGAGGGGCTGCGGTAGAGAGGAATGAACTTCGGCTTTGGAGCACAACAACTCTGGATTTTAATTCTGTCCTTGCTAGCTTCACCTCTCTGATCCTCAGCTTCTTCATGTTTATGAGTCAAAATACCACCCACCTAGGGTTGTTATAACAGCCCGGTTAAAACACAACTTTCTATATCCAGACAAAGCAGGTTGTGAAACTCAGATTCACTGATTAGTATCATGAACTTAACCAAGCCTGGACTCAGTTTTCTCCTCTGTAAAATGGGTTGATTCGATAACGGTGTACATTCCAGTGTTTAATCATCGTGTGGCACCTATTCACAGCACAGAGATGCTTCCACTGTAAGAGTAGAAGCCTTTGACAATTAACTTTAATGATGACACCATTTATAATCTCTAGATGTTGGCTTCTCTTAGTAGTAGCAGAGTCTGAATAGTTTCAGAATTAAAATAGTAGTCATTTCATCTCTCCCCCATCCACCAATCCAATTGCATATTTCTCTAACTGGCTTCATTTTTCGCGTCTCACCTCTAGCATCTTACATGGTTATTTATGTGTTATTGCCTGGTTCTTCCCACTGGGATGTAAGCTCCGTGAGGGCAGGGGCTTCATTTAGGGCACTGCTACATCCCCGATCTGAGAAGCATGCCCAGCACATAGTAGCTGCTCAGTAAACGCTTGCATGAATTAAATGAAATTAATAACAGACACAGAGGGGCCAGCATGGTGTGTAGCCCAGACCAACTTCTCCTACCTGTATCAGGGACCCATGTCTCCATCCTGCAGAGGAATAAGAGAAGAAGCAAAAGCTTTCACTTCTTCCCTTGCCATTCATTCCAAAAGTCAGTTCCTGCACAGGGCAACTAGGGAAACCCGCATTTCCCACCGGAACTTGCAGCGGGAAGCCTGAATCAGCTCCTTCTTAACCTAGCAAACAGGAGCCGCCCCCTCCCCCATCCCCGGTTGTAAAACTTTGGGGGGTTGCCTCTTAGAGGAGCCCATCCTCCGATCTCCCCTCTCTGTCACCATCTCCCTGGCGGAGGGTGGAGCCTGATGTTGGATGAGAGGCCTGGCTAGGGTGTGGCCCATCACATCCCAGTGCTTCCACTTCATCTGCAGCCTGGGTCTTGAGCCACTTCACTCTGCCTCAGAAAGAGCCCTGGGTACCCGTGAAAGTGGCCCGAACCAGACTGACTCAGGGGTGGAGTGAGTCATCATAAGGTGACTCCCCCCGTACACTGCTCCTCCAGGAACGTGGGGCGCCTTGCAGGCACTTGACTAGACAGTTCCAGGCTCCTTAACTCAGGCGTGTCATGAGATGGGACCGTGGATTTAACAATAGCTTTGCGGAGGCGAACATGAGCAAGGGGCTCCACTGTGTGAAATGGGCCCAGCAAGTTTAAGAGTTTTAGAAACGTTACCGCACGTATCTGCCACCTCTCCTAAGCAAAGAAGTCTGGGGAGACTCACCACTGTTTACCAAAGGCTCCTGTGTTCCATCCGCAAGGCTCTCCCTGGCCATTTGCCCATGGGTCTTTGAACCATCACAGGAGCCCTGAGCACGTCAGTGCCATTATGCTAAACGCCCCTACAAGCAGGCAGGCTCAGAGAGGCTCTGGGACTTTCCCAGACTCAGCGAGGGTGATCTGAGGCTTACACACCGTGTGAGTGTCTGCCTGACTCCAGGCCTGGGCTGTGTCCGTGGCCAGAAACCTGGCCTTCACCCCCTGGGGAGCTGAATGAGATCTGGAGAGCATCCCCGGAAGGGCTTTCAGGTTCTGCAGAAGCAGGACTAACGCTGGGAGGTCTCACCCAAAGCACTAGGAGATGCTCAAAGCAAAGGAACAAGAGACACAGAAAATCAAGATGGCCCGACATGTGGCCCCAAACAGGGAAGAGGGAGACGGGTGTCTGGTTCCTGGGATTCCGAGGAAAGGAGAGGCAGATGAAGACACCTTAGGTGGGGGGAGCGGGGGGGCGTGCGGGGGTGGCGAGAAAAGTTCTGATCCAAGCCCCTGAAGAGCCCCTGAAATTTGGCATCAGTTTTTACAGGTTCTTTTTTCAGTTTTTTCCCAGCAGGTGGTGTTGCCTGGGGCCTCCAGCTCCGAGGCTGTTTATGTCCTGAGGGCCCTGGTTTTCTGTCTTGACCCCTACTCCCTTCCACTCTGCCTTTCTCGTCAGACAGGCTCAGGAAAAAAAGAGTAGAGCTTCTGCTTTCCATTCTGCAAGACTCTTTCCTTCCCCTTCCCGCTGTTCAGGGAAAATTAGTCATGGTAGTTGAATGAAAATGTTGCCATCCTCTCTCCTCTTATTTTTTAAGCATTAAAAAAAATTGTATTTATTGATTTAACTAGAGGATGTCTGCTTTACAGTATTGTCATTTTTGCCACACGTCAACATAGATCGGTCATGGTTACACGTATGTCCCTTCCCTCGCGAGTCCCCCCCGCCACCTCACTCCCCATCCCGCCCCTCTCGGTTGTCCCAGAGCACCAGCTTTGAGTTCCCTGCATCATACAGCAAACTCAGGCTGGCTATCTGTTTCACATTTGGTAGTGTGTATGTTTCAATGTTACTCTCTCAAATTATCCCACCCCCTCCTTCCCCCACCGTGTCTTAAAGTCTGTTCTTTATGTCTGCCTCTCCTTTGCTGCCTTGCACATAGGATCACTTCTTTATTGAGCTCTTACCACACGCTCATGTGCCAGGGAGGAGGTTAACCACTTCCTAAGTATTTCTGTATTCAGTCTTCATAACAGGCCGGGGAATGGGTATTATCACCCCCTGTTACAGATTAAGAAACTGAGGCCCAGATATTCCATCTTTGTTCCAGGGTCATTTAACGCTGTACGGCTGGTCCACCTCTCTCAGACTCTAAGCCCCGGGGTTTTGTTTGTTTTTATTGACACAGCATTGATTTGTAACGTGACATAAGCTCCGCGTGTGTTACTTTGTGTTTCTATTTCTGAATACCCTGCAGGCATGCTCACCACCAGAGCCTTAGCTTCTGTCTATCACCATAGAGTTGATCTCCTTGATGCACTGGACTCTCTGCTCCCTGGCCCCCTCCGTCGATGGAAGGAGCAAAGTAACAATGACTCTCTTCTCTGTATCTTCATTCTTGTTTAGTTTGGCTTGTTCATTTATGTTATTTGTTTATATTTCAGGTATAAGTGAAATCATGCAGTATTTGTCCCTCTCTGTATGACTTATTTAACTTAGCATATCCTCAAAATCCGTCCGTGTTGTCAGTCATGATAAGATTTCATCCTTTTTATGGCTGAGTAGTATTCCATTGCGTTTATGTGGATATGTGTCTATTTCATGTCTTCTTTATCCGTTGGTGGCATTTAGGTTGTCTCTGTGTCTCAGATATTGTAAATAATGCCCACGTCTTGAAATACAGGCAGTTCCTTCTGCCTCCCCCGTCCTGGCCACGCCAACCCCCTCCCATCCCACATAGGGCGGATGGTGCCATAAGACACATAATCTCAGGACTCGCTTTTGGGTCCCAAACACAAACATAAAACAGACCCAGGCCCGGTTGCAGAATATATAAGCTCGCAAAGGGGCCTGTCTTAGTGTAGCCCAGAGGATCTGACTCATCAAATCTCCTTATCACAGATGCAGCCAGAGATAAGGGAAGGTCTGCTTTCTTCCCGGGGAGACAAGCATGAAGACAGGCCGTGTGATTAGATAGGAAGGTAGCGGCTCATTGGGTTACAGAATAATTGCCCTGTTCTTCTGACCTTGATAGCTCAGATGTTTGCTTTCGAGACTGACCTGTGTGTCCCGAACAGGCCCGGGACTGTAGGCTCTGGAAGGAAGGGGTTTCTCACTCTCTGCCGTGTCTTGTGGAAATTCCAGCAAAATAGCAGAGGGACATTTCGGAGTTGGGGGTGGGCCCTGGCGGAGAAGCCGATGAGAGAGGCGTGTGTGTCGGACGTCTGCCCTCAGCCGGCTCCCGTTGTTGATTTATCTGTTTCACAGCCATTTTTATTTCAGGCTCGCAAATGGCTCTTGAATGTGGGTGCAATTCACTCTGTCTTGCAAATGTGTGGCTTTGTGGTTGCACATGAGAAAAGTCTGGAAGGGTGTGTGCGAAGCTATTAATAGGGGTTACCCATCAGGATGGTTGGAGCGGATGATGGCGAACGCCAGGTTTTGCTTTCCGTCCTCATTTTCCTTTGTAGGAGAAGCTGTGTCCCTTTTGTAATAATAACAGGCATGGAGAAGGGGGAGGGAGAGGAGGAGAGGGAGGCAGGGAGGAAGCAAAAAGAAATGGGAGGCGAAAAACCAAGTTTCAGAGGAGTTTTCTCAGCTACTCAAGGTGAGGAGGGCCGCAGGAAAGTGGGCTTTTATCAGCAGCTTCACTGGGAGCCTTTCCCTTCCCTCCTCAGCCATCCTGCCTTCTCCCCTGGGGGGCGCACAGCGCTAAGTGACAGCTCAGGACACCCCCAAGATCCAGGGTTCTGTCTGGGCAGAAGGGATGTGTTTCTGTCTCGTTCGTGCCCACAGAGACACAGGCCACGTTCTGGATGTCGCAGTTCAGTGGCCCCGGACATGCCCAGGTAATCACAGGCCAAGCCAGGAGACGTGGGCTGAAGGGCTTAGGGGACAAAGGTCGTCTAGGCTGTGAAATCTGCGTCTCTTGAACAGAGCGGCAGGAGTCTCTGGACTGAGACCCAGCTGCTGAAGTAGGTTCACCCTGGCGGATCCCTTCTCTTTCCAGCCAGTGCCCCTCTCACACACAGCACCCTGCCCCACCCACAAGGGGCCAGAAAGTAAAGAAGGGCTTCCCCCGCAGCTCAGAGGGCAAACAATCTGCAATGTGGGAGACCTGGCTTCAATCCCTGGGTGGAGAAGATCCCCTGGAGAAGAGAATAGCAACCCACTCCAGTATTCTTGCCTGGAGAATCCCATGGACAGGGGAGCCTGGCGGGCTACAGTCCATGGAGTCGCAAAGAGTCGGACACGACTGAGCAACTAACACTTTTCACTTTCAAAAAGTTAAACAGAACACCTCCAAGCCCAGATTTGGTAAAACCACATACTAAACCCTGGACATTCCTTACAGTTCCAGAAGAACTCAGGTTACTCCCAAAGCATCACGGAGAAGGCTGCTTGATACAGGCTTTCCATGTCAAGAAAGATGTGAAAAAAAATAAAGAAAGGCCAATGCCAGTGTGCCATTCTTGGAGCCAAATGGTGCAAACTCAAGCTAGTCTGGAGGAAAAAAAAAACCAGGCAAGAAAAAATGAAGTGGAAGTGGGCTGCTCCTCGGCTGGGGACACCCTTCCTCCTTCTGTGCGTGAGTGAGGCAGCTCAGAGCCAGGAGAGAGGGCTTCTCGGGGCACGCAGCCTGGCATGGGGCTGGAGCCGAGGGAGAGAGCCGGGTTAAGGAGCCCACGAGGCACCGCTTAGGGAGCAATCTGTGCTGATGCACTGGGCGTTTGGCTTCTGTGCCTTTTGCAGGAAAATAAAATAAAAAGCAGCAGCCGCCTGGGTCTTGGCCGGCGCTCCCGGGACCAGTGGAGCCAGAGCAGTGAGCTGAAGCCTCGCGGCTCTGATGCCGAGCACCTGCCAGCACCACAGACTCTGCCAGAGCCACTTGGTACCAGCTTCAATCATATCGCAATTCAGTATTTAAACAATGCGACAAGACGCCTTTGGAACCTGACCAGGGGCTGCTCAGGGCGGTAATTTTCCTTTTAGCAGCAGGAGCTGGGAATCTAGTTTCTCAAAAATAATACCGCTCTGCCCTTCTCTGGAGAAGCCCAACAAATGGGCAGTGGAGGGAGAGAAACCCACCCAGGCGAGCAGATGACAGTGGAAGGGATCTCAGGTCCTGACCAGAGAGAGGCGTGCCTTTGCCTCCGTGGTGAAATGGGGCACTCTTCGGGACTGCAGTGCCCGTCTCCAGACTCCAAGTATGAAGACAATAAATTAGTGAGGGCGGTCAGCCTAGGTGCAGAGAGCCGGCGTGCGCAGCTGGCTTAGTTCTTAACCACATTTACTCAGGGCCCTTTCTAGCTGATTTCTAGCTAGCTTCCTTCTGTCCAAAACAGCTACAGCCGAAGGCATTGCATGGACTCTCTTTGGCTTGTCTCTGACTTCTCCCTTGATTGCAGCTCACTGACCTTCCTCCTCCCCATAAATGCAGAATGAGAATGCAGGGGGCAGGGACTGGCCTCGTGTGCAAAATAAGTGTCTGGACCTTGTGCACGTCAGATGGAGACTGCACGTTGCCCAGTTCTGTGAAATAAAGAAAAGGGGGCAGAGGGAAGAAGTTCCAGATTTTCTTAATTCCCCGTTCTGGGCGTTCATTCCTCTTTTGTTATTTTTCCATACATTCTGCTAACTGACCACTGATGGCCGGGTGATGGATAATGCCCTTCAAGCGACCGTGTAAGTTGCAGTAATGTCACCAGGCTATTAACCTCTGGATATTTGCATTATTAGTCAATTTCCTAAGTTGGTTGCTGTTAAAGCTGCCACAGAGATTTTTCCATTTTGCAGGAGCCGGGAGTCTCATGGTATGAATTTCCCCCAGCATGGAGATAGGGCTGAAATAAATATTTCTCAATTTGCCCCGAAGGTTTTTGTCGGAAGGGAGCAGATGATCTGTACCATGTGCCTGGCCAGGAAGGAAGTACTCCAACAGCAGCCCTGTTGTTCATGCTCAAAGTTGAGTGCAGGGAGCATCTTTGTAAACAAACCCAGCATCCATTCCTTCTGCAGAGGGGGACTTGGATCAGATCTTGTGGCATTGCCATAGGGTCTGTATTAAAGTGGAAGCATTTTAGCTTTAGAGAAGCATTACGAGCCTCTTTGAAAAAATGAAATGTAAGCCCAGATAAAACATTCACGCTCTGTGTAATAGGAGGCGACTGGCCAAAATCTAGGGCAAAACCATTGACATACAAAAGCCAACTTGCTTATGAACACACAGGTTCATCACTAAGGTTGCTCACAAGGAAGCAGAAAGGAAGTGGGGGCTGAGGAAGGTTGAACTTCAGGGAGAGCCAGGTAGATATTGAAACAGAGAAACAGGGAGAGCTGGAGAGAGAACTGCAACCCTGACAAAATGGTCACCTTCTGTGAATCTTCTACAAATAGCCAATAATGGCGATTATGTAAGAGGGTGCTGGTGAGCAGCTGGCCAGAACCCAGGCACCAGCCCATGGAGGCCATTGGCTGGACGAGCCCAGCATCTCCCTACCTCTACAGCGTTATCCACACTGCCTGTGGCCTCAGGGTCCCCCTGGGTTGCTGTTTACTGGAACTCACTTGGGCAGCCGGAGCTCAGACCAAATACCAACTTGTGCTTATAAAGCCTGTTCTGCCCACCCATCTCCCACCCCTCTCTGTGCCCAGGGCTGGCGACAGCCTCACCTCCTTCCTGTCGGGCAACCAGCACTTACTTCCTGCTGTTGTCCACACAATATTATTTGCATCAGTGGCTCATCACCCAGAGGACCCCCAAGCTCCCGGAAGGTGGGACTCCTGTCTTTTCTCATCTCCCCCAGCTTGGACCACAGAAAGAACACAGATTCCAGAGTCAGAAGACTCTGGCTTCATACCTGCTACTTCCCAGCTCTTCAACTGTCAGCAAACTGATGTCCACTGTCTCTTAAAACTCAGAACATCCTTCTGAGGGTGAAGGGGTGTGCTTGTGAAAGACAGACATTGGTATAACCGTAGCCCGCCAGGCTTCTCTGTCCATGGGATTTCCCAGGCAAGAATACTGGAGTGGGTTGTCACTTCCTCCTCCAGGGAATCTTCCTGACCCAGGGATCAGACCCACGTCTCTTGTGCCTCCTACATTGGCAGGCGGGTTCTTTACCATTGAGCCACCTGGGAAGCCCCAGACATCAGTACAGGACCAGGCAATTTCTAGCAGACTTCAGTATTTCAAGATGCTGATGGAAAAGATGTTTTGCAGGGGAGAAAACTCCTATGCAAAATAAATCATACCAATAAACCAAATTTTACCAAACACTTGATAATTTCCAGGTCAATAATAAGCACTTTACCACCTCATCACATTGCCAGGTCTCTGTGACTCCATGAGACAAATACCCTTTCACCCCCATTTTGCTGAAAAGTAAACTGGGGCTCCGGGCGGGGGACAGGGGAGTTCCTGCAGCCACACCAGCCCTTATATGATAGAACAAGACTTGACTTCAGCTCTGCCTCCCAGAGACCCAACTCCGGCCATCAAGGGCCTTCATGAAGTCCAAGGGTTTTTTTAAGTTAACACTATATTTTTTAAAAGGCTGGTTCCTTGTTTAGCTAGGGCTTTAGGGACCAAAGTTCCCGAATCATGGCGCAGCTGGTGCGACAATGCCAGGTGTCTTAAATGATCAATGTGGACCTGCGTAGGGTCAATTCAGCCACAGTGGTCAGTATTGATTGTCTAGACAGCCCTGTCGATCTGGTCAGGAGGGCCCTCTGTCTTCACGGACACCCGGACTTGACAGGCTTGGACCTTCCCCTCGCTCTGCCAGATTTCATCACCATTGTCCTTAGAACAAGGGAAACTGAGGCACTGACAGGCAGTCTCCTGGCACATGGCCGGGTTTAGAGGCCAGGGAGGTAGGTCTGCTGTTGCAAAATCCAATCCAGGATTCACCACAGTATAGAGGGTCGAAGGGCGGGGTGGGAGGCACCACCCTGTGGAGCTTGTCGGCGTCCTAGGGAAGAAGGTTCTCCATGACGTCCGGCGTCTCCACAGGCTGTGATCCGATGGACAGTGTAGAGCACCAGCAGGGAATGCCGGGAGCCTGGATCTGGCCCTGAGCTCTGTTTTCCCCTGAGCCACGTGACCTTGGGACCAGCCCGTAGCCCACTGAGTCTGTTTCTTCGTATGAACGTAATGAGTAAAACAATGATACCAACCTCAGTTAGTCCTGAAGGAGGCGTTTTCTGGGATGTGAAAGCTTCAGGACTAACCCTGGGAGAACTGGTACCCTCCCTGCAACCCAGCCCGGAAGGGCTCGGTGAAGGCTGGCAGTTAGGGATGCTGAAATCATTTCCCAGCAAGCTTGGACATGTGGCTGGTGTCCCTGTCTGTTGATGCGTTTTCCACCCATCAAAGTGGACAGAGAAAGCAAGAAGTGTTGACCTCGTAACCCCCTCAGGGACCTGCAGGAGGCAGATTCTGTTGTTCCCTGGCTGCCGGGGGCTTCGTGTGTAGTCTCACAGCCCTTGGCCACCATGAGCAAGGGCTGCCCGGCCAGGGAACAGCGAGGCTGTGGGGGACAGGATGGTGGAGATGACATGTCTACTTGGAAGGGGACCCCAGCACCTCTGCCTGCCCCAGCCTGGCTAAGCTCAGATCGCCCTGTTCCACTGAGACAGCTCAGCAGACCTGTGCCTTCCTGGTATGTTTCTCTGTGTGTAAATTGTACGGTGCACCAGATAAGTGATCTGCCGGCCACGGTGCTGAGTCACATGTTCGCGTTAACTGTCACTCCTGTGTACATTCGTCTTGGCCCACGCCTCATGCAAATCCCAGGGATGCAAAGATCAGGCACATGAAGATCAGACCCCACAGTTACCGGAACACAGTCCAGGGGCCAATTTCATGTGCTGTGTTTGAGGTCAACTAGAAGACTTAATTCTGGAAAATGATTCAACATTGGCTAGACGGTGTTGTTAATATATATATATTTTTAAGGTGAAGGGGTGGCTGTGGACACTGGTGTGTTTTAACGTCGTTGCTGGCTGACTCCAGCTGTGATGGCGCGAGTGTGGTTGTGTTTCTTTAACGTCGTTGCTGGCTGACTCCGGCTGTGATGGCACGAGTGTGGTTGTGTTTCTTCACTTCTCGTTTCGAGCAGGCGCAGGAACTGCGAGCATCCCACCATCACGTGGAAAGGTGCTGATGTGTTATTTCCAGCCCGGCCCGAAAGCAGAAGTCCAGCCCGTGTCCTCACACTAGGGGACCTGGGCTGAGTCTCCCGTCTAACCTCAGGACAGTCGTTCCCGTCGCAGAGACCCCATGGCACCCGGCTCCGAAGCGAGGCCATCCGGAAGGTCATGCCCTCCCCGCTCGGAGGGCTGAGCGTTTGTGGAAGGAGCTGGTGATGAGCAGGCCTTGGCGGGGTCAGAGTGACCCCAGCCTGAACCACAGAGTCACCCACAATCACCAGACTCACCACAGAGCTCTGGTTTATGATTCAGGGGAGGATTTCATTTCAGTGTGGGCTGAGGACATCTACTTTCTCTCTTCCATTCTCAAGTGGAAAAAGAGGGTCAGATGTTTGAGGATCCGTTTTTCAGACAAGCAGTTTGGATGGCAGGGCGGGATGTGACTGACACGGGACAGTCGAGGACACGGCTGGTTGTGCGTGCAGCGATCTTGCGTTCTGGGCACCATCCGAAGGCTTTTTCGTGAAATAGAACGTTTAATCCTTCTAACAGCCCTGTGACGTAGCTACTTTTCTCATCTCTATTTTACAGAGGCAGAAACTGAGGTATAGAAAGGCTAATTCTTTTTGTGAGGGAGGGAATCATTTGGGCTTCCCTGGTGACTCAGACAGTAAAAAATCTGCCTCCAATGTAGGACACTCCAGGCGCACAAGACTCTCAGGCACACAAAGATCCCCTGGAGAAGGGAATGGCTACCCATGCCAGTGTTCTTGCCTGGAGAATCCCATGGACAGAGGAGCCTGGCAGGCTGCAGTCCGTGGGGTCACAGAGAGTCAGACACGACTGAGAGCATATACCTTGACTCACTTCATTTTTTTTAATTAAATAAAGTTGATGCGTAACAATGTATAAGTTTAAGGCACACAGTGTATTACATTGATGCGCTTATATATGGTAATGTACTTGTGAATGGAACAATACCTATCACATTATATAATCATAGCACAATATTATCGTAGGTGTTCATTATATTGTGCATTAGATATAGTAGTCTTACTTTTCATTTTTTGAGGAACCTCCATATGTTTTCTATAGTGCTTGGGCTAACTTGCATTCCCACCAGTGCACAGGCGGCCTCTTTTCCCCACCTCATCAATACTTGTTATTTCTAGTCTTTGGTTAGCCGTCTAATAGGCGTGTGGTGGTGTCTCATTACAGCTGTGACGTTCCCTTCCCTGGTGATCAGTGATGTTGAGCATCTTTTCTTGTGTCTGTTGGCCATTTTGATGTCCTCTTTGGAGAAATGTCTATTTAGATCTGCTCATTTTAAAATCAGATTGTTCATTTTGTTGTTGTTGTTATTGAGTTGACCGAGCTCTTTATATATGTTGAATATTAACCCTTTATTCAATATATGGTTTACAAAACTTTTCTTCCACTCTGTAGGTTGTCTTTTTATTCTGTGAATAGTTTCTGTTGCTATGCGGAAGCTTTTGAGCTTAATGTATCCCATTTGTTTTGTTTCTCTTTTGTTTGTGTTTTTGACATTATTGCCCCCCCAAAATTATTGCCAAGACCAATATCAGTGAAGTTATGTAGTCTGCCCAAGGTCACACAGCTGGAAATGCAGAGTCAGGTTTTGAACCCATATAGGCCGAGCCCAGCCTGTAATCTCTATGTCATACTGATTATCAAAGTTATCTGTGCGGGCTGGCCAGCAGGAGATAAACATTGAAATGATGATATTGATGATAACTGCGCCGGCAATCATGTTGGCAGTGAATACTGGTTGAGCACTTACTGTGTGCCAAGAACAGAGCCAGTGGCTTTACCGATGGAATCTCCCAGAAACGGGAGACGTCTCTTGTTTCCTTCCTCTCTTTCATCCCACACATCCAGTTCATCAGCAGAACTTACTAAATCTGCCTCCTGCTTCCTTGGGAACTGCCTGCCTCTCCTCATCTCTGCTAGGAAGCCAAAGGCTATTTCGCTGTTGAGGGGCTTGTCCTGTTATATGCACCATTACGGAGCCACCCTGAACCTTGCCCATTGCAGGCACTCAGCACGTGTGTGTGCAGTGCGTTAATGCAGTGCCTGGTTTCGTCATCATTACAGCCTGTGAGGGAGGTGCTCCTGTTGTCTCCACTGGGCCCCAGGAGGCAGGTTCAGGTTGGGAAGGTGGCTTGCACAGATCACACAGTGATGAGGAGTGGGCGCAGACATCTGGCACTTGAATGCAGTCCTGTGTGGGAGAGCTGGTCTCATTTCAGGGGAACTTACTCCTTCACAAGAGACCCTGTTCCGGCACGGAGGCCAGCAGGCATGTGGCCGGCCTTGACCAGTCGCACTCAGCAGTCCTAGACCTGGACTTGGTCATCAGGGACACCAAGAAGTGGCGAGAGCGGCCCCCAGCGCCCAGGGTGTCTGTGCTGGAGCCCAGGATCCAGGGTCCCCGAGGGCAGGGAAGCACGCTGGGCCCCTGCATCCCTAGGCAGGGCCAGGCAGTGGCCGCGAAGAGTTGGTCCCTTCCTTCTACTTCCCCTCCCCGTGTTTTGTGCCCCAGTCGCCGTCTGGCTCCCCTCAAGGCCCCAAAAGGCCTCATTTCCCTTTCGATAAATTCCTCTCTCTGCTGAAATCTCCCAGAGTCAGCTTCAATTGCTGGTAACCAAGAGCCATGCCTGTAACAGCTCAGATTCGAAGGCATGGCTCATCTAGGGAGCCCCGAGGGTCTAAGTCCTCCAGCTGCCATGCAGCCCCTCCCAGTGACCCCTGTCCGCTTGAGGACCTCCCCTCCTGAAGCCTCGCCGACCCTCAGCGTGGACCTCAGAGAAAGCCAGGGCTGGGCCCTGGGAGGGGGCACCCCTGGGTCACAGAAACCCTTTCCCACAGGCCCCAGTGCAGGGGGCGGGGGCAGGGGGGTACGGGAGAAGCATCCTGAACTTCACTCTCAGTTTGCAAGTTGGTCTGGCTGGAAGCTGCAGACCTCGCCTCTGCACTCGACCACCATTTGCTGGATGCTCCTTTGCTGGATTCTCAGTGACCGAGCCCTCGCATCTCTGCCGCCCGGTGCTGGCGGGAGCTGGCAGGGGCTTATTCATGAACGAGCCCGGGGAGTGGGAACAGTTCACCTGCCCCACTGACTCCAGGGCTCCCGGGGACCAGCTCCTGGCCCTTGGCCGCGACCTTGTTTCTTTGGATGTTCTCCACAAGCCAGAAAGGATATTAGCTGTAATTACTCATTCCGCACGATCCAAAGGCCACTCTCTGTACGGAGCTGAGAACCTGCATTGTCTGCGACACTTAAATTACTGTATGTTGCGCCATCCATTCTGAATGAGCGCTCATTAATGAGCTGGTGGTTCTAGAAGCTCCTCTTTATTATTCAGAGGCCAAGCACCATCCAGGCAGATGCCTGGGAACCCCACTCGTGTGACCTTTGATCTGTCATGGAAAGAGATGGAAAACAAAACCCATCTATTAACTTTGCTTTTTCCTGACTGAAGGTGTGATAGACACAAAATAGTCATTTAGTCTCTAGCTTACAAATGCGCTTTTGTCTTGAAACAAAATATATGATTGGGAGAGTGACATCTCTCATTCCTGTAGGCTCAATGTTTCAAACCTCTGCTTATCTCAGAATCTTAATACAGAAAACACTTTTGTTTTTCCTTCTCTCACTGACTCCTCTTTTCAAGTTCTCCCCAAGTTTCAGAATTGAAAAGGCTAGTCCTGAGAATGAAATGGCCAAAAAGAAAAAGAAAAAACAAAAACAAAAAAATGGGCAAACAAAAATTAAGGATCAAACATTCAAACCTATCAATCCACTCAAATGATTACACGCCAAAAGAAAAGTCAGAGTTCAATTAAAAAAAAAAAAAAAGAATTTGGAAGGGAAGATGGAAAACAAAAGAAGTCCCCACTTCCTGCCCACGTGTTATCACACGGTAATATTGCACAGCAGCGCGGTACCGCCTCGCCCCGAGTCCGAGAGGTCTGACTGCATCGTTAGCCAGTGGCAGCGTTGCTCGTTGGAGGGAGGGCTCGCCTGGAAGTGGGGGGGCTCGATGCTTCCCAGGCTGACGTTAGTGTCTCTGCAAGGACGCTCTGCCAGGGTGCGACGGGTCACAACCAAATGGATTGCTCCCCAGTGGGCCGGACTCCAGTCAGATTGTCAGGTAAACACAGAAATATTCTGTCTTCGCCTGCCAAGCCTTGTCAAGTGCCTGTATTTGTTATTGCATCTTGGGCCCCTCGAGGTTCTCACCCATATTTCTTTATAGAGAAAATGTAAACCATATGCTTTCGCCTTATTTCCACCGAATGTATCCAAGCACCGTTTGAGGCCAGACGTCGTCTTTTGCAATGAGTGTTTTGAGCGGCAGGCATTGGCCTGCTCAGCTTCTTCTTTTTTTTTTTTCCCTTCCACATTTTGTCATGACTCAAGTAGATTTGACGTTCCGTTACAAAAATTAAAAAGAGAGTCTTTGTTGGATCCTGAACATGAAGAACTGGATTTTGATTGTGCTAAGTTGTTTTTGTCTTTAATAAATGCTGCTTGTGGCCGCACGCAAATGACATCAGGGTCTCCTACCCAATCCTGATATTCCTTTCTATGGGTGTGCCTCAGAATCCTTCTCAACACAGTGCTCCTGGCAGTCCATACAAATCTCTAGGTGTCCTTATCTGCCATGCCAGTGAGAGACATCTGTTTGATGTTGGTCCATGTTGTTTTTTTTTTTTAACTTTTTTTTTTTTCATTTTTTGACTTCCCTTGTGGCTCAGCTGGTAAAGAATCCGCCTGCAGTGTGGGAGACCTAGGTTTGATCCCCGGGTTGGGAAGATCCCCTGGAGAAGGGACAGGCTACCCACTCCAGTATTCTGTCCTGGAGAATTCCATGGACAATTCCATGTGTAGTCCATGGGGTTGCAGAGAGTTGGACACGATTGAGCGACTCTCACTTCACTTCATGTTTTTTAGAAGATTTACGTATCTATTTATTTTGGGCTGTGCTGGGTCTTCCGTGCTGCCCTTGGGCTGTCTCTGGTTGCGGCGAATGGGCCTGTTCCTCGTCGTGGTGGACGAGCTTCTCCTTGTAGTGGCTTCTCTTGTTTGCAGCACAGTGGTTGCAGCGCATGGGCTCCGTAGCTGTGTTGCACGGGCTTGCCGAGGAGCAGGTAGTTACTCCACGGCATGTGGGATCTTCCTGGACCAGAGATCAAACCCATGTCCCCTGCGCTGGCAGGCGGATTCTTAACCAGCAGACCACCAGGGAAACCCTACATCTTTCTCAGTTTTTAAAACTGAAGTATAGTTGATTTACAATGTTGTGTTAATTCCTGCTCTACAGCAAAGTGATTCAGTTATACATATACATCCATTCTTTTTTTTTATTGGCTTGTTTTCTTGTCATTACAGTTTATCGCAGGATAGTGGATATGGTTCCCTGTGTGATAGACTAGGACCTTGTTGTGTATCCATTCTCTTATATAAAAGCCTACATCTGCTAACCTCAACCTCGCATCCCTCCACCAACCCCCACTTCCTTGGCAACCACCAGTCGGATCTCTGTGTCCATGATCCTATTGCTGTCTCATAGTTGGATTCACTTGGAGAGACACATTTTTAAAGACATGGGTGTGGATAGCAGCCTTTGGAGCAGACCCGTTTCTCCAGGCATTAAAAGTTCCAAGAAACAAAAAGTGAGAAAAGGAAGAGAAAACAAAAAGAAGAGGCGAGTGAGAGTCCAGCCCCAGCGGGGAGCACCGTGGAGGAGTCGCAGCCTGGGTCATGTTGAGAGCCCCAGTGCTCCCCAAATGACACACCCTCGGGAAACTCAGGCAGAGCCTGCAACTCCCCACCACAATCCCACACCAGGCTCTAAAGCTATCTGCAGCCCCGCTATTTATCCGCCCGGCGAGGCACAACACTTACTTATTAAAAACATATCTATCATGGTTAATGACTTGATTTTTTCCCTTTAATACAGTACAATGACAGGTGTAAAGGGAAGATGAGAGTCAGATGCTGCTGCAATATGCTTCCTGCTCTAAGATGTCTTAGCGCATCAGCCTTCCTCCATGGCGCCGGTTGGGTGGGGGGTGGGATGGAGGGGTGCCACCCACCCCCCTCGCTCCCCTCCACCCCACCCCCGACATACACAGATTACACGCTTGTGTTGGATGGAAAATCGTACCATTTGCAGTTTCAGATAAAAGCATGTTCAAGTGCATATGGAAAGTACCATTAGGAGCAACTCCAGAGCGCCGAGTAAAACGGGTCATTAGGTTTTTGTTTGCTGGAGAGTGTCTCCCATCTGACAGTACCGAATGGTGCCACTTTGAGCAGCTTATGTTCCCAGTTACATTAAACAGACAAACAGATTGACTGTTTTGCATTTCTCATCTGACAACAGCTTGTCTTCATTTGCCGCACACGGGTGGCAGGGCTGAAAAGCACGGTGGATGGCTGCCGCCAAGGTCCTGGTTTTGAATAACAGCAGATGCCAACACCGAACTTCAAAATCAATCACTTCTTTTTCCTGAGTATGGATAAAAGGTCCAGGAGAGCGCCTGCAGGGGGATTTCTGCTGTTTACAGCGGAACACAGAGAAGCCATGTTCATTACCAAACTTTCTGCGAGAAATCACAAGCTTGGGGAATTTTATCAAGGGAGGTGGTGGGGAAGACGCGGGGCTGTAGCACTGCCGGGGGGAAGCAGCTTGATCTGAGAACACTCGATGTGATGGAGGCGATGACCATATTAGTGGATCTGATTCTGGCGCGAGGTCTTAATACGCAGTGACAGAAGAGAGAAGTCGTTTTCACACCAGCTACTTTTCTCAGTAGCCAGTGGTCGGTGGGTTAATTGAAAGCTTTCTCTAAGAGGGAGGCCGTCCAAGGGGCCATTTCTCACTTGAAATTATAAAGTTAATGGCTTGATTTCAAGTCAGCCAGCATGTGATCCAGTATCTTTGGGTCTCTGACTGCCCAGCTGCCCAGGCCCCTCTAGTGGTCCCACCACGGCCTCTCGTGGGTATCAGAGGCTGGACCACAGCCCCTGCTTAGCATCATCCTTGCGGCATTCAGGTGCTGGAGGGCATGCCCCGTGAGCATGTGACAGACGTGAGTGGGAGATGGACCTCCCGCCCCAGCAGTCCGGCCCCCTCCTATCTGCCCTGAGCCTCATCCGTTCTGTAAGAGGCAGGGAACCTTGGTGGCTCAAGTCCGGAACTTTGGCAATGGACAAACCACAGCTCGGTCCTCAGCTCTGCCCCTACAAGGCTGTGAGAGGGAGTGGACGTGACCTCGCTTCTCTGAGCCAGTTTCCTCATCCACAACATAGGGAGAGTAGTGCAGCTTCCACGTGACAGCATCATTGCGGAGCTGAAATGTGATCACGTGTATAAAAGCCGTAACAGCGCTCCTTACGCAGAACATCGTTAAGTGTTCAGTAATGGCTGGTAGGTGTGTGTGTAAAACTATATGCATTTTCTTATATGTGGTTCATATGTGTGCATACACATACATATCATAAGATGCATAATAGAACGTGTTACCTGTGAGCATGTGTATACACACTCATACATAATATACAATACAGTGCATATATACTGAGTGTGTAAATACATACGTGTAAAGGTGAAATCTACCCACAGTGACTACGTGAAGGTCTGAAATGCTGTGATGGAGCCTCAGTCCTCTGGCCCTCCCCAGGAGGCCGGCAGGGGACACCCTCCTCGTCCTCCACCAGCCTCATCACGTTCATTCTCTCAAATGGGAAGAGACTTTTTCCTTCCATCTCATAACAGGCAGTCGAGCTCCATCGAGGGTCCCCTGTCACCCTGAAAGCTGGCGCCCGTGGACACTGCTGTGGTGTGCCCGTCCTGCAGGGGACGAGATGAAGTCCAGGCGGGGAGAAGTCGCTTCCCCGGCGTCTGGTGGGTCTGGGGACCGGCGGGCATGCAAACCCTGGCGTGCTTCATGTCTCCATCCTCCTCGGGAACGGTGGTTGCCCCGCAGAGATGGGGAAACAGGGTCCTGTCACAGCAGGCGCCTATGGGACCCATCCTCCTGAGGACCCTGAGGACCCTCCTGAGGACCCTCCTGAGGACTCACTTGTCCTGTAGTCCAGCCTTAGCTTTTTTTTTTGTTTGTTTTGTTTTTGGCTCGGGGACCTGCCTTGTGACTGAGTTCCTCTGGCTCCTGTTGCCCCAAAACCAACCCAAATACAAGCATTTGGATTTTTATCAAAGCTTGCGGCAGACCCTGCTGTTGAAGTCAAGTTTTTTATTGACATAAAACTCAAGAGAGTTCTGAAAGGATCTCTTAGACAGAAACAAACCTCAGACATTGCTCCTGTAAAAAAAAGGAATTTTCTTTTTTTAGGGATTCATTGAAATCCTAGGATAATCTTGAGATGAGGATGAGTCTTTTTTTTTTTTTTTCAAGAAATGTCTTTAATTTTTAAAACGTTTATTTGCTTTTGGCCTTGCTGGGTATCCGTGGCTGTTTGAGGGCCTCTCCATTTGCGGCAAGTGTGGGCCACAGTGCTTGTGAGTGCGGGCCTCCCCTACAGTGGCTTCTCTGCCTGCAGCTCCTGGGCTCTGGAGCACATGGACTCAGGACTTGTGGCTCCTGGGGCTTGGCTGCCCGAGGCATCTGGTCAGGGGTCTTCCCTGACAAGGGGTCAAACCCGTGTCTCCTGATGGCAGGTGGATTCTTAAACCATTAGGCCACCAGGAAGCCCAAGGATGCGGCTTTTTAAGAGTTAACTCTTTAATGTACAGATAGTCAACAGTCAATACACGTTGGCCGTTTTTAGCCTTTTAGTCCAATCTGGCTGAAGAACCGTCATGAGCCCTTGCGCTTAGTATGATACACACAGTAACCTGCGTGTATTAATATTCAGGTCGCCCATGACCACACGTTTCTGGAGCGTGTCTGTCATGCCACGCAAGGTCCTGCATGCTAGGGGAGGGTGGGGGACATGTCAGGCAGGCCCCCTGCCCTCAGCAACTGCTGGTCACTTAGCTGTCCTAAGATGGGTGAGTCAAGTCCAGTGGATGGTGGGACAGACAGCCCTGCTTCTAAGGGACTAAAATTTGCAGGGTGGGGGTGGAAAGAAATAGCTCTGGGCCAGAGTGGTTTAGCATAAAACAGGAGGATAGAGCCTTTCTGAAGTTGTACTCAGCGTCAACAAAGGAGAGAGATGATGAGGAAGAAATAACTTGGACCATGCAATGCGAAGGTGCGGGCATCCACTGAGAGCCAAAAGGAAGCATTCACTACCTGAGAAGGATCAGGGTCAAGGCAGCAAGAGGCTGGCGTGTCTGTGTGGGCCCCCTGGTCTGACGGGGAACCCTTCCTTTAAGTCTGAAATGCTTGCACATCACGGATTGTTGCGGGTAGCAGAGGCACTGGAGATAACTTTAAAAAAAAAGTTAATTGCCTGGTTTTCCTCTCTTCCTTGAACCACCCTCCCCATCAGCTTCCCCCCAGTCTTTGTGCCCGGGCCTGGCACGTAGGACCTTTTGTTGTCTTAATAGAGGCTGAAACCCGCTTAGGGCCTGGAGTTTGCTGTTTTAATTCACCAGTGGAAGGTTTTGTCGTTCTCTTTGTTTGTTTTTCTTTTCCGTTTTCTTTCTCTAAGCCAGGGGGACAATGCGTTTGCAGAGCAGAAGCTGTGTGCTCCCGCGCTCCCTGGGTCCCGAACAAAACCCTCATTAACGGGGAGGTGGGTTTCCTGGTCACAGCTTTTAGCCAGGGGGCAAAGGTCGCCCATTAACCAGCATCCAGTCTAAACAGGACTGTGTAAAATGACCGGGAGGGGAGGGAGAAAAAGTCAAATATTTGTTCTTAATTCTCAAGTTAGTTTCCCCCCAGGGGTGTTCAGGGAAGCATAGAGAATGACAGACACAGTGCTGGGGCTGCAGACCTGCAGGCCCCTGGCCGGGACGCCCGTAAGCACCCTGGGCAGAGGGGCCGCCACTCCGGGGCTGGCGGGCAGGGTGCTCCAGGGCTCCGCTGCCACGCCATGGTGCCCCCCGCCCCGCATCCGCCTTCAGACCGGGCCCCGGGGCCTCTCTCGGTACCCAGACAGGAGCAGGATCCTGCTGCGTGATGATCTGCTTCTGCAATATCTGTTCCCCTGCCCGGAACCCTCTGAGGGTCCCCTCGAAGCCCTCCAAAGCCAGCAGGGGCTTGCCAGGTTTGCGGACGACTTGGCTGACACGCCCCTGCCCTGCCTTCGCCAGAGTTCAGCCCCCACGCTGCGCCCCTCCCGGCACCTGCAGCAGGTCCTGGCCTGAGTGCTTTTGCCCACAACCAGATCACCCTTCCCTGGGTCTTTGTGCGCTGGTGTCTCTGGGTTATCTGCACCCCACTTGCCTGCCCACCGTGGTGGGGGGCTGATCGCTGGAAGCCCTGGTGCCACAGCCAGGAATTACCTGCCTCTGACCTTCCCCAGCTGGAGCCCGCCTCCAAAGGACATACTTGGCTCTTCTCCTCCTCCGGTGGTCCCGGCAAGGGGGGCGGTCTGCAGAACCTGCGTCCCCAGATGAGACCAGGTAACCACCGGGCCCAGCATGGTAGCTGATTTCCTCAAATTCACCAACCAGACAAGCCCCTCTCCCTTCTCCCAGGACAAAAGGCTCCACGGGCAGAGAGAGGCTAGAATGATCCAGGAACACAGGTTCCCAGGCTCCACCCCAGCTGGCTTCATCCAAGAGTCCCCTTGCAGGGACCCCTGGCCCTGGGTGTGTGCTGTGCTGTCCTTGACGTGAATATTCTTAATCATTGTGAACAGGGAGTCCTGCGGTTTTATCACGACCGGACCCCAGATTGTATAGCAGAGCCTGACCTCAGCTGTGCATGAGACTCACTTACAAAGGTTTTAAAACCTATCCAGGAGGTTTGTTTGGCTTTAACCAGAGGGGACTCCCCAGGGGACCCTGGGGTGTAGCCCAGGTGTAGGTCCCACTGCTCAGCAGAAAACTGTTTGTGGAAGGAAACCAGAGGACGGGGAATGTGCATTGGCCCCAAGACACACCAAAGACGCTAGGTCCGTATTGCTATCGGACTCAACTCTGGCTCTTCAAAATGTTGGAAATACTTCACCATGATGAAAATACAAGCGATGGCAACGATGTTTATGGGGTGCTCACCATCAGCCCAGCGCTCTTCCAAGGACTTGTACGTTCCATTGCGTTTGACTTTCACAAACTCTCTATGCAGCCGGTCCCGTTACTTTCTCCATGTACAGACGGGAAGCTGAAACTCTGAACTCTGCACAGCTCTCTAGTGCCGTTGACTTGAGTTTCCTCTTCCCGATCGATAGTCTGAACTTTCTTAGGGGATTGCGACACCCTCCAAGGCTTGAGAAGTGCCCTGTTCATCTCTGAGTCCCACCTGCCTCCATCATGCCCTGTGCACAGTAGGCGTTCAGCAAACGCCCATGCCATCAGTTCTTCCCATGGAAGACCTGCCACGTCATTGCTTTTTCTCCGGGTAGGGGTCACGCTGCGTCCTGGCTGTCGAGCAGCATTGCCTCGGAAAAAACCTCCAATGTACGCGTTTTCCATGTTGCCTTATTTGGATCCTCTTCACTACCCATAGCACTGAGCTCAACTACAGAGGCAGGACCTCAGGACATGAACTTTGACTTGATCGAGACCGCATGCCCCCACGGATATCATCCCGGAGAAGTGACTGGTTGGGAACAGGAAGCGGCCGGTGAAAGCAGAACCCTCTGTCAGGAACAGAGGGCAGGGCCAGGCAGCGGGCAGGACAGCATCTGTCGCTCACGGCTGTGACTGGAGACAGGGAGGCCTGAGCAAAGCTCTCTGGCACAGGGCTTCTGCTTTTCCCAACAAGAAAAGCTGTCAGGCAGAGGAGCCTGCGTGCAGCAGGGCAGCCAAATTGCAAGCTCAGGACAACAGAGGAGGGCCAGCTGGACCGTCTCGGTAGCCTTGAACTTCAGGGGAAAACAATACCTAGAGCTGGAGAGAAAATGGACCCACATTTCCTGTTAATCTTTGTGCTTGGCAGGCAGGACCGTTCCTGGGTCCTGGGGTTTCTGCTTCCCTTGACCCCAGGGCAGGAGAGGCAACAGATCAAGGTCTTAATGCAGTCAAAAGATTTAAAGAGCAGAGGACGGACATTCAAAAAAAAAAAAAAAAATCATGAGTCTTGAAATATAGAGTAACTATGCTGTGACGGGGAAGCTGCTGAAATCTGTTTACGGAGGCGACTTTGTTGTTGTTCAGTCGCTTAGTCATGTCAGGTTCTTCGTGACCCCATGGACTGAAGCACTCCAGGCTTCCCTGTCCTTCACTATCTCCTGGAGGTTGCTCAAACTCATCTCCGTTGAGTCGGTGATGCCATCCAATCATCTCGTCCTCTGTTACCCTCTTCTCCTGCCCTCAATCTTCAAAGAGCATCAGGATCTTTTCCAATGAGTCAGCTCCTCGCATCAGGTGGCCAAAGTATTGTAGCTTCAGCATCAATCCTTCCAATGAATATTCAGGTTTGATTTCCTTTAGGATGGACTGGTTTGATCTCCTGGCTGTCCAAGGGACTCTCAAGAGTCTTCTCCAGCCCCACAGTTCTAAAGCATCAATTCTTCAGCACTCAGCCTTCTTTAGGGTCCAACTTTCAGATCTGTACATTAATTCATAGACTGCTCCCTTAAACTTGCAAAGGACTTTTCAGCTTTTCCTACCTCCTCAGATATTTATCTTCCTGATCTCATTCAAACACTTAACTCTATTTGTTATGTACTTACTTGATATGTAGTGAAAGTGAAAGTCACTCAGTCGTGTCTGACTCTTTTGACCCCATGGACCATACAGTCCATGGAATTCTCCAGGCCAGAATACTGGAGTAGGTAGCCTATCCCTTCTCCAGGCGATCTTCCCGACCCAAGGATCAAACCCAGGTCTCCTGCCTTGTAGGCAGATTCTTTACCAGCTGAGCCACAAGGGAAGCCCTGCTTGATATGTAATAACTTATTTAATCCCATAGTAATGTGAAGAGGAAGGTTTTGTGAGTGTCCCATTTTACAGATGGGCTAAGAAAAATCAAGTTAGATGAGGCTGGAATCAGCTCTAGACCTTTTTTCCTGTTTCACAGCCATCAGTCAGTGTGCTCAGAGAGCTCACAAGGCCCGTGGAGGGCCTGGATAAGTGGAGAGGTAGACGGGTGGGTTCCCCAGCCATCACTGTTGGGAGCAAAGTCTGGCGTGCAGAGTGAGAGAGGCGATTACCAGGCTGTAGGGAAGCCACAGAGCGAAGGGGCCAGCAGCAGAGCGGGCCTCGCTGGCTTTTTGTCCTAAGGACCCTGGGCAAGGGACAGGCTTCAGTTTCCATCCATGAGGCAGGGATGCTAATGGCCCTGCCTCAGTGGTTTGTTGAGAGACTTTAAAGCGAGAAAAGGGGTTTTGGGCACAACAAGCAGTGCCTGACACAGACTGAGCACCTCGTAAAGGGTCTCCACCACCACCCGGCATGAAACCTCACTTTCTGAAACCTCCCCAGGTTTCAGAAAGACAAGCATAGCAAGACAAGCTATGCCTTGGAGCTGTTTGTGCTCACCTGATCCCCGGCTGTGAATGACGTCAGAGGCTTTGGGGCCAGTACAGCACAGTGTGGGCTGACGCTCTGCAAGGTCTGAGCAGCTTCAAATATCTGCCTGTTGATTGTCTTCCTTATTCCTAGAAACACGTCTTCCACCCCCACCCCCCCACCCCCAAAACAAAGGTGTGTTCAGAGAGAATTGCATTTGCTGCGTGGGCTTCCAGCATTGCTGTTGCTAGCTTTATCCTTTTAACTTGTGTAGTGGGCTGTAGGCTCTTTTCAAGGGGAGGACAAACACTGCAGAACCGCGGACACTGAGAGCAAAGTGAGAAACGGACCTTGTTCCTCCCTGGTTCCGTCTCAGCCGTGCAGGCCATATACTTCAGCTGATGTTTTTTTAAATTAAAGTAGATTTTATTCACAATACTGTATTCATTTCTGCTATTCAGCAAAGTGATTCATATATATATATATGGGCTCCCATTGTATCCCAGACAACGAGCCTAGTGCCTAGCATCTAACAGGTGCCCCATAAACACTTTAGAATGGATAAGGAATGCACACAAAGCCTTGAACATCACATGCCAGGCCCACTGAGGTCACACAGTCACTAGTGGCTATAGCTAGTCCTTTGTGGGATGTGACTTCTGCCAGGTTACTCCCTGCATGGATCAAGGGCCAGTCAGAAAAACAGAACTCACCCCCAGTAGGTTCAGAGGAGGAAACTGAATATGAGCATCTAGTCCCAAATGGCTAGGAAGCTATAAAGGAATAAAAGGAAAGGTCAGGCTGCCCAGAGATCAGCCAGGGCAGAAAGCCACTAGCACATAGGAAGTGTGTTGTTCTGGGACCAGAACCCAGAGGCAGGAGTCATGCGGAGAGAGAAGCAGGACCTCAGGGGGCAGACCATACCGCGGGGACCAGACTCGCAGAGAGAGGTGACACCTGAAGGGATGGGCATCCTTGGCTTCCCCTGCCGCTCACTCCCTCTGATTCCCTGCCAGCGCCTGCCTTTGTCCGGATCCATCAGGAAGCGGTTTGGGAGTTGAGGGGCTGAGAAATGTCATCCCCTGCCATGCAGAGCAAAGGCGGGCAGGGCAGGGAAGGGACGCCGGGCAAACAGGTGGATGACTGCCCCGTCCCCAAGGCTGCAGGCCGCCTGCCAGTGCAGCGGGCTCCACGGATGACGCAGAAAAAGCAGTCTCTGCCGAGCCTCACCGGGACTCGCATGTGTATGATGGGCAATTCGTATTTCTTCCCACTGGTCCTCGATTGTCACTGTGCAGAGGATCTCAGGGGAGATGTGGGATACTCAGATCCCCAGGCCCCACCCGCAGAGTGTGGTTCAGACCACCTTCAGGACAGGGACTGGGAATCTGTATTTACAATAGAGGCTGCCCTCTCATGGAGGACCAGCCCTGGTGATTCTACTGCCGTGCCATGATTAAAGGCCAAAAACTTGAGAAACACCAACTTAGCTCCAGGACTTGGACAGTGTTCTAGGTTCCAAAGGAAGGGAGCAGGTACCTTTGGAAGCTGCTGTGTGGAACAGAAAGATCACACAGTGCCTGAGAGTGGACTTAGTTTGTGTGTGAGGCCAACAAGACCATCTCCTTGGAGCCAACCCTCCAGCCCAAGTCTTGCACGCAAAATGCCTTTGTTTATTTTAGACTAAAGTCAGGCACACACAGGGCACAGACGTTAAGCACACAGGCTCTCCAGTCTGCTGAACCTGGTTTGAAACTCAGTTCTCCGCAACTAAACTCTCTGTAGAGACCACCCTGCCTCTCAGATTGGTGTTACCTTCTTTAACCCAAGGCATATTCAGAAAGAAGAGTTTCCTTCATCTCGGGCCCTGATCCAGTGACCCATGTAAGCAGTCCTGGGGAAAGATAATGTCCAATCGAGCCCTAATGCTCCAAGGGAAATTAACATGTAGAGGTGGCCGGTTATCTCTTACCAGATAAGAGGCGGGCCTCGTCTGCATATTCTGCCCTCTGTTGTAAACTGCCTGGGAGACCACGCTTTTATCTGATGAGAAGCAGCTTCCCTTCCCATGCGGGTCTCAGGCTTGGGATTTTAAGAGGGCTTAGAAACAAGTGTCTGGCAGTTTATTGATTAAGGACAGGGCAGGCTGTCTAAGAGAGCACACTCTGGACTCTGAGCGCTTGAAGTCCAGCCGTGGTTGTCTTTCTAGAGGTTGCAATTCCCTTGAAAGAATGACTTGGTTTCTCTAGGCCTCAGTCTCCACATCTCTGAAATGGGTACCAGATGCCTCCCTTTAGGTGACTTGGTAAAACTGTTAGGAAAGCCACGGGCTTACAGTGCAGGGCCTCGTGTGAGGGCCCCACCGTGGCTGCAGCTGTCACTCACAGGACGGCGGAAGGGGCAGCTTCGTCCGGCAGCATGTGGGGCCAGGCCGAGATGACCCCAGGGGCTGGGGGCTGACGGGCCCCTCCAGGTGGCCAGCTTGGGCTTCCCCGCAGCAGGGCGGCCTCAGGTCCTCATGTGGATCTCAGGTCTGTAAGAGAAAGGAGGCGGGAGTTACCTCTTGAACGGCCAGACCCTGGACAGTACCAGCTCTACCACTGACTCCTGGCCAGAGCCGATCCGCCCAGACCCGGGGGAGGGGACCCAAGCCCACGTGTTGAAGGCGGGCACGTCAAAACTGTGAAGCCATCTTTGTTTGCCTGCGGTGGGTCTCAGATGTGGCACGTGGGATCTCTCATTTCGGTGCATGGACTGTCTAATTGTGGCTCGTGGGCTTGGTTGCTGCACGACACGGGGGATCTTAGTTCCTGACCAGGGGTTGAGCCCACATGCCCTGCACTGCAAGGCGGATTCTTAACCACTGGACCCCCAGGGAGGTCCCTGTGGCCATCTCTGATCGGCCATAGCCCATCCCTCCTTGGAGAAGCTGTCCTTGGTTCTCCCTCCCCTCTTCCTCCTACACCTCCCTCTATCTGCTTTCCTCTAGGAACTGAATAATTACCCCTGGTGTGAAGTCTTCCCATTAAACTGGGAGTGATTTCCTTGAATAAAGGACCGGAGTTCCTTGATAAATTATTTGGCACATAATGGCTTCTCAATACCTCGGCAGTATAATGAGGAGTGTTAGAGTTACAGAGATTTGTGTCTTGTCTTCTGGTTTGCTCACCGTCTTAGCACAGAGAGACTCACTCACAGGAGGTTCCCGGAATGCGGCTATGGAATGAATGGAGGAGTGGGCGAGCGAGTGAATGAACAAGTGAGCCAAGGCTTCCGCACACAGTCCTGTTCCTGAGGTTAAGGGAGCCAGGCTAACTAATGAGTTCCCTGAGATTCTCGCTTGTGTAGATGCCCCAGCTTTAATTACACACAGGTCCTGGAAGGTCGGGGGAAAACAGCTGGCCTCTACCCACAACCCTCACAATAGACTGAGGTCTTCACCGCCAGCTGCGGGTCCTTGAGCCTCCACTGTGGACTCATCAGCTGTGTCTGTCCTCCTTGTCCCCCCCTCCCCCCTCCCCGCCCCCTGCCTCACCAGGAAGGGGCCAGTTTGCACAGTGAGACCCTCCCAAGGCCGAGGGCCCGAGTGCTTCCTGCCCGCCCGAGCGCAGAGCAGCAGCTGGGCTGGGAGGCTGGCAGGTGTCTAACAGCCTGCTGCAATCCTGCATAACAGGAAGTGAAAGAGAACACCGTATCCAGTTGAAGCTGCAGTGGAATATGGGCTGCAATGCTTAATTAACCACCCTCAGTCATCTCACCGATCTCTGTGGTTGCCACAGGGGGGAAAAGTGAAGACAGAATGAACGGAGGCTACAAAGCCGTTTCTGTGTCCCCCGCCTCTCAACTGTTCCATGTAAATTACTTTTTCAATATTTAAAATGAAAATCTCAAAATATACACAGAATCAGAAGAAAGTAGTCGATTCCCATATAGTCATCACTCTACTTCAGTGATCGACACTGTAAAGCTTTTTTTTTTTTTTTATTGAAGTATCGTTGATTTGGGGCTTCTCTGGTGGGCTCAGATGGTGAAGAATCTGCCTGCAATGCAGGACACCCAGGTTCGATTCCTGGGTCAGGAAGATCCCCTGGAGAAGGGCATGGCTACCTACTCCAGTATTCTTGCCTGGAGAATTCCATGGACAGAGGCATCTGGCAGGCTGTAGTCCAGAGCATTGAAAAAGTCAGACACGACCGAGCAACTGACATACAGTTGATTTACAATGTTGTGTGAGTTTCACAGGGATAGCAAAGTGATTCAGTTATATATATAAATATATGCACATATATTTTTTCAGATTCTTCTCCATTATAGTTTATTACAGGATATTTCATGTAGTTCCCTGTGCTATGGAGTAGGTCCTTGTTGTTTGCCTGTTTTGTACATAGTAGCGTGTATCTCAGAGAAGGCAACGGCACCCACTCCAATCCTCTTGCCTGGAAATTCCCATGGACAGAGGAGTCTGGTAGGCTGCAGTCCACGGGGTCGCTAGGAGTCGGACATGACTGAGCGACTTCACTTTCCCTTTTCACTTTCATGCATTGGAGAAGGAAATGGCAACCCACTCCAGTGTTCTTGCCTGGAGAATCCGAGGGATGGGGGAGCCTGTTGGGCTGCCGTCTCTGGGGTCGCACAGAGTCAGACACGACTGAAGCGACTTAGCAGCAGCAGCAGCAGCAGTGTGTATCTGTTAATCTCAAAGTCTTACTCTGTTGCCATACTTTCTCCTTTGCTAACTGTAAATTTGTTTTCTATGTCTTTGAGTCTATTTCTGTTTTGTAAATAAGTTCATTTATCACTGTTTCTTAGATTCCACATGTTAAGTGATATCATATTTGTCTTTGACAATACTTCACTTAGAATGATAATCTCCAGGTTCATCCATATTGCTGCAAATGGCATTACTTTGTTCTTTTCACAGCTGATAGTATTCTATCATATCCATGTGCCACATCTTCTTTATCCATCGCTCTACTGATGGATGTTTAGGTTGTTTCCATGTCCTGGCTATTGTAAAACAGTGGGGCAGTGAATATAGGGGTGTATGGATCCTTTCAAGTTAAGAGTCTTCTCTCGATATGCCCAGGAGTGGGATTGCTGGTTCATACGCAGTTCTCTTTTTTCGTTTTTTGAGGAACCTCAATACTGTTCTCCACGGTGGTTGCACCAATTTACATTCGCACCAGCAGTGTAGGAGGGTTTTTCTCCAGACCCTCTCTGGCATTTAATTGTAGACTTTTTGCTGATGACCGTTCTGAGCCGTGTGAGAGGGCCCCAGGCCCGTGCTGGCATTCTGGTATCTGGCGTCAGGGTCTGGAAGGCTCTATCGACGCTGTTGCTTCCCAACAGGCAGGTGAAGTTGGTCCCTGGAGTCTGGCTGGAGGGCCCAGGGATCCCAGAGCTGGTTCCGGCAGGATCATATTACAGTTTTCTTGAGACTGGTGTCAGCCCCCTGGTGGGTGAGGCTGGTCTGGAGGCTTGTGCAGCCTTCATGGAGGGAAGGGCTGGTGCCTGCCCACTGGGTCTTGGCCCTCAGCTGGTGGTTGTTGCTCAGTCATGTCCGACTCTTTTCGACCCCATGGGCTGAAGCATGCCACGGTTCCCTGCCCTTCACTATCTCCTGCAGTCTGTTCATACTCATGTCCATTGAGTCGCTGATGCCACCAAACTACCTCATCCTCTGTCATCCCTTTCTCCTCCTGCCTTCAATCTTTCCCAGCATCAGGGTCTTTTCTAATGAGTTAGTTCTTCCAATTGGGTAGCCAAAGTATTGGAGCTTCAGCTTCAGCATCAGTCTTTCCAATGAATATTCAGGACTGATTTCCTTTAGGGTTGACTGGTTTGATCTTCTTGGAGTCCTGGAGACTCTCAAGAGCCTTCTCTAGCACCAGAGTTTGAAAGCATCAGTTCTTCAGTGCTCTGCATTCTTTATGATCCAACTTTTACATCTGTAAATGACTACTGGAAAAACCATACCTTTTACTATATAGACCTTTGTTGGCAAAGTAATCTCTCTGCTTTTTAATATGCTGTCTAGGTTGGTCATAGCTTTTCTTTCAAGGAGCAAGCATCTTTTAATTTCATGGCTGCAGTCACCATCTGCAATGATTTTGGAGCCCAAGAAAATAAAGTAGGCTACTGTTTCCATTTTTTCCCCATCTGGTTGCCACGAAGTGGCCCTCAGGTTGGCAGGGTCATGTCTAGGGGGAGTGTCTGAGGCAGTGGTGGGCGCTGCAGTCTTTAGGCAGCAGCCTGTCTGCTCATGGGTGGGGCTGTGTTCCCACAAGGTAACTGTTGGCCCTGAGCTGTCCCAGCTTTGGACTCTACAGGCTGTTGGGTGGGGCCAGGTCTTGGTGCGAATGAGATAGAGGGTAGATTTCAAGATAGCAGCCTCCAGCATCAGCATCCATGCGGCTGAGTGCTCCCAAATGTGTACCCACCAGTGTCCCCGTCCCCAGGGTGAGATGCAGCTGTCCCCCGCCTCTCAGGGAGATGCTCCGGGATTCACAGGTGGGTCTGGCCCAGGCTTCTATCCAATTACTGCCTTTGCCTGAGGTCCTGGTGCTCATGAGGATGTGTGTGGTCCTTCAAGAGTGAAGCCTCCATTTCCCACCATCCTGTGGGGCTCCTGAAGTCAAGCCGCACATTTGGCCTTCAAAGCCAGCTGCTGTGCGGGCTCGTCCTCCCAGTTCCAGGGCTCCTGGCTGTCTACTCCACCATCATGGCTGCTCTCCTCAGCAGAGCCAACTCTGGACTGTTATCCTGTGCTCACGGCCCCGGCTCTCTGACATAACGCAGAGGGGGTGTTCACTTCTGACTTTATTTTTTAATGGGTTTCCAAAGTTTTGTTTCATTTTGTTTATTTGCTATAGAGTCAAATCTGTGCCATACTCTTAGGAATGGTCCCTTTGTGTGTGTGTTGGGGGGTGGGGAGGGGGAGTGCTGAGTGAATTCATGCAGATTTGTACAGATGCATAGACGGTCTTGAGGTAGCTTATGCAGTTGCACGTAGGTGTAATAACCATGTGATCAGAATGTCTGCGCGGGATGGTTACATAGGGCTGGGTTGTCTCACGTGTTAAAGATGTGTGGAGATGGGCAGCCATGAGTGGGCAGCCATGAGTGAGGGTCGATGGTGTGTCTGCCTGGAGAGATATTTCAGTTGATAGGGAGGTGTCCTTTCAAAGTCAAGTAAGCTTCGCTTCCTTCTTTAGTGGCAGATGATTAAAAGGACTCTCAGAGATCATATAGCTCCCTTCTACTTCCAGAACAGACTTGTTCACTTGGATGGACTTTCTGGGGAATCCTTGGCACATTTAAAAAATCCATGGGGGCATGAATGCATTAAAACAACAACAACAACAACAACAACAAAACAACAGATAACGTTTTAAGGGCGTACTAAGCGGCTGGTATGGCCCCAGGCACTTTTCATTATTGACGTCACTTGAGCCTCTGGATAACCTTGCATCGCAGGAACCATTATTATTTCCTCCGTAGAGTTGACAAATGTGAGTAGCTGGGAGGTGGAAGAGGCGGGATCTCAAAGCACACTGTTGGGTGTGAGAACCCCCGTGATCTACCAAGTCAGCATCCTGAAGAATGGAGACAGAAGACGCACCCCTTTGCACAGCCAGGTTTGCAGTGGATGTAATTTGCTCCACGGCCTCTAGGGACAGGGAGTCTATGAGCATCAGAACCAGTCCTGGAGAGAGCCCCAGGGCAGAGATGGGTGGCTTTGGGAAGCTCACCTCTGCTCCGACGCCGCCTCCCTGTGGGACATCAGCAGCCTCACTGCCCACGAGTCCCATCCTGACTGCCCTCTGCCTTTGCTTGGACTTGAGTCCTCCAGCTCCCTAAGCCCTCTTTTTGCAGATTTCGGGGTGGTTTCTCACTCCTGAGTCCCCACCCCTCAGAGGCCAGCAAGATCACCCCAGGGAGCTTCTTGAGGAAGTGGTGTCAAACTCCAGAAGTCTGGAGTCACACTCTGAGAGATCAGAATTCGGTGCTCGGGAGTGCGGTGGGGCGGGGGTGGGGGTGGTGGGGAGCCAGAAGCTTGCATTTTCCACCAGCCCCCCTCCCTCCTTGACTCTGATGTGAGTGTTCAAGACCATATTTTCAGAAAAACTGCCCTCCATCCTTTCCAGGGAGTTAGCTTTAGAACCCTCCTTCCTGCAGCTAAGAAGGAAGCCTGGTCTGAACACACACGTGGCTGAGCAGTGTCCCAAATGGGCCGTAAAGTGGGGGCCAATATATTCCTCTAAAAGTTCCACCTGCAATGCCAGGCAGTATTCCTTTACAAGCCATTGGGGGAGAGGAGCAGGCCAATGCCCATGAGAAGCCAGGCATCCCTTAAGGAATTTAAATGGGTCAGGAACTCTTAAAGAATTTAAATGAGCATGAAATAGGTAGAGAGGGTTTTCTGGGCCAATATGCAAGCCGCACAGTAAATAGCTATTTTCAGCGCGGAGTCTGGTTGGCAGATTTGCATATACATGTGATGCCGTGAGTTTCTATTTTTGCCATGTAAATGTGCAGTTTGTAAAGAGAGCCCTGTGCCCCGGTGGAAATGCAGGCTTGGGCTGCTTGGCTGGACCTGGTGTTCTGTGTTCTGACGAGTCCAGGTGAGAGTCGAGAGATGGGCAGAGAAGAGAGAAGGTGTGTGGTGAGGCTTCTGGAGTCCTTAGATAGCTGAGCTCAGCCCTGCAGCCACATCCCCCTGCCCGAAAAACGGAAGTCAAGAATGGAAAAGTCGAACATCCATTGTGCTGTGACACCAGCCTTCGTTGGTTTAAAACAACTTCCTGTCTTTTTTTTTTCCCCAAACCCACCTCTGATTTGCTATGATTATCATTGACTTTTCTATTATGGTGACCCTTAGGATTATTGTCGGAGTGTAGGTACATGACTGACACACGGGAGCAGAACCAGGAAAGCTCCTGCTCTTCTCCCTAAGTGTGCCTGGCTGCAGAGGACTGGAGTGGGCCAGATGGAGGGTTTCTGACAAGTCTCTCCTGGTGCTGTCGCCGTGGCCCAGCACATGGCTGCCACTCGGGTATTTTGTCATTACCCAGTAGGACCTCTTGGGGGTCACTTTGCAGAGTGAACTTGGCATTTTCCTTTGGATCCTTATCTACTGGGAAGGAGGCCATCTTTTGGCTTTTGCTTGCTGCTGCTGCTGCTGCTAAGTCGCTTCAGTCGTGTCCGACTCTGTGCGACCCCATAGACGGCAGCCCACCAGGCTCCCCCATCTCTGGGATTCTCCAGGCAAGAACACTGGAGTGGGTTGCCATTTCCTTCTCTGATGTAATCGCTAAGTCACATCTAACTCTTTGGAGCCCCATGGACCATAGCCCACCAGGCCCCTCTGTCCATGGGATTTCCCAGGCAAGAATACCGGAGTGGGTTGTCATTTCTGTCTCTGGAGTTGCTTGCTGCAAGGATGCCAATTAAGGAAAGATCTTACAGAATGAAGGGAGCTTTGCCTTAGTCCTGAGGAAGGTGGTGGTTGTCAGCACTGGTTTGCTTACCTTCTGCTCACAGGCTCAGAAACTGCTGAAGAGACAGTGATATTTTGCTAAATTACCACTAATGCTGGCGGTTTCCAGCCTTTGTTTCCCATAAATATCAGGAGACTATCTTCATTTAAAAGAACCTGTGGGACTTCCCTGGTCGTCTAGCGGTTAGGACTCCGCACTCACCACAGGGCGCATAGGTTACAGCCTCGGTCAGAAACTAAGATCCTGCAAGCCAGACAGAGTGGCCATAAAAGAAAAAAAGAAAGGAAAAGGGAAAACAAGATCCCATGGCTGAGGAACACAGGGAGCATCAAGTGGTCCTAAAAGGACCCTCCCTCCAATACTACTACCTTCGTGCCTTTCTTTCTTGTTTTTTGTTTGTTTGGTTTTTGCAAAATATCGTTTCATTTAAATGGAATATGGGCAAAATGGTGCCTCCAGCTACTTCCGCGTCCAGGAGATGAGCACTTCTGTCTACGAAGAGGGTCAACCAGCTTGATGAAAATTCAGCTGCGGTCGCCCAAGCTTTCTAAAGGCAGGATGAGTGCCCAAGGCAGAGCGTCTGGAGGTTTGGTGTGGCCTCTGCTGGGTGTGCACACACTTTCATTTTTAGAATATTAGTTCCTTTATCAGGTCTAACCCCGAGTCGGTAATGACTGCTTGGCATTTGGTCACAACACGTGACCATATTTGGCCAATTTTCAGAAACCACCTAAGCCGTAGTGACATAGCTTCAAAGACAAGCAAGATGTTTTCTCAAAAAATTATTTTAAAGCACTTTTAGAAAAAAGTTTGTGTTTCCCTTACTCCTTAATAATTGAAAAAAAAAAAAGTAACAATGAACTAAGGGAGATGTTTATCAAGCTTTGGGGCTGTCACTTAAGCTTTGGAGGTCTTCTTACAACATAGAGAAGGGTGTTTACACCGGAATAAGGACTTTTGCTAGTCTCAGAGAGCTCGTGAAAGGAAATACTGTAAACTTTTGCCAAAGCTGCATCATCTTTGAAATAATTTACTGTGTACTGTGAGGAAATGTCTTGAGTGTCACATATTATGACTTGCTTCCAAGAATTACTATTCATTATCTCGCAAAGCTGTATTTATCCATCCACCCATCATCTACCTATCCATCCAGCCATTTACCCATTCACCACAGCTGTCATCACTCTGCTGATTGCCAAAGATACAGAGATGTACATGAAACAGTCCCTACTCCCTGCCCTCAAGGAGCTCAGGATCTAGTACAGTAAACCCTTGTCTTGTACCGATCTAAGTTTCTGAGAATCCAAAACTTTGTGCCTTTCTCACCTGTCATTTTCGCTGCTCCGTGAACGTGAATGGACTCACACAGTGTCTCTGCCGAAACTAGTGAGGAAGATGGAATCTTTGAAACAATGGGTGAGCGTGGCTGCTAGACCAACGCCCACCCTGAGATCAGCTCTGTGGTTTTCCATCCTTAATCATTCTCAGAAGATAACATGCTGTTTTCATGGGTACAAGAGACTCCCAAAGAAAACCACCGCATGTTATTGCTATTTATGAAACTAACAAAAGTAGAGAAGTCCACTAAAAGTTTTGATGGGAAAAATTATATAACAAACTGATAGTGAATGATTTGAGATCTTGCCCATGGTGCTTAGTCATCCAGGCGCGTCCGACTCCTTGCGACCCCCTAGACTGCAGCTCGCCAGGTTCCTCTGTCCATGGGATACTTCAGGCAAGAATATTGGAGTGGGTTGTCATTTCCACCTCCAGGGGATCTTCCCGGCCCAGGGATTGAACCCAGGTCTCCCGCACTGCAGGCGGATTCTTTACTGTCTAAGCCACCAGCGAAGCCCCAACTTGCACATAAACTCCTCACTAAGATGAGGGACTCAAGGGAATGATTTCATCCTGTTACTACAGGCTTTGGAAAATGCGTGACTTTGGAGCCAGTTACAAATACTTGGTTCTTAGGACCCCAAGTTGCAAGGTTTCTCTGAACTCAAGGGAAGGCCACCCTTTAGCATTTCCATTAATGTTTTTTTCTTTGGGAGGGGGGCATTCGTGCCCAATATTGAACAAGACGGGTGATACATTTCTTGACCTGCTTTTTATTAGCTCACTTAGTAGCGGATAGAATACCAACTCTAGTCATTTCTTTGTGAGTATTGATGAGTCTGTGACAGTTTGAGATTTTTGTACAACCCTAATGCTTTGTGAAAATATCTGTGGTTTCGGCTGTTGTAGAAGTCACAGGTGCTGTGCAAACTCCAGGATTTTGTGACTACCTGTGGAATTGAATGAGTGCTAAATTTCAGCCAGATGTTATTGCAAATAAAGATGTGATTTTTTTTTTCTTTTCTCTTTCACATTCACAGAAACCAAATTAAGAACCTCTGCACTAGCAGTCGATTTACTCTGGGAATATGTACGTGCCCCCCCTTTGCCTTCCTCATAATATTTGTAATGAGGGCAAAGATGATGGGGAAGTAAGCACAGCACAGCCAAGGGAAAGGGCTTCCCTGGCGGCTCAGGCAGTAAAGAATCTGCCTGCAATGAGGGAGACCTGGGTTTGATCCCTGGGTTGGGAAGATCCCCTGGAGGAGGGCATGGCAACCTACCCCACCATTCTTGCCGGAGAATCCCATGGACAGAGGAGCCTGGCGGGCTCCAGTTCATGGGATTGCAAAGAGCTGGATGTGACTGTGTGACTAAGCATGGCACAGCACTCATGCCCAAGTAATCGATGCCCTTTCTGTGGTCATCCCACTTGTGCTGCCTAAGATCTCAAAATTAAAAGAGAAGAAATCCTCCAAGCACTATCGGTTTTGTAACCTCTCCTCCCGAGGGGACACCGAGTGATGTCCTCAAGGTCTGGGCCGCGGCTCTTCATAATAGGGCACTGCTCTGTGTCTCCGCACCACCTGGAAACCACGGGCCTCCTAGCTTTAGGCACAGACCTCCTGCTTCCCAATTGGCAGTGTTTCCGCCTTCACAAATGCCATTTCTAGAGTTCAGGAGCAGGATCTGTCATCCTTTATTACTGGAGTATCTTTATTCCCAGTATTCCAAGAGGTGACGGTCTCGCCATCATTTTTTTTTTTTCATCTCTTTTTACCAGGAGGCCCCAAACACTGGGACCTCCGTTGGTTTATTCTGCATGCAAGTGTCCTGGCGTGAAGCCGCAGGTTAGGGTCCTCCGTGTGGTCCTTGCTGTCCACAGACAGAAGTGCAGGGCTCTGCGGTGGGGACAGTGGGGGACAGTGCGTGCCTCAGGTGTCAAGGATGGCAGTGGGTTTCCCGACAGCATTTCTTCTGTGAATGCAGCTCTGTGTGCTTAAGATGGGACTTGAATACAAACAACAGCTGTACAGAGCTCTTTCCAAGAACGCAACTAACTGCAGAAGGCCAAGGTTACCTTGAATATTCAGGACTCAGGGCCCTGGGGCTCTCTCTTTTATTTGTCATAACCTCTGACCTCTTTTTTAAATTGTTTAAGATGCTTCTTTAGGTGCATTCGGTCTTAGTTGCGGCACGCGGGTTCTGGTTCCTTGACCAGGGATGGAACTCGGGCCCCCTGCAGTGGGAGCACAGAGTCATAGCCACCGGACCACCGGGGAAGTCCCTCTGACCTCTTGTGTTAAACCACAGATTGTGTTTTCTAACTCCTCAGGGGTCCCTTCTTCTCCCTTCGTTTCTCGTCATTCCTCTTACTTTGGGACCAGCAGCAACGTTTACCTAAAAGCCTTCACTCCCTACCCGCGTACCCTTCTCTCCTTTTCTTTCATGCATTTGATTCTTTCTGAGATGCCCAGTTCCCTAGGAGGAGGGTGTGAGAAGGTGGTTCCTGGGAGGAGAGGGAGAGACTGGGTAGGACTGGGCAGCAGGTAGGCAGAGACGCGCATTCAGCTGAGGTCTGGGTCTGAGCGGTGCCCCAGGGCAGTCAGCCCAGGACTGCCGGCTGCCCCGAGGACGGGGCTTCACCTCCAGGCTTTTTCAGATACTGAGGCTTCTGATGGCGGATGCCGGGTCTCCGGGGGTGGGGACGGGGCTGAGGGCTGGGAACAGAGAGCGCTCCCTGGGACCTGAGCACATTGTCACGGCATCACTGCTCTCACTCTCTAAATCCTCTGGCTTCTGGTCGTCCCCCGTAAAACTTAGGTGTTGTCTCATGCGCCGCTTGACTCGGGCGAGTTAAGAACCCCCCTTGCTTTTGATTTCAGTCTGCTGAGGTTATTGCATTCCCTACTTCTTTCTTAGCCAGACTCTTCCCCGCTGCACTGCGTGAGTTAAGGGCGTTCCGCGGGCTGCTTCCGGAACCTTCCTGCTATTTCTATCAACTCCGTTCAAAGCTCATTTGTAAGAGAGGGACTTCCTGTTCATTATTTCTGTTTCTGTGCGGCGGGAAGATTTATGTGAAAATTCGTATTCCTGTGCTCCGTTATCACCCATCAATCATCTCATCCTTTCCTGATGGTGCTAACTCTTCTCTCCCTGCCATCTCTGCTTCCGGGGCCATCATTATCCTCACGCCTTGTACAGGGGGCTCCGTCTCTGGCCACATCCCTCCCTTTGTGGTAAGGACTCCCAGGGGCCACTGAGATAGGCCCATCCAGAGACCCCCTCTGGACTGTTTTCTGGGTAGCCAGGAACCTGGGGTTCTTCCTGCTGCTTCTGGGTGCTGTACAGCCTCTTCCCCAGGTCACTGTTCCCGGGAACTGACCGAACCTGGGCTATCCTGGCCGTCAGCAGAGGACAGTATAGATAGAACTGACTCTATGGGCTGGAGTCTAGACAGGCATACTAGATTGACCAGCGTTCCCCCAAATTCAGGTTCACCTAGAACCCCAGAATGTGACTCCTTATTTGGAAATAATCTATGTAGATCTATACAATGGAATATTACTCAGCCATTAAAAAGAATGAAATAATGCCATTTGCAGCAACATGAATGCATCTAGAGATTGTCATACTGAGTGAAGTCAGACAGAGAAGGAGAAATATCATATGACATTGCTTATATGTGGAACCTACAAAGAAAATGATACAAATGAACTTATTTACATAACAGAAGGAGACTCACAGACTTAGAAAATAAATTTATGGTTGCTGGAGGAAAGGGATAGTTAGGGAATTGGGGAAGGTCATGCACACACTGCTATATTCAAAATGGATAACCAAAAAGGACCTATTGTATAGGACAGGGAACTCTGCTCAGTGCCGTGTGGCAGCCTGGGTGGGAGAGGGGTTTGGAGGAGAATGGATACGTGTATATGTAGGGTTGAGTCCCACTGCTGTTCACCTGAAACTGTCACAATATTGTTTATCGGCTATGCCCCAATACAAAATAAAATTTTTAAAGTTTGGGGGAAAAAAGGAATAGTCTATGTAGATATAATTCAGTTCAGTTCAGTCGAGTTTGACTCTTTGCAACCCCACGAACTGCAGTGCGCCAGGCTTCCCTATCCATCACCAACTCCTGGAGCTTACTCAAACTCATGTCCATCGAGTCAGTGATGCCATCCAAGCACCTCATCCTCTGTCGTCCCCTTCTCCTTCCGCCAATGAACACTCAGGACTGATTTTCTTTAGGATGGACTGCTTGGATCTCCTTGCAGTCCAAGGGACTCTCAAGACTCTTCTCTAACACCACAGTTCAAAAGCATCAATTCTTTGGCACTCAGCTTTCTTTATGGTCTAGTTCTTAACATCCATACATGACTACTGGAAAAACCCTAGCTTTGACTGACTATACAGATCTTTGTTGTCAAAGTAATGTCTCTGCTTTTTAATATGCTATCTAATTTGGTCATAGCTTTTCTTTCAAGAAGCAAGCATCTGTTAATTTCATGGCTGCAGTCACCATCTGCAGTGATTTTGGAACCCAAGAAAAGAAAGTCTGTCACTTTTTCCATTGTTTCCCCATCTATTTGCCATGAAGTAACGAGACCGGATGCCATGATCTTCGTGTTTTGAATGCTGAGTTTTAAGCCAGCTTTTTCACTCTCCTCTTTCACTTTCATCAAGAAGCTCTTTAGTTCCTCTTCACTTCTGCCATAAGGGTGTCATCTGTATACCTGAGGTTATTGACATTTCTCCCGGCAATGTTGATTCCAGCTTGTACTTCACCCAGCCCGACATTTTGGATGATGTACTCTGCATATAAGTTAAATAAGCAGGGTGACAATATACAGCCTTGACGTACTCCTTTTCCTATTTGGAACCAGTCCATTGTTCCACATCCAGTTCTAACTGTTGCTTCCTGACCTGCATACAGGTTTCTCAGGATGCAAGTAAGGTGGTGTGGTATTCCCGTCTCTTTAAGAATTTTCCAAAGTTTGTTGTGATCCACATAGTCAAAGGCTTCAGCATAGTCAATGAAGCAGAAATAGATGTTTTTCTCAAATTCTCTTGGTTTTTCTATGATCCAAAAGATGTTGGCAATTTCACCTCTGGTTCCTCTGCCTTTTCTAAATCCAGCTTGAACATCTGGAAGTTCTAGGTTCATGTACTGTTGAAGCTTAGCTTGGAGAATTTTGAGCATTACTTTGCTAGCATGTGAGATGTTTGCAATTGTGTGGTAGTTTGAACATTCTTTGGCATTGTCTTTCTTTGGGATTAGAAGAAAATATAATTAGTGAAGTTGAAATGAGGTCCTCCTGGGCTGAAGTGGGCCTAAGTACAGTGACTGGCATCCTTGTAAGAAAGAGACACAGGTGCATGGGGATTCGGTGCCTCATGCCTCCTCGCCTGAGGACAGAGGCAGAGAAGGGATGATGTAGTCACAGCCAGGGCACCGCTGGGCCTGCTGGCGGAGGCCAGGAAGGATTAGCCCCTGGAGCCTGTAGAGGGGGCCTGGCCCCCATGGACACCCTGCTTTCCAGCTTCTGGCCTCCTAAACTTCAGAGAGCAAATTCCTGTTGTTTGAAGCCCCTGAGTTTGTGGTACTCAGTTCCAGCTGCCCTGGGAAACCCACATGATATATATAACCCATGAGGCCCCTGCTGGTGGGAGAAGGAGTCTTAGATGGAACAAGGAGGGTGATCAGCCCCAAGCTGGGGTTCCCTCTGCCTCCAAGTTCAGATGCAGAATTCCAGGGGAGCAAAAACTTTTGATTGTGAACCAGGCCCTCCAGGTTGTATGAACAGATACTTGTCAAGAGAGGAGGACATTTCTACAGCGTGTTGTGAGTGTGTGCCAAGTCGCTTTAGTCGTGTCCGACTCTTTGCCACATCATGGACTGTAGCCCGCCAGGCTCCTCTGTCCATGGGATTCCCCAGGCCAGAACACTGGAATGGGTTGCCAGGTCCTCCTCCAGGGGATCTTCCCAACCCAGGGATTGAACCTGCGTCTCTTACATCTCCTGCTTTGGTAGGTGGGTTCTTTACCACTAGTACCACAGTAGAAACTCAGACTCTTAGCGGTATTCCTGGCCCAGCCCCCACAGATGTTGGGGTAAGCCTGCCCCGGACCTTTCTTCTCCCGGGGTTTCCACAGAGCGAGGTTTGTCCCCAAAGTCTAATTCATGGAGGCACTTCTACTACAGACCCAGTTAAGCATCACGGGCAAGCAGCTTAACCTTTTCTGGATTTTCTGAAATGTCATTTTTTTCCCTTCTTGAGGAGAGCTTAAAAATCACTTCTGGTTAGTAGGGCAACTTATCAGGCTGATGGTCTTCCTGTTTCCGTATTGACGAAGGCCTCACGCCATCAGCAGCAGAGCCGCTCCCCCCTGGAGCCTGTGACGGGGCGGCAGAAACCAGGCCCCAGATCAGCACTTTGAGGGTGCGCCCGTTGCCCCCGGACTGAAGCCCTCACTGATAACACTTTCCAAATCGGGGTGATTCAGATGGGCTTTTTGTGAAGAACAAGCTGGAATTCCCCCCCACCCCAACCCCCACCCCAGATGATCAGTGCTTTGCCAAGGCCTGGAGCGGCAGTAATCTGAATGGCCAGCTTGTTTATGAAGACGAGGAGGAGGAGAAAGAAATGGGAGAGGGGCAGAGGAAGCCACGTAACAGAAATGAAACTCAGCCTTCAAAGCGGGTTCAAGGCCAAGGCAGGAGGGCCGGTGAGCCAGACACTGTGCTCTCAGGTGAGAGACAGGACGTGTCCCTGCCCTCCAAGGGCTCGAGGTCCATCGAGTCCCAGCTGAGCCCCAGTGGGGGCCTGTCCTCAGGTGGTCATCTTTCCTGCACCTGTGACCCGGGGGCCCACCTGCAGGGGGCACCTGCATGCCAGCCCCATCTGACCCCACCTTTTCTCCCTGGGTCCCTTATCCCAAAGCCCGCAGCTGCTCAGGGAACAGATTCACGGAGGATGCGGTCGTGGGAGGAGCATGGGACAGGATGGCCCGGGCGCCACCCACCTTCCTGTGTTCCTTCACAGAGCTGTGTCTGTGTTCAGTCGTTCCGTCGTGTCCGACTCTTTGCAACCTCACGCACTGTATGTAGCCCACCAGGCTTGTGTCCATGAGAGTTTCTAGGCAAGAATACTGGAATGGGCAGCCCTCTCCTCCTCCAGGGGATCTTCCCGACCCAGGGATCCAACCCGCATCTCTTGCATCTCTTGCATTGGCAGGGGGGTTTTTTACCACCACCTGGGAAGCTCCTTCACAGAGGGGAACCCCTTTCAATGTCAGCCCCACTGCCTCCTCGCCCCAGGTTGGGGTTGCCGTGGTTCCTGCTTCCCGTAAGAGGGCAGTGAAGCACAGAGAGGCCAGGGTGACACAGCCAGAAATAAATGGAGGGGTGACTGGCATCCACAGGCATCCTTGGGGCCCCCTCCCCAACCCCATCAGTATTCTGCCCATTTCTACAAGCACAGATGGGGGGGAGTCATCTGACCTGGCTAAGCCACTTGTCCATGTCCATAACATAGGGTGACCTCTCTGGGAGTAGGAGGCGACAACGGAATGATCAAATATGTTCAGAACGCTCAACCCATTCCTGGGAAAATGGAAAGCATACATCTATTTGGGAGGCGGTCCAGGACCCGAAATTCTGGGTTCTTCCTGCCCTGCTCACGCAAACAGGCCTTTTGCTGTCCTTTCCCTGACATCCCTTCCCCAGGCGCAGGGCACTTCATCGTTTACGTTTTAATAGATGCTTCCAGCAGGCTGGGCCTTCGCCCAGAGATACGGAGCAGGGCGGGGGCCTACTCCAGGTCAGCAGAGAGCTCCACGGGCTCCCTGAGCTCACAGACCACACACGCCCCGAGTGAGGCTGCCCTTCTGAAACCACGCATCCCTCTCACCCAGGAAACCCTGAAACTGCTGTTCCACAAGCCCATAAACAACTCCTGTGCTTTCAGACACAGGAAAGGGGTGCTTCAAGCAGGCATCTTCCCCCTTAGGGCTTCATTTTAGAGTCAAGGGTCCTCTTCGTTCTGAACACAAGAAAGAAACCCAGAGCTTGGGTGAGAGGATGGCTTGCATTGTTAAGCAAGCTGGAGGATTTGTGGGAGAGACAAAAAAAAATCCTGGAAGGAGATTTGGTGTTTTTTTTTCCCTTCTCTGTACCAACCAGGCACAAGGATGTGACTTCCAGAAGGAAGGAGCATGACTTTGATTTTGAGATGTGCAGTTTTTAAGCATGGCATTTATTTTCATTCAGGTAATGGAAGAGGCATGAACGTGCAACAGCAGACAATTGATCCAGAACTAAAGATTCCCTTTCCCTTTGAAAGGTCCCCACTAACCCCTGCCTACCTCTGGCAGTGGGAGCTGTCACCTGGTCCCCAGTTCCCACTGCTGTCTCTGAACCGGGGGTAGATGGGAGTCTGGACATCCCAGCCCAGTCCTGATTCGACTGCTAGGTTCTGTTGGAAGAAGGAAAGAAAAAACTTTTATTCACTTAGTGCAGCGGTTTTCTAACGTTTGCAAATGGAGGAATCTCAGGGTGGGGAGGGCAGTTAAAATGCAAATTTCCAGGCACCAGCCCAGATAGGCTCGAATTCAGTAGTTTTGGGTGGGGTCTGCGTGTGTGCTAAGTTGCTTCAGTCCTGTCCGACTCTGTGACCCCATGGACTATAGCCCACCAGGTGCCTCTGTCCATGGGGATTCTCCAGGCAAGAATACTAGAGTGGGTTGCCATGCCCGCCTCCAAGGGATAGTCTTGACCCAGGGATCGAACCTGGGTCTCCTGCGTCTTCTGCATTGTAGGCGGATTCTTTACTGCTGAGCCATTGGGGAAGCCCTGCATTCTTAAATGCCCCTACCCCATACCCCTCAGCTTTCCTCCATGTGATTCTCAAGTATGGTGTTCTGAGCGTCTACTAGAGACCAGATGTTCTACAAGAATGTCTTCTTCTAGCTTCCCAACTATTGATTTCAGGACTTGTATTAATACCCATAAAGTCTTTTTTTTTTTTTTTTTCTTAATATTTAGGTATCTAGCTGTGTCGGGCCTTAGTTATGGCATGTGGCATCTAGTTCCCCAACCAGGGATCAGACTTGGCCCCCCGGCTTTGGGAGTGTGGAGTCTTAGCCACTGACCACCAGGGAAGAACTGACCATCAGTTCTTGTTACAGAATACTTGTCTCTGCTTTTACAGATGGATAAACTGAGGCTCAGGGGGATTAGGTCACTCCCTCCTAGTCACACAGCGAGCAAGCTGTAGGTTGAGCGTTATCTCTTCAATTCCTAAAGCCGCCCACTATTTCATCTCCCTGACAGATAGAGGTGCCTGTTACCTATTAGTATCGATACAACAATAAGTGCTCAGTAAGAGTAGGTACTAGTAGAGTAGATACTAATGGCAGAGGGGTAAATAAGATAATATTAGATTTAACCGTATGAAACTGGTTGACATTCAACCACTAATAATCTACAAAAGCAGCGGTTTCAAAGTGTCAGTTGCTTAGTCTTGTCTGACTCTTTCGACCCCATGGACGGTAGCAGGCCAGGTTCTTCTGTCCTTGGGATTTTTCAGGCAAGAATACTGAAGTGTGTTGCCATTTCCTCCTCCAGGGGATCTTCCTGACCCAGGGATTGAACCCGCATCTCCTGTGTCTCCTGCATTGCAGGCGGATTCTTTACCCACTGAGCCATGCCTGTCTAATAATTGTGCAGTGCTGGGTAAAGTGCCTAACATAAAGGAATAAACAGCTAGTATCAGAAGCCGTTGGCGATAGAACCATGTTCCACAAATGATAGGTCAACATCCTACCCTTTGGTACCGGTGGGTATGACCCTGTTTAGAACAAATCGTCTTTGAAGATGTGGTTTGTTAAGTCAGAATGAGCTCACACTGCATCAGGATGGACCCTCAGTGTGATGACCTTATATGGAGCGAGATCTAGACATACAGACACACAGAGGGGAGATGACAGGAGAACACAGGAGCAGAAATCGAAGTGATGCACCTACAAGCCAAGGAAAGCCGAGGATTGCCAGTAGCCATCAGAAGCTAGAAGGCGTAGGACAGGTGACCCCCTAGAGCTTTTGAGGGGCACACGACCCTGCCAACACCCCGCTTTCTGACTAGTGGCCTCCAGAACCGTGCGAGCGTCAGTTCTTGTGTTTTGAGCCGCCGAGTCCATGGTCCTTTGTTACGGCGGCCCTAGGAAATTAACATAGAGGCGTCACCCTTCTCCTCCCCTCACCACCACCATCCCGCTCAGCCCCGCCTTCTAGAGCAGCAGTCCCCCACCGTGTTGGCACCAGGGACCGATTTCGTGGAAGACAACTTTTCCACAGACGGTGGGGAGGGGGAGATGGTTTCGGCATGATCCAAGCACACATTTATTGTGCACTTTATGTCTACTCTTATTGCATCAGCTCCACCTCAGATCATCAGGCATTAGATCCCAGAGGTTGGGGACCCCCGTCTAGAGGACAGGATGGGGGGCAGACGCAGATCCCAGGAGGGTGAGCTCTGACCGGTGCCCATGGGAGTTCCTCCACGTCAGTGGCATCTCACCCGACCCAGATGGGTTTGATTTCCACCCAGATTTATAAAAGCTCCTTTTTATGACACACACACAGTTGTGCTTTCTGATGCTTTCCCAAGCTCCCTCCAGCTTGTGCAATATGGACTTCTCCCAGGGGAAATCTTCAAGAGACAGACAGACGGAAAAATGGTAGCCGCAGAACACTGGGTAAACACGGGCTCCCTTCATAGCCTCCCTTTCCTTGGATGACGAATCTGTGGCGGGGCCCCCGAATCCCAAGGAGGCCCACTTCAAACATGTATTTGGATCAGTCTACAGGGTCAAGGACCTGCTATATAAAAAGTCCCTTAACGTTCACTGTTCAGACAGAAGTCACCGGCGCACAGATTCCAAGATGGAGTCTGTGGTCCATTTCATATTTATTTTTCAATCAAGGCAAGGTTTCCAGTGACCTTTGTTTCAGTTTTTGGACAGAAGAGCCACGTGGTCATGGTTCCCCTCTTCGTCTCACCAAAAATGGAAATGCAGAGTCGTGATACTCTAAATTCTGCCCATTTCATGATCACATTTTCCCAGAAGAAAAGGAGAAACAGAAGCCATGATGGACAGTGGGACAGAAAGTTTAAAATTTGAATTGTCCAAGACGAACTCTCGGGACTCAGTCTCTGCGTTTGGATCCCATCTCACTGAATCTGAGTTTGGGGGAGTCGCTTCACCTGCCTGTATCTCAGTATACTTGTCTTTATGAAGCCAGCACTATTTTATCGCTCAAATTTTAGAGTCGTGAGAATTCAGTAAATGATGAACAAAATTTTTGTAGGGTGACAAGTCATGCAAATTCTCAATTAACTATTACTGTTACTTCTTTATCTCTAGAGAGGAAGGTCTTTACTTTGCCCCTTCTCTGTGTCAGAAATTTGTGAACTTGCTACCTGCTGTCGTAGGCGTCTTTTTGTATCTCAGGGAATTTAAGCAACATATCCAGAGTCACAGAGCTGCTCACCTCCTCAGCTGAAATTTAAACGTGGCTGAATTTAACTTGAATTTCAGTTAAACTTGAATGTAAACCTGGATGTACCCCTAAGTCATTCCTTCCTCTATACTATGTTAGATTGTTCAGAATACTTTCACTCAAAATGGAATTCCCCTCAAACACGACCTTAACCCTTGGCATTGAGCCTTGGTGTAGCCTTCTGACTGCCTTGATGTAGCAGAAAGGAGTTCAGTTCAGTCATTCAGTCGTGTCTGACTCTTTGCGACCCCCGTGGGCTGCCGCACGCCAGGCCTCCCTGTCTATCACCAACTCCCAGGGTTTATTCAAACTCATGTCCATTGAGTCAGTGAGGCCATCCAAACATCTCATCCTCAGTCGTCCCCTTCTCCTCCCACCTTCAATCTTTCCCAGCATCAGGGTCTTTTCCAATGAATCAGTTCTTTGCATCAGGTGGCCAAAGTATTGGAGTTTCAGCTGCAGCATCAGGCCTTCCAATGAATACTCAGGACTGATTTCCTTTAAGATCTCCTTGCAGTCCAAGGGACTCTCAAGAGTCTTCTCCAACACCACAGTTCAAAAGCATTAACAAAGGGACGAAATCCAAGTTTGGGCCTCTGATCTGGCTTTGGCAGAGGTCAGGCAATCAAAGCCAGCTGTCAGGAGCTGGTAAAAGAAAACCAAGGCCAAAGGACCTGGGGATGCAGGGGAGCATCCTCGACACAGAGGAAGGGACTGGGTCAGAGTGGAGAGCGGCCAGCCAAGAAGACAGGACAGCGGTGACAAGACAGTCAGCACCCTATCCTTGATGTTAAAGGAACCTGGTTGAGGGAAGATGGAAGGATGCAGACAAATGAATGAAGCAAGAGTGGCTCTAATCCAGAGCATTGGCTCTCCATGGCTTTGAGGTCTTCCCTGGTGGCCATACCCCTTCCTAGGTCCCCAACCCCAAGGAGTTCAGAGATGGGTGCGGCCGCTGGGTCTCGAATGAAAGCTGCCCTACTTGGGGCCCGTGTGGGGCGATGCTGTGGTCAGGTTCTCAGCGCAGCGTATCAGCCCACATAGATGAAATCTCCCGCGGCCCCATTGCTGATGCATTTGCCCAGGGGAGCCGCACGCATGAGGCCTGGGGGGAGGGTGGCCCAGAGCCAGGCTGTGCCCCACCCCCACACCGAGTCTGTTACTCCTGGGCCCGGACTAAAGGGGGCTTAGGTTTCTGCACGTTTCATGTGGCGTCTTTCAAAAATTGAAATCCACTTGAAGTGGTTTGGGTTTTTCTCCTCCCCGCCTGGTGCTCGCTGCAGAGAAATACCTTCAAACGCGGGCAGCGCCGCTCCGTGCCTGTCCCCGAGTGTGTTCAGAGGAACCCAGGGAGCCACATCAAGCCTCCCTCTCCCTCAGAGCCTCCCGGGCTGGGGCCCTGCCTGCCTGCCCCGTTCAGGCAGAGGCTTCCTTCCCCCCCGACCCTTCACCACATCCCCCTGCTTTCCCCTCCAACACTGGCTCACATGGGCTGCTTCTCTGGGGAAACAAGCCATCCTTGATTCTCTGCACGGACTTCGATGCAGAAGTCGGAGGCCGTAGCAGAGTCCCATAGCCCGTCTGGACCCCTGTTTTGCTCTTGGAGACTATGGGGAAGGCAGCGGGGAGGTGGAGGGGACCCTCACTCCTCATCCTGCCAGGCCTCCTTGGTTTTTCTGGCTCTCCACCAAGCTCCTTTATGCCCCCATTTCTAACGTCTTCAAAAGGACACATTTAGTCCTGTTGGCTAAGGAGGCAAGAAAGCTGGATCGATGCCCCAAGTCACAGCCTACATACCCACCATGCCCTGTTCCAGTTCATACTTTGCAACGTGGTTCCTCCCTAAGCCACAGAGAGATACATTGTCAACGTCGACAACCAGAACTCCCCCACGTCAACAGATCTGTAATGGGCGAGAAGAGAACCAACCCAGGATTCAGGCTTATTATTTTAATAATTTAATTACCCAGAGTCTGTGACTGTCCACTCAGGAGTTCATAATTATCGGGGTCGGGGGAACTCAGAAGGGTGGCTAATTCAAGTCTTCACTGGTGACTCAGACGATAAAGAAGCCGCCTGCAACGCAGGAGACCAGGTTTGATCCCTGGACCGGGAAGATCCCCTGGAGGAGGAAATGGCAACCCACTCCAGTGTTCTTGCCTGGAGAATCCCACTGACAGAGGAACCTGGTGGCTACAGTCCATGGGGTTACAGAGAGTTGGACATGACTGAGCATCAAACAACAAGGCAGGTCCTTGCAGAGGCTGCGGTGACGGGGTTCAGGGGGGACCTGTCTCCCAGGCTCGCCTTGGAGGTAGAAAGTAGGTCTGGGGAGGTCGGAGTTCATCACTTCCCTCCTCTGGTTGAGCCAGCCCTCCACCCCCACCCGACTGGGGCGATTTGCATGAGAGGAAGTCAGAGAGGCCGGGACAGCCCCCTGGCCTTGAAGTTGAAGGCCGCAGAGAAGGAAGATGAGCCAAAACCGGAGTGATTACCACTCTTCTCTGGCCCCTGAACTTCACTGGGGTTTCAAAACGACCGTATCTTCACCATGACCTTGTTTCTGCATGAGGAACCACAGGGTACCATTAATCACAACTAGTTGTAGATCAAAAAAAAAAAAAAAGAAGACTCGGTGACAAAACAGGGGCGTTGGCTCAGTGGGGCCGGGAGCTGTGGTTCAGGTCTCTGCTGCACCCCTGCCCCATCTCCCAGGGAGAGGGACAGGTGGGCATACTCCAGGCCAGGCTGACCCCCTCCACCCCTGGAGGCTGCAGCCACTGGGAGCAGACAGCCAGGAAGAGAGCGTGACTCCTTCCAGGCATCCAGACCCACCCTTGGGGCCATTGAGTGCCGTCTGGGGCAGGCAGCAGTCTCAACAGCAGTTTTGTGCTCTGGGTTAGGGGACAGACCTTGGAGTTAAAGGTAATCAAAAGTTGTCTTTCACAAAGACTTGGGTAAGAAAAGGCAGAAAGAAGGGAAACTAGCAAACAGCAGTGAAATACTCACTTTGAGCTAGACTCAGCTCGTGGCTTGGGGCTGTTATCTCCCTAAATTCTCGCACTCTGAAGACAGCCTGATTGTTATTCCCATTTATCAGGTAGAGAAAGACAGGCTGGAAAGAAGCCACCTGCCCAGAGTTATACTGCTAACAAGTGACAGAGGAAGAAGTCTAACCCAGAAAAATCTGACCATAAGGCTTGTGAGTGGAATCTTGTCTCCACTTCTCAAATCCCCTTCCCCACCGCCTCCCCCAGAGCCATCAGCACTTCAGGGATTTATTTCTCTGGATCAATGAGGCAGAGACTGGTCGGGCTCCCTGCTGTAAGGGCTCTTCCACAGCTTGATTTGTTTCGGCTGAGAGTTTTGACTAATTATCTTGCCTGGTTATTTTCTTTCTTTCTTTTTAATATTCATTTATTTAGCTGTGTCGGGTCTTCATTGCAGCATGCAGGCTTCTCTCTAGTTGCGGTGCACGGGCCCAGTGGTTGCAGCACACAGGCCTAGTTGTCCCGAGACATGTGGGATCTTAGTTCCTAGACCAGGGATCAAACCCGTATCCCCTGGATAAGAAAGGGGATTCTTAACCACTGGACCAGCAGGGAAGTCCGCGCCCAGTTGTTTTCAATTAGACCAGCAAGCCTGTTCTTTCTTCCGTAATTTTTAAGCAGATCCATGCCTGTTGCAGCAAAACTTTTGGCCTAGTTTTCCTGGTGAAGTGTGGTTCCTAAAGGGGAAAGGAAGATACTGATGGCTTACGCGTCTCGTGTTCAGGAGTTGTGCAAAGCGTTTACTGTGCACTATCTGAATTCACGTTCATAACAGTCCCGCACGGCCAGTGCCCCTGTTACTATTCCCATTTGACACATGAAGAACTTGAAGCCTTAGTGAGGAAAAGTTGTTCATTTGACCCAAATCATGGAGCTGGGAGCAAAAGATTCAATGGTCCTCCAAGATTCAATTGTCCTCCAATTCAAAAGTCCTCCATGCTTTCAACTTCCAGGTCAAAAGGGGGATGGGTGTCTGCAGCCTATCCTGACTATGCAGTTTATTACATAGGGATTATTGCTGAAGTAGGACTCAGAATCCGGCAGTGGAGCTCGATCAGTAAATAATTACAGTAACTCATCCATTCAACCACCATTCATTTAGAGCCTCCCTGTGCTCAGCTGGGAATGTACGAAGCCTCGCAGGAGCCAAGGGCGATTCCCTGTGAAGGTTTCTCACTTCTCGCTCGGGTTGTGTGAGCATCACTGGTTCAGGAATCTCTCTCTAGCAAGGCAGACAGCAGGGTCTGGTTTAGTGCCGTGCCTGCCAAGCCCAACACGCTGCTTGTCACGGAGTAGCTGTTCAATTAACGGCTGTTGAATGACCTCATTTATAAATGGATCCACCCGCCCGACTCCCCTTAATAGTCCCAAAGTGGGAGTCCTGTTGAAGTTTGGACATGTAACTCCTGCATAAGTCATAAAAACGCAGCATCACAGACGAAGGGAAGAAGATCTTAGTATCAAGCACACAGGTCTTTCCAGAGAGGCTACCCAGTGCGGCCAGCCCGCGTGCCACCGTGTCCCCTCTCGCTCTCTCTTCTGTTACAGCCTCTGGGGAGCTCGCTCTTCTGCCCTGGTTGCCCTCATGCCCTACCTGTTGAGACTCTGAATCCTAGGCATGTTACTCACTCTCTGTCACTGGGCTAACAGGTCTGGATTGGGGAAACCCAGACGAGACAGAGAGCTGAGAAAGAGACTGGGAGATGAGTCTACCATGGCCAAATGGGAAATGAGACCCCAGTGAAAACATTCGGGAAATTCAGACTGACAGAGAGGTTGGTGGACGATTCATGTGCTTAATGAGTGGTCACTCAGTCACGTTCAACTTTGCGACCCCATGGATTGTAGCCTGCCGGGACTGGAGTGGGTTGCCATTCCCTTCTCCAGGGGATCTTCCTGATGCAGGAATCGAATGCAGGTCTCTTTCACTGCAGGCAGATTCTTTACTGTCTGAGACTTCAGGGAAACCTCTATTAAAGAATGCTGCAGTGGGTTGCCGTGCCCTCCTTCAGGGGATCTTCCTGACGCAGGGATCAAACCCGTGTCTCTTAGGTCACCTGCACTGGTAGGTGTGTTCTTTACCAGTAGTGCCGCTTATCTGGGAAGCCCTATGTGTTTAGGAATCATACTTAAGATTAACATACTATCTTTACACCTTGACATTTTGCCCATCATCTTACAGTTAATAATTTTGAGTTAAACAAACGGAATGCATCCTTATTTAATTGACCAATGGAGATAACGCTCTTGAAAATTATAAATAATAATGATCCTTTTCATTCAGGAATATTCGTGTGTACCCGGAATATATTATGCTCAACAGCAGATGGGGAAACTCATGAGAATGAAAAGATTACTCAACCGTAAGCAAAAGGAAAGACACTAGTGTCTAAGTTCTTCAGAAACTGCCGTCATTATTTCCCACCCCACTCCCCCAATACCATCCATGCACCCCACTGGCTTGTAAAGCAAATGTGGCAGCCCTCTCATATTTGGGAGAAAATCACCCACTCAGTTGCAAAGCTGAGCCACATTCCCATTGGAAGAGCTCAGGGTAGTAATCACTGAATCCTCTCCCAAAGCCCCCTGGAGAGCCTGATTCAGAGCCGATTCTACTCTAGAGGGCCGGGGATGGCTATAAGGGCCCAGCAACACCACCCCTCCCTCTGGGCACACCTCCCACCCACCCCCATTGGCTCGTTCTGTTCTACCAGCAATGGCCAACTTCCACCTCTCACATCTCCACGCCCTGGCATATGCTCTGCCCTCTGCCTCTAGAGCCCCCTCCTCTTTGGGTTGAATGAACAGAGCATCTACTGCCCGAGACCCTTGGCCTACCAGATTTTGTCTGGAGGCTTTCTCCCTCGGCCCAGAGCGTTTAGCTCCCAGAGTGTCCTAGAATATTTCGGTCCCACGTCTGAGATCCTTGGTGGACGTTTTCTATTGCTGTAGGCACGGAGCCCAGAGGACTATTTTGGACAGAGCTTGAGGCTGTGAGTAATTGAACAGGAGTTGCAGAATGTGGATGAGCCTGGTGCAGATTCCAGGCCTGATCCTCAGTGACTGTAGAGTTTTCTGCCCTCCAAACCAACCTCAGATGTTTCATCTGTGAAAAACACCCACCCTGCCTGGTCATCGTGACGATGGTCTCTGATGACAGAGGTGAAGCTCAGACACTCCGTGGTCTGGAGTAGAAACTCCACAAACATTAGTTCCCTTGCCTCACCGTTCTGTCCGGTGTGTGGCCGCCTGGCTGGGGATTGAGGGAACCGGTTTCTCTCTAAAGAAGCGTCTGCTCCGCTGTCCTCAGCCTCCAGGAAGGGAGCAAGGCTGAGCCTCAGACTCATGCAGGATGTTTCCTGCAGCCAATGTGGAATGGCTCCTGGCAGGTCCATGGAGCAACTCAAGAAGGGGCTCCATCCTCGCAGACCCCCTCCACTGCCTAGGCAGGGCTCTGGCCTGGGGGTGACTAATGGGAGTGTCAGAGACATTGTCGCTCAGGCTCAGCCCTGCCCTCATCACCCCCCCCCCCGCCCTGCAGAACCTTCTCATTTTGTGAGCCTGTCACTCTCCCAGGCCCTCAGAAGTGGCTCCTCTGTGGCCGGCCCTCCGCCGCCCCCTTCTTTTGTTTTTTTGTAATTTATTTTTATTTATTATTTATTTGGCTGCACCGGGGATCTTGTTCCCTGCCCAGGGACCGAACCTGGGCCTCCTACACTAGGAGCAAGGAGTCTTAGCCACTGGAAAGGGCCAGAGACGCCCCCAAGGATTATGGGAATGTAGAGACTTTGCAGTTCTTCATTCATCCACTTCATTCATTCCCTCTCTAAATATTACTGAACAGAAGGTGCTGGGCTAAATGATCCTGAACTAGACAAAGAGGTGGGGGCCCAGTACCTTACTCTGCCCATCTCAGCTTCCTCGCCTGGTCAGGACCTGCCAGTGCTCTCCATCCACTGCCCCTCCCCTGCACTCCTCCACTCAGCCTCCACCTCCTCTGTCTCAGGCCCTTAGAACAGCCTCTTCGCCCTTCTCCCTGTCCTGGTGCCCCGGACTGTTGCCTGAGTCACCTTTCAAGAATGTCAGTTTTGATTTGTGAGCCTTGGCTGTGCTGTTTGCCACCGGGACCATGCATTCAGTTATACTAATAATTTCCTTTAAAAGAGCTCACTTTTTTTTTCCTAACTTGGTCTTCCTTTAAGCAATATTACCCATGAAGCACAGATTGAAGGCCAGTTGGGTATCATACCAGTGTGAGTTTTAAAAGATAGGTAACACAAGGAAGAGTGTTTGTTCCTATGACATGTAAGACTTTCAGGCCTGAGTACTATGCTCCTTGGGCAATGCTAGCCCAGGAAAGACCATCAGCACTCGTTTACTTACAGGCTCTTTATCTAGCAACTACTGTGTGTCAAGGAGTATTAGGGATACCGTTTAAAAATGACCAAATCCCTGCCCTCCTAGAGTTTCTGTTCTAGTGATACAACAGACAATAGAAAAATAAGATAGATGAGTCAAATGTATGCAGGCTTTTAGTTGATGACAAATAATAAAAGGGGAAAAAAAAGAATAAGGTGTGGGGTCAGGAAAAATCCAATTGTATTAAATAAACCTCTGACTGTCTTTTCAGCTCAGCTCCCTCTAATCTCAGGCTCTGCAGGTGGTTCCCACAATGCACTGTGTTCATAGTGCCCACAATACACTGTGTCTGTAGTTCCCACAATCCTCACAGGGCTTATGGTACCCACAATGCACCATGTCTGTAGTTCCCACAATGCACTGTGTCTAGTTTCCCCAATGAACCATGGTCATTTTCCCACAATGCACAAGTGGTTATATCTCCCTGCTGTCTGCTGTTTGGTTGTTTTCTGCCAGGACCACCCTTCTCACATGTGCCTCTGGTTAAATCATCTTTGTTTTCTCAAGTCCATGCTAACATCCTTCCCTGATGTCTGCTTCCCCAGCCCCTGGAATTAAACCCATCCTCCTGAGTACCTTGGGCCACATCTGTAGAAGCCAGTACTATCTGGCCCTCCCAATGGGCCCCTTGAGGCTAGGATGGTGCCACCTTCATTCATGCTTCCCCACCCACCAACCAGAAGCCCGGCTGAGGAGGACTGGACCACAGCATCCCTGACAACCCAGAAGTCTCCCTGGGCCTCTGCTGTCCTTCTCGGGAGCTCTTAGCCAGACCTTGGTGTTTATGGGTGGTGGCTTGTGTATGAGGTGGGAGGGGGCGGGCGTGGGGGTGGGCAGGATGCCTGGCCCCTCTCTGTTATCATCTCGGCATCTTTTGGACAATGCTGCCTCTTTTGAAAGGTTAGAAATGAATAATTCTATAGCAACGCGTCATTTAGAAAGTACATGCCCTCCCCCAGTTCTTCTCCCTGGTGAAGATGAAAACACAGTGAAAATTAGGAGTGCCTCACCCAGGGGGGCAGGGCAGGTGGTGCGACCGTCCTTGGGGCAAACCTGCAGGGGCGTCATCTCCAGAAGCTGGCTACGTGAGCCCACTCCCAGGTTAATATTCTGTGCTTTGTCCAGGCTGTCCCCCCCTAATTCCAGTCTCAGCTCCTCTCACCTGGGCCCCAGGGTGCCCCAGGCTGGGTGGGAGGCCCATAAGAGACAGTGCCCCATGACTGGGAGAGCACGTCTCACAGCCCCCAGGGATATGGTCCTCCCGTGCTTTCAGCCAGAGGCCAGGGCAGTGGGGCCAGTGTCCGTCAGCCCCACCCGAGACGCCAGCACAGTCAGGGTCTTCTCCAGGGAAGCACGTTTTCACATGCAACCAAGAGCCGCTGATCATTGAGTCAGAGCCTCTTTCTTCCATCATTTCATTCGTCTATTAATGGCTTACTGACCACCTGCTCCATGCCCTGTGTGGCTCTTAGCCCTGGGGAGTCGCTTGTGGACACTACTGACAAGCTCCAGTGTTGTGGAACCCGCCTTCTAGGCACGCGTTACATGAGCAAATACATAGAACGACCATACGTTGTAATCAGGACTGTGGGGAAAGTGTGGGGCGTTCATGGGGCCTCATGATGTTCTGAGCTGAGAGCCTGAATCACACGAAAAACCCCACACTGTTCGGTGGGGTTGGGTAGGGGGGTTGGGGCTGTGAGTGTGATGAAGGGATATAGGAACAGGATGTGCAATCTCCTCGCCTGGGGAGGGAGCCTGGCACCCTCGTGGAGCAGAAAGGAGGGCAAGGGAACTTGAGCTGATCAAGGAAGGGAGAGGGCAGATCAAGAGCAAGTTGGAGCCAGAAGACCTAGTAAGCATTTGGCTTTTATTCCTCCTGCCCAGGAACGCCACTGGTGAGTTTCAGATGGGGAAAGACCACAAGTGGATGCTCAGCCTGGGGGGTGCAAGGACGCTTGTAAGAACATAGAATGGACGGGATTTTTTTTTAAGTACAGTTGATTTGCAATCTTGTGTGAATTTCTGCTGTTCAGCAGAGTGGTTCAGTTAAACACACGCATACTCGCTTTCGTGTTCTTTTCCATTATGGTTTATCACAGGATATTGAACACAGGTCCCTGTGCTGTGCGGTAGGACCTTGTTCATCCACGCTGTTTGCACCCGCTAACCCCAGCCTCCCCCTCCATCCCTTCCCCACCACCCTGTCGGGAACCACAAGTCTGTTCTCTGTGTGTGAGTCTGCTTCTGTTTCATAGATAGTTTCATTTGTGTCGTGTTTTAGATTCCACATATGGCCTTTGTCCTTCTCTTTCTGACTGACTTAGCTTTAGTATGATCATCTCGAGGTCCACATGTAGCTGCAAATGGCATTTTTCATTCTTTTTTATGGCTGAGTAATATTTCATGGTATATATGTACCACATCTTCTTTATCCAGAATGGGGAGACTTTTAATCTTTCAAAATGACATCTTGGGAGACTTCTCTCCATTCTGCCTGGATGTGGTGGGGCTCTGGAGTCCTCCCAAGGGGGTCAGCTCTGAGTCTGTGCTCCCCCTGCCAGGTGGCCCCAGCAACTGATACCCTGAATCCGAGTCTCACATTGGATGAGAACCAGCAGAGCCTGGAGATCTTCGGGATGGAGAAGGGGTTTCCATAGTGTGTTCCTTGCCAATAGGGTTGGGCAGCCTCTTGACATCACACAAGCCCTCTGTGTTCCAGCCTGGCAGCCCTGCTGGGGCCTGACCCCTAAATTCCTCTGCATCCCCAGGGTCCGGCAGCTCCTTGTTCCTTCCCCAGAGGCTGCTGAGGGTCACTGACAGGGTGAGAGAAGGAGCCAGAACGCTGGACAAGAATGAATAGGCAGTTTGAGTGCCCACAAGTGCCCATCAGTGACCTTCTTGAGAACAAACGGGCCTGGGAAGAGAAGCCCAGGCACTGCAGGCTTCGTCTAGCACAGGAAGAAAGGGGAAAGCGTAGAAAGCAAAGAAAATGGGCTTGGGCCCCAGAGAGCTCCCTGCTGGAGCAGCAAGGAGCGCGGCCTCGTCTGCGAGCCATGGCCCTGGGAGACGCCTGTCTGGGATGCTCTCAGTGAGGCAGGGGTCTGACGGTCCTGCCAGGGCCCATCTCAAGGTGCTCTCTGGAACTCGGCGCACGTTTTGTGAGCAGATGGCGTGCATGTGGGGACCCCAGAGCTCACAGCCCACGCTGACATTAACAACTGCAAATAACCCTGCACACTGCACCCCCCACCTTCGCCCCCTGCCCCAGAGGTCAACTGCTCTTCTCCTTTCTTAGGGAAATGAAGGCATCTCAGAGGCGGGAGTCCAGGGCTTCCAGGCAGCTGAAATAGAGGAGCTGCAAGGCAGTAAGATCTGGTCTATCTATTCGTTTCAACCAAGGGTCCTCTTTCCTTGTCCTTTTAACATCTTAAAATGCTAGTGCTACTGAATTATTTGTGGACATCAAAGAAGAGCTTAAAGAGGGAAAACAAAGAAGCCGCACCCAAAGACAAACACTCGTATGGTGGTGGGAAGACCTTCCAGCCACCGCTCAATTACGTCTCTGTGTCTCAAAAAAATAGCATCACTACCACGTAGTTTTATAGTCTCCAGTTTTCACTAATAGCAACATTTTCTTGTATCATTAGCATTCTTCTTCAACAGGATAATAGCTCATATTTACTGAGAGCGTAAAACGTGCCAGGCTCTGTTCCGCACGTCCATCCACCCGGACAAGGGAGGCTTTATTATAGCACATTCATCTTACAGCTGCAAAGCCCAGGGGGCACCGCATTAAAGAGCTCACCTGCGGTCCAGCAGAGACAGCCTTGCTAGGTCCACCCAAGCAAGGCACAGTCCCCACTGTGACCACTGTCCTTACCACTGGGTGCTCTATGCTTAGTACTCCCACAGTCAGTGAAGAGTTTCCTTTAAAACCTCCTATGATCGCTATTAGGGCTGTCTCTGTATCTTTTTCTAAAAAGATGTATTTATTTTATACTTGTGGCTGTGCTGAGTCTGCGTTGCTGCTCGTGGGCTGTGGGCTTTGTCTAGTTGCGGTGAGCGGGGGTTATTCTCCAGTTGAGGTGAGCGGGCCTCTCATTGCGGTGGCTTCTCTTGTTGCGGAGCCCAGGCTCCAGGGCCGCCGGCTTCAGGAGTTGTGGCCCGTGGGCTCAGTAGATGCCGCTCTCAGGCTTAGTTGCCCCACAGCCTGTGGAATCTTCCCAGAGCAGGGTTCGAACCCATGTCCCCTGCATCGGCAGGTGGGTTGCTGACCACTGGATCCCCAGGGAAGCTTTCTGTAGGCATCTTTATTTCCTTGGGATAATTTCTGGAAGAATAAGGCAAAGCGTGGGCCTCATATTTTTATTTTTATTCTGAAATAATGTCAGAGTCACAGAAACATAGCAAAAATAGTAAATATAGCCCCATGCAATGATCGTACCTTAAATAACCACAGGACGACAGCAGAGTCAGGAAACTGGCTCTGGTGAGATGCTACTAGCTGATCTAAATGCCGTATTCAGAAAGCATCCCTTTCCACATGCACTGTTTTATGTTTGGTGTATAGTTCTGTGACAGTTTATCCTATCTATAGACTCATGAAAGTACCAGTGGGGAGATTTTTAAGGCTTAAAGGTGTACTGTCTAAATTTCACCTAGGCTGTTTGCTGAGAATCATGCATTTGAGGGTTGTACCCACTGGGTGCTGGCGAACAGATGTGGGAAGCAGTGTCTGGGACTCTGAACAGGTGATTGGGCTGCCAGGAAACCTGGCTGTCCTCGTCTAGAGACCCAGGGCCACGTCCCCATGCTGGGGACAGGGCTTGTTATTCATCTCACTTGGAGGAGCCTGGTGGGCTGCAGTCATGGGGTCGCTAAGAGTCGGACACGACTGAGCAACTTCACTTTCACTTTTCACTTTCACGCATTGGAGAAGGAAATGGCAACCTACTCCAGTGTTCTTGCCTGGAGAATCCCAGGGACGGGGGAGCCTAGTGGGCTGCCGTCTATGGGGTCGCACAGAGTCAGACACGACTGAAGCGACTTAGCAGTAGCAGCAGCAGGCTCCTGGTGCTTCTTTGCCCAGAGGGCAAGATGGTGGCCTGAATTAGTGGCAGGCAGGGTAACCGTCTAGCTGTGGGTCAAGAGGGCCGAGCTTAAGTTCTAATGTGCCTTGGATAAGCCATCAGGTGGCCTGAGGTTCATTGTCCTCACCGGTAAAGCACAGGGTGAAATGGATGCTTTTCAGGTTGGGGCGGGAGCTATCTGCTGTGCTCATCTTCCTCTTGGTCACTGCAGTTCATCGGGAGATCCAGCTAGCTGACGTTCATGGTTCTCAGTGTTGCTCATCGCTCATGCCCGGTCCCCTGCAGAGGGCTTGACGCACGGGGCTCTCTTCCTCCACGCTGCCCCGCTTCCCACTTGAGGAGGAAACGGGCACAGCTTTCCCTTGGCGGTCTCTGTGGGCCCTGAGTCCACCTCGATGGCCACCTCGGCCTGCCTTCCTTCCCCTGCCTGTGCATCTCTCCCAGATCTGTACTGACAGTTGCAGACGCTGCTGTCCCCAGACCAAGGGCGGCCCATCAGTCAAGAGTTTAGAAGTGGCTGTCTGTGACCCCCAGCTACAATCTCGAACCAGCTCTCAAGACGAGCTCTAAGGCCCCTTCTGGCAGTCAAGCAAGTTTGCTATCGCTGTGAGGCAAATGACGCCCGATTTATAAAAGCATGGAGATCGGCTCCAAATGGATTTTTCTGGATGCATCAGATTTTTATTCATTTTGAAAAGGAGGCAGGTAGGGAATTTCACCACTGTCACTTGACACAGGAGGTAACTGTCTCCGAAAATGAGAAGAGAGGGCAGATGAGTCACTTCTGATATCCACCGCGCCCCAGGATCCCAGACTGAAGACCTGTCTCCACAGAGGGCACGCCACAGGCTGGCGCCAAAGAGCCAGCTGAGCCCTCTAACAGAGAGGGTGGCGACCAGCCATTCCTGGATTGGGGTCAGCCTGTGCTCTTCTGAAGTCGGTCAGAAGACATCCACGTGTGTGCACGTGGACGCGTTTGCGGGGCTGAACATACAGCGTGTGTGTGTGTAGTCGCTCAGTCGTGTCTGACTCTGTGACCCCGTGGACTGTATTCCTCCAGGCTCCTCTGTCCATGGGATTCTCCAGGTGAGAATACTGGAGTGGGTTGCCATTCCCTTCTCCAGGGGGATCTTCTTGACCCAAGGATTGAACCCAAGAGTCCTGCATTGCGGGCAGATTCTTTACTGTCTGAGCCACAGGGAAGCCCGTGTATACAGTTACCTGATTGGACATAAGAGACCAGGAGATAATTCGGCTCTTGGTTATATTCAGGAAGATGTTTTCAGGACATAAAACCACTGAACAGCAGCAGACAGGAACAGAGGAATATGCCCCCTGGATCTCCCAGAGGCTTTATTATTATTATTTTTAATATTTAGCTGTTTTCTTTATTTGCCTGTGTTGGGGTCTTTGTTGCAGTGAGCAGACTCTCTAGCAGTGGCACGTGGGCTGCGGCTGGTTGGTCTAGAAGGCAGGAACAGTAGTTGAGCTGCACGGCCTGGAGGCCATTTGATTTTACATGTCATAAAATACTTTTTTGAGTTTTTAAAAATGTATCTGGTTGCATCCTGTCTTAGTTGTGGCATGGGCTTAGTGGCCCCAAGGCATGTGGGATCTTCCCAGACCAGGGACTGAGCCCAAGTCCCCTGCGCTGCAAGGAGGATTCCTACCCACTGGGCCACCTGGGAAGTCCGTTCCATTGGCCTTAGCTGGGCAATATTACAGTTCTCCTCACCAGCTTGAAGGCTGCACCACAGAGGTGAGTGAGCTGATTTGAGGGTTCCACCCCTGGAATGCTTCTTCAAGCAAAGAAGTTAGGTTTTGCCATATATCAGAGGCAAGTTGATGAACTCAGAAAGGTCAGGCAAAATGATAAACGGTTGAGCTGGTATGTAAGTTCTGAAACAGAAGTCAGTCCTCAGTGGATCTGGTGCAGTGTGCCGGCAAGTTACAAGGGTTCGATGTTAGAAGGGTTAGAAGGAGGAGAGAGTGTGATTTGTGTAAAGGTGGTGAACTGAATGGCAAGTTCCTCTAGGATGGTTCTCTCTGAGAGGGCAATCCAGAGATCGAGATTCTAGACCAGTCAGAAAAAGCAGAACCTCAGGGTGACCACATTGTTCAAACCCTGACCAAACCTTTTCCTTTAAAAATACATAACCGCCGCCAAGATGTCCATTCCACCTGTAGCGGTCGACCAGAAGTAAGTAATTTAAGATCCAGCAAAACTCATCTAGGCACAAAGATGTTGCTGGGAGTATTCAGATCAGATCAGACCAGTCGCTCAGTCGTGTCCGACTCTTTGCGACCCCATGAATCGCAGCACGCCAGGCCTCCCTGTCCATCACCAACTCCCGGAGTTCACTCAGACTCACGTCCATCGAGTCAGTGATGCCATCCAGCCATCCCATCCTCTGTCGTCCCCTTCTCCTCCTGCCCCCAATCCCTCCCAGCATCAGAGTCTTTTCCAATGAGTCAACTCTTCGCATGAGGTGGCCAAAGTACTGGAGTTTCCGCTTTAGCATCATTCCCTCTAAAGAAATCCCAGGGCTGATCTCCTTCAGAGTGGACCGGTTGGATCTCCTTGTAGTCCAAGGGACTCTCAAGAGTCTTCTCCAACACTTATAATGATAAAGACTGGAAACAAATGCTCAGGAAAATGGGGACAATGACATAAAATGTGCTGTGATCCCTCGTCAGAGTGTTACGAAGTCGTAGAGTGACACTTACGAAGAGAGTTACTAACAGAGAAAAGTGCAGGTGGTACCATCTTAAATGACCCCATCAGCAGGCAACACCGTAATCACAGGAATATGTCCAAATCCTTCTGTAAAAAATTATTCCAAAATGTTGAGTAAGGGTTTAGTGGATTATTCTTCTCTGTTCAACTCGCCTGCACTTTTGGTAAGGCATACGGATTACTTTTATAATGTAAATATACATGATGCGCTTTATTTTTTAAACAAAAAAGAAAAACAAAGCACACAGTTATTTTTAAAAGGCTCGTCGAGGCATTTTGCAGATGCCCCAACAACACTGGGATGGGTGGGAGGGGGCTTGAGTGGGGGTAGGTACGTGCCGGGGATTCAGAATGTGGAGCCAATCCTTTTGCAACTCATTCAGATGGGGGCGGAGGAGAGAAGGAATGAAAAGAACCCCTAGGAGTCCTTTGGGGATGAGAGTATAAAGAGATCTAAACCAATTAAACAAGCCTCAGAGCAGGCATGATCGCCCAGACCCCAGGCCCCCCAGACAGGACATGAGAGACCCTCTCAGGTCAAAAATGTCCCCTTAGGAGTAGAGGGTGTCTCATGATACAAAGTCAGGAACAGAGAGGCCGGGAGGAGAGGCAACTCAGAGGAGCCGAGGATGAAAGAGTAGGAAAAAGACGCTCCCAGGTGTGGAGGCCACCCCCAACCTTCCCCAGGAGGTGGTTAGAGGGGGATCCGGGAAGGAATTATTTATAGATCACACCACCAAGATGGGGGGAACTAGGGCAGGAATCGAAGGTAAGCGTGATCAACAGCATTTAAGTGAACCCTGGCAAGATCTTTGGGGAAACTTGAAGAAAGGCAAACCCTGCTTTCACCCAGGGAGAAAGCAGAGAAGTTGGGCCAGAAACAGGCAGTCAGGAGACAGGAGGGGGGTTGGTAAATATGTGAGTTTCATCCACGCCGATTCTAGGTCAGCGCATTCTGTCCAAACAAGCCCAGGATCCAAGTTCTAAGGGCTGTTGTTTCACTGTGGTCATGGTTTTGGAAAGTTAATCAGGAACAAGATCAAGAGGAGAGCTCCCTGGTTTCCATGAGGGCTGGTAATTACAGCTAAGAGTGCCCACCACATGCCAACAGCTTTTTCTGTCCTATTGAATCCATGCAAGAAACTCACAGAGTCGGCTTTGGTTACTTTCTTTTAAAACAGCCGTGATCTCTTAGAGAAGTTTTAGGGTCACTGCATTACTGAGTAGAAAATACAGAGAGATTCCCCCATCCCCTTGCCCCATAGGTTTTATTTTTGGCGCCCCCCCACCTCCCAAAGCTGAAGAAACCAAGACTTAAAGAGCTTATGTAACTTTCCCACAAACTTGCAGACAGTAATGCTTAGGGGCAAGAATCGAAACCAGGCTGCTCACATCTTTTCACGTTGCGTGTTCACGTCGGAGGCTGTAGAGCGGGATGGGTAAACCGTGGCCCGTGTCCCCAAAGGAGCCTGCTGACCAGCTAGGTATAGTTTTTCACGTGTAAATGGTTGGGGTGTGGAGAGGAGTCATGGGAAGCATGTGAAATTCACCTTTGGGTCTGTGCATAAAGTTTTATGGGGACTTGGTCACATCCATTCCTCTTTTTGTATTGTTTCTGGCTGTTTTCACACTACCAAGACAGAACTGCGGAGAAGGCAATGGCACCCCACTGCAGTACTCCTGCCTGGAAAATCCCATGGATGGAGAAGCCTGGTAGGCTGCAGTCCATGGGGTTGCTAGAGTCGGACAGGACTGAGCGACTTCACTTTCACTTTTCACTTTCATGCATTGGAGAAGGAAATGGCAACCCACTCCAGTGTTCTTGCCTGGAGAATCCCAGGGACGGGGAGCCTGGTGGGCTGCTGTCTATGGGGTCGCACAGAGTCGGACACGACTGAAGCAACTTAGCAGCAGCAGCAGCAGCAGCAGCAAGACAGAACTGAGGCAGACACCTTGGGGCTTCCTAGGTGGCGCTAGTGATTTAAAAAAAATCTACCATCCAATGCGAGATATGGGTTCAATCCCTGGGTTGGGAAGATCCCCTAGAGAAGGAAATGGCAACCCACTTCAGTATTCTTGCCTGGGAAATCCCATGGATGGAGAAGCCTGGCAGGCTCTAGTCCATGGGGTTGCAGAGTTGGACACGACTGCACACGTCCATAGACACCTTATGGTCCAAATGCCCAGTCAGTTCAGTCACTCAGTCCTGTCCAACTCTTTGCCACCCCATGGACTGCAGCACGCCAGGCCTCCCTGTCCATCACCAACTCCAAGTTTACTCAAACTCATGTCCATTGAGTCGGTGATGCCATCCAACCATCTCATCCTCTGTCGTTCCCTTCTCCTCCCGCCTTCAGTCTTTCAGGTGGCCAAAGTATTGGAGTTTCAGCTTCAGTATCAGTCTTTTCAGTGAACCTTCAGGACTGATCTCCTTTAGGACGGACTGGTTGGATCTCCTTGCAGTCCAATGGACTCTCAAATGCCCAGAACATGCTCTGTTTGGCCCTTTCCAGAAAAGGTTTCCTGATCGTGCTTTACAGAGACATAATCATTGCATTTACTGAATGTTGCTTTCAATATCATTAGACTTCTGCTGGCTAGGATGGTGTGGACCGGTAGGCTTCCAAAGGATACTGTTTTGGGGGTTCTTGGCTCTCCTATAAACCAGAGCAACTCTCTTGAAAGGTTTCATAAAGTTTGGCCCCTGGGGAATATTTCATTTGAAGAAAGGGTTCCACGGCTAAACAAACACACATCAAGTAGCTGGAATATCAAGAGCTTTCTCACAGAAAAAAAGTAAAATACTTGTGATGAAGATTATGTCTAAACCCAGGCAAACGGGAACAGGTAGCATGGGCACGGTCTATATCAACTGAAGAACCGCGGCACAGAAGACTGCCCCGCAGACCCAGGTAACTGTCATTCAGCTAGAAAATCATTCCCCTGATTGGGGAGTGGGAGTCATGATGCCCAGCTCCTTCATTTAGAAGGAGGAGTGGCAGAGAACGCCCTCCCTCGCCCCCCACCCCGGCCAGCCTATTAGGGTTAGAGCCACCACTGGCCCTTGGGTTTGGCACTTTCCCTGCCCTTGTGATCCTGGGCATTTGCACTCATGGAGGTCAGCGGGGATTTGAGCCTGATAAAATTTGTTGGGTGTTATTTTTTTTTCCCTCATCAGTGCATATTCCTGAACACATCTCTAAAAGACAATGACTTTTAAAAGAACCACAACAGCATTATCATCTGTAGAAACAGTTAGTTAACAATAATTCCCTAAGGTCATAAAACTCCCAGCTGGTTTTCAGATTTTTGATTTTGCTGCAGGGTGGAAGTTCAGGCTGATCAGGGTTTAGAATGCTTGTGTTACTACTCACTGGCCTTGTGACCTTTGGAAATCTGTATCACCTCTCTGAGTCTCAGTCCTGTCATCTGTGAAATGGGATGGTTCTAATATCATCAGGGTTATTATGAACATTGGATGATACAAGTAAAGTCCTAGAAAAATGTAAGACATGGGGTATGCATGCGTGCATACTCACTTGCTTCAGTCATGTCTAACTCTTTGCGACCCCATGGACTGTAGCCCTCCAGGCTCCTCTGTCCATGGGATTCCCCAGGCAGAAATGCTGGAGTGGGTTGCCACGCCCTGCTCTAGGGGATCTTTCTGACCCAGGGGTCAAACCCTCATCTCCTGCGTCTCCTGCATTGCAGGCCCTTAAATCATTGCTGATGTTGACGATGATGGTGTTACCCTTATAATCACGCACATTATTAGAGACAGAGTTAGGCTCACCAGTTGTCAGTTTGCTTGGGACTGTGCTGGTGTTAACAGTGAACCTCTAAGTCCTGGGAATCCCACCCTGTCCCAGGCAGACCGGTTGGTCACCCTCGTAAAGCCAGGCCACTCTAACAAGCTGTAAGAGATGGGCTGGTAACCCCAGCTCATGTAATCGAAACAGATTAACAGATTTCTCAAACTAGTGTATTATTCAGTTGATGCGGTCAGCAGGACTGCTGGTAGGGACCATAGACTCTCTATGAATACATTGTTCAGAAACCTCAGACCTGACGCTCATCATCACAGAGTTATGCACTTTAGCTGTCCCCACCATTCAGAAGTATGGTCTTCTCCACCCACCAGAGTAACGACTGATTCCCAGCTGGGAGAGAAATGAGGCCCCTGGATATAATGTCAGCAGTCCCAAAATGCTGGAGCAGCATAGAGAAAGAATATAGAGTATATTTAGTCTCATCCCCTCATCCTGGCAATTTATTAATCGCCAGAGCCAAAGAGGGCCAAAGAGGTGAGATGACTTGTCCTCTGGAGTTCAGTGACTTGGAGACAGCCTGAGCCGTGGCTTTGAGTCTCACCGCTTTCTGCTGATGGCCTGATGTGTACAGCACTGAATGGTGATGGGGATTGGACCTGCAGCTCTCTTTCCTTTGGATGGCCTCCTCTGCAAGGAGTACACAGCCCCGAGAAGTCTCTGTACCGACTGCCCGGCGTTGAAGCCTGACCAGACGGGAGGAGGGACCTGGGGGTCCTGGGCTGGAGGAGCCCCTCCCCTGGGAGGGCACATCTCTGGACACGTCTGGCCAGAGAGGTGGACACACCGCCTTCTAAAAGGGCGGCGGGAGAGCAGTCAGAGTTCATCGCCGTTTGGAAACAGAAAGAAGGACGGTGCTGGGGACGGGCTGATTCGGTTCAGGTAGGAAGCCAAACCAGAGGATCGCGGGGAAAATGCCCACTCTGGACCCTGCATTTTAAAAAATTAATTTACCAAACATCTACTAAGCATCTGATTTGTGCCAGGCACTGGGCTGGGTTCAGCAAGCACTATAACCATTTATGTTACCAGACTCACAGATCATGAAACAGTAAAGAAAGAACCAAAGAAAAAATGAAAAAAGTCCAAGTTGCATTAGCTGTATGATGGAAGAAGGGAGTAATAAAGAGACCAATTGTACCTCCAAAGAGATTTTTTTAGCTGAATCCCAAGAAAATGCAAAAGAGTGAGTCATCTTAAGAAGGGAATTAAGAGAATTCAGGGTAAATTAAAAAAGTTCTAATTTCCTTACCAAACTCAGGGCATTGTATACCTAATGATAAATGACTGATACAGCTGATTTTTTAGGTAAAAGTTTATGGATTGACCCCATATTTTGATAGAGACAGTCAACATCCCAGGTTGAATGTTGGTGATTTTTTTTTTTTTTAATCTTGGACTTGTATTAATTTCAAACAGTCTGAACATCATGTAGAATTCAAGTGAATAACTCTCGGCAGGATCAAACCGTGTTCCCAGAGCTCAAATCCCCATCTTCAGAAAACAGTGTAAGATACCCTACTGAATGAAATCAGAATATATATATATATTTTTAAGTGAAAACGAGATGAAAAGGATTGAGAAAGAGCCAAGTGATAGTTAAGTTAATCTTCAGGGGAGGGAAAACATGTCAGAAAATGTAAACCAGATCAGCCCGACCCGTCTTACAATTCTGCAGAGGGAATTAAATTCCTATGGAAAAACAAGTCTCTGATTATGAAAGGATTTGACTGTGTAGAAGAATCTGGAACATCTACCCTATTAAAAATACTTGTAAAACCAGGGGAATCATGTCAGAAATTAGAGAGCTAAAACAAGTGGGAGAATTCAGGCTGTCTGAAATAAAGTTATTATTTCAGATCCTGTATCATATTAGACTGCAAGGAAGAGAAAATTGCTTTATTATAAAAAGCAAAATTTATGACCAGGTAACGTCTTATCATTTTGTCTCTCTCTTAACCCTTTATATGTAACTCTGCTTGTCTTAACCATAATTAACTTTTTTAAAAAAAAAGTTATCCCAATGCATTTAACACAAAGTCTAATTTTTTTTATGATCCAAATAAAACAATAATTAATCCAGGCACAGGGCTGAACCTCCTTTGAGGTTTACCAAGGGACAGACTAAACAAATAAAAAGCAATCATTGCATATTAGGAGACACTGAGATTAGCAAAACTCTGTCCCCAAATTGGGTGAGTAAAGCAAGAGCCATTGGGAAACCGTGTCCTTTAAATAACCAATGTTATAAGCATAACTTGGCAAGAAACAGGATGAAAGGGGCGTTAGCTCATTCTTGAATTTTACAGGCGGTGGCTGTTGTCTAAGTTAAAATCATTTTAGAGAATACATGTTGGATCTGGGTGTACTAAAACACCACCCCCCACCTTCCATTTCCCCAAATTAAATATTTTTGGTGTAAAACACAAATGGGAGTTAGTTAAGGCGTGTCTGGATAAAACTATTATCTTTAAGGCACAGCACTCTCTGGGGAGGTGGGTTTGTTCCCGCTGCTGCTAGTGAGGGTCGGCTGGCGGCAGCAATGATGCCCAGCAGTCTGCAGATGGCCACCGTTACTTCCGTGGCATGGACAAGTGGTCCCTCGGGAGCTGTTTGCACAGACTGTTTTGGGCTGTTCTGGCAAAAACCCTCTTGCCTGCTCCCCGATGCTGGTTCACCAAGTGCCTAATTTCACAAAGCTCAGCAAAGAAGAGGCAGTTACTGTGTCACTTACCAAATCACACTGGGTTCCACTGGTGAGCCCGGAGGAAAAGCAAGATTCCTAGGACACGCAGTGGGATTGGCAGAGAGGAAGTGGCGGTGTCTTCTCTGTGCATATGGGGTTCACTTCTAGAATGAAAAGATCGTAGGTTCATCTTCTCTTCCCTATTCATTTTTCTTTTCCCCACCAATATGCCATTTATTTCCAGATGACTTTTTCTTCTTAAACTATTCTTGGGACACACTTTCTGAATATTATTCCTGGTCCAGTCGAAATGTCACCACCTCAAGGAGGCCCTCCCCGATCACCTGTTCTCACGCGGTCCTCTCTCCCACTTCTCCATTCTCTATCCCATCATCGTGGTGTATTTTCTTGGTAACACTTATCAGTAGCTGACGCTGATGTTTTCTTCTTTATTGATTGATTTTGAGTATTTGTTTACTCTGGCTCCTGTCTACAGACTGTGAGTTCCATGGGAACAAGAGACATCTGGGAGGTTAAAACAGTACCCAGTACAGAGTCAGGAGGAAGAATTATTGAGAGGTGGATGGATGGCTCGATGGATGGATGGATGGATGTGTAGGTGGATGAACGGGTGGGTGGATGCACGTATAGAGAGATATGTAGATGGATAGCTAGGTGGATGAATATAAAGAATTGCCAATTTGGGTAGCCTTTTCCTGTTGTCAGTTAAGTCATGTCCAACGCTGTGACCTTGTGGACTGCAGCACGCCAGGCTTCCCTGTCCTCCACTATCTCCAGAGTTTGCTCAAACCCATGTCCATTGGGTAACCTTTACTCTTTGGCATTTTCTTGGCTCAAGTTCAGATGTTAAATCCCTGGATGCAGTTTCATCCCCCACTGACTATTTTCTGCATGTCAACATCAACTGATGTCCTAGGAAACCCACTGAAACCCACTTAAAAATTAACCATTTCTTGTTGGAAATTAGATTCCTATCCAATTTTCATGTTTCTACTCCTTTTTCCCCCTCTTTTCCCTCTTTAACAGCAAAGTGAAGAGTATACGGAAATAGTTAAATATACGCCCAAAACAAAACTCTTTGGCTAACCAAACCAAACAAGCAAAGAGGACTCAGACTTTGTTCTTCATGTCCATTTTTTATGGGTATCTGTGTGAGGGGTCAGTGTGTTTTTGGAATCCATGAGATAAGAGAGAGGGCTGGATGGTGAGTTTGGTGAGATTTGTAGGGTAAGACACTGTAAGGCAGAGGGAGACTCAGACGGGTAAGTGATCTCTTCTTAAAAAGCAGACAGCCCCTTTGTAAAATTGAGGTAACCAAAAGTAGTCGCTCACATTAGTATAAAAAGTTTAGGTAGGTGTGCCCGCTGCGTCCCGGGACACAGGAGGACAGGGATTTCTTGTTCAGGTGGAAGAGAGGGACGATGAGTGGGCTGCAGAAGGCAGGCGGGGTCGTGGTGGGGGTCAGAGTGGGTGCAGAGCTCAGCCAGAATGGCACCGGGCAAGGAATTCCCTGGCGGTCCAGTGGTTAGGGCTCTGTACTGCCACTGCAGGGAGCACGGGTTCAAGCCCTGCTTGGGGAACTAAGATCCTGAATGCCACCAGGGCAGCCGAAGTGGGGACAAAGGCAGCAGGCAGACAACAGGGAGGAGAGATGGGAGCTGTGAGGAAGGGGAAAACCATGCGGAACCAGGAAGACTGTCGTTGTTAAATACTCCTGGATCTAGGCAGCTTTGGCTTTGAAAGGCAGCCCAGCCCTGTCAGTCTTTATATGGCCTTCCTCGACTCACACCCACCACGTGGGCCCGACCATCCCATTGCCCCACTGCCCTTGGGCTGTTGTCTCCTTCAATGTCCTCTGCCAAAAAGAGAGGAGGGAGTCCAGGGCCATCCCTGACGATCAGTCGAAGAGAAGAATTCGGGTAAATCCCTTGCTGAGCCTTCCTGGTATTGCTTCAGCCCCAGCCCTCTCCCAGACCTCACACCTCCGCCAGCCTTCCAAGTGCTGGCATCATTGTTTAATCACCAGTCTTGCCTTCCAGTGCTTTAGCACAGGGGCTGAGCATCCTCACTGGCATTTCCTTACCGCCCTCGCCCCTGGCATGGCAAGGCCCCTGCTTATCCATTAGTTCAGACAGTAGATGTGTTTGGAGCAGCCACAGTGTGCTGGGGCTGTTCCAGGTTCTGGGGATTCCAGCAGTAAACTTGGGGGTGGCCCTCACGAGTTTACTGGGGAGGACAGACAGCACTCCAGTAGCCCAAACACAAATATGTGATGACCGATGGTGAGCCGTACCATGAAAGACATGATCAGAGTCCAGACATGATCCTGGACTGAGTGATCCAGGAGGGCTTCTTGGTGGAGGTGATGGTTCATTCATGGAATAACAAACAGGCTGTTTGTTGAGAATCTGGAATTTACTTTCATCCACCCAACCCCATCATTCAGTGGCCTAGAATCTGAATATTGGAGGTTTGTTCCCTGCAAACAACAGCCCTGAGAACGCCACCAACAGCTTCAGCAGTGGGGTGACCAGCTCATCCTCGTTTGTCCTGGACCTCACCACTTTTAGCATGCCTAGTCTCATGTCCCCAGAAACCCCACAGTCCCGAGCACAGCAGGAAGGTTGGTGACACGACTCCTTAAGCGCGACCAGACAGCTTTCATTTGTGCATCTGACCTAGGAGCACGGGGCTCCTGTGCAGAGACTCCAGCTCAGCAGAACTCCAGAGGCCATGCGGGGAGAATCTGGTAGGACACAGAGTGACAAAGTCAGGAGCTGCAAACCAAAACACCAGACTCAGCCTTCCTCGTTTCAGCGGGTCAGTGCTACGGACCCAGCCTTGGGCAGAGTGATAGACCGCAACAAGGGCTGTGAGCAGGGGCGTGAGCGAGAAGCCAGACCTGCAGGAACCTGTGGCCAGCACGGTCAGGGCGACCGGAAGAGACAGGAAGAGATTTCATCTCCACTGGGTCCCCTTCGAGCCCTCACTTCCCCTGGTGACCACTTGCCACGTGCTCAGAGAAAACAAGGCCAGGGCCACAGAGAGGAACCAGGGGGTGGGGCGTGGGGTCAAGTTCAGATCCTGTAACCCTTGAGAGAGAAGAGATCCCTCCTGCCTTGAGTGGCTAGATTAAGCAAACAAAAAGACACCCAGTTAAATCTGAATTTCAAATAAATGATGACTGACTTTTTTTAGTGCAAGTATATCCTATTATTGTGTGGGATTGCTTTTTAAAAAAAATGATTTGTTGCTTAGCTGACATTCAAATTAAATTGAATCTCCCACATCTAGTCTCAACCCCGTTTCCCATTTCTGGAGAAGCATTGTGCCTGGCACCTGGTACCCCCAAAGGCATCAGGCCCCAGATACAATAAGGATAACAGTTCAGCACCTAAAATGCCAAGTGTTATATTTTAGCTGAAATTCACAGAATGGTCCAAATCCTACTTTTCCTAATACATGGCCATAGACTCTCTATCCATTTTTCTGTCCATGAACATTCAGGTTGTTGCCACGTCTTGGCTACCGTAAACAGTGCTGCTCTGAACATAGGGGTGCCTGTGTCTTTTTGATTTATAGTTTTGTCTGGATCATGTGGTAACTCTGTTTCTAGTTTTATGTCCATACAGTTTTCCATAATGATTGAACCAACTTACGTTCCCTCCAGCAGTGTAGGAGGGTTCTCTTTTCTCCACAGCCTCTCCAGCATTTTTAGTGATGGCCATTCTGACCAGTGTGAGGTCCGTATGAGGGCTTCCCTAGTGGCTCAGCAGTAAAGAATCTGCCTGCAATGCAGGAGCTGCAGGAGACACAGGTTCGATCCCTGGGTCAGGAAGATCCCCTGGAGGAGGGCATGGCAACCCACTCCAGTATTCTTGCCTGGAGAATCCCATGGACAGGGCAGCCTGGTGGGCTACAGTCCATGGGATCGAAAAGAGTAGGACACGACTAAAGCGACTTAGCCCACACACATTCTGACCAGTGTGCGGTGGTACCTCATTGTAGTTTTGATTTGTGCTTCTCTAATAATCAGCAGTGTTGATCATCTTTACATGTACCTATTGGTCATCTGTATTTCTTCTTTGGAGAAGTTATCTCTTTAGGTCTTCCACCCGTTTTTTGATTGGGTTGTTTGTTTTGTTGAATTACATGAGCCGTTTGTATATTTTGGATACTTAGCCCTTGTCAGTCGCAAATATTTTCTTTTGCAAATATTTTCTCCCATTCTGTGGGATGTCCTTTCATTTTGTTTATGGTTTCCTTCGCCGTGCAAAAGCTTTTGTATGTTTGATGAGGCCCCATTTGTTTTATTTTTGTTTTTATTTCTATTGCCTTGGGAGGCCACAGACTCTTATATGAAGTAGACTAAGCATTCAAAATAAACCAAGATGTCAGAGTGAACTCTGGAGTCCCCGGCTCTGTTGGATCCAGTGGAAATCTAAAACCTAAAGAGAGAGGGTACCTCTTTCTACGAACTCGGAAAGAAGCATGAGATTCTACTGTGATCTCTCTTGCAACCAGGGATAACTCAGACTCCGGGAGAACCTGGTGGGCCGCTGCAGAGCCGTCTTTGCTGGCGGTGGAGGCTGGACTTTGTCCGAGGGCACCAGACGCAAGGCGTGACCAAGTCTGTGGGTAACCTGTCACAGTTGAGTCCGAGAAGGAACAGCCTCAGAGAGGGTCAGGATCCTTCAGGGGGTGACTGCAGGTCAGACTCCAGAAACCAAGAACCACACGCACAGGCAGGAGCAGAAATGAACAGCAGGGAGATGTGAAGGGCCAGCGAGGGATCCATGCCAGGTCAGCTGAGAACAAGGTCGGGAGGGAAACTGATCGGGTGAAAAACAGGTCCCGGAGTATGGTGACTTGTCCCTGTGGGGTGGGCTTTCCTGGTGGCTCAGACGGTAAAGCATCTGCTTGCAATGGAGGAGACCCGGGTTCGATCCCTGAGTTGGGAAGATCCTCTGGAGAAGGAAATGGCAACCCACTCCCATACTCTTGCCTGGAAAATTCCATGGATGGAGGAGCCTGGTGGGCTCCAGTCCCAGACACGAATCGGACACGACTGAGCAACTTCACTGGTCCATATGGACTGCTAAGACCACGACACGGGAAATCTGACTAGACCAGTGGTTCTTTTTTTTTAATTAAAAATAAAAATAAAAATCCTTAGAGTATAGTTGCTTTTCACTGCTGCATTAGTCTCAGGTGAGCAGCAAAGTGACTCAGTTACACCTCGATTCATCCTTTTCATTTGAGGAGAGCTCCTGGTGCTGCACCGTGGGTCCTTGCTGAAAATCTACCTGATACATAGCGGTGTGTGTATCTGACTCTCAAGCTCCTGATTTATCTCTCCCTGCTCCCCCTCCCCCAACCATGTTTCCCCTTTGTTAAGTTTGTTTTTGATATCTGTAAATCTGTTTCTATTTTGTAAATAAGTTCATTTGTATCATTTACAAAATCAGACTCTATGCATAAGTGATTCTACATATGATAGATTGTACGTATGATATTTGTCTTTCTGTCTGACTTTTTTCACTTAGTATGATAATCTCTGGGTCCATCCATGTTGCTGCAAACGGCATCATTTGTTCTGTTTGACTGACTGAGTAATACTCTGTCGTATGTATGTACGGCCTCTTCTTTTATCCATTCGTCTGCTGATGGACATTTCTGTCGCCATGTCTTGCTTGTGTATCTTTCTGAATTACAGTTCGGATGTATCTCCAGGAGGAGCATTCCCTTTTCTCCACATCCTCTCCAGAACATACTGTTTGTAGAGTTTTTGATGCTGGCTTCTGACAGGTGTGAGGTGATACCTCATTGTAGTTTTGATTTATATTTCTTTGATGATTAATGATGTTCACCATCTTCTCATGTAGTTTTTGGTCATCTGTATGTCTTCTTTGGAGAAGTGTCTATGTAGATTTTCAGCCCGTTCTTTTATTGGGCTGTTTGCTTCTTTTGCTGTAGAGCTGTGTGAGCTGTTTGCATATTTTGAAGACTAATCCCTTGTTGGTCACTTCGTTTGCAAATAGTACGCGCCCCATCCCCACCCCCTGCCACCCCATCCTGTGGGTTGCTAACCGGGGGTACGTTTGCCCCCTGCAGGATGGTTGGCAACGTCTGGGAACATTTGGGGGTGTCACACAGGTGTGGTGTGAGTTGCGTGGCATCAAGTGAGCTGAGGCCAGGCTGCCCGTCACCACGCTGCCTCCTTCAGCATCACCGTGCGACACCCTACTTTGCATGGGACAGCTCCACGCAGCCAAGAATTATCCAACTCCAAACTGAGCTTGAGAAGCCCCAGGACAGACTGGGTCAATGGTGTAACAACACGCTTCCTCCTGAGCGACTTCTGAGGAGGAACTAACCTCCCTGGAGCTGCCGGTCTCCATGCTCTGTACACCCAGCTGCTGTGTGAACAGGCCACTCTCAAAGCTAGAAGGACCACGGAGAGTGAGAAATACGAGGGCAGAGATTCTCTAACCAGTCACCCCCGTGGTCATTTTGCCAAAGCGTATGTTTATTGACCAATTACAGCAGAGATTTACAGAGTAGAATTATGCTTTCACTGAAGTAAGGCCAATACCCTTCCCTCCCAAGCCACCAGTGAGCTCTGTGACCAGGGACAAAGTCAGCTAATAGAGCCGGGTGTTCACGGGGGCCTGGGATTTATACTTTAATTGTTTCCACGGCTCCCTGTCTCACGGAGGTATTTGTCTTGGTACATGGACACCAACAGTGTGCCATAACATTACACAGAGGATTGTGAGGGTTTTTTTTTTTTTTAATTATTATTTCATCTGTAATTATAGGCAAGACCAGTTTATTATTGAGAAATCCTTGAAAACATTTTAATTGAAATGGTCAGCAGCCTTTCACTGAGCCAGTCCCACAATAGACCCTGGCAACCTAAGTGTGTCCAACTAATGGATTAAGAAGGAGAGTCCCTGTTCTAAACCAGAGCATAAGTGTTATTTAAAATTTTGGATTTAAGTGTTTTTTTTTTTTTTTTAAGATTTATGGCACAGTTGAAATGAGGTCAAGTAGAAGCACTAAAGAATTTAATTAGAAATGTCTTCGCATGCCCCCCTCCTCTCTGTAAACCCTGCATAGGTTGTCTCTGGAGGGCTTGAAGTCATTTGAGATGGCGTGTACTTTTTCTTTTTTTAATTCCTAATAAGAAGGAGCTCCAATCCCCTGCCGTGTCTTCAGTGGGAAATGCTGGGGATCTAGACAGCAGAGGCCGAAAAGGGAACAGCAGCAGGGCAAGGAAAGGGACGAGGGCCTTTCAGCTGGCCTCCACAAAAACATTCATTTATCCAGAACATTTCCTGAGCACTTTGTCTGTCTCAACGCGGTGCAAGGGGCTGGGAACCCTGATGGGAGCGAGATGCTGTCTGTACTCTCAAAGATCTCCTGGCTGAATGCAACAAACAGAGGCGACTAAACAAACACAAGAAAACAGCACCGTTGCTCAAACATCTTGGGAACCCAAAGGCAGCAGTGCTGGCCTTTCCCTGGAGAGCTCACTGGAAGGCGTGGCCTGGGATCTGGGCCTTGAAGGGTGTGTAGGAGTTCTCAGTGGACCTACAGGAGGGAGATGCAGGGAAAGGAGACCCCAGGGAGAGGACACAGCCTGTGCCCTGACACAGACATGGGTGAGGATGGCTCAGCAGAGCTGAGTGGTGGTCAAACATTCTCCGGGACCTAGAGGGCCAATTGGGAGCTACAGCAATTAAGTGTGCTACGGCAGAGGAGAGGCCAGAAAGCCATTCAGTTTGGAAACCAGGTGCTTGAGCTGGGAGCTCTCCTCTTACCCTTTGAAGCTCAGGCTATGCCTGCCTCCCCCCTCCAACACAGATTATGGAAGCCTCAGGGTTTCAGCCCCTGGCTGGGCTCAGTGGAGTTCCAGGATGATGGTGCTGGTACCACTAAGGAGGGGGTCTCGAGAGGGGGACGGGAAGAATGCCTGGGCTCCAGGAGGCTCTCGAGAGGGGGATGGGAGGGATGCCGGGGCTCTGGGAGGCTTGGCTGGCAGTCGGGGCTGGGAAGGGTGTTTCCTGCGCTTCCTTCTGCTGCCGATTCCACTGTCAAGGAGTAGACCAAACAGCGTCAGTGACTGTGACTCTGATTGCTGTTGTGTGTGTTAGTCATTCGGTCATGTCTGACTCTCTGCGACCCCATGGACTATAGCCCACCAGGCTCCCCTGTCCATGGAATTCTCCAGGCAAGAATACTGGAGTGGGTAGCCTTTCCCTTCTCCAGGGGATCTTTCCAACCCAGGGATTGAACCCGGGTGTCTTGCATTGCAGACGGATTCTTTACTGCCTGAGCCACCTACTACCAGCGGCTATTGTGTGCCCAGGGTGCTGGGCGTTTCCTCTATTATGTTGACTATGTATAACAACCCTGCGTGGTCTGGGATTTTTAGAGATTCACCTTCCTTGCTGCTCCACAGGGAAGAACCGTTAGCCGGTGTTAACTAAATCAATTCTCTCCCTACCTACCCTGGAGCCCATGCATGGAGCCGCCCACATGAGAAGCAGCTTGATGCAAATCAAGGCTCACAGTTAGACTGGTTGCTTCGGTGGCTGCCACTGTGAGGACCACGTGGGGGAAAAATCTTCTTTCTCTACACCATGGGTGGGTTCTGTCTTGGGTTTATATTCTTGTGGACCAGACATCTTCCAAAGCAGGTGTTAAGAGAGGTAAATTGACTGCCAGTTGATTTGAAGATTCCTCCAGGGCATCCCAAAGTAAATTCTGCGTATGCTTGATGTATCAGTCAGCTTTTGCTGCATAACAAAGCACCCCCTCCCCTCCAACTAAAGCAGCAATCATATCTATCTGTAGGCTGCGGGTCGGCTGATGCAGGCTCAGTGTGGCTCTAGGCTATGGATTGGGTTCATATCTACTTGATGTGACTCTCTCTCTTTTTTTTTTGGACTAGTGGTCCCTTGGGAGTATTCCCCTCGTGGTAGGAGGCAGGAGTGTGAAAAGGCAGCACTAGCAATGCAAGGACACTTTAGTCCCCTGCTAGTCTGTCTGCTCATATCACACTGCAAAACAGGGTCCATGGCCAAGTCAGTGGTGAGGCTCATGTAGCTGAACTGCTTCTTACCCACCTAGGTCAGGACTGACCAAGGCACTGGGTGGGTTCTACATCTGGGGGGTTCATATCAGCTAGCCCTCTGCCGCACTAGCCAAGGCAGGGGCTGTCCCTCCCTGCTCAAGGCTGGGACTGAGCATCACCGGTGTGCATCTTCAGGCCTAAGAAACACACCCTGCGGCTCTTTATTTGAAAGGGGCCTGGAGCAGACTTTTGCAAAATAAGTTGCTTTTCTAGATGAATCCAACTCTTCCTGCATTTGAAAAATAAATGTGCACTAAAAGTAATTAACGCATGTTGGTTCATGAATAATACACTATTTTACAACTATTTGCCGAGCATAATGAGACAAGCTACTAAATTGACAATGAATGTTCTATTATGTGATTGCCAACTGTTTTATAAGATACTGAACATATTCATTTCTTCTGCCATCGTGTGTATTATCAAGCTATTGCTTTTTAATAAATTAATTTTCCAGACATCTCTGGGGTCTTTGTTGGAAATCTGGCTGAGGGCGAAAATAAAATTAATTGTGTGGTCTGTGCAGAACTACCAGTGTTTGCTGGCTTACAAACAAAGTGTCACCACTGGCTGCCCCCGAAGCAGACCCTGCGTGTGGCACGCAAGTGTGAAGGGAGATGCCTCTTCAGCCCAGGATGGTGTGAAAAGACCAAGTGGTGCCTTGAAAATAAGAAGGTTGCTTCCCCTGTCAAGGTCTTTGGAGGCTGGGCAGATCTCTGTGAGCAGTTTCTTAAAATATTTAATGAAAGCAAAAATTAGCATTCAATCCTATTCTGTTCTGCATACTTATTTTTAAATCTGCTTGTCTACTATTTTTGAAACATCAGTGTTACTTCGTTGGGGAGTTTTCTTGGCATCCCAGCCCCTCCCAGTGAGGCACAGCGGGGTCTTCTCTCTGCTGATCCCACGTATCTGCATTTATCCCATCAAGGCCTCCATCGAGGGTACCTTCACTATGACATACCTCAGGCCCACAGCTCTGGGAGAAGGCATCCACATCCCTCTGTAAAGGGAACACTTAGGGCCAGTAGGTAAAGTCCAACGTGATCTTGTCCCCCTGCAGTTGTGTAAGGGTCCTGGATCACCTGTTTTTTGGATCTGCTTCTAGTCCCTAGTCTGAGCTCCAGGGTAACGCAATGCATTTCTCTCTCTGCATTTCATGGTATGACGTAGGAACTGCGATAGGAAGTGCTTAACAATTGTTTGCTGAGTGAATACATGACTCATCCTATACGTTTTGTTGCTGGTCAGTCGCTAAGTTGTGTCCGACTCTTTCTAGCCCCAGGAACCGTGGCATTCCTGGCTCCTCTGTCCTCCACTATCTCCCGGAATTTGCTCAGATTCATGTCCATTGAGTCGGTGATGCTCTCTAACCATCTCATCCTCTGTCATCCCCATCTCCTCCTGCCCTCAATCTTTCCCAGCATCACGGGCTTTTTCAAAGAGTCAGCTCTTCACATCAGGTGGCCAAAGAATTGGAGCTTCAGCTTCAACATCAGTCCTTCCAATGAATATTCAGGACTGATTTCCTTTAGGATGGACTGGTTTGATTTCCTTGCAGTCCAAGGGACTCTCAAGAGTCTTCTCCAATACCACAGTTCAAAAGCATCACTTCTTTGGCAATCAACCTTCTTTATGGTCCAACTCTCACATCCATACACGACTACTAGCAAAATGATAGCTTTGACTATACGGACCTTTGTTGGCAAAGTGATATCTTTGCTTTTTAATATACTACATTGATTTTCCATTATTTAGGCAAAGATCCTTCTTCACTGCATGAAAACTAAGAATGGCCTGTCTTTATGGTAACACTTTTCCAACTGTTATTGAACTGGAGTGTTATTTCTGAGATTTCTGCTGTGTCTAATCCTATCAAATCCTATCAAATAGGGGTCAGTTTGTGGGGAAAGCTTGGCTGCGTGATCACAGGGTGCCATAGAGAATAACTCTGGACATGTTTATCTGGATATTTTAGTGTTCTCATTTATCTGATTTTTACCAAACGTCACACATGGTCATGTGACATGGATGCCAGGTAGGGAAGGCTTAAGCCCCAAACCTGTGCCTAATGTTGGGTTAAACATGCTTCTAAGAGTCCTCTCAATTAACTCCCCCATGGTCTAGACTGGATATTGGACTATATCAGGACTCCAACTTTCTTTATATAATAGGGAGATTGTCAAGTTAATTAGGGAACATCCAAATCCTGGAATATTAACTCCACCAAAAGAGGAGTTAATAACATGAGATGTTCTTGTACAAAGTCTGTACCTATAGAAAAGTTTAAAGTAAGCATGGGAGTAGGAAGGACATTAGCCTAGATTCCTGTCCCCCGTGTTCATACCTTGCCAGCACAGCCACTTTAGTAGATCACAGTGTCTCTTGCCTTTTTTATGCATATGTTGTCTACATGGTTGTCTTAACTCCATTATAATGAATTTTTTCCTGCTCTCTTTTCACAGTATAGATAGTCCTTTCTCTGCTGTGTTGAAGTGAGCCTGTAGACAGAAAGATAGGCATGCTGATGTCTGATGGACACACAATAATACATAGACAAAGATCACACTCAAACCAAATGGGCAAAGTGTGTTGTTCCCTCTGTGCTTGCTGCTGAGGCCTCGGTCTTCTGTCCCACGGTGTAGGTCATTGTATTTTCACGTCTGCCAGCTTTTAGGACCTAGACCACACTCCTCTAATGCTTTCTCCTGGTGCACATCTGATATTAGCTTAGAAAACACAATGCAGCCAGAACTTACAGCCACTGTTCCCCCTCGAAACCAGGCTGGAATACCAAAGTGGTGCCATGTCCCTCCCCATCCTCAGCCAGGTCGTTAAATGATCTCCCAACCATGCTGGGCTTGGGGCATGCCGGCGTCCTGTCCCAGAAGAGCCTGCTGGCACAGAGCACGTCCGGGGGCGGGGCGCTAGGGGGGCGGGGCGCTGGGAGGCGGGGCGGGAGGCGGGGCGCTGGGGGGCGGGTTCTGTCTGGTTTCACATCCAGGTGGCGACAGCGCCTCCACTCTTCCTCCTGTTGGGCCTGGAAGCTACTTTTCCCCCTGTTCCCAGCGGTCAGACTAATGCGACTACACCAAAGAACATGACATTTCTGATTTTAATTTGCTTTGGGGGTGATTTTTTAAATAGATATTTGAACCAGACCAGCCTGACAAAGTGAAGCCAATTTCAGACACGTGACAATTGTAGGTTTGGGGCAAAGAAACATGACAGGAGGCATGCCTGCCCCACAGCATTAGAGAAAGACATCACTTAGGGGGAGGGGTCAGGAGCACGTGCAACCTTGGCTGCACGCTCACCCTCCCCCCAGAACAGCGCATTACGGATCTCAGGGGCCCATCTCGCTGTTAAATAAGTGTCATTTGCCCAGGAAAGCTGGCCTTTCATCCTAGGATGTTAGATTCAGAAAAGCCACTCCACTGTGGGAAACTGACATCCATTACAAGCCTCTATCAACCGCTGTCCCAGGCTTGACTGATTCTTTCATTTTTAAAAGGAACCACATGTGTTCTTTCTGCCACTGCCAGGGGCACCCGCAGAAGCCAGGCCAAAGGACAGAAGTCAGGGCTGAATCAGAGTGCTGGAAAGACCTCCTGTTGGCATCGCCTCCTCCTGCGTCCCTTCCCCAGAAAGGTGCTGGGCAATTCAGTTCTAAAAAGTTAACAGGGATGGTTCTCAAAGCGAGCGCATCTCTACACGTTCTTCAGGAAGCACAGGATCAAGTGCTAACATTCTCAGTGGGTGATTGATGTTTACCTCGGCGTCGCGTGTTTATTATAATTTTTCTCCCATAAGCAACTATCCTGCAAATTGATAAGAGTCTTTTAATTAGATGGTAGGACTGTGTGCTTAACACTGCATGCAAAAGGCCTATAAAAACAGAGTGAAATTTAACAGGCGGGCTGCCTCGGGCTCAGAGCTACAGAAGTCAGCTCCTTCCAGGGGAAGGTGAACTGAGGGCCTGTCTCACCGCAAGTCTAGAAGCACCTTCCACCGTGACGTGGAGCGATGGAGTCAGAGAAAGGTCTGGTGAAGCCGCTTCCCCTGGCTTTTACTCATGAAGCTTGTGGTGCAAGTACCAGGGGATCACACTGGTGGTGTTCTTATTTAGACCCAAAGTGGGTGGAGGAATTAGTTTGATGGTTTTCTTAGTTATTCATATTTCCTTGCTAGATGCTGTACTTCTTCCCAACTGGAAAGTAACAAAACTCAAAATTTTTACAAATTGAAACGTAGCTGATTTACAATGCTGTGTTAGTCTCAGGTATACAGCAAAGTGATTCAGTTATATAATTTTCTATATGTATATATATTTCTTTTTCATATTATTTTCCATTATATATTACTACAAGGAATTGAATATAGTTCCCTATGATCTACACAGTAGGTCCTTGGCGATTATCTATTATACATATAACAGTGTACATCCGTGAATTCCAAATTCTAATCTATCCCTCCCCTCTCCCCACTTTCCCCTTTGGTAACCATGAGTTTGTTTTCTATGTCCATGAGTCTACTCACGTTTTGTAAAAAAACTTCACTTGTAGCATTTTTTAGATTCTACGTGTAAGTGGTACCATATGGTACTGGTCTTTGTCTGTCTTACTTCACTTGGTGTGAAAATCTCTAGGTCATCCGGGTTGCTGCAGATGGCACTGTTCTGTTCTTTTTGTGGCTGAGTAATATTCCATCGCATAGGTGTGCGCGTCTTCTTTATCCATCTCTCTGTCGACGGTCATGTAGGTTGCTCCCATGTCTTGGCCACCGTAAATAGTGCTGCTATGAGCGTTACAAGCGTGCGGTTCTTTTCAAATCCGTTTTCTCTGGATGTATGCCCAGGAGTGGGATTGCTGGATCGTACGGTAGCTCTTAGCTTTTTACGGAGCTCCATGCTGTTCTCCACTGCGGTTGTACCCGTTTACCTTCCCACCGGCAGCGCGGGAGGGCTCCTTTTCTCCCCAGCCTCTCCAGCATTTCTTGTTTGCAGACGTGTTGATGCTGGCCGTCCTGGCTGGCTGTGAGAATGACGGTGTGGATTTGCGTTCCTCTGACAATCAGTGATGTTGAACGGCTTTCCGTGTGCTTTTGGCCACCTGTACATCTTCTCTGGAGGTGTGAATATTCCCCTTAAGGTTTTTGGATGAGTGTATGTGTTTAGAATAATGTAAGACATATAACTTTACTTTTCTAACAGTCTGTTTTCTTAAAACTCTGCGTTGACAGAGGTCAGGGAGATAAACAAACAAAATCAATACTTCCATTTATCATTTGGTTCAAACTTTTAGCAAGCAATAATAAAACAAAAAGTGGAAAGGGACTTGGCGTCCATCCGCGGTCTGGGTTCTGCAGGGGCTGGGTGTGAGCACTCAAGGTTAACGGGTGTGCTGAGGTGGGAGGTAAGTCACTCCAACCTTGGCAGCGTTATTGCTGCGCAGAGGAAAGGCTCTTGTGGAAAGCTGACCTGGCCCAAGCCGGCGGGAGGGGGTGCCTCTGCACAGGCCATAGCGGGAGGACTAGTTCAGACAGAACTGCCAAGAGACCCCAAGTACTCTCGCACACCTGCCCCTGTGGGATGAGGCCCTCAGACCCCGCTGTCTTCCTGTGGAACTCGAAAGCCATTTCGCTGGCATAGTGTCGGCCCAAGAACCTTCTGGAGGATCAGTCACTGGGCCCTAGTCAGCCCACAGCTGAGCCAGAACGCTCCAAAGGCAACCGGCACGTTTTACAAGCGTTGGCACGTTCTGTGCTTTTATAACTTTTTTATTGGGCATACTCTCATTGTCGAAAATGCGGGGAATACAGATAGGCATAAAGAGGAAAAGGCACGTATGTGTCCTCTGCCCAGAGACGACCACTGTTAACACCTCACAGCTCTCTCTCTTACAATATGTAATTTACATGCACAGAAACACAATACCTTATAGACTTTTATAGCCTATGTCTTTCACTTAATATGTTAAAAACATCTTTTCACTTAATTGAATTTTTTCCAGAACATCATGGTGGTCAGAGAGCCCTGACCCCAGCTGTTGGACATTTAAATTGACCTCAGGTGTTTATTGCTGTTGCTGTTGTCATTGTTATTATTAATCATTGGCTTAGGAAAAACGTGTCTCTATATCCTGGAGAGCAATGCCCTGTTAACAAAACACTATCTTTAGAAAACAACAACAACAACAAAAAAACCAGGGGCCTGTGTTCAAAACATTTGAAATTAAACATATTTAAATCATTGTTAGTAACTATACTTCTCAGATCCAGTAGTACGTTAATGGAGTTTTTGAATTCCCAAACTCCGGATATGTGTATACACACACATACACACAGTCACACATACACACCTATCATCTGTGCAGACTGGGAGAACTGCCCTGCTTCAGAGTTCTAAACTTTGGAACCTGAATTTCTAGGTCAAGTGTTCTGGAGTTTGTATTACTAGTAATGCTCACTGTGATTTTATTTTAAATAGTACTTCTTAACATCATTGCTAATAGTACCAGTTGTTCAGTTGAGATCATATCTACCTACCTGTCTATATGTTGCTTTTCCCCTGTGCCTTTTACTTCTCTATTTTGAGAGTGTGCTGAAGCTGTTAAGGCTTTGGGAATATTTAGGGAGATTTATATGGGCTTCTAGAAGGTTCTGGAATCTTGTTCAGGAAATGGGATGGTCTGACTGAAATTCTCCCTAAATCATCCAAGAAGGAATTTAGCCTCTGTCCCTGAAATGAGCTTGAAGGCAGTCACTAGTGAGAATGAAAAGCTAGGGCTTCATCATCAGCCCTTCACATCTAGGCCCCACCAGGTAAATCTCCCCCAGGACCAAGTCTAAGGGGCCAGCCCTGCCTCAGCGAACTGCGCCAAGAAGTCCGAACACACGCCGTCCCGGCCAAGACAGTCCTCAGACTTGCTCAGTAGGTCCCGAAACAGCCGCACAGTGAACACTGCGATGCCTTCAAAGGCTGGCAAAACCAGCTGACTCGGAATTGAGCTGGGTTCTGTCACGGTCAGCCCTTTCGGGTTTCGCTGGCACACTGCTCCTGCCCTCTCCTGTCCCGGTCGCAGAAGCAAGAGCTTTCTATCCCAGGAAACTTGCACGGCCAGCCCAGAGAAGAAGGCCGCCAAACCCCAGACAGGCAGAGTATCGGGGCAAAATAAACCAACCGCCAGCACGCACACCTGCCCTGCTCCAGGAAACTCTCGGCAGAGGTCAAAACCAGCCCTGTGGGCAGCCCGGAAAAGGTTTCCCGACAGGAGGTAACCCGGAGGCTTAAAAACACCCCCGCTATTTGACCCTACATTCCCTTTGGAGCCCGTGGTAAGAAATAAATCAAACTGGTCTCCCCAGATCTTATGCACTTCTGTTTATTAAAGCTTTCTATGTATCAATGAAAATACAGCAATGAGGGAAACAGCTCTGCAGTAACAGCGCAAGGCTGAGGTGACTGTGGTGCGCCTGTTTGCTGAATGCAGGATCGTAAGGGCAGTGGGAGATGTATCCAGAATTTATTTTCTTTAAAATATATAAAACTGTATGTGGAGTATAATTGTATTATATAAAACTGAAAAGATACAAATAAACTCGATTGCATTTTTTAAAAAGAGAGAAAGGGAATGCATACATCAGAACAGTCACAGTGGTTGTCTTTGAGGGGTGAGACTGTGGGAATATTTGTTTTCCTGATCTTTTCCCCCAAATTTAAATGCTGAAAGTACATTTCAACTTTCTAATGAAAACAGCAAACAGTAATACATTTTATAGAAAAAAAATATTATTCAGCAATGATTTCTAAGAACAACTGTATTTAAATACAATGATAGACCTACTCCCACCTTCAACCAATCTCACAAGTCATATTTAAAGAGTATAGAGAAAGAATAAAACTATATTCGAGTGGATTGCTAATGAACACCCATTTGTTCAGCTTAGAAAAAATCTAAACAAGTGTGTACATAGAAAATAAAACAAGGGGGAGATGAAGTTGGAGGGGTAAGAGAAACCGCAAATGCATCTTGGGGTTGGGACACGGGGCTGAGAGATTAAGTGATGGGCACAACATCACACAGGAAGTGGTGGCCTCGGCCTGCAAGAGCTTGGAGCGGGTCTTGGGTCCCCAGCCCGAGATGGGCCGTGTCACGGCAGTGATAAGCACCGGATCCCAGCCTAGTACTAGACTGGCGGTCAGTGACAAGGGCCCGCACCTTCCGCTATGCAGGAAGGAACTCCCACAAAGACAGAAAGTGGTGAAGCAAAGTATCAGTAAGAGGAAAAAAAGAGTGCAGGACGTGTGGAGAGACACACGGGCAGACTCGGGGGAGAGGCCCTGAGTCACACCCTCGTGGCAGTTTGCATTACTTTTATGGGGTATTTCTTCCGGGTTTCCCTTGGCCAATCATTCTGATTTGCCTGGTTCACAGTCTGTGTTTGGTGTATCTCAGGATCCTCCCATGTGTGGACACCCATCTCTTAGCCAAGGTGGATTTTACCAAAAAGGCGTCTGGGTAGAACATCACTTGATATGACTCCTGATTGGCCTCCAACGAAACTTTTCTGTTCATGTCTGGTCAGGGAGGTCTCCTGACTTTGAGAATGAGAAATATGTGCTCTGGGCAGGGCCCAGCCTTCTCCCTGAATTGTCCTGCTTTTCTTGTCTTGGAGTTTCAGTCCAGAGGGGAGGAATCTCCAATCACTTTACCCTGGAGGGGGGCCATCTGCCTCCTTGAAATATTTGAATATTTTCCTCACTGGTTAAAAGGGGACAGTGACATTTCATTCAAAACTCGTGAGGTTTAAATGAGCAAAAACAGCATTTCAGGTTATGTGCTTTGCACAAAGTAGTGGTGAGGACTCAGGAAATTATACTTTATCAAAGTGGACTTTCTCACCTAAGGGACCCAACAGCCAATGAGAAATTGTCACGACTCCAGAGTAAAACAGCCAGCCCTTAGTGAACCTCAGATAAAGCCAGAAGCTGGAGGAAGGCACAGGGCCTCTTCCATCTGAGTAAGTGATGAAGGGCATCTGTCTGCATAGACCTATCAAGATGCAGCAGGCCCTGGCCTTGGAAACAGATCAGCCTAGAGGGGAGACAGTCATTCCCAGCAGTGTGATGCCTAGGAGCAGCCAGGGGGTTAGTACGTAAGCCAGCAGGAGCCGTTCTGGTTTGGGCCAGCATGCAGATGGGGCCCAGGTCATGCTAGGGTTGGTGACGAAGGCACCACAGGCAGGACACTTACTGCTGGAGGGATGGGATAAAGATGTCCTGGCATGGCTGACGTGTCTGCCCAGACAGAATGCAGACTCACCTAAAATGTCCATTCTAATTACAACCGTGAACTTGACCCAGTGGGAAAACAAAAGACAAAATGCTTGTACTTTAAATAAGGAGACTGATTGCTCAGGGATATTCTATGTAAGTAGCTATAAACTGTGACAATAGGAAGTGAAAATGTTTTTTAAAAAAAATTAAATACCAACACCCAGGGCTGATGAGGTTGTTAAACACACACACACACACAACAACAACAACCCAGAAATATGTACCTTCTGCTGGCTGTAACCCTTCCACATGGCACACGGAAGCAAGCAGCAAAAGCCAAACAAGAGCTGTTAGACCCAAGAGTTTCAGGGGTGCCTATGGATGCTGGAGAGCACGGTCAACAGATGGGAGGAACTGGATGGAGACAGATGCAAGTTACACCATTGTTCTAACAGCAAAAACTAGAAACAGGCTGAATGTCCCAGAGCATGGGATTCCCGCTGACGCCCCCAACCCAGCAGGACGACACGGGAGGACTCCATTAAAATAAGTGACAACGGAGAAAGAAAGTGATTTTGTTGCGGGGCGGTGGGGGGGAGGCGGGGAGGCGCCAAGGACTATGAAGCAGAGCGGAAAACCTCTGTTAGGATAGTGGTGTCTGACTGAGCCTGTCTTTTCCTTTTTAGAAATTGCCTTTATCGTTAGTACAGCATCTCATCAAGTAGAATTCAGAGTTTTTTTCAGTCATCATGTGGATAATATTTTGTGATATTGTTTATTATTCTAAAATGAATTCAAACTACTTTGGATCCGTGGAAAGGCACAAAAAGTTAACAGGGTAAATATTGCTATTTTTTCTTGAATTAATTTTAAAAGTTTTTTTTAAAAAAATTTTATTGGAATATAGTTGATTTACAATGTTGTTAGTTTAAGGTGTAGAACAAAGGGAATCAGTTCCACACGTACATATATCCACTCTATTTCAGGTTCCTTTCCCACGTAGGTTACGACGGAATCAGTGAGTGCGGTTCCTGTGCTCTACGGTAGGTCCCCGTTAGTCATCTGTTTTACATGCAGCAGTGTGGATATGCCAGTCCCTATCTCTTCATCTATCCTCTGCTCCCCCCTCCCTTTGGTAACCGTAAATCTGGTCTCGAGGATCAGGAAAAGAGTTCATTTATATAATACAGCTATTTTAGATGCTTGTTTTAAAATGTAAATTTCTTTGGGGATATACATATATATGTGTACATCTACAGCTGACTCACTTTGCTGTACAGCAGAAACTAACACCGTCGAGCAGCTATGCGTCAACCGAAGTTCACATGAAAGGTGAACTTCTCGATGTGGTGCCCACGGGTGGCCCGGACGTGCAGCCATTTTGCAGCAGGCTTCGGGGCCCAGCGCTGACCTGAATGAAAGTAGTCAGGCCCCCTTCATGGAGGTTCAAAACAAAACCACGCATCACCCCATTTTAAAGAGCAAAACCACAAGCCACAGCTTCAGTCACTGCCGCGGCCGCTTCAGTTTCTTGTTTCCTATTGATCAACGGCAGCAAAGTGTCCCTGCGTGAGCCGTGCACGTGGACGCCGGCAGCCTTTGGGTGTCAAGATTCAGGGAGAGCAAGCAGCTCACTGGAGAAGGCCAGTGGGCACTCTGGCTCCCTCTCACTGCCCTGTGGCTCCAGTGCCATGGTGCCAGACCCTGGCCACTGAGTCCTCCAGAGGCCAAACCCAGGGAGGGAAGCCGGGCACAGACCTGCTCAGAGCCAAGCAAGAGAGGGGGTCTGCGGGGCGGGGCCCGTGCTGCCAGGTAGCGGCACAGAACGGGCAGGCTTCGCCCCAGACGCGGGGCACTGGGAGGAGAACAGGCCCTGGGCCGGCACAGGCCAGTCTTGCTGTGTGAACAAGCCCCTCATATCCATCTACTCAGGGACGTGTACGGGGGTCTGCAGCACCCCCCTGCAGCGCGGTGCAGACCGTCGTCCTGGCCCTGCAGGCTGACTCTACCCCTCGGGTCCCCAGCCCGGGGGCTGTGGGCAGGCCGCTCTGCCAGTCTCATCATCTGAGCACAAAGTGGGAAGGTGGGTGTGACTTTAGCAGAGATTTCCAGCTCTGGTTATTATTGCTCCAGGCTCCCTATTGGGTTTCACTCCCTTGTCTCCCCCCACAATTACCTTGTCTGCTCTCAGTTACTTTAGTGGGTCTTTACATGGCATCTTTCTGGGGCAGAGGGCACAGAGTGGCAACTGGCACATAATAAACAGCACCTGAAAACAGCGGTGGTGATTATGGAACACTAGGTTTATATTACATACACACACACACGTGTACATACACTTATATATATGTATGTATTATATACGTGTGTATGTGTTGCACATACATATAACACATGTGTGTGTTTCTGTGTGTATGATATGTCTATATATACGCACCATGACAGATGGTAAACAATAATCATGGGCTTAACTAAGCAAAAACCAAAAAAGGAGTGAGGCTTTATCTGTACACTTGCTCACCTGTCCAGGCATTGCCCCACAGCATTAGCCAAGGAAGTGAGACGTGTCTGGCAGGAGCAATGACCCACAGGGACTGGTACCGTCTGACCCCGTGGACTCAGGGCGTAAGGGGAGAGAGGAGGCCTGGCTTTGTTCTGGGAGGGGTCTCTGGTTATCAAGCAACCTGGAGAACTTTTGGTCAAGTTGATGATGACCTTGGGTGCTATGACCACTCCTGTAGACCCAGGATCTAGACATTTTATAGCTCATTTTATAGGTGGGGGTGTCACCCTAAACTTTGAATTTCCGTAATGTGGTGCTTGGTGTGTCTGTTGGGTGCATGACTGTATGAAGACTTGGTCCGCGTGACTTAGCTTGTCCTTGAAGTATAGTTAATTTATAGTGCTGTGTTAGTTTCTAGTGTATAGCAGGGTGATTCAGATATATATGTACTTTTCTACTCTGGTTTATTACAAAATATTGAATATAGTTCCCTGTGTTATATAGTAAGTAGGACATCGTTGTTTGTCTATTTAAATATAGTAGTGTGTATCTGCTAACCTCAGACTCGTAATTTCTCTCTCCTAACCCCTCTTGCTACCCTTTGGTAACCACAAGTTTGTTTTCTATGAGTCTGTCTGTCTATTTTATAAATAGGTTTATTTGTACATTTTAGATTCTACCTATAAGTGATGTGATATATGGTATTTATCTGACTTACTTCACTTAGTAGGATAATCTCCAGGTCCATCTGTGTTGTGGTAAATGGCATTCTTTCGTTCCTTTTTTATGGCTGAGTAATATTCTTTTCTCATCTTCTTTACCTGTTCCTCTATGGATGGACATTTAAGTTGCTTCCACATCTTGGTTATTGTGGATCGTGCTGCTGTGAATGTAGGGTGCATGTATATTGTGAAATTCTGGTTTTGTCTGGGCGTGTGCTCAGGAGTGGCTCTGGTTCTAGCGTTTTAAGGAACCTCCACACTGTTCCCCACAGTGGCTGGGCCAGTTTACATCCCCACCAGCGGGGTCGATGGCTTTAGGGAGCTCTCGGTTGAGGGGCATGCTCGCCTCCTCTCGCCAAGGTCCCTCAAGGATTCTGTTAAGGGGGAATATAGCTAGATGAGAGGATATAGCCAGGCTGTGGACCCCTGGAAAGCAGTGGTGTCTGAGTGCACACAGAGCCAGAGGCCCCAGACGACAATGTCAGGATGGAGACTGGTGGCACATGCCCCTCTGCCCCACCTTCCTGGTGTGTGAGCAGAAGCATTGTCTCCATGTGGCCAAAGAGGCCCTTCCTACATCTCTGCGGGAATGGCCTGGAAGCCTAGGTGTGAGTGATGCAGGACCAGGGGCAAAGGGCCTCAAACCACCCCCATCCTCATCACTAGACACTGCCTACTCACCGAGAGCCCGGTCATCACAAAGGGAACACATCATGAGGCCTGAAACGGCCCACCGTGCATAATAACAAAACTTCTTAAGGTGAAATTTAACAACAGTCATTTTTCTCTTTCTCTCTTCAACAGAAAATACGATGCTGGCATGCTAATCGCGTGAGACAACTCGGCCCACAGACAGCCACAAAGCACAAAAACAAAACAAACTCAGAGAAGACATGAGAATGGTGTTTTCCTGGCGTCTACAGGAAGCGCTTTATTTTTTCCTCTAGATTGCTTTTCTAAAAAAAAAAAAAAAAAACAAAAACAAAAAAACAAAACACGAAACTGAAACAAACAGTTAAAGGAACAAGACAAAGTTCAGGTGATCATATTCAAGCATGCTCTTTTATTAAGCGTAGGATGGAAGGGACGAGAGGATGCGGAAGCAGGATGCTGAACAGATACGCGGGGGCCATGCACCTCTGTGACAGGGTCCTTCCTGAAACTGCGGGAAGGATGAAGGGAACGGCTTTTTATCCCCCAGCCCCCAAACACCCGGGGCATCCTTAGGGGTGCCAGGCCCCCATTCCCGCCTGTCGCGGTGTCCAGGGGGTGGCTTGTGAGGTCTGCTTGCTGTGAGCTGAAGAATCCTTTGCCCTGCTCCGGCAGTGAACCAGTGCCCTGCGACGCACTCCCTGCCCGCACCACCCGTTTCTCAGCGTCCCCTCCGCCTCGGCGGGAACAAGGGCCAGAGGGGGCCTGTCCAGGACTCAGACTGGATCAGGATGGAATAGTGATCTCGCAGATGAGTGTGTGAAGGATAAACACTGGCTCTTTCTTCCCCGGACAGGAGAAAGCCTGCTCCTGGCTACAGTGTGGTCATGGGTGTGTGGCCATGGGTGTGTGGCTGGGGTGGTGGCTGGTGGGATGGGGTGGGGGGGGCACCGGGGACCCTGAGTGGTGAGAACTGCACGTGCTTCTGCGGTGGGATGGAGAGCCTCCCTTTGCCCGTGTGAAGGCGAAGCTTCACCGTCACATGGGCCATTGCCAGGGCAGCAGAGGGACCTCGGTTGCCCCAGCCCTGGACAAGAAGTACCGCCCCTTCTCCCCACCAACGCCCTGCTCCCCAGGGGTACCTAACGCTGTGTGATCTGACGCACCGGTGCTTACATCCTGGGCCTCTGGCGGGTCTGGGTCGGGGGGACATGGAAGGCCGCGGGGTGAGAGGTTGGGGGGGTGTCCAGCGGGGTGGGCGTCGGGCCAATGGCCGTCTAGGAGGGCGGGCCACCGGGCACCCCCTGGAGCAGCCGCTCACTGAGCGCCCACAGGGCCCGCGCCGAGTCTTCGCTCTGGGCTTCGGCTGACGGCAGGCAGCGGCAGCAGCTGTTGAAGTACATCCCTCCCAGGCCCTCCAGCTCCGGGGCGACAGCGCAGTACACAGTGGTGGCGGCTCCCTGTTGCTGCAGGGCAGAGAGGAGAGACAAGAACGAGTGCGTGAGAAGAGAGGCGGCGGGGGCTGTCCTTCACAGGGAGCGCCCTCCCCACCTGCTTTGGAGGCCACTGGACCTCAGCAGCGGCCGCGAACCCAGAGGTATGGCGGGGCCGTCCTGGGACAGCATCATGGACTCCGCCTGGAGCACCGGTGTGACTTTTCACACCTCATGCGGGAAAAGGCTTTGAACACAACATGCCTCTCAGCTCGTCGCATCACATGCCTCTGCTGACAACGCAAGCAGGGTGGGATCCTTGCCAACCGGCAGGAAGAAACCCGTCCAATCTCCTGACTGCAATGCATGATGTCATGTGACACCAAGATGTTTTTACGAGACTTCTGTCTGAGCTAAACCTGCCGCGCTCTCGTGGCCCAGCGGGTGGAAAGCCAAGCAGGACCAGCGCCAGCTGTGTCCTTGTCCTTTGCCCATGGTGCTGTGAGGGGAAGGCTTTGGATGCAGTGTGCAAACATGTTCCCCACCGTACACGTGCCTCCTGCAGACACGAGACACAAATCTGTGAGTTGATCAGGATCCTGGAGACCTTTCTATGAATGTCACATCCTGCCCGTACCTGCAGGAGGACAGCGGCTTGAGGGTCCACGTCCTCACAGCCCACTTCTAAATGCACGTCGTAATGAGTGCCATTGATCACTTCCGACTGACCTTTTGAGTAACAGCTGGCGCTGTGGCTGGGGATGTGTGTGCTGACGGGGCACCATATCACCCGGCTGACAGGATGCTGTCAGGGAGGCTGGGAGGAGGGCAAGAAATCACTTTGCTTTGCGAGCCATAATTAAAAATAATAGGCTGGTGCTCGTAGGGAGACATGGTTGGCACGGCTCTAATTTAAAACCAATACAGTTTATCTGGCATCTTCTGATTATTTATGTGCACCACAGCCCTTGCTGCATCAACTAATTATCAGGTGAAGGGGTGGGGAGGCAGAGGAGAATCAGAGAAAGATAACGGGCGATAAGGTCACCATTAGGAAAACACTGAAGCCCTCTGTGGGAGGGTGAAGCGCGTTCCTGCCACCGGAAAGCTGACCCTCTCCTGCCTCTTACAGACTTCACACCAGGCCCCAGCAGAGGGCTCGGGGGAGAACCTCCCCCGCCACGCCTTGGTTTGTGTGTCTATGGTTATGCCCATAATCACCGGGAGCCCAGGGCATTCTGAGAAGTGAGCTCTCGGGGTGTTTACCGTTTGAGGAAAGTACTGTGAAACAGACTTGGGGGTTGTTTTGAAGAGGACGGTACTTACTGAATTTGTCTGAAAACCAAGAAGCCAAATATACAAGTGACATGCTTGTTAGGGAGGTGGGTGGTGTGGCATGGGCACGAGATGAACGAGATGGAGGCGTGAGTTCTGACCCTGGGGCTGTCCACTGTGCTGGACAAGACCCATGGATCCAAAGTTTGAACCCCCGGCGTGACCTGAACCAAATGGGCATCGGTTGGTTGTCCCCCAACCCTCTCAGCCACGCCCATTCCCCAGACAGCCAGCTGTGTGCTTGGATTCAGCTACTTCTTTTCAGATTGATTTTGTGCGGCCTAGGTCTGATGAACCCAAGTCCGCATCACTCCGATTCCCTTCTGCTGAGCTGTTATTCCTAGTAACCCTTAGATTAGCATCCAGCACGTTTATCTAACCAGGTTCAAGGGCTCATCCGAGTCCCCTGCACCTCATGTGGGGCAAAGGGCAGCGGGGTGTCCTCTAGAGACGGATGGAAGACTTGAAGGGCTCGTCCCGCCCACCCAGGCCAACTACCACCTCGGCCTTGATTCTCAGAATGCTGCTGCTGGGTGGAGATGGTGCTCAGGAATATTCTGGACATCTGTCTTAGGTTTCCACTGTACTCTGCAAATCCCAAACCCACCAAAGAGCAGTCAGGGGGTTTGTCATGAGCTCCCAAGTAGCAAGAGAGTCTGCTCACCCCAAGATCCAGGCCTCCCCACCCCGCCCCAGAGCAGCTATAATATCAGCATTCATACATCGCAACAAACTGGCCTTTCACAAGCTCCACCAGCCCTGACAAAGGATCAAAGGTGGCCACTTGGGAAAGCAACAGACGGAATTCTTCCAAACCCAATGCAATCTTGCGCCACTCTGACCTTCTAAAATGCTATCATGGTACACTCTCGTGTGGTTGGATGGTATTTTTGCAGAGAAATTTGGCACTTAGACTGATTCAGAATCGAGCTGATGAGGGAGCTGGGGGCACACGCATTTTCCCCCCATGGAATCTGAAAGCAATTGAAGCTGGCCTCATTTCGGGTAAACCTCCACTTGGCTACCACGCCGAAAACCATGAATCTTAGAAATGCCCAATCTTTCATCAAAGATTGGGTGGCTTCGAGGCCTTTGCCACTCAGCTCAGAGTGGTACGCAAGTTAGATCTCGTCACCACCGGTGCCGGTTCTGTGCGAGAAGCCAGTACCGCAGGGCACCTGAAAGCAAAGACCAGCTTCTCCCCTCCGAAGACCAACTGTGCACGCCTGGCAGAGACCAGACGGTGAACAGGTGACTCCGACGGCAGCACCCGGGGTCCATCTTTGTATGGTCGGAGGCGATGACACTCCAACAACAAGTGCCAGTTGCTGGCTCGTTGGCTGTTTGGCCTGCCTATGCTCGAGAGAGAGACGGGAGCTACATTAGCAAATCTCATTAGGAAATAAGCTGGCGTGGCTGCTACAAGAGAAAACGTTTTTAAACTGATAGAAGAAAAATTTTTAAAGCTCACTTTCATCACCGTCAGATGACTTTCATGCCACTTTGTGGAGGGCGGGGGAACATCAGCACATAATTCAGAGAAGATGAAAGCGCCCCATAAAGGAGACGATGTTAACAACTCTGTTATGAAATATCTGAGGCTGTGCCTTGCTTCCTTTCACCACTGTTTGCTGATCTGCTGTGATAAGATAATAGCAGTATCTTGACATACAAACGTGGGCTGGGGCGGGGGGTTCCTCTCAGTGATTTTAAGAACAGTTTATGGGGAGTCTGAGCCCTGGGGCGCAGCAAGTCTGTCCTGCACCAGGGGTAGAGAGGGACGGTGTGGATCACTGTGGGGGGTGGGCGCGGGGTGGGGGCTGAGGATTTCTGGGAAGCCGGGAGAATCTTTAATCACGCCTAAATGCCATTTCTGATTCAGTCAAACGTCTGCGAGCTGCCCGAGGAGAACGACACCACCCATCTCTATAGCGTATGTAAAATCACCCGGGATTCTTGTTTGGGATTTTTAAGAGTATCTGGGTAATGAGGGTTCATCATTCTCTTTCAGAAATCAGTTGTCAGCTGAGTGGCACTGTCTCCAACCACAGAAAGGTGGGATTTAGACAGCGGTTTGCTATTTGTTTATTGTTGGGGCCTTGAGATCTAAACTATCCATCCTCCCCAAGCCCTTGGTTGGGATGAATCTGTTGAAGTAGCCGCTTTTCATCCACAGTTGTTTGATAACCACTAGCCATCAGTTTGCAGCCATCAGCAGGGAATACAGATGAATATTGACTCTTTGAAAGAGAAAGTTATGGGAGTTTCAGATCGACAATCCAGGCTTAAAGAAAACCACCCACATAGTAGTATTTGTGATGCGTCGGTAGGTTCCCTAATATAGCTCACGTTTTGATAAGGACATGTTACAGCATTATGCTTAGTTTTCAGGTTTCTCTAGTTTTATAATGCATGCTTCTTTAAAAAAAAAAAAAAAAAGAATAGATTCCTGTCTTAAAACAGATTTAACTCTGAGACATAAAAAAGCAGACGCACTGTCACGGGTGTCTGTGTGGTCAGTGGTTTTGAGAGCAGGCAGGGGTCCCACAGCTGCTTCCCCAGGACCAAAGCAGGACCGGGGACCCACGGCGGGGAAGGAGCGGCCCTTCTGGGTGGGCGCTGAGGAGGCGCTGGGTTCCTGGGACAGAGGACCTTGCCAGCGCCACAGAGGAGGAGACGGGTGCTTCTCTGAACCCCCAAAGCTTCCCCCTGTTGCTCATCTGCGGTCTGTGGGGTGCGGCAAACACTTCCCCAGGGCAGGAGCAGTCGCGCTCCGGCAAGTACGGCGAGTGCTTCACCACGGAGTGCAGCAGACGCGGGCAGCGGACACGGGTCCCGTGGGACACCCCGTCTCCCAGGCGTTGCTTAGTCGCTCGGTCATGTCCAAGTCTTTGAGACCCCACGGACTGTAGCACACCAGGCTCCTCTGTCCATGGGGACTTCCCAGGCCAGAATCCTGGAGTGGGTTGCCATTCCCTTCTCCAGGGGATCTTCCGGACTCAGGGATCGAACCTGTGTCCCCTCCACTGCAGGTGGGTTCTCTGCCGCCTGAGCCACCAGGGAAGTCCTGCCAAAAGTTTCCAACCCCCTCTCCTGGTTAATTGTGGTGCAGTATTTCAGATTCATCTCCTGAGACCGTGGGGCTGGGAACACAGCTGTTCCTCAAACAATACTGTTTGGTTATGGAGAGAAACCAAAGCAAGCTGCTCCACAAGGATGGGTGTACCCTACTCACCATCTGAGAACAGTCTTTTAAGCCGACAGACGAGCCATGTGTTCCCAGAGACGCCCAGCGTGCATGGCAGTGGGGCTACCCACCCGGGGGAACACGACCAATACAGAGCCCTCGGGCTTGGGTGTGGAGTCCCGCGCTCACCAGGAACAGACCCACGTCCTCCAGGACGACGAGAGGTGGGAGAAGCTGGAGATCGTGACTCGAGGGGACTCTCGGCCACCACCTGGGCGAGCTGTCCCAGCCTGTTCAAGCGGTGACGATGGGGGCACCGACCGCGAGCCTGCACTCCCCTGGTGCTGGGCAGGGAGCTCTGTGATGGGCATCACGTTCTAGCCCCAGGCAGCTCTACAGGCTGGGGATGGTCGCCATCCCCACCTACAGAGGAGCCCACTCCGTACCTGAGCTCACACGCCACTCCTCCGGGGCCACATCGACCGACCCCAGGAACCCAGAGCAGCTGCGACAGGAAGCCGCCTTCCCGCGCCCGCGCTCCCGTCTGCACACCACGCACCCCACGCCTCCTGGGCGGTGGAGTCGCCTCAGGGGCCCCCTCCCTTCCTCCCAGCCGGGCCTGGCTGAACCCCCGCGTGCGGCCCTGACGTGGCTGAAGATGAAATGTACTCACAGGCTGTCAGGCGCTCACCCGGGAAGCATAAGGAAGAGATTTTCCCACTGTTGATTTAGGCAGGCCACTAAATTGAAATTATATCCATTTGGATTAACAAAACTGAAGACTCAACGCCACCTCGGAAGAGCCAAGAGCCAATGACCCCTAACAAAGCCATCGCCTGATTTAAAGTGCCACCTCCACCCGCCCGACTGGACCAGCCAGGAATCCACTGCTCCTAAACGACACGGACGTTTTCCAAAGTGTGAGTGGAACTACAAGACCAGGGAAACCCAAGCAATCTCCAGCTTATGAGTTCACAGATGTGCAAATGGGTGTGGCCTTTTGGAGGGTGCCACCTGACATGTTCCAGCCGGTGTGCAGAGGAGACTGCCCCGTCTCCCCTCTCCTGCCCCCCACCCCCGGCCCCGATTCATTGTCAATAAACTCATCCCTACAAATGCCTAACCACTGACGTGTCCAGACAGTGCACACTTAGATACAGGCAAATTCCTTCTGCAGGGATCAAGGGGTAACTTCCTTCACAGCCCTCAGGAGGTTTGCTAACACACAGGCTGTCCTCAGGATTGGTTACAGGAGGGAAATCCAGACTCAACTTCTTAAACAGAAACAGGGAGGCGGGCCAGGAAAGAGGCTGGAAAAGTCGGCGACAGTGCACTGGAGAATCCCTAGGATCACGTTCAGTCCTGAGCTTGATGGAAGAGAAGGTGCACCTTCCGCAGTGTGCAGGGGCCTTCATCTCTCGCTAAGAAAGTCACGAAGGTGGAGGACCTCAGAGGTCCCTTCCCAGGGGCTGTCTCTCCCGTCCTTCCCCCGGTGGCACAGGACGCAGTCTAGGAGAGCTCTGTGGCAGGTGCTCTGGGGGAGAGTGAAGCCGTGGGTCATGCCAGCCCATTACCACCAACGCGCCTGGTCCTGGCACAGGACACAGCCCCAGGAAGCAGATGCCCATCTAGGGAGATGTCTGGGGCGGGGGCACACAGGGGACAGAGGCTCCAGGGAGCCGCGTACGTTCACAGGCCTCTGCTGGGAGAGAAGCCGACGACATGGACGCTTTCCCGTTTGCAGTCCAGGAACCCTAAATCCTCGTCAGGCTACAAAAGTCACGTGGTATCCTTGACAAAAGTCACTCATCTCTAGCAAGATCATCAAGGAGGCTGAAGAGACTGACTTGAAGACCAGGGAGGAATGAGTTGGGAAGTTAGGAGAACAGTTGCTACGATGCTCCGAGAAATCTGTGGAAGCAAGCCCAGGGACCAGTGGGCTCAGGATAGAAAGCTGGGAAGGCTTTGTGAAGGCAGAACAAATGTCTTCCTGAGCCTAAGTTAGGGGAGGGAGAGGCAGCCACTTTCAGCCATCCGCAGAGGCCCGAGCCGTGTTTGTTCTGGAGAGCAAGGCTCCAGAGGATTTTTTGCTTAGTCTTAGCAGCAGCAGTGCAGAGCAGAGTGACCTCGGGAGGTTTTCAGGACTCTGTTTTCAATGGGATGACCTTTTCTCAACTTGCCTTGATATCAACAAGGCCCTTTCCATACCCCTTACGTGTTCCAGGATCCTTGCCCAAAGTGTTCAACGGTTCCATAACAGATGGCTGGTCTCGAGAGAGTGGAGGTAGAATACTTAGAATGGTTTCCTTTTTCTGAGACCTGCTGGTATTGTGACATCCCAGATGTGCTCCGCTGGAGCAGGAGGTCGTCCGGAGGAGGGAAGGAAAAAGGAGCGACTGAGTACAGTCCAGGTGGGTGATGTTATTCACGCCTGTTCTACCACTGGTGCCAAAGATGTTCTAGAACTGATTGGGCTGGAGAGACGGTCCCTTTAAACATGGGAGAAGATGCTCTTATCTCTGTTACATCCTTCTTATATCCACGGGAGAGTTCCCTGGGCCTTCCCTGCTGGTGCTGCCTGGGGTACACACACTGCTTTTCAAACGGGGGTGGGGGATTCCTCTGGTTGGGATGGGAAACTGCACTGGGGCGCCCATTCTTCCACAGGTTACTCTGAAATGGATCTTAGAACTCTACCACCAAAATACACATGGTTCTCCTACCTGGGACGAATCTGATGGCCCATCCCTGGAATTTTCCATCCTGGCCACCTGGACAAGACTGAAGGACTGCTGAGTGTTTATAGAAAGCTCAGAGAAGACATTTAGCCTGTGTTAATTTGTAACATTTTACATTTTTACTTCTTTGACCCACATTCTAGCTAGCTCTGTATACTGTACATAAATGTATGCCTCCGCATTTGCCGTGTATACTGAAATAAACCTTTGAAACTATTGCCAGGCAGAATGAATGGGTTCAATTCTAACCTAACGTTGCAAAGAGCATGGGTGAGGCAGACCTCTCCCCGCTCCCCTTCGTCAGCACAGAATCACACTGAATGGGCCTACCATGCTTTTTTTAGAAAACTGAGAGCTGACCATTTCTGTGCGCAGACAAACCCTGAAAAATCAGTCTGTTGCCGTCGCAAGGTTGACACCTAGGCTGCAGAGAGAGTCTCTGACATGGTACTGACAGGGCATGGGGTGGGTGGATGAAACCCACAGGGTCGTCTCTGATAGGGCCCCACTGTGGTTAGAAATGAACTAACTCTTCACTCTTCCAGAAACAAATTACAAGAACAGAGTCTGCAATAATCCCATTTCACAGCAGAGCACCCCAGGGCCCCCCTCCCGACCCCCGTGTCCAGCCACACCGTCTCAAGCCAAGCACGTCTGTGTCAGGACTGAGTCTTTTCAGACGGGGCTCTCTCTGTCGGATCATTTCTCAGGCACAGAGACGCTGGCCTTGTTAATATTTCATTGGGAACATACTATGGAGAGCGTCTCATTTGTATTACTTCCATAATTGATGGTGAGTGCCCGGGCACTGCCTCTGCACAGACGGACCTCATCACAGTGGTCGACGGGGAGACGAGAAACAGTGGCTACTTCACCCACCAGCAGTGTGTCGCTAGTTAGGGGGCATGATCACGCAGGCTGGGCCTTTAATTGCCAGGGTAAATAATTCTGCCTCGGTGTTAGGGAATATTTTAAAGCACTTGATGCAGATAGACTAGAAACAACACACACACACACAAAATTACCTTGATTATGCAACACCTTAGCATAGAAAGTTACAAAGGTATGTCTTTTTTTTTTGAAAATTGCATTCTATCATGCAAATATTCTCTAAATATGCATGTGCTGACTACTCATCGGCTGTATTTTAGGAAATACAATTAGGCCGCCTTTCTCCTCCCCTGTGTAGACTGTAAATACCTGTAGATCCTTCTCTTGTTTCCCTATGTAAATATATGTAAATACTAACAAGCTTTGCATGCTGATATTCTAGGCAATTTCAGGCACTTTTATAATCTGAAGGCATGTACTTGAACTGGTTTGTTAGAAAGAAAAACAACCAACACCTCTCTCAAACTCTTGAAAGCTGAACAGAAATTAAAGATTTCTTCCTAGACTGCTGTGGCTCGTTTTGTTTGCCGTCCTAGCCCCCAGCGCCTCCCACACGGGCTCCCGCAGCTGCTGCCAGCAGAGGGGTGGGTGCCGGGGCAGCCGCCACGCCAGGACAGGGGCGCAGCCACCCGTCTTGGGTTTCTACACACTTGGTCCTTTGGTTTTCTAGAGCAGTGGTCCCCGGCCTTCTTGGCATCAGGGGCTGGTTTTGTGGAGGACAGTTCTTCCACAGAGGGGTGGTGGTTTGGGGAGGATTCAAGCGCATGACCTACAGTGCACTTTTGTTTACTATGACATCAGCTCCACCGCAGATCATCAGGCATTAGATCCTGGAGCCTGGGGACCCCTGCTCTAAAGGACTTCTAGAATCGTAAGATTGGCGTCTTTGGATTTTTCTATCAAAAGAAAAGGGAGTGTGGGCATGCATGCTAAGTCGCTACAGTCGTGTCTGACTCTTTGCGACCCCATGGATTGTACCCCACCAGGCTCCTCTGTCCATGGGATTTCCCAGGCAAGAACACTGGAGTGGACTGCCATGCCCTCCTCCAGGGGATCTTCCTGACCCAGGGATCGAACCCACGTCTTTGGATTTTTCTATCAAAAGAATAGGGAGTAAAAAACGATTGGTTTGTACCTACTGTTCCCTTAAAAGTACCAAGGCCAGAGCTAGAGGCTTTAGAGTCCCAGGACCCTAAGAAAGAACCCTGTCGTTCCCATTTCAGAGATGCAGAAACTGAGTCACAGCAAGAACAGCATGTGCCTAAGGTAACAGAGGAGCCCGGCGTGCTGCAGTCCACGGGGTCAGAGAGTCAGACACGACTGAGCCACTGAACGACGCCCACAAAAGTGACAAACCACCAGATGCCCCCAAACCCAACTGTGCTGTTTACCAACAGTCGGCAGATGCAGTTTTTCTGCAAAGGGTGACAGAAGAGAGATTTTAGGCCCAGCAGGGCCTATGGTTTCGGTCACAGCTACTCAGACCTGCCGCTGTTGTTGGGGAAACAGCCGTGAACAACACACCCTGCAGCGAACGTGGCTGTGCACCAGCAAAACTGGGCTTGCAAACACTGCCACACCCCACGCTCAGCTGCTCCTCCCCAGACCACTGCCCCTTCCCGCTCGAGGACGTTCCTGTGTCTGATGGAGAAGGCACTTGATCAGCTGAGGGTTCTCCACCTCTTGCCTGCACACGGCAACACTGACTGGAAGCCACACGACACTCGGGAGAGGGCAAACGAAGCCACTCAAGCTTCCACGTCAAACTGCCTTCCACAGACACGCCTCCCCACCAGGCTTCCCTGTAGTTACCCTTCGTTTCCACACGTGGGGATGGAGGGGAAAGTATGGAAGGCTGAGGTAGAGAGAGAAAAGCCAGCGACACGCAGGTCTTCACTGAGGAAGCAGGTCCTTACCTTGGGGGTCTACATAGACCGAGCCGCGTGTCAACTTTCTAATGGCTGGAAAACTGCACTCACATTGAAGGTGTTTTTCCCCACGTATGATGCTTCGGTGTAGATGTGTTAATTCACAGTTTCTTTGGGGACGTTTTTTAATTGAAGTTTCCAAAATTCATTCAGTGGCACAAGGAGCTCTGGGGGCTCTTGAGAATGCTGCAAAGCTGGGGCTTTAGCATGGGGAGCCGGGCCTGGTGTCCTGGATGAACCCAGCGCCCCGGCCCAGCAGGGGAGGCCAGTCCTCGCCGCCCGCGGGGCCCCCTTTCACAGGCTCCTGTGCTCGCCTGGGGCTGGGAGAGAGCCTTTCTGACCCGCTGCGCGAGGTCAGTGTCATCCCTTCAGTCTTGGAGGGGACAGAGCGTGAGGGGCAGGAGGAGGGACGACCCGGGTGACTCTGCAGGTGGGGATGCTGTGGGTGGACGGGGAGAGCCCAGGAGTGAAGCCTGAGACGCAGGAATTCAAATTCCGGCTCTGCCACCCAGCCGCTCTGCAACAGGACACAGGCAATGAAACGGGCGGCCTAACAGCCCCTTCTCCCGGCTCTTGGGAGGGTCAGTGATGGCATCTGGAGGCTCCCTGAGTGCATCACAGGCACTGGCTCAAACACGGCTGCAGGGCTGTCTGTTAAAAGTCCGGAGGAGGAAGCACCCAGGTCGGAGTCACTCCTCCGTCCTCCACCTGAGGGACCTGGAAGCAGGGTGGGGCAGTTTCTGCCCTCTGAGCAAGACATTCAAGAGGCAGTCACTTTTCTCACCAGCTTTCACAGCACCTCTGGGTACCAGCCTAGCATGGATTCCAAGGCTCCTCTGCCTCCCCACCCCCTACCCCAGACCACAGCAACCAGAAACAAACTCTCACCCCTGAAAGTGGGGCACTGGCATCCTAAGGACAGCCGCAATCACACACGAGCATTGTGGGAGTCCAGACCCCGCCCCGCCCTGGCCCTGCACGTGCATCCAGCTAAACCCCCACACGTCTGTGCGCAGTGGGCCCTAGAGAAAGGGATGGACGGAATAAGAGAGCTGGCACAGGGTTTTTTAAGCGCAGTATTCCTTTAAAAACTAAAGATGGAATTACCACATGATCCAGCAATCCCACTCCTGGGCATATATCCAGAGAAAACCGTACTTCGAAAAGACACACGCACCTCCATGTTCCAAGCAGCACGATTCACAGCCGCCAAGACACGGAAGCGACCTACACGCCCATCGACACACGAACAGGTAAAGAAGAGGTGGTACATATATGCAGTGGAAATACTATTCAGACATAAAAAAGAACGAAATCATGCCATTTGCAGCAACTGGGATGTAACTAGACATTATCATGCTAAGTGCAGTAAGTCAGAGAAAAACGAACACCATATGATGTCATTTATATGTGGAATCAAAGAAATGATATGAGAGAACTTATTCACAAAACAGAAACAGCCTCACAGACTTCAAAAACAAACTTACCAAAGCGGGAAGGGGGGGAACACATTAGGAGTCTGGGATTAATGGATACGCACTTCTATAAGTAAAACAGATAATTAACAGGGACCTCCTGTACAGCACAGGGCACACTACTCAATATTCTGTGGTAACCCATATGGGAAAAGAATCTGAAAAAGAGTATGTATATACACATAACTGAGTCATTTAGATGTACACTTGAAACTAACACAACACTATAAATCAACTATACTCAAATATAAAACAATAAAAATTACATTTTAAGACGTGTAGCATACATGTAGAATGATAGGAGTTGGGTAGATTGATGGGTGCCACATTACTGTTTGAAATTTTCTATCTGAAAACTTTTATAATAAAATGTTAGAAAAAGACATGGATTCCTTGCTAGGGGGTATTAGCCGCATTCTTCTCAGAGGAGAAGACTAAGGCACAGAAGTGGTGTGGACTGCCCTGAGGTACTCCACCTGGTAAGTGGTGACACCCTCTTTGAAATCCATGCCCGGCTGGCTCCAGCGCTGACTCTGTGACGGGCACATTCGAATCTCTGTTAATCGACCTTCTAGGGTCAATTAACCCTGCCTCTCCTATTCCACTGGTTGAATTTTTTGCCGCAAAGCATGAAAACTGGTTTTCTCGCACTAGTCCCACCATGCAGGCAGTTCGTAGAGCCTCCAACTCAGAGCCCAGAAATCAATCAGCTCAAGAGCAAGGGTGACCCATGTGTGAGTGGAGGTAAATTTCTATCTGTTCATCTGGTAGCTATTTAATCTGCCTTTTGATTCTAATGCCACCCCTGAAGGCAGAGGGCTATTCTCACTGAAAACGTGCCGTCAAGTTCAGAAACACTGATGCCGGCCAGCATGAGTGTGTCTACAAACCCAGAACTCAGAGAGGGAAGGGGAGATAACACCCGGGCAGACACGCACAGTGAGAAGCAATCAGCTCCCTGTTGTTGGGTGCAGAAGGGATGCTGTCACCGGCAAGGGGCCAGGGCTGCTGGCCCCTGGACCACCAGACACGGCCAGATGGGAACCCTGACCTGTCCTCCAGCTCACACGCTCCCTCTGGCCACGGCAAACTCCACATTCCAAACTTCAGAAGCTGAAAAACAGCGTCAGCCCAGGCCTGACGGTCTGGCAGGGAGCCCAGCAGCCCATCCTGCTCTGCTTCCTAAACTCGGGAGTCAACTTTCCTCCTGGGCAGAAATTTTCCTCCGAGCCGGCCCCCCGCCCCCTTCCCCTTTGAGCCCCACGAGAGATGGACCGGGCACCGTCTTCCTTTTCACTTCACCGCGTGTCCCCTTCCCCGGCGCCTCCCCTTCAGCCACTGTCCACCCAGGAACAGCCACCCCCCAGCCCTTTCTTGGCTTCCCTTCCAGACCCACCCAGAGTGCCATGTCTTGGCCAGGTGAGTCTGAGACGGAACGGCTGCCTTCAGGAGGGTTAGCCCAGCCCCCATCGTGATAACTGACGACGACGACAAAGCAGTGATGATCACGGAAATGGCTGCGGGTAACCCAGAGCCTGTTCTGTGCCAGGGACCTATCAGTGCTTCCGATTCTCAACCTGGCCAGGCAGGTACTGGCTTGGCCAAAGAGTTGGTCCATAAGATCCTATGGAAACACTCGAGCGAGCTTTTGGGCCAACACACTGTTACTGTCAAGGTTGAGGGAGGTGAGGGAACTCCCTGCTGAGCCGGGGCCGGGAACCCAGCTGAGCACATCTCTGTTCGAAGCCCCCGTCCTCGTTCGTGGCGGACGCCTGCTCTGACCCCACGCCCCAGCCATGGCAGGGCCTCCGGGCATCGTGGAAACTAGCCCTGTCAGGCTGCAGATCCCCTCCCTGCGGGGCCCCGTCGGCCTTCCTCCTCCTCGTGGGGCTCCGCGTCTTGGTCCTCTGACCCCGGCTGCGGGCCCAGTGTCGAGTCTGAGGGTGTCACAGCCGCCCACGTGTGGCTTTGGACGCCACCCCAGAAGGGCTCTGACGCCCTCCCCTGCACCATCCCACTGCTGCAAACTGCTTCTCCTGCAAGGGAGGTCTGGAAGCCGGCAGGTCTTGGGCTTATGATTGGGCATTTGTGGTCCGTTTGGCCACGTCCACTGGAGTGGCCTCACGACCAGCCTACTGCAGTTAGGGTCTCCTGGCCCCGCAGCTCAGAGAAGTGCTGAACTCAGGATGGCGGGGGGCACCGAGGGGCATCTTACTCTGCTTCACCTAACCCCTCTGGCTGCCACACCTGATTGGACCCATCCCGTGGATGGATAGGTTAGCAGCTACCAAGCCGAGCGTCAGTGGGAACACAGCCACCTGTGTAGCTGGCTGTCAAACTCTGTCCTCTATGGTCTGTGCTCTCTGGATCCCTAATCAACTGACTGTACAAGGCAGTCCCCTAAGGCAGGGGTCCCCAGCCTCCAGGATCTAATACCTGATGGTCTGAGGCAGAGCTGATGTAATAGTAACAGAGATAAAGTGCACAGTAAGTATGATGTGCTTGAATCATCCCCCAGCTCCCAGGCCCGTGGAAAAACTGTCTGCTGTGAAACCAGTCTCTGGAGCCAAAAAGGGTGGGGTCCGCGGCCTTAAGGTGCGAATCCCATACGGGGCGTGGATGCCTTCCAAGGCACCTTCTGGGTGCCAGGTTTCTGCTGAATTCTTGCTGGAACCTTGCGGAGGCATCAGTGTCCCCACTTCATTTATAGGGAGACTGAGGCTTGAACAAGTAAAATGAAGGAGGAACAGGTGAATTCTGGCTGTGATGAGCACCCCTCAAGCTAAGGGATGTTCATGCCCCCAGCGCTTCCAGGAAGGGTCCACATTTTGCATCCACCCTCCCCAATTATAGGCAGGACCCTGAACCCTGAAGAGGCAAAGGTCAAAGGGCAAGTGGCAGAGTCAGAAGCGGAGCCCAGTCCCCCGGGCTCCGGACCCCCTCTCTCAGTGCTGGCACCTGCATGGGTGGGGATACGTTCACCATCCAAGGGCAGCAGGGGCATCGCTGGCGTCTGTCGGCCGGGAGTTTGCACAATCGTAAGAGCAGGTCTTGCGACAGCAAAGCGTGGCAAGTGCTGAGCGCGGGCTGGGATCCAAACCCAGCCTGCCTGGCTCCGGGCTCCGTGGCTTCCCAGGCGCGCTGGGAGCTGTGTGGCCTATGAGTTCAGCATCCTCGAAAATAGCTCATTAGTTGTCTCAGAGCCTTTGTACAAGAAGTGGAATCCACGTGTGATGACAAATACACCTGCCCACCCCCAAGATGTCTCTCATTTAGGGACACAGGATCTGAGCCCCTGCAGGGCTGCAGGTGGGAGTAACAGGGTAAGGGAAGAGGGGCTGGAGACTGGGTAAGTGGGGTCCTGGTGGCGAAGAGAACCCCACTCCTGGGCATATATCCAGACAAAACTCCAACCCAAAACGACGCACGCACCCCAAGTTCACAGCGGCAGTGTTTACAACAGCCAAGCCAAGGGAGCAGCCTAAATGCCCATCAATGGCTGGATGCGTAAGTAAGATGTGGCGTGTAACATATATATATGTAGATACACACATATACATATAAAGGGGCACTTTAGCCACAAAAAAGAACAAACATCTGACATCTGCAGCAACGTGGACAGACCAGGAGACCATCACACCAAGGAAGTCGGGAAGAGAAAGGCGAATATCAAACGGCCTCACTTGTAGGCGGAGTCTAAGATACGACACAAACGAACCTACCTACAAAACCAGAACAGAGACACAGCAGACTGGCGGCTTCCAAGGGGGAGGGGCTGGAGGAGGGCGGGGTGGGAGGCTGGGCTTAGCAGGTGTGAGCTGTTGCACACAGAACCGATGAACCAGAAGGCCCTGCAGGGAACTATACTCAGTATCTTATGACAAATCATAATGGAAAAGAAGGTATACGCATGTGTAACTCAACCACCCGACGGGACAGCAGGAACGGACGCAGCACCGGGAGTCAGCTACGCCTCGACAGAAGCAGGACGGGGGGAGGCGTGGAGAGCGGCGGGTGAAGCAGGATGCGGGGAGGCGTGGAGAGCGGCGGGTGAAGCAGGACGGGGGGAGGCGTGGAGAGCGGTGGTGGCCCCAGGGGCAGGAGGGCACAGGGCCCCCGGGGCAGTGCGCTGCTGTCTTCCAGGTGCTGGTGGAAGCTGGGCTCACGCAGACTCAGAGCTGACTCCCCTGGTCCGACATCACTGCCTCTGGTTATCCTGAACAGTCAGGGCACGCGTCCCCAAGCGGCAGGCCCCTGGGGTCAGCACGGCCCCAAGAGGAGGCCAGACGGAGGAGAGGACAGCACGCACTCACACCGCACGCCTCTACCTGGAGACAAACCTCCAGGCTGCTTTTGGTTTCGTCGCTTCCCCAGACGGACGCACGAACGGGTCCCCGCTGATGACTCTGCCTGAGAAGGGCCCGTCCTGGAACGCAGCGGTCTCACTGTCCCCACGTTCACGGAGAATCTTTCTGACAAAGATAGCTTTACCACCCAAGTGAACCAATCTTCCCCATTTTCAGGTAAGAATCAGAATCCAGTGATGGAGAGAAGGAAGTGGAGTCTGCTTTCCCTCCTCGGCTGGAACCCCTGATGCAGGCGTATCAAGGATCTCAGGGGAACCCTGCCGTCTGGTTTTGCTCGAAGGCTCCGAGGACCACCAGCTGGATGATCTCCCCAGAGCACCGTCCTGCTGCTGCAGAGGTGACCCGAGCCCCCTCCTGGCTGGCCCCTGGGTCAGGAGCAGGTCCTGCCCCAGACGAGCTGACCTCCGCCTCTGGCTTTCTCTTCTCCCCACCCTCTGCCCCGCATCCCGCTGCCTTGAAGAGGGAGAGGGTGATGGCCCCACGGTCAGCCACGACCCTGCAGCGGATACTCCGGTGCGTGGCCCTGAGGCCTGACCGAGCCCGGGGGTCACCCACTCCCCAGCCGCTCGGCTGCCATGTGCTGAAGGCGGGACCCCTTCTCAGGGCGCGCCGTCAGCCAGACGGGGCTGCCCAGCCCGCGGACGCACCCCGGCAGGAGGCAGCCTTCGTCCCAACTCAGGACACCTCTGACGGTCACCCTGCTTCAGTCCCCGCGGCCTGGATGGAGTGTCCGCTCCCCCCTCCCAGCTAAGCCCTCTCCCGGCCCCCGTCCTGCCGGCAGCGCCCCCATGGGCGTGGACCCCCAGAGCAAGGGGCTATCGAGGGGCCCGCCTCCCGGGGCACCCAGACTATGGGAGACAACAGCTGGGCGATGCAGAGAGACACGCTGAACCACGCGGGGCCCACATCCTCACCTGCAAACCTGAATTATGGTCTAGACACAGCACTGTGTCAGGGTAGCCACGTCAGATTGTAGACTCAATATTTGTGCGGGGGTGGCCTGTCACAGCAGGCAGACAGAGGCGGGCCGGGGCAGCGGGAGGAGCCGCCAGCGCTGCGATCCCACTCACCCTTCAGCCCGAGGGCACGGTCCAGTCCAAAAGCGCAGGCTCTGGGGGGCATCTGCGCGATCCCCACTCAGCCTTCAGTGTGGAGGGGTACCGCACAATCCCAAAAGCACAGACTCCGGGGGTGTCCGTGTAACTGTTTCCATCTGCTCTCCCTCCAGAAACTTGATGAAGAGTATAATAAAGGGAAAGGGTTTAACTGAGTGAAGGAAGGGACTGGGCAGGTGGAGGGTCCCACACTGATGTCTGGGCAGGCGACCACGCCCAGCATCACCAAGTTCAAGGGCACCTCCCATGTGAGTCCCTGTTGCCGCCTCTCCTCCCCTTCACTCCTGTCCTGAATCCTGTTCCGTAGCTGGGTGTGTGCTGTCGGGCTCCAGCCTCAGTGGTGGGGTCCCTGGCACCCAGCCCCGTGCCTGGCACACAGAAGGCAGCTAACAAGTGTTTCTAAAGACCTGAGTGGGTGTCTGAGAGGGCATCCTTTGCTGGGCAGGGGAGACATAAATCACCCGGAGTCAGCTGCTACATAAGCATGAACTATTTCCTTTCCGAATCATTGTTCCTATGCTTTTGACACCACGGTTCTCTGCCAGTGACGACTCATGGGAGGACCACATTTATATTTTGCTTACCACTTGCCAGATGCTGACCTCAGCTTGCTTCTGTCTCAACACACACACACCCCGGCTCACAAACCCTCATGTTTAGTCCTTAGATAAACCCTGTGAAATACATTTGTCATCAGGTCCCCCTGTTTACAGAAAAACTGAAGGACAGAGGGCTTAAGAAACTTGCTCAGGGCTACAGTTAGGAAGTGGCAGAGCTGGGATTCGAACCCAGGCCCAGGGACTCCCAGGGCCACTCGAGCCCAGGTGGCCAGGGGCTAAGAGGATGCTTGTGCAGGTCCTGGGGTGCTTTCTCTCAGCCCTGAACTAGCTTTCTGGATGCAGACTCTGCAGGGCTTCCTCCAGGGTCCCTGGGCTCGCTGTTGGCCCCAGACATTTGGGAGGGAAGGGGAAATGGGCTCCCCAGGGCTGCCTTGGGGAGCCCCGTCTCTCTTCAGCTGAGCTATCCAGAACCTGACTCCAGGACAGGAGGATATGGGGTATCCCTGCATCCGTGGGCGCGTGGCGTTGCCTCCGGCCCCGAGAAGTGGCGATGCCGCAGGGCTGCTCCTACTCAGCGGAGCACGTGGCGTGCAGAGCTCACCAGGCCCGGGTCCTGGGCCAGCGGACTCCTCTGTGAAGGGGCTGATGGGGCCGCATCCTCAGGGATGGGGGGGTGGGTGGTGGAGCAGATGCGAAGGCGAGCTCAGGTCAAGGCATGTAGGAGCTAACCCACACTCCAGCTCTCCCTGCCCCCAGATCGCGCTGACAACCTTCCCCGGCATTAAGTCACACCCACCTCCCTTTGCAGAGGCGCCGCCGGTGGGCGACAGGTGTGCAGGAGGACCAGCATCTGGATGTGACCTTTGCTCTATCCAATGCCAGAGCCTGTGCTGTTTTTAAAAAATTTTTTTTGTCTTAACTTTTTGGCAATGCCATGCAGCATGTGGGATCTTAGTTCCCCATCCAGGGATGGAACCCCCGCCCCCTGCAGTGGAAGCATGGAGTCTTAGCCACTGGACCCCCAGGCAAGGGGCAGAGCCTCTGCTTTCTAGTCTATACATGCTAAGATCCAGCAGAAGGCACCAGAAGAAGAAACGGAAAGCATCTATGGCCTTGACTCTGTGCCACAGAGGCTAAGACAGCAGAAGCCTGGCAATCCATGGGTGGTTCCTAGCTATGGGGACCAACTCCTCTCTCCTATTCACGAGCCCAATGTTGCAGAAAATGTGTGACCCTCCCTTTACCCACCTGCCCCCCAGTCACCGAATCCTTCTCCCCAGTCCTGCAGCCACGTGAGGAAACCGGAGTTCAGAGACCTTAGGCAATCTGCCCAAAGACACACAGCCAGTGAGTGGCAGGCTGGGATTCAAATGTGATAAGGGGTGGATGGGTTCTTCTGTTTCATCTCTCTCATCCTCAGAGTAAAAGCAGAAGGGTGGACCCCACACAGGAAATAAAGAGTGAGAGCCAAAAAATACAGATGGGGACAAAAGTGAGAGGGAAGGGGCCCTGGTCAACAGAGAGCCGCAGGGATCAGCTTCGGGGTGCTTCTGACATGCTGTGCTACCTCACGGGACATCGCCCAGCCCTTGGTCCCCAGAGACCTCCCCAGGTACAACGTCACATCTCTCTCCGCTGTCAGAGCATGCCTTGCACCACAGACAAGGCCAAAACGCCCAACAAACGAGATTTTACGCACACAGCTCTCTCTAGCATTTAGCCCTGGACCTGTCAGATAGAGGTCCTCAGTATCCATGCGGTGAATGAATGAATGAGCAAACCCGTGACCAGACGGCTGTTGGGGGGTGCTGTTGGCCTCATTGCACCCTGAAGGCAGGCAGACCGCAGAAATGACTCACGGGCGGCTACCCAGACTTGAGAAATACACGTATTCCTGATGAGAACTGGCAGGAACAATCTCGGTCCTGAGAGCAGGGCTTCCAGCCCAGCTAATACTACACGAGGTGCTAACTACATTATCTGGAAATAACCGATGACTAATTCCCCATCCCTTATCTTGAGGAGAAGAAAATTGTCTCGAGCACGAATGCCCCAGATTCCTGGTCACTTTATGTAAGGCCTTGCAAGTGATTGCAGTATTTTAAGCCATTTTTAGCTGAAATCACCTGATGTGTGGTGAGCCCAGAAAACCTGATCTCTTGCTCCCTGAAACTCCCTGTTTTTCCACTAATTTTGTTTAAACGACTTACTGCACCCTAAGTACTTTTCCACTGAAGGATGGCTTATAAGTGCACATCCCCAGGACTATGTGAGTTTTGAAAGAGATGATTTATTGCGTGGATTTTCAAGCATCATCCCTATCCCTTGGCTCGAAGCTCTATTACATGTTGGGTGATCCCACATTCAGCCAGGTCAAGAGTGGGTGGTATTTGCTCTTTATCATGGCCAGTTTGGTGGTTCTGGCAACTGACAAGTTTTCTGTCCGGTCTAAAGAGGATTTGATTGAAACTTTCTGCTGGTGATGTCTCAAATGATCCTCAGTGATTGAGCAAGAGATGAACTTCCCCAAGACCTTCGCATGACTGGAGGTAAAAGAGGGCACAAGCGGGGCTTTTATCAAGCAGCTGGAGGGGAAAGGAGGGCCTTTTTTGGGGGCAGCAATAGCTATGTCTCAGTAAACATCCACAGAAATGCACACAGGAAAGTCAAGGCGTCCTGATTTCCATCTGCAATCCTGATGGCCTTTTCTTCTCATCCACAGAAGCCACGCTGTCTGCCACCCCCCACCCCAGGATCATATCATATTACACACGCTTCCCCTTTGACATGCTACTGGCCTGGCCAAAAAGTTCATTTGGTTGTTTAAGCAAGCTGTCACAACAAAACCTGAATGAACTCTATTCCTACCGACAGATACAGGAGAGGCTGAGTCACAATTCAAAAAATTCAGGAAACACTGAGCAGCCCACCTTCCCATTTACGGGCCCTCCGACTTTCTTTATCAAACCATGTGCACGCGTGCTCAGCTGCTTCAGTCCTGTCCGACTCTCTGCAACCCCATGCACTGCAGCCCGCCAGGCTCCTCTGTCCACGGGACTCCTCAGGCAAGAATACTGGGGTGGGTTGCCATGCCCTCCTCCAGGGGAATCTTCCCAACCCAGGGATTAAACCCATGTCGCCTGCAGCTCCTGCACTGCAGGAGTATTCTCTACTGCTGAGCCACCAGGGCAGTAACTATCTGGAGTCTGCAACACTGGAAGGTTACAGTTACTCAGCCTGGCTACCTGATGCAGAAGCAGCCAGGGATGGTGTGTTAACAACTGGGTGTGGCTATGGGCCAATAAAACTTTATTTACAAAAACAGACAGCTGGCAGGATTTAGCCTGAGGCCATGGTCTGCCCTCCCAGGTCTACCTAATACCAACTGACTTAATCATCGAAACAATACCAAAGAGTTTATTTTCCAACTGATTTCCTTCTCTAGACAAAATGGACTTGATGTTCCACTGCACTTCCAGGCCAGTTTAATCCAGGAAATGTGTTGCTAAGCCCTCCAGCCATAGGCTTGAATATCAGACCTGTCAAGCAGGAGTCCTGTGGTCTTTGGAATGTAAATGCAGACTGCAGTTAGGAATCCCTGCCTAATGGTTCCACATTAACTCCTGTGCATTTTTTCCCATTAAAAAAAAAAAAAAAAACAATGAAACTAGAAAACTTCCTAACACCATACACAAATAAAAATGGATTCAAGATCTAAATGTAAGACCAGAAACTAGGAAAACATAGGCAGAACACTCTCTGACATAAATCAAAGCAAGATCCTCCATGACCCATCCCCCAGGGTAACGGAAATAAAAATGAAAATAAACAAATGGGACATAGTTAAATTTAAAAGCTTTTGCACAACGAAGGAAACTATAAGCAAGGTGAAAAGGCAACCTTCAGAATCGGAGAAAATAATAGCAAACAAAGCAACTGACGAAGAATTAATCTCCAAAATGTACAAGCAGCTCATCCAGCTCAATACCAGAAAAATGAACAACCCATTCAAAAAGTGGGCCAAAGAACTAAACAGACATTTCTCCAAAGAAGACATACAGATGGCTAAGAAACACATGAAAAGATGCTCAGCATCACTCATTGTCAGAGAAATACGACTCAAAACCACAATGAGGTACCATTTCACGCCAGTCAGAAAAGCTGCGATCCAAAGGTCTACAAGCGATAAATGCTGGAGAGGGTGTGGAGAAAAGAGAACCCTCTTACACTGTTGGTGGGAATGCAAACTAGTACAGCCACTACGGACAACAGTGTGGAGATTCCTTAAAAAACTGGAAACAGAACTTCCATACGACCTAGCAATCCCACTGCTGGGCAAACACACCGAGGAAACCAGAACTGAAAGAGACACGTGTACCCCAGTGTTCATCGCAGCACTGTTTACAATAGCCAGGACATGGAAGCAACCTAGACGTCCATCAGCAGACCAATGGATAAGAAAGCCGTGGTACATATATACAATGGAATATTACTCAGCTATAAAAAGAATGCATTAGAGTCAGTTCTAATGAGGTGAATGAAACTGGACCCTATTATACAGAGTGAAGTAAGTCAGAAAGAGAAATACCAATACTGTATATTAATGCATATATGTAGAATTTAGAAAGATGGTAATGATCATCCTATATGCAAGGGAGCAAAAGAGACACAGACATATAGAACAGACTGTTGGACTCGGTGGGAGAAGGTGAGGGTGGGATGATTTGAGAGAACAGCATTGAAACATGTATATAACCATATGTGAAACAGACGACCAGTTTGATGCATGAAACAGGGCACTAAAGCCGGTGCTCTGGGACAACCCAGGGGGATGGGGGGGGGGAGGGAGGGAGGAGGGGGGTTCAGGATGGGGGGCACATGTGCACGCATGGATGATCCATGTTGATGTATGGCAATGCTATGCTATGCTAAGTCACTTCAGTCGTGTCCGACTCTGTGCGACCCCATAGATGGTAGCCCACCAGGCTCCCCCGTCCCTGGGATTCTCCAGGCAAGAACACTGGAGTGGGTTGCCATTTCCTTCTCCAATGCATGAAAGTGAAAAGTGAAAGTGAAGTTGCTCAGTCGTGTCCGACTCTTAGCGACCCCATGGACTGCAGCCTACCCAGGCTCCTCCGTCCATGGGATTTTCCAGGCAAGAGTACTGGAGTGGGGTGCCATTGCCTTCTCCTGATGTATGGCAAAAACTGCCTCAATACTGTAAAGTAATTAGCTTCCAATTAAGATAAATAATTAAAAAATATATATATATATATATATAGAAACTTAAAAAAAAAACTTTCTATGAAATAATTTCCATGGGAAGATAAAATAATCTAATGCCTCCAACAGAGTACATCTTCATCCTCCTTTGTCACCTTGCTCAGGGTCTGTGTCCTAAAGCTAAAGAGAGAATGTCACCCCTGGATGTGTTTAAAGAGTTCAATTTCCGAGGAAAATCGCTCAGGTCTGATCGACTGCAAAATGCCAAAGACTCATCTCCCCACCCCTGGGGGTCAGGTGGTGGGGAGGGTGCAGGTATCAGTTTTCTAGACCGAAAATGTCAGCAGAGCCAAGCGAGTCAGAACAGCAGGCTCCAAGGGCCTTTCTCGCTCCCCGTCTTCATCTTCCTGTTTCACATCAGATGTCGGAGACGCGTGGCCATGCCCTTAGACTGGAGCCGGGATTACTCTAGTCATTCCTGGAGACAGATGCTTTCCTGATAGATGCCTTTTCAATACGCTCCATTCTTCAGGAAGTCGTATTGTGGAAGATGAGGAACCACCCTGGCCCACGAGAGTCTAGTGCTCCAGCCGCATGTCTCCCTCTGTTTTTCGACACAGGGTGCAGCACGTGGGGTCTCAGCTCCCCCACCAGGGATCGAACCTGAGCCCCCTGCATTGGGACCACGTAGTCTCAACCACTGGACCTCCGGGGAATTCCCTGGTCCCATCTCTTGCCCTGTGTTTATGGAGAAAATTCTCTCTCTGAATGTAACACACACACATTTTTTTTTTCCTTTCCTTTCTCACCCACAGGCCTTTGTCAACTCTTGCACGTAGAATCCAACAGCTTTCCACTATGTGTCACAATATAGATTTGGATGCAATAAAGACTATCATTATTGAGCATTTATGAGAAATAATATTTTCCCTCTGGTGCGGGCTGGCTGGGTCGTTCACACCCGAGTGTGAATACTAATGCCTCCAGCTTACCTTGGCACTGGGAGAGCAAAGGAACAACAGCAGTGAAAAGCTCGAGGGCCTGGGGGGCCCAGGGAAAGCAAACGCCGAGTCTGGCAGTGGCTCCAGAGAGCCGCCTGGATCTGGGGGAGAATCTGGAAATAGAGGCGGCGACTCGCTCGTGGGCTGGAGACCTCAGGCCTTGGTGCTGAGAGGCTGGGAAGACCCAAGCAGGCCCACTGCAACCAGGAGTTCCACACTCCTGCCCAGCACCAGATGGCTTCGGAGGCTGAATTGCTACATAAACATTGAACGGCAAGTTTGATTTCACGAGTGTGCAAATGAGGCAAAACAAAAGGAGAACAGTTCTCCGAGGCATTCAGGAATCTGGAGTTTCTATATGAAAGGGCGCTCAGCTCCGGGCCCATCCAGATAAGCTGCCAGAAAGCAAGGCTGGGACTCTTCACCAGGAAATCCAGGGCGTCTGGGGAATCACGCGGCTACCACAGGGGAGAGGGGACCTCTACAAGGCTGTGTCTGAAACCACAAACCCAGGGCCAGTCGGAACGCCTGCCTCCACTGGGCACTTTTTCTTGGGGACCGAGGCGTTCCCATTTTCACTGCAGGAGATCTCACTATCCCCAGCTCGTCCTCTCTCCTCCTTTTCCGCTTGTCAAGTTCAAAACTTGGGTGACCCCTCCTACACTGTTGGTGGGAAGGTAAGCTGGTGCAGGCACTGTGGAAAACAGTATGGAGGTCCTCCAAAGACTAAACAGAGAATTACCGAGCGATCCAGCAATCCCACGCCTGGGTATATATCCAGACAAAGCTATAATTCAGAAAGAGCCATGCACCCCTATGTTCACAGCAGGACTGTTTACAGCAGCCAAGACATGGGAACAACCTAAATGTCCATAGACGGGGGAACGGATAAAGAAGATGTGGTATACACATGTGATGGAATACTACCCAGCCATAAAAAAGGTAATGCCACTTGCAGCTAAAAGTGAAGTCAGAAAGACAAAGACGAGTATCAGATGACATCTCTCATATATGGAGTCTAGAATATGACGCAAATGAACCTATCTACAAAACGGAAACAGTATCAGGGACACAGAGAGCAAGCTGGCGGCTGCCAACCAGACAGAGGCTGGGGAGGGATCAGGGGGAGGCTGGGGTCAGCAGACGTGAGCTGTTATACGGAGAATGGGTAAACAGCAGGCTTCTACTGCATAGCACAGGGAACTACGTTCAAAGCCCTGTGATGACACCATAAACGGCAACGAAAATTAACAAAGGAAGAACATGTACAGGCATAGCTGAATCACTCGGCTCTGCAGCAGAAATTAACACAATGTTGTACGTCAACTATACTTCTGAAACACGATGAAAACAAAAACACACAAAACAGATCCTGCAGTTTCCCTCTAAGGCATGTGGCGGGAAAGAGAGGAGAGGAAAAAAGTGCCCCCAGGCCAGCATGTTGGGGAGGAATCAGCAGCTGAAAGATCACTCAGGAAAAGGGGCTGAAATCCGAGGGGACCGTCAGCAGCTTCTGGGAGGAGAGGGCAGAGCGACACAGAGAGGGGAGAAGGGGTCTGTGTGTGGACACAGCCTGCCGCCCGGCATGCGGGGGAGGCAGTGGCCCAGCGGAGGCAGGGAGGACCGGGATTCGAGGTGCGCTGCGGAGCCCGTGGATGATGCTCCAAGGGGACTCCCGGCTCAGAACTCACTCAAAGTGATTCTTTTTGTCTGTTTTCAGAAGTGTAAGACAAAGGAGTAGGTTTTGAGTACTTTGTCCTCTGGAGGTATACCATAAAAGATTTGTTAAAAAAAAAAAAACTTGTCAAATCCATGTGGGGGGGGGGGGGCGGTAAAATATTATTTCCAGCAGTAATAACTATAGTAAATAACTTCATTTAGCTTTCATGAAAACTAAGATCCAGTGCAGTCAAATAAATAAATAAAGGTGTTTTTTTTTTTTTTTTTAAGACAGCCAGTTCGCCCACTTCATTACAGCAGCCTCAGGAAATAACACTTGACTGTTACGCCATCATCCAGCTCAGGTCCCTATTTACCAATCCCAAATAAGTCCGCAGAGCCCTGCACATCGACAGGCAGACCTCAGAGACCTCTGTGCTCAGCTCCAGACCACCACCATAAAGCGAGCCTCGCAGCAGACTGAGTCACATGAAGTTTCCAGTTTCCCAGTGCATATAAAGTAATGCTTACACGCTACCGTATTAAGTGTGCACTAGCGTTACGTCTAAAAGAGCAATGAACACACCTTAGCCACTGCTGAGACTCGCGAATCATCACCTGAGCCTCGGTCAAGTTGGTCATAATCTTTCTGCTGGTGGAGGGTTTGAAATAGTGACAGAATTTGCAAAATGTTGACAGAGAGATGTGGGGAGAGCCAAAGCTGTTGGAGAAATGGCGCGAGTGGACTGGCTTGATGCAGAGTTGCCACCAACCCTCAATGTGTAAAAAGGCAGCATCTGCGAGACACAGTGAAACAAGGCCTGTCTGTCCTAGAAGAGCGCTCACAACCAGAGCGGCGGCGCAGAAACACCTGATGTCAATTTATGCCTGCATGGGCTATGTGAAGAGAGAGCAGAGAGCTTTCTGCATGGACCTCATCAAGGGCAGCGGATGTTAACAGTGCGTGCACGCACACGGGGCATCTCTGCCAGATGTCTGTCTTCCCATGTGTTTCCTACTGGCAGGCCTCAGGTGTCCCAGGACCGGATCCGTCTCCTTTCTGTGACTTCAGCGGTGTCCAAGGCAGTCCACCCCATGATCTGTGCACACCCCCAATCATCCTCACCCCTCATTTCTCTCCCGGTTCCCTGTCACCTGCCGCCTCTTCTGCTCCTGAGACGACAGAGACGGGAATCTATGATGGGTCCCTGGATGGGATCTGCCAGACGCTCATTGGCAGGCGTTTGACAAAAGGGCCTCCCTGCCGCTTGGACCCCGGCCGTGGAAGATAAACGCCTGCGTCTTTGACATAAAGCCTGTGCAGCAAGCTCTCAGTCCACACTGAGGCCGCCTGGGTGACAGAGGCAGCCTGGCTGATGGTGGAATCACAGCCCCTTTAACGAATGGGGAACGTGGATAAGAAAAAAAAAATTAAGGGGAAATGCCTCCCACTTTGAAAATATTATCAACAACAATTTAACACTGAGACTTTCCTGATGGTCCAGTGGCTAGGAATCCACCTGCCAATGCAGGGGACACCATTTGATCCCTGGTCCGGGAAGACCCCACGTGCTGCGGAGCAACTAAGCCCGTGAGCCGCAACCACTGAGCCAGTGCTCTAGAGCCTGGAGCCGCAACTTCTGAAGCCTGCATGCCCTGGAGCACGGGCTCTGCAGCAGGAGAAGATACCGCAATGAGGAGCCCGCTCATCCCACCTAGAGAAAAGTGTGCGCAGCTAGGAAGACCCAGCAGAGCCCCAAACTAATAAACGAAACACTTAACGCCATTAACCTCTTTCTTTCACACTGTAAATGAGCGGTAGGCATGAGCAGTAGGCATGAAGCAGAGCGCAGTGCCGGAGTCTTGTCACCGCTGTGATCTCGGCTCTGGGGTGGCAGGTTTAGACGGGGCAACGCCCCCTCTGGTTCAGTGGCCCGACAGTGGCCACACTGGTGACTCTGATTCTAACGCCAAATGTTCAGAATTTGGGAAAAATAACCAATTGTTTCCCTAAATTCACAGACAGGAGGTGCTCCCCACCCCCAGCTATGCTCAGTTTAATCATTCAATAAACTCCATCCACGGTTTTCTCATCTCTGTGTCTCTAGAATCAAGAAGGGACCAGAAGGTGGGGGTGCATCGAATTATTTTCATGTTTCCCGATGTTTACGAACCAGCATAAATTTGAATCATCAGTGCTGGGCACACATCAAATCTTACGGCTCTCTAAAGTCTGATGTTTCAAGGAAAGCCCCGACAGCCAACAAGGCCTCCAGACACATAACAGTTTTCGGATCCCTTCCAGATGGACGCTTCTCATCACCTCCCTCTGGAACTGGCTGTGGTCGCCACAGACACAGGGAGATCAGAGGCAGATGAGCCGGGGGAACAAGCTACCCCAACTGCTACTCACCACTCCTCCTCCAACCCCTATCTTTGCTATTTGTGTTTCTAGACTCCCACTCTTCTGGGAAAAGCTTTTCTGGGAAACGCATAACATTCTCTGGGTCAGACGTGAGTCACCGAGGTGCCAGGAGGTGGAGGCTGTGTGCCACCTCAGGTCCCCGGGGTGGGGGGGCAGGTACAGGCTGGCGCTGCTGGGCGGGAGCGGGTGGAGAGCTTGAGGCAGGGGTGCAGAGCACCAGATCAGGGCTGCTGTGCCCACCTGCCTACTGCGTGTTTCCTAACCATAATCCTCCTGCTCTGAAAGTCCCCCAGTCTGCTTTCTGATTATCCTCACCAGCCCGGAAGACCTGTGTCGAACATCCCTTTGCCTAGAAGAAACTGGAGAAAACACACCCGCACGCATGCGCGCGCACACACACACACACACACAGCACAAGCACTGAGTGACTCAGATACAGTGAGTCATGTGCTCCTCACATCAAAAGTACGTAGTAGGAAGCATTAGTATCCCGTATTTATAGTAAAACAAAGGCATGAGGAGGTTAATAACGTGCCCAAGCTCACGCGCTTATAAAGAGAGGTGTCAGAACTTGAATCGGGATCTTCTGGCTTCAGAATCCCAGCTGTTATTCTATTTAACAAACACGCCCTTAGGGACTTCCCCGGTAGTCCAGCGGCTAAGGCTCCGCGCTCACAGTGCGGTGGGGAGGGGGTGCCCAGGTTCAATCCCGAGTCAGGGAGCTAGATCCCACAGGCTGCAACCAAGACCCAGAGTAGCCAAATTGATAAGCAAATACGGAAACAAACAAAAAGCAATCACCTTTCTATTTCCTGTCCCTCCTTCCAGCCTTTTCCAACCCCAGCTGAGGAATCACCGTGTTATCATAGAGGCCTTATGGCAAAAGCCCACACAGCAAGATGGCACACAGTTAAAGCGGGTGAAAGAGGAGGAGGGAACCGCACACTGGGATGTACGATGGGGTCAAGGGATGACGTGTGAGCACGTGGAGCAGGGTGGTGCGGGAAGGCGCGCGCTGGCACAGTGACTGCCGTGACGCCGGTGCTTGGGACCGAACCCCCCACAGCGAGCAGGACCATCCCGTGGGCGGCCCAGTGCACCGGCGCCCCACGGCACACCACCAGGCACCATGAGAGGGTGAGGGTCAAGCAGAGCAGGGACCAAGAAGCCCGCCCGTCTCCCCGAAGCAAAGCTCTCAGGTCTCCAGCTGGGGGCGTGGGCAGAAACCACTCTAGGGTGGGGAGGACGTAGGTGGAGGTTCCCCAAGGGGCTCAAGCCCCCAAGATGCCCTGGGACTGTGACCAGGTCCTCCTAGGGGCGGTGGCTGGACTAGACGGTGCTAACGATGTTTGTCAACTTCTATATTAATAATGACACCGCTTTCCCCCCGTTGGGGGCGGGACAGTTCTGAGGGTTCATGCTGTGGTCTGTAAAGTGCCGAGGCCGCCTGGGGTGTGCAGTATAAACCTGCAGGGGGATGGTTTCAGCCTGTCATTTATAAGGCCTGGCCTTTCATCGTGACTTCTGACCCAGTGACCCCACCTCTAGGACTCCTGCGTGAATCCAGGCTATGGCCCAGACCCACGCAGAAAGAAGTTCCTCTCAGCATCATTTATAAAGGCACACATCTGGATGCCACTCAAAGGCTCACTGACAGGAGGAATTGGTAAATAAACCCCGCTAAGACTCCGTGATGGAGGGTTTCACAACCTTTTTTTTTTAATCGCTTACAAAGTGTTTTGTTAATGTAGGAAGATGGTCTTGTATATATAACGTGAGGTAAAAACACAGGACCCCAAATGACATCACGTGACCTTTAACCCAGAAGTGCCAATTCTGGAATCTATCCGACAATATTAAAAGCAGCAGGATATTAGATAATATCCATAAGATTATTTATCGCTGTAGTACTTATAATGGCTAAAACAAGAAAGATAACAAAACTCAAAAGAAGTGGAGTGTCCATCAGTAAGACCATGCTAGAATAAATCAGGGCTATTCCACAGCACAGTGTTGTATGCAATCATTAAAAAAATCAACTTTCATGTATATGTGTTCCAAATATTTGTTAACAGAACAAGGCAAGTTTCTAAATAACGGGTAAAGTGTTACCGGATTAACACACACAGACACACACACAAACTCCACCCCTACAAATACATAAACATTCTGAGTATTTGCATGGGCACAGAAGGTCCACAGTAACCACTTGGCCAAAGGGACAGGGATGAGTAGGTAGTATCAGCTTTTTAAAAAAATATCTCCATATGGACTTGCTTCATTGAGTATGTGCCAAATTAGTGATGCAAAAAAAAAAAAAAAGTCTAATTGTTAAAAAAAAATCAAGATGCACAATACCATCTCCACTGTATTAAAATGCACATGCCTGGGATGGGGAAAAAACACTAGAGAGAAGGGTTTCCAAATGCACCAACTGCAACTATGCAGGGCTGGAATTATTAAGATTTTTTTATTTCGGAATTTCCAAGTTTTCCATCGTGGGTATCCATATGACTTTTCCTAGTCTGAATTCAAAAACGGATGATGGATGGGGAAGACAGGGAGGGAGGGGTGGGAGAGGGAAGGAGGAGGAGGAGGAGCAGACTCAGAGTCGGACCGACCGACGGCCCCCGCCTCCCTCTCCCTCCCAGGGGCTCCGAGTGAGCCGTCTGCCCCGCGCCAGCCTGCCGTCCCGCACGCGAGGCCCCGGGCCCAGGCGCGGGCAGACGCGCAGCTGGACCTGATTACAGAGGCAGCTACATCTGCACAGCACGGTTTCTGTCAGCTCCGGAATTAATATCTGATGAAGAAATAAACCTGTTAACGGGACAGATTTATGGTATTCAAATTACTATTGATCCATTCAGTACACAACTAATAAAAACCTCTGGTGCGTGACCTTCCACCTTGCACACGCTTAAGCAAATTATCTCTAATAAACAAGTATTATGAGGACCCAAGGAAAATGTCAACCTATAAATTACTGAGCTTCTCTCTCTCTCTCTCTGAGTGGAGATGCATGTTGAGCCACCAGCATCTATTTTCTGGACCTTGTGCTCAAGCCTAGAGATCCCCCCAAAGCCTTCGAACTTCTCAGAGATGGTTCCCTGTTGAACTGAGCACAGCAGTATGAGCGCACCCTGCTTTTCAATAAGCAGCAGAGTGGAAGCCACCAGACAACGGGCACCTTCTAAGGGCCAACGGGGAAAATACAAGCTGGCACGTGCTGTGCTGCGGCTCAGTCGTGTCCGATTGTTGCGACCCCACGGACTGTGGCCCGCCAGGCTCCCCGTCCACGGGGACTCTCCAGACAAGAATCCTGGCGTGGGTTGCCAGGCCCTGGGCTCGCGTCTCAGATCTGAGTTTCCGATCTGCGTGACCCAGGGCGGGCCGCTTTACCTCTGCTGTAACTCCAACCCAAATCAACACGTAATGAAACAGGGCACTTGACCTCATCTGCGTAAGTGCTACGCTGCCCGCTGAAATGTCTGCAGACAGCTCACACACGTCTCCGTTCCAGACCTCGGGAAGGCAATAAACCCGAGGCTGGAACTGCCCGGCCTCTCGCCACTCAAACATGCATGGGATTCATGGGGCCTGGCCATACCCAGCCCCCCAAGAGCGAGAGAAGGATTGAGTAACAGACGGAACATGGTTCAAACTCAAGGAAAGGGGAGGTCTGTTCCTCACAGTCATTCAGGGAAACAAACAGGAAGAGGCTCTTTTTCACCTCCGATTCTAAGAGCACCCTGGGTGTCACCTCTCTAACTAGACTGAGGGGAAAAACAAGCCGCCGAGGAGCACTGCACGTCTGGAGGTCTTCCACTGGTCCAGACTGGGGAGGCGGGCTAACAGTTTGCTTGAGCTGTATAAATTAGGATGCAGTTAATCGGCCAGGTATTACTGCCAGGGAGGATGGGGAAGAGTGCCAAGGAGTGCCCAGGAAGGAGGAGGGACTGGCTGACACTCCCCGTCACACTCGGCACTAGTGAAAATATAAATACGGAGAAACGTCACGGGTTCATATATTTAATCACCAGCCCAGTCCAAGCCATAAACATTGCTTCCCTAGCCTGTGGACAAGTTTTTAATTTTCTAATAATATTTCTGAGCTTAACTTTGCACCTTTGGAATTAAACACACACACACACACACACACAACTCCTACTGTGGGATTATGGCTTTTCTGGTGCTTTTCAGAACACTGGTGAGACGGTGGCAGATTTGGGGCACTGATTCTTTTCACAACTGCATTTCCCTCTCGGGGATAAGACAGAAACTCATTTCCCAAGAAGGTCTTGTACAACAAATGGGAAACATACTATTCAAGTTTCTAAACAGCTCTGTGTGACACTGTGACATTATTTTTTAAGTGAAGCACTTAAGGATATATTAAACACAAATGTGAAGTTCCTGTTATTCAAGAGAAAGAAAAAGAAAAGAGAGGAAAACAGAACTAGAAACTCAACAGTCAGTGGATCACATTTTCTTGGTAATAATGTTCTACCACCCAAGCAGAGCATTAGCTATGAAAGCACCCCATCTTTGGAACGCTGCAGTTACTTTGAAGCAGACCAGGAATTCTTAGAAGATACAGCCAGAAGGATTGAACAGATGGATCTTTCTATATCTAAAAGCGGGCGTAGGCAAACTACAGTCCATGAGCCAAAATCTGGCCCACGGCCTGTTTTTGCAAATAAAGTTTTATTGGAAAACAGCCATGAACGTGTATGTACATACTGTTTATGCGTGTGTGCGCGCACACGCACACACACGCGCGCACAGGCGCAAGTTACATCAGAGCTGTGTATTTATAAGCAGACTGTTTGGCCTGCAAAACCTAAAATATTTACTATCTCTCGACAGAAAAGTTTGCCAACCCCTGTTCTAAAAAAGAAAAAAAAAAAAAAAAAAAACACAAACACAAACTGCTCTGAGATTGCTCAGTCTAACTCAAACTGAAGTGCCAAGGATGCGCCGCAACCACACTCGAGCCTGAGAAACCCGGGTCCAAAGGCAGGAGGTTGCCAGCTGGTGGCCTCTGCCTGCCGCTCCACCGCCCACTTTCAAATAAAAGAGCCCGTGAGTTGACGAGCAGCTACAGAATGGCTGGGAGCTGGGAGGAGAGGGATTTAAGGGCGCTGTAATGACACCATAAAAGCTTTGTTGGGTTGCTTTTATGAGCCTGAAGCAGCTTAGAGGAGCCTGACCCTAAGAGGTGAGCGGAAGTGTGTAAAAGGCTTGCCTTTGGGATAAATGCATATCAAAACCCGTTCGCCGAGGGAGAGCGGGAAAAAAAAGGGGAAATAAATGACAAGCACGGTCCTTTAACAGGGAAAATTTCCTCCGAAAGGAAGCAGGCAATGAGGCCAGGCGAGGAATAAATGGCGTAGAAATTGACAGTGGCTCTTCGGTGGGGCTGGGGCCGCGCTCCAGGCTGCTAGGATCCAGCGCGTGTCAGCTGCCGCCTCTCTCTTTTCACACTTCAATGTGAACTTTACAGCGAAAGGGGGACAGGAGGCAGCGAAGGGGAAAACAGTGGCTCAGAAGGACTTGTGCACCGAGTGTGAAGCCATTTCAATTTAATATTCAAAAGGACTTTGTAGGTGATCCCAGGAATGCAATTAGACCCACCTAATAAAAGCAACATATGCTAAGACAATTAAAAGATTTTATTATACATCTATTCACTGTATTCCATTTCAGGCAGGAGGAGTGGAAACGGATGAGAGGGAAAGGGTGCATTCGTTTCACAGGAAGGGGAGCCCGCGTCGGCCAGGGTCATGCCACTGGGGAAACGAACAGTGATGCTCCTTTTAACACAAAGATGGATTATTAGATTACTCTTTACCGGGGGCCTTTCACCTTGCAAAACACCAGGCTCTGGTTTCATGACTCTATACTTATGAGAAAATACAGCTGAAGACATCACCCTGCCTTTTTCAGCCCTTGGTGTTCTGGTGTTCAACCATTAAACGAAGACCACCCCAGCCCCCAAATAATGCCAGAAAGAAGTATGTCACTAGATACAACGTTTAATGACCCAATGGCAACTGGAAATCAAGCTAATGTTCTCTTATCTCTTCATTCTACAGAGACTTACTGGGGACCAAAGCTGATACCCGAGACTGGAGATTCTAAGCAGGAGACGACAGTCTATACCCTTAAGTAGCTCACAGCGAACTGACTTGACAGATTGCCAGCTTCCCATCCCAAATCCATTTGCGTTTCGTTTGTGCAAAGAACTAGATGACCTTTGCCAGCCTGTCTTGTAGGTAGATGGCCACGTGGCTAGCTCTTACCAGGGCAATGTGTCTGGGGCCGGTAAGAGGTATTGGCCAGCTGGCCCCTGATGACCTCCGGCAGAATGGAAACACGAGGTGGCTGCAACCCGGGTCCCTGAATCACCCTGCGTTCCCCTTGCCAGGAACACCCACTTTGTTCAAGAAACTCAAGCTGTCTCTTGAGTAAGAAATACACCCTTTGGGGATGTGAGTTTTTATGCTTTTGAGGGGGTAGCTATTTGTTATTGCAGCCCAGCTTATTCTAAACAGTAAGCTCACGACACAGATGGGCAAACACAGAAAGGTCACTTCCGCACTCTGGAAGAGATGCTCTTCCGCCTACCTTGAGGTTAAGGTGCTGAAGGGAGGGACCCACCGCTGTGCTCTGAAGTCTAGGAAAGTCTCAGAGAGAAAGTAACACCGCAGCTGAGGCTCAAAGGTGTAAGGCGCGTAAGGGGTCTGACAGGCAAAGTGGGGGAGGGGACGGGAACTCAGGTAGAGGTTAGAACAGGACAGAAAGCTCAGAGGTGTGAAAGGATGTGGCCGGCAAGTGGAATGGTGAGCGATGGGGTGGGGGGGGCAGGATGTGGGGGAGGAGGAGTGAGAATGAACGGGCACCACACGGCAGAGGGGCTCACACAGGGACGCGGGGAGCACACGATGAGCTCGACGAAAGGATCTTTTTGCTGATGTTGGTGCCAGGACAGAGCAGGTATGCACAGTGCCTGTAAATGCCACCGTCCTGCAGAGAATCACAAGTCCTTCAGGCCACGGAAGGCCGTGAGCCCCGTGAACTAGAGTTTCCACAAGGAGACGCCTTGTGTGTGCGTGCATGCTCAGTAGCTCAGTCGTGTCCAACTCTGTGAGCCCATGGACTGTAGCCCACCAGGCTCCCCTGTGCGTGGGATTATCCTTGAAAGAATCCTGGAGTGGGTTTCCATTTTCTACTGCAGAGGATCTTCCTGACTCAGTGATTGAACCCATGTCTCCTGGATTGACAGGTGGGTTCTTTATCACTGAGTCACCTGGGAAACCCTGAGACACCTCAGTCCAGGTAAAAAGAGTCAGTCAAGGCAACGTGAATGATCTACCCTGGCACATCCATCTGGCTAGTAACAGACATGGGTTGTCCCATGGTTTGTGCTGGAGGGACCCAGAATGACCTGGTACCCACATGGAAACCTAGACAAACTCCATCCAAAATAGATTTGAACCTGCTCAGGGAACTCTGAGACGCTGCACAGTGAGAGAGACTGCCTCTTGGCTCCAGGGGAACGAGGTCTTCTGAGCACTGACAAGCTGAACCGCAAATTTCTCTGGAAACTCTAATCACTAAGAGGTTCCAACTGTCCTTCTTATACTCTAGCAATCAGAAGCGGGCATGTTAAACGTGACAACTATGAAGCCAGAGGTGACTGATCTTTGGTTTGGTTTGGGGTTTTCACTGAAGGCCACAACAGGTCGCTCTGAACCCCAAATACGAAAGATGTGGGGTACACGGCAGACAGGTAGGTTTTGGCTGAGACGGGGAGGAGGCTGAAGCGGGTAGAAGTTACTAAGGACTAATCTGCTGGTGGACAAGCATGCATATTAGTGTGACCTCGAGCTTCACTGCTGATATCAAGTGGGATAAAATGGGCAAGAAACATTCACACAAAGCGGCATCTGGTGGCCCTCCCTGGGCTCAGTGGCTCAGACTCCACGCCCTCAAGACGGGTTGATCCCAGGTCAGGGAATTAGACACCATATGCTGCACCTAAGACCCCAGCAGAGTCAAATAAATAAATACATACTTTTTTAAATGGCACCTAGAAAAGACTCAATGAAAGCTGCTTTACTCAGCCTCCTCTTTCATTCTTTTTCAAGATCCCATGGGAATTTTTCTGCTAATATTATATCAAATGTGTTACACACCAGTTTCTGAACTTAATCATGAGGCATTTTTGTTAATTTTCTAAAAGAACACGCCTGTGTTTCATCTGGCCTCAGTCCTCTGGCTCAAAGTTGAAATGCACTGGATATCAGTATACTCTTTAACCTCTAAGGACTTGTCATGACCATCCAGCCCAGGCATTAATTATTCTATTTGGGGGAAAGGACAATTTTTCAATAACTGCCTGACAGTGAAGGCAACAGAGAAAAGCACGTAACACTGACAACCCAGAGGCATCTCCTCCTGATTGCTGGGTGTTCAGCAGAGCAATGCGGGCCTTCTCCGGAACCACAAGGCCCGTGTCGGCACTGTGACCCACCTGCCCCTCAGAACCCTTCACTCCATGAAGCCAAAGACCTGAAACGTCACAAGACCAAGTTCATCTACACGGTCTGGCTAGACATGAGGGCTGTCTATAAATGCTTATCTTGAAAACACTACAACAAACCCGTTTACAAGCTGTCGTGAGATACTGCTGGTGGCACGTTTTTAAGTTAAGACTTTTTCAAATTATAAAGGCATGCTCATACACTCAACATTTTGGAAAAGGAAACCAGTGCCTAGGCATAGAATAGGCCCCCTACTCTCCTCTCCTCCTGTTCGTCTTTCTTTAATGCCGTTCTCCCCAGAGACCGTATTCCATTGTGAACTCCACCTTCGTCACCGAAACTAGCATCGTGGGTCCCCAGCTGTTGTTTTATTTCAGTGGCTGGCTAACATTCTACTAAATAGTACTGCCGTGATTTATGGAATCATTCCCCTCCTCTTGAACCTTCAAGTTGATTCCAAGGTTTTACTGGGTGGGGGGGTGATTTTTTGTGGCTTACTATATAATTATATAATACGGTGGTTATATGACTGGTTATCTATCTATCTATCTATCTATCTATATATAGATAGATATATATAATATGATGGTTATTCCTCATGGCTGGAGAGCTTCATCTTGCCTTGACTATCGGTGTCTGCAAGCTGTGGAATCTTTCTGTGTGTCTGAACACTGACTAAGGGAGGCCAAGCCGTGAAGCCTTCGGGGGTGACCAGCATTTGCTTGGAACCACACTGAGCTGAGTCCAGTGCTTGCCTGTTAACTCATCTGGGTCCTGCGTGAGGGTGGGTGAGAGACACCCGCACAGACCATCCCAGCGATCACATCTCTGAGCAGACGAGCTACTCAAGTCCCCAGCACCCCGGGCTCCTGTGCACGCCTCGGCTTCCTGGATGGCTCCCTCCGTCTGGAATGCGCCCCTCCCACGCCTCTCGGAAGCCCAGGAGGGGAGCAGATGATACAAACCGATAAGGCACACGGTGTGGTGATGTACACGCATAAGGATGTGGCCTGGAGATGTGCGCACACACGTGTTTGAAGGGTGGCGATGAACATGCTTTTTATGCTGGAAAAGACTTTTCTGGGAGAGAATCCTGGATGCCTTTCCACTGCAATGAGATGAACTCATCAAGACACTCAAGTCCTGAAGTTACACTTCCAAGGTCTTTTCACTCTCTCTCTCTCTCTCACACACACGTGCGCCAACCATTTCTCACGGTCTATCTCTGCCATTGGTAGTGAGATTGCCCAGTTCCTGGGGAAGGCAGGACTCCCAGAAGTTCCATCCTAGAGTCGAAACCCTGCGCACGTTTCTTACATCCACTTGGTGAAGAGCGGACGTGTGTTGCAGGCCTAGGCCGGGTACTGAGGGGGGCTGCAGGGACACAGATGGGCAGTGGCCGCCTGCCCAGAGTTTGTAGCCCGAGCAGAAACGCAAGGCCTTGTGGGGTCTCAGACACAGGTCGAGAGGGCAGGGTGCTCACGCTCCCGGACACACATCTCTGCTTGGTTCTGGAACCTGCACTTTCTGCACCAGAGCAGCTGCTTTTATCACACACCTCCCATGTGCTTAGTGCCATGCGAGGCACTGGCATCCACACGGCTCCTGCTCTCTAGAGGTTCAGTGCCAAGCGGGGAGATAGCAAAACAAGGACATCATTAGGGCAAGGAGAAAAGTCCGCGAGGCGCAGCACACGCACCTCCAGCCACGAGGAGCCCATGCGGGTACAGCCCCTGGCCTCTGTAGGCTACCTGCTGGCAGAGCACAGCCAGGCACTCGCAGGGGACAGTCCCCACCCTGCCCTCCCACCACGGGCTCTGCAGAAGCCCCGTGCTCCTAAGAGCCGGGGTGACCCGCCTGACTCCTGGCAACCTGCCAGTTGCATTTGTAACCCAAGCCTGTGTGGATACAAAAATGCAGGAAGTCATCTTAAAAGGACGCACTAATTAGCTTCCTGGGATTTCAGATTTTAAAAGCTTTTGTGATCGAATCTGTTTCGGTCGTTTTTTGAAAGGATTCCGAAGATTGGTTCTGCTGTCAAGACATCAGAAAACAAACAGAAAAAAGAAATGCGATAACAAACTTCCTGGTTTCCACCGTGGAGTGCTTTCAATGTGAAAGGGCGGGGTGGGGGGGGGGGAACGTTCGCCGATGGGTTGATAAAAAGCAGGATGGCATTAAAAGGCCGTGATGTACAGTGACGGACCAATCTCTTGGGAGGCTGGATCTGACATTGAGTTGCCCTTGAAAAGCATTGGGAAGCTCCCTGCAAAATCAGCACCCACTCTCAGAAGACTGGAGGGGTACTGTTTTCATTTATATAAAAGATTAGGAGAATTGCACGCAAATAGACAAACAAAAGATTCTCAAATTCTGAGTAGATAAAGGATGTGAAGGGTCACAGAAGAATTTTTCTTATCCATCACCCACCACTGTTTTCACTATATGGAGAGCTAATCATGGAAGGAATGTGTGTAATAATTGTACTTGTCCAGTGTAGGGGAATAAAGAATAATTAGAACACTACACCATTACAAAGTATAGGACTGCATTAGTCGATGGGCCCTACAACTGAAAGCCCTTATGGAAACGCCTCCTTGGAGAGTTAACCCCTTCCCCTGAGCAGCCCCTGAACCCTGTCTGCATCTTCCCCGGGGAGCATGCACCCCAGGTGGTAATGATCTGTCAGCAAACCTGTCTTCCAAGCACCTCTGCAGCCTCCAAGGCTTCGTCATGAATTCCATCCATCTCACCTGGCTAGCAGGCAGCTCAGTGGTAAGGAATCTGCCTGCCAAGGCAGGACACTAGGGTTCATATCCCTGACCACAGAGGGGCAAAGAGAGACGCGGCTTCGAGACGGAACACCACCACCACCACCCCTAAGCACTGGACCACCGGCAAACGATTCCTGTGGAACTGCACGTAACCCTGCTTCTCCTTCAGGTTCGCATCTCCAGGCTGGCTCATCCTTCAGTCTATTCTTGGAAACATTTCCCAACACCTCACATTCTTCTTAAATTGGGGAGTATGGGGAATGCTGAGATAAGTCAGTGTACTTACAATTTGTAGGCAAGGCGCGAATAATCATCAACCCACAGGAATCTGCAAAGACTTGGCCAAAGTCAGGAAAGAATCATGAGTTATCAGCCCTAGACCTGGAAAGGCCTCATCTCCTGCTTACATTTCTTTTTTTTAAATAAAAGGATGATCTTGCAAATTACAGACTTATAAATTTAACTTCTAAATTTGGAAAGATACTTAAGAGGAAAAAAAAATCATGAAATGAGCTTGCAAAATCTTAAAGAGGGCATTTACTATAAAAGAAGAAGTAGCTCTTAACTGTGGAAAGTGAGTTCTGGTTTTTACTTTCCTCTTTTTTTAGGTAAAAATTTTTATCTTCTACAATGGGATCAAGAAATCATTTGCTCCAAAGGAAGTAATTCATTGTCAGATTTAATTTTCTTAATCAGCTATTATTTAGAGCATGAATAAAACTCATTAAGTTATGAGACTGGTACCATCTTTATCCAAAGATAAAATTAAATGCTCGTATCAGTTGGGCTGTAAGATGCTCCTTATAAGAAGATATATTAGGAGGCAGAGGAGGTGGAGGGCTTTTGGAGTCAGACCTGGGTCAGATTTCAACTTTACTACTTGCTGGCTGCTGCTGCTGCTAAGTCGCTTTAGTCGCGTCCGACTCTGTGCGACCCCATAGACGGCAGCCCACCAGGCTCCCCTGTCCCTGGGATTCTCCAGGCAAGAACACTGGAGTGGGTTGCCATTTTGGGCAAATCACTTAATCTCTCCCAACCCCTATTTCCTCAACTATTAATGTAAGTCGGAGATGATGACAATCCATCAGGATGATGGTGAGGATTCAATGAGATGACATTTATCAAAAGAAACATGGGATATTCAACAGGGAACCATCTCCCCTGGGAGGACATGGGCAGACTAGATGGTGGGAGGACATTAGAGAAACTTCCCCTGAGATGGAGGAAAATACAAGGGACCCCAACTTGTCTGAGCTGTTTGTGCTCAGATAGAATCTCCTTTTGGAGGGAATAGTGAGGATGTCCTTAAAACTGTGATGTGCTCTATTCGAGGAAAACTCTAATTAAAAAAGATACACGTGCCCAGTGTTCACAATGCACCATTTACAACAGCCAAGACCTGAAAGCGATCTGAGTGCTCATGGACAGACGAACAGATAAAGACGTGGTGCACACACACCACGGACTGCTCCTCAGCCGTGAAAAAGAACCAAACAATGCCACCTGCCTCAGGGGAGCTGTAAAGACTTTCGCACTAAGTGAAGCAAGCCAGACAAAGCAAATACCATATGATGGTCACTTATATGTGGGCTGTAAAATATGACACAAAGACCTTATTTACAATACAGAAACAGACTCACAGACTTAGAAAACACACTTATGGCTACCAAAAAGGAAAGGTCGTGGGGGTGCGGTGGGGTGGATAAAATCGGAGTTTGGGATTAATGAATACAAACTACTATATACAAAACAGATAAACAACAAGATTCTACTGTCCAGCACAGGGAACTGTGTTGACTATCCTGTAGCCATAATGGAAAAGAACATGAAAATACACACACACACTCCAAACCCAATCACTTAGCTGTGCGCTAGAAACTAACACAACATTCTAAATAAACCATCCTTCAATAAGAATAAAAGGAGAGTAAAAGGATGCTAACATGCACACAGAGCAGACTGTGGTGTCCTGGCAAGGGCGCAGGGGGCTGGTCCCAGAGCCAGTTCTCCTGAGTTACCTGGGCCGGTCACCAACGTTAGGATTTTTTCCATCTTTATTTCTGAGTCCAAGTTCTCCACACCAGACCTGCTCTAAGAACCCTCCCAGCAGACCGTCATTTCATCTGGCCCCCTCTCATTGCTGACACTCAGGGAAATGGTCCAGGGAGGAGCAGGGAATGCCCAGGGCCACAGAGAGAGGCCATGGCAAGGCTGGGCTAAGAAGACCTGGAAGCCCAGTTTTTAAGAATTCCAGAGACTTCCCTGGTGGTCCAATGGTTAAGACTCGGCGCTTCCAATGCAAGGGGCGCAGGTTCAATCCCTGGCTGGGGAACTAAGATCCCACATACCATGGGTGTGGCTGAAAAATAAAAACTGATGCAAAAAAAAAAAAAATCCATGATGAACAACAACAACAACAAAACACAAATTCCAATAACGGCTTGGGGAGACCCTCTCCTACAGCAAAGCCACACACGTCTACTTGCAAATGGAGAAGTGACGCGCGGCTGGACACTGCCACCACAGCCTGTGCCTTCCGGGCCTGGCCAGCCTTGGTCTTGTGATTGGAGCCTTTTCATGCTCTCTGACCCATGACGGGCCTCAGACACAACGTGACAGGGTAAAAATAAGCGGCAGTCCACACTGGGAAAATCTAGAGACAGAAGCTACAGCCTCCAAAACGGGGGACTCTGCACATGTGTAATGTCTGAGCCTGAGCTCATCTCTGCCAAGGGGAGGATATATACTGACTTCTGAATCATGAGATGAAGGGCTAGGCAGGCTTATGGTTATGAAAGAGCTAGCACGTGCCTTGCCCACTGATTTCATCTACACCAGGCTTTCCAGAACTTTCTTTCAGAAGGGGTTTAAAAGGTTTCTGAAAAGTTCTGGGATCTGAAAACTGCAGGCCAGTTTTCAGAGTGGACAAGATCTTGTGAGGAGAAACCTTTCACTTTTCTAAGGCTTTCTTTACATAGAAGGTTTTGTTTACATCTTTTGAATTTTCCCAAATGTGAAGGAACTGGAGGTCACAGCAGCTGGTGGAGGTGGGGAGAAGCATAATTCTGGGCTCTGCTTGGATGCCACTGAGCTCCATGACGCTGGGCGAGCTGGCCGACCTGGGGGTGACGGTGCCCGGCACTGTGGGCGTAGAGGAGGCTTACTTATGACCTCTGGCCTGCCTCTGCTCTGCAGGCCGTGGGGAGCAGGGAGACTGAACGGGGTGGGGAAGGCGGGGGCAGCCTAAAATAACAGGGACGGGATGCCTCCCGGCAGTTTCAGCTGCACACGCGGGAGCTGAGTCTCCAAGGGATGCTGACAGCTGCCCGAGAAGATTCCTTAACTCTTTCTGCAGAAAGACCTTAATTAACCGTTTAGTGCCTCAAAAGACACCCAGAGGTATTAAGAATGGGGCTTTTCGCCCAGGAAACAACTTAGTGAGGGTTCCTCATAAAGTTGAACAGAGATTTACCATAGCACCCAGCAAGGCCACCCCCTAAGTCTATCCCCCAGAGAAATAAAAACCTGTGTCCATGCAGAAACTTGTGTTCACTGCAGCATCCGTCATTAACAGCCAAGAGGCGGAAACAGCCCTGCTGTGCATCAGTGGATGAATGTGCAAACAAAATGCGGTATATCCATACGATGGAATGTTATATGGCCATTAACAAAATAAAGTGCTAAGTGAAGTAAGTCAGAAAGGAAAGACAAATATCATATGATGCCACTTATACATGGAATCTTAAAAAATGAAACAAATGAATTTATTTACGGAACAGAAACCGACTCACAGACTTCAAACACAAACTTACGGTTACCAGAGAGAAAGGAGGTGGTTGGGGAGGGATAAATTAAGAGTTTGGGATTAACAAATACACACTACTACATATAAAACAGATAATCAACAAGGACCTACTGAATAGCACAGAGAACTCTACTTAATGTTCTGTACTAACCTACGTAGGAAAAGAATCTGAAAAAGAACAGATCGTGTATAACTGAATCACTTTGCTACAGACCTGAAACTAACCCTACACTGTAAATCCACTATATTCTAATATAAGACAAAAACATTTTAAAAAGCCTGAGGAAAGCACCAGGAATCACATGATAACCACACTTCTGCCCACCATTCACCGGTGGAACTGCTAACATTTCTGTCATATTTGCTGCAGTGCTTCTCCCTCTTTAAAGAAAAAAAAGGGGGGGCGGTGTGGATAAAACATCTCAGATGAAGCTCAAAGTCATACTGTCCTCCTCAGCTCAGTATCTCTTTTGAGCTAATGAGCAAGTCCATTAAAGGGTTAATATGTGGGGAAATCACTGATTCCTTCAACTGGACTTTATGAAGGGCCTACTACGAGCAAGACGCGACCTCCGGGATGCAGAGGCAGGGCTGCAGGGCTGGGCTTTCACTGATAATTGGAGCGTACGTGGGAGGTGGCCGTTCAGAGATACGAAGGGACAGTGACCACCGTGTGCCCCAGTTAGCTCGCCGTGTTTGGTAAAATCAGAGGTTTGTGTTCTGTACTTGGATTGCTGTTAACCAGCACGTCTCAGACACCCAGTCCGTCTCCCCTCTTCAAGGTACTTGCTACCCAGCAATTGTGCTGTTAGGAAATTTTCAAAATAGGGGCTGTTGCCCAAATGGTGTGATTTTTGAGCTCTTGTAGATCTGCTATGTTATGGGACTCAAATTAGCTCAACCTGGAAGAACACACACACACACACACACACACACACACACCTGAAAACTGGGATACTAGACAATACCAAAACAAAGAAGGGTATTAATTGAGACGGGATGACAAAGTGAAGAAAGGGGGTGAACTCAGCAAACTCACAAGGATTTAAAATACTACCTCTGAAGGGAATCACGCAATTCCATCCTCCGAGGTCTTGGGAATCGAAGCCGGGCTGAAACGCCCAGCTTCCTGGCTCAGGCCTGGGGGTGAAATGTAGGGAGGAGACTTTCAGAAGTGACACGAGTAAACACCTTTGTCTTTTCACGATTTGTTTGCACCATTAAAAAAAAAAAAACAAAACAAGTCAAGAATGAACTGGGGCAGTGCCCCACCTTGTGTGAACGGTATGCTGGGAAGGGAAGCAAGCCTTTGGCTGCTGGGGATGCAGTCTTTTCAAAGGAGATCACTGTACCTGAAATGTAGGTAGTTATAAAAATGGCATTAATTTGCTTAGACCCAGAGATTTTCACAGGAGAGCAACTAGCAGAAAACATTATGAAAATGTCCGAGAGGACTGGTAATTGAGTTGATTAGTATGACCTTGGTTATGAAGGTAATAGAGGAGGGACCGGTGCTTAGGCTGAGTTATAACCCTGCTCCCGGTTCGGCGACGGGGAGTGAGGGATGTAATTTGTTCAGGCTGACTCGGAGTGGCCAAGCCTGCCTCTGACAAAGTAATGCACTGACCAGCCGAGCTTGGCCTGCGCCTCTACCCTGACAGGGTAAACAGGACAGGGTCAAATCAGAAATGATGGACCGGGCTCGCGGGCTGGCTCTCTGCACAGACATGCTATGAGCAGCATCTTCTGGACACTCAGCCCTGAGAAGCCCTAACTCACTGCCTCCGAACTACCGGAGAGGGAAGAGAACACGACTGCTCCCCAGCTGAAACAAAACAAAGCAAACCAGCAACATAAACAAAGAATAAATATCCCAAGAAGGTCTATGCTGAATTCACGCCGGATCTGTTTTCTGTATTTTTTTTTAATAGGCATTTATGAAGCAATATGCCACTGGCTGTGGTGGGAAATTTAGCTACATTAATCATAAGTAAGGATGCTGGGTCTGGCTCCAAAGCCCATGTTCTTTCCACTACAGCTGCTTGAAAAAGGCCAGTTTTTCTCCCAATAACACACCAGCATGGACAAGAAGTTGACTCTGCAATCCTTTGTTCCACCACTGTTGACTGGGTGGGGTCGATGGATCCCAAGGTGCTTACGCTGATGGAAGGAGTCACGTGCGCTGTAACCACTGGTACACAAGTTCACGTCCTGGCAGCTCCGTCCACTTTCAGAGCTCAGATCGCCCTCTTTCTCAAATTCACTGGAGGAAGGGCTCTTACAGGGAGCCTGGGATGATGGGTACTCCAGAAACAGATACGGTGCCCACAGGGACCCTCAGATACAGGTTACCAGTCTGTACAGGCAGGCTGCGAGCATCTCGGGCATCCTACTCCTCGTGAACACGTTTCAGACGGGAACCAGTGAGCTTTACTGGGTGAACCATAACAGAGTATCATCGCGCACATGTTCCCCCCATCCCGTGTGTGTGTGTTTGTGTGCATGCATGTGTGTTTGTATGTTTCCTGAGTCTCTGATCTCAGGGCTGGGGCGACAGAGATGACACAGGGCCCAGAAGCCCCCTGTCTCCTTGCCTCTGTCACCAGGCTTGCTGACCCTCCAGTGAAAAGGACCTGACCACCACATGCGAGTAGAATAAATTATCGCTGACACTCCAATATTTAATTATGCAGCTGTCAGAGCGGCCCTTTTGAAATTCATTTTAATAAAGCGGGAACTTTCCCTTTCAAGGTTAGAGTGAGGGGAGTCACCTTTGGTGTCAGCTGGAGGTCTCCACCATGAGCTCCGCGTTCTGGCTCCGGACGCCTGTCACTTGGCCTGATAGAAGGGCCTGATAACAGCTCTGATGCCTGGTGGCCGCCCCTCCAGCCCCCTCCCCCCGTCCCTGCCTGAATGAACATCCTTCATTTAAACCCACAATAATGAGGACCTCAAAGTCAGAGAGGCGGGCACAAGGGCAGCGTGGCGGGGGGGGAAATGGCTTCTTCTTATAAAACTCACTCAATGGGGAAGCAGCAGTCTAAAAGCAATCATGGCCATCTCCCTGCTTTAACTGGTTAACCAGAAATATTTAACATGGTGGAAGAGGAGAGAAAACAAAAACAAAAACCCAAACAACCCCGCGGTGAGGTAGGGACACCCAGACACTGGCACGCCTCCACTGCTCTGGCTCCCAGACGCGGGAAAGAGACATACAAGTGCAGATTTGTATTTTACTAGAAAATAGAGAACGGTATCGTAGTTTTCTGCAGTTTGATATCTGGGCCATAAAGTTGCCCCGAGGAAACGCTTTTATCTGGGCAAACCATGTGAATGGGACGAAGCCTGCCTATTGTGTACGGGTCTGAAGCCTGCTTTAGCCTGTGCTTCTCACTGTTCGCGTGTAACCCGTGCCTACAAGGACCTAGACAGGAAAACGGGGTGGACGAGAGAAAGGAGAACTGACTCGCTCCAGACGGCCAGGCTGGGGCCTTTCTTCTCTCTCCTTCCATCTCTCCACTCTTTCCCTTTATCTCCCACACTACATTCTCTTCCTTACCTTCACTTTCCTTCGCCTCTGTTTTTTCCTCCTTTGTCCCCTTCTTTCCCTTTAATACCATGATTGATATTTACTGATCACTGGCTATACGCTGTGAGCACTGTCCGCAGTGCTTTGTATGCTTATCTCTCAAGGGGCACCAAGCAACTGTGTAAGTTAGGTGCCTACATGACTGTTCCCCTTTACACAGGGGGACACTGAAGCTCAGGGAGACGGAGGGTCTTCTTCAGCATCACCAAGACCACAGCCAGCACACGGAATCCAGGCAGATGCCAACGCATCTCAGACACTTCACGGTCAGCTGCTGTTGATTCTTTCTCTTTCTTTGGTCTCTTCCTTGCTAACTCTCTTCTTTTCCTCCCTCCTCTCCTCTCCCCCAGCTCCTCCTTCCAGGATATGTATACACGTGCCTCTCACGAAATATGTAACAGCTCCAAGCGAATGCACACAGAGATCCGGCTCACACACACAGGCTGCGACACTTGTCAACAAACACTAGTTTTGGAAAGAGGACTCATCCCGTGTGGTGTGTGTGTGTGAGAGAGACTGCTGAAAGGTGCTGTCTTTAAACCGTAAGTCATAACCAGATCTGTCCACAAGCACTCTTTCTGGGAGAAAACACCCTTTGCCTGGAGGCTGGGAATGTGACTACTGAGATGAATCAAGAGAAGCGGGAGGCAGAAAGCAAAACCTGTGTCTCCACTCGACAGCTCTCTGGGGAGACCTGCTTTGCAGAGGCTTGGGGGAGCGCCCCAGACCCAGCCAGAGCCCACAGCCAACTCCCCCAGAACCAAGGGCGGCTGGCGTATGCGGTGACGTTTTCCTGAACTCTTGCGCTCCTTAACAGGGACTCTGGATAGCTGAGGACACAGGGCCCCGGCATGGCCTGCAGAGATCACAAGGGTGAACCTGACCGCCCCCCCCCCCCAGGCCTGCGCGTGATTGCATGCTGCGCTCCAGGTCTCAACCCCTTTGTTCCGCAAAGGCCAGCGAGTGGTAACTGAGGCACGTGTGCCCTGTATGTCTGCCATCAACGCTGCCCACAGGGGGACCTATCGGCAGCAGGACCCACCAGGACACCGGGACGGGCGGCTGGAGAGTTAGTGTCCTATTCCTAGGCCAGCCAATGCAGGAGACACAAGAGACCAGGGCTCAATCCTTGGGTCGGGAAGACCCCCTGGAGAAGGGAATGGCAACCCGCTCCAGGATTCTGGCCTGGAGAACTCCATGGACTGTATAGTCCATGGAGTCGCAAAGAGTTGGACACGACTGAGCGACTTTCACTCACACTCACTCCAGTGTTCTTGCCTGGAGAATCCCATGGACAGAGGAGCCTGGCGGGCTACATTTGTTGAAGGTCATTCAGCTCCTGCAGGATGGAGGGAGCAACGGGAAAGACCGCTGCCTCGCCCCAGTGGCAGGGCTCTTTAAACGCCATGCGGTATTTCCATCTCCTTCCCTCGCATCCTGGAAGTGAGTCCAGAATCACCTGTCTTCACTTGGCAAATCTGTCTACTGAGGTCTGTGCTAAATAACGCACGGACGTCTGGGGGTGGGGGGAATGTGGTCCCCTTCACCTGCAACGTTCACACAGCAACCAAAGCAGCGGGAGCAGGGCAGGACCAGGAGCAGACTAGATCAGGTGACAGGCTACCTATGTATACGTGCCTGTATTTGGGTCATGTGTATTTCATGTATGTGTACACGACTTAACAACTGAACATCAGAACATGCATATTATGCATGTATCTACACACACATACAGGCATGCACATACACGTTTTTCCTTTTATCTGTACTATCATTGTCCCCATTTCATCTCTAAGGAAACCAAGGCTCAGAGAAGCTAAGTACCTGGCTCAGGATCATATAGGAATAACTGATGAGCCAAGTTTGATACAACAATCTATTTGACCCAAAGCTATTGCTCTGGAAAGAAAAAAGTACCTAAAATTAAACCAAACAAAATACTTCCACGGTGCCTCTATGCCACTTGAGAATCTACATAAATGTTTCAAGTATATGGTTTCATTTGATTCTGATGACAGTCTCGTGAGTTACTGATATCGGTGTTGAGTATTTTTCCGACCCCTATTTTACAAATGACGGAATCATGGGGCCAGAGGTGATGTGACTGGTCCAGGGGAAGCAGCCAACAGCAGGGGGTAGTGGTTGTTTGGTTTCTAAGTTGTGTCCGACTCTTTGCGACCCCATGGACTGCAGCCTGCCAGGCTCCTCTGTCTGTGCGGTTTCCCAGGCAAGAATCCTGGAGCGGGCTGCTATTTCCTCCACCAGGGGATGGCCCGCCGCAGGGACTGAACCTGCATCTCCTAAGTCTCCTGCTTTGGCAGGCGGGTCTTTACCACCGCGCCACCCCAGACGCTGACAGGGGACCTGGGACCAGAAACGTGGGGTCCTATCACGTTGCCCCTGCCCTGCCCAGTGGCTGGGCGAGCCCGCGACACCGTGCGCTGAGACGGTCTTCCCACTGAGGCTCTCAGAACCGCCGGCTCCCTTCCTGAACGAACAGCAGAGCGCGCACGTGGACGTTCTCGGCCTTGGGGGCACAGCCCCCCTTCCAGCAACTCCTCTGCCAAGTGAATTCAGACAGGGTTCTCCATGACGCTTCTCTCAGAGCAATTGGGGAGAGCTCTGCAAAGCTGTTGGCAGCAGCCGTCATCGGGGCTTCTGCGGTCAGAACGAATGAGCGGTCGGAGTCGGCCCCAAATCTCAGGACCCCCCAGGTACGCGTTCTGGCGCCAGGGGTCCAAACGCCCCTCCTTCCCGCCTCTCTCGACAGGCAGAGCCTGGAGGGCCGAGAGGGAGAAATAAATCCTGACTCAACGAGAAGGATTAGAAAGTCACCTAGCATGAGCAGAATTCGCACTCCACAAATTTTTCTCGACTGAGTAAATTTAAAGAAATAAAACTAGATTGAGCATGCGTTTAATACTGGCTGCTATCTTTTGCTCTGCTCTGCTCAGTGGCTTGTTAAATATGAAAAGATTTGCCCTGCGAGGAGACGTGAAGAGAGGGGAGCTCTGAGGGACACCCCGCCCCTGCCACCCTGCCCCTCCTCTTCGTAACCTGGGTGAGATGGGGACCCTGTTGCCCGAGTGCCCCGGTCTTGTGTGCACAAGTCTCAAATACGATCACGGTATCACCACTGTCTCTTAATAGAAGGTGTGATATAAAAAGCTCATTCGAGATGCCAAGAGTTTCCCTTTTCTGACCCTGGCTGCCTGAGAGGCAAATTGCATTAGAAAATGACATGCCATTCATCTCGCGAGTACTTGCAGGAACATTTAGCTAATTAAATGATTAATAAATTTAACACTGCTTTATAATTTCATTTAGCTGTGTTGGAGATCGCACGGTGAGCTGCGTGCGCACCGAATGAGATTAGGTGGGAGTGAGGGTTTCGGAGGCTGCCCTGGTAATTGAGATTAGTCTATTACTACAGTGACCTTTTTAACTTTTATATTCTCTTGTTAAAGCGAAATAAAATTTTATTCACTTTTAAGGAATATTTACTTAGAGAAATTTACATGAAATTAAAGAAACACCAAGCCCAGAAGCCTACTGGGGCCAGAATCCATGCACTATTTCCTTTTTAATTTTCAGAGCCCCTTTAGGAAATTGTTCCTGAGCTGAATGGAGGAAGAGTGAAGACGGTGTATTTGGGGGGTAGTTTTTATTCATCCATTCATTCATTCAGTGAATGCCGAGTTCCTGCTGTACCCCGGGCACACACTTCTAGGCCCTGGTACCAGGGCTGCAAACATGACCGAGGTCTCTGCTTTCCTAGAACTTCTAGTAGCAAAATACAGATGAAAGGCAAATGAATAAACAACAAAATAACGGAGGCCGATAGTAAGCACAAGGCAGAGAAGTAGACGAGAAGGCTTCTGTAGGCTGGGGAGCTGGAGAGAATCTCTCTTCAGAGGCGACAATTACGTTGGGATCTGAATTATAAGAAGCAGTCAGCCATAAAGCTTGGAAGGAAGAGCACACCCGGACGGAGGAGACGGAGGGTGAAGGTCCCCAGGAAGTAACATGTGAGGCTGGGGCATCTGAGGGACAGAAAAGACCGCAAGGCTGGGAGCTGAGAAGCTGCAGGTGGGGAGGGCCAGACTAGGGGCGGAAGGCCAGGCCAGACCACAGCGAGGAGGCGGGACATCTTCAAGCAGGCGAGGCAGGAAGTCATCAGCGGGTTACGGGCACTGACGCTGTCTGTCGAGTGATTCCATCCAACCTAAGTGCTTAGCCGCCATTGAGAGCGCGGCTGGGGCTTCCTCCTAAGATTTTTAAGAACTAAAGGGCTGGTTTCATTTTCCTCAACTTCAGTCTCCTTTTTTTTTTTTTGGTCTTTCTGACCTGTGGGATCTTAGTTCCCTGACCAGGGATTGAACCCATGCCCTTGGCAGTGAAAGCGCTGAGTCTTGCTGCTCGTCAAATGAAATCAGTAACTGGGGTTTTACTATGTCCTGGATGCTACAGAGATGGGATTAATCCTGACTGACTCTAATGTGATCCTCCCTCCTACAAGCCTGCAGAGAGAGCAGAGTTTGGGGCCACTTTCTACAGGAAGACACAGAGACATAGCTGATGAGACTTGAGCAAGGGTGCGTGGCTCTAAGTGTTAGAGCTGGGAATAAAATCCAGAACTGAGCTGGTGTGGTTCGTAAATCGAGAGAAGGAAAGATCAGTTTCCTTCCTGATGAAATGAGCTAAAAACTGCATCTTAACAGACGCCTGAGTAATTCTGTTCTGTCCCGCCAAACGGGTTTGGAATTTGCTGTTGCAATCTGTTGCTCAACCACATTCTCTGGGACCTACTTTGCCCAGTTTCTCGTCCAGGGATATTTACCCCAAATTCCCCCTAATATCTTAAGTTAATACACACACACACAGAATGTCCCAAGAAACGTCTGGGGCCGTTTCATCAAGGGTCGCGCACTGTTCTTCCGGAATGAGGGCCAACTCTTCGGAGTGCTCCAACAATCAAAGGGCTTCACTCTGCTGACACTCGCTCACATTGTGCAAATCCACATGTTTAACAATCCAAAGTTTTTGCTGTTAGTGGCTGTTGATCCCCCACCCCCCCGCCCCCCGCCTTCCTACCAGCCCATGGAGGAGATTAAATAAAAGGTCTTCCTTTCAGCAAGTGTTTAAACTACAGAAGTTTCCATTTCAGGTAACTGCACATACATCCCTTGGATATTCTTAAGACTTTGAACACATACATACCCTTAAAATTTGAAATCCTCTGATACCTGCTGTAAACTCTCAAATTTGTGAGCAATTACCTTTGTAAGCAGTGTTTCTGGAAAATAACATCTGTGTGTGATTCACACTTTTTTTTTTTTAACTTGTTAATTGTCTGGTTGTTAACTCTGACTACTAACTAATCTTATGATCTTAAGATGCTTCAGAATTTGCAATTCCTCTTCCAATGTCTCCTACTTGGTGTGCAAAATTTGGACACACCTGTGTAATTAAAATATTTTCTGCTTTAAAGAAAGAAAAAAATCCCAGTCTGTGAGGCTTACAGACAATCACATTAGCACCTGCTAGCAGTAATGGATGAAGTAATGAGTAGCAAGAACACACACATGCGAGTTTTGAAGAAGGGGTGACCTGCCTGATTTTCCAGAAACTGCAGGCTCAATATTTGAGTCCTTTATTCCTGATAACGTGTAATATGACTATGTGAGTTACAAGTGCTTATAGGTGCTTTAAACATTTCTTTCCTCTTCATGAAATGTTCAGAAGTCACCAGAGAGATGTGAGCCTACATTCTCTCTTTTTTTTTTTTTAATTTTATTTATTTTTTAAACTTTACATAATTGTATTAGTTTTGCCAAATATCAAAATGAATCAAGCTGAACTTTTCCCTTCCTTCTTCCCTTTCTTTCTCATACCTATCAGTCCACTATGAACCTGATACCACACTGGGCACTGATGATAAGAGGAAAGAGAATTCTAGCTTCCTAGGGGTTTACAGTAGAGCCCTCTCTCTTCAAAATGTGACCCATGGGGCATCCTCATTGGCAGCTCGAGGGAGCTGGTTAGGGACACAGAATTCACGTTCCACCTCAGATGTCCTGACTCCGAGTTTGCACTTCCAGGAGGATCCCTAATTGACCTGTGTGCACATAGAGTCAAACAGGCACTGCTGGAGACTCCCCAGGTCAGAGGTCTGCCGTCTGGGGCTGCAGTCAGGCAGCCGTCTGGATTGCTGCTGTTTGTTAACTTTTCACTGTCTGTGATCTGGGAGTGACTGTTTTACATTTTTAAATGGTTATATTTTCAGTGGCTCTATGACTCCTTACTTCTATTTTAAGAGCCTCCATTTTGTCTCTTGGACTGCAAACTCTATAAACTCTTTACTTCCTGGCTTTTTAAGCAAAAGTCTGCCGACCCCTGTTTTGGATTCTAGATGAATCTAGAACCCAAGGTTTGGATGAAGGCATGGAGGAAAGCTATCTTTTGAATAAGTATGGTACCATGACACTGAAAATATCTGTCAAACCACCATATGTCAGATTCAGGGGAACTAGTTTGTTTTTTATTGTCTGCTTTTACAAAAACCATCACATATCCTCAACAGGAAAGCTGGCACTGAGAGCCCGTCTCTCAGGGAATAAATGAACTTGCAAAAGCTACAAGTGTAACATGAATTTCACAGCTCACACTCAAAGATCCATCAGCTCCCAAAAAGCAGTTCTCAGAATCAGAACCACCCAAAATATGAAAATTAGTGTAACTAGTTTCATCAAGATTCCTATAAAAGTAACGAATAGCAAACTAAAGATCGCTGTCTTATCACACACACCCATCTGCAAAAGGGCAAGGGCTGTGTTTTTAGTTGTTGCAAACGTTTTTACTTTTTCCAAATTCAGAAAACAAAACACTGTCATTTGCTTTCCCCATCATTAAAAAAAAAAAGAACAGTGGTTACATCCCTTTGACTGAATTAATGTTTTTGGCAGAGTTTTCTTTTTTTAATAGGTACATATCCTTGTCTATCCGTGAGCAGTGGATTAAACTAAGTGAGCACAGCATGGAGCCAGCGTTGAGGATGGATGAGGACAGAAAAGAAGAGGAGACGACAACTGAAGTCAGAGCGGAGAGGCGGGAAAAGCAAAGTCAGATAATCTTCTGAGAGACAGACTCAAATAGAGAACAGGGCACAGGTTTTTTCCACAGGCTCAGAGTCCTGACCACTGTGCACCTAACAATAAATAAATGTTCGCTGTGAGCGGGTGTGGATTTGCAGTGGCAAGACCCAAGGTCCCCACTTCTCACAGCCTGTGGGGGCTCTGATGCTGAGCAAATGGGACCCCGTCACTGGAAGATCATCTGGGAGGCTTCCGCTCTGCCGCTTGGAACAGGGGCCCAGGGCTTTGCTCTCTCCTCTCCCGAGCACCACGTGCTTGTGAGCACGGTGACGGCCAGCACCATGGATGACAGGGACGATGGTGTGGACGTCAAGAGGCCTGGGGAAAAACGACTCGAAGCTGAGGGGCTGTCCCTTGTCCAAGAGCAATGCCCTTGCGTGTAGAGCTCGACCTGTTCTTTATTTGAAAGCATCGCCCTGAAAAAGCAGACACTCAAAGCAGAACCAAACAAAAACGGATGACGTGCAGGCCGGCTTCTGCTGACTTCTCAACGGCACCGGCAGGGACGAAGCCAGGTACATGAGGAGACGAAGGCCTGTGATGATTCTCGACTTAACGATTACTGTGGTTGCAGCCAGAGTCAGGCTCCTCACTGCCTCTCGGGGGGAGGTAACTGACGGTGTGCAGGGATTAATAGCACTGTTCCCCAGGCGAACACACGGTCTGAACTTCCAGAAACACCGTGACTGTGGGCTGCTCCTGAGGGATCTATGTATGATGGCAGAAGCCGCCGCCTGGGACATCTCCCCAACACCTAAACAAACACCCACAGACAGAGAGGGGCCTTGGCATGACTTCCCGCTCACTCAGAGGGCTGCTCAGAGTGCCTGAATACACTCTCCACCTTCCAGAAAAATCACACAGGGGCCTTTTAACCCTGGTGAGGGGAAGCTAGATAGGGTGGGGTTCACATCCCTGCACTGGTACTTCTGAGCCCAACACTTCTCTTCACTAGGTCTCAGCTTCCTCCTCCCCAAATGGGATTTTTAGGAGGTTAAATGTGAAATACAGCAAGGTCCAGACACAAAGCACTTATGTGCTCAGCGGATCTAAGGTTTGCTCATCTTGTGCTTAAAGAAGCCAGGCTTGTGCTCATGGGATGCATGCTGCCTACTTCTTCCTGACTTTACCCAGGTATCCTGTACTCTCCTTTTTCCTAGTGTCACCTCCTCCAGGGAGCCTCCCCTGATCCTCTCAGGCTAGCAGCTGTCCCCTCTTTCCACTGCCTCCTGAACCCTGCTCCTCGTGGCTCTGTCTCCCTGGGAATGACCTCAGAGGAGTTGCCTTCATCTGGGCCCCAGTGCCGGCCCCTCTCAGACACACGAAAGGTGCTGGAAGTCAGCTGAACTGGAAAAGAGTGGCTCGTGTTCTGTATGCAATAAGCTGCACTTCTGGATTTGTGCTCTCGTGGGGCATGGCTGGGCAGGTGCTTTTAAAGCTCCTGACACATGGCTTTGTCTCCAGACCACTCTCTGTTCTCAGTTCAGGAAGAAGCCTGTTCAGCTCAGACTCCAGCTTTGGTCCAGCTGGCCTGCGCCCTGCTCGGTCCCATCCATCATCGGATCTGTCACTATGGGTCAGCGAATCCTGCTCCCTCGGGCCAATGGCCTTGCATAGCGCAGCGATGCGAACAGCAGTTCTATGGAGATGTGGAGAGACATGAATTTTCTGACCGTCTTCTACAGGAAAGGGTAGAAGACAAACTTTTCAATGGTACTGGAGGAAATAGTCCAAGGTATATGGCGAGACCAAGGCCTTCCATGACCCAACTCATGATTAATTTGGTGCCAACAAAAACGAGTTTTTTCCCCTTACCATAGGAATCCCTTGTTGGCTTTTTAAGACTCAATCTAGACACATGATACCCACTCCAGTGTTCTTGCCTGGACAATCCCAGGGACGGGGGAGCCTGGTGGGCTGCCGTCTATGGGGTCGCACAGAGTCGGACACGACTGAATTGACTTAGCAGCAGCAGACACATGCTATTCACGTGTGGTTATTTCACGGCTAAACCAACAGAAAAGATAAATAAAGACAATTCCCAAATCGCAGAGAAGAAGATTCTAATCATGTTAGAGTCTAAACTTCAATGTCAAGGCAGGAGGCCAGGCTTTTTCTTGCAGCTCCAAGAATTACGGGATCACACAGAGTCATCAGGTAGCCCTGGTGGGTCAGGGGCCTGTCAGGCAGCCCGAAGGGTGTTCTGAGACCAACATAACCCCAACAACAAACAACTGATTTCCTTCTTTGAACACCCGGGCTGGCCTCCACGTCCTGCCTTATGTTGGCAAGAAAGGCAGGCAGAGCACGAGCTGACGGTGAGTCCCAGCTCGCCCACTCCTGAATCTTCAGACAGTTACGCCACCATCTGAAGTGAGCCGCAAAGTAGCCCTCAGGTGTGTACTGGCCACGTGCAAACGCAAACCCGTGTCTTCAGCCTGCATGCTAGCCACGCAGGAGGAGGGATACCGCCCGCAACGCCAAGGAGCGGGGACCCACCGTAACCACAGAAGGTGCACGTGTTCCTGGAGCCCAGGAGAGATGAGAACCTGCAGATTCGGGAGAGTGGACCCCACACCCACTTGACTGCTGTTTCTAACGCCCTCCCGGTGCTCTCTGCAAAGGGAGGACTCTTCACTGGGAACAGACCCCAAAGACAGTGACAGGTCAACAGCTGCAGGGAAGACTGGTCCAGGTTCCGAGTGGTTCCTGGAGGTGGGGACACAGGACGTGGCGCCACTTTCACAGTTAACTCTGTAATATATAGAAAGCCAGGGCTGCGCTTTCTGGGGAAATCAGTCTTTCCTCCTTAACGTGAAAGGGACAGATTTATACATTTAATAAATGTGCCAATTGCAGGCTGACTTTTATAAAATGACAAACTTTAAAAAGGGGAAGTAATTCTCCGAAGAATGTCGTACAAGGCCTCCGATCGGAGAGAAATGGAAAGGGCTGAAACCTAGAGTGAAAAAGTCTTCTCTATCAGTGACGGCAAAATGACGTCCGGCAGGCTGAATCCGGCCTGTGGATGTATTTTATTTAGCTTGCTCCAAGTTGGCTCATGCAACAGATTCATTGCCAACAGTTAGAAATTGAATGAGTCCATATTTCTAGGTTCTCTGGAAAAATGGGAAGTTCTAGCAAAAATGGACTGATTTCCTCTTGGCAGTATTCAGTTGGCATTTAATAATGGCTGGTCCTATAAAGAGGGCATAGACACAACCCGTGACAAACTTTCCACTCTTTCAAATACCAGCGACATAGGTCTGGGGTCATTTATAATCTCATTCGTTTATTCTACTTGACTGGGACCTGCAGGCGTCTGTGCTATTCTACACTTGGTAACTGCTACTTATGAACAGGCTTTTATCTCCAAGTTCCTGATGCATGAGTCACAGAGAAACCAACAGGCCACATTTAGCGTGAATCTCCTCACCTCAGAACATGAAGGCACTGGAGGACAAAGTTCGGGGCTGCTGGGTGGCATACAGAGTTATGTTCCCGTAAGTCTCTGGTCTGGAGAAAGGACCTCTTCCACCAGTAACAAGAGACATCTTCACGTTCCATCTTCAGCTAGAGGGAGCCTGAGCAGAACTAGTCTCGGTGCAACTGGATTGTCACCGGGGAATCACACCTATCAGCGTTCTCAGCAGCTTAAATCCTTGGCCGGGGAACTATGTTCCTTCTGGGTTGCCACAGCAAGGTAAGGGGACCCTTTTTGCCCATACATGTGACGTTACTGGCTGATGGTATGTGAAGACCCCTTTTCCAGTGGCGTGGATGGGTAGATAAATGGATGGATGGGTACAAACCTCTTGTATGAATGCTACACTCGACACTCACTCTGCAAGATGGCAGGCTGAGTGCAGAGGGGGCATCCGTGCCAGGGGAACTGAGCACTGTGAGGCCAGGGCTGGTCACTGGCCTTCTGCCCTAACCCACTGGCTGTGGGCCTAAGTGCAGTCTGGGGCTGGATGCCAGCGGAGGGGGAAGGACACACTATAATATGGGCAGGCAGATGATCTGTGAGACTTAAAACGAAATGCTTGCTGAGTCTTCAGGCTGAGCTCCAGAGTAGCTGATGGGGACCCAGTAAAGACCAACCCATAAATAGGGAGCTATGTGACTCGCATCCACTCCGAACAGAAAAAAGGGAACCTAACCAACAAATGTTTACGAAGTATCCCCTTCATGAGAAATGCTGAACTGAAATGGATGTTTGCTGATCAAAAATCAGTGGACTATTAACTAACCGATGGTAAACTGAATCCAATGATGCACAGAAAGACTTATAGGAGATGAATGGAATTTATCCCAGTTATGCAAAGCAGGTACAATATTCAGAAATCAATGAAGTCTACCACGTAAACAAGCTGAAACAAAAACTTACATCAACTGAGACATAAAAAGCACATAACAAAATCCAGCACCTATTCATGATTTTAAAAAAAAGCTCTTAGCAAATTAGGAATAGGGGATAATCACCCCAACAGAGTACATTAAAAAAAAAACCCAAAAACCTATAGGTGACATCACATTTAATGGTGAAATAGTAAATGATTTTTCCCCCTAAGACCAAGACAAAGGTAAGGATGTCTTTCCTCTCACTCTTATTCAAATTAGCACAGGAAATTTTAGCCATGGCAATATGGCAAGAAAAAGAAATAAAAGGTACGCATGCTGGAAAGGAAGAAATAAAACTGTCTGCACTTTAAAAGACTGGTTACATAGAAAACCCTAAGGAATCTCAGAACAAAATAAAACAACACTTCTAGAACTAATAAATGAGTTCAGCCAGGTCACAAGATGCAGGTTTGAGGGTTCAATCCTGGGATCAGGAAAAGCCCCTGGAGGAGGAAATGGCATCCTACTCCAGTATTCTTGCCTGAGAAATCCCATGGACAGAGCAGCCAGGCAGGCTACAGTCCATGCGGTCACAAGAGAGTCAGACATAAGAGCTAGATCAACACATAAAATCACATTTCTATATATTAACGATGAACACGTGGAAACTGAAATTAAAACCAGAGTTTTACTGACAATCACCCCAAAGAAAACACAATACTTCTGTATACACTCATTAGGCATATGCTTACTAAATGGAGTGACACACCAAGTCCACAGCATAATAAAGATGTCCATTCTCCCCAAACTATAGGTTTAGTGAGATTTCTATCAAAACCGAAGCAAGATTTTTGGTAGACACACACAAGTATATTCTAAAATTTATATGAAAATACAGACATTAGAGTAGCTCAAACAATCTTTATAAAAATGAATACAATGGGGAAAATCCCTTTATTTAACATCAAGATTAACTTAGCTACAATGATCAAGACAGTGTATAACTGGAAGAATGACAGACATATAGATAAAAGAAACAGAACAGGGAACCCAAAACTGACAAGCACAAATATGCTCAACTGATTTTAGATGTACGTCAAGGCTGTATATTGTCACCCTGCTTATTTAACTTATATGCAGAGTACATCATGAGAAACGCTGGGCTGGAAGAAGCACAAGCTGTAATCAAGATTGCCGGGAGAAATATCAATAACCTCAGATATGCAGATGACACCACCCTTATGGCAGAAAGTGAAGAAGAACTAAAAAGCCTCTTGATGAAAGTGAAAGTGGAGAGTGAAAAAGTTGGCTTAAAGCTCAACATTCAGAAAACTAAGATCATGGCATCTGGTCCCATCACTTCATGGGAAATAGATGGGGAAACAGTGGAAACAGTGTCAGACTTTATTTTGGGGGGCTCCAAAATCACTGCAGATGGTGACTGCAGCCATGAAATTAAAAGACGCTTACTCCTTGGAAGAAAAGTTATGACCAACTTAGACAGCATATTCAAAAGCAGAGACATTACTTTGCCAACAAAGGTCCGTGTAGTCAAGGCTATGGTTTTTCCTGTGGTCATGTATGGATGTGAGAGTTGGACTGTGAAGAAGGCTGAGCACCAAAGAACTGATGCTTTTGAACTGTGGTGTTGGAGAAGACTCTTGAGAGTCCCTTGGACTGCAAGGAGATCCAACCAGTCCATTCTGAAGGAGATCAGCCCTGGGATTTCTTTGGAAGGAATGATGCTAGAGCTGAAACTCCAGTACTTTGGCCACCTCATGCGAAGAGTTGACTCATTGGAAAAGACTCTGATGCTGGGAGGGACTGGGGGCAGGAGGAGAAGGGGACGACAGAGGATGAGATGGCTGGATGGCATCACCAACTCGATGGACGTGAGTCTGGGTGAACTCTGGGAGTTGGTGATGGACAGGGAGGCCTGGCGTGCTGCGATTCATGGGGTCACAAAGAGTCAGACATGACTAAGTGACTGAACTGAACTGATTTTAGATAAAATTGCAAAAGCAATTCAATAGTGGAAGAATAGGAAAGTTTTTCAACAAATAGTGTTAAAATAATCAGCTATCTGTAGGCAAAAAAAAAAATGAACTAAAACAGCTTCACACCTTATACCAAAATTAACAAAAGATTTATCATGGACATACATGTAAAATGTACAAGAGTAAAACTTCACGGGGAAAGGAAGGAGAAATTCTTTAGGATCTAGGACTAGAAGGAGATTTGACAATAGAAACTTGATCCATATAAAGAAAAAAATGCTAAAGCGAACCTCATCAAAATAAAAAACTTTTCTTTTGCAAAAACCCATGTGAAAAGGATGAAAGGACAAGGTACAGAACGGAAGAACATATTTGTAAACTCCATATCCAACAACAGCCTAGCACCTAAAATATAGAAAGAACTCTAAAAAACTCAACAGTAATAAAATAAACAATTCAATTAGAAAATGGGGAAAGTCGTGAATAGACACTCCACTGACGAAGAGACACAGATGGCAAACACACACACAGAAACATGTTTAACATCATTAACCATCAGGAAAATGCAAATTAAAAGCCACAATGAGGTATCTCTGCGCACTTACCAGGATGGCTAAAATACAAAATAGCACCACCACCAACTGCTGGTGAGGATACAGAGAAGCTGAATTCCTCATACTTTACTGGTCAGAATGTAAAATTATATGGAAAAACTCGACAGTTTCTTATAAAACCGAACGTGTAGTTACTACACAACCCGTTGACTGCAGTCATGGGCATTTATCCTAGAGAAATGAAAACTTGTGTTCACACAGAAACCTGTTCAAGAATGTTGGTAACAGCTTTACTCTTAACAGCTGAGTCTAGACCCAACCCAGACTTCCTTCAATGGGGGAATGATTAAATGAACTATGGTTCAGGTAGAATACACCACAGAATACTTCTCAGCAATAAAAGTGAACAGACTACTGACACCTGCAAGAATTTGGACAAATCTCTGGGAAATGATGCCAAGTGAAAATAGTCCTAAAGAGGTCACAGTGCTCGCTGCTTCTGGCAGGGGCTCCGATCTAAGCTCTAAGGGCTTTGTTTAATTCTCTTCACTCCCGTAAATGTGAGTTCTATGAGGGCAGGGCCCACACCCATCTTTTTGACCATCTGATTCTTGAGACTTCCCACCATTTGAACCAAGTTGCCTAACACCCAGTCACTGAATGAATGCGCCTTTCTGAATGGCTACTTTCTCATTTAATCTTGAGGCCAACTTTGAAATGCCCATTATCTCTGTTTAATCCCAAGGAGAGAAGGGGATAGCTTCCAAGGGGTTAAATGGCTTGCTTAAACTATGAGCTAACTATGAGTCTTCAAGACTTGTTATGACCTGAATCTCAAGACCTGTCCACAGTGCCAACACAGATCAGCGACGCACCTGTGCTCAGATACACTAGCACACTGCAGGAAGAGCCAGTTCTTACACAAAAGTACAGGATAGAACATTCCCATCACAGAACAAACAGTGCCAGTGTCAGAAGACTCTGAGAAGGGGGAACGTCGTAGGTTTAAAAACGGGGCCTCTTGGGCGGTCTCCGGCTAAGACAGCATCTTCAGGATCAGGCCAATACCCCAAGCAAAAATGACTCAGTGATAAGAAATATCAGTCAGTAGCTTCCCTTTTTTTTTTCTTGTGTATTATGTTTAAGGTAACATGATCCAAGAATGTATTCAACTAAATTCTAAATCAACCTTCTTTCTACTTCCTTAGAAATGCAGGTTACCTGAATATATGAGATAAAATGGAGCACATTACTTCGGTTAAAAAATTCCCAAGTTCTATCCATGTTTATTTGGTAAAAGATGTGTACATTGGAAGATGCATTTACTTCAAAGTTTAGCTTGTGGCCACTGACTGGAGGCAGCAGACATTTTATCGTAAAATTATACGGTAACACGGGCTTTCCTTGTAGCTCAGTTGGTAAAGAATCGGCCTGCAATGCAGGAGACCCAGGTTTGTTTCCTGGATTGGGAAGATTCCCTGGAGAAGGAAATGGCAACCCACTGTGGTATTCTTGCCTGGGAAACCCCAGGTCCAGAGGAGTCTGTGGGCTACAGTCCCTGGGGTCGCAGAGCTGGGAACAACTGAGCGACCAAACCACCGCCATATGATGACGCTGCAGAAAGTGGGTGATTTTACTAAATGTCCTTCAACAAACTGTGTAATTCTTCACACAGATATTCGGTTACTCTAATTGAATGCATTTTTAAATACTTTATAGTTTGGTTAATATTTTGAAAGAAGTCTATTTCCACCTTTAACTACTACTAGTATAGGGAAAATCAGTTGGTTTGCCAACCTTTCAAATTATCTTACTGCTAGTTATTTTTACTATAGCATTTTAACTTCTCTAGGATTTTAGTAATGGACCTTTAAAATAAAGAACACTTTTCCTATCTTTTTTTGGTCTCATTATGTTTACTGAAACTTCGAAGACAATATGAGTACTGATGGCTATACTGAACATCCTTGTCTAGATTCTGATTTAAATGGAAGGCATGATTTTGTGCTTTCATGGTTTAAAATATCTGGGGTAGATTTTTAACAATATCCTTGACTCTATTACAAGAGATTCCCTCTCTCTCTAGTTTACTTAGTGGTAATTATTGTTGTTTTGGTTGATTAGTCAGTTGGTTGGTTGGTTTTACAGTGGCTGTTGAATTTAAACAAATGCCTTTTTGGCATCATTGACAGAACCATAAAATTGTTCTTCAATTTGCTGCTATAATAAATTACACTGATAGAGAATAAAAACAATACGTAAATAAAGAAATGACATGAAAATTTAATCAGTTCTAGTAAATAATGCATTAATACCCTGTCAACAAGCTTCAACTCACAGGGAGTGGCAACTTTCGGCAAAATCTAAAAAAGCACTCATTTAAAGGCAAATGCCTCTAAAGAATGTTTTAAAACATTTTATTTAGTATAGAAATCAAGAATACTTTTTTTTCTAGAGAAAATATTATGAATGGACTTGATAACATAAAAGTCAAAGGTATTTATTTTCCCTAAAAAACATCGTCTTTCCATCAAGACCAAAAAAAAAAAAAAAACCACACACTGAAAACTCAGTAGCTGGTGCTGAAATCGTGTTACAAGCGAGAAGCTGAAATGAACTGTGGTTGAAGGCGCGAGCATCTGCGTCCTGAGTGGCAAGCACGACGCCAGGCGCTCTCAGGTGCGCGGTCTCCTCTGACGCTCAGAGTTCCCGACACGGAGACGAGCAGCAGCTCAGACCGGAAAAGTGATGGTCTGTGCGTATCTCCTGGGTCCCCCAAAGAGCCTTTGCAGGCAGGTGCTATGCCTGTCCCCCAGATAGCAGGTGAGGAAGGTGAACCCTTAGACAGGCTACAGCAATTCTCCAAAACCAGCCGGCTGATAAATGGCCAAGCTGGGATGCAAACCCTGAGTGAAAAGGACACCTTCTTTTGATGAACGCCAGCAGAGTCTGGTGGCTCAAAGCACGGGCTTCATGTCCGCAGACGGGCCCTGAGTCCCTGCTCAGGACCGCACGAGCTGTGTGCTCTTGTGCCAGTTAATTAACCCCTCCGTGCCCCATGTTCTCTTGGGGACGATTAAAGCAACCAGGCCCCTGTATCACAGGGCTCCTACAAAGCTCAAAGGAAGTACCACACACACACACCTAGGCACAGACTGCATGGCAGGCCCGTGATACATTTTAGCTTATATTCTGTTTATTATCACTATTATCATCATTATTTTTGATCATCATTGAAACTGACTTTCTAACAGCTCTGAGTAAATCATCAATGGTATCAAGAAGAGAACTCCAACAGAAGCCACTCAAATGACTCTCAGTAGCTAATGAAACCTAATAAAGTCCGAGTACCCACTTAGCCAAGCCACCGAATACACCACTGCTCAGGTAAGTCATAAAGTCTTCCCTGCAGCGGTTACAATGATTGATCCTCAGGCACAATTAAAACTCAAGCGATACACTGACATTTTAATAGAACAAATAATTTAAATACATTTAATGTGTTAGGTGGTAACCAATTTTGTAATATATATGACAGATTTGGGAAGTTCCCAGAAAAAAAAAAGTGTAGAGAAAGGCTTCATCCAAGAGGATGAAGCAGATAAAGAAAATGGGACTGACGCTGACAAGAGGTCCTGAACCCCAAAGCCACCCGGGATGGAGCCCACCAGGCCGTGTGCAAAAAGGTGCCTTGAAAATGTAAAGCAGCCATCAATCAATTAAAAATAAATAAATATAAACACACACACACACAATGTACAGGCCTCCTCTCTTTTCTCTCTGTCATCCCTAAATTATTAAAACTAACTGATCAAGGTAAGTCTTGATATAAACACACACACACACAATCTACAGGCTTCCTCTCTTTTCTCTCTGTCATCCCTAAATTATTAAAACTAACTGATCAAGGTAAGTCTTGTACTTCTATTACCCTTCAAAAATGTTTTAAGAGAAACTGATTCAAAGAGGATGGGAAAAAAAGAAATGGGCCTCGGATTTTGATGCTGAAACTTAAAATGAAAGTTATTTGCAAGAAAAAGTGAGATTCACGTCACCTCCTCCCAGATCCCCTCCTGGATTTTTCTAGGAACTGTCTAATGATCAGCTCTAGGGGAAGAGAGGGCCCTGGTTTGTAGCACTTGCCAGTTTCCATGATGTAAGTATCCCCACCAAGACTGCACTCAAGACACGAACATGACGTCACTGAACACGGGATGGGCTGGGTCTGCTCTTGCTGGCACAGCAGACGCATGGCTACCCCAGCTGTCCACCTCACTGGCTTGTTTCACATGCTCTGAGGCCCCCATCACCACGAGAAACCACCTGATGCGTGTGTGACCCCCCGCCTGTCACCTTTACCCGCGTTTGAAAAGGAGCGCCATGAGTCTGGGGGACACGCCTGCCTGTCCCCTCCATACTTCCTTTACCTGCTCCAAACCGTGGCCCGATGCAGCAATACTCACCTGATATTTGGGGAATGAATGAATACACGGTGGAGGTGGGAGAAGAAGGGAGGGAGATGGAGATGAGGAAAAATCACGGGAAGGAGAAGAGGGGCTATCTGTGGGCCAACTAGGCCAAGTCCTGTCCTTCCTTTAGCAGTTGGGACACCAAACTGGGGTCACCCCTTCTGGCTAGGCAGGCTTATCAGCACAGCCAAGAATTGTCAAAGAGTTAATCTAACCAATGCTTCCTTCTGATCAAATATGCACCAGAAATCTTGCTATGTGTTTTTTTCAATCCCAAACTTTCTCAGAGTCCTTTTACTTTTTTTTTTTAAAAGGAGAACTTGATCTCCTGTAGCTCAAAAGATCCACTATGATGTTATCGATAACTACTGTTATCACCACAAAAAGTTCACGTTGACGGGTCCTTTGAAACAAAACCACATACAAGCAAGCACTGATGTTTTAAATTTTGATTTCCTACGATTGAAAGTCAGAGATCTGGAAGTCTTGGCTCTCCCAGGCACTGACATCCTTCCTTTTTAGGATGAAAGAGCTGAGAAAAGCAGAAGAGTTGCCTAACGCTGACGGACAGAAACCACTGGAGCGACAGCAAGGATCTGGGCTACAGAGGAGCTTCCTCGTTTCCAGACTCATGGAGGAAAAACTCATGGATGGAGGAGCCTGGAAGGCTGCAGTCCATGGGGTCGCTGAGGGTCGGACACGACTGAGCGATTTCACTTTCACTTTTCACTTTCATGCATTGGAGAAGGAAATGGCAACCCACTCCAGTGTTCTTGCCTGGAGAATCCCAGGGATGGGGGAGCCTGGTGGGCTGCCATCTATGGGGTCACGAAGAGTCAGACATGACTGAAGTGACTTAGCAGCAGCAGCTCCGAGTCAGAAATCTCAATGCCAGCGTAACGAGACAGCGGATGTTGTCATCTCTGCATGGCTCATCTTGAAAGCTCAGGTTTAACAGATAGGAGATAATGTCCCGTTTTGTGCGAGTGAGATGTTCTCTGAGGCCGCCCGGCCCCTAGGCCTAGATCTGAAGTACCCAGGGTGCTGCTTCTCTTAATTTCCGTGTGACCTGCTGGCTACCTGCCGCATCCTTCGCTAGTGCGGGAAGGGCAGATTTGTGAGTGCCGGCGAAATCTACACGCGTCTGCACTGTTTTCTGCTGATTGCCCAGAGAGACAGAATCTGCTGAACTCCAGGAGGAGGGGGCCGCTCGGGTGCCAGGGCTGCAGGGTATGAAGGAACGCAGCTTAAAAATGCACTCTCATCAAACAGCAAGCGGCGGCAAGAGCCTGGGGAGAGAGTTCCCTCTGATTCCCTCTGTACCCAGGAAGGGAGGGGCAGTGAGCAGCCACACCAGACCTGTCCCTTCCCTAAAGGACACAGCAGGTCCACCCACCCACTCCTTAGACTGCCTGGAGCCTGCATTGTGGGGAAGGGCCTGAAAGTGCATTTTTGGGCTGGCAGCTGCGTTACCTGTTACTGGACAGGAGTGGCACACGTCAGTTCACCCTGTCTGCAGGTTAAGTTCTCTATCGAACGGACGGCACAAAACAAAAACCCAACCAGGCAAGGAGCTTAATGCTTCCAGTGCAGTTGAGGCCATGGGGCTCTGAGAACATGAAAAAAATCCAAAAACGCTTTATCAGGCCCCTTGGTGCTGACAACACAGCAAAACCCAGCTGGCACTGTGGTCAGCTGCCAGAGCCGAAATCGATGGTGATGCTAAAATGGTCAAAAATGGAAAAGTCCCTATTTGGAGAATTACGGCCTTGCTTCTTTCAAAGAGTTGACAGACAGGGTCTTAGGTAAATGCCCCCACATGTGACAGAACTCACATCAGTTCTGGATGCTGTCTCTGAAGTCATTCGGGCCAATAAACGCCCAGGGACATTTTTCAAGGGCCCTTCCTACGTCTTTTACTTTGCCTCCTCCTGGGATAAGCGCAAATCATTCCGGTGAAAGCCAGCTTCATAAGTGAACGCCGTAAACCTATTTTATGACTTGGGGAATTTAAAAACATGTCAACAAAACCATCACAATGCGTTTTTCCCGTGATCCTTTAAAAACTGAGAGAGAGAGAGAACATATTATATCCACAGTTCCCGCAACCAGATTCCAAGAGAGCTAAAGAAACTGCATTTGGACATCGGTAAAAATGATGGACAAATCTTTTTTGCAGAAGTTTCAACCTGGCTTGCCTTGAGAAACGTAAAGAGGCTCTCTGGCACTAGATGTCAAATTAATTGCAGGCAAAGTGTGTTACAGTAATTCACTTGGCAGTTTAAGCAAAGCCCAGAGAACAGCATTAAACCGGATGCCCATATGCCAGCGGTGCCCCATCGCTTCGCTCTGGTTGATGAAGTCTGACGCTGACTCTCTCCTGCCGTAACCTGATCAGCCGCAACACAGAGGAGACCTGTCCTTCCCCTGGCTTTGTGTAAAATGGCTTATTTGTCCTCTCAGGAGGTGTGCTGATAGATAAATCCCAGGTATGATTACTATTATTTTGAACTATTATTATGAGTTACTATTATGACTTTCCTGAGACGCTGGGAACAGGGCACAGGGAATCCGGGGATCAGACCAAGCTGTGTGTGAACACTTAAGGGACGACATCTATCTTCATTCAGGGTGGTTTTGGTAATATTTCAGGAGAGAAAGGCCATCTATACTAAAGGGAGTTCAGTGCAGAGAAAGGGGAAGACTCTGCCCGGGTATGTGTTACCTGTAAGGCTTACCCGGGTTGAACTGTCTGTGCCAGGCAGCCTGCTTTGCTCTCGGCCAGGATTCTTGCCTGGATAACCCCATGGGCAGAGGAGCCTGGTGGGCTACAGTCCATGGTGTTGCAGAGTCGGACACTGAGCTTGCAGGCGCAGGGTGCACTGAATACCTTCAGGGCATCTATGACAACCCATTCACTCCACTCCATCTGCTGAATGCCTACTGTGTGTCTGGGTCTCTGCTATGAATGAAGCACCAAGAGATGTGGGTCTCGCCCTGCAGAGGCTCCTGCCAAATCAGCTGCGGGATAGCCACATCTAAGCAGATACAGGCAGGCAAGCTGCTGCGCTAGAACTCTGTAACGGTCGCCCTCCATCCGGGGGACCCTTGTGGTGTTTGGTCCTATGCACTTTGTATAATGGTGTCAGCTGAACCCACTGGCCCTGAGTCCATGAATCGAGGCAGAACCAGGATTCTTCGACACATCTATGTCCAGGACTGAGTTCTCTAACCTAGTGGTCCCCAACCTTCTTTGGCACCAGGGACGGGTCTCATGGAAGACAATTCTTCCACAGACTGGGAGGATGCTTTCTGGGTGATTCAAGTGCATCATATTTACTGTGAACTTTATTTCTATTATTATTAGACTGTAATATACAATGAAATAATCCTAGAAAACTCACCATAACGCTGAATCAGATCCCCAGGCATTAGATTCTCATAAGCAGCTCACAACCTAGACCCCTCGCACGCCCCGTTTGCAGTAAGTTCAGGCTAAGAGAACCTAACGCCACTGCTGATCAGACACGAGCAGGCAAAGCGCAGGTGGTAACGCGAGTGATGGCGAAAGTCAGTCCCTCAGTCACGTCTGGCTCTTTGTGACCCTCTTTACACGGACGGTAGACTGTAGCCCACCAGGCTCCTCTGTCCATGGAATTCTCCAGGCAAGAACACTGGAGTAGGTGGCCAGTCACTTCTCCAGGGGATCTTTCTGACCCAGGACTGAACCTGCGTCTCCTTCATCAAAGGCAGATTCTTTACTGTTTGAGCCACAGAAGTGGTTGCAAATACAGATGAAGCTTCACTGGCTTGCCCACTTCTCGCCTCTTGCTGTGCGCCCTGGTTCCTAACAGGTCAGAGACCTAACAGTCTTGGTCCCTGGTCTGGGGTGGGGCTCTCTGTTCTAACCTGTCTACTGTGGAAGTGAAGGTGAAATGGACTATACAGTCCATGGAATTCTCCAGGCCAGAGTACTGGGGTGGGTAGCCTTTCCCTTTTCCAGGGATCCTCCTGACCCACGTTGGAACCCAGGTCTCCCGCATTGCAGGCATTCTTTACCAGCTGAGCCACAAGGGAAGTGCTATCTGCTGTGGAGTCACGCTCAAAGGAGTAAGGGGCAATGCTTCCAACAGGGAAAGAGGTGAGGAAAGCTCAGGAGAGCCTTCAAAGAGGAGGCGAAACTTAAACTATGTTGGGGAAGCTCAGACAAAACGGGAATGACATCCAGGGAGAAGCAAGGCCTTGGAAAAGACACAGAAGGGTCCCTGGCTGAGCCCCTAAAAGGCACCCTGGCTGAGAATTGGACCAGTGCCATCCCCTCCAAGGAAAGGCTGGAGGCAAATGATACATTTTCCTATGAGGCCGGCACCTTGTTCTTTGGACATAAAACCTCCCCAAACTTAAATGACTCCCTGAAACAACTTCTGGCCTCTGGAAAGTGGGGCATCCAAGACAAACAATCAAGGGCCACTTGAAGGCGCATGCGGTGTTCTCGGAGAATTATTTCTGGCCGTGGTCTCTGCCACGGATCACAGGCCATCGGCTTTCGATCACAAGGTTGAAAGGTATTAACGAGAACCCACGCGGTCCCGGGCAACCGTCTGCGGAAAACGTTTTCCTTTCTTGGAATGTAATTGGGTCTGTGTTCATCTAGAATTTATTTTTTACCGATTTCATCCTCAAAACTTCAAAGTGTTACTCTCTCCGCCCCCACCCCCCTACCACTCAATCTTGTACTATGTCATGTCCCCCACCCCGCAACATTGGTTCTGTGTTTGTGGAGGCACTGACCCAGCACCCCCAGGGTGGGGGCTGGGAGTGTAACCCACAGGCACACCTGGAAGTCATTAAGGATGGGCGAGGAGGAGGAGAGGGGGGAGAAGGAGTGGGGAGGAGAAGGGGAGAGGAGGGGGGAGGAGGAGGGGGAGGGAGGAGGAGGGGAGGGGAGGGGGGAAGAGGAGGGGAGGGGAGGGGAGGGGAGGAGGTAAATAAGACCATTTCAGGCCCAACACCTTCACATTCTTCTTTCCCTTACGTCAAGTCTGAGCCAAAGGCAAAAATGTTTAAAACAAGCAGCGAACAGACAAACAAATACCTTCTGAAAATTCCACCAGGTTGCCTCAGGATAACGTCAGGGGTCAAACGTGTCATGCTGAGGGAGAGAAAGTCAACAACCTGAACCGCCACCTCACCTTTCTGATATTCCAGAGCATCCGAACCTGGAGAAGGAGATGGCAACCCACTCCAGTACTCTTGTGTGGAACTCGCACGGACAGAGGAGCTTGGCGTGCTGCGGTCCGTGGCACCACAAGAGTCTGAAGGACTTAGCAACTAAACCACAACCACCACCAGAGCGTTGGTAAGCTAGTTATATCTGTAAAGGCTCAACTGCCAAATCCATCCCACGTTATCAGCTATGATAAAACTGGATTCAAATAAACGGTGTACTGATTTAAGGCCCCAACTTTGCTGGATTTTCTTTTGATACCTCTGGCTGAGACTATCCAGCCCCTTAGCTCCTGATGAATTTGATGTCCTCATCTTCTAAAAGGAAGTGTGGTGGTTTTTATTAGGTCTATCTAGGAAATATAGGCCATAGGCATTTGTGCTTTGGGATGCAAGATAAAAATGCCTTGTTACTAGAAGGGAAGCTTTAGATCTCGAGTGTGCCTGCTGCAGAGATCCATAAAATTCAAGGAATTTCCTTCCTGAAGCTTGAGGATATTCGTGTTAATGAAGTTGGAATTAGTTGTTAGAGAACCGCTATTAACCGTTGGCAGTTTATGGTAACAAAATGTGACAATCATCTCTACTTTTTTGTTCTCCCCCACTTAAAAGCTCTATTTATCCATCTATTTTAAGATAAGGGGAAGGATTTCATTTAATAGATTTATCCAATAACTCCCACAGTTTGGGAAGTTTACATATCTATCTCATGTGTTACAAGTATGATTACATACATTCTGGAAATGCCAAGAAGTTCTTGGCACATGTCTCCTTAATTCTGTGCTGCAGGAAATATCATCATTCCTATTGTGAATTGGGAAGCTGGGACTTGGACACATTCAGTCACCTGCCCCGGGTCACACACTGGAAAGGGATCAAGAACTTTGTCCAGTCTGTCCCTAGAGTCCCTGGGCTGTCCACTCACTGGGAGCAGAAGGTCACCATTCCATTGCTGGCCCTATGTTTCTGTTAACTTTTTCTCTCAGTGACACTTTTCATGAGTGTGTGTTAAGTTGCTTCACTTGTGTCCGACTCTGCGACCCTGTGGACTGCAGCCCACCAGGCTCCTCTGTCCATGGGATTCTCCAGGCAAGAATTCTGGAGTGGGTTTCCATGCCCTCCTCCAGGGTATCTTCCCAAACCCATGTCTCCTGCACTGGTAGGTAGATTCTTCACCACTGCCCACCAGGGAAGCCCCTAGCATTCAGACAGTTACTTGGGCAACTACAAGACCCAAATGGTATTCTCCCAAGCTCACTCATATAGTCAAGCTATACTTAAATATATAATATTTTAATCACCACATTAAAAAAATTACAAAGTTGAAAACAAATAACTAAAGAGAAAAAAAAACATTACAACAGATGGCAATAAGCTGGTCATAATTGATATGACACTCTCACCCATAAATAACACAACCTAAGAGCAGATTGAACCAAAAGTGTAGACAGAAGTTCAGAAAAGAATTGCAAATGGCCAACTGAAACAGAAACATCAACCCAATCTCAACTGCATCTATAGTAAGAAGTTACATTTTAAAAACTGACAGTGATCAGTGTCAGGCTCCTTACACCCGGGGTCACCCTCTGGAAAACCACGTTACCTGGAGCAGTCAGCCGGGCCAATAATCCAGGCATCCACGTTTGCACTAAGCTCACAGAACGTGGCACTTCTGAAACTCGAGCCAGGCGAACACTTAGGGGGCGCGGTGCCGGGCGCTCAAGCGCCGGGGACCCAGCCACCAGGTGCCCAAAGCAGGTGCCAGCCCCATGAGGCGCTGGGCCACCTTGCTAGCGAGCAGGGCGTGCAGACGAGCCGCTGCCTCTGCAGCCTGGCTGGCCACCACCCGCCGGTCTGTCACGTGGCCTGCACCCTGAGCGCACAACGTGCCACGGGAGGCACAGGACACACGCGACATGCCGCGGGAGGCGCAGGACACACGCGACGTGCTGCGGGAGGCGCAGGACACACCCGACGTGCTGCGGGAGGCGCAGGACACACCCGACGTGCTGCGGGAGGCGCAGGACACACCCGACGTGCTGCGGGAGGCGCAGGACACACCCGACGTGCTGCGGAAGGCGCAGCGCACGCGACATGCTGCGCTTAGGTGGCCATCGACGTGTACGTATGCAGCCTGCCTGCATGTGTGCCCCTGTTGGTGTCACGCCAGCGTCACACTGGCGTCACGCTGGTGTCCCGCCGCCTCGCCCCGGCTCCTGAAGGTACTCCTGCACCTGCGCGCGACTGGCTTGGCTCACCCTCCTGGTTAAAAAAGGGGTGGGGCGGGGGCATCACCCCTCTGAGAGCTCGACCTTTCCACCCTTTCTCCCACGTCCACAGAATGAACTGGGACGGAACAGCTGATCCGGAAATGAAGCCTCAGGAGTTGCACCAGAAGCACGTTTCTCCCAACTTTCATACTTTATCCAAAACACAATGCTCGTTGGGCATGTTATCTTGTTATTAATTTGTAAATCATGTTTAAAGTAGAAAAAGACACAAATAGTGATGGTGAGATTTTATTTGTTTGTTTTTGTAACCGGTTGTTATACATTTTTCAAAATGATAACCTTCCAAATAGGTATGTGTGTGAAATACAAGATACTTATATCAGTGGGCATGTGAAATATTTGGGGAGGTCAATTTTTGAAATAGCAAAACTTTAAGGCACATCTCATACAGCAACTGGATTTCTAGGAATTCCGTCTATATACTGATATATATATATATATATATATATGTATACACACACACCAAACTAGGCCATCAGTTCAGTTCAGTTCAGTCACTCAGTCGTGTCCGACTCTTTTTGACCCCATGAATTGCAGCACGCCAGGCCTCCCTGTCCATCACCAACTCCCAGAGTTCACTCAGACTCACGTCCATCGAGTCGGTGATGCCATCCAGCCATCTCATCCCCTGTCGTCCCCTTCTCCTCCTGCCCCCAATCCCTCCCAGCATCAGAGTCTTTTCCAATGAGTCAACTCTTCGCATCAGGTGGCCAAAGTACTGGAGTTTCCGCTTTAGCATCAGTCCTTCCAAAGAACACCCAGGACCGATCTCCTTTAGAATGGACTGGTTGGATCTCCTTGCAGTCCAAGGGACTCTCAAGAGTCTTCTCCAACACCACAGTTCAAAGGCATCAATTCTTGGGCACTCAGCCTTCTTCACAGTCCAACCTTCACATCCATACACAACCACTGGAAAAACCATAGCCTTGACTAGATGGACCTTTGTTGGAAAAGTGATGTCTCTGCTTTTACCATAGTGAAGGTTAAAAGATATTTACTGAAGCATGGTTTATAATAGCTAAAGGTTAGAAATAAGTTACCTTTTAACAGAGGATTAGATAAATATATGGGCTTCCCTGGTGGCTCAGATGGTTCAGAGTCTGTCTACAATGTGGGAGACCCCGGTTTGATCCCTGGTTGGGGAAGATCCCCTGGAAGAGAGAATGGCAACCCACTCCAGTATTCTTGCCTGGAGAATCCCATGGACAGAGGAGCCTGAAAGGCTACAGTCCATCAGGTTGCAAACAAGTCGAACACAACTAAATGACTAACACTTACTTTCAGAAAAACATATGATTGTACAGAGTACTACTGGTCTTTGAAAAGAATTAGGTAGACATACAGAAATTGAAATAAATAATTTATAAAATTAAAGGGATATGAAAGGTATAGAACAATGTATATAAATTGGGACCATACATGTAAGTTAGAGGTATACACATATATTAACACATAAATATAAACACCTCCAGTTATGTCTGGCAAAGGTAACAATACACTGTCAACATATCTGGAGGAGGAGCAGGTGATTTTGAGACTAAAAGTTGCTGGGTAGGGAAGAATTAATAAATTCTTTTTCTTTTCTTTTTTCTGCTGCTGCTACTGCTAAGTCACTTCAGTCGTGTCTGACTCTGCGTGACCCCATAGACGGCAGCCCACCAGGCTACCCTGTCCTTGGGATTCTCCAGGCAAGAACACCAGAGTGGGTTGCCATTTCCTTCTCCAGTGCATGAAAGTGAAAAGTGAAAGTGAAGTTGCTCAAGTCGTGTCCGACGCTCAGCGACCCATGGACTGCAGCCCACCAGGCTCCTCCATCCATGGGATTTTCCAGGCAGGAGTACTGGAGTGGGGTGCCATAACTCTGTATATGTGTCACTTTTACTTAGCTTTCATAAGAGGGAAAAATAAACCTAGGAAACAACAGAAATCCTCAATTCAATTTAAAATCATTTTAATTTTCAAATGGGAGTAGCTCGTGTCTACACCCACAAACAAACCCTGTTTTGAACTTTTCTTGGTGGCATTCAGTCCACTTGCCTACATAATGTCCACAGGGAATGTAGTCGCTTCCCACTTTGCAAGCTGCCTCTGATAGAGACCAATTAGAGTATCCTGAGTCAAATGGAAAGGAACATAGCTGGAACCGGTCAGGACTGGAACCGGTCAGGACTGGTTTGGACCCCGATTCCCTAAAGTTCAGTGTGAATGCAGCTGAGATGCTTCACTTCTCTAAGCCGTGGTTTCCTTCATGAAATGTTGATAAGAATATGGCCCCCGTGGGGAATTAGTGACCTAAACGTTTGTACATTTGTGTGTGTGTATTTATATCAAGTCTACCACACTCAGTAGGCGTTTAAAGTAAGTCGGATTCATTCTTCTCCCCTTCATTTAAGAGGATTTAAAAACCCTCTAGGCTATTTCCAGTTACTCCTTCTGCTGAGAGTGGCCAAATGTGGCCTCAGATCAGTCCATGCCTTTTTTTTTTTTTTTTTTTAAATAGAAATATGGGATTCCCTTGTAGCTCAGTCGGTAAAGAATCTGTCTATGATGCGGGAGACCCGGGTTCGATCCCTGGGTTGGGAAGATCCCCTGGAGAAGGAAATAGCAATCGAGTCCAGTACTATTGCCTGGAAAATCCCATGGGCAGAGGAGCCTGGTAGGCTACAGTCCATGGGGTCACAAAGAGTCGGACACGACTGAGCGACTTCCCTTCACTCCCTTCCTCACGGCAGCCGTTTCTGTGCCTATGACAGGTGTGGTCTGGTTAGAATACGCTCTTCCTACATGCTTGCTGAGACCCCAGCTCACACACCTCCTAACACTTTTCTTCCTGAAAATTTATCCAAACCAGTCAAGTTTTATATTAATTCCTTCCTGGCAACTGCCAAAAACTTACCCTTATAATTCTGCCCTTTTTATGTGTCAAGGCTTTGGAAAGAAACCTTCGTAGTGGACTGACCTTTCACTTCCTTTTTCTGTGTTTCGCCTGAATTCTATATGCCTAGTTAAGTAATATGTTTGACCAGCTACCATTAGGAAAATTTCATGAACTGGTAGAACCCTTGCTGGCTTTTAAAATTACTGATACAATATACAACTCCCCAGCGTGAGCTGTGGGCAAGGACAGTAGAAATATATAGAAGTGCTTAGCTTTTATAAGCCCACATTCCACATCATCAAAAAGACTGTGCCTCGTATGCCATTAAAATAATAATAAAAAAAACAGAATGAAAGGGAAAGAAAAACTTATTGAAGGAGCCGAAGTTTAAATGAGAACCACCTGTTCTTGTGCCTGGGTGTCAAAACCACACCCCTGCTTCTAAGGGATTCCCCCAGCCCTCTGAGGTGCTGTCACCGCTCATTCTCAGCTGTACTCTGCCCCCCATTCCAGAAGCAGATGTCAAGGTCCTTATTAATTTTGAGGGGGATGTCAGATGTGAAAAGGTGGAAAGTTGTTAAATGGTTAAATGGTCCGGAAGGCACTGTGATCAGAAGGGCAAGGTCAGAAGATGAAGGGCAGGAGAAACCATGAAATGCGTTTCATTAGATCCATAAAATGTATGACTTCACTCGCTTAATTACATAAATAAAGTTGTTAGAAAAAATAAACTCAGGCACAGAGCGTGCATAATTAGCAAGGGCTTTATGTAAGTCTATAGAACTAGAAACAACCCCTAGAAAGGTCACTCACATGTAGGTGGCTTCTTTGTACAAGCTTCATATAAAGCCAGAAAGGGAAGATCTCGTGGAGCCTGCCAGAACTGGTGGGATCCAAGCTATGAGCAGACCCACGCGATACCAAGGGGGCTGAGATTGGGGATTGGTGGCCCGTTTGGTAACTTGAATGCTAATACAGTTCTCTATCCATCTGTTTTACATCGCAGTTGGAAGCGAATTTATGTGATAAAGAATTAAGGCTGTTTCTCTTGGCATCTAAATAATTGGGATGCTCTTTCTTGGAAAGCCATTGACAACAGGATAACAAGCATTCAAAACTGAATCAAGAATTAAAGAGGCTCAAGGGTGATTAACTTTTTAAAAGCATGCAAGGACTTCCCAGGTGGCTCAGACAGTAAACAATCTGCCTGCAATGCAGGAGACCGGGGTTCAATCCCTGGGTTGGGAAGATCCCCTGGAGAAGAGAATGGCAACCCACTCCAGGATTCTTGCCTAGAGAATCCCATGGACAGAGGAGCCTGGTGGGCTACAATCTGTGGGGTCTCAAAGAGTTGGACATGGCTGAGTGACTACTACACGGACACAAGAGTGCCTAATGTTTTTTAAAAAAAGCATGGCCAGAGATTGTTTCCAAAGTTTTTCTTAATTTGTTTTGTTTTGAACACAATACAAGTAATAATCCTGCATGGTGCTCAAGGACTTTTTCTGTTAGAGAAAAGGAGTGTTTCAGGGACAAAGAGAGAGACAGAGGAACTCCAGAGAGAGAGAACAGGGAAGGTGAACGGGGAAGGTACTTGGTACTGAAACCGACAAGCAAACTCAGAACATTCCTTGAAAAGAAGCGATCCCATATCTGGATCCTGTGAAATATGGCAAGTAATTGTCCTGAATAAACACTGCACAATTATTTTTACTAACAAAATACCACTGAACACCCTCTGGGGCTTTATTTAGGTGATCTCTCAGGAGCAGTTCTGCAAGGAGGGAATTCTTCTCGAGCAGGATCCCCCAGTCTCCACCGTGGGACCTAACATCACCCTGCCTGACCCCAGTGTCCACGAGTATTCTTTCCACTTTACTGTGCTGGCTTGATTATGCAAAAACATAATACATAAAGCCATCTGACGTTCCACAGGCCATGATCTAAAATACAATTGCTTCCTGAAGAGCAGGATGCGGGTGCCTGGACGTGTGTTTCTGCAAATGGTGGGGAGAGGCAAAGGGAGGCCCTGGATCCTGATCACCGTGCCTTGTTTTCTGAAAAGTTAAGACTCCCTGAATTAATTCACTGATGCCGAGACCATGAAAGGAACAAAACCTCAATATATCCTTCCAGTGTGACTTTAAAGATGACAAGGTTATCATTTCATACACCATCGTGCAAGAATTGATTTATGGGTCTCTGGGTGTTCCCCCTTCCACTCTCCTCTAGACATACCTGGGATTATGGCATTCAGGCATATTCCTTAAAATCCCATAAAACCAAGTGTTTGCTAGCTCTAATTCTCATGGAATTTTCATGGAATAACGCAACCTTTCAATGTTTCTGAAATGGGAGGCTTCTAGATGTCTGGATCTCAAAACTGCTATGCCTAAAGGTTCTTTTTCTCCACATTTACAAGCTAGTATTTTTTCCAGAAGTATTTCATGCAAAGGCCTGTGACTCTGAGGAGCACAGCCTCTTCCTCTGGCTGCTGCTGCTGAGTCTTCTTCCTCAACATGGACTGTGGGAAGGGAGGGGCCAGCCACAGTCCTGCTAAACCATATTCCTTGTTATTTGCAAAGTGGCAAGCATCCCCCACTGGGAAGGAAGACCTGGTGGGAGGGGCAGTATGGAGTCCAGCCAACTCTCACTCACCACACATTTTTCAGGAGTGCAATCAAATAGGAAGAGAAGCCTGCTGGCCGTTGTGTCTTCTCTTTATAACATCTCATCCAAAATAGGATTATGTAGATGTCCTTTTTTATGAGCTCCTATACATCTCAGTGGTTCCCTTTATGGCCAAGAATGCAGTAAGAGGGGTCTCTTAGGTTGGCACACAGCCATTTCCCCTCTTTCTGTTTCAAGGGCAACTGGTCTTCCTTGCCCAACTCGCCAGCAGTAGCTCCTCTCTGTGCAGAAAACACGGACGTGCATTACGTCTGCCAGGGGAGCTATATGGACTCGATCTGAGTCCACTGAGATCAGGACAGCATTTGCATTGTAGTGGGAGACCTGGGCCACTTCACCAGGGTCTCCTTGGTCGCTTCAAGTTACTTCGCTCTGCTTCCTGGATGACAGGCAGTGAAGTCTCAGCTCTGTGCATGCAGGGGCAGCGTCCTCTGCTTGCTGTGAGTGTGGCTGGAACACCAGGACATGACTCCTTCTCTAGTCCTGATTGATCCCTTGGGTCTCAAGACTCAGCCCAATGACATTTTCACTAGGGAGCCTTTACTGACTCCGCCTTTCATGTAGAACAGACCACACCCTCTTGGAGACCCGTGCTTTGCTGCACTCTGGAGTCTTCTGTCCTTATAAGATGAACATATTTATTTATTAGTAGTACTAACTAGAGTGCCATATTTACTGTCTGCTGTTATTCTTGTTGTTGCTGTTCAGTTGCTCAGTCGTGTACGACTCTTTGCCATGTACTACAGCACACCAGGCTTCTCTGTCCTTTACTACCTCCCAGAGTTTGCTCAAACTCATGTCCATTGAGTCGACGATGCCATCCAACCATCTCATCCTCTGTCGCCCCCTTCTTCTCCTGTCCTCAGGCTTTCTCAGCAAGTTGGCTCTTCTCATCAGGTGGCCAAAGTATTGCAGCTTCAGCTTCAGCATCAGTCCTTTCAGTGAATATTCAGGGTTGATTTCCTTTAGGATCGATTGGTGTGATCGCCTCGCTGTCTGAGGGACTCTCAAGTGCCTTCTCCAGCACCAGAGTTTGAAATTTACTATTTAACCATTTAACTATTTAATTTTAACTTAACTGTCTAATTATACTATTTAACCATTGAAAATACCATCTTTCAAGGGCCAATCGTCAGGCCTCGTGCTAAGCACCATGTGTGAATGGTCTCATTTAGCCCCTCTGCCGTCTGTCCTATCAGAGGAAAAGACAAGGGTGCAGGTTAGGATCAGACACTCTGGGTTTGAAATCCTAAGTCTACCAACTGGTGACCATGAACTTGGGCAAATTCCCTTTCGAGGCCTTTCCTGTAAAATGGGAATGCAACCAAACAGGGCAATCGTATGGGGTTTTCCTGATTCATTCATCAATTCATTCACCCAAGGGGTGAGCGTGGAGTAAGCACTCAGTGTCAGCTATTTCTGTTATCTCTTTACCGAAGAGGGAGAACCTGAGACTTCAGAGATGAAGTGACCCACCAGAGACAACACTGCTGGTTGAGCAGTACAGCTCAGACATCCCCCGGGTATCCTGCCCCCCAGTTCTTCACCACTTTGAATCCCAGCATCTTTCTCTTCCCTCTGGTCCATGAGCACTTTGCGAGCCCCCAGCTGTGACGGTCTGTCTTTGAGCCCCAGTGCCTAGCATGGGGCCTGCCACATTGAAAGAGCCAGATGTCCATTTAATCCATTGATCATTTGATGAATTAACTTATGAATGGTTTCGATTTTAGTGAATAGTAAGCACGGTGCTAGGCACAGAAAACAAGCCATAAAAGAATACTGGGAAGTACCTGGTGTGAAATCAATTGCATTTAGTAATTTATTTTCAACGAAAGCCTTGAAATGTCCTTAAAAACCTCCCAAATGAAAGCCATTCCAGCATAAACATAGCAGGGCCCTATGCCATAAACATAGCAGCCTTTAAAAAATAAACTGCCGCTGTCTGCAGTCTAAACCTAACGTATGGAGCTTTCAAAACACAATCATGGGCTCTATTGTTATTTAAAAAAATTTTTTTGACTCACTTCAAATGATTTTTCCTCCACTTTTGACATACTGAGAGCATTCCAGATAGACAGATTGCACAACACCTGAATTTTAAGCCACTGAAGGGTGTGTGCTACGTAAGTATACACAGCAGGGCAGGGACCCCTCATGACAGAATCCTGAACAGAGGTGAGCACCCTGAAACAAAACCGTAATATTTTTTTTGAGTGGGTGGGACAGAACCAGTCACTGTCATTCATTTCATAAAAGCTGAAATTAAAAAAGCTATCATCTGTGAATTTTTTAATAAAAATGAGGAAACTAGGAGAGAAATTTAAACTCTTTGTTTCAGAAACAGTGCACTGTAATTCCATTAGAAACTTTGCAAGCATGGGACCACCTGGCTTCTCCTTGCTTGCTCTTAGAGGCATCTGAACACTTTGGAAGTCTACATGGTAGAACAGTCCCTGTTGGAGATACCCTGAAACTTCTTATAATCAGCATCGTTCAGAAGCATTGCTATTAAGACCCCAAACTGCAAACTCTCAGCATCAAAGGAGATACAGAGTTCTTTGTGAGGACAATGAACTTGGACCGTTGTTCTCCAGTGAATGGAAAACAACATTGCTAACCCAGAGAAGTGACATTCGGCCCCGTTTGGTGATGCCTCAGTTCCCTCTGCACTGGGATTACAATGCTGCCTTTCTGTGGAGTTTTCAGAACACGCCACCAGAATCGGCTCTGAGTGCCTGAGCAACTGAATGACCACCTTCATGCGTTGTGGCTTTCCCAGTCCCATTTTGAATTCAAATATGTAAGGAGACCAAGCCTGCTCCAGAGGCTCTGTTATCCCCAATTTCAAATCAAATCCCACCAGCTCACAAATGTACTTTACAAGTTTTGGCAAATTCACTCCAACACTTTAGAAATAAGTAGGATGCTGTTAAAAGATTAGAATTCTGCAGTCAAGTGAAATCAGCCTTTGGAAATAAACGCCCAGACCCTTCGGTCCCACTGCTATTTGCTACTGAAATCCACAAGTTATGAAGCTCAGGATTTAAAGTGAACCTCGATCCAAGTCTTGGCACCAGTGCCTAATAGCTGTGTGACCCCGGCTGAGCTATTTAACCTCTCTGAACCTTGGTTTTTCCTACTAGTAATGGGAGAATGATAATGACTTTACAGGGTGGCTGGGAGTATTAAAAGGCATTTTTTAAAAAGCACTTAAAATCTTTTCAGATCCTAGGGGATTTTAAACTAATAAAATTAGCTGCTTATCCAAATCCGCAAGGATTTGGGAGTGACAGGCAAGATTTGTGTGTGTGTGTGTGTTTTGGGGTGGGGGGCAGTGAGGAAAAAGTGGAGTTGCCACCAAGAACTTTCAGATCCTGTTCAAATGCTTTTGGTGGGTGGTGGTGTCTTCGCCAGGTCAGAAGTGATGTCTCCTGGCTAAACACTCTTCCTTCCTAACCCCTAGCCCCTAGCCTGCCCCAGGTTCCTACTGGATCAGGGGGGTGACAGACTCATCTTAGCACCTCCCTGCCTCATTCCTCACATGCAGACTCATCAAATGATGAGTCACCCTCGGGACTTCCCTGGTGGCCCAGAGGTTAAGAATCTGCCTTCCAATACAGGGGACACAGGCTCAATCCCGGTCGGGAAACTAAGATCCCACATGCTGTGGGGCAACTAACCTGCACCACCACAGCTACTGGGCCTGAAAGTGAGAGTGTGAGTCGCCCAGATCTTCTCGACCCAGGGATCGAACCCTGGTCTCCCAGCTCGCAGGCAGATTCTCTACCATCTGAGCCATCAGGGAAGCCATATTGAATCTGAGCTACAGCCCCTGGGGTCTCAAAGCGTCTGATAGAACTAAGTGACTGAGTGCGAGCGCACGCACACACAAACACACACACACTAGATAACCTGACTGTTATGATGCCAGGCTTTAGCTAACACAGTCTCTTTAAAGACTTCATTTGTACATCCCAAATCATTCTTGTAAGCCATTTATTTTCCCACACTGTTGGATGCTGGGAGCATTTAGGAAGTGTTCTCAGGGTGTTTGAAATCAACAAAGCAATTAGGGTGGTTTATAAGGAATCAAAAATACAATCAAAAGTGCTTTGGAAACGTCAATAAAATTCTTGGCTTGGCAGACCACTTCTGTATTGTACACTTATAAGGAAACTTTAACATGATCTTAAAATATGCATCATTCTGAATTTAGGATGTATTTTCAAACTGGAAGATGAATAAACTGACAGGGAGTCTGCAGGATCCTTATATAATTTGGGGAGAGATCTTTCCTTGGGGAAAATAGAGATGAAAAAATAGGTTTCAGAGTCAGACTGACATGGATTCTAATCCTGGCTATGTGAGGAAAACTGGGTGAGTTGGGGAAAAACCATTAACGTGCTCAGAGCTTGGTTTCTGCAGCTTTAAAATGAGGACAGTAATGCCACTTTAAGTTGAAATATATAAGCGTCCAGCAAAGTGTCTTTGCAAACCTTCATTTTCATTACTCATTCCCTTTAGGGAACAGAGTATGGACTCATTGGTTTATATTTTTATAACACCTGCAAAATTGCACACTTTCTAACCAATTTAGTTCTCTCTTGACCAAAATGCTTTAAGACACAAATGTTCCACATCTGTTTTGCTCTACTAAATAAAATAAGCCCAACCCATCAACTTTCTTTCTTGCCACCAACAGTTTCCCTTAACTTATTCATCATTCCACAAGAAATTTTGCTTCCAGATAAAGGCATTTCTTTCCGGGGTCAGGGGAAGGCTGTGGAACATGTTTTGGGTATAAGAGAAAAAATACTAAATCTGAGTAAGAATGAACTCTGTCCTTTATGTGGCTGTCAGACAGTCATCTTTGTGTAGTACCACATTCTTGGCAATCACCTTTTCTATCCTTAACATCATGATAAGGAAACTTGGTTGTGTTTTCAAAAGTGTAATCGTGACTTAACATTTTACTATGGCTTCCAATAAACCAGTGTTTTTTCTTCCCCCACAGAAGTGCATGAATAAAACAAACCCCATCACCACTGGAGATGCATTTTCATGCCAGCGCGGACGCTTTTAAGACCATTTGCGGAGCGCTCTGCACCGTTTGACCAGTTCTGGGGCAGGGGGCACGCTCTAATTACTGATTGTGAAGTTCGGTATCTATAGCAACAGGCTGAACTGACAACAGGAAGCTTCACCCTCTGGGGCACCCTCCGAAGTTTATAAAATCAACTTGAGGCCAAGGCTATAGTTAATCAGGAGGGCTTTCAGAATGCGAGCGCTCCGAGTCTACACTTAAGAGGCAGAGAAATTATTTAATAAGACAATCACGGGGCTTGAGAAGGCAGAGTTTATTTAGCTTGGCTGCGCAGTGCCTCTTGCAGTAATTTATCCTAATGGTACCAATTCGCCAGTGATTTGATACAGCGGGAGACCGGGGGGTATCGGTTTAATCAAACCTCGGCCAGGGCTGCCTGCTTCTTAACTATTGTCGCCGTATATCAATCAGTTTCACTTGATTCACTAATCGGGGGGCACGAGCATATGAATTTTCCCAGGATTCAGGGAATCGGGTTGACATAATTCTTTATAACGTGCCTACTTTGAAACAGAATTATTTCACCCCACTCACATTATTTCATGTTCTTAGAACTGGTGGGTGAAGGGTCTAGATTCTGAGAGGCTGCTGGTCTGAGGCCTAGCAGGATAAAAGCCTGGAGCATCAGAAATGATCAGGAACAAGTTACAAGACCCTTCCGGGTCTCAGTTTCCTTACTCATCCCACCAGGACAAGAATTTACCAGGCCAGGAAGATGTTAAGAGGGTGAATAAATGGCCACGTGGACGAGCCTGGGACAGTGCCTGAGAAGCAGAAAACAGAATCTCGGTGAAAGTCAGTTTCACTTCCTGGCTGCCGTCAGTCCGTCCCCAGGGAGTGGAAGGTGGACGATGTGGCCGCATCATTTTTACAGGGTGAGATGTTAAGCTTTTATAGCATTTTACAGGCCTGGTCACACGAGCTCCGATAATCCTAGGAAATCGTCTGAACTCGATCCTAACCCACGGTTCTCTGCCTCCACCGGGGCCAAGAATTCTCAGCATGCTTTCTACCCCTGGCGCCAGCCTGGCTGTCGGGAAGGGTTGAGATGGGGAGGGTCTCCCTCACATCCGCCATGCTCTGTGCCCTCCCCACCCCCTTCTTTCTTACACAGCGGGGAGTCCGACTCAAAGCACCGTCCGGGTATGAACAAGAAAGGACAAGATCAGACCTCTCCCCTTGACGGGCAGAGACTACAGAAAGGAGAGCAAACGAATCTTCATATACTGTTCATATATCCAAAAGGACGGAAGCGAAAGGGCCACGTGAGTCCTGGGGCTGGAGGCAATGGCCACGTGCACAGCGAAGTCACGGGCAGCATTCAGCCCCCACCCTTGATGGGGAAGAGCGGAGAGGAACTGATGCGAGCTTCATGGGGGGCCCCCTGCTGCTACTTCTGGGAAATGGGTATATGGAGACTTACATCAATGGGTTGTCATGGCAACGCAAGGAGCTAATAATCCATGGCCCTCCGGGCACTAAGCTGAAGCAATGTCAGCCGGCTTCCCGAGTGAATATGGCCGGTCTTTCTGGCCCCTTTTCTGCAGGGAGAACGGAATCTGAGCCTCTTCACCGTTCAGCTGGGTTCACATTTTAACTTAGTTCTCAGCTTACTTAGTTCAACCCCGTTCTTAAGTTTTCCCTGAAGACAGGCCTGACTACTCACTGAGAGAAGAAAGTGAGAAAAGAGGCAGAGAGAAGGTCAGAAGAAAGGGAGGGGGAAAGAGAGAGAAAAATAAAAGAGGAAAGAGGGAAAGACGGAAGGAAAGAAGGGGAACAAAAAGGAAGAGAAAGAAGGGAGAATAAAGAGAGGAAAAATTAAATTAAAAAAATAAAAGAGGAAGGAAGTAAGGAGGAAAGGAAGGGAGGAAAGAAGGAAGGGGAAAGAAAAAAAAAGAAAAAGGAGGGAGAAGGGAAAGAAAGAAGAAAACAAAGGAAAAGAAAAGGAAGGAAGGAAGAAAAAAGGAAGGAGGTGGGAGAGAAACAGCCTTGCTCTGTCACAGCAAGTCCACCCCGTGTTCTCAAGGCTGGAGGACGCGGCGGGCGTGGAGAAGCTTTATGGATTCCATAGCGGGGTAAGAAGGTTAATGCCCCCTTAACCAGGGAATCGCTTCTTCCTCCCTCCCACCTTCTCTCTTTTCTTTTTTGGCTTAGCCTAACTTTCTAACACTACCTGCTGAAATGTAGTATACGGCTTTTAATTGTGCCCAGAGGCAGTACAGCTTCATAGAGGGTTTTAAGCAAGTGGCGGAGGATTTGCGGAACAGCTGTGCGGCAGGCGCACGTGCTTCGAGGTGGAACAGCTCCGTCAGCACCGGGGCTGGCCGGGCACACACCCTCACACCCTCCGCGCGCACAGCTGGGACCCATCAGGGCTGCAAGGAATTAATACTCTTAACCTGGTATTTTATTGGACCTAGAGGAGCCTGATGCTATATTAAATCCGTGGCACGTAAGTAAGATTTTGCTCAATCTTGGAGTTCCTGGAGGTGAGGGCTTGGTGGGCAGGGTGGGATATTAAAAACACACCCACACACAAACGCAGGCGCACGCGTGCGCACACACACACACACGACCTCTTTTCCAATGCCGAGAACGAATTGTTTTAATATCCCAATGTTTGGATTATTTATTATTAGAGATGAGTGGCCGCTTTTAAAGAGGAATGGAGTCCTCTCTGCACTAACCTAGTTTTCCCAATTGAATCTCGCTCAGACTCCTAGCAACTGTGGAAAGCCGCCAACGCGGATTGTTTTCTTCGAATCTCTCTCGCCAACACACAAGCAAGCTCCCTTGGTGGAAGCCCCCGGAAGACGTCTTCCACCTTTCGGACCCTGGATTCAGTCCTCAAAATCCTACTTGCGCTCAAGCACTCACAAAGCACTGTCTGGTGTAACTCCACTGGACGCGGGCAATTTCAACAAGGAAATTCAACAAGGGGAGCGTCTAGGTACCTGTTTTACAGTCGTGCAAACTGAGGTTCAGGGAAGTTATGTTCCCACGTCAAGGGCAAACCAGTCCCAGAGCTTGGAATTCAGTTAACTTAATTCACTCAGTAAATTCCTAAGTAAACACATTCTCTCTAGGTCATGTTACATATTCTGTTGTAAATGCAATGAGAAAACTTTATGCCAGGGTGGCCTGTCGTGTCTGTGTACCTGCATGGACAGGTAACATGGGGAAGTTTCCGTAGATGTTAAACTCCTCTGATCAGCAGCAGACTTCTGGACCTGTGACAGGCAGAAACGTGACCCTCAGAAAGGCCTCCATCTCAAACCCTTGGAACTTGTGAATACGATCTTATTTGGGGAAAGAATGTATGCGGGCCTGGCTTAGCGAAGGCTCTTGAAATGAGATGTTCCTACATTTTCTGGGTGGGCTCTAAACCCAATGACCAGTGTCCTTATGAGAGAAAGGCAGAGGGAGCCTTGAGACACGCAAGACAGGAGGCGGCGTGACCACAGAGGTGGGAGTGCAAGTGTGCGGCCACAAGTCAGGTTCTGCCGACGGTCACCAGAAGCCGGACGGGGCACAAAACGGACTCTCCCTGGTGCCTCGGGAGGTGGCGTGGCCCTGCCCACACCCTGATTTCAGACCTCTCGCCTCCAGAACAGTAAGCACATAAATATCTGTGTTTCAGACCACCATGCTGGTGGCGACTTCTTATAGCCGTCTTGGCAAACGAACACCAGATTATCTGTTCTGGGCATGTTAGATTTTGCTGCCAGTGGGGGCTCTTGGCATGAGGTTTACCTTCTACCTTGGGCATGGCTGAAATGCAGGGAGCACGCTGGCAGCCACCCACGGGGGGCCCAGTCCTGCCCCACCTGTGAGGACAAAGCAGCTTCTGATCAGGACACCCTGGTTTTCATGGCAACCGAGCAGGTGTCAGAGCAGGGCTCCTGGGGAGGCAGAAGGCCCACTGCTCTGCTCTCACCCTGCTGGTCCACTTTCTAACCCATGTGAGTTGTAGACAAGTGACTGAATCCACACCTCAGTTATCTTGTAGGTGAAATGAGATTCTCCATATGGAAAAAACACCCTTTGAAAAACTGCAAAACGTCATATGAATGTTGTTTATTTGCTTATATGTATGTGTGTGTGTGTATATATATATACATGTATCGTGAGGCAGTCCATGGGGTTGAAAGAGCGGGACACGACTGGGCAACTGAACAACTAAAACAATATACATATATTGTTCAGTGGTTCTATATAGAGAGAGAGAGAGAAAGGGGGCGGGGCTTCCCAGGTGGTGCTAGTGGTAAAGAACCCACCTGCCAATCTGTGCAGGGGACATAAGACACTCAGGTTCCATCCCTGGGTTGGGAAGATCCCCTGGAGGAGAGCATGGCAACCCACTCCAGTATTCTGGCCTGGAGAATCCCATGGACAGAGGAGATGGTGGGCTACAGTCCACGAGGTCACAGAGAGTCAGACACGACTGAAGCGACTTAGCGTGCGTGCACACACACACATACGGAGAAACTATTATTGTGTATAAAGCATCTCTGAGGCCTCAGACTCACAGAGTGCAGATGGCTCTCCAGCTCTGGGAGGGGACACAGCCTCCAGCAGGCACTATTGCAAAGTTCTCCAAAATGACAACACAGTTCTCCAGAGTCTGCTCCTCTCATCCGTTCATATATTGAAACCTCTTTAGAAACCATCCAGCCCAAGTGCTAGATTAAGGGAGCCCCTACATTTAATTTCGGCTGTGTTTCTTTGGATTTTTCAAATTCGCCTCTTTGAAGTACTGAACAAAAAGACTCCAAACCAACAACAACGTGCCATTTGTTTGTTTATCATGTTAGTAATGAGGTTTTCTTCTTTTTTTTTAATGAGCACTCAATACTGCTTAGAAGAAAGCAGGCTCTCAAAGGCTGCTTTTGATCATTTAAATGGCTGCAAACCTTTTGGAGAGCAATTTGGCAATGTGTCTCAGGGACCTTTAAAAACTGTGCTCGACCTTTGACCCGGTAATTCCATTTCTGGGAAACCACCCTAAAGACATAATGGGAACTATGGAAACTGCTTGATGCACAAAGATGTTTATCAGAACGCTCTTTCTGACAGCAAAGGTATTTAAAACCATCTCAGTGCCCAACGACACAGGAGGGGAGGAATAAACGCTGACGCCTCCCCTCCGTGGACTGTCAGCTCCTAAGAGTCTGCAGTTGAGAAGAATGGATAATAATGTGCTGAGATGCATGATGTTAGGGGAGAAGAAGCAGTGTGTCACAGGGGTGTGTGGAAGTGATCTCAATGTGACACAAACGCAGCATAACAAGGAAGGAAAAAAAAGAGGGGAAGAAACACAGATACTAATGGTTGCTACCTAAAGCCAGCAGAATTATGGGTAACTTTTCTGCTTTTTAAAGATGAAAACATTTGTCTCCACTGCGCTGTATTCCTTTTAAATAGAGAAAGAGTCCTCTGTAAATAAGGCCCTCTCATTCTAACATAGCTTAATTGGGTGGAGAAAACCTGTGATGTACGTCCGGTTTCTTCTGTGACTCTGTTTAGATACTTTCTTGTGGCTTAAAAATTCTACACCAGGTCCGAGCAGTGTTCTAGCTCCATCTCACCACTCCCCTGTCCTCTCAGTGAAAAGGGGTCCCAGAAAAGGGGCTGGGAGAGGCTTCTTGCAGCCCACCACCAGCCCAGAAATGCACCTGGATATCTCTGTTAGATGCTTTGAGAGAAGAGCTGGGCTTTTCCTGAATTACTGTCTTGTTTCATGTATAGGGATTCTGGAAGTTGCATAATTGATGGTCTCTCCCTGTTTGTAGGAGGCTTAGAGACAAATCAGTCTATAGCGTGCTTATAACAAGAGCATGTGGGTTTGAGGGCCCTGGCCTCTCCCTGGGGCCCTTGTTCATTTCCATACCTTTCGTTTCTTTCCTGTTTACTGACCACCTACACTAAGTAAGTCCCAATGGGCTGTTTCAAATATTCGTTAGAATGAGACAGGACACATACTCATTTTTTCCTTACATGAAAGATGGGGTACATGCACCTCTATAAATTATGTTTCCACTGGCTGTTGGAGAGAATTCCAAGAAAGGCAGGGCCCAATCAAATAGACTGAATCCACATTGCGGAAGTTGTGTTGGACATCTAAGAGCACGGGAGACAGGAAGAGGTTAAATCCACGCGGCAAAGGAGGTGGGAGCCACTGGCACTGGCCCCTTCCTGCTGGGGAGGAACACCGGGTCATGAGAGCAGGCAGGACCTTGCTCTTGGCCTTCCTGAGAAAGCAAATATTGTGTATATCGAAGGGTTCCTGTGGGCGAGCTAATTGTCTAACTGCCCTTGAGATGTGCATCGTTCTGTGGGCAGCCCCGGCTCCTCCCTCGGTGTCACTGCCAATGGGCCGGGAAACGGGAACGACATCCACGCCCGCCGAAGGCAGGCAGCGGCCCCCTGGGCCCTGCACGGCCCCCGGGCCGGCCACCTGGGGCAGCTGCCTCGCTGGGATCAGGGCACATCTCCAGGCGTCTCTTGATAAGCTGAGAGGGGGTGCTGCACCAGCTTCCAGGTGCAGCCCCAACCAGCCTGGATGGGAGGGGAGTTCAGGGAAGAGTGGGCACGTATGCTGTATGTATTCACATGCATGTGAAGGCCGAGTCCCTTCCCTGTTCACCTGAAACCGGCACAGCATTGTTAATCGGCTCTACCCCAGCACAAAATAAAAAGGGAAAACAATAATAATAATAAATGCCGAAACTGGGTGGCTTAAAACAACAGAAATGTATTTCGAGTCAGACATGACCGAACACAATGACAAGACATAAGACGCTTAACATGAGATCTACCCTCTTTACAAGTTTTTAAATGGAAACTCGCGTCATTGTCGACAGTAGCTACAGTGTGGCATGGGTCTCTAGAGTCTGTTCATCTTGCTTACAGTCACTATAATTCAAAGCTTATGTATTCATTCACCCTTGTGACCTAACTTGATTTCAAATTAGGACCTTGTCCTAACTTGATGTCACCTGCAAAGACCTTATTTCCAAATTCCTGTTTACAGGGGCTGGGAGTCAGGACATCAACCCATCTTTGGTGTTGGGTGTGGGGGGAGACATAATTCAACCCACAAGAGATGTGTTTGATGATCAAGCAGCGTGAGAAGCATGGACTCGGGAGCAGTCTGGGTTCAGATCTGACTGGACAGCACTCTAGCTGGTCACCTAACTTCTTAAAGCCTCAGGATGAGATGGGATCACGGGTGCTGTGAGCATCCTGCCAGACACAGGAAGCGCAGGTGGAGCATGGGGTGTGACCCAGCCTTAGCATCATCACCAGCCCCACAACTCCAATTTGAAGGTCATTCCCAAATGCTGAGACTCCAGTTCAAGGTAACAGAGAACAAGTCCTCTTTCTGTACAATGCTTGCTTTGCCTGGAAATCTTTCCTCTGCCTTCCCCCACGCCATCCCTCTCTTTGTGTGAAATGCTAGCTCCTTCCAAGCCTTCGGACCTTCCCTTAACTGATGTCCAGACCCAAAGACTTTTCTGGTCATGCAGAAAGTGGCTTTCTGAATAGCTCAGTCCAGCTCCACCCCTCCTTCCACGAGCCACTGTGATGCTGGGAGCCATCTCTGGCTACAGACGTGGCTCGACTCGTTGACGGGGCAGTCGGGGTGGGCCAAGGGCTGCCTGATAAAATACACAATGCCCGGTTAAGTCTGGAATTTCAGATAAATTTGAATTTTAGTATCAGCCTGTCCCAAGTATTGCAAGTATTGTCCTGGGATACTGTGAAGAAGTGCTTAGAAGTAAATAAATAAGAGTAGTTCTCAACCAATGACAGATGGGGAACTTATGGGTAAGGACCCCAGTTCTTTTGCCTCTCAGGATAACTCAGAGGCAGTATCTTTGACGCCGATTCCCAGAATTCCCTGGGGGGAGGACTCTGGACCACTTATCCACTGCAGCATGCATTCATCAGTACACCTGGAGTTGTCCTGCTTTCCTTTCCAGTCTCTTCACCCCACCTCCAGGAAAAACATAACCCAGGACCTCCCACCCCAGCCTTCCTGTTAGGGACTGGACGTTTGAGACTGCCCCAAATTCACACATTGAAACCCTGATTCCAGTGTGGTGGTATTAGGGGGCGGGGCTCTGGGGAGGTACCGGGTCTTGTCTGAGCCCACATGAAGGGAGGCAGTGTTTTTCCTAAAGGGACCCCAGAAAGCATTCTTGCCCTCCTTCCTCCACGGGATGACACGAGGAGAAGCCGGCAGTCTGCAACCTGAAAAAGGGCTGTCACAGAACCCAACCACGCTGGCACCCTGACCTGGGACTCCAGCCTCCAGAACTCCCAGGAGTAAATGTCTGTTGGTCATAAGCCGCCTGGTCTGCGGTGCTTTGTTACAGCATCCCGGGTAACGCCTTCCTCCGCCGTCCTCCACGCAGACCTTGTTTATTTCCTTCAGAGCCCTTATCCCTGTTTGTCATCGCGCATGCGTGTGTTCATCTGTTTGTTCCGTCTCTGGCAGACTAGACTCTTACCTCTTTTACAGTGACCCGTGTCCATTCACTGGGGTACTCCAGCCCCTAGAACCTTCTAGATAATGAAGGAACGAGACAGTGAGTAGGAACAGCGTGGCTCTGGTTGATACTGAGCTGCATGGGACAGAGGCCGGAAGTGGAGACCTGCCCTGGGGTCACTTGCTCAGAACTTGACCTTGGGTAGCTGCCTGAGCCCTCCTTGCCTCCGTCTCCTCATCTGTAAAATGAGGAGTCTGGAAGAGAGGATTTCTCCTGTGTCTTCCGGCTCTAACATTCTATGACTTAATGTTCTAGGTAATAAACTTTACAGCTATGAATAAATTAATGTAAATGAATATTTAAATGATGTGCAAACTACGGCGGGTGCTATCCTAGTCTTCTGTGGAGTGGGAGAGTGAGAAAACAGGGATACAGACGATCAGAAATATTTGTGTTGCTGGAAATGGGGGTGTCTTCCCTGTGTTTTGTGGGGGTGGTGGATATGCAAGAGAGGGCTCATTAAAAAAACCCACAGTGGAAAAAGGGTTAAAAGAAAAGCAGGGAATCCAGGAAGCTGGAAGCCCCCAAATGGATGGATGTTCCACGTTTGGATATTTTTGGGAAAAAGTCTTGGATCCAGAGATGCAGCAAGCGAAAATTGGACCAAACACGCTCTCCAGCTCTCTGTCTGTTCAGGCTGCTGTAACAAAATGCTGCCAATTGGATGGCTTATAAACCCGGTTTGGGAGGCTGCAACTCTGAGATGGAGGTGCCAGCATGGTCAGGTGAGGGCAGACGGGGTGGCAGACTTCGCTTCGTGTCCTCACATGGCGGAAGGGGCAAGGGGGCTCTCGGCGCTAATCTTATGGCACCCCACTCCAGTACTCTTGCCTGGCAAATCCCATGGATGGAGAAGCCAGGTGGGCTGCAGTCCATGGGGTGGCTAGGAGTTGGACACGACTGAGCGACTTCACTTTTACTTTTCACTTTCATGCACTGGAAAAGGAAATGGCAACCCACTCCAGTGTTCTTGCCTGGAGAATCCCAGGGACGGGGGAGCCTGGTAGGCTGCCGTCTATGGGGTCGCACAGAGTCAGACACGACTGAAGCGACTTAGCAGCAGCAGCAGCAATCTTATCCAGGAGGGCTCCACCCTCATGACCTAATTACATCCCAAAGGCCCCACCTCCAAATTCCATCCCATTTGAGGATAGGGTTTCAACATTTGACTCCAGCATCAGCCCTCTAACCCCTCAGAGCTGTCAAGTTTCTCAACAAAACTCAGCATAAGAGAATAGTGACTTGACATCTGAGTGCTTCACTTAGCAACATGATCTCTGACCCGTAAGTCAGGTGGAGAACCCTTCTGAGGGGCCAGGAGGCTTGAACCAAAAATCCTGACTTCCATATGTATAAATATTTAAGAGGAAAGAAGAACTAGATAAAGGTGGAAGCAGCTAACTTCTAATGTTGGGAGCAAGCTGGGCAGAGGTAAGATTCTTTGACTGAGCCTGTGCTGTGTCTAGTCCTGGGGTTCAGCTAAATCTGGGATCAGGTGTGGTGAGACAGCTCACTGGGGGATCCACCAGGAGGAAATGCATTTGTGGGAGGTGCCTGCTGCTGCTGCGTCACTTCAGTCATGTCGGACTCTGTGCGACCCCATAGACGGCAGCCCACCAGGCTCTGCTGTCCCTGGGATTCTCCAGGCAAGAACACTGGAGTGGGTTGCCATTTCCTTCTCCAATGCATGAAAGTGAAAAGTGCAAGTGAAGTCGCTCAGTCCTGTCTCCTAGCAGAGTCCTATGACTCATCCTGGAGAAGGAGACATGCCTGATTAGCTTGACTCAGTTACAAAGCTTGAGTTGGTGGGTGGGGCAGGAATTTGAATTCAAGATAGAAGCTGCTACATAAATCTGTTTCCTGTCAGACCCAGTGGACACACATCTGGGTTCATGAGAGGATGTGGTTGATAAATCAAAACCAGTTACTCTCTGGACAAAACTTTGTAACATGATGAGGCTAAACCTGGGTCACTGAGACGCCTGGTCTTTTTCTGTCCTTGCCAGAGCATGAGCCAAGCTGATTTGTCCCCAGAATTATGTACTTTCTTTTAGGACTTTCCACGTGCTTCTAATGGCAGCTCTTTTCTTTTTCTTTCTGGCTTTTATCCCTCCTGTTGTACTTCTTCAAAGGGGTACATTCACAAGTGAAACTGTGATGATCATTGATTGATAACTTAAAAATAATATAGAGTACTAAGTACATGATTTCAATTAGGTTTAACTTTTCATTACTAAATAATATACAAGTGTATTAAAGTGTAGAAAAGTGCCTGCTTGCTACAAAATGATTAGGCTAAAGACCCTGAAAAAGGAGTTACCACAAAGCCAGGAATTCTGTTACTACACTGATGTCCTGCTATTTCCACAAATGAAAAGAAACCATAACCGAGAAACTGACCAAGAGGAAGAAAACCTGCAGAAAAATATGCAGTCACTCATGTCTCCATGCCGGACTGCTTATAAATCACGAACGCGCGTTCATGTCACAAAGACGCGTGAACCAACAGGTACCCGCGCCATCCAGCACCGGGGGACATTTACACCATTTGTCACATTCACTCCCTGCCATGGGGTCTCAGGACATCCTCTCAGGACCCAGGAGTCTATGAGGGCTACAGGTACAGAGGGTCTCTTCTGGTCAATTCCATTTTACCCACATCAGTTGAGAATCTATTCTGTATAAGACTGAGGATGGAAGGGGACAGAACCACCACTTCTTGATGCTGCAGAAGAAGTGAGGCGAGGGGCCGGGCGCTTCTCGATAGCTTATTTCTTGTAACAATCCCCAAAGACAAATGACAGCATGCTCGTGTCCCTGCTGAGAAGAGTCAGAGGAGGTGGGCACCTGCCCCAGGACGCCCAGCCAACGAGAGGCGGAGCAGGGTTTGCATTCGGGGAACTGTCACGCTCCAGAAAGCCTTCCCTTTCCAGCCTCACTTCCCTCCCAAAACTAAATGTCCCATTTCTTCTTTGGAATTGTTCAGAGTGGTCCTTCCCTCCCCTGCCGAGGAGAAAACGGAGTACAAGCAAAAAAGGGAAAAAAAAAAAAAAATCACAGCAATGAAAAGGAAAGTGATGGAGAGAGATAGACTTGGGATGAAGCTTGTTGCGGGTGGGGGGGAAGTGGGGAGAGATGGCTGCTGCTTTCCTACTCAGGCAGGGCTTGGGGAGCCAACCGTGAAGTCTCTTCCCCAGTCAGAACTAGGTCAGATATTCTAGCAGCGAGAACAGCCTGTTCTCTGCTCCAGCTGTTATCTGAGCTGCACAGCTGGGGGCAGAACTCCAGCTCTTGGGCTGGGAGCTCAAGGTTTCCAGAGGCTCCAGGCAGCCTGAGAGGGCTTCTCCCAGCTGGAGGGAGGTGAGGGAGGGGAAGAGAAGAGAGGGGAAGGGAGGGGGTGGGCGGACAACGAGAAGGCTGTTCCTGCCAAGAGTGGAGCCACTCGGTTACTGGGGTCCACTGAACCTGCCTGCCTCACGGTTGCCAGTCTGAGCATTTTCTGCCAGTTGTTCATGGGTGAAAAGCCGGATCCTTTGAAAGAGAATTCAGAAAATGGCCACAGGAGATACTGTTGAAATGGGGAATGGCCGATGATATGGAAATGGCCACCAGCTGATGTTCCTAAAGCCCCTAGAGATGTACTGGGCTGGAGCCATTGCTTAGGAGGGTGGCCATCTACCTTTTGGAGATTTTAAGCTCACATACCACTCACAAGCTCTGTCTCTAAACAATCCCGATGTGCATAAGGCCACATCTTGGACCCCACCAATATCCTTGCTAGGAACGCCTCCATCTCCATGCATGTATTGTTGAGTCCATCTTAGGGGCATTAGAGAAAATGACTTTGAGTGCCTCCTGCTTCTCCGGATGCTACTGCTTCCTATTCCTGGGTATTTGGTGAAAAAACAAGGAGTTGTGGTATGAATTTCATAATTTAGAGATAAATAATGAACACCAAACTCAGAGCGAAATACCCTAGTGTTCATTTTATTTAATATTCTCCATTGGTGGAAATAAATTAAAAATGAACAAGGCTTGTTTATGCCTGCCTCACATTGCTCTCCACTTTTGAATAGCAACCGCATATTAATTTGCCAAGATCCCATAAATTATAATTAGCCCGGAGGATTAACAACATAAATCCTTGAATTTAAAACCAACCTGCCCGGCTCTCTCTTCCCTATGCCCTAAAGTGAAAAAGAGCCATAAAACCTATCACCGCTACTTGATCCATTAAACTCCAGAGACATTCTTATTTCAGCTTAGCTGGTGGAGGTAGTCTTTGTTCAATCTTTTTAAAGTTACAGCAGCTCGAGAGGCGCGGGAGACCAGGAGAGGGGTGTCTGTGTGGATGCCCGGCCCTGTGTGAGCTCATTCTTAGGAGAAAAGTGGAAAGGGGGTCAAAGGCGTGTTCTCTGGCTTAGCCCGTCTTTATGAGGTGTCCTGGCACAGATCTGAGGTTACAGTGCCCCTGACTCTACATCGCATGCCCTACGCTGTCAGGAGTCATGGAGTACTTGGAAGATCTATGTGGCCTGTTCGTGCACACATACACACATGATGGTCTCAGCCTGCATCCGGCTGCGTCCTTGCCAGGCTGGCTGGGGAGACGAGAAAGGATAACCTCGGGACTTCTCTCGCGGTCCACTGCCTAAGACTCTGCGCTCCCAACGCAGGGCATCTGGGTTCCATGCCTGGTCGGGGAACCGGATCGCACACGCTGCAACAGAAGATCCCACATGCCACAGCAAAGACCGAAGAGCCTACGTGCTGCAGCTAAGACCCGGCCCAGCCAAATAAATAAATATCTGTTTGTTTTTTTAAAAAAAAGAAAGGATGGTGCTGCTCTGATAACAAAGCATTTAACACAAAACCATGGTGAATCCTATACCACATGCTTTCCTGATGAGAGCCTGGCAAATCCATCTAAAGGGTGCACAGTGTACAAAGCAGATCTGCGCAAAGAGCAGTCTGGACAGTCTCTCCTCCTGGAGACACCCCTTCACCCCCCAGTCCCTCGCTTTCACACCGACCTCTCCCCCTGGACTGGCCACAGTCTTACAGCTGTGGCTAGAGCTGAATTTGAGAACATGCGGTGTGGGGTGAGTGATGCCCGCAGCTTTTGACTCAGGTGTGCAGGGGGCCGCCTCGTGCCTGGGCTTGGCCAGGGAGAGGGGCAGAGTGGCACGACTGGGGAGTGGTCCTCGGCGGCCTGCCCGTCACTCTGCTCCCTTGGCTTTCCTGCCCTTCACCTGGGCTCCTGGGCTCGGGACACGTCTCCGAGCCTGGACCTGCCCTCCTGGTGGCCTCCCTGCCGCTTCTCGCAGGAGACCTCTTCCATGCCCGGGTGGCTCCCCCTGCCCACCACCCCCAGGTGCCCTGCTAGACCAGGGGGTCAGGAAGAGGAAGAGAGTCTCGTTTATCCCCTGACAGCTCCACCTTGAACACTGCATGATGAGCCCTAAGTACTCAAGTGGTATTTGTGAAATCTCGGAGATCATAAACAGGAACACAGGGCTGCATCACAAGCCCCCCCTCCCCCCCACCAAATCAAACATTTATCTTGGGCCTCCAATATGGCTGAGGCTTTACAGGTGGAAAAGCTTGACCTCTCACACTAGACATTGGAGGGAGCCATCCTGATTCTTTTTATTCAGAAACGATAAAGGTAACTAATGTTTTTTGAACATATGAATTGCCAGGATTATCTGATGAGTTTTCACAGCCACCTTGTAAGAGAAGAGTTATGCCCCCATTTCACAGATGAGAATGTGGACACTTGGTGAGACGAAGCTGCTTGCCCCATGCAATAGCCCCAGGTAGATGGATCTGAGCAGGAAGTTTCTCTGATGAATGCTGTGTTTCCTGACCAATCTTCCATCTTTTGCTGCAACATGTACAATACTGTCTACCCACTTCTCAAAGGAGTCCTGGAATCGACAGGATCCGTGGAGCCCGGCACTCACATAGGGAAGCACGTTGGAGACAAAAGGAAGAGAGTGAAGCCATCACAAGGCCAACTGCTCCTATTTACGGTTTTGAAAACTGTTCTCAACTAGAAACAGAACAGTTGTGAACACTCCCGTCCCAGTGATAGGAGGCGGCAAGCACACATCGGTGTAAGCCACATGTGACCAGCGATCCCACCGCTGGGTATGATCTCTATACCCAGAGAAAGCCATACTTCAAAAGACACATGCACGCCGACGTTCACAGCCGCGCTACTCACAAGAGCCGGGATGCGGACGCAGCCTAGCTGCCCATCAGCGAGGGGCAGGTAAAGATGTGCACATCATATGATGCAGTATTACTCAGTTATGAAAAGGAAGGCCTGATGCTGAAGCTGAAACTCCAATACTTTGGCCACCTGATGTGAAGAGCTGACTCATCTGAAAAGACCCTGATGCTGGGAAAGATTGGGGGTAGGAGGAGAAGGGGACGACAGAGGATGAAATGGTTGGATAGCATCACCGACTCGATGGACATGAGTTTGAGTAAACTCTGGGAGTTGGTGATGGACAGGGAGGCTTGGCGTGCTGTGATTCATGGGGTCGCAAAGAGTCGGACGCGACTGAGTGACTGAACTGAACTGAAAAGAGGAATAAAACTGGGTCATTTGTAGAGATGCAGATAGACCTAGAAAGTGCAATACCAAGAGAAGAAAATCAGAAACACAAAAACAAATACATGTATAATCTAGAAAAACAGTACAAGATGATATTATTTGCAAAGCATAAACAGAGACACAGGCAGACAGAACAAATGTATGGATACCAAGGGGGAAGGGTGGGTGGGAGAAGCTGGGAGATTAGGCTGGACACATATACACTATTGATATTATGTATAAAACAGACAACTGAGCCCTGGGAACTCTACTTAATGCTCTGTGGCGATCTAAATGGGAGGGAAATCCAAAAGGGAAGGGATATATATGGCTGATTCATTTTGCTGTGCAGTAGAAGCTAATACAACATTGGAAAGCCACTGTATTGCGATAAAAAAATTAAGACAAAAACACATGATTATTGGCTTAATACTCGTCTCCTGTCCCAGTCCTGGCTCAAGGGACCAGAACAGACTCTGGTTGCTCACCCCTCCATTTCCAGAACAAGTCAGACCCCACCTGCAGCATGAGAGATGTTCCAGACGCATCTGTTGGATGAGGGGTGGGATACAGACACCACCTAACTAACCGTGGTTAAGTATCAAGGATCCACAGCTACATTTCCCCAAAGCTGGTGTGCCTGCTAAGGAAAGATGGATGAGGTTGTTTTAGAACAAAAGTAGCAGGAGGTGTGACATCAGATAAATGGACAATTCCTGGGTGTGGCTGGCAGACATTTGCTGTTAAGTTTCTGGTCCCCCCAGGGTGAAGAATTGATGCTTTCAAATTGTGCTGCCAGAGAAGACTCTTCAGAGTCCCTGGACTGCAAGGAGATCAAACCCATCAATCCTAAAGGAAATCAACCCTGAGTACTCATTGGAAGGACTGATGCTGAGGCTGAAGCTGCAATACTTTGGCCACCTCATGTGAAGAGCCGACTTGTTGCAAAAGACCCTGGGAAAGATTGACAGCAGGAAGAGAAGGACACATGATGAGATGATTGGGTGGCATCACTGACTCAGTGGCCCTGAGTTTGAGCAAGCTCTGGGAGATGGTGAAGGACAGGGAAGCCAGCCTGGCGTGCTGCAATCCATGGGGTCACAAAAAGCTGACTTGACTTAGCGAGTGAGCAACAATGACAGGGTGAGAAGACCAGTAGGAAGCAGCCCAGGGTCCCCCTCCTGCCCCCGCTGCAGCAGTGACTTTGATCTGCATGCAGGTTAATTCCAAGGGAGCCCTGATCACAGAACATTCCAGAGCGCAGTAGAGGCAGCCTGCGTACAGACCCCCCGGTGAGCTACCTACAGTCACACCCCCTCATCTGCCCCTCATCTCCAGAGCGGGTGCTGGCACTTCCACCAGGAGCCGGTGGATCCCGCTGCCACTGAGTGAAGGGCTCTGGGGCCAGCTCTGCCCCCAGAAGGGGAATGACTGTGTCTCAGTGTGGACGAGGCACCGCCCAGCCCTGCTGACGCTCTGCAGACACGGGCTTCCTCACAAAAGGATCTAATTAAGACTAGCATCCTAAGGGATGCTGGAGAAAATCATTTGTCTGATGGAATGGCGGTTAGAGTCATGGTAATTGAGGTTTCACAAAAATTATTACTGTCCGGACATAACAAAATGAGATGCGGACAACTCTATGTCACCCCATTTTTAAAGAAATTTCATGGCATTTCAGGGTCTGAAAAAAAAAAAAATGCCCTGGAGTAGCACCCACTGACTGGCTCAGGGCTTCTACTAACTCCAGTTTTGGAGCCTTCCAGGAGTGAAATAGCAAAATTGCTGATGTCCTGGACAAGGCCCTTAATAAACTTTTCCAGCAAAAACAGGTGCCTCCAAAAGGCTGCTCCTAGCTTTTTTTCAGGAAGGGTTCATGTCGAGGTAGCCTAAACCACCCAGTTCACGGACTCCTTTCTTGGAATTTCACATGTCACTCTCAGTAAGGACCCTGTGCCTACAAGACAGGCCACCTACTATGTCCCACAAAGCACGCTTCCAGGCAGACGTGTAGACAGGAGTCTGGCGTCCTTAAAATGCCAGCGCTGGGACAGGGGTGGTCCACGGGCAGCTCACCCTACCCCTGATCACACAGAAACCCATGCCTAGGATGGATTTAATTGTTCAAACAACATATCTAGGACCCACAATAATAATAACACAACTGAAGGATGCCTAATAATACGTGGCTGGACTGCCCAGCTGATTTTAAATGTTATTGGATTTGTTAAGATCTTAAAAAGTAACTCCATTAGCATAACTGAACTACATATTAAACCAGAAAGCAGAGAGTCCACTGGGACTGGGCAATCACCCTTTTCTCTCTGGGCCGCAATGAAGCTGGTGAGTTCCAGCCAAGGTTACTGAGATGAGAGCCTCGGAGAAACGGGAATAGGACCCAGAACCCAGGGAGGCGGCGACTCCCGGTGGTTCTTCCACTGAGCTCTCTGAGTATTTCCCACTAATGCTTTTCACTTTGTGACACTCTAAGCATTTTCCCTTACAGAGGATTTCGGCGGCTGGATTCCCCTAAAGGTACTTTAATACCTGTGCTGGGAGGCGAACAGGCACTCTGTACAGAAATTAAATACATAAATTAATAGAAGCCTCTTCAGAAAAACCTTTCAAACAGAGAGTCCAGCTGCCTTGGAGAATCTGCAGTCGATAGGCCAAGGTCTCGGTTAATGCACAGGGAGGGGCAGAGGAGGGACTCACATGGTCCGAGGGGCGCGGCAGACATCAACAGAGAGGCCTGGGCTTTAACCGCTTAGGGGAGCGACTGTCCTTTGTCAGGAGACTCTTAGAAGGGTGATGCTGAGAACCTGCCGAAACCAAGAGGGGAGGCCAGGCCTGTCCTCCTTCTTGCTCTATGTCAAGGGCTTGATGGTCAGCTAATTGAGGAAGAGGAGTGGGGAGGGGGAGGAGGGAGAGGTGGAGGAGGGAGAGGAGGAGGCCAATTCAGTTCCTGGCCAGAACTGAATGCTGCTGCTCAATCACAGGAGAAGACCCTTGAGAGTCCCTTGGACTGCAAGGAGATCCAACCAGTCCATCCTAAAGGAAATCAACCCTGAATATTCATTGGAAGGACTGATGCTGAAGCTGCAATACTTTGGCCACCTAATGTGAAGAACTGACACACTGGAAAAGACCCTGATGCTGGGAAAGATTGAAGGTGGGAGGAGAAGGGGACGACAGAGGATGAGATGGTTGGATGGCATCACCGACTCGATGGACATGAGTTTGAGTAGACTCCAGGAAGTGGTGAAGGACAGGGAAGCCTGGCATGCTGCGGTCCACGGGGTCACAAAGAGTCATGACTATATGACTGAATAACAACAGATTACGGGGGGAGGGCCTTCTGCCCCTCAGCCAGTCTCTCAAAGATCAGAAAAGACTGTCATTCCCGGAGAATGGCTTTGAGAGCTTCAAAATTATACCCAGAAGGCCTGCAGTCTTTCCTGAGTGGCTACAATAAGCCCAGGCCCTTCCCAGGCAGGCACTGTGTGCTTACTTTTTAAGGAGATGGCTGTCGAGCGCGAGTAGCATCTCCTGTGCGTGTTCATCACATATCAAGCTTCCGGGCACGAGTTCCTTCAGAGAAGAGCTTTGCTAAAGAAGGTTTAACAAGAAGGTTGTACGCAGGCAGCCAGGTAGTCTCCGATCCTTTCTGCGGCCTGTGGTCCCTAACAGGGAATCTAGCACCAAGCAGCTAGATTCACAGATGCCGTAGAGTCGGAGAAGCTGTGGTACAGAAGGAAGTTCTAGGCGTGGGACCACCCACCCAGTGTGTGCATTTAGCAGATGAGAGGCCAAAGCCACAAGCCATTCAGTTTCGAGAATCGAGCACAGAGTGTGCATTGTTGTTCTCTTTTCATCAGCCGATTATTTTTTCAGGAGAGAGAGGAGATTTTCAGACTGAATTTTAGTATTGGCACCAGTTTCCTTGCGCTTCTTGAGTGGCACAGTGGTAAAGAGTCCGCCTGCCAATGCAGGAGACGCGGGTTCGATCCCTGGGTCGGGAAGATCCCCTGGAGAAGGAAATGGCAACTCACTCCAGTATTCTGGCCTGGGAAACCCCGTGGAGAGAGGAGCCTGGTGGGCTGCAGTCCGTGGCCCTCATCATAAAGTAACTTCGGGGAATTGATTGATTTTTCCATCTTTTGAAAGTACCTTACCTGATGAACCAAATCGCCCTGAAACTTGGAAACGCTGTTGTTTCAGGAGTTGCTGGGTTCAGACAGGTGGGTCAACAGAATTATGTTCGCTATACGACACACTACTGCCTGTGCGTAATGCGTCTAGAACATCTCAAAGGATCCTTCTTCATATAAGACCATTTCAAAGGAGGCCCGTTTCTGGGCATTCCTATCCCTTTATCTTTCCTGTACAGAATTCAGAAGAAAGGATATTTTGGACGTGATCTTTTGGAAGGATGGCTTCTAAAAATGGTCTTTGCCAAACTCCCATCCGCATGTGCCCGCTCCCCTACACCCCCCATGACCTTTCTCCAGGTACCAAGTCTACCCAAGAAATTATGTTCAGCTTCCACAGAGGAAAAAAACCCCACTGGGTGTCACACGCAAATAGAGTCAGAGTCTTGTTAATAAATTCCACTGCCCTCCACGCTAAACGGGGCGAGCTTGACTCCACTCCACAGGGGGGGCTGGAGAATGCACCGTGTGTTCCAAAGGCAAGAAGGACTATTTCTGCAAGCCCAGCCCTGGTTCTGAATTATTTTAATTGCAGCCCGGCGATGCCAAGGTGCTGAAGCACCCCCTTAGGCTGCGTGCTTAGCCAAGAGGTAGTGAATTAAACTGTCAGGACATGCAGAAAAATTGCAACTTGGCCTGTCAACAACATTTGTTAAGAGACACGGGCGAGCCTGGTGACTTGTGGAGAAAAAGAGCTGCCTGTGCTGCGCCATCAAAGCGCAGCCTGGAACTAATGGGGTATTCAGAGGCCTTGTTCTACTTCATTGGTCAAAGCCAACACAAGCCTGGAAGATTTGGGCCCGTTTGCTGTTTATTGCTATGGTAATAAAGGCCACTTAAAGATACAAACCCATCCCGTGTTGGCACAAACCCAGGGCTACTCTTCTAAACTGGATCACTAATGCCTGCCCTCATTTCTCAGGCTCTTTCAAACAATCTCCTTTTTTTAAGGGGAAAAAAAAAAAATAAACCACACAACTACAAAGATTAAGACTTTTGTCAAAGGATGACATAGAAGTCTTGATCTTGTTTATCCTTGGGTTCCTTCTTCTTCTTTTTCTTTATGTCTAGCCTGAGACGGTCAGTCTGTGGGCCACCTTGGCTATACTGCAGCATCCAGTTATTTGAATATCAATCAAGGTGTTGCTGGGAAGGTATTGTTTGGCTGTTGTTGTATCTGACTCTTTGCAACCCATGGACTGCAGCACGCCAGGCTTTCCTGTCCTTCACCGTCTCCTGGAGTTTACCCAAACTCATGTCCATTGAGTCGGTGATGCCATCCAACCATCTCATCCTCTGTCATCCCCTTCTCCTCCCACCTTCAATCTTTCCCAACATCAGGGTGTTTTCCAATGAGTCAGTTCTTCGCATCAGGTGGCCAAAGTATTACAGCTTCAGCTTCAGCATCAATCCTTCCAATGAATATTCAGTGTTGATTTCCTAAGGGACTCTCAAGAGTCTTCTCCAGCACCACAGTTCGAAATTTTTCTGGCTGGACCCTGACTAATTCATACCCCACAGAGTTGAACCCTTGTCATCCATACATACATCAGCAAGATAGCTTTTCATCAAAAGTCTCAAATTGGTGGTCTATGGGTTGCAGAGGGTTCTTATTCTTTTGGGCTCACCTCTACGTATTGGGTGAGAGATGTTAAAAAATAAAAATAAACTGAATTAACTGCCAACATTGGAAACTCCTGAAGATTTCACAAACACATACAAAAAATCTTAGTTTTTCTTAGAATAAAAAGGAAAAAAAAAATTAGAGGATCTGACCACTCTAGGGGTTAGTGAATCAGGTTCCCCCCAGTTAAGAAGCAGAAACTGGGTCTTCCTTGGTGGCCCAGGGGCTAAGACTCTGTAGCTCTCATGCAAGGGGCCCAGGTTCCATCCCTGGTCCAGGAACTAGATCCCACATGTCACAAATAAAAGGCCCGGCACAGCCAGGACAAAAAAAAGCAGCAGCAGCAGGACCTGGTGCAGGTGCAAACGTCACACACGGGAGTCTGGGAGCTGTTTTCAAACCCCTACCCTGTGTCTCACACATCGAGACTCAGTTTCCCACTCTGTGAAGTCACAAGTGTCCCCAGATGTAATTCTGCCTCTGTCTGCAGCTCCCTGGCTTTGTGCGTGCGTGCAAAATTTTTCCGTCATGTCTGACTCTTTGCGACCCCATGGACTATAGCCTGCCAGGCTCTTCTGTCCCTGGGGTTCTCTCCAGGCAAGAATACTGTGGTGGGTGGCAGCGCCCTCCTCCAGGGAATCTTCCCGACCCAGGGATCGAACCCACATCTCCTACGTGTCCTGCATTGGCAGGCGGATTCTTTACCACTTGTGCCCCCTGGGAAGCCCCTTCCCGGGTCTGATCCTACATCAAATGACGGCGTCTCTATGGAGGATGAGGCTCAGGAGTCTGTTGTATTTTAAGCTCTCAGGTGATTCTGACGAACAGACAAGCTGGAATTTGCTGGACCGGAGAATGTCTCGAGTTTCTTCCAGGTCCCAAACTCGATGTACCTAGGAATCAAATTCCGCAGCCCCACTCTAGACATTGGGCAGACAGTGTTCCAAGCGTATTAATGCTTTGGGGCCACTGGGAGATGGTTTTAAAGACTTGAAGCACTGCCACGCAGCCTTAGTCACCTGGCAGGAGCCAACTTATCGTTCTGCCTGTAATTTATATTGCCTGGTGGTTTGGAAATTCACTCGAGGTTCAGACTGGAGGCCAGATCCAATGGTCAAAATCAATAGCTGTGAACTGGGCAATAGATGTGATCGCTGGGCAAAAGATTTGATCTTCCTCAATTTCCCTTCCAAGCGCCTCTCCACCCACCCCCTTCTTGTACCTGGGACCAACGGCTCACGTTAGGACACTTAAAAAGAGAAATATGATCACCTTTCCTAAATAAAGGGATGAAAACACCCTGCACTTTTCAGAGAGCATTTGGCAACAGAATCCAGTTGCACCATCCTCACCCCAAGCACAAATCAAACCTCTTCAGAGTACATTTTCGAATATCATCCTTCTTGGAACCTGATGGGCCCTCTCTGGTTTCTAGAAGAAGAGGGTTATTTTTTTTTTCCCTAATGTGAACAAAAGACACGAGAAAGCACGCAGAGCAGATGACAGCACCACGGTGCCACAGTGGGGGAAAAAAAATGGATTTTGCTTTTGTAATGTGTGACTATTAGACCACAGTGTTGGTTGCAATAAATTAGCACTTTCAGTTCCTGCTAATTGCTAGAATCTTCTGCCATGGGCTGCGGCCATGTGGGCCAAAATTTTTTTTTTTTTGGATCCAGATACAAATATGCATCCTGCGAGATGGTGAGTGGCATCTCGGATCTTGAATACATGCCTGAGGAAACAGCTGGGGCTGAGGGCCTGGGAATCAGAGACACCATTATGCAATTATGGCGAAAGCTGGCTCTGTGTGAAAGACAGCTCTGACTTCCCTGTGAGTCCACCGTCCAGGGCATCCTCCACCCAATATACATCCCTGTCGATAGCGAGGCTCTCTCCGGGGCCTCCCACCACCAGGTGTCAATGAACTGTTCAAGGCAAAAAAAAAAAAAAAAAAAATCCAATCTGGCCCTTTCAATGAAGACATCCTTCTATATACTTCAGCCACAGAAATTGTGAAAACCAGCAAACGCAGCAGCCTGCACCCAGGCTTCTCCCTGGACACCCCCTGCCAACATGCCTGCAACCCCAAAGAACCCCCAGAGATGCCCCCACCCCACCACCATCCTCTCTCCTCCCCAGACTACAGAGAGGATCTTGTGAACACGAGAAGGAGCTTCAGGCTCCTTCTCATGATTCTGCGAGCGGCACCTTCCACCGTAAAGATATCACGTGTTTGCTGAGCAGCTCCTAGGTTGCTGGCGATGGGCAGGCAGCCCTAAGGAAAGCAGAGGAAACAGGCCTCTTCCACTGCCTGGCTCTCTGCCTTTCTACATGCCACTGAGGGGTCTGCATTCTTGTGGAAGGGAATAGAAAGCAAAACGAGAGGGTAAACAGGACTCTGTGTTTGATGGTGACAGTATATGGAGAACAAAGGCAGGTGAGAAGGATGAGCAGGTGATGCGGGGGCGAAGGCAGGCCCGTTTTAAGGATGACGTCAAGACGTCAAGTCCTCAGAGAGCGCGAGAGGGGAGGGAAAGGGCAAGGAGGCCTGTGGTGGTCGAAGGGCACTTGGGCAGGGGCAGCCTCGAGGCCACGTGTGACTGGCTTTGGCTGGTGGACTCGGCTGATGCACGGGCTAGTGCAATAGAACACAAGGGAAGGCAGAGCCCAAGAGCGGGGAACAGAGCGCTTGGGAGATGGGACGCAGAGGCTTTCACTCTGAGCGACACCTGAAGCCTTCAGGGAGATCTAAGCAGGGGAAGGAAAGCCGTCATTGAGCGTGTGCTTCTGTGCTGAGGGAGGACCCGAGGCTGGAAGAGAGGCAGTGCCTGAGCCCTGCCAGGGGGACGAGGCAGTGATGCGGGGAGGAGGCAAGGCTGGTGTGGACGGCGCGGCAGGGGCGGCGGTGGGGCAGGGCTTTCTCGGGTCCCCACTTCTGGCACTGAGATGTGTCCTCTGCCTCTCCCACATATTAACTCCACGGAGAAAAGTCTCAGGGATCTCTTATTAACTGCTGCATCCCCGACACCAGCAAGGTCCCCCGCACACGGAACGCATGCGACAGTAAGGGTTCCAATGTCTTTGAAGGGTGCCTAAAAGACTGATCTCTGCGATGACTGATATCTAAATCTGGCTCCGTTTGCCTGATCACCTCTGCCATCTGAACTCTCCCTCTCTCTCTCCCTCTTCTTACTTGAAGAGGACAGTCTGACCGATGGCCCAGGATGGATGCCAGACACTCGCAGCAACCCCCACCTCTGCGGCAGTCTGGCTCTCCGACCTTCTACACGCCATTTATTTTGTCTGTGCCTCAATTTCTCCATCCTGAAAATAAGAATAATACTGCTGAGGGAACATTATGAGGATGAATGAGGTAATAAGGACATGCCTGAAAGCAGTTTGAGCTACTTGAAGAAACAGCGATAAAATAGGGGTCCATTTTTCCATCTCTTCTCTCCTCTCCCACAAAATAAAACTGCCAGGCCAGAGGGAGAGGAGACAGTCCCGCTGCGGGAGAGGGAAATGAGAGGCAGACAAGGGCAACAGGCGTTTCTTAAGCAAGGATCACCTTCAAGTCGGTGCCAGGGCACCATGAAAACCTCTAGGAGGAGACCTTTTTATCATAAAAAGAATTGGGGGTGGGGGGGGGGTGGGATCAGGAGCTTCCCTGGTGGTCCAGTGGTTAAGACATCACCTTCCAATGTAGGGTTTGCAGGTTTGATTCCTGGTCAGGGAGGCAGGATTCCCACATGCCCCATGACCCAAAAATCCAAAGCACAGAACAGAAGCAATATTGTGAAAAAATTAATACAGACTTAAAAAAAAGAATGGGGGGGAGGACAGAGAATGCCCAAGGAGTTGGGAGGATTATTTTGCCTCAATTTGGGGACCAGAAATTGCCTCTAAGGGACTTAGAAATAAGCCAGAACCACATTGGCCACCCTCAATGCTCAGAGAATGCAGAAGCTGACTGGGTGATCTGGCAAATCCCTTCTGCAGCAGTGGGAGAAAAGGTACACAAGGCACTGATATGGTCTGGGCTGACAGCACTCCGGGGTACACGCAGGGTAAACCTGTTGGATCAATATATATTGGGCTCCTTTTAATGAAAGAAACACTATTATTTTCCTCTGATTATCTGCCTCCCTAGCTGCTTCTTTAAGGTTTCTTTAAATGAGAGTTTATTATTCCCTATTCGAGGTGTGTCTTTGGACAGTCCACACCAGCCTCGCCGTCCACACCAGCCTCGCCTCCTCCCCGCATCACTGCCTCGTCCCCCTGGCCGGGCTCAGGCACTGCCTCTCTTCCAGATACATTTGCCTCTGTACAAATGTTAGACCCAAACTTTCAGAAGACATTCTTTTCTTTGAAGGATCTTAGATAAAATTTTTAAAGGAATACTTGAATGTTGCTTGCTTGTTGTTTGTTCTTCAGAATCCAGGAAATGCAGATCAGAGTGCTGGCAAAATGATAAACAAATTTCAAGGCATGGCTAGCTTTGAAAGCAGTCCCCCAGCAAGCTTGTTTGTAAGTATAGAAACGTATTTTGTTTTGTTAGTCACAGGACTGAGAAGTGTGGAGGTCGGATGAGATACAGGGGGACAATTTACCACTCATCTGGAAATTATGACACTACTTCTGAGTGACTCTTGGGTGGTCGTCATTTATTTATGCATTCATCCACCCAACCAGTCATTCCTCTATCCACCCATCCATCCACCCATTCATTCTTCCATCCAGTCATTCATTCCTCAATCCATCCATCTATCCCTCCACCCACCCATCCATCCATCTATCCCTCCCTCCACCCATCCATCCCTCCATCCACCTATTCATCCCTCCAAACATCCCTCCATCCAACCATCCCTCCATCCACACATTCATCCCTCCACCCATCCAACCATCCCTCCATCCACCCATCCCTCCCTCCACCCATCCAACCATCCCTCCATCCACCCATCCCTCCTTCCACCCATCCAACCATCCCTCCATCCACCCATTCATCCCTCCACCTACCCAACCATCCTTCCATCCACCCAACCATCCTTCCATCCACCCAACCATCCCTCCATCCACCCATCCCTACATCCACCCATCCATCCCTCCATCCACCCATCCATCCATCCTTCCCTCCATCCATCCATCCCTCCATCTACCCATTCATCCCTCTGTCCATCCCTCCATCCACCCATTCATCCCTCCATCCATCCAACCATTCATTCCTCCATCCACCCATCCCTCCATCCACCCATCCATCCCTCCATCCACCCACCCACCCATCCCACAGCATCTGTTGAAGCTCTCCCATTTGCTAGAATGCTCCAGGCTTCCTCCCCCTGTCTCAAGGAAGAAGAGAGAAGTCGGGTGTCCAGGAAGTGGTGGTGAGGCCTGCTCTGGCTGAGTCACTGGTTTTCCTTCGCCCTTTCTCCTTCAAGCCTGTCACCCTCTGTCAGAGGGCACGGGGGAGGGGAGAAAAGATCAATGGTCTGAGGAAGAGGAACGGGTCTAATGAGTCGCTGATTATCCTTCTGAAGTTCATTCAAGTTGCCAAATAGGCTACAGCGTCTGCCGTGCCTCTGGCGGGAAGCCTGTGGTGATGTGCCTGTCACCGTGTTTGTTGTGGGTGTCGCTGGGCCTCTGTGGTACCTGGCGCTGGAGGCCTGCTCAGAGGAACTGAGGGGTCAGTCCTTGGCCCCGTGTCGCTGCTGGGATTGGAAAATGGTTCCTTGTCATTTAAAAAAAAAAAGTGGGGGGGGAAAAAAGTCATCGTACAAACTGCAGGCATAATTTTTGTGCAAACAAAAGCTCCACCTAAACTCAACAGGGAAAAATATGGGTCCAAATGAGCCCCTGTCTATTTCTTTTGACCTCATAATTAAAAGTACTCATCTTTTAAGAGGGGAAAATACAAAGAAAAACAAATCCAGAGAGCCTCATGCCTCAAACATAACTGTTGTAAATAAGTTGGTATTGAATGTTTTTTTTTTTTTTTCCACTCCAATCGCTGTCTCTCCTCCCACTCTTTCAGACCACGCCATGACATTTTGTTTTTATCAGAGATGTAAACATATCATTCTTGCTCTGATTTTTTTATTTTTCTTTAGAAGTGTCATTCTTTGTCTTGATGTACAAGAGTCTATTGAAGGGCTATCTCACACTGATTTAACCAATTTCCTGGCATCTTTCTTTACCGTATAAAGTAAGAAGGCAGCATGGTACTCTATGTTTTAGGACCACAAGTCACGTGTCTGTCAGTCAGGATGGGAGCTACGTTGTACTGAAAACCCAGACTCATTTCTACAGCACCAGGGAGTCACTGAGGAACATTTTTTAAACAACATTGACATCAATTCCAGAGAGATCTCCAAAACCTGTATTCTTTGTGTTCAGTCCTAGAGAAGTCATGTTACTGAAATGTACATAAATCTGTTTCTATCACAACTCATTCCCTACCCACCATTTCTTTTACTGGACGAAGGACCTCACTAGATGGAAAGAGATCAGGCTTAAGGTCACTTACAGAGAGCGGCCAGCCACTTCTATTAAAACTCACAGGCCCAGTTCCAAGCAAAGAGAGCACAGTGCCTGGGTGATGGGCAGGGTCAGCGTGCTGGTGAGATTTTTTTTTTTTGACCGCACAACTTAGCATGCGGGATCTTAGTTCCTCGACCAGGGATTCAACCCGCACCCCCTGCATCGGAACGGCAAAGTCTTAACTACTGGCTCGCCGGGGAAGTCCCTAGCTGGTGAGCTTTTGATGAACACAGGGTCACATCTCGATCACATGCTGAACCTATCAGTTGGGGACAGCAAAGTGACATGGCCTCTAGCTGCAGTCATGCTGAACAAAGAACGGGCTAGGTGGTAGCCACGCTCCTGCTCGGTTTCCAAGCAAGCTGGCGCAGTGGATTCCTGGCCCCTAAAGGCTCTCCTCTCTGTGATATCCTTGGATTTCAATATTGTGAAAGCCTTAATAACGGGCAAAACATTCACGTAATGAACCCCATTTGTCATAAACAGCTCCCTGCACCCAAGAAAACAAAGGAGGAAGACTCTCTCCTGGCACACAGCAAACATCCCTAATTCAGACTACCTGGAAGGGAAACTGATCTGAACTTTGCATTTCCTAAAAAAAAAAAAAAAAAAAAAGCTGTGCAGAAACCCTCTTCAGAAAACCAACTTTTATCTACCAAAGTTCTTAGGTAAGCTTTGGGACAGGTGAAACTATCCTTGAGTAGAAACTTCTAGAACATTCCAGGGTACTTCAAAACTGCTTTCTTGAAAAGCATGGCGTTCTCCAGACGGCTTTGGAGTCTTCTCTGTTTAGTCAAAGCTTTCTCCTAGGTGAGTGCATGGGTGAACCTCAAGCCAGGTCCTGAACCGAGATGATCATATATTCCCATGAAAGGAAGACTGGGTACCATGGGCACTCTATAGGGGAGAAGGTATATGCTGTTCCCGCCTGCCAGGCTTCAAGTCCACTTACACTCACAAAAGCAATGGAAGGGCTTTAAAGCCAAGGAAATAACAGAAAGTTCTAACACTGAAGTCAGTATACAGCAAGAGACAAGCAATGAAGGGAGGAAAAAAAAAAAAAGCCATAGCATCCTTTAAAAAAAAAAAAAAATCCCTGTCTACAACTGACCAGAGTAATTTTTGCTTTTGTTTTTTGTGCTGCTTTTGTTTTATAGGGGAGTTTGGGGGAAAGATATTATTACAGAATTGGTGGCAGTTCTTTGGCAGGACCAAACAAAACTCCGGACAGTCTCCTCGCCTCACACATCTTCCAAAGACCTCCTAACAGGGCACAGCCCACCCCTTGGGAGCCACTGCCTTCTCTGGGTAGGAGTCCTGGGTCTTTCCCGCCGGCCTCGCTGGCTCTCCTAAGCCCCGCTGAACACACGCCTGCCTCAGGACCTTGGTACATGCTTCCCTCTGTGTTCACCTATGCACACAGGCTTCAGTGTGCAGGCCACTCATCAGAGACGCTTCTCTAGGCTCTTAGCCTCCTGTCTCCCCCTCCTCTGCCCTCGTAACAGGTGTAGATTACCTTCCCAGCACTTTTCTATCCCTGCCATGCCCTGTCTTGTTTAACATCTCTTTCCCTAACTAGAATGAAAGTTTCCTGCGGACAGGGGTTTCATCTATTCATGGCTGTACCAGCAGGGTTTTACCCGTCGAAAGACACTGGTTAACTGGGCAAACAAATGAAAATACAAACGAGTGGATATATAAACCATATAAATCTATGCTGACGGTGCTGAGACATGTGTTAGATCACACACGCACACACGGAATAGGCAGGGACAGTGTCCAGGGGGAGAGTGTGTTAACCTGAGCCCGCCCCACTCAGACCCACTAAGTCAAGAAAATACTCTTTATGTGCCTTCCAGTAACATTAATTGTTGGTCATAAAACTTCAAAGAAACAGATATTTATAGCTCGATTCGAGCCCTTTTTTTCCACACACACTCACCACAGCACTTTCCAACTCAGTTCCCATGAGCGCACTGCAAACAGCCTCCTGCCCACTTCCTGTCGAGGCCAGTTCCTTAACCGCCTGGGTCCTGAAGAAGCTCTTTTTCTGTTTTCTTTTTTTCCAGTGTTCACGTCTTTCGGTTTCTCTTGGGTTTTCACAGTTGGGTTTTTTTTCACCCCTTTTCTCAGGCCCCCGAGCCCCCATTCAGCCGCCCCCGCATCCAGCAAGACAACAGGGCGAGGGAGAAAGAGGAACCCTGATGGAGGGAAAATGTTTCTTTTCAAAACATCCTTCCAGGGGCGGTGGGGGTTGGGGGCAGTGTCAAACAAGGCAAGGTTGTGAAGTTCCGCCAGGGCTGGGTGACTGAGACGGTCATCTGTTTACCCGAGCCTGACGACTGGAGGGACTGGAAAATATCCGATGGAAGTGCAGCCATTTGAAGAAGTGATTCCTGTTTTTATTTGTAAACATGGGTACCGCCAATATTCATGATAAAGATTACTTATTATCAAGCCTTGGTGCAAGACTTCATAAATAATAGTTCTAACCATCCCAAGGATCTTACACGATGGGGAACGGACATCTCCGTCTGAAACGAGAGGAAGTAGACTCGAGAAGGGTTATGAGACCTGTCACCTCGCTAGAAAATCGTGGAGCTGGGCTCTATACCCACATACGCTGTCTTCCTGATGAAAAACTGTACCCTTGTTCTAGGTGTGGGGTATTGGTAGCACAGGAATTGCATGAATTACCTAAAAGAAAGGAGAGCAAAGTGTCCTAATTCAAGACATTTGAATTTCTGATAACAGCTTCATTTCTGATAACACCTATATTCAATGTATGCTGAGCTTATCACATGCTCCCCTCATTAAACTTCAGGACACACACACACAATTTTAAGTATGTTCCAAGAGGAAGCAGCATCCTTTGGGACAGAAGTGATCAATAGGTAGGTTAAGCTTTGCAGGAGGTCAGAGTACACCTGGGCTTCTGTTGACACTGCTATCGGGGGCTGGGGGTGGGGCAGCAGCTCTGAATTTTGGAATATACGGAGTCTCTCTGAGGTGGTCCTGGCAGCCCGCAGTAGGTCCTAATTGTGGTGATTAGTAAGTACCGTTTGGTTCCAAACACAGACCACGTGTCTGAGAAGTGATGTGCCCGCAGCGAAAGCAGCCCCTCTGTAGATGTTATCATGTGAGAAAAATGGAAACTAAAGTGGTCTCCATGGGATCGAGTTAGAAAACCCCTTTTACTTTCACAAAGAAACCCCCAAAGAAGGAACCAGCTGCTGTACGCTGCGGTTGTTCTGACTGCACTTGTGTGGTAGCCTGTATAATACTTGGTCCTGACCATGAGGTTAGCCTTCGTACTGTCTACCCGTGGGACACCGATGGGGCTGCTCACTGGCACTGCCTACCACCCCAGAGGCAGATCCACCATGCTATGCCAACCGTGGGCCTTTATCTGATCTGGACCTGAAACTGAAGCTCAGGGGGCAAGCACAGCTGCAGGATTCCCACCACTGTACAGTTCGTGCATCGCTGAGCTGGAGAAAACCTCCAAAGACCTGCGATGCACTGGTTCCTCTGCACCTTAAAACGTGCCATCCGCAGGCTGTGCTGGGGGTTCCGAGTCAGGATAGTGTGGAGGCCAGCACTAGGGCCATGTCTGGGTAGTCCGCAGTCTGGGGTGGGGCGGCTGGTGGCGGGGTGGAGGATTAAGGATGTGGCCCTCCAGAGGGGGCTCAGAGAGGTCAGCGCTGGGATGTGCACGTCAAACTGAAGAGTAAGCAGAAGTGATGAAGGGATGGAAGGAACTGGAATGGAGAGGGGGCTGCAAAGGGAGCTGGGAGAGCCTTAGACGAAAGGCTCATGGACATGTCCCGCTGAGGTTTCCCGATGTCTCCCTGGCTCTAGGACATCCCATCCTCCCCATGGCCTGCCTGCTCAGCATCTCTCACGGACATGCACACTTACTAAGGGCTGCACCCTATGTGCAGGGACTTGAGTGCTCTCTTGCTATCAAGAGAGCCGGGGTTTGCCAAATTCCAGAGAAAGTGCTGGTAGAACTGATGTCTCCCTTCTCAGTAGGACCCCCAAACTCAGGACCAGGGGTCCTTGCCACAGGCCAACAGCCAGATCCAGGGCAATTCTGCTCACCATCAGACATGAAGTCAAACCCCTGTTGCTCAGAACTTCCTATCCAGCAAGGAGTCTTGCTCTGGCTTTCTGCCTCCCAGCCAACTTCTTCCCAGGCTCTTCTTCTAACACGGGTGAGATGAAGAATCTTCAACCAGTTATTCCAGCCTGGCCTGACTGCCTCTAAACACATAGAACTTGCCATAAATCACCCCAAAAGATGGTCAGACACAATGATGTTTGCTGATTTAAGTGCCTTTGACGAGTGGCTTTCTTCTCCTGTCCATTCTAGTTCCTTCCTGCCCAACTTCTCTGAACTTAGGAAGAACCAAGCTTTTCTGAGAACATTCCAGATGTCTACGTGCCTCATAGCATTCAGGCCTGGAGAAAGAAGCACCAGCCCACATCTCTCTTAAAGACCTAGACCAAAGGCTGGAAATCCTGGAATTTCCCCAGGCTGTTTGATAAAGCTGATGAATTGACTCCTCATCATCCTGCTCTCTCAAGGCATCACTTGAGATCTGATCCCAAGGCATCACTCCTTCCTTCCCACCCCATCCAGTGGCTTGCAGGTTGTCTCAGGGCCTTCTGAGCTGTCAGGAGGCCAGTTCTACCCCAGGGACCCACCTTTTCCGGGTTATATATCTCCTGCCATCCTCCCATTCAGAAACTGGGCTTCCCATGCTCTGATTAGCCTGTGAAGTGAAGTGAAAGTCACTCAGTTGTGTCTGACTCTTTGTGACCCCATGGACTGTAGCCCGCCAGGCTCCTTAGAGAGTCCATGGGACTCTCCAGGCAAGAATACTGGAGTGGGTGGCCATTCCCTTCTCCAGGGGATCTTCCCGATCCAGACAGCGAACCCAGGTCTCCTGCATTGCAGGCGGATTCTTGACCGACTGAGCCACCAGGGGAGCCTTGATGAACTGCAGTGGCGAGAAACAACTTCTGCTCTGACAGGACACATAAACTCCTGATCCAGTCAGGGCCCAACACCCAGAGGAGAGATGAACTCATTAGTTTAGAATTTGGATAGGAGGGACCACATATCCTGATTCTCCCACCAGTTTTAAAAAAGCGAATTTTCTTTCAAAAAGTGAAACTTTTTAAAAATCTGAGTTTATCCAAATATCTTAATACCCTCGGACCATGTTAAGAACCATACATACGAACAGAAAACATTCCTTTATGTCTCCAACATAAACATCTCCAACTATAAACATTCCTTTATATCTCTTGCATTGCCTTGCACAAACTTGACCTTTGTATAGTGACCAAATTAAATTAATAACAATAATAATTCATAATAAAAAAAACTTGCATTTTGTAATCTACCTCTGGAATTTTGCAGATAAAATTAGAAGAGTGGAAAGTGGTCTTACTTTCTTAGAGAAGGACACTGATATTTATTATCTACTACAGGCTGGAAATTTTCACATTCTTAAAGAGAAACAAAATGGCAACGTGATCATTTTAAAGAATGTTGAGAACTGGTGGTAAAACGGTATTTGTTTTTCTTATTTTACTGACAATATTTCTGCTGATACTTCTGAATCCCCTCTGACTGTCAGGGGAACTGTAATTATTAAGTAATTAAATGTAGACTACGATACACTTTTTAGGTCTAAACAGTTAACATCAGGATGGGATGGTATACCTCTGTAATCCAAATTTAAAAATCACTTCTACTTGGATCATTTTCCCCTACCAATCCTTACGCAGGATGGCTACGTTTCCAATGGAATTTCCATTTCACTTAGTGAGATTTCTATGCAGTGAAGCAGCCAAGGAGCAAAACACACAACCTGAGCCTGTGCCCACATCTGCCCAAGGAACCGGGTGGCTGAGAAGTTCTTTCCCAAAGCTCAGAAATGCAGATGGTACATCGGGGCCCTTGGGGCAGGGAAGAGCATCGCTGGTGGTGCAGCAAGTGTTAGGACTTGACTCAACCCTGTTTCACTCCTTGGCCACGGCGGTTCCATCAAGGCCCGCTTCCTTGGCCACGGTGGTTCCATCAAGGCCCGCAGAGTGGCATGTGGTGGCTGGTCACTGGGAAACCTGAGAGCCTGTAGAACGTGGTTCTGAAGGAGAAGAGAATCAGCATCGCTCCAAGGGAGTCCAGAGAGAGGGAGAAAGAGAGAGAGCATTTCATGCTTTTGTCCTTAATCGCGGACATATAGACATTTACACATCAGCATACGAGCAAACGAACAGCCGAATGAATCCATGAAAGCATGTTTGATTTTATATCACTTAAAGTGCACTCCTTTATTCTTTCTACAAAAGGCAGCAAGCCCTAACTCCTGGGGCTACCGAGAAGATGAAAAGGGGTGATATTTACGAACTGCTTAGTATAAGCTAGCACTGTGTGTTTTAGGAATTATTTTATTCCTTTTTTTTAAATTGTATTACTTCTTTTTGGTATTATTTACTGATTTATACATAATATCTGTATGTAGATTTATATCTCTACATGGAAAACTCAACACAGGGAGTCAGGGTCCAACTCAGACTCTTCACCAAGAACAAGAAAAAACATTTGCCAGTATTCACTGCTTCCTTTGAGCTGGCCCTCTGATCGCCCAGAGCCCCCCAGTACTGCGGCCCAGCTCTCCCTGGGGCTCCCGAAACAGCCCCTTCCTGCTTCTCCCTGGCTCCCCAGACACTCTCCACCACAGTGTAAATCAAGAAGCTCGTGGCGGTCTGGTTCTGCTTGTGGCGCCTTCAAACTCAAGCGAGTGGTTAACCAGTCCTGCCCCCACAGAGACTACAGGGTGGGCTCCGGGTGGGGCCAGGCGGCCTTTCTGTGAAAAAGCAAAGATGACCTCATAAAAGAAACCCACTGCAGGGAGAAGGAGAAATGTCAGTTTGCATTAAAACGAAATAGGAGCATGAACATTTTAACCATCTGGCAAGAGACCTTCCTATGCGAATACAGAAAACTGGCCAAGGAGTCAGTCAACGAGGACTCTGCAGGGCTGGCGTGGTGCTGCAGCGAAGACTCCCAGTGGGTTCAGGGCTGGGCATCAGTGATTGGTCTACCGTAGCAGGGTTTCCCTTCTGTGCCGCGCAGGCATCTTTGTTTTGTTCTGAACCTGTCCTACTCTGCGTGAGAGCCTGGAGTACATTTGGAAGCAGGGTGGAGTCACAAGCAGGCATGAGCAGATGAATAAAACAACCCAGGTATGAAGTCTCATAAGAAAGCAAAGTTTGGTATCAGACAACGTAGGTGAGGTTCTGCTGCAGTAACAAATAATCCCAAGACTATAGTGACCGAACACAACAAAGGTTTGTTCCTCATTGCCCTCCATGTTGACTATGGTCATTCAGGGGGCTCAGAGATGCCATCTGGACACTGGTCCCTTGATTGCTGGAGGCTGGGAAGGAGTCGGGGTGGGGGGCCAATGGCTCTTAACGTTTCCTCCTAGAAGTGACATCCATCGCTCTCACTCCTGTTCCATGGGCCAAAGCAAAGCACGGAGTGGATCCTACTGTCAAGGGGAGCAAGGAGGTGCACCCCTACCCTTCACCTTATTCATTATCTTGTCAAGATTCATAACAAAGATTAAAAACAGGGTCTTCAATTTTAGTGCTCTATCTTTGGTAGAAGTTTAAGGATCCCCGCCCTCCCGACACTCTCTGATATAGATTTCAAAATTTAAGAGATAGCTTCTTGTATCACTGATCTCCCCAAATGAGCTCCCCTTGAACTTGCTGTTATACACATCTGCTACCTGCTATGTGTGCCATGCTGGAGCAACCACAGACTTATATACGCCTCAGTTGCAAGGATAGGCTGAAACACCGAAAGAAATGCTCAGTAAATATCACCCCCACACCCTCTCACAGCTCCACACCTCCACTCTCAAAAGTGAGCATCCTAAGAACAAATAATTTTGTATTTGTCATATTGACCACAGAAGTGTCTGTAAGCCCCAGAAAAGCTCTAAACTACCAGTGCGTGGATCTGAGGTAGCCTGTGCCTGTATATATGTGGCAAAATCAAGAGTGGAGGCTTCCCAGTTTGCTCTGGTTCATAAAAACAGCTATGTGAACCACAGTGATGCAACCTATGAAGATGGGCCAGGTGCCCAGTGCTCTTGGGCTAGTCTGCACATCCACAGATCTGTAAAAAGGTCCAAAAGGAGCCATTCCTGAGCACCTGCTTCTCCCAGCCCTGTGCAGTGTGATCTTACGGTCCTTACCCGATTGAGTACCCCTAAAAAACCCATGCAGTTTGTATCACCTATAATTTACAAACAAGGAAATGGAGGCTTGGGAACTCAACCCAGGTCCCTAGGTAGTAAGAAGCAGAATGTGAGTGTGTTAGTCACTCAGGTGTGTCTAACTCTCTTGGAACAGTATGGACTGTAGCCCGCCTAGCTGCTCTGTCCATGGGATTTCCCAGGCAAGAATACTGGAGTGGGTTGCCATTTTCTACTATAGGGGATCCTTCCAATCCAGGGATCAAACCCACGTCTCCTGCATTGCAGGCAGATTCTTTACCATCTGAGCCACTAGAACCGAGTCTGAAACATAAGTCCGTCTAACTCTTGAGCGCTGATGTCTTCTATTCCTGCCTCTCTTTCCCTGAGATGACATACTTTAATATTGCTTTTGATTGTGCTCAGTTTTGTTTCAGATGACTGTCAGTTTCAGATGACTGTCAGGGAAATGGATTGGTCACAACCTCCCCAGTGCTTAACCCGCTAGCTGGTGCTGGGTGAAGAGGTTCTAAGACTTGAGGATTCTAGTTGATGATGCTATATTTCCACCTGGCATCGAACAGACTTCACCCCAACAGGCTGATTTTGACATAAACCACACTCCCGGGCTTACAGAATTTCTCACGAGTGGTCTTCTATTCTGGGGTATGAATCTGATATCAATCACCCCCTCTGCAGTTAAGCCAAACCTTGAGGTTTTGCTGAGGTTTCACTCTGAGTGAACTTGCCAATCAGAGTGAAACTAGGGTAGAGAAAGGGGTCTCAAGCCACAGAAGTGGGAGGAAGCAATCTGCTTTGTCACTCAAGTACGGCGGGGCTTCCGCCATGGACTGGAGGCAGCCAGACAGCGAGAGAAGCCACCACCGTCGGGGGAGCCCCCACTACTTATGCAAAACCTGTAATGAGCGTGGTCTGCGTGCCTGTGTCTTAAGTCTCCCGGCTACCCCTCTCCTTGAGGACAGCCAGGAATATCAATCCAGTGACATGGGTTCCATTCAAAGATAACGTGACGAGCAAAGCCTGGACCAATGATAAGACAGCAGAGATTCAGATTCTTGTTCAGGGCTCCACTAACAGCAGATAGCAGGGCTGGGAAGGGGTGAGCAGAGTGCATGGTCAGCCCCACGAGCAAATCCTGGACCAATGACAAGACAGCAGAGATTCAGATTCTTGTTCAGGGCTCCACTAAGAGCAGATAGCAGGGCTGGGAAGGGGTGAGCAGAGTGCATGGTCAGCCCCACGACACTACTTTCTATGGACTTTTTCATTTCATACTGACAATAACCCTCAGCGGTAGGCCTCGTTAACACCATGTAAGACAGGTGAAGTGACTTGTTCTCACAACTCAGTGGCGGAGGCTGAAATGACAAAATTGAAGCAGAAAGTATGGTGTCCATGTTGGATGAAAGAGCCTACTCCAGCTTGATTCTTAGACATGGGCAGGGATCCCTTGAGTTGGGTTCAACTGGGCTATAAACTCCCTCATCCAGCAATCTTTGAGTTACTTTCAACTAATTCAGTTCAAGCCAACAAACGCTTGTGAAGTTTTCACACAAGGCCAGGAACTGTACTAACAGCTGGGGATTTGCTCCTTGAGAAGACAAATTCTACCTTCCCAGTAGCTCTATAATGAGATGGTCAATGGATGGACACAGTGCTGCACAGTCAGGGCTCAAAACGGAGCTCTGGACAGCTGCAGAGGAAGCCTAAAGGAAGAAATGCGGGTTAGGACTCCCCTCACAGCTTCGACAGCCCTGCTGTCCCTGCGCCCACGCCTCCACACGACACACCAGCAGGTTCCACACGAACATACTTTCTTTCCTGAGCCCTGAGAACCAGAAAGTGAGCCCAAAGTCAGCCATGGGCAGAAGCAGACACTCCCACGATGTTCCGTTTGCAAGTAACCAAGCCCACCACAAATGAAGAGGGATGTCCATCTGTGGAATGCAGGGGAGAGTTGAGGAACCGTCAGGAACGTCAGTGAGGCAGCAAGGCCCAGGGGCACTGGAGCAGGAGTCTACGGTCTGCATCTCTGCCTTGTCTTCTCTCTACATAGTAATGCCCAACAGGGCACTGTGGGGCTCCCGGGGACAGAGATCTTTTTGTCCCCTCTTCTTGTAGGCAAGACTGGAGCCTCCCTTGAGTTCCTTTCTCTGAGTTCCAAAGGGCAGAACATTTGCTAATCAAGGGAGGGGCAGTCAGGGAGGGGCAGTCACCTGAGGCAAGATTTCAGGCTGGTTAAGATTAAGACCCTAATCAGCCTAATCTCGTCAGCAACCCCACCCTGTAGAAATTTGGCAGGAGAAAGAACTGCAAGACTGTCAGTGCCCTGATACTTATCACGCACTCCTGCCTGACTAAAGAACCTCTCCCTACTCACCAGGGAGGGGGCACAGTTCTTAAGGCGCTAGCCTACTGTGGTCCCCTTTTGCCTGGGAAAGAACTAAAGCTACTCTTTCCTTCTCCTCCACAACTCTGTCTCTGTGCTTCTGTTTAGCATTGATGTACAAAGAGCCAAGATCTTGTCAGCAGTAGCAGGACACCCAAAGTTTATAACTGAGAGCTCCCATCAATGGAAAGGGACTGAAACTCCCCAGTTCCAAAACCCTATTTTCTCAGTTGAGTTTGTGGGCAGGTGCTAAGCCATGGACTAATCAACAGAGTTCAGGTGCATTAGCCAGACAAAAATGGCATCTTCCAAGGAAGCCTCAGGGATTGCAGGCAGGAATAGGGTTTCCAGGAGAAGACGGGAAACGGGTGCTGAAAGACAACCCCATAAATGTCCACGTGAACTCTCTAGAGAGGTTTTTGTAAGAAAGGCCAAGAACATGTATGACCATTCTGCACCTTGCACAGGGATTTCTTGCAGGAGTTTGTTGCTAAGTCGCTTCAGTCGTGTCCGACTCTGTGCGACCCCATAGACGGCAGCCTACCAGGCTTCCCTGTCCCTGGGATTCTCCAGGCAAGAACACTGGAGTGGGTTGCCATTTCCTTCTCCATTGCATGAAAGTGAAAAGTGAAAGTGAAGTCGTTCAGTCATGTCTGACTCTTAGCGACCCCATGGACTGCAGCCTACCAGGCTCCTCCGTCCATGGGATTTTCCAGGCAAGAGTACTGGAGTGGGGTGCCATTGTCTTTTAGGAGAGTGCAAACTTCAATCTCTGCATTAAAAAAAAAAAATCCTGTTAGCATATGATAATAAAACACAGGAATTTGGAAAAGTCATTATTGATTATCCCTGATAATCTATTAGTGTTGATATTTCATTATATTTCTCCATATCTCCCGTGAGAGAGATGAATCCTGTGGTTAAAAAAAAAAAATCAAGACCATTTGAGGACACTGGGTTAGGGCCTCCCAGCAACAATGGAACTTTAAGTACTTGACAATTTGTATGCTGTCAGTATGTAAGCACGGAGCCTCACAAACCCCACAGCTGCGTGTTTACAGTTTAGACCGGCTCTGTGAATTGCATCCTTATGTTCTGTATTTTAAAAGGCCATTTTGAGCTCCTACTTAGCTTCCACTCAGAAATACCATTCAAATCAGGTCTGTGCGCATGCATGTGGGTTTTTTTTTCTTTTTTTTCAGTTCACACAATGCGAGGACTGGCCATGGCAATTTTCTCCATTGTGTTTGCTTTGGAGACCCGGTTCTGCGTGGAAATTCAGCATTCGGATGTCTGTCACAATACCAGGGCCCTGTTTGATCTTCGGTACATTTTAATGGTGGACATGGGTACGTGGAAAAAAAATGAAACAAACAGGTTTTATGTCTGATTTCTGCGAGGCAGAGTGCCCAGGGCCTTAGGATTCCATTTAATGTGGAGAAGTACGGGCTCAGGTGTTGTACAACATTGGGTCTAAACCTTGATCCTTTCTCTATGAGATATGGGCAAATGATGAGGCTGAAACTGATGACTCTGATGATGGTTGACCATTTTACCCACAAGAATGGCACTTTCCAGTGGTTTGACCTAACAGTTCACGTCTTCAAACCTCATCTGTAAAATGGGAATAATAATACCACTTATCCACTTCTCTGCTAGGGTAACTATGAACATGACAGCGGACAATATGTATAAAGTGGCAAACGCTGACCTTGACACGCAATCGATTTCTGATGCACCGCCATCATTGCCAGTTGCTGCTGTTTTCACACAGGTTAATAAATCTCATCCTCATAGTGACCCTGTCTGGTAGGTACTACCGTGACCATTTGGCCGGTCAGGAAATGGAAGCGAAAAATTGTAAAGAACTTGACCACCCAGTGTCTCAGCTAATATAGGCGGTGAAGCCATGGCTACCCTTTAAATTCCATGTGTCTGACTAATGTTTGTGCTCTTTACACATGGCACCCAGACTGTCACATGGTCACGGGTGCAGGCACAAGCCCTGTGACGGGAGGTCACAGGCAGGCGTGGGCAGGGCTGGATACAGAGGCCCTGGAGAGGGCACTTAGACAGCTCTCGGCGCGGTGGGCAGGAGGGAGAGCGAATGAGCCGGCCGCAATATTTTGCTTCTTTGAAAAAGAGGTTATCTAGATTCTTCCAGAGATTCACAATAGCCTCATGGAATTCTGGTGTAGAGAAAGGGTGAGAACGGATCTTTTGTGAATGAAGATGAAAGGGCTGGCATTTCTGAGTTTCCAAGAAGGCCAGCTTGATTGTAAGAAATCAAGTCATCCAGATACTAGGAAAAAGTGATTCTTTTACTTAGATTTCTGTAAAGGGAGAAAACACGATACTGTCTGTGGTTATAAATAACCCACAAATTTCACTCAAATGTGACAGCCTGTTCCCTGATACAGAGCTGGGATGTGCTTCATAACATCCCTTTGAGAAAACATATATAGTCAATATATGTTGGTGGTATTCTCTGAGAAATTTCAGCAATATATCAGCTGCTCAAAATTTTTGACCAGAGATCCCATTTTTTAAGAAATATTTTCAAGAAGAATAGTTTCACGTATAGAAAGGGAAAAAAAAAAAGAAAAAAAAAACACTTCAACAAGTATCTTATTTATAATGTTGAAAATTGGGAACTCCATGCTTTATCCAATATGAGAGCTGAAGTTAACTGGAGTTTTCCATGAACAGTGAAAAGCAACAAGAAAAATACTATTATGAAAAATAAGGTAATGGAGCTTTCTACATAGTTGCAAGGGAAAGAAGCAGGCTGTCAAGGTGTCTGCAAACTATGTCTGGAAAAATCTTTCTGCTTTAATTTCCTTATCTGTAAAATGGGTATAATATCTATCAGACTAGTCGTGAAGATGAAATTGACACATGTAAACAATAATGACACAGCAACAACAATGATGGCTAAACTATATTACAAATGAAAACTTATGTATCAGATTAGATCAGTTGCTCAGTCGTGTCCGACTCTTTGCGACCCCATGAATCGCAGCACGCCAGGCCTCCCTGTCCAACACCAACTCGAGAAAAAAAAAAAAAAAAAGCCTGGAAGAAAATACTTCCAAGTCCTAAGAGTTTTAGGTTGGGGTGGTAGAAGCAAAAGAAATTTTCCCTTCCCTACTTTTTGCTTGTCTGGAGTGTATATGTACTATTTTTTATAATGGACAGAAAGATAGGTTTGGAATAAGTAACTCTGCTATCCAGGGGTTCTTGAACTTTAGGGTTGACAAGAATCACCCAGGATGCTTGATACAAAAGCAGATTCCTGGGCCACACTCCCAGAGATTCTAATTCAGTTGGTTGCAATCTCCAATGTAACTCAGGAACCATATTTCGAGAAAACTGTTAAGAGTAAATTTCACACAGACTAACGACTATTGCCAACCTAGATAGCATATTCAAAAGCAGAGACATTACTTTGCCAACAAAGGTTCGTCTAGTCAAGGCTATGGTTTTTCCTGTGGTCATGTATGGATGTGAGAGTTGGACTGTGAAGAAGGCTGAGTGCCGAAGAATTGATGCTTTTGAACTGTGGTGTTGGAGAAGACTCTTGAGAGTCCCTTGGACTGCAAGGAGATCCGACCAGTCCATTCTGAAGGAGATCAGCCCTGGGATTTCTTTGGAGGGAATGATGCTAAAGCTGAAACTCCAGTACTTTGGCCACCTGATGCGAAGAGTTGACTCATTGGAAAAGACTCTGATGCTGGGAGGGATTGGGGGCAGGAGGAGAAGGGGACGACAGAGGATGAGATGGCTGGATGGCATCGCTGACTCGATGGACATGAGTCTGGGTGAACTCTGGGAGTTGGTGATGGACAGGGAGGCCTGGCGTGCTGCGATTCATGGGGTCGAAAAGAGTCAGACACGACTGAGTGACTGAACTGAACTGAACTGAACGACTATTGCACTTACACAGGGATTTTCATACTGAGTTTCTCTGGGGTCTTGAGGATTCCCAAGGGGTGAAGAAGAGTTTACATAAGCAGAAGTTGGGAGGCTTGCAGCTTCCTACTGAAACACAGTGGCCTTCCCTCGTATCTGTTGTATTAGATTTTGACAAAATATTGCTTGTGTTTTACAGACTCTGCATCAACAAACCAGAATCAAAAACCTTAAAGACCATTTCATTCTCTTTTCTGAGTTCAGAATGGAAATGATTACATCAGCATTTGATTTTGCATATAACGTTGGGTGGAGGGAAGCCTACCCAAGGTTTTTTTTTTTTTTTGGTTCTGTTTCTCAGCAAGAAGTTTCAGATATGTGGATTTTAAAGATGGCGGTGCTGGAAGGGGTTGTTTCTATTTTTCTAACACTGGATCAGAGACCACCAGTAATCTCTTGATGTGTACTGGCTTCCCCTTAGCTGGAACTGGCTTCTACGTTTCTCATTTCAGCCCAAATTCATGGTGGAAAACAGCTACCCATATTCTGTCTCTGAGGCAATGCATTTGAAAACAAGAAATCAAAGACTCAGCATGTACTAAATTCTAGGATTATGTTGTAGGATGAATATACACGCAGACTCAAGGACTTGCTGGATCACTCAGGAGAAGGGGCCCCATGAGGATGGTGATGATAAGGAACAAAGCTTAGCTAAATTTTATCACTAAAAACTACAGCTTCAATAATAATAATCATACCCAATATGGGTAAAACACTTGAACAAATTAAAAAACGTTCAACTTGAGAAAAGCACCTCAAAAGGAGATCTAGATGAATGTTGTGGCTTTCCTCTGCCCCAAGGGACCCAACCCTCTTTCCTGCATGAACTTTAGAGCCTGTATTACGGGGCCACAACAGCAAGGTACCTACTGATAGAATGTTCTCCGTGTGGAGGCCTTGTCTCTGCAGGAGGCAGAATGGCTTTGCAGAAAATGTGATCTCTAACAGAATATGATGAACGATTGTACTTTGAGAAAAGAATGACGAATGAATGAAAGGAACCAGTGAGCAAGCCCAAGCAAGGCTCGGCCACCTGACCACCCAATGAGACTATGCAGAGAAGCAGACCCGGATGGGGTTGCAACACCTCCGACCACCGTCTCCAGGGAGGCAGACCTCCTGCTCGTGCCTGGGTGGGGTCTGCTTTACCTCTACCACCCGAAATGTTACCACCTGGTATTTTTACGCCAAAGGTTGATTGCTTGAGGCAATCAAGGGATCCACTCCAAGAAGGACCTAAGAGTGGTTTAGGAAAACCAGCAGAGTTACTGGATGCAAGCTGAGCCTGCCTCAGGATGGGAAGGCTCGCAGAGGGCCAGAGAGGCCCTCTTCGGACTTCAAGGACCTGAAACAGACCAAAATCCCAGGTCTTGCACCAGAGAAAATAAAATGAAACCAGGTTTGGGTACATGTTAAACCCTCCCAGGTAACAGGGCTCTGAGAAGCAAGGGGAAGGGAACCACGCACTCTTTCTGTTTTTTATACCCTCTCGAAGGGCTGAAATTGCTTTCTGGCCTCCTTTTGGGGTTGTGCACCAACCCCCAAGCCTAAAATATATGTCCTCTGGATTAAGAAGAAAGGGACCCTCTCAGGCTGTCAAGATTCACCCAGGGGGATGCATGCAATAAGAACTCGCCCCGATTAACAATGCTTCTGAATCGCATGCATCAGAATAGAACAAGCACGCATTTGGTTCAAAACTATTAGCCTGGAAGAGTGTGCCTATTTGACCGCCAAGGAAATAAACAGCTGGGAAAACAAAGGGCCAGGGTCCTTAGCCACATTCAAATATGGGACACCCCCCAACAGAAAGAGCGCTGAGTATCACAGGATGCAACGCGGTAGAGTTGGCAGGAGAAAGGGGTAACCTGCTCTGACCACACTTTGTCAAAAATTTCTGTGCTCAGTGAGGACGCTACTTGAAAAACTTCCCACAGAGATGACAATAATCTCATGCATATCTCTCCCCCAATAAGATTTTATACGCTTTAATAAAGAATCACCAGTTTAATAAAGTGAGGAAAACTTAACTTCTGTGGCTTAAAAAAAATTGTAAAAAAGTTTTGTTTTTAAAACAAAACCAAAAAACATGATTTTATTACAGTGTCACTTTGGATGTTGCTTAAATCCCTAAGCCAGGTTGCTCCCTTGATGACTGATCTTTTTTTTTTCGGCCTTGCTGAGTGGCATGTGGGATCTTCGTTCCTTGGCCAGGGAGCAAACCTGCAGCCCCTGCACTGGAAGTGTGGAGCCTTAACCACTGGACAGCCAGGGAGGTCCCCTACTGATGTCTTTTGCTTCACTGATCATGACCTGAACTTTCGTGTCTCCTTCCTCCTCCATTCCTGGAGGAAAGCCTTGCTGCTGCACTAATCCAAACCTTTCCACATGGCTGCCCCACTCATGTGCCCAGAAGCTTTGACCATCAGTGCCCATTCAGGATTAAGGTCGCAGCTCCACACTGGAGACCAGGGGGATTTCCTACTCGGGAGGAGGGGTAAGTAGAAATAGTCCATCAAGGGATCATCCACGGGAAGCATCTGGACTGAAATGTCATTTCCACAGAGAGCCAAGAGGCACATTTTGCTGGATAACGTTTCATAAGCTCAGTCTGCTTCTTGGTTATCTAAGTTATCCTCACTTAGGACCCTTCCCGTTTGGTTTCTGACAATAAAACAAAAACAAAAAAGCAAAACCAGATACACATTCCTAAGACCAGATGAGAGTGCAGTGTTCTCCTGGAGCAGGTGTTGGTGTCAGGGTTTATGAGTTCCCTAAACACACGCGTGCCAGACCTGTCCTGCCTCGGTTGTTAGGGAGAGAGCTGAACTCTTCTCTTTGGGGTCAACCGTGCTCACTCGGGAAGATGATCCTTTCGCAGGACCAGTCAAGAGGCATTAGGAACATGCTGTGTTTCTTCGGGGATAGGAGGTAGATTCTTTTCATGGTAGATGTTTCAAGATAATTCTAGATGCTTAAATACTAATACCAGAATTAGCATGCTTTGAGATATACGACTTAAAGGTTTGGGTAACTTTTTGACTGAAGTGAAAGTGAAAACGTTAGTCACTCATTCATGTCTGACTCTTTGCGACCCCATGGACTGTAGCCTGCCAGGCTCCTCTGTCCATGGGATTCTCCGGGCAAGAACACTGGAGTGGGTAACCATTCTCTTCTCCAGAACTCTTTGGTTATTTAGGGGGAAAAAGCTGGAAACAAGAGGCTTCTGAATGAATCACTCTAGTTACTTGGGCCAAGGTTAGTTTACATATGGTGCTTACCTAAGTCTAACTAACTAGTACTCCTTACCAAAACCTGGGTTAACCCCAGATAACTAGTCCTTCTTCCCAGCTTCTGTGCTGTTCCAGAAGCAAAGACATGAGCTCTCTTGCTGACCACACGCTCTTATTTAATTAACTGCTGTTTTCTATTTGCACGTTGACATTTAGAAGATTCTTCATTTTCTTTTTTCAGAAGCCCATTTCCTTCAATATTGGCTGATAACAGCATCATTCCCATTAGCCCTGTTTAATAAGCGTTTAAAAAAAAAAAAACCAACACTCAAATAAAGATTCTTTTTCTGGGACCCTTTTCCTGCCAATAGGTTGTGATAAATAAGCTAGCCCCAAGTTCCTCGGTTTACACGAGTATGAATGACTACGGTAACGTGTGAACAAGACAGAGATGTAAAAGGTTTTTTAAACCAGAGTTTAACAAAAAAGGCCCTGTCTGTCAATGAAATAAAGCTGTTTTGAATGTGTTCCCAATCATCTGGCTCCTTTGCTGGGAGCCCGTGTTTGCTTGGTGGTGATTAATGTGAGGCGTGCACGGCCTTCACGGAGCGCGAAAGGGGACCGGCGGCCCCAAGTGGCATTCATCACGCTCACCGCCGGGCAGGTGCCGCGGGCCGAGGCGGTCTTGGTTTTCCGCACCCCAGGTCACGGGGTTACCTAGCTGCACCCCTCTCTGCCCTTCCTGGAGTGGGAGGTCACACCGGTCACAGGGGGTCAGGGCACCGCTTCTTTCCTGGTCGTTTATCTGCTCTGCACTTGCCTCATCAGATGGGTCTGAAACCTACCAAGTTGTGAAATGTATGAAGAACGTTGCGGGACTTCTGCGGTGGTCCGGTGGTCGACACGCTGTGCTCCCAATGCAGGGGGCCCGGGTTCCATCCCTAGTCAGGGGACCAGATCCCACATATCACAACCAAGAGTTTGCCTGCTGCAACTAAAGATCCCAAAGCAGTCAGATAAATAAATAAACACATGAATGAATATTAAAAAAAAAGAGAGAATGTTAATGTGCCTGGTGGGAACAGCTGATCTGTGCAGGTGGGAACTGAAGGCAGGTGAGCATCAGCTCCAAGGAGGCCCTTTCCAGCAACATCCCCCTGGCTTCTCTCTCTCTTGCCTCCTGTGCTTGCGATATCTTCTGAAGACCGGGTGAGTCAGAAGACAGAGTCAGAAGACAGAGGCTTGAGCAAAGACAGAAACACCAGCCCTGCCTCAGTTTCCCCAGAGGCATCATCATTCCTACCCCTAGGACGTCAAGGTTTCAAGTTAGCAAAGCTATGAGAAGCCCTTGGCGCTGCCCTGGCATTCTCAGGCTGTCCATAAATGTCACCGGTTACCGGGGCTACTATTTTTATAAGGGTGACGGAGATGTTCACGTAAGGCTTTCTCCTCAGTCACCCTTATCAGATTCCATTAACACGGACGGCGCGTCTGCGCAGGGTTAAGGAATCTTCCACCGCCACCCTCTGCCTCTCCCGGGGTGCTGCACTGGCAGCTTCGAATGCCAGGGTCTGGCCGTGGCCAATGCAAACAGAGGAAGATCAGTTAGGAAATCTGTGGACTCTGCTTTTGCGTAGGTTCCTATCTCAAAGCTAATTACGTATTGGCTCGCTTCAAGTCCTTCGCTGGGATTTTGGGAATTCCCAGGAGAGGGCTCTCTGATGAGGCTGCCTTCCTTGGGAAGGGCCAGAAGGGAAGAAAGGACTTTTCATTTGCAGATGGCTTCCAACACTAAATTCTGCAACACACGCATCCAATTCAAGCTACGCAGTATTCACAAGCACTTTGCTGTGCTGGCCAGGCACTGTTGTAGGCACGGGGAATGCAGCTGTCACTGAGTTTACCTTCTAGCAGGTAGACTAACCATAAATAAACAGAAATGTACCATGTCTGCAACGGAAAAACAAAACAAAACAAAACAAGGTAGGAGGTACCCCAAGAGCATGAAGGTAAAAGTGTTATGTATGATGGGTGTCCAGGGAAGGTTTCCCTAAGGAGATATTTGAGCAGAAACCTATAGGGAGTGAGCCTTCTCAGGACTTAGAAGAACATCCCAGGAGGACAGAGGTGCAAAAGTGGAGTTTTACGCAGTGCGTGTGTGCACGTGTGCACTCAGTTGTGTCCAACCCTTTGTGACCCCATGAACTGTAACCCACAAGGCTCCTCTGTCCATGGGATTTCCCAGGCAAGAGTACTGGAGTGGGTTGCCATTTCCAATTCCTGGGACTCTCCGAACCCAGGGATGGAGCCCAGGTCTTCTACATTGGCAGGTGGATTCTTTACCACTAGGGCACCTGGGAAGCCCAGTTTTACACGTGGTAGTATGTATGTGTACGTCAGTGTACTCTCCCAGATCACCCACCCTCCCCTTCCCCCACTGCATCCAGTGCCCATTCTCTACGCCTGTGTGTCTATTCCTGCCCTGCAAACAGGTTCATCTGCACCCTTCTCTACATTCCAAACGCTTCTAGAACACACACATGCGCCTGGCTCCCTGTCCTCTGATGGCCTGGCTAGAGTCATCTCCAGAAGAATCTGGGTTCTCACTCTTCCAACATTCTCATTAACTGAAAATTGCCATTTGTTTGCTTCTGCACTTATCTCATTATCTCTGGATTTCCTATTTAAAAATTGATTTCAGCCTGTGAAGCAGCAGCTAGCACCAGGCTCTTTAGGCTTTCCGACTTCTTAGATCCCACAGAGATGGAAGCTGGTGCTATTGAGAGCTATTTTTACTCAGTTTTCTTCTGGCTCCTAAGGGCTTGTGGATTTCTTCACAGAGGGTTTTTGTTTTTTGTTTTTTTTTTTTTTGAGGTGCTAGATGGAATGCCAGTCACCTGGGGACCGCAAAACCCCACTCTCCTGGGCAGGATTCGATGCTTCTATTGATGGCTTAAAGGCCAAAGCAGGCCTGAGTCTATTTCTAAATCAGTTTTTGGAATTCTCCATTTGCTTTGCCAGATGTTCCTGACAGGGCACCAACCCTTTAGGCTTTGGTTTTATTTCTTGGTTTTGTTTGATGGTGATTGTTCCTTCTAGAGCCCAGGCCGAGTTCATCTGCATAGCTTTGACTAACATTCCAGATGGGCAACCTATGCACAGAATTCAGCCTGATGGCAAGTGCGGGAGCCAAGATAGAGACACAAGGCAAAGTATCCGGAGTTTGGAACCAAAAAGAAGATCATTCTTTGAAAACACTGTTAAAGAGAACAGGGCACCTTGGGGCGGGTAACTGTAGCTGAAAGGCAATGGCTGCATCTTATGGAAAATACTGTGAGGTCCGCTCCACATAGAAAGCAACGTAAAGACTCCCCACTCTGTGTCCTTTGCCAGCATGAATTCTTCATCGCAAGCAGGGAAAAGGCCCAGAAGCACCTTACAGGGATCTGCTGGGGGCCTTGGCACCGCACCACACTTAAAACACTGTCATGGTTTATCAACCTCCCATACCCTCTTCCCCTTCTTCTGCTGCAGTCAACAAGCGGCTTACCTGCCAAACCCAGCTAAAAATAGACTCTGCATCTGCAGCCCATCAGCCATCTCTGGCTGATGTGGGTGGGTAACTGACCTTCGGAGCAGGTGGAGAGCCAGAAATTTATTTTTTCCTGGATTGAGGCTCAGTTGACTTAAAACAGATGTTCCCTCAATACCGATCTGATGTTTATAATGGAAATACGAAGGAGCGCCATTCCAGGGACTGTTGGAAGCCATACAGGATGATGGGGGCGCCCAAGTGCACCGGCGCTGAAGGGGTTAAGTCAAGCCACCATTCTCCCAGGGCTGAAAAACCAGGAGGTGCCACTGGAATGGGGACCCGGAAACGAAGCTGTCACTTTGTATTTCCAGGTTTGCAGAAAAGCCTTTTTTTAAAAAAATGTAAACATTCATTTAACTAATTTAAAGTTGTCATTACTCTCCACCCCTGCTGTTTTATATCAGATTATTCCTAAGTGCTTGGTGAAGAATCCCATAAAGCCGCACTCGATTCCTCTGCAGGGGATAATCGCATAGTTTGCGCTGTGATTTACACCGTGTGGCACTGGGAAGTGTCCTCAACTTGGAGCGGCCTTGGTTCCTGGGCAAACGGTGGCCGCCTTCCCCACAGAAATAAAATTCCAACAGCACCTCCATGACGATGACAGGTCCCCATTACCTTTGCTCCATCCAATGGCAGATAATTAAAAGCAGCTCAAAGCGCACACTGGAAGGTATTGGGCATTTTGCTCAAGAACAGAGAATGCAGGAAAGGAGATGTTCTGTGATGGTTCCTGCTTTAGCAGGAAGATGCATGGATGGTGCTTTCTGGCTTTCTTGCTCCCTCCCCGCCCCCACCTTGGGTTTGCGCAAAGGAAACTGAAAGGGGTATTTCACCTCTGCAACCTCCAGTTGCAGCCCCGCCTGGAAGGGCATCAGGAATCACCCTACCCCCACCCCCGCTCCCCCCGCCTTGGAGACAATTCTAAGAGAGAGAGAAGCTTGAAAAGTACGTGGCCATCGTTCTGAATCCCAGCTTTGCCACGAGGATAGATCCCCTCGGTCACCCACATCCCCTGCATGCAGTGGGAACAGCAATCTCTCCAAGGAAGACTGCTCTGACCTTGACCAGAGGTGAGCATATCCACAGTGCCCAGCACAGCGCCTGCCCAGGAAGCATATTAGCCATGATCCAAACTGCTACGGGTGTGCTCAAGACTGTAACAGCGATCTTAAGCAGCCCAGAGCAAAATTAGGACGTGGGCAGTTTGTTTTCAGGGCAGCTGGAACTTAGATTTCTGTTTGTTCCTTTCCACTGTGGGCTCCTCACTCCCAGGAACCAACACTGTCACGGATGAGCGTCCATGTAGTTCCAAACACACCTGTCTTCTGACCCACCTTCTCTGTGTCATGCTTACTAAACTCACTGACTCTTGTCTCAGCATCAGCAACCACGAGGGGCTGCATGCGTATTCCAACAGGTACAATTTGCATTTCACCAGAGACTCAAATGCTTTTAACCAGGAGTGGCAAATGCCTGATACGCACAGTCCTCCTATGCTCAGAGCAGACATCCCGCATTGACTGTGGGAGTCAATCCTTTCTTTGGAGGCTAGACCAGACTTCAGAGTCTTTCTTAACATTTCTGCTGGTCAAGACAGGCTGTGGATTGGGCACACAAAATGAAACCTGGTTATCATGTCTGCCTTAACTGAGATTCTGAATGGGGACTGAGGAAACTAAAGGTACCGCCTTTGCATTCAAGATGCACGGTCCCTAGAGGGGTCGTGCAGTATACCAGTTGGTAAGTCGGAACAGCAGACTGAGCGCTCTGCCTTTTACCAACTGTGTGACCTTCAGTGTACTCCTGGGTCTCTTTGTGGTTGTTTTTGCATCAGTAAAACCATAATACCTATTTCACAGTTAATGAGCGGATGCAAGGTTTTAGAAGGGTCCTTGGCCCACAGTAAGCTCCGATCAACCGATGTTAGTTGTCATAATAATCAGTCACTACTCCTCAAGTCACAGCACACACCCAGGCCTGGGAAGGCACCTCCAGAGAGGCTGAGAATCTTAAGAACACAAAGAAAGCAGGCTGAGGACTGCCAACGGCCTCAGTGGTTACATTAAACAAAAGATGAGACAGTAGAGGTTGGTTTGTGATTTCGCTTACAAAGCGAGACTAGGAAGAACTCCTCAGATGCCCAGTTGCTTTTGAAGAAAGTGAAAGTTGCTCAGTCATGTCTGACTCTTTGCCACCGCATGGACTGGGGCCTGCCAGGCTACTTGTCCGTGGAATTCCCCAGGCAAGAATACGGGGGTGGGCTGCTGTTTTCTTCTCCAGGGGGTCTTCCCAACCCAGGGATTGAACTCAGGTCTCCCGCATCGCAGGCGGATTCTTCACTGTCTGAGTCACCAGGGAATCCCTATTTTTTAAGAGGTAAAGTATTTTTCAGTGCTTCTTTTTTGGTTTGCCAAGCCCCAGGTAGGGCTAGTGGTAAAGAAGCCACCTGCCAGTGCACGAGACATAAAAGATGTGGGTTTGATCTCTGGGTTGTGCAGATCCCCTGGAGGAGGGCATGGCAACCCACTGCAGTTATTCTTGCCTGGAGAATCCCATGGATAGAGGAACCCAGCAGGCTACAGTCCATAGAGTCACACAGAGTCAGACATGATTGAAGCAGCTTAGCACAGAAGGAAGGGAATAACACTATTTATTGCCAGTCAGCACTGGTCAGACGAAACGAGATTCTATTGATACTAAGCACAAATTGAAACAAGCCAGGTGGCACCAGCCATTGCTGGGACAATTAGAATTGCAGGAGCTACAAAAAGCAGGAACATCCATGACCCATGCTGTCACCTTGGTTTACAAGGTTCTCACCAGTGACAGGCAGGGGCCAAACATCTTGGCCGAGAGGGAGGCACGCAGTGAAATTCACAAGGGTCTGTGCTCACAGTGTAGCGGGCAGAATGAGCACTGCAGTTTTCTGCATTTTCCAAAACTATTTTTGGAAATTACTGCAGTGAGGCTCTTACTGAGTTCAAGGAAATGAACTAGCATGGAAATCAGGCTGGGTTTGTTTTTCATCAAGTGTAGGTGAGGGTGGGGGTAGCTGACACAGGAACAATGATGGATTAACTGCACATCTGGTTTGTATCCAGAAATATAATCGGTTTGAGCCTGCTTGGTCTTCGTTATTTATCAGCTTTGTATTTAAAAAAGAGAGAGAGAGAGAGGAGAGAGAGAATAAAATGGAATCTGTTCAATAAAGAATTGCCAAGGACAAACTTGAAATGAATGAACTCTCAGTGTACAAAAGCAACATTTCTGAGAAAAAAGAAACTGAGCATGATAAATTACTAAAGTTGTTAATAAAGCTATTTTTGCGTGGGTGAAATAGTCCAAAGTATTTTTAAGTAGCAAAAATGTAATGTCTTCAAAAAATGGGGTAGGATTATTAAGAGAACAACTTTCATGTTGTTGCGGGGTTGCTCGTTTCTCAAGGTCTCCATGTCTTTGTTTGGTTAGGAATATTGTGAGCCAGTGCCAAATTCTCAAATACTGTTGAGTTTCTACTTCATAGTTTGCAGATATCAAACTCAAACCCATACTGGTGAGCTGGTCGTTAAGGTATTTGGGAATAGGTAGCTGACAATACTGTTCATGTTCTTACTTAAGCAATTACACAGTAGATTAAGGACGTCAACAGGAAGGTGTTTTTTATGCTGTATTTTATGGTTAAACGGTGCATTTCGGGATGACAACAAACTGTAATCGCATATTCATGTAATTTTAGGATGAAATCAATTTCTTGCAAACACAATTATTGTTACATAATTCTCCCACCTGTTTATGACTTCCCTCGAATTAAATTAAAATGCAATTTTACATTAACTTAAAATGTCATTTTAGAAGGAGACATTTCCTATAAAGCTCCACACTGATAACAATCTCCCGAAATCAGTGTGATTGACAAGAAACCATAAATCTGTTCAACAGTCACGGTTTGGGATCAGATTTGAGGTGCTCTGTGCCACCGTCAAGGCTCAACGATGACAGGTTTTGACATGTCCAAAGTGTTTGGAGATCAGTAAGACCTTTCCTAGTTGTTCTGTAAGTAGAAATGCCAGAGCTAGCAAAGAAAAATATACTGGATCCCCAGTGAAATTTTGATTTCAAATACATAACGATTCATTTTTTTAGTTTAGAATGAGATACTTTTCCATTTAAGTGTGCCCCACCCCCCAAACTACACGGAGCATATTGTACTGAAAGTGAGAGAGAAAAACAGGCTAACTTTTTTAGTATTGAATAAAATAATATTCCAGTATAAGTATGTCCCATGCAATATTTGGGACATGCTACTGCTGCTGCTAAGTCGCTTCAGTTGTGTCCGACTCTGTGCGACCCCAGAGATGGCAGCCCACCAGGCTCCCCCGTCCCTGGGATTTTCCAGGCAAGAACACTTGAGTGGGTTGCCATTGCCTTCTCCAATGCTTGAAAGTGAAAAGTGAAAGTGAAGTCGCTCAGTCGTGTCCGACTCTTAGCGACCCCATGGACTGCAGCCCACCAGGCTCCTCCGTCCATGGGATATTCCAGGCAAGAGTACTGGAGTGGGTGCCATTGCCTTCACTTATATCTAAAAAATGATCCACTGCATATCTGAAATTCAAATTCCACTCAGTGATGTACATCTCCATTTGAGAAATCTGGCAACCCTCTTCATAAACCTCGGTCAAAGTGAGGTAGCAGAGGTGGGGCTGGTCTTGTTTGTCTTTCGGATCCACACACCTGGCCCAAATCCAGGTGTCTCCTTGCAGGCCCACAGATACTGCTGGGTAAACCCACAGATGGAAGTTAAGCTCAGCCAAAATAAGATCTAGCTGATTGATTACATAAATCTTATGCCTAGGGACAGTTTCCTTCCAGGGATCAGGCCAAATTTGTAAAGGTCAAGCTATTTTCGTTCACCGTGATGAGATGGGAATTTCTTTTTCAATTCCACATATCAAGGTTGATAGACTTCTCTCCTCTCTCCTTCCCCGATCCTTCCTTTTCTTTCCTTCCTTCCTCCTTCCCCTCCTTCTTGCTGCAGTCGTCACTCTTTTCTGCGCACACAGAATCTTTAGTTGCAGTGTGTGAATTCTTAATAGCAGTTGGGATCTTTAGTTGTGGCACGTGGCGTTAGTTCTTTGACCAGGGATTGAATCCCCAGATTTGGAGCATGGAGTCTTAGCCACTGGACCACCAGGGGAGTCCTGATCACTCATTTTCAACGAACAGTAAAGAACAATAATCACGCCATTCAGAAACACTTATTTTTACTAAGCCAAACATGATACCAAGGGCAACTTGTTTTATCCTCACAGCAATTCTGGAAACTAAGAATTTTTTATTCTTTCATTTCATATGGAGAATACAGAGGCTCAGAGAGGCAAAGTAAGCAGTCCCAGCATCACACAGCTTATAGGGGAGGCAATACCTATGTCTGTGGGGCTCTCTGTGACCAGGCGCTGTGTCCTAGAACTGTACAGAGTGAGGAAGAAGGAATACAGAAATTGAATGCTATATTTCATACCCTGGAAAGGGACATGTTTCCAAGAATCACCTTTTTTTTTTTTTTTTGCAGACTGAGCTCTGTCATCACTATGCAAAAAGCATCATGAACATGAAAAAGAGCCAGAGAGGAGGCAGATGCAAAGAGCAATTGGAGTGCTCTGGCCATTTATAATGATGATGTATCTGTATTTCTAATAATGTGGAGAGAGACTCATGCCATGTTAAGAACATGGAAAGAATGCAGATGCTCAAACAGGTGAGGAGATGAGGCTTGTAGGACGCGGCAGAGCTGGGAGTCGAGGCCAGGACTTCCCAACTCTGACTCCAAGGTCTCCAAGTGTTGCCTGCTTGGTCCCCAAGAGTGAGCTCCCTGGGAACGCAGGCCACAGATTAACCTGTAACAACCCCTCAGTGGGTTGGCTCCACTGGTACTTGTTTAGCAGAAACTGGGGGAAAAACCAACTTTCTTGCTTTCAAGGAGCAAAAGACTTTTGCTTGTGTCTCTAAAAGACTCACCAGCCACATGAAGGAAATGAGGGAGTGAATGCGGATCAAATCTTCAGGCTACCTCCATCACAGAAAACACAACTGCAGTTAATAATGGTGTTTACAGAAGAATTCTCATGAGAAAGGGGCCTGAGAATTGAACAGAGCACACCCAACTAACACTTAGCAAAAACAGTGGGTGAAATGCTACGGCCAGTGAATGCCAGTGGTCTTCCTCTCTTTCTGATAATTTGGTGCAATTGCATCCAAATGCTAGTCCATTGATTTCCACTCCAATCTGTGCCCCCATGCTGGGTGAGCTGGCTGGCATAAACATAAGTTTGCTATGGGAAGATGGGCAACGCACTCAGAAAGAGATCCAGGCAATTCTGCCTCCACCATTAAAAATGGAACTAAAATGCTGCCCCACATTACCCTCAAAAGAAAACACTCTCAGTGTGTAAGAGAACCCACTCTAGTACTCCCAGGGCGCCCATAACAGATTAGTGGGTTAAGCTCTTCAATTCAGTCTCCCCCTGGCTGTAAAAACCACTTCTGGCATTTTCTAGAATCCTCTGTATTTCTCCTTCACATCTGTAATGCTGAACAGGGATACTGACAGTGATGTTTTCAACAGTGATAGATGATCAATATCTGGTCCCTATGAGCATGCCACTATATTCTCAATATTAGCACCACTCTTTTGTAGGCCGGAAGTGCCAGTGCATCCAAAAGGCTGTGGTTGGCTTTGAACGATTCCTGTGGCATTTGAGAGGGAGCTGGCACCCACTCCAGTGCTCTCGCCTGGAAAATCCCATGGACGGAGGAGCCTGGTGGGCTGCAGTCCATGGGGTCGCTAGGAGTCGGACACGACAGAGCGACTTCACTTTGACTTTTCACTTTCATGCATTGGAGGAGGAAATGGCAACCCGCTCCAGTGTTCTTGCCTGGAGAATCCCAGGGACGGGGGAGCCTGGTGGGCTGCCGTCTATGGGGTCGCACAGAGTCGGACACGACTGAAGCGACTTAGCAGCAGCAGCAGACCCTTTCTTCCTTTAAAGAAAGCCGAGTACAGCTCTCCCCCACGTTTTCAAGGTCATAGGCCTTAGCAACCAGGATTTGTTGAGTCAAAGACATATAGCGAAGTGTGACCACAGCCCAGAGAGGCAGGGGAGCGCCGCCTGGAAGTGTCTGGGGACACTGTGTCGTCACAACCTGGGGAGAGGGTACACGGGCATCTTGTGGCTCAAGGACAAGCATGAGGCTCAGCCTCCTACAACACGCAGGGCGGGTCCCACCACCAGGAGCTGCCCAAGCCCAAACGTCGAGACTGCCTACATGAGAATCTTGGGTCAAAAAGTCAGCTGAGTAAGCTTGTAACACCTTTGGCTCATGAAACCCTCGGCCCCAAATGAGGCACACCTACCCTTAAGCTATAGGACAGGGAGCAGACTTCATTTGGACACTATTCTGTGCATAAGTCCAGGCTCTTCCCTGCATTACAGGCATTCTTTGATGAATGTAACCATTTGCAGAAAAATTCACCTTTCTTCAGGGACCCTACTTCCCACTCCCAAGTTTTAAAGTTCTGGGGCTCTAAGAATGTGGAAGGAAATGCTATTTTTCTTTGCCTAGGGAGCATCTCATGAGTTGGTACTGAAAAACTAAAGAAAGGCTGCTGCTACTGCTGCTAAGTCGCTTCAGTCCTGTCCAACTCTGTGCAACCCCATTTGGTAAAAAGATGGATGCATACTGATAGGTAGTCTTACAAGATAAGAATTTAGTGGGGATAGTGGTTTCTCCTTTTTTTTAGTAGGCTGAGCTGTGCTAAGCTATGCTATTACAATTAGTAATTCTACAATTAAAGCCTTCTATTTCATGGAAAACATTTGCTAAACAGAAGATCAGGCAATGGGTCAGAGAATGAAAGAATTACCAACATGGAGTTCCGATATTTATGAGACATTTACATGTGGGAGAACTTCTCTCTCTTAATCCCCACTTCCAAAGGGAAAACCATAAAGTGAATATAGATGAATAAAGAGCAAAGTTGAGGCGTCAAAATCCGTAAGTCTAAGAGTTTTAGGAAAGGAAACACCTTTGGGCTTCTACAGATACTCTGCATTTCCAAAAAATAAAGAGACTAATTTCAAAGGCAAAATCAAACAATGAAATTCACTATTCACAATGGCTTGCTTTGCGGTGGGGTTGCTCTTTGCTCAGTTTGCTCTTACTACTCGGTAAGAAAAACCCAGAAGACGGTATCTTAAGACAACAGCAATTTTTTTTTTTTGGCAGAGGGGGTGTCTCAAAAATCTGCATTTTGGACAGAGCACTGGGGTGGCAGATGGGGAGTGACTCATCTCTGACACCCAGTATCCGGGGCCTGAACTGGAATGACTCCCAGGGGATTCCTGGGAAGAAGGCCAAGTGCCTCACTCTCCACAAGCCCTTTCTACATGGTGACCTTGGGCTTCCTTCAACATGGCGGCTTCCGGGTAGTCAGACTTCTTACATGGTAGCTCAGAACTCCAAGGGCAGGTATTCCAAGATACCTGGGTGGAATCGTAAGGCTTTCTGTGACACAGCTTTGGAGAATCCACTGTGTCATTTCTGCCACATCCAATTTGCCGAGCAAGTGGCTAAGAGCAGCCTAGAACCAGAGGGAGAAGAATCCAACTCTACTTCGTAACTGGGAAGTAGCAAAAAATTTCCATTCATCTTTAATGAATCTTAATGTTAATTCAGCTAATATATAATGTTAATCCGAAAGCCTGACTAAGACATGAACCATAAAATAGAAAAATGGGCTGTGCAAGGGTAATTTTTGTTACTGTTTGCTTTATTCAAAATGAAATGGTAAACGTTTAATTGAAGAGCTTTGTTTCTTTTACTGATTCTTTGGCCTCATTATCACTGGCTACTGTTGGACATTTATGCCATTTTAGATCTTTGATTAAATACATAAACTCCACAGGAAAACTGTTTTCAGGGCATTTCATCTGCCTATAAGTAAGAGGAAACAGATTACACAAACCTTCAAAATATAGAAAATCTCACTTGATATTTGTTGGAATTTATTCTAATTCTAGAACTTTCTACTGCATTCTATAAAGTCTTTGGATCATTTTCCACCACCCGTTACAAATCTGTAGTTAGTTCCAGAAAATAATGCTTTCTGTTTCTTGAATCTAAAATTCCAGTAATTGCCTTTGGAAGGGTTTCTCCTTACTGTCATCTTAAAACAGAAATCACAACAAAAGGTTTTTCCCCCCTTCTTTAGGAAGCCACCGAATACTTTCTACAAAAGACTGAAATTCCTAAAATGCCAAGTAAGAAAGATGAGGAACAAAAACAGCCAGGGGATATGTTTTGCAGTCCTAACTAAAACAATAGCGATTTAAGTAGCTATCATATAGACACTTGATGAATCCTTTTATTATGTCTGAAAGATTCCCCGCTGTAGCATGCTTTTCTGGGTAAAGAGCTAAATATTGGGACATGCAGCTCATAATTATGTCAGCCTAACCACAGCTAACACTGACAGCCTAAAACATTAAAGATTTTACACAGCGAGTGCAGAATACAGCTTCTTTTATTGGCTCAGAGAGCAGGCATCAATTATAATGAGGTAATAAAATTTGCAGCCAGTATTCGTGTCCTGCTCTGATTTCCTCCCCCTCCTTAAGATAATAAGAGCAGAAAAAGGAAGGGGAGAAAAAAAATCCTCTTAGCTCTAACTTCTCACTGATTCCTTGAAAGCTCTCACTTTGTATGGCTGGAGTGCCATAAAGCTGTGGGCTTCCTTGGGTTTTCCTGCTGGCAAATTCTGCCTTCCTAAAGTAGAAGCTGCAATTTCCTGCAGCACACCTAACAAGTCAGATCGTCCTGGTCCCTGGATTAATGGTTTTCATTTGCATAACTGCAAGTGGAAGGTGGCCCTCCCAAGCCGGCAACGTCTAAGTGGCACTTACTGATGAGATGCAAAAGCCTCTAAAAGGGTTCCTCAACCTAAACCAATTTGTAAAGTTGTTTTGTTATTTCAAACATTAAAGAAATTAAAGTGATCGGGATATAATTAGATTAATATTCATATCTTCCAAGTTGCTTTAATTCTAATATTAAAAAGATTAAATATCCACTCAGAGGATTAAGCAAAAAGTCAAGCGGTAGCAACACATTTACATTACCTTACTGTGCAAATTATAAACCTAATTAATCTAAAGTTTCCTACAAATTGAATTGGATATTCATTCACAGGCTACGCTTTAGGTACTTAAAATTCACTTCGATTTTGTTTCCTCAGTGTGTGGGGACAGCAGGGCCACGCTTCTGTGATGGACGAATCACATTAGAATGGCTTCATTTGGGTTCTAATTGGTGGAAATTTAATCCCAACATAAACTCATGTAGGCAAAAAAAACCTAAAGGCTTCGTAATTATGTATGTGTGCAATAATAAAACACGCTCTGTCCCCTCCGTCTAGTTGCTGCAGATAAAATCCCAGAAAGCAATCCAGGTGCTTCTTCACACAAGCTCTGAGTTCGTGTTTTCTCCCTATATTGCAGAGAATACGACAGAAAGATTTCATCCTTGTTCATATTTCATCACTGAGTATGTAATTACTTCGGTCTGCAACCACGTCCCCTCCACCCCACCCACTTACTGGTAGCCAGTCAGGCATGAGGGGGCCCACCTATCCTGGATGGCCCATCTTTCCCTCCCCGACCTGGACACTGGTGGGCAGGGCACGCCCAGAGAGCCTTCCTCCTGTGGTCAAGGACCACTGCTAGGTTTCCAGCTGCATCAGGACCAGGCAAGATAAAACCTCCAGCACAGGGCTGGCACAGGCGCACCAAGACCCAAAAGGTGACCCAAGGAAAGCCGGGGTTCATTAGGCCCTATTTAAAAATAAATTAGCATTGATCTGGGCTTTGCTTGGGTGCTTATGGGTACACGCCTGCACACTGGGAGAAGTTACAGAACCTAAAGCTGTCAATCAACTTGTCAGTCAAATGACACAGGATGCACAGAGGGACCCCCACTCTAAAAAACCCGTCCACCCCACTGCAGGGCCGCTTCTGGTTCCCAGACAGGCCCCTCTCACCCCTTCCTGGGAATGTGTTTTCACTGTGCTTAATAACTGCATATGCCTCTCGAATTAATTCCTTCCCTCAAGAGGGCAAGAACCGAGGAAATCATTATTCCATTATTCCACTGACAAAGTATCGTACTCCCATTGTCTCCCTGAAACTGGTGGATCAACGTGTTGATTTTAGACCAAGTCCCGCTATATTAGTATTGATAATTCTCTTCTCACCATCCAGTACTTGGGCAATGGAATGGGAATGATGCTATTTAGGCACTTCTTGTACTCTTGGCTCTACGTTAAGTGCTTTCCCTGATTACAGGAACGAACTGGTTGTCATGGCTTGCAGGGTCTTAGTTCTTCACCCAGGGATTGAACCCGGGACCTCAGCAGCAAAAGCGTGGAGTCCTAACCACTGGGCCACCAGAGGATTCCCAAGACACTTAGGTTTTATTACAGCCTCTGATGCATAAAGCAGAAATGTTTGGTGACTCCATTTCCCAAGAAAAGCTTCCTTTACCAGAGTAGACTAATATTTATTCCTCTCAAGACAAGTTTTCCTCCCAACAGACTCAAACGTCAAGCCACACAAATATTACTTTTTCAGCATGAAGCAATGCAAGGAGCAAGACTGGAATTCATGCCCATTTATTTTATTGTGGTGATGATAACAGATATGACTGCTACGGTTTCCTCGGGAATAATCCTGCTCTTAGCGGTAATGGGAAAGTTTGTGATGTGTGATTTGGGTGAGTGTCCTGAGCTCACGAGGAACATTCAAGGCTGCTAAGCTGGACTGTAACTTTGCATTTCTCCTCCACTGGTAGCTTTTTGTGGGACTTAGATTGACGAGTGCAGGTGCTAACTGTCTGCTCACCTGGGAGAGCCCACGGTGACAGAGAAGTGTGCCGTCCATCTTGTGTGTCCTGAGGAGGGAGACGCGCTGCGTCTTCAAGTTCACTCCACCCTCATCTCCCATCTCCACTCTTACCCCCACAATCTACTCTCCCCAACAAGTTTTGCCAGATTAGTCTTTTTTTTTTTTCATTGTAAGTCAAATCACATCACTCTTGTTCTTAGAAAGCCTGAACAGCTTCTTGCTCGGTTCAGATACAAACAAAAGGTCTTGCTGGATCCCCAGCCTCGTGGGAGCCACGCCCTTTGCTGCATCCCTCTGCAGTGTCCTGCCACCCCGCATCTGTCACGTGGCTCGTCTTGGGCCACGGAATGTGGTGTAAGCGCAGGTCCGCCGGTTCTGAGTGCAGACCAATATGGTGTAAGCGCAGGTCGGCCGGTTCTGAGTGCAGACCTCGAGAGACCTCACGCATTGCACTTGCCATCTGTGCTTCTGTCACCGTCAGGAGGAATGTACACCTGCTCTAGCCCAGCTGGTTCCAGGAGACTGCAGATCACGTCTAAGGTGTCACGTCCAGCTTCGGGCAGAAGCCCCAGTGGATCCAAGGATGCTCGAGCAAAACGACCGACCTGCAGACCCAGAAAGAAGTTCTGCTGGGTCTGGCGAGGCCAGAGGAACAGTGGAGCCAGGTCCCGCCCAGCCCTGCTGGGCCCCCTTGCTTTATGCCTCTGATACGGGCATGCTTTATTATGCGGCAGCAGGAACCCCAGTGTTGGCCTACGGTCCACTTTCAAGACTCACAGGAGCTACTCCATTTCATCTCATGCCAGAGTTCCAGCATGCTCTCTTTCTGACCACGCTGCCTCTCTCAGCTCCAACACGACATGCTTTTTCCTGCCCTGGAGTCTTTGCCTGTCCAGTTCCTCCGTTATGGAGCCCTCACATCACTCTACACCCTTTCCCCTGGCTGGTGACTGCTCACTATTCATCTTTCAACTCATCAGTCATCTAGGAGAAACCCCCCTGAGAGCACACCATCTACACTTGGCTCCCTGGTCACTCACTATGGAAAGTCCCCGAAGAAATGCAAATATGTTACAGATGCACACAATACTGACTCCCCTTGGGGTGTTGGATCTTTGAGGTGCCAACCCTGGGCAGCCTCACGCATTTAACTCAGTGGTGCTGAACAAATTTTGTGTGCGCCCTGGTGTGAAAAAGTTGGCAGGTGCCGTTTATATCAGCACGGCTTACTTCTTTCATATCATTTGCCACAGTCTAAAATTATCCTTTGGCTTCAAAAAACTAAGTGATTGGCATATGCTGTCTGCCCCGATCCACTAGACTAAGGGTTGGCAAAATCCGGCCCACCGCCTGTTTTTATAAATAAAGTTTTATTGGCACATAGCCACGCCCACCATTTACGTACATGGCAGTTTCAACACTACAGTGACGCAGTTGAGGGTTTGAGACAGAACTTGCTTGATCCACAAAGCCTAAAATATTTACTTGCTGTTGTTGTTTAGCTGTCAAGTCATGTCTTGACTCTTTAGAGACTATAACCCACCAGGCTCTTCTGTCCATGGGATTTCCCAGGCAAGAATACTGGAGTGGGTTGCCATTTCCTTCTCCAGGGGATCTTCCCGACCCAGGGATGGCACACTGCATCTCCTGAATCGACAGGCAGGCTCTTAACCACTGAGCCACCGCATCTACTATCTGGTCCTTTATGGACATAGTCTGTTGATTGTTGCATTAAATTATAAACCGTCAGAGGACAGAAATCTTGTTCCTTTGGGTCACTTTTGTATCTTGGGCACCTAGGATGGCAACTGCCACCTAACAGGTCCTCAGTGTATATTCGGTGATGGATGAATTGGGACTCTGGCAGCACCGGTGTTTAACTCCCATCTCCAAGCATCAGGACAGCCACAATGCTGGTGACTGCTAAGTGTCCCTTGGACTTCTCGGGAAGAAAATACCAAGGCTGCCTCCACCAACGGCAGAAGGAGTGCTTGGTCTGCATCTGCAGCGGCCAAGACAATTTGAAAGTTTGAAGAAATGAGGAAAAACTCAAAAGTTCAATTTCTTCGAATAAGCAATTGATGCTTTAGAGTATAATTAACAGGAAAAAAAAGAAAGGGGGGGAAAAAACAACCCAACACATTGTTTAGCATACGTTATGTTAATGGCAGGTTAGGATGGCCCACTGTGCATAATTTAGACAAACAATTGATACCAAATTTTAATATATATATGTGAGTACTGCTACAGAAACCCAACACCGCGACAAAACACAGGAGGGCTCATAATAGGTGCATGGGAACTCTGAAGGCCTAATTACATCACGGGGGAGGGGAAACGGAGGCTGCTGAGCCAAGCAGAAAACGGGGGTAATTTGCAAACAGGTAGAGCGGAGGTCCAGGTGTGTGGCACGTGTGTGGGCTGCGGGGGCTGGGGGCCCCGGCTTCCATCTGGCTTCGCAAGGATGGAGAGCTTCAGGATCCCTTCCCTCAGCTGAAAACATGACCTCCAAGCCTGAGACAGGGCGGCTCCCTCCTGGCCTGCCCTCCCGCTCAAAACCAGAAAGCTGAGGACCAGCTTTTCCAAGGAAGTTTCTCTCTGCTTCCTCCGATTAAAAAAAAAAAAAAAAAAGCTTTTTCCATGTCTGCGATCTGAGGCCCTTTCCTCTCGTATCTTGGCATGATGCCCCTGGAGACCTGAGTTCCTGGCTCTCAAGAGAGGCCCATTTAGAGTCTTTCTGACCACTGGACTGCAGTGTTCACGAGTGCTTTCTGGTTAGATATTCTGTAAGTGACTCTCTTCTCCCCACAGCTCCTCCGTGGAGGGGAGGTACTGAATCGAGGTGACTGCTCAGTAGTTCTGGTTCTAACTACAGAGTCCGTGAATCTGAGTCACTGAGTTGTCAGATTCCATCCCGCTCATCAAGCAGGCCTGCAAATTTGCTTATGTCACGGTCACGCCGTGCTCCAGCATCGCACCCCGGCAGTGAGACTGGGTCACCAGACTGCACCCACACGTCACCAAGCACCCACAGCAGAGCTGCTCTGGGAGGCGCCTTGGCATCCGAGTCCACAGCAGACAGACTGACGACAAAACAAAAAAGTCATCAGGGCAGACCGAGGACAAAGTCACCAAGATCTGTCTCATCTCTCATGCCTCCCGTTCCTTTAAGCATGGAGGGAACTCATACCTATGGGAGTCTGGGTTGTAATGGGTTGAGTTGTGTCTCCCCCAGATTGAAGTCCTTCCCAGAACCTCAGAATATGACCTTATTCAGAAATAGGTCTTCTTTGTTTTGTAGATGTGAAATTAGCTGGGATGGGATGGGAGGCCCGGTGGCCTTCAGGGAAGAGGAAGAGAAACCCAGGAACAGAGACGCAGGGGGAAAGGTTATGTGACGATGGAGCAGAGACTGGAGTGGTGGGTCCACAAGCTTCCACAAAAATGGTCCGTGGTGCTGGAAAGGTTGGGGACTGCTGCTTTAGAGGGAGCGTGGCCCTGCTGACACCTTGATATCAGGCTTGTGGCCTCCAGGACTATGAAATGATATGCTTCTGTTGTTTCAATCCTCTGGGTTTGTGACACTTTGTGACCGCAGTCCGAGGGAAGGAAAGCAGGGCCATCTAGATAATAAAACCTAAGGCTCTTGGGGCTTCCCTGGTGGTTCAGATGGTAAAGAACATGCCTGCAATGCAGGACACCTAGGTTTGATCCCTGGGTCGGGAAGATCCCCTGGAGAAGGGGAAGGCTACCCACTCCAGTGTTCTTGCCTGGAGAATCCCATGGACAGAGGAGCCTGGAGGGCTACAGTCCATGGGGTTGCAAAGAGTCAGACACGACTGAACAATTAACACACACACACACGCACACAAGGCTTTGTAGCCTTAGACAGCCATCTTAGATACCACCAACAAACACTTTTTTTTTTTTTTTTTATGGTTGAAGAAGCTGAAACAGAGACATTAAAGGTTTCAGGTGACATCTCTCATATTTGTGTATCTCCAGTGACTGACCCTTCCACCCCATCACAGGCCCCTTTCCACGGCAATTCCCACTTACATCGAAAGAGCTCTGTCAACATTTCTACAGATGAGGATGGGGTGGTGTTGGGGGCCAGAGTGAGGTACTCCGCCCATGACAAAGGTCATGAGGAAGGAGGCTCGACATACGCAAAGGCGGGATCGAGCCTCAGGAGTCCCCCTGGAACTCCTCGAGCATCTACCCCCATTACCAGAGCCTGCCTACTTTACTACTTTGTGCTCTCACCTACATCTCTGACTTTACGGGGGGCTGTCCCCCACCACCTCTTTCGGAGAAGGAGTTAACCTAGAGCTCCAGTTAATAATAATTCCTGGGTGTGACAAGAGTGTTTTAACCTACAAACTCCTCTGAAGGTTCTCTAGTCTGCCTGACAGGCTCATCGGGCCACATGTGATTGCTCACAGCCTCCCAACCGTGAGAGGCACGAGATGCTTTAAACCCTCTAAAAACAGGTTCTTTAGAGAAGTTAGAAAACTATAAGTATAGTGAGTGGGCTAATTAGAAATTGTGTTGATGAAGGGTTTTTCATTTGTTGAGCCAATGTTTGTTGCTAAGTCTCCACATCCCCTGCCCTTACACACATTAATGAATATATAGAAGAAATAAGTATTAACCTTTGATATTAATCACGTTAGACCTTAGGCTAAGTAAATTCTTTCCTTAACTAAAACCCACTACACCCTCACCCTGTAGGAATGTAACTTTATTTGGGTGGCGTCTGTTTTGAGAATAATCAGCCCTGGAGAAATAAGTGTCCTGATTGACTGACCGCTGTCACAAGGAGAGGGTCGTAAATTGTCAGCAGGCCCCCCTGGCCAGAAGATGATGTAACACCCCTAAGACCTCTGTATACATTTCTGTGAAGCACCTGACTTTAATAAAAGTCAGGACTGCTGTCCCCACGTGACTTTTGTATAACATCTCAGTGTATAAAAACAGACTCTGGAAAATAAAGAATGGGGATCAGTTTCTCGAAATACTGGTCTCCCCATGTCGCTCTCTCTCTCACTCTGGTTGAGTCTCCATCTGGAGCGCGGAACCCACCATGCTTACTAATTATGCCTGGGCTTCTAAGATCCGACCGGGGAGGCCTCAGTGTCTCCTCTCCTTCGGGAGAACGGAAGGACGCCTGCGGCCTACGTAAGTGGTGCAAACTTCTTGTCTTGAAGTTTTATTGGTCTCCCGCGTAAACCAAGCCACTCAGTCTCTTTTCTCCACTGAATTTTCCTACTGAGCTATCCTTATTCTATTACTCTTTATATCTTTAATTAATATTCTAATTGAAGCTATTGTATCCTGATCCTCGCCTACGCCGTCTCTCCTTCGAATACCCTGGATCAGCCGGGGCTGGTCCCCGGCAGGGTGGCAGGCAGAATAATGCCCCGCCGTGTCTACACCCTGGGTGTGTCACTCGGCACCTCTGTCCATTTCCTGAGAGGACCCCTCACCTACGGAGATCACCAGGTCCAGGCCACAGTCCAGGCTACAAGCTGGACAGCCGGGGTCATCCTCACCAGGACAGTGAAACTCCCTCTTCCCCACCAGTTAGGTCGAATGTCCAGCGAGTCTTCAATGGTCTCAGAGGCTGCACGCTTGCTTCTGTGCCCCTGGAAGGGTATGTACATCACCCAAGCACTCAGTTCTAACGTGTGATCACAGGTGAACATAGAGATTCCACCAGTGGTGAGCATTTGAGGCCAAATCACGCTGATAGGAGCAGATAAACTTTCTGCAGAGCTTAGCGCCATCCAGCACTCACTGGCGCTAATTTTCACCTTTTCCCTTTTATTGAGAAGTTGCCATATGTGAGAATCCTTACACACATCATCTCACTGGTTATGATACCAACACCATGAAATGGGCACTATGATCGGCCCTGTTTTACACATGGGGAGGCTGGAGGTTTGATGACACTAAGCAAATGTTATCAGGGTCAGAGAGTTAGTAAGTGGTGGGGCTCGGACGTGAAGTCAAATGTGCTGGACTCTGGAACCCACGCTCCTCAGCGTTCTTCCGTGCTCACTTGGACCTTCCTCAACCTCCATCCCCTCCACAGGGTTCCTGCTGAGAGCACACCAGCTGGAACTTCACGACTTTCAAACATATGCTTCAAAGGTACATTTCCTTCTCACTTCAAACGTGTTTGCTGACTGCCTAAACCGTGAGCCCAAATAGACTTTCCTGCATTCGGGAGACGTGCCGTTTGGAGATTTCTACCATTCTTCCCCTTTCTTTTGCCTGATAATAATATTCCCACCTCCTTTAAGGAGCCGATCCGCCCTGCAACTCTCAGGCCAGGGGTTTGGGTGAGGCTGATGCCATGTCCCTGCTCTAAGAGTGAAACAGAACTCTAACTAGTCAAGGGAGTTTCATGGTCCTGAGCCACAGTGCCTAGGGGGACATGTTTCCAGACTGATCCAGGCAGATTCAGTAAGCCACAGCCCCAGTCTTTTGGGCAAACTACTACTGGCAGTGGCCAGAGGGTAATCTGTTGACAGAATTTGCTCTGGACATCTCAGTAGGATATAAGCCAAGGGCTGCTACAGGAGGAAGGCATCTCTTAGAATAAAGCCACCATAGAAGAACTCAAAAACAGAGAAATGGTCAGAGAAAGTTTTCTTATCATATCATTTCAGCACCTAGATCCAGCTATGCCTGAAGGTAGACCTGCCCCAGGACTCGGCACTTACTGATCCAAAGCAGTTCCTTTTTCTCCCCAAATTTATTTTGACCTGGGTTCAATCCTGGCTCTTAACCCTCATCCCTGGTCTTCGTTTTGCCTTCAGAATCCACAAAGGACAAGTCAAAACTCCCCTGGAGAAATATCTTATATAAATAAAAAACCATTATAAAGAATCTCTAGTTTCCACTACTATGTCACAACCTCTATTCCTCCAGTAGCTTTAATTCAATGTCAAATTTCCTGGCACCTTCACAGGAAACTGGTTATATTTAAGATTTCTTTTTCTTTTTCTTTTTTTCAACTTACATCACCATTCAAAACTATGCCTCACATATGTTCAGACACAAGTAGCCGAAATCAGCACCTCTCACCTGCCCACGGGTCCAGGAAGCATTCGCCACAAAGGAAATGGCAGTGCCCAGGTATGATGGGAACCGTCTTTACAACAGCAGAGGTTGTCCATGACATCACTGAACAGAAAGGCTCAAAAGCAAAGACTGAGAGAGAATCTTAACAGACAGGAAGGAAGGAGGAGAAAACGAGAGTGTCCTTACGTGTTTGCCCATCGTGGAATTCTGATTCATCGTCCGAAAACCTGGGGACACATGAATGGAAGTAGTAAAAGCTATTTTAATTTGAGCTATTGTTCTGCATGTGGGTTTCATTTTTATTTTGGGGGGTATCGATATTTGCATGGAAATTTACATTGTGTTAGATGAACGTGCATTTGAGAAATCTAGAGTAACAGGGAAGAAGAGAATAAAAAATAAATAATCTGGGTCTTCAGTTCCCCTCCCACAAATTCATCCTGTAACGATTCTCGCAAAACCTTCTGCCCACTGGAACTCTGTGTGTATGATTAACTGCACACGAGCCCAACAGCCTGCATATGCAGTTAATTTGCTCCAAATTTCCATGCTGCATTATAACCCTAATGATCACTAATAATAGACAAACCCACATTTTATTGAGTAAGTAATTTGAGACATTATGATTTTTATCATGCGAATAGGATCAGGCTGACCAATTTACACTGGGCAGAGGAAGATAAATAACTAGGGAATCAATCTCTCCAGCAGCGGGCTCCATCTCGTAGCAAAATGATACGCACTGATTGGGAAGGAGGGCCAGCTCTGAGCCCTGCTGCAGGCGTGAGGGTCAATGGGCTTCCGTGTTTCCAGCCAAAGGTTGGGTGGGCAGAGTACTTCTACCCGTGACACGATGGGAAAGACTGAGGTGAGGCTCAACTTTGGCCAGACTGTAGGAAAGAAGGGGCTCTGTGGTCAGCAGACAGAGGTGTCAACCCAGCTCGCCCTCCACTCACCATGTGACCTTGGGTAAGTTGCTGAACCTGTCTGAGCTGCTACCTGTGAGAGCATCCTGGCTACTGGTGGAGGAACTGGGCATGCGGGTTAACCAAGAAGATGTTGGGGAAGGCACCTGGCACGTGGCAGGTGGACAGTGAATTAATCCTTCCTCCACCTTCTGTAAGCGGGATGGGAGATGCACATATTTTTCATCCATTTTATAGGAAGAAGCGGGGTGAATTTGCTGTTCATTTTCCTATAGAAACCACTGGGGTCCTTAAGACAGGAGAAGACAATGCCTGGGCCCCTCCGAGCTCTCTAAACGTGGATGAGAGAGCCGCGAGGAAGTGGAGCTGGGAAGTAGGCTATTTATCACTCCCAGAACATCTGCCTGAATTGTGTCTGCAAACTAGAGCCAAGCGATTTGGAATGAAGAAACAAAAGCGGAGAGTCGATCCTGGGATTCAAATCTAAGGCCGAACCCTGAATCCCGCCATCCCCCTGCTGTCCGTGGGGACGGGTGTGTCTCTCTGAGCTAGGACTGCTCTCGGTGGCCTGTTTCTGACCCCAGTTACATGAAATTCGGATCCCGTGTTCCAGGAAACTGGCTGTCTCCTCCCTGGCAGGCCTCAGCCCTCCCTGGCCTCTGGGTCTGCAAACGTAAGGAGCTGATCCCCGCTGCTCCACGATCCAGGTCCCTAGGGAGACCTGGGCACACCACGGGCCTTGGGTCTGACCCGGGCAGGCCACTCTCAGGGGATTCAAGAGGAGTGGTGGGCAGAGTCCCTCCATCAGGGGAGCCGCACTCAGCCAGAGGGGACGAGGTCTGATAGAAGGTGACGACCAGAGGCTGGAGGAGGCAGGCAGCTGTGGTGGCAGGATGAAGTACCTTACAGAGGAAGGGAGCCAAGAGCTATGAGACGCCGAACATCAGCGCAAGGAGGGTTTCCACCTGTGTGCTGGGTTTAAGTTGGGGCGAGACCACGGAGCCGAGTTTATACTGTGTCAGATCGACTGCCTTACATCACAACTTGTGCGACACGTTCTGTGGGTCACGGCACCGCCTTCTTGCCATGGTTCTGTTACCAACAAAAGACAGAGGCTCAGAAAGGCGAACCACACTTAACTGAGTATCTGCTGGTACCGATGGGTGTCTGGATCCACACCTTTGTCCTATGCTCCATCCTTGGGTGCAGCTTGGTCCCTTCCCCAGGCCAACCAGCGGGGCAACCACTGGCTACGTTACTTCTGGTAATCAGAAAGGAATCCCCAATGCAACCAAGGGTAGTGTGTGGAGCACAGCTTACCTGTCTATCAGGTGGGGCTTCCTGGAAGACGCAACACCCGAGTGAAGCTTGGAAGGACTGTAGATGTGAGACAAATGACAGATGGAAGGGTGTTTCAGGCAGAGAGGCCATCACAGACAAAGTCCAGAGAACAAGTGAGGAATCTGAGGTCAGAGTCACTGAAAGTAGGACTCCCGGCCCCTCTGGCTCTAATTAAGTGTCACCTGGGACATTCTTGGTGGTCCAGTGGCTAAGACTCCATGCTCCCAAGGCAGGGGGCCTGGGTTAGATCCCTGGTCAGGGAACTAGATTTCACACGCCGCAGGCGTGCCGCGACTAAGCCCCGATGCAGCCAAATAAATAAATAAATAGCTGTCACCCGTCCTGCCAGGCATCCCCAGGAAGGCTGCTCATGGGACGAGGGTGCTCTGCAACACGCTGAGTCAGACGACAGCGCCAGGAGGGGGCACTGGGAATCAGACACCTGACCACGGACACAGCTGTGAGCAAGAGGACCTCACCTGAGGCCACACCGACCCTGACTATGGGACCACAGCAGGAGGAGGCCACCTCTCCATCCCTGGGCATGGCTGCCCCGTGGAGACAGCAGGTGCCTTTAACGCCTCCTGTCAGGAGATCCTCCATGGAACTCCCTTTCTCATGAAGTGAACTGGCTTCTGCTGCCAAGAGATGAGGAGATCTGAAGAGTCTGGGAGGCGCTGGCTTGTCCACAAAGACAAAGCAATTCCTGCAAAGCCAGGTGTGAACCCTGCAACCCTTGGGCCAAACTGCATCTGGAAAAAGAACTCCCCAATTACACCAGAGCAACCAGGATTTTCATTCTCTTCATTTTCCTTTTAATGCAACACATCTAGTTCAGTTAAATTTAAGAACCCCAACACAGAGGCTAAACACCAAGTCATATTAATGATAAGTCATGAAACAGCCCTCTGTGTAGGCAATAACTTTGAAAAAAAATCATACTAGAAATAACTCAATAAAATTTTGTGGTTATGAAGTGCATGTTTATAAATTATCTTCTGTGCATGGGTTACCTCTTTTTAAAACTTATTTTTCTCACTCAAGAGTTAGCAATACTTTGGAAGACTCGGACAAGATAAGATATTATAAAAATAAATCATAATTATGCTAACGAGAGACTAGTAATAGCTCAGGAAATTTCCTTCTAGTCTGTTTTCTTCCCTGCGCATGTCCAGGATGTGTTATATATATTTTAGAAATCTTCCCATAATTAGAATCGTAAGGTTTCCCTTCCTTAATTTTCCAGCTAATGTTATGTCAACAGCATTTTCTCCCCTTTTTTCATAATAACGAGCATCTACACTTTGAAATGCCCCTTTCTGAACTTTATCTTAAGGAGACAATCAATTGCATCTTTATGAAAATAACCACACAGATATGAGTAAAGACAGATATTTATAAAATGCCAACAGGGTGCTAGCTGAAAAACAAAGAAAAAAGTGTACCTGGCTTCTCACCATGTCCCCTGGCTCCCGTGGGGCCAGGTTCTTTGAACTGCACATTACTCTCTTCCAATCGCTAATCTGAATTTATTATTGAGGAGGGAAGTGAAGAAAATGCTAAAGAAAAGGAAAAGAAACATCCTGGGTGGGAGAACTGGCAGATACTGCAGCCTGGTTGCCTTCACAGGTCAATGAGCTCTTTTCTCATTCTGTAGGGGAGGATCCCTTCTAGAAAAGAAATGCGGATGCTCCTGTTTTTCTCGGATGGAGAGCCTGTCCTTCTAGCTGCAGCTGGCACTTCCGCTGGCACAGTCAGCTACTGGGGAGCGGGGGGCGGGCACTCAAAAGCCAGGCAGAATCCTAATCTCCGGTGGAAAGAGCTACTGGCCTTGGGGATAAAAATGACCTTGTAGGGGATAAAGCAACTCAACCCGCCCAGAAACGCCAATGGAGCCAACCTCTCTGACCATCCCAGTGGAGCCTACGGAACAAGCTCGAGCTAGAAAACAAGGCTGCGGGTGGCTGGGAGGATTTGGCACAGTGTCCACCCCTCTTTAGCAGCTGGGAGGTGGCAGGGCATGGTTCCCACTGCAGGGATCTTGTCAACAGGCAGCTGTGGATTTGGTCTCTGCCCGTCACTAGCAGTGTGACCTCAGGCAGGTGACAACCGCTGGGCTCCGGTGTCTTAGACCATCACCCATTCTGTAGGTTTATCAGCCTTGGCGTAAGGAAGCCCAGCCCAGGCCCCCGCATTCAGTGCCTTCAGTAAGAATTCCTCTCCTCCTCCAGTCTCCTGGCCCTGGAAAGGTGCACCTTCTTCTCCAGAGTGGCCTTGTGAGAAGAAACCAGTTGAGTGTCACCCATGCCCGGGCACTGCCAGGCAAGAGAGAGTAAAGAAAGGTGTCTCCCTGGAGCTGGGAGCAGAGAAACAAGTGAAAACGCCGGAGCAGGGCTGCTCTGGCTTGCGCTTTTCTGACGGCCCTGGCTTTCCAGGCTCCTCTCTGCTCCCGGAGGGATGCAATCAAGCTAAAAATCACTCCAGCAAAGCCCCAGGCCCTGCCCTGAGTCTCAAAAGGGAGCCCTGCATTCTCAACAGGGTGCCAGAGAAGCAGGAACTAGAAACACAGCTAACGCGCGAGCCGCGATGCACAAACCTCCACACTCATATTCCTTTTGCGTGGCTGAACGGAGCTGAGATAATGAATTGAGAAAAGGTGACTTGACAACCACTCACTGCCCGTGTGGAACAATTCCTTTGGCATCTCCACTGAACCCGAACCTCTCTTCTTGTGTCTAAAATCACCTGACACTTGCATCTTCAAGGTCAGCTCTTCTGAGATAGGATAAACGCTGAGCCTGTGGCAGACAGGCAGTTGGCATGCCCACTCTGCCTCGTCCGCCACCCACTGCAGACATTGCTAATCAATCTCAGGACTCTTTCAATCGAGTACCGATAGAATCTCACAGCTCTTCTCAAAACAGAGGTCCACAGAGCCACTGCCAACACAGTGGGGTTGGGAAGCCTTTCCTGCATGGAAATATCAAGGAGTATCATTGTACCTTTCCCCCCACCTTAAACCAAAGCCTCCAATCATTCAGGCAGAGGGAGGCTCTGACTCTGGCACTCCCTGAGCCACCGCTCAGAGCAAGCTGCACCAAAGGAAGACTCGTCAGAAGCCTGGCACATCATTAATAATGCAGAAAACTCAGACATTTATACGGAGATCAATTGGCAATAATTCTATGGGACAAGACTGGAACTGAAATTGCAAAGCTGAACATGAAGGGCACTGTCTGAATAATGTAGGAAGGGGGATGATTTTTGGACTTTTCAGCAAAAAAAAAAAAAAAAAACACCACTATCTGGTGGGAATCTAAGTAAAGAATGGGCCCAGTGGCGTGCTCACCCATGCTGGGGGACAGCTGCAGCGGGCGTGGTGTTTGAAAAACCCCTTGAGGAGGGAGAGCCTTAAGCCAAGGAGATATTCAGTTTCTCAACTCAAGGGACCTTATGGAGGGGTGGGGGCAGTGAACGAGAGCTGGTCAAGGAGAGCTAGAGAGAGCGGGAAAACAGAAAAAGGAGCACAGAGCAACCTCAAAAGTGAAAAGTAGACCTTTTGTGCTTGTTTGGGCGTGCTCAGGAATCAGCAGAATACAGATCTTAATTGTTAACTTCTGCAAGCAAAAAGTCAAGGGACACTGGTGGTTACATATGCAGGCCCTTCTAGGCTCCCGGGACAGCAGAGGAACTGTCTTTAAGAAGGTGTGACTTCCTGTCACAGCTAGGGAACTCCCAGTCATAACAGGTTTCAGGAGCAGTCTGGCACACACCCTCCACCTGGGGATAAATCGCAAACCAAGAGGCCAGTTCCCAGCCCTGCGCCTCTGTGTATCTCTCTCTGTCATCTTCCAGTGGGGTCAGCCATTCTTGTCTTTTGCGTGTGAGTATTTTTTTCCCTGGCCTTGATGCATGGCGCGTGGGATCTTAGTTCCCCGCCCAGGATGGAACCACACCTTCTGCACTGGAAGCGTGGAGTCTTAACCACTGGACACCAGGGAAGCCCCTGGGACCAGCCTTTTGATCTTGATTGCATACTCTAGACAGCCTAGAAGTCTCCTGGATTTTCCCACCACGGAAAACCAGAGGAAGGGATAAGAAATGGGGGTTTTAGTTGTATAGCCAGGGCCAATGATTCTACGAAGCTAACTTTCTGGTTTTGAAGACTTATTGTGGCCTCCAGCTAGCATCATCAAGAGGGAAATTCACATTGTGTATGCAAAACTGAAAACACTAGTGTTGGGATAACAGGATCATACTTGTTCCCCCCCCCCCAAAAAAAGTCTACTGTTTTTATTTTCCTGAATATTAGTGTAAATGTTTAACATAGAAACTGTAAACTTAAGTAATCAACAATGATTTTCCAACTGATTACCATCATCTTTACTATCTTTCAATAATCCCACTAGTGGCTCATTTACAAAATATATTTAATGCTATGGTTCCAGTATTTTTTATCTTTACAACAATCACTTAAAAGACCATGCTTATAAGAGACTGCCCAGGAAAATGGAAGGTGTGTTTAGTAACAGAATGAATAGTTCCTTCTTATAACTGGTGGTGTTCCAATAAAGGCTTTGAGTGCCATTGGTATGCTCTGACAGGGAAGTAGTTTTATTTTTCAGTAATTAAATTTCCTTTTTTTTTTTTTCTTAAAGGAAATGACACATAATCATTTGCTATGCTTGATATTGAAAAGATAAACACCTTTGGGAAAATCCAGGAAAAGATAATCAGCCCACAACAGAATAACTATCTGGGAATAAAGCCCAGAGTACTGGGGAAGCCAGTCTTAATGATCATTCAGTGAAGTCGGGGACAGAGTATTAAAGGGAGCGCCACATGTCTGAGAAGAGCCTGAAGAACATGGGGCAGCTCGAGAGAAACCAGGGGGCCGTGTGCACCTCGGAGGACATGCCTTTTGCATTCTCGAAAGTTTGCATACGACTTCATTTCTTTACTGAATCCTATCAAAACATATAGAAGGCCCAAGTGGATGTCAGAAAAATTATTGCTATTACTAATAATGGGGTTTTCCATTTAAAGAGACTGTCTTTTTCTGAGGCAGGGAAATATTTTTACATTGGGCATGACACTTTTTAGCACTGATGCTTAAAACATCCCTTTAGTGTGGTATGTGGGAAATACTATAGATGGGAGAGAAAGATGATTAATATAAAGGAGGGCAAGAGTGCACCATAAAAGACACTCCACTCGGGTCCATCCCCGTCGTGGCCAGCCTCGCAGACCACATGGCACAGTGCAGTGACAAGAAGGCAGCTGGGTCTTCCCGCTGGGCCTGCCTTCTCGGGGACTGACTCAGGCTCTCTGGCACGGTCGTCTCGGCCAGGCCCGCCAACGCACACGTTCCTGCAAAATGAACCAGACACACCTGCCTGATGGTTGGACAGACAGTTCTCAGCCTGGACGCTCTGGTTTGTTGTTACTGTTGTTTAGACGCGAAGATGTGTCTGATTCTTTTGCGACCCCGTGGACTGCAGCCCACTAGGCTCCTCTGCCCATGCGATTTCCCAGCAAGAATACTGGAGTGGGTTACCATTTCCTTCTCCAGGGGAGCTTCCCAACCCAGGGATCGAACCCGCATCTCCTGCATCGGCAGATGGATTCTTGACCACTGAGCCACCAGGGACGCTCGAGGCTCTGGTTTGAAAACCAGATAAACCTTAATGGCATGAAACTGACTGAAATAAGCCATTCAGGAAAGGACAGCTACTTCATAATTCCACTGACAAGAGGCACTAGAATACGCAAATTCATAGCAACATAAAGTAGAATGCTGGTTGCCAGGGGCTGGGGGTGGGGGTTTGGGGAGCGAGTGTTTACAAAGGATACAGAGTGTCAGTTGGGGAAGATGAAAAATCCTGTTCTGGAGATGGATGGTAGTGATGGGGTACCGCAGTGTAAATGTACTTTATGCCAATGAACTGTGTACTTAAGATGGTTAAGACGGTAAATTTTATGTTCTATTTATATTACAATTAAAAAAACCAAACCAAAAAAACAAAAAGTCAAAAATCTCATTTGAGTCCAGTTAAATTGAGTTTAGGACTCAAATTTGAAGTGTCAGTAGCTTTTCCTTCTCTCTGGACTTTGCTGGCTGATGCATCTCCAAGTCTTGAGAATCACTGGAAGGAACGTGGACCCCACAGAAATGAAGAGTCCCTTTATTCAGCCCTCTTGAACATGTCTAATACCTTTAACAGGTGGACCGACTCCAGAAGGCCCAGAGCAGAAGGGTCTAAGGTCCGTAATGGACTGTACCAGTGTAACAGAGAAGAGCAAATCTGACTCCATATTAGATCTGTTCTTTTTTCCTTTAATCTTTTAGCTCTGTGGCCTGTGCTTAGTCATGCTGGCCCAGCGCCTTTTGTAAAAGAATGCTGCGTAGAGCCTGAAATATGCAGGACAGCCTATTCTTGGGGCTCTTGCCTTTAAGCGTCCATTCATATGGAGATAAAAAGCTACAGAACAGAGAATAACAGAGAATAACAACTGCCTTGTTGGGAGGTTTACAAGTGACCTGACCTAGGAGGGCAGCTGCAAGAACAAAGGATTCTGACACCAAGAAGTTTGCAACAACTAACCATACCCCTCCCTCATCTTGCCTTTGAAAGTGCTTTGCAGGCTTCCCTGGTGGCTCAGTGGAGAAGGCAATGGCACCCCACTCCAGTACTCTTGCCTGCAAAATCCCAAGGATGGGGGAGCCTGGTGGGCTGCCATCTATGGGGTTGCACAGAGTCAGACACGGCTGAGTGACTTCACTTTCACTTTTCACGCATTGGAGAAGGAAATGGCAACCCACTCCAGTGTTTTTGTCTGGAGAATCCCAGGGATGGCGGAGCCTGGTGGGCTGGTGTTTATGGGGTCACACAGAGTTAGACACGACTGAAGTGACTTAGCAGCAGCAGCAGCAGCAGCTGGTGGCTCAGTGGTAAAGAATCTGCCTGCCAATGCAGGAGACGCAGGTTCAATCCCTAGTCTAGGAAGAAGCCATGGAGCCACTAAGCCCGACTGTCACAACTACTGAGCCTGTGCTCCAGAGCCCGGGAGCAGCAACTATTGAGCCCATGTGCTGCGGCTACTGAAGCCTGCGTGCCCTAGAGTCCATTCTCTGCAACAAGAGAGGCCGCTGAGACGAGAAGCCCATGAATCTCAACGAAGAGAAGCCTCTGGTTGCCGCAACTAGAGAAAAGGCCCGCGTAGCAACGGAAACCCATCACAGGCAAAAACAAATAAATAAATAAAATAAATAAAATTATCTTTTTAAAACAGTGCTTTGCTGAGAACTTCCGAAGAGTTCAGGGTGGCATGAGCCACCCATCTCTTTGCACGGCCCTTCGATAAAGCTTTCTCTGCCCCGGTCTGCGATGTTTTGGTTTGTTTTGCCTCACTGTGCCCAAGGAGAGCAGCCACACGGTGAGCGGGGCAGAACCAAACACCGTCCCCCCGGGAGACTGACACCTGCCTCCACTCCAAACCCACACGTGGGTCTTTCAGAGATGGCAAATCCAGTGGGGGAAGCTCCTCCAAGCCCTAAAAGAGCCCCCGAAGAAGAGAGGACAAAAGCTCTGTGTAACTTGCAAGTGGCCCTGCACACGTTAAAGAAACGCTGGTGTTAATGCACTGTCCTGCTAGGCGCTTCGGAGACTGGGATCTGCCCTTATAGCCAGCTGCCACCGTACCGGATAACAGATGTCCAGACCACAAAGGATGCTGGTCCAAGGTTTAAGGACCATGCTGTACCTGGATGGGTGATGTCATCTTTGGAGGAGACACACCTACAGCAGACAGGTATGGAGACAGCTCTCCTCTGTGAGCCGCTCGGTCGCGTTGCCCACGACCACACTCAACTCCCTGGTCAGCTCTTCTGTGGCAGAGTTTGTGCAGGGACCTTAAGCCATCCCATTAGCTGGGACTGCCCGCAGACATCACAGGGCAGCCTGGTGGATGCTTTGGGGAAGAAGCCGTGTGAAAAGTCTTTGAGATGCTGGGGAGTCTTGGGGGGCAATTCAGAAACATGCAAACATTCCACTTGCCAGCTGGCTTTTAGGAAGGTCCACAGATGAACTGGAGGAGAGAAGCCTTAATGAAGAAGTACTGAGGTAATTATGAAAAAAATAAAATAAAAAGGGGGGGGGAAATCATAAAAGTTTTCCTAAGTAATATGAGATCATTACAGTGCTCTGGCAGACATGCATTTTTAAACAATGGCTATCATAACGGAAAATTAGACTTCATCACTTATTCATAAAGTTCTGGTTAACACTAAACTCCATTTCTAATAGTTTACTTTTATAAATAGCATCTTTGGGAGCAGATGCTACTTTTCGGTCATACAATGTCACAGACAACTGCCCAGTTGTGTTATGGGGTAAATTAGAGCTTATCCTGGTTTATAATAGTTGCTATCCACGATCAGGATTATGGAGAAATTATAATAAATACAGGGTGATGGCCCTAGAACACCAACAAAATGATTGTGTGCATTTTTACTTCTTTTTTTAAATTTAAAACATGGTTGAAATTTAAAGACAACAAACAATATTTGAATGAATCTACAATCTTTATGCTAAAGGGAGAGTCAAAAGACTAGTAAATTCGCAGTGGAATTAATAATTGAGAATCCCGGAAGCTCTAAAGGGAAATATTAAATATGCAAAATCTTGTTGAAAAGCATAATTAAGTCTATCAATGCCTAAAGTTGAAAGGACAAGCAATCTCATGAAAGTTAGAAATGCCAGTTCCATATAAAAGTCTATCGCCCTAACTTTGTGGAAAACAATCAACAACAGAAAGAAAAGAGTTGTTTAAGAGGCTTCATTTTGTGCTAAATGTAGAGAGCACCCTGTCCCACTTGCTCAAGATTCTAAAATAGTACAGCTTCAGATGCTTTGCACTTAAGCACCTCTAAAGAGTGCAGAGCTGTCTTAACAATGGTGCTGCTGGACATTTGGGGTGTACGAGGAAATTAAGAGGCATGTAGACCGGATCCTTTGTTCTCAGGGGCTAATACGCATCTTTTTTTCCATCCTGCAGCTGAGAATGTAAGAAGTGTCTAGCTCTTGCAGGGAAACTCGAAGATGCGGAACTGAGCTGGTCCAGCTGTGACGGGGTGGGGCTAAGCTCTGGTTGTAGGCATCTACACTCCCAGCCTAGGGCCTCTTGATTTGGGCTTGCTTCTTCATCCATCTATTATTGTCTTTTATCTTATTGCTGTCCCAAGATCCCTTGGCTGGGCTGTTTGTCCAAACACACCATTTAAAATTCGTTTCCAGGACAACAGAGTCTTTGGCAGGTCATCCTCAAATGCGAGTTTTACTGTACTTATTTTCTGAGGACACGGTGAACACTCTGTATTCCAGCGTTTGAGGACACCAGCATAAGGACGAGGTCTGTTTCTCTCCCTAACATCAACGCTAGAGGCTATGTGTTCACATGGGACATTCCTTCAAGGGGTTCAGGAAACCGTGTAGCGATCTCCCTTCTGCGTCTGGTTTCTTACACTTGGCATCATGTTTTTGAGGTCCACCTGTACGTGTTGTCCGTTTTGAATACATACCTTTCGGCCTGTGCCAGATGGTCATTGTTTTTTGTTTTTTTTCAAACTTAGCAGGAGGCTCTGCTCTAAGAACCCAGTGTTCTAGCTGTCAGTCGAGCTGGAAGCAAACCGAGCACTTTGGGGTGAGCATCCCACTCTCAGTTCCCCCATTCTTTTGGCCCCTGTAACTCCAGGGCACCCCTGAAAAAACTATGAGAGGAAATCATGAATGTGCCTCCTCTCTCCCAGAGTTTATACCAAGATGAGTTGAGGAGTGGATAAGGGCTCTATAAAGCATTCTGAATCCAGCAGAGAAATGCAATGCATAAATGCAAAGAGCGAACAGTAATTCTTGCATTACACTGCTCGGGAGACTTCGGGAAGATGGACGGCTGTGTTCCCATCCAATTGCTTTCAAGCTTTCCATTAGGTCAAGTGCGTGCCATATATCTAATGAAAAGCCCCTGGGTCACAGTCACGTTCCTTCGCCTTAAACCGAGTGTGTAGTCGAACGTGACTGTGGTGGCTGTGATCATTGTATGTGTTATTGTATGTGTTATTGTATGTCACTGTATGTGTTATTGTTACAACGGCACTGAGCGCTTGCTATATCCTGGGCCCGGTACTAAACTGTCTACACTATCTTCCCGGATCCTCCAGAAACCCCACGCCATAGGACTTATTATCAGGTGCCTTTTCCAGATGAGGAAATTGACACGCAGAGAAGGAAGATATTTTGCAGGAAGGTCACAAAGCTAGAGGGTGCAGAGAGCAGGGCCTCCACCTCCAGAATGCTCCCTCTGCTTGTGTTCTCCAGCAGACCCCTGGATGCTTCTGAGAATGCCCGTGACAAGTGCCGCCCTGGTTCTGGGCTTGGGGTGGGGGAGGGGGGAGCCGCTGCCTCTGTTCGGCCTCCCCGCCCGCCTTGGGCTCCAGCCCCTCACATCAGTGCTTATTATTTGGCGTAAATCAGCCCCCCAATTACATGAATGCCACAGCCACGAACACTTGTAATTAAAACTGGGACTGACATCCTGAAAGTATGTTTCCCTTCGCCATCCCTCTTTGTCCTGCAAGGATATTATTGGAAAGAGAATGAACAATCGTCGGGAACATATGCTTTCGGAATATAATGGGACTCGGCTCCTAGGAGGAGAGGCTGTAAAAGGGCGCTGGGACGAAATTTAAAGTAGACAGCTTTATTTACTAGCTACTGGGGCACGTCCAAGGAATTACGGAGAAGCCGATAGGCTTGATACGGACCGGGGCGCTGTGGGGCGGACTGCCAGGAGGTTCTCTCCCCACTTCGTCGGTCCTTCATACAGGCGCAACCTTCCCCTGAGTTGCCTGAGTGCCCCAGGCACTGGGCACGTGAGCCCATCAGGGGCTGATGCGCCGCGAGCCCACCAGGGGCTGATGCCAGCCTAAAGCTCCATCCCCCGTCTCTCCTCTCCAGCTTCATTTTTCAGCAAAAGCAGAGAGCTTGGGGCTCCCCGGTTTTTGCGCTCAGAGTTCCCTCTGCCTGCGGGGTACCTGCCACCTCAGCTCTCTCTGTCTTTGCCTGTCTCGCTCCTATTGCTATGTCAAAGCTGGCCCCTAACCATCGCTGCCGCTTACCAAGCACTTACCACGTGTCTCTGCAGGGAGAGTTTCAGGTGCACAGATGGGTCTGCTCTAGGAGAACCTCTGTGATGTGGGTCTGGGTTGTCCCCCGCTGATTCTGACTCCAGGAAGCCTCCTGGTGGCCCTCTTGCTGACATTCGTTTCCGATTCCATTCCCGCCACTTTATTATCATGAACAGACACAGACTAGAGCAGGGCCCTTAACCTGAGCACATGCGGGTACAATTCTAGACCTCGAGGGTGTCTTGGGTCAGTCAGACTATCACACCTTTGTTTTCACCAAGTCTTAATGGAAACTTTCATTTCCTTCATTTAAGCAGCAAACTGCTATAAAATCTGAAGCATCTGTGAGTTCATTGTGACAGAAATCTTGCTGTTTTCGAATGACCTGGGAGGTATAGTGGCTATCTCAAAATATTCTTTTCTATCATTACTGTGCTAATCAATAGTTCATGGACACTATTCAATAGCCATGCTATTTAATGGGCTAGTTAGAACATTTATTATCAGAGCTTACATTCTAATACGTGGATGATCACATTTCAATGCAATTGGTTCCCTTTGTGATCCTGTGCAATTGTTGTATGCATTTAAAAATACCATTCTGAAAGGGGGTCTGCATGTTCCAGTAGATGCTCAAAAGGATTGTGGCACAAGGCAGGCAAAGACCCCTGAAGGAAGGGTGAGCTCCAGCGCAGGGAGCAGTCTCCCTCAGCGTCCACCCTGTATCCATTGCCTTGGTGCCATGTGGCTGGCGCTTGAGTACTCCAAAGATGTTGGTCAAAGGGAAGCAATGTGCCTAAAAAACTGTTTTGCTCTACACAGATCTGGAGGATAGTTTTTTATTGTCCTTACAGATGTATCATTCACTCACTCATTTTTTCATTCATTCATTCACCAAATATAGGCATAATTGAGATAATGCAGGTTTGGTTCTAGACCACTGCAGTCAAGTAAATGTCACAACTGTGCAAATCACACCATGTTTTTTTGGTTTCCCAGTACACATAAAAAATTATGTTTACACTATAGTGAAAGTCACTCAGTCATGTCCGACTCTTTGCAACTCCATGGACTATATAGTCCATGGAATCCTCTAAGCCAGAATAACGGAGTAGGTAGCCTTTCCCTTCTCCAGGGGATCTTCCCAACCGAGGGAGGGAACACAGGTCTCCCGCATTGCAGGTGGATTCTTTACCAGCTGAGCCACCAGGGAAGCCCAAGAATACTGGAGTGGGTAGCCTACCTCTTTTTCAGTGGATCTTCCTGACCCAGGTATAGAATTGGGGTCTCCTGCATTGCAGGCAATTTCTTTACCAACTGAGCAACGGTAGTCTATTAAGTACGCAACAGCACTATATCTAAAAAGACAATGTACCTACATTAATTAAAAAATACTTCATTGCTAAAAAATGCTAACCATCATCTGACAATGCATGGTGGCCACAAACCCTCAATTTGTAAAAATAAATTCAATATCTGCCAAGCGCAAGAAAACCAAGCACAATAAAATGAGGTCTGCCTGTATATAATAAAAGCTTTCTACATGCTAAGCACTGGACTAGCATTAGAGATGTAACTTTGAGCGGGACCAAAAACAAACAAGCAAACAAAAAAACCACACTCTGCCTTCCCTGAGAACAGATTTCTGAAGCTTCTGTATCCCTTCGGTCTTCTATCCATCCTGAACAACTTGGGGTGACCTATTTAGTTACCCACCATTCAATGTCAAGAATCCCCTTAGCTCCCTGTCAAGCTAAGCTCATTAACATAGTCTTTCACTTAAAAAGCATGTATAAGCAGCAGGCAGCCTGCTTTTTATACTTTTGTGGCAGAAGGAAACACTTTGGAGCTCAAAGTGGCCACCTATTTTCAGAGATTCCAAAATGGCGGGCACAAAGAAGAATCCACGGGATGCAGGGGGAAGATGCAATGCCCTTCCCTTACACCTGCATGAAGCTTCACACGATTCACAGCGCTTTCTCCTCTTTAGTGTCTTGATCTTATTAACCTCATTTGTATGGAATGTCCCTCTGCTCATCTCCCCTTTTCCTACCCAGCAAACTGGAACGATGATTTACTAATGAAAAGGATGATCATCATAGCTAACGTTGGTAGATGACTTTCTACTGTGCCTGGCCTGTCTTTTAAAGCTGTACTTGTATTACTGATGCATTTAATCTTCCTTACTACCTGGTGGTGGGTAACATTTGTTGTTCAGTCCCTAAGTTGAATTCAGCTCTTTTGCAACCCCAAGGACTTCAGCCTGCCAGGCTCCTTTTGTCCATGGGATTTCCCAGACAAGAATACTGGAGTGGGCCGCTATTTTCTTCTCCAGGGGATCTTCCTGACCCAGGGATCAAACCTGCATCTCCTGTATTGGCAGCCGGGTTCTTTAACCACAGAGGCCCCCAGGGAAGCCTGGTGGGTAACATTATCATCCCCACTTTACAGATGAAAAGACCGAAGCACAAAGAGATTAAGTTCTTGCTCTGAGTGGTGCAGGAAGAAGGGACAGGCGTTCATCAGCTATCTTGTGAATACCAGCTGTGAATACACAGTGCAGATGAGACAAGAAAGGCAGGCCTTTTGCCACGTCTCAGACGAGAAATCTCAGTGGCTAGTTCCTCTCCTCTGTGGGGTCAGTAGAGAACTGGGAAGCTAACCGACATTGACTGTATGCCTGGTGTAGCCAGAATTATCCACTGGAAAAGACCCTGATGCTGGGAAAGACTGAGGCAGGAGGAGAAGGGGACGACAGAGGGTGAGATGGTTGGATGGCATCACCGACTCAATGGACATGGGTTTGAGCAAACTCTGGGAGATGGTGAAGGACAGGGAGGCCTGGCGTGCTGCAGTCCATGGGGTCGCAAAGAGTTGGACATGACTGAGTGACTGAACACCACCACCCTTATTAGATATATGAGTAAGTACAGAATCACCCTATGAATTAAGTGTACACACCCTTGTTAGATATATGAGAACACTGTGGATCAGAGAGGTTGCCTGACTTGCCTGAAACCATCACCTAGTTAGTAGCGGGCCTCGGTTTTAAGTCTACGGCAGAAATTAAACTCAGGTCTTCCACCTTTTGTCTTTCCACTTGACCGCTAACTGAGAGCTGGAGTCTGCCCCTCGGGGTATCTGCAGAACAGTTGCACTTTCCAGAGCACACTCCCTTGCTTATCCCACATACATGGGGCTGCTCCCTAACTCACAGAAATGCAGAATATCAGCTTGCCTTCTTTTCTGCTTCCCCCCAGCCCCAAAGGGACTATTTTGAGTCTTGTGTCATTCCAACTTTTGATTTGGATATTTCCATTCCCCTTATTTGCATAATGAATCATACCGCCCTTGGGTCTACGGGGAACAAAAAAATAAAAATTCAAAGCACTGTATTTAGCACATAACTGGTTGCTGAAAATAGGAACGACCCCAGTTTATAGCTCTCCAGAATCAATCACTTTCTGGTTGATTTCATGTGGAGGCGGCAGCCCGCATTGACTGGGTGAGCGTCATATATTTGAAACAATCTCTTTGGCTTTGAAGTGGTGGCGGCTTATAGACATGACCTCGATTCTGACAATTATCTATTTAATTGGATCAATACGGACAGCCCACTCCCCCGAACCACTGATTCAATTAATCAGACCATTGTCAAATCCCTTCTCCTCGTGGGTCTGTGTAGACACAGACCAAGGGGCAATTTCTCCCAAGATAGGCATGGAAGTCAATAATCTGCTTTTGGATCAAGTATCTGATCACTCACAAATTATACAAATCACATTGATTACTGACAAATCATAATGTTTACGGAGCACTATTCAGCTTTGGTGCCAGAGCATGACTAGGTATTTAATTAACAACCGTCAGATGCAATTTATGCCATTACAATGACCAGAAAATGGTTGATTGTTGGTTTTACATAGTGGAGCAAACATTCTGAGGTTAGCCTTTGGGAGGACAAAGCAGGTGAGAGCTCAATGATGGACACTGAAATCAAAGTTCTTTATCATGTTTAATCTAGAAGATTCTCTGCTTCTCACGAGGAATTGACACCTTTTTGCCCGAATGGCAGGTAAATACATGACTGAGTTTTGTTTCCCCTTTCGCTTTGACTACCAGGAAACTCAGGCTTCTCCAGTGGCTCATCTGGTACAGAACCCGCCTGTCAATGCAGAAGATACCAGAGATGCAGGTTCGATCCCCGGGTCGGGAAGATTCTCCTGGAGAAGTAAACAGCAACCCTCTCCAGTATTCTTGCCTGGAAAATTCCATGCACAGATGAGCCTGACGGGCTACACAGTCCATAGGGTCACAAAGAGTTTGATGCAACTGAGCGTGCACGCATAGGACAGAACCAGAAAACTCGGAGCCAGCTCTTTAGTCCAAAGGCAATGTTTCTGCATACCGCAGCCTAAATATGCATTTTAGTACATTTTACCTGGTTTTTATTTTTACAAATATTTTATGACATCTTTTCTATCTCTAGACTACTTTTTAGCAAATGATGACCCACAGGCCAGATCCAGATCACCAGTCTATTTATGATAGTCTAAAAAAGGTCCGCTAGTCAGTGCTATGGTTTTTCCAGTGGTCATGTATGGATGTGACAGTTGCTGAAGAATTGATGCTTTTGAACTGTGGTGTTGGAGAAGACTCTTGAGAATGCCTTGGACTGCAAGGAGATCGAACCAGTCCATTCTAAAGGAGATCAGCCCTGGGTGTTCTTTGGAAGGAATGATGCTAGAGCTGAAACTCCAGTACTTTGGCCACCTTATGCAAAGAGTTGACTCATTGGAAAAGACTCTGATGCTGGGAGGGATTGGGGGCAGGAAGAAAAGGGGATGACAGAGGATGAGATGGCTGGATGGCATCACTGACTCGATGGACGTGAGTCTGAGTGAACTCCGGGAGTTGGTGATGGACAGGGAGGTCCGGCCTGCTGCAATTCATGGGGTCGCAAAGAGTTGGGCACGACTGAGTGACTGAAATGAACTGCAAAATATTTTGCTAAGCAAATAGGAGGAAAGTGAAAGTTGCTCAGTGGTGTCCGACTCTTTGTGACCCCACGGCCTGTAGCCCCCAGGGCAGGTGACAGACCCACTGCCCCAGAAAGCCATGGGTTGAACGAGGACTCCTTCAAATGGTGGTGACTGGGGATGAGCATGGATGGAGACATGGGATCAGAAAAGCAGGAACGTCAAACATGAGGAAAGGGAACTGACTGATCAGCATGGTCCTCGAGAGGGGCCACGGTGACCACACAAAGCTTGGGAGAGCGAGAGCCAGTTTTGGAAAAGATAAAATAACGAGAGGATGAGAAGAGATACAAGACAGAAATTGGGCATGCCACTGAAAGTCGGGTCACATGACCTGAAGCTCCTTTTGAAAAGCAGGAGGTAAGGCCATCATCTAAGAATGACTGGATGGGTCAAGGTGGGCCTGGAGTCTGGGGAAGAAAGCATGATCAGAAACAGGAAGTTCCTGCTCATGGGGAAGAGAGTGGGCATGAGGCGGGAAGAGGATGCAGGGAGAAAGAACCTCCTAAACGTGACCGCACCTCTGCCCCTCCCCGGGGGCAGACACGGGGGGAGTTGAAGAGCAGCTTCAACCGCAATGGGAAGACAGCATCCCTGATATTTCATTACACCACAGTGGGGTAGGTGGTGTTACAGGAACCTTCAGTCGCTGCTGGTAGAGCCTTTCTTTCTCCAACGTTCAGGGCCTTCTGATGTGATGGTCAGCTTCGTCAGAAGATTTAAAAGACAGCTGGGAAATGGGGGAAATACAGAGAAGCATCTCATGGAGCCTTGTGTTTCCAGCTCTTGCTGTAGATGAAAATACCAAACCCAACCAGCAGGCTGTGAGCTGAGCCGAGCCTCTTCCTGGAGGCATCTTCCCTGTCCATCTGCTGTGGGTTTACTCCAGGGAAAGTCACTGCTCACTGGACAGAAAACAAAGAAACTGATGCTTACTGAGGACCTACCGTGCAGGTGACACTCAGGGAAATTCTTGAATCCACAAGGCTGCTTAAAAGGAAAATAACCATCCCTATTTTACAAGCAAGGGAGAAGGAACTTCAAGAAAAATCAAATTACTTGCTGAAGATCACACAGCTGGAAAAATGCAAAAACTGGAATTTTGAAGTGAACGTTTGTCTGGCTCCAAAGTCTTGCTTTTCCTCCTTAGCCCATGATCCATTCCCTGTTCTCCCTCCAAGGCCCCAAGTCTGTACCCAGAACACAGCAGAAACCCAGGGAAGGCACTGCATACCATAACCATCCAGCCGCAAAACACAGAGCGTCCAATGACCTCTTATCCATCAGATTTAGGGGACTGGCGCCACTTAGTCATCTGTTTTCTGCCTTTCTGTCTTTGATCACTTGAAGGTGCCTTGACTGGAGGATACATCTTTCTCCTCTTCCTCACAAAGCCTTACAACCTCCCCCTGGGTGCAACCACGGTTACTCCCTAAATAAACACTTGTCGGAACAGTTGGCACAAAATAAGGACTTGTAAAAGAGAACTGGATAAATGTATTTTGAACAAGGGCTTCCCAGGTGGCGCTAGTGGTAAAGAACCTGTCTGTCATTGCGGGAGACATAAGAGACACAGGTTCCATCCCTGGGAGGGGAGGATCCCCTGGAGGAGGGCAAGGTGACCCACTCCAGTATTCTTGCCCAGATAATCCCATGGACAGAGCAGCCTGGCAGGTTACGGTCTATAGGGTTGCACAGAGTCAGATACAACTGAAGTGACTTAGCATGAACACATGCACGCATGGATGTAGAGCAAAAGTAAGCACTAGAAAGGAATAAAAATATAACGTGGGACCTTGGAATCAGACAAACCCTGATTAGAACCCACTTGCTGGCTGTGCACACGTTAAGAAAGTGATTTAATTTCTGTACCTCAGTTCTCCCACCTCTGGGATTAGAATAGTAACATCTCCTCTGAAGGAATGCTGCAAAGCAGAAGTCTCGGGAATTTAGGAGTTGCTCAGTAAGCAACGGCCAGGAATTGGGATGCTTTTGCCAAGTCAAGGATGCTCCAGGTGAAAACATCTGGGCAGCTACAAAACCTTGGAAGGATTCGCAGCAACTTCTGGATTCCCTGAGTGCTGTGCATGAGCAACATTTATTTTTTTTTTTTCCCCTCAAAGCATGGAAAATTGAGGGATGATCCAGGAAAACACAGACATCTTGAGAAGACTGAAAGGCTCCAAAGCGTTTTTCCGTTCGGGGACAACAGAAGACAGGAAAACATTCATAGCATGTCAGTGCCCGAGGGCTGGTGGAATGCTCCCCAGGAAAGCATCTTCGGGGATAAATCATGACGCCGGCACAGCGTTTGCGGCCCAGTGTGTCATAACAACCCCTCCTGTGACCGCCTATCAAGGTTGACAAAATCCAGGGCCTCCCTGAAATAGGACTGAGTCTTCCCAGGAAGAGACCCCCATCTCTGCCAGCTCCAAGACCCAACTTGAGTTGAAGTGAGGAAATGCAGGCGATCGCTCAGCTCCCTGGGGGCTCTTGGAAATTGACAGGCGGTAAATTACTGCCCAGGGAGCAGATCGCATGCCAGCTGACAGAGGAGGAGAGGAGAACATCCCTACAGGTCGTCCAGCAGCCTCTTCTCCCTGTGGAGGAGGTGTGTGGCTCACGCCACCGGACCCAGAAACCCAATAAAAAACATGTGATTATAAACACCTGGGAAGCAGGCAGCACAAGAATGAAAGAGGGGGATGAAGAGGACCCCTGCCTTTCCCATGGAGCAGGCGATTTGGCTAAAACAAAAAAGAAGAAATGAGATGATGAAAGTCACAAATGAGCCTGTGATGGCTTTGTTTCCGGGAGCTCCCGTGTGACTTCAGATTGTTTCTCCAAGTCAACTTCAGTGGACTAATACATCCACCCGCCAGCCTGGGGGGAGACACAGACCCTGGCGCCACAAGCCTTAACCCTCGGCAAGTTGGCCGAGTGGGACAAGTGAGGACAGGTGGGAACCAAAGTAACAGGCAGCATCCCTGGTCGTCAACATGCATGCATAGGACGAGCTGGTGACCGATGACGGAGCTTTGAACTACTTGGTGGAAACCTCGCATTTTACTCAAGAAAACAGCACCGAGAAAAAGAGGAAGTTAAAAAGGGGGGGAAAAAGAAAGACAATTCCAGGGGAGATAAAGAGTCACCAGAACTGAGGAGGGACAAGATGGGGGTGAGAGTGGATCTGTGCAGTCAGACACATCAATCCCTCTCTCCCTACTCCCCTGAAGAGGCTGAGGGCTAAGCAGACCCAGAGGAGGACAGGTGAGGTGCCCATGCCCCAGGAGGAGGCAGGGATGGGCTCCCTCTGCACCCCAGACGCAGAGTCCCCCGAGGGCAGGGCAGGAGCAGAGGACGCAGAGAGCTGGGTAGCTGACGGAGCGCTGACGCAGGGCCATCAAGGGCCCGCTGGCTGGTGCCGCTTGCCTTATACCTTCCTTCCGCTGCGCGCCGCGCTAGGGGGGTGTGACCTGGAGGAAAAGAGGACCTGGAGCTGAACAGCGGCCGGCTATATCCCAGGGCTGGCTGGCCACCGGCTTGGCAGACAGCAGTGTTATTTCCTGTCCTGCGGACCCCCTCGCCCTCTGCACGCACTGTGTCTTCGGCCTGGACTTCCCCTGCAACCCCAGCACCCCCTGCCCCACCATTCATTCCCATAATCAGCAACTGAGCGCAGCCATCTCTCGGCGCGGAGCTGCACGGCCCAGCACAGTGGCCACTGGGCCCTCGGCGGCTCTTGAAATTGATCACAATGAGACATGATTAAAATGCAGAGGCTCAGTCATGCCGGCCCCATGCCGAGCCCTCTGGAGCGGTGAGCGGCAGTCGCGTTGGATGGAGCAGGGAAGGAAGACGCCCACTCCCTGCAGAAGGCCCCCTGGACCCGCCCGGCTGAGAGGACCTCCCTGCTGCCTGCCTTGGCCGTGCTGGTGAGCCTCAGTGTGGTAGCCAGAGGGTCCCCTGGACGACTCAGAAACGCCAAGGTCATGGGGACAGATGGCAGCAAAGAGGCAGGCCCTGGTTGGGGGAGACTCAAGTGTCATGAAAGCCAAACGCAAGGGGACTCTCCACTGGGCTCTGGGTCAAACAGCAAGCAAAGCACGAACAACTGGGGAAATCTGAATACAGACTGACAAGTACTGCAACAGTGTTGATTTTCTTGGGTGTGATAAAGAAGAGAGGAATTGTAAGAGAGATTTAAATACAGAAACAAGAATGGAGGGCTAGATTGGCCCATGGGGGTCCATGGGGTTGCAAAAGAGTTGGGGAGCACTTAGCAACTAAACAGCAACAACAGTCTGGGGTGGTCCTCTCCCGTATAGCGCGGACCCGGGTTGCAACACCACATTTCTTTGTATGAAGGTCTGACTGACGTCTGCAGCAAAAGTTCCCCAAAGCCGCATCTACGGTTTCCTTTGTACTCAACCACTCTCTCCGGCCCTGACCCAGTTCTTAGCACCCAGTTAGAGACCAGTGCATATTTAATGCCTGAGTGGAACGACCACAGCCCCCTTCGAGCAGCAGCCCCAGCCACCGAGATCCCACAAGCCCCACCTTCAGCTACAAAAAACAGGACAATCTTGGAGGCTAGACAGCTCAAACCATTCACAGTGTTCCAGTGAGCGACATTTGCATCATATTCCTGGTTTCATGAAACAGCTCCAAGGAGCCCACAGAGTGATCACTACTGCGCAGCCACCGTGATCACCTACTAAGTCCGCAAGAGCGAGGTGGCCTCTGTGTCACCTCCCCCAGCCAGCTCCGTCAATTCCTCTAAATAATACAAGACTTGTTGGCAATCAAGTTAAAACAGGCTTAATGGTGAATAAATCTGACCCTGAACCAGGATAACTGCATTAATGTCACGGAGCTGACTCGATACCTGGCCTAGCCGTACCTTTTTTGTTTTGTTTTTCAGAAGGTCGGGGACATTTTTAGCTTGCCCCTCTGTGCACGTGCTGCTCATTACGCCAGCGTGGCTCCATTTAAAGGCCCTGGCACCAGTTCAGTTCCCTTCTAGTCTCCGGATGCAGGTGGAAGCTCTAGAGGCTGGAGGACAAAGCCTGGGACAGGTGCGGTGACCTGCACTCCTCTGGAGGTGGTGAACAGCAAGGTCACTGCCTTCAAGTGGAGGATGAGGGAGTGGGGAGGGGGAGAGGGGAGGGGGAAAGAGGAAGGGGAGGGGAGGTCCAGCCTGATGCTGCAAGCATCATGGCCCTGGACCTGAAGCCCAGCTGTCCGTCAGTGGCCTTGGGCAAGTTGCACTAAGCTTCTGAGTCTCAGTTTCAACATCTGTGATGTGTGAATATCACAGACTGGGAGACAGGATTCTAAAAGGCTCCCCTAGATTCCCACCTCCTACAACAGACACCCTTACAATTCTCTCAACTGTGGAGTGGCTAAGACCCAGAAATAGGGGACAGCCAGCTCCCAAGGCTGTAGTTATGCTGTCCAATGGAGGTGGATGGATTTCACACATGGAATTAAGGTCCTGAAGCAGTGAGCTTGGTGTTCATCCAATGGGAGATGATCTTGGGCGGGCCAGACCTAATCAGGTGACCCCTGAAAAGCGACTGAGCCCTCCCTGAAGACAGAGATTAAGATGTCCCTGTGGGCCTGAAGGAGTGAACAGTTGTGTTGTGATAGCCTCTATGACGGAGCCACGTGGCAAGGACTGAGAACAGGCTGGAGGGGCTGAGAGCAGTGCCCAGCCACTAGCCAGCAAAGAAACGGGGCCCTCAGTCCAAGGAATTCACTCATTCATTCATTCACGCATTCATGTTACAGTGTTTCAGGACCCCAGCCTGATGCTGGATCTTCAGCCCAAATTTGCTGAACTCCAGAACCACATCTCAGGCACCTGCTGGCCGTTGCCCTCAGCTCAATCTCGACACACCCCAAACTCTCCTCTCCTTGCTCCCTCCGCTTCTCCTTCCTATCTCAGTCAGCAACACTGTCCTCCTTTCAGGCACGCAAGTTAGGGACCTCCGATTCACCCTGAGTCCTCTGCCCCTCTCCTCGCCCCACCCCACGGGGACCAAGCCCTGCCAATACTGAATCCCAAAGATCTCCTGAACTGGGTCCCTCCTCTCCATCCGACACACCCTTGGCAAGACACACGAGTTCCCTACTGCTGCCGTCACGGAGTACACAAACTCAGTGGTTTGAAAGACCACAAAGTTATCCTCTTCAGCTTCTGGAGGCCAGGAGGCCAAAATCAGGTGTGCCGGGCTGACGTCGCGGTGTGCGCAGGGCTGGGTCCTGCTGGGCGTTCTTGGGGAGAATCGGTTCCCTTGCCTCCCCAGTTTACAGAGGCCGCCTGTACTCCTGGGCTCATGACTCCTTCCCTCTGTCACTCCAGCCTTTCGGTTCCATCACCACGTTTCCTAATTCCGTAGTCAAAGCTCCCTCTGCCTCTGCTGTAAGGACCCTTGTGATGACTTCATCCCACTCCCAACCACCCATCACTCCTCATCTCAAGATCCTTAACTGACTCACATTAACAGATCCCCTTCTGCCGTATAAGGAGACGTTCATGCAACCCGGGGATCAGCACACGGATACCCTTGGGGTCTATGATTCAGCCCGCCCTTGTCATCTCTCCCCTGGATCACTGCAACAGACACTGACCACCATCCTGGCTCGCCTTCTCCAAGAGAGATAGTGGAAAGCAGCCAGTGGTTATTCTGAAGGCCTCAGAGCCACCTTTTCTGGCCCTTTCGTGTGGAACGCCCTTCCCCAGCAGACACGACGGCCCTTTATTGAGCTCTCGGGTTCCTCGGGGTGCTCGCCTTGATTATTCTGGTTCTGTGAGCCCTCCCCATTGTTATTCTCCCTCACACTGCCTTGCTAGTTTCGCCCACGCCGCTGGCACTTCCTGGGATGTGCCCGCCGACTTCTCCTTTGCCCTTCACGCTCAGCAGCGTGTAAGTTCTGCGAGCATAGGGCCTTGTCTGAGTCATTTACTGCGGTGTCCTCTTTGCTCAGCACAGAGCCTGACGTGTGACAAGTGGACTGCTGACATTAAAATGGGAAGATTAGCCTGGGTTATCCAGAGGATCTGATGGAATCATAAAGGTCCTCAAGAGCGGAAGAGGGAGTCTGAACGGAGAGTCAGAAGGACGTCAGGGTTTGCAGGGCTTGGCCTGATGTCACTGGCTTTGAAGGTGGACAGAGGGGGCCCTGAGTCCAGTGAGAGGCCTCTAGGAGGTAAAAAGGACAGGGGAACAGGTTCTTACCAAGAGCCTCCGGGGGGGACACAGCCCTGACCGCACCCCAATCTCAGCCCACAGAGGCTCATGTTGGGCTTCTGCCTTATACAGAGCTGTACGATCACAAATCCGGCTTGTCGGAGGTCCTAGGTTTGTGACAGTTAATTACAGCAGCAACAGAAGACTAACACAGAGCCCCACGAGTATTTGGGGTGAACTGCCTGTGCACCAAACAAGGCCAAAGGGTGCCGGGAAATGCCAGGAGCTAGAAAGGAAAGGGGAGGAATTTCCCCCAGGATTTCAGGGAGAGCGAGGTCCTGCAGAGAGAGCAAGGCCCCCAGAGCGTGAGGTGACGTGTGTCTGCGGTTCTCAGCCTGTGACTTCGCGGCACTCTGCTACAGCTTGCCGGGACACTCCAACGTGAGACCGCTGCCTGTGGCCACAGGCGAGCTTGGTTCTTGTGCCTCTGCCCTTAGGTGGGTAGGAAATGATGCTGGGGAATCAGGCGTTCCTTCACCTCCCAAGGCTCAGCAAAGTAGCCGTGGACTCGGGCCCGAGACTGGCTCCTGGGGACTTTAGCTGGGGGAAGGGGTGAGGGGGGCCGGGAAGCCTCAGGCCCACAGGCAGAGAGTAAGGTGATGCTGAGAGCAAAGAGTGAGCCTCAGAGAAGGGCAGGCAGCTTCCCAGCCCGGCCAAGGCTCAGTTCCCCTGTTCCAAGGGGGTGCTGAGGGTTAACGTGCCCACGTGCCCAGCACAGGGTCTGGCACCAAAGTGTCCAGGTTTACGCTGCTTCCTCCTTCTTGCCCACCCACCTCCATTTCCTTCTTTTTTGTTTTCTTTTTCTTTTCTTTAAACATTTTTCTCCACCTCCCTTTTCTTTTACTACATTCAAGCGAAAACAACAGCAGTTACTTCCTTCTGAAACACACGAGGAGACCTCTAAAAGCATGAAGGCCAGAAGTAAACCCTGGAATTAAACAATGAAGAAAAAAAAAACTACAAAGACTCAGATCTCACCTAGGTGCGTGGCCCCAGTGAACTGGAAGAGAAGTAAGCCCCTGCAGTGCCTTTTTATGACTTGAGGTGTATGGAGTCTCTAATTTAAGGCTAAATATAAAACTAAAACACACACAGCTGGACTTTCAAGTATTTTCCAAACACATTTAATTCCTTCCCATGAAACTCCTAGAATCTGAGCAGCCCTCACTCTGCACCAGTATAAACAGAAGTCGGGGCGGACGGAACATATGGGCTTCAAAAGGCCATTGAAGAGGGATGAGGAATGTGCGTGCGCGGGGGCTCCTGAGCGCTGCTGTACGCCCACAGTCACACGGCGGCCTCGCCCACCAAGGCTATAATGGGAACCGCAGACCCTGCTGGCGGGGCCGACACTAATGGGGTCTGCCTCTGACCGCCACTTTTTCTGTCTCCCACCTACTCTTCAGCTCTGCTCCTTACTCCTGGGCCAAGGGAAAATAAGAATGATTCAAGTCTGCCTGGTAGACATGAATGGATTCTCTGTTATCCCAGGAATTCTCCCTGGAGGAGGTGGCGTCCACCAATCCTGGGCCAGTGGCCGGTACTGCCGGGCATCCTTACTCACGTGATAGTTCCACACGCAGAGTCACCTACGTGCGTGACGCGGCTCTACGCGGGCACTGGGCAACAGCCGTGAGCAAGCTGAACAAATCAGGGCCCACGCCCCTAGGGGCCGTCTGCTGTGGGTAGATTATGGCAGAGGGGGGTCAGGGATGCACAGTCATACAGGAGGGGGAGGGGTGGTGCTGTAGAATGGGCAGCTCTTTGAAGAGCTGACACGTGAAAGAGACCTAGCGGGTAAGGAGGACTGGGCCACACAGAGGTCTGGGGGAATAATTCACTTGACAAACGGAGAAGCAAGACTTCCCTGGTGGTCCAGTGACTAAGAATCTACCTGATGGTGCAGGAGACACAGGTTCGATCCCCGGTTCAGGAAGATCCCACATGCTGCAGGGCAACTGAGCCTGTGCACCAAACTACTGAGCCCACGTGCCCAGAGCCTGCGCTCTGCAAGGAGAGAAGCCACCACGATGAAAAGCCCACGCACCGCAACGCAGCTATAGAGTCGTCTTACTTGCCGTAACTAGAGAAAAGCCAGCACAGCAACAAAGACCCAGCATGCCGATAAACAATAAATAATATTTTAAAAAAGGGGGGGGGGGGGCGGCGGAGACAAGAGCGAAGGCCCATGACAGCTCTAATATCTGTTCCAGGTTCTCCCGTCCTCCTTTTGTCCAGAGGCAGAGTCTACGCTCTTGCCTGTGAATCGGGTGGTGGGGGACTGCTCCCCTGGTGCAAGCGGACTTGATGCCCTATGACACTGGGGCTGGCTCAGAAAAACCAAGGGGCTTCTGCCCTTTTGCTGAAGAGCTGCCTTATGGGAGTGCAACCACACTGAGACTACCATGCCAGAGCCCGGCTGAGCCCTACAAGGCACTGGGCATGTGGGAAAAGCCATCTTAGAGCCCCCAGAACAGCCCTCTCTCCGACGGAACACCACTACGTGAATCCCAGCCACGGCCACATGGAACAGGAGATCCAGCCGGCCAAGTCCTACGCAGAGTCCTGACTCAGAAAATCAGGAGCTCTCTTGAAAGAGTCACTGTTCCCATGGCAGACTGTGGGGGTACTTTGTGTCTTAGGAAGAGACACATGAACGAGGCCCCACTGCTGACAACCGGGAGGGTGAAATGAGATACACACGTGAGGTTTCAGGCATGGAGCAGGCTGACGGCAAATGGTAGATCACGTCCCTCTTGCCTCTCGCTCCATGTGACAATAGAGTTTGATTGCCTTTCTGTTTCATTGCCTATTTTTACACAATGCTGCCTTAAATCATAAATTACCAGCAGCTTATCCACATCTGATTCTTACTGAGCTTTATTGGGCTCTCAAAGTGAGAAGATGGCAAACATGTTGTGCAGGGTGGCTGTTCTTTGCTCTCCAGTGAGGAGGGTTCTTGCAGGAGGCTCTCCGGTGGGGAAACAGTGGAGTCTGGGTTGTCTTGTTCCTGATGTGGGCATCAGGGCCTCATGGCACAGACCCCGTGGCAAGCCAGGCGTGCGTGCCAGGAAGTTTCTAAATGGTTTTCCGAGCACTATCATTTTTCTTTCCTAAACAGCCTGGATTTCTGAGCTCGAGTGCGTATCTGCATTGAGGAGAACGGACAGCCTCCCTCAGCATGTTTCATCTTGGAGTTCTTTCTCCAAATCAGCAACCAGAAGAGGTTGGAGAAGTTAGTGAATGTGAGCACGAATTTTTGGAGTCAGACAGGCTTTGGTGTGAAGCCTGGATCCTCCCTTTACACATGGAGTGAAAGGCCAGGCAGGTAGTTGAACCTTTATAAACCTCAGTTTACTCCTCCACGAAATGGGAATAAACACAGTGCTGCCCTAGTTTGCTTGTGCAGGTTAAAGGAGACAACGTCCTTGAAGCCCTTGACAAAATGAGAGTGCAGAGTAATGGATCTAATAACAGTGGTCATTGGTAATTCTGCTGTGGCAAGAGTTGTCAGATTTAGCAAGTAGAAATACAAGACGGGGGCCTCCCTGGTGGCTCAATGGTAAAGCATCAGCCTGCCAATGCAGGAGACGCAGGAGACGCAGGTTTGATCCCTGGTCCGGGAAGATCCGGCATGCAGTGGAGCAACTAAGCCCGTTCACCGCACCTACTAAGCCTGCACTCCGGAGCCCGTGCTCTGCTACAAGAGAAGCGTCTGCAGTGAGAGGCCCACATACCGCCACGTGAGAGTAGCCCCCACTCACAGCAACTAGAGCAAAGCCCACGCAGCAATGAAGACCCAGTGCAGCCAGAAAGAAATACATTTTAACAATTAAAAATGAAAAATACAAGATGCCCGACAACACGTGAATTCCAGATCGACAGCGAATGATGTCTTAGTTTGGTACATCCCAAATATTCCGGAGGATAGGCTCACACCAGAAGTCTCTGTCCATCTGAGATTCAAATTGTGCTGGGCATCCTGTATTTGTTCCTGGATTATTATGCCTGCTATTTATCGTGACTACCCATCTCTATCGCCTGAGTTGGTGGTTCCCCAAGAGCACACCCGCCCCCCATTTTCTCATCTTTAATAAAATCTTACATTGCTTTTGTTTCCCGCCTCCAGCCTCACTGTAGACTGCTGGTAATTAACACAGGCCAGGAGGCTGTTCTACGAGGCAATCCTGTAACTCTTTCTGCAGTTATTACATAAGCAACTCCCTACAGCCGCATCCCGAGCTCCGTGGCGGAGAGGCTGCTGTTTGTACCGGTTCCAACCTCCCGCTGCACGGCCACCCCCGCCCGCCACACTGCCTCCCCTCTCCCCTCCCTCCGTGGGCCTGAGGTCTGGCTCCCTCTGAAGTCTACCCCCACCCCGCCCTTGGCTCTTTTTTCCCCCCCACGTAATATAGTGCAGTTTATTACATAAGTGATTTATTGCATGCACCTTAATGTATAAGGAGCAAAACTTGTTTAAAATAAATCCAACTGAGAGGATAATCTCTATGGGCAAAATGTACTTGGACTTAATTTCTCTACTGGGTATTACACACTATATAATTGCCTTAAACAGAAGCTGCACACACAAATTTAGCTTGGCACCGGTATCTGGCTCCGCAGAACACTCAAGTTACATGCTGGGTTTTGCTACAAATCCTTCACTCCACCAGAAGAAACTCAACAGCATGCCTTAAAGAAATATTCAGCCTGATTCCCCCTGCTGAGATGGGGGGTGGTGGGGGAGGGGGGCGCTGGATTTGTGTGTGGTGGGGAAGGCCTCTGTCCTGGGAGGGGAGGCCGCGCTGCCGGCCTGTGTCTAACCAGACTGGGTCGGGGACTTCACCTTCGTTCCTCGTTCAGATGTTCATCACCCAGATGAAATTGCTGTTCCCTGGCTGGCACCGGATGGGGGATAGCTTAATTAAAGCTGATTGAGGCTAGTCCTTCTTTCTCCTGTGGGTGAATTAATCACCGTATTCATGGAGTCACTGACTCCTTCACTCATTCATTCATTCATTCCTCAGACACTGAGTTCCTCCCAGGGCAGTGGTGGGTCCTGAGCTGTTGCGGCAACAACAGTGACAGACAAACAATGCCTGCTTTTCCGGGGGTGACAGGCAGATGGGGAGGTGGGCATCAAGGAAATAATCACCCAAATAAGTGCACAATGATGAAAGGTGGCAGTGCAATGGAGGAGTGACGCTGGGTGCTCTGAGAGCCCGTGGTGGGGCTGGAGAGGAATCTCCGAAAAAGGTTTGTAGAAGGTGTATGAGTTCCTGACAGCTGCTGTAACAAATTACTCCAAACTTAATGGCTGAAAGAAGTACAAGCTGGAATCAAGATTGCCGGGATAAATATCAATAACCTCAGATATACAGATGACACCACCCTTATGGCAGAAAGTGAAGAGGAATTAAAAAGCGTCTTCATGAAAGTGAAAGAGGACAGTGAAAAAGTTGGCTTAAAGCTCAACATTCAGAAAACGAAGATCATGGCATCCGGTCCCATCACTTCATGGGAAATAGATGGGGAAACAGTGGAAACAGTGGCTGACTTTATTTCGGGGGGCTCCAGAATCACTGCAGATGCTGATCTCAGCCATGAAATTAAAGATGCTTACTCCTTGGAAGGAAAGTTATGACCAACCTAGATAGCATATTCAAAAGCAGAGACATTACTTTGCCAACAAAGGTCTGTCTAGTCAAGGCTATGGTTTTTCCTGTGGTCATGTATGGATGTGAGAGTTGGACTGTGAAGAAAGCTGAGAGCCGAAGAATTGATGCTTTTGAACTGTGGTGTTGGAGAAGACTCTTGAGAGTCCCTTGGACTGCAAGGAGATCCAACCAGTCCATTCTGAAGGAGATCGGTCCTGGGTGTTCTTTGGAAGGAATGATGCTAAAGCTGAAACTCCAGTACTTTGGCCACCTCATGCAAAGAGTTGACTCATTGGAAAAACTCTGATGCTGGCAGGGATTGGGGGCAGGAGGAGAAGGGGATGACAGAGGATGAGATGGCTGGATGGCATCACTGACTCGATGGACGTGAGTTTGAGTGAACTCTGGGAGTTGGTGATGGACAGGGAGGCCTGGCGTGCTGTGATTCATGGGGTTGCAAAGAGTTGGACATGACTGAGCGACTAAACTGAACTGAATGGCTTAAAACTACGCAAATTTACTTTGTTGTACTTCTGGAGTTCAGAGGTCTAAAGTGGGTCTCGCTGGGCTAAAATCAAGGTGTCGGCAGGACTGCGCTCCTTTCTGGAAGCCCTGGGGGATGATTTCTTTCCTTGTCTTTCTCTGTTTCCAGAGGCCACTGCATCCCTCAGCTTGTGGCCCCTTCCTCCATCTTTAAAGATGCCAACCGAGCCTTTTCCCTCTGCTGTTTCGCTCTGGTCGTGACTCTTTGGCCTCCCTTTGCCCCCATTAAGGAAACCTGTGATGATAGCAGGCCCACCTGGATCATGCAGGATATTCTCTCAATTTTACGGTGTGCTGATCAGCAGTTTCAGTTCCCTCTGCAACCTTAATGCTCCGTTTGCTCTGTGACCTAACACATCCACAGGCTGTAGCCATTTGGAGGTGGACGTCTTTGGAGCCACTGTTCGATGGGGTCTAAAGAGCGACAAGGAGGAAGAATATTTGACAGTGGCGGGATCTTGTGAGGTAGGTGTTGATGGCGTGCCAGTGTGGAGGTAGCCGAGAAACCGAAGAAGTGGGGGTGCAGGGAACTGGGATGGAGCTGGAGGGGTGAGCAGGGTCAAACTCCGGGGGTGCGGTGGGGATCCACTGGAAGGATTCTGGCCTTAAGTCCCGAAGTACGAAGAATTCCTTTAAATATCTCTATCAGGGGATAAGATACTGTTTTGCACTGAATCTAAGATTATTTTGCACTAATAAAACAAAGAATGTCAGTTAAAATATGGCACAATACTTTCCTATTGCTTAGACTCCCTTATTTTATACTTCTTTTATTTTTAAAGAACTCTTTGAGGTTTAATTAGATATTTTTGTCATAGATAACCCTTCTGCATACAGTAAAAAGTAAAAGCGAGGAAAACATTGGGCATTACTCAAACGTCTTCACAGTAATAAGAATCTCTCTCCCCCGAATAACATTTTAACTCTTCATCACTGATGCCCACGTTTCTCCATACACTGTCATCTGTGCCATCAAAAGCAAGGGGGATGCAGGCCTTCTTAGAAGAATCCATTATAAAAACAAAACCCACTGGCGCTGGGCTATCGAGTTGGCGCTACGACTGTGCTGAGCAAACCTACTTCTGCTTCCCACTTCTGGAATGTCGCTATACCCGCTTGGCCCTCCACCCAGCAACCATCTGGTTTCTAGAAGGTGCTGGCATCAGATCTCTGGGATTTCCTTTCAAGCTGTTGGTACCTACCCCTGTAGATTCTGTTCACTGGCACTTCGGATGTTTCTTTATGCAGAGGCAATGGCAAAGCCTCACTGCCTCCTGCCTCAGGGGGTCCTCGAGATGTGCACAGACTTCACGGATGCTAACAGGAGAGAACTTCAGAGATACACCCTGAGGTTAATGATCAGATTAGTGCCTTCAAGTGGGCCTTCATTGGAAGCATTTCAAGGTAGAGGTTGACAAGCTTTATGGATAACAAAGAGCCCTTCACTAATGCCAAGCACTGCTCTAGGCACTTTCCTGTCCCATCAGGTCATCTAAATCTTATCACAAATTCTGCAGGGAGGAGGTATTATTAATATACCCATTGTACATACTGAGAAACTGAGGCTTAACTAAATTAACTCGTCTTAACAGCACCTGGATTTTTGTAGTAGAGCCAAGATTTGAACTCAAAATGACTCCAGGGATTAACCACCGTGCTTAAGCACCTCTATTTCTATATATTTGTCTCAGTCCTTCATCAGAAATCTTCCATGTCACAGAGTTGTTCAACTCCACAAACACACATGCAGCACCTTCCGTGCAGAGTGGACTCTGCTTTGGACCTAAGGACAAGGCATGAACATCCGCGGATCCTTCACAAGAGAAGCTCAGACTTCAGGGCAGAAGGCAGAGGGGTTTCAGCACTTGGAATGAGAAGGGGAGAGCGGACGTGCGTGTCCACACGTCGTGGGACACAAGCACAAAAGGAAAATGTCCCCGTTTGACTTGCATCGTGCCAATTTTTCCTAAAGAATTTTGGATGCTCATAAACACTAGGCTGCAAAATATTCAGAAATTTTCAGGAAGGCAGCATGAAATCTGCATAGAAAATCTATTCCGGTTTCTACCCCGTGCCCGGCTGACCTTATGATTGCTATCTTCCCACAAACCAGACTGAGTATTTCCTTCGAGGGGAATAACAGATAGAAAAGGGTCTAAGAGGGATGGGGGCGGGGGTGGGAAGACATAAATCTGGTGCAAATCCACCCTCCGTTAGGCTGAGTGTGTGATCAGTAGCACGAGTCCATTGTATAGGCACCACACTACTCTTCAGCTGAAATCAAGAAAGAACGGAGGATTGTGAAAGTCTAAAAATAAAACATAAATCTGGAATGGGGAGGTGGGGCCCATATGATATAGAGAGATAACAGTGAACCCATTTCTTTTTTTAATTCTGTTGAAGGTGATCAAGATCAGAAAGGAAACAAAAGTTAGTCACACACCTCATACATTACCTATATACACAAAAGCTACATTTTCTCCCAAACTGATACTGGGATACTGGGATGATTTTCAGGAGATGACAACTGCCCCCCTCCCCCCAAGAAAATGTCCTGCTAAGAGCACTCACTTTGCAATCATTTAAAATTTCATTTCAGTTTGGGTTGGGGGTCTCTGGGAAGGCAGGCAGGGATGGGTGACCCCCTCCTTCTCCTCCCCCAGAAGAAAGCGCCCCGCCCGACACATACACACACGCACACAAACCCCGCGAACATATGCCTGTGCTGAAGAGCAGAAGACGGGAGAAGCAGATGGCGTAATGACTACGGATCCGACAGCCCGCTCCATGGCCGCGCTGTCGGCAGGCAGGCCTTGCCAGGGACGCACGCTGGAGCGGGGGCTGCCAAGAACAGATCCACGCCTGCCCCCCCCACCCGCATGAGAGGCTGGTGTTTGAAAACAAGCAAAATGCTTTTTTTTTTTTTTGCAGGAGCAGCGAGTGAGGACGTGGCTCTGTGGAGTATGCTGCAAGCTGGGGGAGTGTTCTGCAAGCAGTGGCTCTATAAACACGGCCTACTTTGGGCGTTTTTCCACACGAGGCAGGTGGGCAACGGGAAGGGAACTGTGGGCAGAATTGCACAGCAACCTGTTTTCATGGGCTGTTTTTTCGTTCACTGTGCCTGTCCCTGCTGGCCTGATTCGCATGGCGGGGGCGGCGGGTTGGGGGGGGAGGGGAGTGCGGTGTGATACACACTAGCGTCTCCCTGCATCAATGCAATCTTAATTCTCGTCCATACAGCGATGTAAACCGACCACAGTCTCTGAATCCTCTCTTCTCCCAAGTTCATTAGGGAAGACAGGCAGGTGTGGGGAGCAGCAGAAAGGGAAAATAGAGCTGATAATTACGGATCCTGACCCGTGGGATCCTCCGGTCCCGTGCTAAGTACTTGACATATGCATCAGCTCCTTGCAGACTCAGCGGAAGTTTTACAGGTGGGGAAGCCAGGGGTCAAATGTAACCTAAAATCAGCAACAGCGTAACGGGACTCAGAAGAGGCCAGCCTGGACTAGAGCTCTGTCACAGTCTTTCTGCTTCATTTTTCTGCCTGGCACTTGCTAAGTAAGAAGGCAGAAAAACCATCCATGTGGTACCCAAACCATAAAGTGAGCTCTACCTTCGAGGGAGCCTTTGGCTATAAATGGGTCTATCATATCACCACAGGATGGCTCAAGTCCACCCTTTTCAAGTTTCCCTCCTCTAACCACAAGTTTTCAACATCTTCAAATGGAGATTTTATTTAAGGAAGATGAGAGTTTTCTTAAAAACAGAAAACAAAACAAGCTAAGCAGGAGCGGATTTCCCCTAAAAGGGCCATGTTCTCATCTTACTTTGTCCAAACTACTTTTGGGATCTCGTTTTGCATCACCAGTTCCCTCTTCCTTCGGTAAAATGAAAAATGTCATTTGCTCAAAGTCCCTGTTTAAGGGAGCCAGCCTCCACCCTCCCTGCAAATCCACAGCAAGCTCGTTAATAAATTAACCCGACTGTCAGAGAGGTATAAATGCAAAAATCACTTGGAAATGGTCCCGTTTAAGATCACACAATCCTCCAAACCCACTGCAACATCTTATAATTCCTGCAGGCCACCTCGGATCTCCTTTACACTTGCAATGGTGCCCCTTTCAATTTGCATTTAAAAGACAGTAAATTGCAGGGTTCATAAACATTTTTATAGTGATTTATTGAAGACTGGGATGTCAGTACTGTTCTTCACACTTTAGCAGTCCTGAGAAGCAAATGCTGGCTCTGTATGCAATCTTGCTGTCCCCATAAACCACATAGGAACAAGCCAGGTTGGAACTTTATCATTTTCAATTCTTTTTTTTCTTTAGGACAGCAACAACCATATTTATGTCTCAGTTATAGGGGGTGGGGAGGGGGGGGAAACTCATTTTAATCAGCCTCTAAGTCCTAACTTGGGTTCTGTAATTTACAAAGAGCTTGGATGGCCATCCAGCAGTGTTCAGGAGTCATTCTCTATTACAGCTGAAGACCACAAAAAATAAAAAATAAATATGTAAAGTAAAGGAAACCTTTCTTTTCATCTTCTCATTCTGTGCCCTGGCCACATGCACCCTTCTGCAGGGTGGGTTACAGAGAGGAAGTCAGGCAGAGCTGAGGCTGGCCACGTGCTCCGAGATACCTCTGTCCCTCTTTCTTCCTAAGAGCTTTCTCTTAGTCAGAAATAAAGTGAGCAGGGAGACGCTGCGATCAGGACATACTTGTGCTCCTTTCCAGCCAGCTAAGTCACAAAAGGTGCTGTTCGGGGGGCCAAGACAAGCTGTTTCTCAAAGGGCAGATTGAGCTCCTTGGTGCCCTTTCCACGGGGTGGGGTGGGGGACTTGAACCTTGTCTGTTTGTAAAGGAAAAGGAGAGAGACTAAGAGAAAAAGAGAAAGAAAGAAAAATAGGCTTGCACCTCATTTGCCCTTCCAGTGTCCAGAAGGAGTATTTCTTTCCACCTTTTTCACATTATAATAATGGCTTCTGCGCTCCTGAAAAGGGCCCTGGTGCATCGGCAAATGGTGCATGACACGGCGAAACCCCGGGCTTTGTCGCACCAGCTCCGCTCCAGAGAAAGTCCTCCTCTGCCTTCGTTTCCCTGCCATTAACTGAGATGAAATGAGTTTTTCCCCCCTTTTGATTCCACCTCACCCCCCGCCCACCACTGTCTATTACAGTGTGACGAGGCCATGTTTCCGGGCCCATTATTTCACAGACGATTCTTTTATTCTGGTTTGGGAGTTCGTGCCTGCAAGGTTATCTGTGCGCAGAGCCAACACCGCGGTCCTCAGTGTTCATTTCTGAAATCTGATCTCACTGATAAGAACAAGCCCGTTCTCATTGCATTTGTCAGATAAGGAGCTCGAGTGCCCGAGTCGTAATTTTTGTGACTTCAGTCAGGGCTCCCTGTGAAAACACGTCAACTGATAAAAATGCAAGTATTATAAAAATAACCTTTGTATCAAAAGTGTCGTCCTATCTCTATTTTTTCTTCTTCTTTTTTTTAAAAAAGCACATTATGTCCTTTTTCACATCAAGCACCTCCTTGTACTCAGATGCCTCTTTCCCCATGTACATTTTTTTGCCATGATATTTTAAATGGTCTTGCTCCCCGGAGGCCAGCCTTTGGTGTGCTGGGAGAAAAAAAAAAAAACCCAACAAGAGGGCTAATAAGGAAAGCATCAGTGCTGCGCAGTTTGTCTGAAAGGGGTTCTGATGAATTTCCCTCCAATGGTCTATTGCACGTGGAGAGGGAACGGTCCCGATCCTGAGAAGTAACCGAATCAGGTTCACGGGGGCTCGGTCCCCTCAGCAGAGTCAGAGAATGCGTAAGGACCAGGATCCAGTGTCCCTCTCCAGGGCAGCACCCCGGGTCTTCCGGGACAGGACTCCGCGGTCAGCCTGTCCAGGGAATCACTCGGCATTGTTCCCACGAGGGGAAGCGGCCAAAGACACTACACATAGCATCCACCCCTGCCTGTCCATGGGACCCGAGCAGGAGGAGGGGATGCCGGCCGCTTCCACCCCGGTAAACCGGCTTCTTGCTGCGTCTGATGCCATCCGAACTGCCCTCCTGCCACAGGCACCCCCCGGCCTGGAGGTGGCCACGGAGCCGGCGGGCGGGTTATAGAAATATTAGTGCCGGGCAGGCTGCTGGAGCCCCTGTGTGTTCCCATCCCCCCCGGTGGCAGCCACACAAAGACGCCGGTGACAAAACGGAGGACCAGCCACGGGGCTTGCGAGCGGCGTGCCAAGCCGCTTGCACCGCACAAGGTCCTGTCCCCACCCCTGTTCGGGGCCCCGTACACCCGGGCCTGCAGCTGATAACACTGTAATAGTCCTCCTTTGAGGACGGCGGCTCCCGCGCGCTGATTAGTCATTTATCACACCTGGCAGCCCTGCTGAACTATAATTACTCTTCTCTTATCCTGCCTGGCTGTCATGTCCGAGAGGAGAGGCGAGGCAGAGTCCCCCGTTAATGACACATTACCCTCTTGACAAGCACTTAAAGGTTTTATTGTAAATATGCAAGATATAAAACATCCGAGATTCCCTTTTTAATTATAAAAAGCAATTTCAGGGCCTCCCTTCCCCAGCCTTCCCTCCCCACACCCCCCCACCATGGTGCCTCCCCGACCCCCAAATAGTAAAGTTTTCGGTGCCTTATCCTCTCTGCTTACCGCAAACAAACTGATTTTTCCCTTTGTCACGTAAACTCATTGCTACAAGTTAACTCAGTATCTCTCTGCAATTATCAGACATATTGCCTATGAAATTGGTAATTTAAACACACATCGCATTGCCACAAAAGTTAAATTTCCGCCCCGAAAGAAGGGGAAAATGTGCATTTATATGAAAAATTATATATAAAAAAAGCTGAAAATGCAGCATAAATAGTCCAGTTTTCCTCATCGGAAAGAGAGGGAGGAAGTCATTGAATAATCTTTTTTTTTTTTTTAAGATGAGTCTCTGTGGTTAAAAAAAATAGATGGACTTTTTTTTTTCCCCCCACAAACTAAAAAATTGGAAATTTGTGGGTCGTTAAATCCTGATTGCTTGCTTACAAGGTTTGGGGAGAAAGCCGACTTAGCATTCAGTGACTCCTAGAGCTATTTTTATCCCTCAAGGAGTGTTCAGAGGACACTTCCCTGTGGCCAAGGGCCTCCCCCCACCCCTGCCCCCCACAAGCCCACTTCATCTCGCCACCCTCCAGCTGATTTTTAGGTTCTGTGTAGCCTTGTTGGTCGGGCCTGAGGCTGCGGTGGGCAAACTTTGATAACAGTAATTAGGATGGAATAAAGGGAGGGGTGGGGAGCTGACATTAATAAAATCATTCACTCTGGTGGAAAGATAAACCATGCAGACACAGAGAACCACTCAACACAAAGGCACATCTGATGCAAAATGGGCTCATCAGCATCCTGTTGGTTTTAACTGCCCTCCTGCGCTTCCTACAAGTGTTCAACACACATGTTCATACAAGTGTCCAAGTGTGTTGGCCTCTATGCGTCTAAGATTATCATCCTCCAATTGGCTGAATAGCATGGCCAACAGCAGCTTTACAGCGTGGGGTTTGGGATCTAGGAACCAGAGATGAAACCGCAGGGGAAGGACTCTAGTTCTGATCTCCTTTGTTCAGGGATGACTAGGGCTGAGCTCTCTGATCAGGTCAGCTCAGTGGGCGTGTCCTTCCTCCAGCACCCCGTTTTTGGCTGAACTTCCACAAGCTTTCATTTAAGAGCATTGCCTTCCCAGAGAAAGAACAGTCTTTCTTTGGTCAAAGGTCCATGAGAAGTTGACATACAGGCAAGGGTTAAGGAGCTGACGTGGCATTTGGATATTGTGACTAGCAAGACCCAGGAAGGCATATGGTAGCCAAACCAAAGAAGCGGACAGACATATAAACATCTGGCCACTTCTGACAGTTGGTCAGGGCTGGCGATGACTCTCCACTTGGTTCCTGAAGAGGAGACTCGCTGAGGTCTTTGTGCAGAGAAGGGGAGTGACAGGGAGAGGAGGAACAGGCCAGAAGGTGAAAAGGCAGGAGTATCTCCCAAAAGGGAGCTGGTGACTGTCCCTGCACAGGACACCGTCCAGGAGGACACAGGAGCTGGCTGTGCAGAAAAGGGAGAGAAAGGAGCACAGAGGCAAGAGAAAACCCGACGTCCTCGAGTTCACGGTCCAGACGCCCCAGCACGCTTCCTGAATGAGTGCTAGGTAGACACCTCGAGGACAGGACGACTTTTCATTCATTGTCTCTTCACAAATGAGCACACTGTAGGCACAGAGGTTTTGTCGATGAATAAATGAAAGAAAGGAAACCCCTGGAACACAGGCAGTGGAAGGAGATACATGAAAGTGTGCTTTCCCAGTCACTGATTTTCATTTTTTCCCCTGCATCCAGTAACGAATACGTACTGGGGATTATTTTGTGGCAGGTATTGCAGGAATAAAGGAGACTTAACTGAGATGATTTCAAGACTCTGGGGCCCCGCGTGGACAAGAGCCAAAAGCGGGGGATGATCGCCCTGAAGACAGAGGTGGTGATTAAAGGTAAGGTCTCCTGAAAGCTAATACGGGAAGGGTGATGTGTCAAGCTCTTCAGGACACTTCCTCTTCACCTTTTTGTTGGGACTTCATGTCAACGCTCGAAGGAGTAGATCTTGGGGCTTACATCTTACAGAAGGGAAAACTGATGTCCTGAGGGCTGAAAGAACTTGCCCAGGGCCCTGCTGCTCAGTGGAGGGACCTGGCTTTAGCGGGGACTCTACGATCCCCACGCTTAATCCAGGTCTTGCTGCCTCTGATCACCAGATGTGAGCGGGTGGGAAAACCATAGCTTGGAAACAGCTCAGAGGGACTCCAAAGCACGCTGGCAAGAATTTCTCCCAATCTCTTCCCTGACTTTGATCTCAAGGGCTGAGTCTGCAGTCACTGACTTGGAGAATCCCTTCTGTTCCTTTTCCATCTCAAGGTCTCCTCCTCAGGAATCTGAAGGCTGCCATGTTTGGGCTCATCCCCAGAGCCCCTTGCTCTTTTCAAAGGCACTGTATAAACCTAAGGAAATCATCGAGACCCACACAAGCTGTCTTCCCCAGGTTTGTGGTCTTGAGACAAGCTCCCCTTGAGATCTGCTCCCTTTTCTCAGCCTGATGCCTCCCTCTCTTCAGGGAAAATCATGTGCCCTGTGCTCATCACCTGCTTTGTCTCCTTTTTAAAAAATGTAAGTGAATAGGGAGACAAAGGACCAGGGAGACCGCAACAGAGGCTCCATTAAGAGCCGAGGGGTCCCGGCAGGTCAGAAGACGAGACGGTGCCCATCCTTCCTGCTTGCCTGCCTACCTTCCTCCTTTCTCTCTTTTTTCTTTCCTCCCTTCTTTTTGTTCCCTCCTCTGTCTCTTTCTCTCTCTTTTCTTCCTTCCCTCCTTCACTAAGCTGTTCCACAACTTGGGCGGTGAGGGAATGACCCGGGGCGCTGGGGGCTCCCCCAGTGCTCACAAAGAGCTGTTGTCAGTGTGATGTGCACCCTGGCGCTGATAAAACACAGTCTACGGCCTTTGCAATAACACAGCTGCTGACCTTGGGCAACTCGGGGTTTTGAAAATCCGCGGAACCTGGACAGTCACCTCCCCCAACAGGAGGCTGGCCAGATTAGCTGGAGTTCCTTACATGTGGGCAGGATGCTTCCCCATTAGACCTCATAAGACAGAGCTAGGAGCTAGAAGTCTGGGAAGGAATGGCGCTCGTGGTATGAGAGACAGGTAGGTTGGTCTCAAAAATCTCTCTTTCACACACATGCACACAGAGACACACACACAGAATCCTCCTCTGCTTTCTCCCTCTCAGCACCTCGACCTCGTCTCTGCACACCTGCTCCATCATCTTCTCTGCCAGCTTTCTGCTTCCTCGTGTGTTCTGCTTTCCCCTCGCTCCTCCGTGCAGAGGGTCCCCATTGGATGCCCAGTCCCTGAATCCACAGGATGGCCTGGTTTCTGTATTTCCCCTCAACTGACTGTCTTTTTCCATGCTGACGAATCAAACCTCGGAGAACTGACGGTCAGGGCCATGCACTGCTGGCCACGCTGAGCTTGCTTAGCAGGGAGCCGTCCGTGCTGTGGGCCGGTATCTCCAGCCTGAGGGCAGGTGCAGGCTGCCTGGAGCGATGCAAGACCTGTGGTGCTGCCTAGGCTGTGCGGTGGGGCCTGATTACACACTCAGGCCTTCCGGTCTCTAGAGTTTGAGCACAAAGAGAAGAGCTCATCACACATCCAAGTTACGGCACTTAGCTCATGATATTGAACTAACTGAATGAAAAAGAAGGTCTTCAAAATTAGGTGAGAATTCTTAAAATCATTTGAAAAGACAAGGCGGTTAGTTGATGATGCTGCCCAAAATGGAACACTTTCCCAGTTAGTTATAAACTCAAAAAATGCACAGGGAGGGTCTAGTATCTACATAACCTAATATCTGATAATTTTATAAAGGGAATGTAAAAAAAAAATTAAAATCATATCTCCAAAAATAAAATGCTTAGGAGTTAGGGCTTCCCTGCTGGCTCACACGGTAGACAATCCACCTGCAATGCAGAAGACCTGGATTCGATTCCTAAGAAGATGCCCTGGAGGAAGAAATGGCAGCCCACTCCAGTATTCTTGCCTGGAGAATCCCATGGACAGAGGAGCCTCGCGGGCTACAGTCTGTGGGGTCGCAGGAGTTGGACATAACTTATCGACTAAACCACCACCAAACCGGAAGGAGGTAAAAGACTTACGTGCTGAGGACTATAAAACATCAACAAAGGAAACTGAAGGTGAGTAAAAGCAATGAGAAGATATCCTATGCTCTTGGATTGGAAGCATTAATATCATTAAAATGGCCATAGTACACAAAGCAACTACAGATTAAATACGATCCCTATCACATTATCGATGACATTTTTCATAGAACTAGAACAAATAATTCTAAAATTCGTATGGAAACATAAAAGACCCAGAATTGCCAAAGCAATCCTGAAGAAAAAGATCAAAGCAGGAGGCACAACCCTCTCAGACTTCAGACAATACTACAAAGCTACAGTAATAAAAATGGCCTGGTGTTGGCACAAAAGCAGACCTGTGGGTCAATGGGACAGAATAGAGAGCTCGGAAACAAACCCAGAAACTTACAGTCGATTAATCTTAGACAGAGGAGGCAAGAGCACACAATGGGAAGAAGTCTATAGCAAGTGGCACTGGGGAAGCTGGAGAGCCACATGTGAAGCAATGAAGTTAGAACACACTCACAGCGTACACAAAAATAAACTAGAAACGGCTTAAAGACTTAGACGTAAGACATGACACCGTGCAGCCAGAGGAGAGCACAGGCAAGGCATTCTCTGACACAAGCCGTACTGATGTTTTCCTAGGTCGGTCTCCCAAGGTAACAGAAATAAAAACAAAAATAAACAAATGAGACCTAATTATTATGTGATGATTTTGCGTTAAAGCACCAAAAAAGAGAGAGTCACCATTAGTCCCACAGCTCTATTGATTAAGTGGCTTGTTTGGTGTGTCATCCAACTTTCTGCTTGTTTTTACAGAGAACGCGGGTAACCCTCTTGGCTAGTTCCTGACAGAAAAGAAAACCCGGCACACAGAGCTGAACCACATGTATCTGCTTTGCCTAACAGTCTGTCGGGCTTCTTTTTCCAGCTAGGGGCAGGGATAAATCAGTACCCATGTAACATGTTGGCCCTGGTGATGGACAGAGGACACAGCTGAGAAAGCACAGACTTAGAGGCATGGTATAGACCATAACCAGTAACCTTTTGTTTTTCTTTTCTGAGAAGAAGGTAATTTGACAGCTATGCTAGAATCTTCTAATTTCCTGCCCAGGTTTATCCTCTACTCTTTTGTCCTTGGCTCCATGCTCAGCAAAGTTGATCAATACAAGCTCCATCACTGAGTTCCTTCCACCATCTGGTTTCTGGGTGGGCTTGAATATAGGGAAGTGAAAGTGAAAGTCGCCCAGTCGTGTCTGACCCCATGGACTGTACAGTCCATGGAATTCTCCAGGCCAGAATACTGGAGTGGGTGGCCTGTCCCTTCTCCAGGGGATCTTCCCAGCCCAGGGATTGAACCCAGGTCTCCCATATTGGAGGAGGATTCTTTACCAGCTGAGCCACAATGGAAGCCCTGAATAAAGGGGGACACTGTTTATTACCCTAGGGTCTTTCCTTGGGAGAAAGGAGTATCACCACAGGTAGGCAGAAATTCCCCAACCAAAGATCAGGGCCTCTGCTAAGAGTCCATCCAGAGACCCTCCCCTGGTGCCAGAGCCTGCTTCCTCCTTCCTCTCCTTGCTCCTTCCAGTCCAGGATGACAAGAGCCCCCATCACTGCCCCTGGGAAACTCCCCATCTCTCACGCTTGCACTAACACCCTGTCCCCACCTTTATAAAAAGTCTTTTTAAACTGTTCAAACTCTCCTGGAATTACTCAATTTGAGTGGGTCATCTCTTTTCTGCCAGGACTGCCTCTAAGCCAGAAGGGATGGGATGAGGCCTCTGGCTTCATTTGGACCAAATATTCGAAGGAGCAGGGCTCACTGTCCTGAACTCACTATTTAAATATTGGGGAAAGTCCTGCTGGAAATTTTTGGAGAGTACATTTTTAGAGAATTGCCAAGGTCAGCAGTCCAAGAAGAAAAGGGCTGACACATGGCTGCTCTCTCATCGGCACACAATGAATTCTCTTTGCCTTGCTTCTGAATATGGAGGGACCCGTGCAAAAATCAAGACATATGCGCCGTCATACCAAAAGCATCTTGAAACATGAGGGAGCATACGGCAAAGTCCTTGAAGAGGTCTTTTTCCAATTTTTCTCAACCTCCATGTGTTATGGGGAAAGCTCTAAACTCTCACAAAAACAATGGATTAAAAAATGAGATACCCTCCAGTTTTGCCATCCATTTGTTTCAAGCTTTCAAGATTTGCTTGAGAAAGGGATAAAATAAGTTGCAAGGGTCCCAGTGTGAACTAACTTGAAAAATCTTGCCTTTGCTGGGAATTTTTTTTTTTTTAATTTTCAAATGCATCCTGACCTGCTGCTGCAGCTACAAGGTAGGAAAACACCACTGTCTAAAGAAAAAAGAAGAGGAGGAAGAAAAAGAAATCATTCACATGCTAAAGATCCTGGGATTTAAAACAATAAAGCCAGCACTGGATTAATAAGCACAGCCCACTTCTAAACATATTCTTCTTCTGGTTTGTGGTGCAAGGAGACATCAAATCTTAAAGACCTTCTGTGTGCTTTAGAAAAAGATTATAAATCTTGGAGCCCTACAATGCTATCCAATTGCAGGGTTGGTTTCTTTTTGAAAGCTGTCCTTGAATTACCATGGTGAGTGTGTCCTTGAAGAAAGTCCCTGAGTTATTTCCCAAGAAGCTTTCTCTGACCCCTTTTCTACTTAGTTTGGGATAAATGTCCCTTTGCTGAGTTCCCTGGCCACCCTTTTTGCAGAACCTGGTACCATGACCTTGAAATACTGAGTTTTCCTGAGTCCCTGAGGTCAGAGGGAACTTCTTGTTTATCCTGGAATTATCACGCCTCACACAATGCATGTTATCCAAGAGATGTCCAAACATTCCTGTGCAATTAATCTTTAATTCAAGAGAATGACAACATCAAAATAGCAGGACTTTAGAATCTCTACTAGAGATATCAAGAAATGGCAAATGAGCTTTAGCACATGTGCTAACCCTGGTCAATGGATAACAATTTCCTGGAGGGCTCTGCCTGAACGCAGACTTGGGAGAGTCACCTCCGTGCTTGGGAGGAAAGGCGAGTACTGATGAATGAATGATGTCGGCCGTGGACCCAGAACTGCGGAATGATGCCAAGTGGACTGTGGGGTTGCCACTTCTGTCCTTAGATCCTCAAATCTTTGCAGATCACTTATGTGAAACCACCCCAAGAAAATCCACTGAAATGCCAAGGATAGTAAAATCAGCACTGCCCCAACCTACTTAGGGTACTGTGGGCCTGGAGTCTCAAAACAGAAACCAGCTCAAGTCCAAACCAACTGTTCTCCGTGGAGCACAGAGCGCCCACTAGGACTGACTAGGTCTTCATAAAGCTCTGAGTCAGCCTGGTATCCTCCTGGTGACTTTCAAAACTGTGGGTCTGGAAGTGCATCTACCTCTGGTTTCTTCGTAAAAATTGATTAAGTATTTTCAATAAGTCTTCCTATCATCCCCGGCTGAAAGTTGCAAGTGCGTTGGCTGCGTATGTAAAAATACAAATGTCTGACTCATCTCGCCTGGGGAAATGCTGATGAAGCCAGGGGTGTACGTGCTCCTGTTTCGGTAAATGTCTTCCTAAGCCCCAGTTCATCTTGACATTTCCCCTGCCTTTTCCACGCCATCTCAGACAAGCTGGCGTTGGATATCCTTCTGACCCTGGGACGCCCCTTGAAACCACGTCAAGGAGAATGAGAGGCCGTTGCGGTGCGTTTCTGGCTCTGAGCCATGACCTCTGACACAGCATCCGCATTCCTGGGCCAGTCAAGGTCTTTATATCAGAGGGATCCTGGCTGATGGAACTGGGGGAGGCAGCCGGCTGGAACTCAGGCTTCAGCTGTAACTTCTGTACTCTGGCTGGAGTGGTCAGCATTTCTGGCCAGGGCCGTGGTGTGTGACCCCCGCCTGCCCCAAGTGTGGTCTGCGTGACACACCCCATCCTTGCCAGAGATGGAAGTGATTCGTGGCACTGGGACCCTGACACTGCTGTGAACCCCGTGCTGGTGACAAGCCACACTCGAGACCACGCGGCGCCCCGTGTGCGGTGACACAAATTCGCAGGCTGCACTGCTTCCTCTTCGCTGATACAATGCGCTGGGACCGAGGGACACAAGAGAGGGTTTGTGTATGTCAACCCCTCCACGACTGACAGGAAACGGAGATTTCCCCCTTCCTTCCTGGAAGGAGTCAGGGCTGGGTGTCACAGAAGCCCCTGCTCCTGGGGCCGAGGTCACGGGGAATTCAACAGTTTTAAAGTGAAGTCCCAGAAGTGGGTGTTCCGGGTGTGGCTCCTGACGGAGAGATGGTGGAGAGGAGGCAGGCACTCAGACACCTGGATCTGGGCTTGGGTTCTGAGTTCTTTCATTTTTCCCCAGTATTAGTCCATATTCTCTCAAAAATGACAAAGAGAGTCAGACCTTGATGAGCCAACTGTAAAAAAAAAAAACAGTATCGATTCCCCCTCTCTGTGTGGCCCCTTCTTCCTTGTTTCTTTCCTTTCTGTTACATCCCTTGCACACCCGTTACCCAAAATGCCAGGGATCATCGATGGATACGGCAGAGGACGTCATGAAAATGGACAAGGAAAATGTGGCCACTTCTAACAGGGCTGCTCCGGAAACATGAGGATTTGTACAGTATTTTCAGTGGAAGGAGCCTGAGGGTCAGCTTGTGGGTTGGGAAATAAGCTAGGTGACTTACTTGACAAGTATGTTGAGATCACTCTGAAAGAAGTTGGTGCAAGGACCCTCTGTCAGTCTGGGAGACCACATAGCACAGACGCTGGCCAACTACAGACCAGGGGTCGATTCCGGACTTCAGCCGCGTTCTTATCAATAAAGCTTTATCGGCACACAGCCACACCTACTCATTCCTACACCTTTGGCAGCTGTTTTCACACTGCGGCGACAGAGCTGAGTAATCAAAAAGAGACTACATGGCCTGTGAAACATAAGGTGTTAACTATTTGGCTCTTTATAGAAGTGTTTGCTGACTCCTGAGCTAGAGAGTGGGGACTTCTGGCTTACTTGTTACAGCTCCTAAGAGGGCCAAGCTCTGCTGAAGGTCCACGGGATACAGGACATGTGCCCTGTGGTCACACTGGGCTCATGGGAGAAACAGACAAGGGATAGCTCTCAAAAAAGAGGAGATGCTTCACCAGTCCCACCTTCCCATAGTCACTGAAATAATGTAGGTATCTGCTGTAACAGATGAACTTCAAAGTTCCTGAGGCCTAACACAATACAAGTTTATCTTGTGTTCCTATAAAGCCTTACTGACTACAGAGAGGTCGGCTCCATGCAGTCATGCAGAGACCCAAGCTAGTTCCATCCTGGGGCTCATTCCATTGGTTAGAACTCAGTTATGTGACCAAATCTAACAGTCAGGGAGTCCAGTGAGGTGGCCATGAGGAAAGAGAAAGAGGCTGGTGAACATGGAGCCAGAGGACCCATCCCAAGATCCTAACCTGTCCACGCCTTCCTCCTCCTCTCAGAGCACCTTGGTCCTTGCTAACAGAAAATGAGACTCAGGCGTGATCCTCAGTCAGTCTCCACCGAAGACTCAGGATGCACTATCCTTCCTAGGGGGAGAGCCACCCGAACAGAATGTCTCATGACGCTCAACTCTAAAAAGCACGCCATGTGCCGAACAGACTAATCTTCATTCTACTTGCTTACATGTCAGAGTTAAGGATCTGTTTTGGGCAAATCACGTAGTTAGTACATTGCCCACTTTATAATCCATAGAGGCAATTTTCCTATAATAATAAAGTCATTATAGGTGTTTAGTTTGGAGCCCGCTTGTAAAGTATTGTTCATAGTTGGTGCGCTTTGCACTGAATCTTGGATTAGAAAATAAATTCAGTTCTAACATTTTATTTGTTAAGTGTTTTCTAGGAAGACTTTGAGGCCAAGTGTATAAGCTACTTAGATCAGGTGGGCTTAAAGCAGCCTCCTCCTGTAACAGCCCTCCGCCCAGGACACCTAGACAGCTTTCAGGTGGTGGTACCTCTAACTCTTCAACTCTACGACCCAACGCTACGAGCCTGGACCTCAGTCCATCCACACGAGGGCTGACAGCAGACCTCACTTGGAAACAATGAGCGCGATCGATCACAAACATTAAAGTCTTTGACAACACACGCACTAGAGCAGCGAGGCGATATTAAAAAACTAAAGATGCCATAGCAAGAGTCCAAGACCAGGAATGAGGAGCCCTTGGTTCCAGACCCTGCTTCTCTATCGTCTTTGCCAAGTCCTTCCCTTCCTCAGTCCAGGTTTTCCCATTAAGTGTAAACACTTTGGGCATCCATGGTCTACCTGTCACAAGTCCATGAATCTGGGAAGAAATTCCTACTGGTGGAGTTTGATGTCTCAGGGGGAGAGATATCTTTTATTTTATTTATTGATTGATTTTTTAGAATTTGTCTGCACTCAGCCTTTGTTGCAGTGTGCAGACCTCTCTAGTTCTGTGCGGGCTGAGTTGCCCCACGGTGTGTGGGATCTTAGTTCCTTGACCAGAGGTAGAACCTGCAACCCCTGCTTTGGAAGGCAGATTCTTAACCAGTGGATCACCAGGGAAGTCCGAGAGATATATTTTAGAATGCCATTCTCAGCTTCAGCCCACAACCACAAAAGGCCGGCCCACTTCCAGATTAGACTCAGGCTAAAGGAGAACCCATGATAAATATTTTGCAAAGGAAAACAAAGGAATATGTTATCTGGCCGCCAAGGGGAACGCAAGCCCAAATCACTGCTTCTCCAATTGCAAATGGCTTTATAGGCAGTCAGAGTCATTTTATTATTTCGAGTACTGTTCACGACATCGCCACGAAGAAATCAAAATTTGATGAAATTAATTTAGCCATCACAGGAAGGATAAAGAGGAGCTCAGAAGGGTGTTCACTTAATAAATAAAATATATTTTAGAGCAGAGTATTATGGTAATCACTATTTATTAATGCAAACTTCTTTAGGGTTTGCAGGATTCAAATGCACATTTTCTCCCAACTAAATAAACATAGAGGAGCCTGGTCTAAAATATTAACAGTCTTTCTGCACCAGAAATATTAGTCCTTTCCTCCTTTTCTGCCTGCTTCTGTCAGGAAGCCACGGAGCATACAGCGGCAGCGCCTAGCTAACCATGTAATTGATAACTCCCTACTCGATTCACCGTGGGGATCTGTCAGTTAAGGTCTAAAGATACATACACGCCACTATGAAAATGAACTTGCACGAGCCTGTCTGTGGCCCAGGAAGGGCCTGAATGCAGTCGACATCCCGCTACTTAATTGGTTGGGGCTGGTTAACCAGCACAAACGTGTATTCTGGCAATGGCATGCTGTACTATGACTCTCTTTGACAGACCTATTTAGTGAGGAAGAGGTATATTTTTTTCCCCCCAGATAATTGCTCAAAATCATGCTTTCAAAGTCAAAGTGATTCAAACTTGCCTGTCTGTGTGTTGCAAACACACAAGTTGGAAGGAATGCAAATGCACAGTCCTATTTCTCGGGCAGATGCATGACGGAGGCTGTTTTTGCTTTTTGTTTCTCCTCCTGGGAGCAATGAAGGAGAAGGAATTCAAATCCTACAGGGTATAGCTCAAGCCCGGGGTGGCTCGTCTGGGGCCAGATCCTGCAGAGTGCATGGTTCACTCCACTTGGGCCCAGAGCCCGTCAGTGAAGAGACAGTGAGTCTGACACCCTGCCAGTCAAAAACCAGGGCTCTCAATGCCCTTTAAGGGTTTCCCCAGCAGAGCAGAGGGCTGCAGCGTTCAAATCTACCAGATGTTTGGAGGAGCCATTTAACTTTCCGGGTGGCACCTGGCATAGTGAACAGAGCCAAACACCCTGAAAATAAACCATCTTCAGGGGAGTGCAGGGAAATGACGTCACTCCTTCACTCTGCCCCTCATCATACAAACAGAGCTGTTTGTGCCTGCCTCTGGGGGCTGCTGTGAACTTCTGTGACACTCATCAGGAACATCATCCTGAACCTGGATGTACAGACATCTCCTGGCTTTCTCCTTGCCCCCTCGACTCAGCCCTGAAGGTATCTGTGTGCATTTTCCCCCTCTCCCCTGGCATTTCTGAATATTCACATAGAGATCATGAAATGGTGCAGGCAATAACAAGCACTGGAGAAATTCTAACAAGAGAAGGGAGCAGTGCTGGGAGGTGTGGGTGAAGCTGTTTCCATGGTGAACACACCAGTGACAAGATGCAGACCAAGTGTGGATGTCGGGGAAGTCTGACAGCCCAGGGTCCTCCCTGTCAGGACAGGGGCCCCACATCCTTGGGTCTACAGGAAGAGCTTTCATAGGCTTTGTAGGCTCCAGAAAGTACTGTTCCATACATCAAGTACAGACATACCCTGTGAGCCTGGAGCAAAGAGCCCCCTAGCACAGATCCTTAGGCTCTATGCACAAATCAAGAACCAAAATGTGACTGAGGCCAGTCCTGGCTCCTTATATAACTCCCCCTTGACATTTCCGAAGGCAAATAAAACTAAGAACTCGTGACCTTTTCCCCCTACTGCCGAGGGAACTCAATCCTACAGAATTACAGAACCCTACTCTTTAAAACTCAGACAGGACTTTCAAGGTGATACTCTCCCCCTCTGCTTTTTCAGAAGATGGTGCAAATAAGCTCTTCCACAAAAATACTTAATTGAGAGTCCGTGTGTTTAGAAGCAACACTGGGACTTCTGTCTCCTTGGGAGACCTGAGCTGAATAAGAAGATCTGGTTCTACTTTCAAGGTCAAAATGCAGATCCTGCCTCAAAACACCATGCATGGTCCACATGATTCTAATAGGAGGCGATTGGATATGCTGTGTTTCCCCCATGGCCGGGCTAGCTAAGTTGAATCCTGTGAGATGGTGGTGGGTGAAAATGCTTTGTAGCCCACTAAATAAATACATAAATACATATGTGGAATCTAACATACGAGACAAATGAACACGTCTGTGAAACAGGAACAGACTCACATCCATAGAGAACATGCTTGTGGCTGCCAAGGGGGAGGGGTTTGGGGGAGGGATGGAGAGGGAGGTTGGGACTAGCAGATGCAAGCTATTATACAGAGAAGAGAACAACCAAAGGTCCTACCATATAGCACAGGGAACTATACTCAAAACCGTATGATAAAGCTTATTGGAAAAGAAGAATGTGCATATAAGTGAATCACTATGCTGGACACAGCACTGCAAATCAAGCAAAATAAAATACAGGAGTTACTTCTGGGCACTGGGTCTGTAGATGGCTGGTGTTACCTCTTTATGTGCTTCCAGCTGTGCTTTCAAATGCTCTGTAAGGATACGGGTTCCTTTTGTAAGCACCATGGGACAACCCACAGGGCATGCACCGTAAGATAAAAAGAGCCGTGCACGGTCATCTGAAGCAAAATGAATGCTCAAGAATGTTTGCAGCAGCGCCACTCACGATAGCCAAAAGGTGAAAGTGAAAGTGAAGTGGCTCAGTCGTGTCTGACTCTTTGCGACCCCACGGACTGTAGCCTAACATGCTCCTCTGTCCATGGGATTTCCCAGGCAAGAATCCTGGAGTGGACTGCCGTTTCCAAAAGGTGGGGATAATCCAAATGTTGCCCCCCACCTCCATGGACGAACAGATAAACCCAACGTGGTATAAACATACGGTGGAGTATTATTAAGCCAGGACAAGCAATGGAGTGCTAACATAGGCTATGGCATGGATCAACCTTGAAAACTTTACACCAAGTGGAAGAAGACAGATGCAGAAGGTTGCATACTGCATGACTCCTTTTACAGGGACTATCGAGAATCGGCAATTCCATAGAGACAAAAGGCAGAGAGGGGGCTGCCAAGGGCTGGGAGGAAGGACAAAAAGGAAGGGACTGCTTGACAGATTCAGGGTTTGACTGGGAGGTGACAAAATATTTTGGAACTACATGGACATGGTGTTTGCACAAAATGATGATGATACTAAATGCCATTGAGCTGTTGACTTCTGAGTGGTTCATTTATGTTACATCAGTTTTATCTCAATTGAAAAAATATATATAAACAGAAAAAAAAAATAGTATAGCTGAAGTTTGTTTGTTTGTGCGTGTGTCTGCTCTCTCCCAGAAAGAACCCTTTTGAGAGGGGTGGTGGGGGGCTGGGGGTCGGCTGGGAGCTGAACCTCAGCAGGAAGACTGGACTCACAGAAAAGCATTTGTAGTCAAGAGACCAAGTGTGGGGAAAATGGAAGGAGGAAGTGTTAAGCCCTCAGTATGGCTGGAATCTTCTCCTTATGCTATTTATTTTGGTGTCCTGCTTATCTGGGGTCATCTTAACACAGACCTTAATGCCGGCAGGTGCCCAAGGCCATGGTGCTCACAGCGTGAGGCCTGTCGACCTTGACCCATGACCTGGCTGCATCTGTGAGGCTGGCACTGAGCTGCCCTGGCCGTGCATGATGGCTCCTTCCACGGCATCAGGCTTCCGTCCTCTGCTACGAGACCCTTCTTCAGAAATGACTTGCTCGGTTGGCGCCCTGGGCCGCCCCCATCGCGTGCCCCATGGCTCCGAGAGTCACAGGCCCACGCACATCACGTGGTCCGGATCTGAGATTCTGACCACACAGCCTTGGGTGTGCTGGGGTGGGGGGGTGGGTGCGGGGCTGGTGGGTAGGGGGTGAGGGACCCAGCAGACCGAGAGCAAAGGCAGCTTCGTTGGTTCTCATTTCAAAACTGCCTGAATGTGAAGATCAGAAAGAAGTAGGTGTGTTTCACAAGATGCTGGCGAGATTAAGGCATGCAAGGAGCTCTTCAAGGAGGAAAACCCTTATTCATTCATTCGTTCAGCCAGAAAACAATGATCGAGTTCCTTCTCTCGTGCCAGGAACTGGGCAGGTGCATCCAGGGATGGATGAAGAAGACCTAGTCTTGAAATCTGTGTTTGTGTACCAGAGCATCCTGGAGTCGGGGAACAGGCAAATGCATCATTGGAAAGGAAGCAGTTTATTTGAGGGAGCTTTCACCCGGGTTCCTGGGCAGTGGAAGCTCACAGGGCAGGAGGGTGTCCAGTGGACCAGGGGCTTACGGCGGGGGAGCAGGTGACTGCCATTGGAAGTTGACAGTGACTGCTGGATGGTGACTAACAATAGAAGGCGACATTGTTGGGAGAGGAGGTTTGCTCCTGATGGGGCAGGACCCTTGCCTCCCAGAGCCTGGGATCTTGACTGATCTCTCCCACTCTCCGCAAGGCTGTCAGGATTGTTCTAAAAAAAACGAATCCCATCACTGTATAGATTTTCTTGCTCAAAAGTCTCCACTGGCTCCTTGTTACTTATGGATAAAGTCCTTCTTTACACTTCGAATTCCGATGGAGGCCATAACACCTCCAGGGAGGGGGTAAAAGTTGGATTTTGGGAGAGGGAAGAAAGGAGAAGAGGAAAAAAACATGTTTGCCGTTTGAATGTTTAAAGCACAGCTGTGCATACAGTACAGAAACAGGTATGCAGCGTATCTGCGGTATTAAAATTTCATGGGCGGGGGCGATTAGGAAAATCGTGTCTGAAAAGGCTCCTGGGGGTGGGAGGCGATAAATGAAAGAAAACGCTGAGAAAGACTCCAGGCCAGGGTTTCTCACCCTCAACACGATCCACGCTGGGGCCTGGATAATTCTCTGTTGCCAGGGGCTGTAGGACATGTAGCACCGTCCCCAGGATCTGCTCCTTAGATACCAGGGGTCCTTCTTCCTGAGAGGTGATGACCAAACATGTCTCCGGGATTGCCAGACGTCCTCTGGGAGTGGGAATTCAGCCCCGGGGCGGGGAGGGGAACTCCCAGATTAGAGGAGGTCATTTCTGTAAACGCTCACGCCATAGTAACTATATGACAAAGCTTAACAGTGTGGGATGGGGTAGGGGGAGTGGTTGGGGGTGTCTTTTATTGGCAGCAGTACATTCTGAGGCGGCCAGGCAGGTCTGGAGTCGCAACGTGGAATGATCAAGCCAAAGGACACAGACGGTCATGCCAGCGTGTGAGGCCTTTCCAGGAAGGTCTCTTCAGGGGGAAAGGCGGGGCTGACTGAGTGAAGCCAGCAAGCCTAGAAACGTCCATCTCTCTCGGTGTCCGGAGAGGCCTCATTAAATTCCGTGACTGCGCTGGTGGAGCCTGACTCGCAGCTGCGAATTTCAAGGCCTCCCTGGGCCTCCTGCGGGCGGGAAGCTGGGGTAATAAATTACCTCTGCTTCCTGGCCTGGGCCGAGGACCTTGGGAGGTTACACCCTAAACATCCCATCCAAAGCGGGGAGGAGAGCTGGGGGCCCCCACACCAGGGGCCGAGCGTGGGTCTCCGTTTTGGCCAAGTGTAACTGCCAACAGTTGGCCATTTAGGCTGAGCGGTTTCCATCGGGTAAGGTTCCCTATGAGGGCGACATTAGGCTTTTGCTAAATCAAAACAAACAAACAAAAAATGGCAATAATTAATTGTACATCACATGATGCTTTTAAAAATAACATACAGCTTATTTTGGTGGATAATCGTAACACAGGGGCTGGTTCTGGAAAATGAAGCCTCGTCTCGCCGCAAAACTTGAGCCTGAGTGATTTCTTCCTTTCTGGAGACTCTTTGAAGAGCAAGTACAGCACGAGGCGAGCGTTGGGGGAGAACCCACGCATTGTTCAATTAAGATGTTTATTGATGTGACACATAAAACTCTCCTGTCTTATTATGGGGCTGGAAGGAGGCTATTTCTTTAACTGCTTGGCTTCCGCACACCTCTGGGTTCCTCGGGGATGGTTTTTCTCTCGCCCGGATCCGAAAGAACTGGTCCTCTGACAAGTGTGTTTTCTTCTTCTTCACACGTCCCTTCCTTCTGTCTCTGCCTCTCTCATCCTCTGACTTCCTTCCGTACTTGTGTATTGACTGGGTTGAGTTTTCTCGCTAGTTCGGAATTTGTGAAATCACACTGCACTCTCAGGAGCGTGAGTGAGGAGAGACTTTAAACGCAAGGTGTCTTGAGAAAGGTGAGACGTTTCTGAAGGTCACCTTAAACGTTCAGCTCTGTGAGCTGTGTCTTGTGGCGGGGAAACGAAAGCTAACTAATAATTATCTTGAAATAATCCTGGGACTCGTCATATTCAGTGAAATCAATCCGCCAGTGCGGGGGGAGACCACGACTCTACACACGCATGTTTCTCCCCGGCTGCAGGAAGAGATCTGATTCCGGCTACCGGCAGAGGTGGGGCCCTTGGCTCAGAAGCCTTGGGGCTATTGCTCCCCACTTCTTGCCCCTGCCTTTCTATCTGCAGGGCAATTTGTGCTGCTGAAGACACCCAGAAATACTTGCATTTACTTTTTCCCGGAAACAGGTTTCTCGTTCAAATTCAGGATTCAAACTTACATTTGCTAAGACAGTGCTTGGGAAAACCAACAGACAGGAACCAAACCCTGAAGTTTATTCTCATAAGATACAAGAGACTTAGCCAGAAAGAAAAATTCTTAAATAGAGAGGGGCGCCTTTCTGTCCATCTGGTATGCTGTTACAGATGTTTGAAGAAACTGAGGGAAACTTAAACACACAAGTTCCTTTCTGCTTAATTACTTAGTAATTCTGTTTTGTGTTATTAAAAAAAAAAAGTGGAGATCCTTCCAGAAGATTCTGGGTTTTCTTCCCTTTATCACCTTCCCAGTCTCCCCCCAGCTGCTTCCACCAGGGAACTGAAGTACCCAAATGCCAACATGACAGCCTGACTTTTGCAAAGAGGCTTAATTACTCATTACGAGATTCCATCAACACAAGCTCCGGTCCGTGGTTTTGTAATAAGGGACGTTATCTTTCTTTGGATTCTTCACTCCTTCATAAAGGAGGATGTGGCGGAGGTTTCCACAACCCTGCTTTCTATGGGAAGGGGACGAGGGGATTTTAATGCATGAATTTGATGTCATTAACAATGCTGACAGCTGTTTAATCCCAGTGGAAACAACAGCTGAGTCCCGACTGCAGGGGGGAGAAATAATTAACTCTTCAGTGTGTTCGGCGGAAGGGATCGTGTGAATCAATTACGTGTCTCGTGCTTTTACCTGCAGTTTTTGTCAATTACTCAGCCACTGGGTTGGGAGGCTTGGGGGCCAATAAGATGACAGGAGGCCCTCACAGGCGAAGGGACTCGTTAGGTTCAGGGGCCAGATTTATTAAACGGGGCTGGGATAAGTTTGCCATTAATTAAAATTAAGAACTTTTTTTTTTTTTTTAATGTTTCCACTGAATCATGGAGCATGATGGACTAAAGTAAAAGGAAATCATCGAGAAGGAGCACTGGGTGACCCAGTGTCAGGGAGGGGAATGCAGCTGAGCTGAAAGGGAAAGAAAAATAGACTCTGAAGCTGAAACAGAAACATGGGGTGGGGTGTGCGGGTGCCCCTGCTCCTTTATGACACGTGCCACTTAATTTAAACGGAACATTCAGACACCTGCCAGTGACGGTAAACTTGCTACTTTTTCACCCACCCTCCCCCAGAGATGATCAGTCCCTGTCTTCTAGGCTTCAAGGGCTTTTTTTTTTTTTTCCTTCTTTTTCACCCCTGTGTGCAGACTGACGTCCTTCCTGGGACTATTCCTACTGCTTGTAATTTGTACAATATTACAGGTATAACTAACGTCTGACTGAGATCCTGCTTTGAAGTGTGCGGCCCTCACTCAGCACCACCCTCCCCCCATCTCATAAAGCACTCCTGGACTCTTTCCATTCATTTATCATGTGAGACTCTGAGCAGATGTCTTAAGTATTCAATGTTACAAACAGCAACATTACATGAATTTAAATCTGGCTCTTTGTCTGAACGCCCCTCCGAGCATGGCAGCTGATGTCTGGGGAGCCCGGCCTCATCTGGAAACGGCGTGGTTTCTGCCACCTGCCCCAAGCTGCCTCTCTGTGGTACCCAGGGAACAACCTGCTCTCTCCTGAGAGGTCGGAGGCTGCTGGGGGCACGGCAAGACCCTCCGGGCATCAGAGTTTGCTGAAGTGACAGGTGAACAGACACGGTCCTGTGCAGGTAGACGCACTCCGACCCTGCCTGGGAAGAACTGGGAGGCTCACTCTCTGAGTGCATGCTGGACATTCCCAACGGAGCTTCAGGAAGGGCCAGCAATGTCTGGGCTGTTGTTCCCATTTTACAGATGAGGCGACTGAGGTCTGGAGGAGAGCAGTGAATTAGATTTCTCTCATGTTGATATTCTACCCAAATGAACTGGACAGACATGTGTGTGTGAAATTCTCAACTAAGGCCTGAAATCCAGCATCACAAGAACGAGATACCAGGGATGTAGTTTAACATCTAAACTGGAAGTGAAAAATCCTAAGGGATACAGTAGGGGGATTAACTATAGGTTTTTGCTCACTCAGCATACTGTCCTTTTATTTTTTTGCTTCTGGGAAGCACACTGTACCCCATCTGATCCTACTGGTCAAGGTGGGTGTTCTAGTCCCTTTCCAAGATGGTAGACACATGACCTCGGTGGGTAATTAAACAGCTTATCCTTGATCACGGTGATTATCTCATGGACAATGCATGCGATCTAAACTGGGCTGGAATCTTCCCTGAGATGCAGATACTCTGAGAGGGAATACTGGAGAGGTCTCCTTCTACAGTCATTAACATCACATGAGAAGGGGAGACTGGTCCCACCTCTCCCACCAGTAGACTGATCCTGCTACAGAAGCAAGCCAAGCAGAGACCCCCACAGCCAAAGGATGGAGAGAGACAAATAATCTAACGAGACATTTGAGCTCCTGGACCCAGCTATGCCTGAAGCCAGAGCTCCAAGAGTTTCTAGTGCATGAACCAATCTGCTGCCTTTTGTCATAAACCCTGTTCAGCTGCCACCAAGAGTTTGGCTAAAATGGGGTGAGAGAGGAGTCAATACTCACCATACAAGTCTGCATATGGCGTATCACTGACGATTTTTCTAAGCTCTGGTCTCAAGGGAGTCCTCAGCAAATTTCTCAAAACTCTGCAGTCAGACCATGTTCTTCTTTAGCTCCATGCCCTTCCCCGTGCTGTTCTTTCTACCTCTAATGGCTTACTGTGCCGTTTCTCTATTTGGTGAGTGTCTATGTAACTTTTCAGACCTAGCTCAAACACAAGCTCTTGGTTGCAGTCTTCCTGGGTCTCCCTGCTGCTAAGTCACTTCAGTCGTGTCCGACTCTGTGCGACCCCATAGACGGCAGCTCACCAGGCTCCCCCATCCCTGGGATTCTCCAGGCAAGAACCCTGGAGTGGCTTGCCATTTCCTTCTCCAATGCATGAAAGTGAAAAGTGAAAGTGAAGTCGCTCAGTCATGTCTGACTCTTAGCGACCCCATGGACTGTAGCCCACCAGGTTCCTCCATCCATGGGATTTTCCAGGCAAGAGTACTGGACTCCCTAGACAGTATCAGTTTTCCCAAAAGAAAGTACAAGCTACTCATTGTGTGTTCTCAACAACAAGTGCCTTGCTGGGTAGGAGGCTGCTGTAACTGATAATTATTCAAAAATAGCTCACAGTGAACTGTAAACTCTGCCTTCAGGGAGGCTTACACTGTATTGGTGGGGGTGGGTGGGGTAGGGGTAGACAGAGAATCCAAACTGTAAGAGGGCAGGGATTAAATTCAATTCTGTAATGGACAATCAACACAATGATGCTGCTCTGAAAAGAGCTCATGGTTTCAAAGGTCCTATTAACAGAAGTAGGATGCTCGGGGTGGAGGTGAAAAGCCCCTCTTGCCATGTGCTGCTCAGGCCCACCTGGATTTCTGCCCCAGCCCAGGGGACGCTGGAGGGGCCTGAGTATCAGATCCATCGAGTTACACTGTGGCTTTCATACTGTTGTTATCAGCTTTACTGAGATACAGCTCACCTACTATACAATTCACGCACCTGGAGTGCACAACTCAATAGCTGTTTTTTTACGACATCCACAGAGTTCTGGGATGATCACTCAGTTTGGAACTTTTCTCGATCACAGAAGGAATCCTGCTCCCTTAGCTGTCTTCTCCCCAATCTGCCCATGCCTCCTCAGCCCAAGGCATCCACTCACCTACTTTCTGTCTCTAGTCCTGCCTCTTCAGACATTTCCTATAAATGGAACTGCATGGCCCTTCACTAGGGTCTTTCACCGAGTCTAACGCTCTTGATATACTATTCTTCTGTTGTTAAAGCAGCAGGAACCTCCCTTTTCCATGAATAGTAACTTGGGAGAATCTAACCTTATAAGATAAGTAAGTGCACAGGGGGCGGGGGTGGGCAGGGGACAGCACTGCTTGGAAGGGAAGGAAGGAAGTCTCGAGTTGTTCTTTTTGACTTAATCCAGGGCCACTGTGACCAGGGAGCTGGACCACTCACCAGACCCCAGGAAGACCATCTGGACACAGAGAGTTCTACGTTGCTGTACTTCTGAGAACAGAAGAAAGCTGTGCTATGTCAAGACTTTTTTTTTTTTTTAAGACACTGCCTTCTCCACGAAGGGGCGTGATGTGACAAACACGCTAAGTCCTTCTTATGGTAATGCTGCTCTTTGCAAATGGCTCGGATCCAATCCAACTGAACACAATGAAATGAAGCAGTCTGTGCTATTTCCAATAGCTTTAATCTTAACCACGCTAACGATTCCTAAAACCAATGAACACAGTTTAAGGGGGGAAAAAAAAGAAGAAAGGAAAGACACGCTCCACTCTGCTGTTATCGGCCTTCTTGGCAGCTGGGGCTAGTCCTTATTGTCACCATCAACAGGGTCCTTAGGAAAAAGCCCGCCCCGCTGCTTCGAGGTCAAAGTTTACACGTGAAGCAAACTGGCTACGGTCATTGTCCTCCCCACCCCACCCCTGCCCCCGCCCTCGATGGTTAATGAGGAAACACAATGGCATCCATAATTAAGACGGCTGCCCCATTTTCCGAGGTTGGTGAGAACTCCCCAGGGAGCCATGTGGTCCTCACCAGGACAGGGCCTCTCTGGCAATTAGCAACGGCATTGTCTGTCCATCCGGGCAGTGTCCAGGGCTCGGGGCTCCTGCCCAGGGTTGGGGCTCATGGTCCTCTTCCGGGGCCTCTGCAGGTCGAGTGCAAGGGTAGAGTTTCTGGACAGTGTGCGGAAATCATTCCTTCACTCACTCACATCTCCTACAGATCACGCACCAGGCTAAGGTCAGAAACGAGCACGAGTCAGGTCCTTCACTCACTCACATCTCCTACAGATCACGCACGAGGCTAAGGTCGGAAACGAGCACGAGTCAGGTCCATTCCTTGCTGTGAGAGAACCCAGAGGAAGGGGAGATAGAGAACAGAGAGACAGACACATTTTTTCATATATTGGGGTAAGTGCTAAATTAAGAAGTGGGAACACAGGACTATATGTTTCTTTCCTCAGTCATTTTACTTCTGGAAATCTAGTATCGGGAAATTTTTGAATATTATGTATTATATTTATTAGTCTAAAACACTCACAAGTTACCTTTTCGCTTTGTTTATAATAAGCAAAATCTGGAAGCAATGTAAATTTTTAGTATTTGGGGACTCATTAAATAAACTATAGTATTAGCTAATAAAAGGGCACGACTTCCCACGTGGCACAGTGGTAAAGAACCCGCCTGCCAATGCAGGAGACGTGGGTTCAATTCCTGGGTCGGGAAGATCCCCTGGTGCAGGAAGTGGCAACCCACTCCAGTATTCTTGTCTGGGAAATCCCATGGACAGAGGAGCCTGGGGGGCTATAGCTTCTGGGGTCAAAAAAGAGCTGGACACTCTGAGCCCGCGTGCATTAGCCAATAAATGTTCCACAGCCATCATTACAAATACTATTCTGGAAGAGTCAATAATACAATGTGTTGTAATGTTAAGGTAAAATCCAAAGCTGAAACGTCTGTAGATGGTATGATGAAAATGTGCTTAAATATCAGGGTTGGGGGTGCACTGAAAAGAAAAGAGAACATTTTCGACTTGGTTCCATCCCAAGCAGCCATCAGGGAACAATTTATTTCTGGGGAAATCTGTTATCTACTTTTAACCCACAGTTTCCTAAACCAGCACCTCAAAAACACTCAGCCTGATACTTCTTTTTTTTTTTCCCCTGAGATCTTTTCACGTGGAAAAATAAATGATATCAGTCGGTTTAATATTTCAGTTGGATAGGTAAAGCTAGGCTCTTTATCTCAGAGCAAAGAGAAGAAACCAAGCAAAAAAAGCTCTGAATTCTCCGTCCTGCTCACGCAGTATATCTGGAATTGATGAGCCGCACAGATATCACCTGGAGATCACTTTTTTCCTCCCACTTGCTCTCAAGCTCAGAACCAGATCACTGCACCTCTTTCCTCCAACTCTACTTTAGAGCAAATTGAGACCAAATTACATCACCTGTTTCATCCAATTGTATAAACCACGGCAATGCCGTTTGGGAAAATCTAATAGTCTTAATCTAAGAACTGCTCCTGTGCCCACAATAGAATCAAACAAATAATCAATAAGCCTCTAGATATTATAGCGTCACGGAGTGAAGACAGAGGGAAGGGCAGAGTTGGTGTGTGCAGAGGGAGCTGCTGAGATGAAATCAAATCACAGCTCAGCAAGGACAGAACAAACAGCAGCAACGACAGCAAAACCGGGCTGCTGAGTAACTAGCTTGTTCTACAGACTAGCAGTTCCAGAACCTTCTAGTGGCAAGTGTTAGATCATGAATCTGAATGAGGCAGGCATTTAAAAAATCTCATTCAATCATCAACAATGACTCTGTGGCATTGCGATTATCACCCCCATTTGACTGTTAAATAAATTTGAGGTTCAGAGAGTTTAGTTCACTTGACCAAAGTCACACAGCTCGTTAAGTGGCAGTGACAGGCAACAAAACCAAGCATGCCTGTTATTTATTTATTTTTTTTTTAAATTTTGTTTTTTCAGACTCAAATGAAAGTAAATTGCTGGCTGGTAAATGGACTTTGGAATCAGCCACAATCCAAACCCACATTTTCTGTAAACTTAGGCAAGCAAATTATGTCTTCAAGGCGCAGTTTCTGTATCTAGAAATAGAAGTAACAACACATGTATACACGTCAAGTGCTTAGTGCAAGCCATCCTCAATAAATGCTGGGTGTAATAGCTTTATCTTTACATTACTCTATTTTTTAAAAAGCACATTCTCAGCAAAATCATAAGCAAATATAAAATGCAAGTTCGACGATGTGATAATGATATGCCAGCTTAAGTGTTAAGGTGTGAAGTGCCCAAAGTCTTCAATTTATCTTGAAATGAATCAAAAAGTAAGACAGACTGATGGATGGATAGAGGGATGGATAAATGGGTAAAATGTAAGTAGAGAGAAGTACGAATCGTCAGATCTAGGCAGTGCATGTATGAGTGCTTCCAACAGAATTCTCTCAACTGGTATGTGACACGTTTCACACTGTCTATAATAATAACGTGTCAGCGGGAACGGCCTACTACACAGGAATAGGACAGAAGGTACCTGAATCCCACAACAAAATGATGAGCAAAAGTGACCGGACAAGAGTGTGCAGTGAATGACTCTAGTTTTAAAAACTCAGGAACAGAAAGCTATGGTGGCAGAAATCAAAACAGAGGTTGGCTCTTGATGAGGACAGATTTGTTGACTGGACATGGTTACAGGTGAGCCTCGGGGGTGTTGGAAATGTTCTCTGCTGTGATCTGGCTGGTGCTGGCATGTGTGTGTGAGTCCACTGAGCTGTCTCTAATATGTATGCACTTTAAACTGAAATGGATGCTCCACCTTGAGTCAGATTCTGGTTCAAGCAGCCCACATCTTCTGAATGCCTTCCCCTCCCTGTGCCAGGCGGTCTTTCTAGACACTTTCTGATGCATTCACTTGGAAAACCGTTTCAAGGAATTGTCTGACAGAATACATTATTTAAGCCTTTAAATGTGATGTGAAGCCATCCCACTTTCTTAGAAAATGACTGTCGTCCCCGAGAGTAAACTTGGCCGATAAGGAAACCACGAAGGTGTGAAACTCCTAGCCTTCTAGAAGACCCTTGTTCAGCACCCTGGGGCCTTTCCCTCTCTCCTTCACCATCAGATGACCTCCAGAAAACAGTGGACACCCACCAATATCAAATTTCTGCCCTCCACTGTGAGATTCAGCCATCAAGAAGGAGAGTAGAGAGGCCACCCCGAAATCCCACCACCTATGGGGACAGGGATGTGCTGGTCAAATGCTCGGCTCGCCCTCTCTCCTCTGGGACATGCTCAAGTTCAGGAGACAAACATCTCCCTCCTGTTCATCCCAAGAGCATCCCAAGAGCATCCCTCTCCCAGGCTTCTCTACAGCCTGGCCCACTGGCTCCCAGGTGGAAGGTGCATCCAGGCTTGTCCAGGGGCATCCTGGAAGAGGGTCCTGATGAGAGATGAGAGCTGTCCCAGGCCACAGAGACCTGCTCTACTCAGGTTCCTTCCAAAGAGCCTTTGAGGTGAATTTGGAAGCAGCGCCTCCTGAGTGATGGAACTATGCAATGGTGTCTGGAAGGGCAATAGAGAGAGAAGATGTAGAAATAGAGATGAATGAGGGTCTGGGAGGGCAAGTCCACCAGAGACCATAACAACCTGGGGCACTTGTTTAAAAAAATACAGATCCCTAAGTTTCTCTCTAGATCTACTCAATCAGAATCTCTAGGATAGACACCCCAGAATGTTCTTATTTTAACAAGCTCACACTGGGGTTTCTCTTGCATGTGGAAGTTTGAGGATCAAGGCCTCTTTGTAAAGAGTCTCTCAAGGGGAACAGCCCTTTCATTCACCCTTCTACCCACCCATCCATACACACACCCATCCAGCCAACCACCTATCCATACATTCACAAATCCACATATGCAGCCATCCATCCATCCACTCACCCATCCATCCATGCATCCATCTATCCACCCACCCAGTCAGCCATCCATACATTCACAAATCCATGTATCCATCCATCTATCCACCCAGCCAGCCAGCCAGCCATACATTCACAAATCCTTGCATCCATCCATCTATCCACCCACGCAGTCAGCCATCCATACATTCACAAATCCATGTATCCATCCATCTATCCACCCAGCCAGCCAGCTAGCCATACATTCACAAACCCTTGCATCCATCCATCCCTCTGTCCGTGCACCCATGCGTGCATGCACCCATCCCATAATTCTCTATCTCTTGTGTGCTTTCTTTGCGTCATGCCACAGACTGCATCTTCTTCGACTGTCAAAGACAAAATTTTTCTACACCAATGAGTTTCAAGGGAACCATGCCAACTTAGATATTTTTAATTATAAAATCTTCTGCCCAGTCATAGAATAGTTTTTTTTTTAATAAAATCTCACTTATGGTAATCTCCCCCTTTCTCCTTACTAATGTACATGAATCTATTTTCAGCTGTCACCCACCATCTATGAAGCACTGCCTGGATTTTAGGAAGAGTGAGACCTGGAACATAACCACTGAGTGTTCGGCGTGAGTCTCTTTCCCAAGGGAACCTGTACCTTTAGATGAAGACACTCGAGTCTCATGGGTCTGCGGGTTGGAAAGTACAGACCTATGGACCCGATTACTTTCCAGGACATCCAATTACAAGTGAGTGATTTCTTTCTCGCAAAGATACTTTGTGGAGAACGCACTATAGATTCTCCCAGGAAACGATGGGGATTTGGTACCTAAGCAAACCCAGAGGTTCTGAAATTCTCTTTTAACCTTTAACATAAAGTCTCCTAAACATCAATGTGTATGTGTGTGTGTGTACACACGCATGTGTATGTATGTAATAAACACAACTGAGACAGAGATCCAATAAAAGATGATGTCGATTTAACAAGAAAAAAAAAAAATAAAGCCATTAAATTGAAAAGCTAAACACATTCCTTTAGGAATAACTGCTGGATACCTCAATCCCAGATTCATACAACACAGTGGCTGATGACACAGGAGGTTATGATGGCTGTGTTGCTGGACTGAGCTTCCTTATTTAGCACTCTGTCCCCTCCAGGTTGTAAGATACGAGACTAAGGCAGAGGCCATTTTTCTCTTTCTTACCCCTGGATCTTTTCCACGCCTGACAGCGCTTGACTCAATAAATATCTGTTAAATCACGGATGCATGTCCTTCCCTGGTAAGAATCTGACAAAATGAGACAGTGGTTGCAATCTCTGACGGCTTTAACCTAAAGCAAGTGGATGGTTCCCACTGGGTAATGGTCTCCTTTCATTTTAAGCATTGACATTGTCAGAGAACAATTCTAGAGAGCTGAAGAAGGCCAAGACAGTGGCTCCTCAGCAGCAGACACCGACTGCTTCCCGACTGCACCACGCCCCGAGGGCTCCACTGGCAGACAAGAAGCCTTGGTCTCATCACCTCCTGTTATTCCGGGGGCGGCCCTGTCTTTGATCTGTGATCCTAATCATGGCCGATTTGGGAGCCAAACATTACGAGTCAGATATAAGCAACTCGAAACATCTAACAAGGGTGCCTGGGATTAGTCTTGCCATCCCTGTCTAGTCCCTGCCTTACGATCAGCAGTCCCGCACGCCTGTGACACGTGACCTAATAGTCTGACTCCACCGTCCTCCACCTGTGGACCTGGGGCACAGACGCCACTCGTGATTGATCATCCGGAAATCTCTCTCTTCACGCCTGCTCTTTTATTTTCAACCTTAGCTGCAAATCAGTCATCTCAGGTGCTTTCAGAAATCCTGACGTCCAGGCTGCACCCTAACCCAGTTAAGTCTTTTTTTTACCATCCCTCACATGGGTCCAGGAGGCTGAGGACCACTGGTGGAACAGCACACCTTTTGCCCACTTTTCTCAGACTCATTCATCTCTGCATTTGGCCTCAGCAAGGTTTCCAGTCCTCTGATGTATTTACACGGGGTGTGTCATCAGTATCTGGGCCTCTGCTTTACCCTATAGACCTGGCCATGCTCTTCGATCTTCAAGCAAGACATGTGTTTTCATGTCACTCTGAGATTCAGCGCTGATGCGTCTGTCATCCCACAGGTGAGTGAGTGGGCGGACGGACGGACGGATGGAGGTAGGGATGGAAGCATGGATGGATGGGTAAATGAATGGAAGGATGGATGAATGGGTGATTGAATGGAAGCAGGAACAGACAGATGGAAGCATGGATGAAATGACAAGTGGATGGTGGATGGATGGTCAATTGTGTGAAGCCTTCTGTTAAACCTGACTCTGTAAACAATTCTCTCCAAACATTTGTTCCCTCTACGAGACGCTAAGTTCCTTAAGACACAGGGCTTGATCTCATCTGTCTTTGCTTTCTCAGGGCCTCACGCTGCACTTGACTGGTGGCAGGTCCAGCAACAGGTGAAAAATACATGCCTTTTGAAAATAAACAACTCTAGTTTAATACCCTTATTTCTAAGTCTCTCCAATATCATTTTAAGAAGAGAATTTCTTGACAGGGAGAAGAATGGAAATCTTGAAATAGAAATGCTCTGTTGATTTTTTTTTTAGTTTCAAATATACAAAGAAACAGCTCGTAGCAAGTTCTGATAATAAAAATTCAAATTGGAAGATGATATTATTGATCTCAAGGGAAACTGGGCAGATAAGCATTTTAGAAACACTGGGTTATTTTGATAGTATGTGTCCAGCTATCATAGAATTCTCTTTTCACTGATGAGAAAATTAAGGCCTAGCAAATAATTTCTTCAACATCTTGAACCCAGTCCATATTTCTCTTTGGAATCAAATGAAGGATTTTAAAATTATATAACACTCTTACCGTTTGCTTCTGTCCCACTCAACCTGTCTTCTGGTTAAAGTATTCAAAGTGGCAGTGATGAGTTGGTATCTTTTTTATTTTTTTTAATTTTCGGAATCATCTTTACCTATTTGTAATTTTTAAACTTCTTATTCTGTTTTGGGGTATAGTCAATTAACAGTGTTGTGACAGTCAAGTGAAAAGCGAAGGGACTCAGCCATACACATGCATTTATCCATTCTCCCCCACACTCCCCTCCCGTTCAGGCTGCTATGTAACATTTAGTAGAGTTCTATGTGCTACGCAGTGAGTCCTTGTCGGTTATCTATTTTGAATATAGCAGTGTGTACATGCCCATCCCAAACTCCCCAATTATCCCTTCCCTTCATCCTTCCCCCGCTAGCAACCGTAAGTTCATTCTCTAAGGCTGTGAGTCTCTTTTTGTTTTGTAAGTTCATTTGTAACACTTTTTTTTTTTTTAAGATCTCCACATATAAGGGATGTCACGGGATATTTCTCCTTCTCTGTCTGACTGACTTCGATGACTTGGCATCTTTCATCAAGCTATACGGACCCCAGGGACACCTGCAAAGGCTGTGGTCTTCACGCGTGGGTTGTTTGAGGACACCAGAGGAAAGCTAGTGAGTCCGAGGCTGCCCCGCCCATGCTGTGGGGACTGACTCCCACTGCTAACGGGAGAGAGGCTCACCACGATCAGAAACTATAGTTTGGGTTCCTTTGTTAAGTACAAGGCACCATAACTTCCCGAATTGGCACAAACGACCTGCTATGAGTTGGAGTAAAGTGTGTTTTTAAATTATTTCAGAACCATAAAACCTCTCCATAGAGAGTGCTTTGAAACTGCAAATTAAATATAGAACATCTATGAACTGTATCCATTTTTACAGTAAGTATATATTTCCATGGGGGTTTGTACCATCTTTTTTGTCTAGTTACACTAGTTAATAATGCAGTGAATTTGCAGTAATAGAGTAAATGTTATTTTGATGACACTATTTGATTAAATTAAAGATGACATTAAAAGGACCATTTCAATAAAGGACCGAAATCTCTAGAAGTAGCTGGGGCTGAGTGTTGAAGTCAGCGAGTCTGGCAGTCTTAAAAGGACCAAATGGAATTTCCTTCACCGCGTGAATGATGAGCAAGTTAAGGAACAACGGGACGAAATAACAGATGGGAGAATATGAAGGCTTAGATTCCAAGACGCAGGCAGTTTTCGTTATTTGAGGCCAGTGTGCCATGCACAGGAAAACAGCTCGAGTGGCCTTGGGAAAATGGAGACGTGCATTAAGTAAAGCGAAAGTGAGAGGGCGGTGAGATTCGCGGCGAAATGTGCTGATGCGGTGACAGTGAATTGAGTTGTTGCACAAACAAAAGAAACGGGACACCTGGGATCAGGCACGCAGCCCCCTGCAAGTTCTCTTCCGCTAATTCACGCACGCACACGCGGGCCCCCCACGCCTGCGCAGGGGGGTCTTTGAGATTCAAAAGGGAGGAGAGAGTCCTAATTATTTCTTCCGGGCCTCCGTTCGGGTGATGCTTGCCAAATAAGTTCTTTGCCTGAGCGAGAGGTTCACGTACATAAATCAAGCAAGTGTTTGAAGATCCCTTGACTTAAGTTCTTAGAGAGAGAATCTATCTGAAGAGACAGTCCCCGGCAACGTGACTGAGTTACGAATCACGGACATCTCGGCTGAAAGAAATTCCGAGATTAAAGGTGTGCGGTGGTGGAGGCCCCTGGTTCCCAGAGAAACACCTGCCCCGGTGTCTCGGCCCTGAAGACAGGTGACGTGTCTATTTCTGCTGCGGGCCACTGGCTGCTGCCCAGTCCAGGCTTGCAGCACCCGTGCTGATGACTGTTTTTTTACAGCTAAGGAGGAAGACAGGAACCTCAGCTCCAGCAAACAGAAATCTTCCTAGGGACCTCCAAAGAATGCCAGGAGAGGCTAAGTTTTGCTTAACAGGGAATTCATCTGGTCGTCATGTGAAGTAATTATTTCCTCACAGAAAGGGAGGGAGGTGTGGTCAGTTGGAAAAGTCATGTGTCCCATCTCAGAAAATATCACCTCTTCAAGCGCAAACCCCTCAGAGTGCAGGATTCGTGTGTGTTTCATGTTCTGAGTATGGAAATGGAATGTTTACCGTCTTCCCAGCAGAAAATCACTTAGAGACAAAGGATGATAGTAAATATCACGCCGGGCAAGCCCATTCAATAAAGCACATGGCTAGCAAACGTTACCATGTTGAGATCTTGAAGGCTGAAAGATCCCCCAAGCTGCCAGCAAATTTGTTCTTGTTGAACACACCTCTGTATTTGGAAGAATGGCACTTGGTTGTAAGCGAAGGCAGACTTTCTTTAGGAAATATCCTCTTTTTCAGAACTTTGAATGACTCAAACCCACACGTTTGAGCTTTGCCCCTCGACAGTTGCCGAAAGCGGCTGCAGCCCCCTGCCCATTCCGCTCTGACTCTTTTCTTTCTCTCTATGGATCTGTGGCAATGCTTGGAAGAATCCGAATGTCTTGTTTGTGGCCAAAGTAATTTGTAATACATACTCCAAAAAAAAAAAGAAAGAAAGCAGAAGATTTTTAGGGCGGTGACACTACTTTGTATGACACTGTAATGATGGCCCCACGTTGTGACACGTTTGTCCAAGCCTGCAGCCTGAGCATCGCTGGGAGTGACGGCTGATGTGAAGGCTGGACTCCGGGTGATCAGGACGTGGGGGTGCTGAGCCGGGGAGTGTGTGCACCTTTAGGGAGGGCCTGGACCAGGATGGCACCTGGGCATAACTCGACTCTCAATTTTGCTGTGAACCTAAAACTGCTACAAGGCAAAGTCTGTTTTCAAACGTGGAAATAAATGGATTTAATAAAAAGCATATTTGAAAAACAGGGTGGTAAGAACAGCTAGTTATCCTACTTTCAGCGTGGCAGCCATACGTAGCGGGGACTTTTTACTATCCTGACCATAACCCACGCTCACGTGCTCTGGTGAAAACAGAATCTCTTTTGGTCCAAGTTCTCTGGGACTCCAGGACCCTTACCGCTTGATCGCCTTTAGCCCGAGGGTCACCCCAGTGCTCCTCCCGGCCAGTTTCACTGACATTGTACAGCTGACCCTGTACAGTGCGGGAGTTAGGGGCGCTGGCCCTCCAAGCGATGGAAAACCCATGGATTACTTATCACTGGCCTTCCGTATCCACAGTTCTTCCAAACCCAAGATTGTGCATCCGGTGGATTCAGCCAACCTCGGGTCGTGTAGTACTGCAGGATTTACTACTGAAAAAAGATCCGTGTATAAGTGGACTAGCACAGTTCAAAGCCCTGTTGATCAAGGGTCAACTTTGAACAATATACATGGAAAACATCCATTCTAGACTATGAGGACCCTTTGGCGGCTCATTAGTGAAGACACACGGAACATCACTAGAGATCCGGCTCCCCAGCTCCGTCAGAACCAGCCCCTGACACCTAGAGCTGATCCTTCTGACCCTGACTGCCAAAGCTCTTTTCCACGCGGAAGAATCCTGACCAGCCTTTGACTGTCATCCCTCAGTAGAGTTCCCTGTCCAAGAAAGAACAGATGGATTGAGTGCCTGTGCTTCCTGGAGCACTGTCCTTTTCATCATCCTTCCCGTCATCACCTTCAACTCCCACATCACAGGGCTTTGTTCATGGGCCTCGGCTCCTACACCGAGTGGCCCTTGAGGCCAGGTCTGTATCTTCACTGTTCCCACTTCTGTGTATTTCCAGTTTCTGGCATGGGCTTGGCTATCACCAATGCTCCACAAGTGTATAAGGGAAATTGGATGTTTGGGTGACTACACTATTTTTAACAAGCCACTAGGGTATCAGTACTGATTTTTAGTAAAACATAAGAATTTCACCATTCATCTATCTATACATCATTTATCCATTCAGCCAGCCACTCATCTGTCCAAGTATCCATTCATTCATCCATTCATCCATCCATCCATGCATCCATCCAAATATCCAACCATCTATCCATCCAACCATCCAATCATTGAAAAAAAATGTGCAATAAGACCTACTCTGCCATGCCTTTTTATGGGTGATAAATAAAGAAGAAAGAAGATGGCTAGAAAATGAATAAGATACGGTCCTTGCCTTGATATATGTTGTCACTGAATAGGAGAAATAATATATGAAAAGCGAGGTCCATGTCTCATCTTTTTGTCCCCTGTAGCACCTTCCACAGGGACTTTGATTCAGCAGCAAATGACGGTTGAATCAATGAATAAAAACAAATATAAAAGGCAATAAGTGAAAAGTGCCAGATAAACGCTGCAGACAAAATGCTATGGAAGAGACTTCCCTGGTGGTCCAGTGGTTAAGACTCAGGGCTTCCACTGCAGGGACCATGGTTTTGATCCCTAGTCAGGGAACTAAGATCCCACGTGCCGCATGACCAATAAAATAAAACAGGTTTGAAAACAAACAAAAATGCTACGGAAGAGTGGAAGGGAAGCTGATCACATACAGATGGATACCTCATAGAAGGCAGAATTTGAGCTGGGATAGAATGGCAGGCTGACTCAAATTTGGAAAAAAAAAAAGGCGTTCGAGAAAAGTCGACCACTGCCATTGCCTGTCTCAATGCCTGGCACAGAGAGGGACCTCGAGAAGGGTTTTTGCTTTGTTGTGAGGCACCTGCTGGGCTGAGCTGGTCATTAGTGAGGAGGACAGTTTCTGCCCTCAATGAGCCTTGAGGGCCTTGCTAATGTCTGGAGAAAGTCAATGGCAAACGGGATGTCGGGGTTAGAAAGATGGTAATAAGAACCAGAAAGCAGCGATTTAAACCGCACAGAGTGGAGCGGGGTCCTGAAGGGACTGTTGATGAATAGGCTTCTAATTTGACTAGGTTGGAATCGTGTGTTTGCAATTAGCAGCATCTATTTGCATACAATTAGTGTATAAAGCCTTTGAGAAGAGTCTGTCCCCTAAAGTAGGTTAAATAAGTCCCCCTACAATTGTGCCTGCGGTATGGATTCATTTCACAAATCCATGATCCTGCAGAGACCAGGGATGGACTTCAGCCCAGTCTAGGTCCAATGGAGAACACGTGGATTGCACTTGTCCTGTCTGATCGGAGCAAGGGCCGAACTTCCCAAAGGCTCTACCCTTAGGAGGCTGGAGTGTCAACAGGGGTTGGTCATCTTGGGTTGAACTGAAGGGTCAGCTCAGCTGACCTCTAAGTCAGTGTCAACGCCAGTACCTCTATTCCCCACCCTCCACCAACTACTCGTGGGGGTGGTGGGGGAAGAGGCAGAATTTTCAAGAAAACAAAACAACATGAGGAAAACGAGGGGCATGTCATGACAGGTGTGGGTCTTTGCTGGGTCAAACACCTCAGGATGCAGGTTCAGGCTTCCCTCTAGTTCCTGCAATTAAAGAATTATTCTGGAAGCCCAGGCAAGTACCTCTGAAGCACAGCCTTACCCTCTCACTCACTGATTGACTTATTCAACAGACGTTTGTTGACTGCTGAGCCTTCTGTTTGGGAACTAGGGCTATACTGCTGCCCAAATGTTTGTTTGCAACCCAAACAAACGCAGAGCCTATGGAGCTTATTGTCTGGTGGGGAAAACGGGAACTTGCAAATAAAGACAAAAATCAGTGGAACCATTGCAGCCTGGTGCACTGGTATCAGGAGGACAAGGAGGAACCTACTTGTTTCCTGCATCCAGGAGGGCGGGATGCAATCAGGGAAGGCTTCCTGGAGGGAGTGACAATTGAGTTAAAGTACAAGGAATGAGAAGCGGCAAAGAAAGGGAGGGGCTAACATGAGTCAAGACCCTGGGGCAGGAGGCAGCAGGGAAAGTTCTGGAAACTGAAAGAAAGTCAAGGTGGTAAGAGGACAGAGATTTAAGGAGAGAGCAGTGAGAAATGAGACCAGAGGGGTCTCATCTAGGCAGGGCCTAGATCACTGGAGAGGGGGTTGGGGTGACTCAGGGGTCCATCTTTATCCTAAGAGTAACAAAATCATTGGTGTGGTTTACCTGGGGGTGGGAGGTGTGAGAAAGACACATCCAGATTTGAGTTTCAAGAAGACCCTTTTGTGTTTGAAAATGGTATGGAGGGGGAACCACTCCCCGCCAGCTTCACCTGTCCGCCCACACTCGCCACACCCTTCCAGGGCCAGAATGCTGCCACCTGCCCTTGGCAAGCTGGTGCCAGGAACTGCCCCTCACCCCGGTCTACCCTGCCCTGCCCTGCCCCCTGTACTCCTGGCTGGCCCCCTTCATGGCTGCAAGAACGTCTCTTTCTCTACTGCCTTCCACGGGCCCCCGTCTGTGGCTCCCACCACTGGCTCCCAAATACAGGGGACAATCCTCGCCCAGGTATCCTCCAGTTCCACCAGGGATGACTCTAGAATAAGACCGAAGTCAGGTACGATTGCCACCGCCTCCTGGAACGGGTATCACAGTTGCTGTCTAGCCGCCGTAACGGAGGTCTGCTGTCTTTGTTTCATCATCCACCCTGCTTTCTCCAGCAGTAACACGCCTTCTTTATGCCATCCCTCTCAGTCCATACAGCTTGGGTTAAGCCGACCCCCTCCCACACAGGTAAGGTGACATTCCCTCCAGGTCCAGACAGATCACGAGGACTGGCTCACAGATCTACTAAGGGCCAAAGAGATTTACTAGATCCACTAAGGGCCACAGAAAGGCAGACGTGGGACTTGCTGGAACTGTCGAGAAGGAGATACTCCTTCCCAGCAGCTCCTTGAACAGGAAGGATATGGGCTCATGGTGGCCGTCTCTGCCCTCCTGGAAGGACCCTGTCTGACACTGAAGAGCCAAGCGCAGCTGAGAGAGGGAGTGACACAGAACGCCGGGCAGGTCCTCTGGTCCCCGGGGTCACGCCCCTCAGCTTCCCACTGCCGGGAAACAGCAAATCCCCCCTTTCCTGGCCTGAGCTTGTGGGGTGCACTTGCTGTCACTCACAAGTGAAGAGAAAAGGGCCAGTCTCACCTGCCTCTTCTTCTCATCGCCCTGCTGGGATTGGTGCCACCCTGAGCACTTCTCGCTGGTGAGGAAGCTGACTGGAGCTGAAATCAAGGGAGTAATTTGAGGAGGGCTGCAGAGAATGCTCTGCAGCGCAGTTCTCAGGCCTTCAGCCACCACACCCCAAGCCAACGCCTCGCTCGCACGATAACAAGAGGAGGGAGGAAGACCAGGCACCACGAGAGGCTGGTTTTCCCAAAGGTGTCAGGCTTCTTCAAGTTTCCCAAAGTCCTGGGCACGATGCCAGTAGGTCATTTTAGATGTCTTTTGAAAACTCCCAATTTCATCAAGGCAAGGGTCTAAGAAAAGACATTATGAAAACGCAGGCAGTGAGTAGGACCCAAGCAAAAAGGATCCCGGCTCGGAATTTCTACTCCACGTAATGGAAGTCATTTGAAGTCAAATCATTTATGGGTTTAAAAACAAAACAAATCTAAGTGCTCAGTTGTGTCCGACATTTCGCGACCCCACGGACTACAGCCAGCTCCTGCGTCCATGGGGTTTCCCAGGCAAGAGTACTGGAGTGGGTTGCCGTTTCCTTCTCCAGGGGATCTTCCCAACCCAGGGATCGAACCTCGTTGGCAGGCAGATTCTTTACTAACTGTGCCACTTTAGAAATTCACAGATTTTACTATCAAAACCTGTGCCTGTATATGTGTGTATGTGACTGTGCATGTGGTGTATCTGAATAGAATAAAAAAAAAATAGACCTGGAACAAGCCAGGGTTCTGCTTTGTCTCTTCTCAAGTTCAAGCGCACCTGCTGTGACTCTGCTTTCCAACCTGACACCCGATTTCATCAGCAGGTGATGCCAGAACAGCGGCAGGCCCTGAACATCTGCAGGAGCAAACCTTGAAGAGTGGGCCACTTTCTTTTCCTTCTTCCTCAAGGAAATAACCACTGACTAGCCAACTCCCCTCCTGCCCTACTCCCCCCCCCACACACTAGGTAATGTATTAGGGCTGGACACAAGAGATCCTAAACAAAGGAGGGATGGGACAGGCTGGCTAGAATTCATCAGCTACATCTCTCTTTTAAACCAGAACAAAACAAAAGCCACATGCAGTATTCATAGCTAACAACATGCTTTCTGCTGTCATGGCCTGGCTTTCCATGCTGGACTATACTGAGGGCTGCTAGGAAAGCTACGAGCCTCAGTCTTCCCATCTGCCGAATGGGAGTATGATACTTCAGTTAAATAATGCATGAAAAGCTCTTCGCAGGCCCCTTGTCTGGCCTATGATACACGGTCGATTTTGCTGTGACTCTTAAGACAGTAAGTCCGAGATCCAAAAAGGGACATAGATGTGGAGTGACATGCAGATTGTACAGCCGCGATTCCTGAGGCCTGCACAATGAACTCAAACACAGTCTTTCATCACGTTTAAGGCTTTCATCACTCAAGAGGAAAACCTCCTCAGATTTGTGCCCCGTGGGGAGAATCTGGGGTGGCTGTGGCGAGCAGCTTGGAGGAAGCCAGCCCTACACCTCAAAGCTTTGTCCAGATGGAGTTAACACGAGACGTGGAGAGGGGGATTCAAAGAATAGGAATGTGTTCATCTGTGAAATTAAAAGTAGTACAGCATGACATACAACATTATGTGGTGGGGTTCGTCAAAAGCAATAATTAGGCTGAATATGACTCTGAACGCGCTCATAATCAAACAAAAGCAATTCTACTGAATGAGGAGAGCTGATTCTCTTGGGAGGAGAAAAGAGGCCAGATGCTGAGAAATACTAGGTCGTGAGCTCAACAGACTGAGGGCTGGTGGAGATGCAGCCTGGGGAAGGGCGAGGGCAAGGTATTCATTTCATATCGTTGCCACAGAAATTATTGCTGTTCCGTCGCTCAGTTGTGTCCAACTCTGCGACCCCAAGGACTGCAGCACCCCAGGCTTCCCTGTCCTTCGCCATTTCCAGGAGCTTGCTCAAACTCATGTCCATCGAGTCAGTGGATGTATGAGGATGTATGCCCTCCATACATCTCATCCTCTGCCATCCCCTTCTCCTCCTGCCCTCAATCTTTCCCAGCATCAGGGTCTCTCCCAAAGAGTCAGCTCCTCGAATCAGGTGGCCAAAGTATTAGAGCTTCAGCATCAGCATCAGCCACAGAAATTACCATCAACCCCAAAACAACTCATCCACTAATTATCTTACCGTGGCTGTGCGTCCCAGGACCAAGCACAGTGTGGCTTGGATGGGTTTTCTGCTTAGTGTCTCCCGAGGCCAAAGTGTCACCTGGCCAGGGTCATTCTTTCTGGCTCTTATGTGGGGACCCTGGGGAAGAACTTGCTCTCACTCCCACTCTGGTTACTGACAGAATTGAGTGCCATGCGGGTGTACGACGGGGGTCCCTATTTCCTTCCAGCTGTCAGCCAGAGCTGTCCTCAGCTTCTAGAAGCTGCCACATTTCTTGCCAGACAGTGCCCCCCTCCACTGTCTTCAAAAGGACATCACATCCTCCTAGTGCTAGGCATCTGCCCGCCTCCCCTCTGCCATCCCCCTGATTTCCTCCTCCACCTTGTTCTTCTGCCCCAAGGGGCTCTGGTGACTACACTGGATCCACTCCAAAAAAATCTAGAACCGTCTCCGTATTTTAAGGTCAGCTGGTTAATTACCTTAGTTTTAGATGCAAAGGCGCTGTGTCACCCAGCACAACCCAAGCCAGGGAGGAGCACCGGGGGAAGGTCGAGGCCCCACTGGTCAGCCTGTAGAAGGCCCTCAGAGTGGCTGCCTTGAAAAATGGGTGCTGGACCCTCTCCCCAGTTGGAGCACGAAGTTTCCACTGTTTAGACGGGCAGGAGGAGGTGGGTAACAAGCAGAACAGCTGTGGGCATCTATGAAACCCAGAGCAGAGCCGTCACGCTTGCCGTCGCGGTTTAGTCATGTGTGACTCTTTGCGACCCCACGGACTGTAGCCCACCAGGCTTCTCTGTCCACAGGATTCTCCAGGCAAGAATACAGCAGTGGGTTGCCATTTCCTCCTCCAGGGGATTGCCCCGACCCAGGGATTGAACACGCATCTCCTGTGTTGGCAGGCGGATTCTTGACCACTGAGCCACCTGGGGAGCTGTCAGGGGCATCTATGAAGCCCAGAGGGAGGTGTCGTGGGGGCTGGGACCTTTCACCATCTGGGAGGTTTGCAAAAGCAAAACGCAATTAGAAGCTGACTTCCCGCTCTCCTTAGGCTGTGCCTTATTTCATCTGGCCAGCCTGGGAAGACGTGGGTTCTGAGACCTGCTAGGCATCGAGACTTAAGCCACACCATGAAGGAAACTGCTAGAAGGGAGACAGACGCTCTTTGCTGGGCGGGGTGGGGGGGATGGTGAACAGTCTCCTAAATAGCAACATCCAGTAAATCGGAGCTACCACGGCCATTGTTTGCGGACAAGCCTCCTACTTGGCCAGGTTTTGAGCAGAACTCGGTGATTTCCAGCTTCCATCAAACCATGGAGGCGGGCCTGACTATCCCCATTGTGAGCAAATGAGGCTCAGCGAGGCTGAGCAGTGTGTTCGAGATGACACAGCCACCAGGTCAGATCTAAGCCCCATTCTCTCCACGTAAAGCCTCCGTTCCTTCCCCCTGCCGGCTAGCTGGCCCTCTGTCTTGCGTGTCTTAAGTTCTTTCCTCTCCCTGCCTTTGACTTCTTTTACAATGTCCTTGGACCCAGCGCCTAAGACATAGATTTAATTACTGCTGTTTTTTCAATGACATAATTAAATATCCACAGTGAGGTCAATCAACCTGAACCCATTCGGAGGACACTCTGGAGCTGCTCTGGAATTTTTTTATTTAAGGGCTTTTTATACACAGAGGTTGGCTTTTATGGGTCTAAAATTGGGTTTCTGATTTCGGCCCTCAAGGCAAGAGGTAAAAAAAAAAATTGTTATAAATATCATTGAGATGCCACATTCTTTTTGGCTCTTTTTAAAGGGCTTGATGAGGAGACAAAGCAACGGCTTTATTGAAAAACGCAGAGGATGATCTCCTGGTTTATGATGATCCTGGGTGATATGACCACAGAGTGAACTGCACAGACACCCTAGCATTATTGGGGAGCCATTCTGAAAAGCTGTAACAGGTGACCCCCTCCTCCCTGCCGAACAGCTTTTGGCCTCAAGATCCCCACCCAACCAAGCCTGCTTTTGCTCAACCTGCCACTGTGCTCTTGCGAGCAGGAAAAAGGGAGCATTTTCTGGCTCCTTTTAACATAAAAAAGGATGCAGAATGCACCTGTGCTCTAATAAATGCATGGGCATGGGTGGGGGGGACGGAAAAATAATAATAAATGCAGCTAGGGGCTGAAAAGAGTGGTTTTTGAAGCTAATGACAGTGTTTCTGTCTTTATTGCTTCGGGCAGAAACAGGAAGTTAGAAATCCAAGTGGCTTGAGAAAATATAACATTTAACAAACTCATTTGCAGGCCTCCAGTTGTATTATCCTAATTTATTTCATTGTTGTGGGGGATTTCTTTTGGGGACTTTTTTGATCTATTTTTAATGGGAGACTAATGTGCATTCCTCCCCTCACCCCCCACCAACTCCCCCCTTCTTTTTTTGCAGGGATTTATTGAGCAGTAAGACACTTTAAAAAAGAACTTTTCTTTTTTAACCTACTCCTTCATGGAGGCAAAGATAGAACTGGGTTGGGGGGAAGAGATTCCTGCTTCATAATCCATGTTTAATGTCAGTGGTAGCAATTCCTACAGCTTTATTCCGCCCGAATCTTCCAGGAAGGAAAACCATTCTACCAGCGTGGAGATGGTCATCATGTAAGAACCCCGCTCTGCCCCCGACCCCTTCCCCACTGTGGTTCTCACATCACGATCTGGCTGGAGTTCCTCCAAGGCCCACTACTAAGTTCCGTGGAACGCTTCCTCCACGTGGACCCCCGATCATCTCCAGGCTGGCAACACGTCTGCAGAACCGAGACACGCAGTTGTCGCATTTCTCCAGTGCTCCCGGATGAAGACAGGCACAGAGTACCTCTTCTGGGCTGAGCGCTGAAATCTGTTCATTGCCTAAACACGTGCAAAAATGAACCTGGCCATCTTCTGTTGATCTAGAAACTCCCTGACTCCTTCCTTCAGATACAGAGAGAGAAAATCGGCTGAACTGTCTTGCAGAGGGGAGGAGGAGGGAAGAAAGTGAAATCAGTAATTTGAAGAATTTCTTGAATAATCACCTCATTTAGGGACTCCATTAGATGGCCGCGTGTTCCCAGAGCATGGCGTAATTGAAAAGGGCTTCACAGTTTAGCTGCTCTATGAATTGTCCAACAAGCTTGCGAGGAAGGTGGGACAGGGATTAATTAGCCTGCAGGGAAGGATGAGAAAATGGATAGATGGAGAGAGAACAGGACATGTCCAAGGTCACAAGGGGAGTTAAGGTAAGAGCCAGGACTGGCTCCCTCCAATGTCAAGGCGTCTACAAGATAACCCCCCACAATGCTCAGCGCCTATTAATTACAGCCAGCTTCCGTCTACTAAGCACGCAGCACACATACACAATGAGGCCTAAAGAGAAAAAATTTTCAGGATTCTGGAAAGTAATGAATGAAAGAAGTCAAAGGTATGTTAGGATGATGGCGGGGGGAGGGGTACACCGGGAGGCTTAAAAAAAAGATGCCAACTTGAAAAAACAAATTCTTAGAAACAAAACCAGGAGTCTGATCAAACAGGGAACACAGCAAAATGAACAAGAAGGGGGAGAAACTATTAAGATGAAAAGACCACAGGATATGTGGGGAGGGTTAGCAGGGTATTTAAAGAGTAAGAGTATCGCCAAAAGAGATTAAAAAAAAAAGAGTAAAACGGAATCACTTTCTGTACACTTGAAAGGAACACAAGACTGTAAATTAACTATACGTCAATTTTTAAAAAAGGTAGCAGTAAAACAGAAACTTGGATGTTTTTGGCATGGAAAACTTCAGATGCGTTAAAATTCAGCAAAGGGTGAATTTCACATGTATAAAGGCAAACAATCTCCCTCTGAAGGTTGAGGTTATATATTCAAGAAAATGAACCAGACGACGGATTTAAATTCTCGATTCAAATCGATTCTTTGTTCCCAAAGATGTCCACTTGTGAATGTCACCTAAGAAAGTTTAAGACTCATCTGAGGACACCTTGATATTCCATGGAAAATGAAAGAAGAGCCCACGCCATCATTATTGTATTATTCCTAGTTCTAGACTTTCCAGCAAAGCTTTTCTAGTTAAGAGTTTCCCTCCTGGGTTTGAATCTAGTTGAATCAGGGAAATGGCAATGTGTCAACGTCAAGGTGTCTCTCCACATTCTGCTACAGCATCATGATCACTTATTTGCAGAGGTCAAGAATCCGGCTCACCAGTAGAAGGGTAATCTAAGGATGTCTCAAGTTGGCCTGCCCCGGATATTGACATGCAGTGCCATGTGCTTGAAACTCTCCAAGGCAATTAGACTGGTGGTGACTCAAAATGACTTCCAAATCAGGAGAAATGTTACTGACTTCCAATTTAGTATGTGTCACTGAATTTGGGGCACGTACATGAATTTTTTTTTTTTACCAAACTCACAACTGCAATCTGATTTGGCTACAAGACAAATCAAATATGGAACATAAGAGTATCTCAGTGTCAGGTTTTGTAGCAGAAAATGCTCTAGATATTAAATTATAGTGTTCTTTGCTCTTATACCCTATTTATAAATTGATTCCATGGACTAATGCAGCGAACTTTTCTTGAGCAAAGATAAGACAGTCCCTGTCTTCAAGGAGTTCACCGTCTAGTGGATGAAACAGACAAGAAATAATTTCAGTTCTATGAGAGAAGCTTGACAAGGTACAAGAGAATCTCATCCATGAAGGTTAATTCTGTCTGGAAAGGTGGGGGTAGAAAAGATTACCCAGAGGAAGGGCTGTTTTGTGCTGAGTCTTGAAACACACACACACACGAAATCAATCCAAACTCAACAACAGTCTCGTCACAGGCTCCCAGTACCACAGCCCAGAGAGATTCAGGAAGACTTCTCAGAAATCAATAGATCTCTGGGTTTTGTTTTTTCCTTCCAACCTCCTTCTCTTGAAGAGCTTCTTAAATATCTGGCCAAGGACCTGGAAACAGACCTTTGAACAAAAGGAAATCATGCCTCTTGGACATCGTTGGACACCAACAATGCAGTGTTTGGCTGGTACAGACCCTGGGATCCCCGCTAGCTGATGCTTCATCTCGGGGACTGCGTGCCACCCTTTCGGGAGCCAAGCTAGTTCTTTTGAGCCACCACAGGTCTGCTGATCCCACTGAGTAGTGCCCTGCTGTGGGGAAGCTTCCCTTCAAGGGTGGAAGCCGGGAAAGGAATGGGAGGAAGCTTGAGTCTTGGCAGGGCTGCTGAGCAGTTCTGCCAACTCAGCTGGACTTAAAACTCGTGTGTCCGGTCTTCCTTCTCCCTCTTGGAAACCCCCTGCCCTGGGCAAGTTATCTGACCCGGGGTAGTGGACCTGTGTTCCCAGGAGCAGGACGATAGAAGGGAAACAGAGTGTGATAACAGTACAACCTTTGATGTCAAAGAGGTCAGGATTTGGATTGTGGGCTTGATTCTTACTAGACGAGTGACTTACTGCCCTGTACCTTAGACTCCTCATCTAGTAAATGGGCACAGTAATGTCTAGGTCACAGGATCACTGTGAAGATAAGAGAAAAAGGGAAAGGCTGTTCATGAAGGGCAAAGCCAATGGCATGTCACATAGAAAAGCCCCCGATAAATGGTAACTATCATTTAAGTGCCTACTGTGTGCTGCCATCTGGATTCTTTATCCTGGCCACACCACGTGGCATGTGGCATATGGGGTCTTCCCTGCCCTCCTCAATGGATGTGTGGAGTCTTAACCACTGGACCACCGGTTGGTGGGGAGGGTCCCTCCAGCTAAATCTTTAAAGGGATTTTGAATGGTTTCTGTGATTGTCCTCAGTTTACAAAACAGGAAAGGCAAGCAGGAGAGGTAAGAAAACGTGAAGGCAGGCTTCAAGCCGAGGGCTGCCTGGTCCAAACCCCAGGCTGGTCTATATGACACACGCAAAGAAACTTCTGACTTCTTGCAGGGGAAAAGGGTGGGAAAGGCAGGCAGACAGGGCGAGGCGGAGAATGTCTCCTTCTGAAGAGCTGGTCTTGACCTGAGACCTCAGCCATGGAATCTGGCACCAATTCCTTCTAGGCAACCAGACGGAAGGGCGTGAACAAGTATCTCAGTCACTAGCTCAGGTTTGCCTGAATAACCATGTCTCCAAACATCTCAAAAATGGGCTTCCCTGGTGGCTCAGCAGTCAAAGAGGACTCCTGCCAATGCAGGACACACGAGTTCGATGCCTGACCCCAGAAGATGCCACACGCCTTGGAGCAACTACTGAACCTGAGCTCCAAAGCCCCAGAGCCAAAGCTGTTGAGCCCACGCGCCACAACTCCCGTGCCCACATGCCCGAGAGCCTGTGCCCAAGTGCCACAGCTCCCATGCCCGTGTGCCCAAGCATCACAACTCGAGAGCATGCCCTGCTTGCCATGACTGGAGGAAAGCCTGCGTGGCAGTGAAGACCGAGCACAGCCAAAAATAAACAAGCGAAATTATTATTTTTTAAAAGTCCCCAAAAAGACATAGCTTCCCTCGATATCTTGCAGTGACCATTAACCTTGGTTAGTCAAGTTCAAGGTCCTCTTAAGTAGTTCGTTCAATTTTATCTTGGCCTGTCACACGTGTGAAAAGATGTGTCATAAGCCCTTAAAATGTAACCTTTTTTTCTGAAATATTTTGGCAGGCTTTTTATTCATTCTTTCCATCCCCTACTTTACCCAAGTTACAGAGGTCAATCTTTTCGTATGTTATCTTTTTGAGGGTTATGGGGAGGGGGTTTGGAGTGATGGTGGGTAGGCTTATTTTCCAAACTGCTGTCATACATTTTCAGAACTTGTCCCCAGACTGTCCTCCGGGATGTCAAAGAAACCTCAGACACAGGCTAGACTGATCTGGGGACTCTAACTTTCAAGGAGGATGATGACCTTTAACCTCAGACAGTGCAAGATGCAAGATGGGTAAGCAGTGCAGGAAGCGGCTTGCGTTCGTTAAGAAAGCTGATTTTTTATGGAGACCTGACTCTCCCTTGGTAGCTTATGCCAAGGACACACAGAGAAGAATCCACTTTGCTTCTCCTTGCAAATCACACCAAGGCTACCAGAAAAGAAGGGACTCTCCGATTGTGTTAGCAGCACAATCATACATAATTTGGACTTGGGCATGCGAGAGAATAATCACCCACCAGCCTCTAGATGGAGAAAGGCAGAGAGAGGGAGAGAAAGGCTGAGTCAATCCCTGCTCAGCCACGTTCATCCATATGATCCTATAGAATACCGCACAACGTTTTCAGGGAGAAATAAAACTCTAGAACTTCATTAATGCCGTAATTAAGGACAAAATTAGCAGGCCAAAAAAAAATAAAATAAAATAAAATCACTATGATTTAAAAAGAAATAGTAGTGAAAGCACCAATCCTGAACTTATACAAAGTAATGTTTTATTTTATTATATTTCTTCTTCCCCTTTTTGAACATTTCACTCTCAAGGGATTAATTGCCTTCTCAAACCCAGGAAAGGAAACGTGAAAGTGTCTCCTTTTTCTCTGAGGATGGGGGGATGCGAATACGAGGCAGCGCAGGAATAACAGGCGCTCTGTTTTCTGAGTGCTCGCCTGTGATTTATGAAAGGTGTGCCTCGCTGCGGGAAGATAACGCCATTTGAAATGGTCCATTTCATAAATCTATCCTCCTTGTCCTCAGCCGCACACAGGACTCCTATGAACTCCTGAATCCAATAATGTTTTCATCCTCTATTGACAAAAAAAGAAGGGGGGGAAAAGGACTTTGGTGCAAGAGAGGTAATGATGCTCTTACAAGGGAGCAGCCCTAACACGCCGTCTCCAGGGCTTTCTCTGGCAATGGCCACAGGGCCTCCAAGGCGGGGACGCTTGGATAAACAAAATGAAGAGATAATCAACATGCACAACATCCGGAATGTCCTCTTACGGCTAGCGGCATTAATTATAGCCTGAGCCCCGGCCTCCCAGTGACCACAGAACTGAAGGCTTTGCCTGAACACCCTCTCCTCCCTGTGATGGATTTATCCTCTGGAACTGGGGTATTTCCTATTCATTCATGCACCGCTTCAGAATATCTGCTTGTTTATCTCACAGCAAGTATGCATCCAGAAGAGAGTTCTGTGCCAGTTGGGGACCAATCATAAACTTCAGTGAAATTCATGGTTGTGAGCTTCTCTGGCGGTAACGAGGGGGGAGGTGATATATACATACTCAATGCCGTGCGGGCTCCAGAAGACCCGTATGAAATACGAGCAGGGGACAGAAGAGACTTCCTTGGGAGCCAATGAAACGGACAGCTTAGACGCAAGAGGTGACTGCAAACACACGACGGATGCAACTTCTCAGACGGAAGTCGTATGTCAGGCGGGATCAACTCCTCCTGACGGACCCTGAGAAACAGGATGGAGGGGACAGGAAGGTGACACACAGCACCCTGGTGTCTCAGAGACTGGAGAGGGAAAGAAATTAAACCCTCTAGGCATGAAGCCCTTCCTGTTCATTACAAAGGAGATAAAGCTAAGTTTAAAAAATGAAAGAAAGCAAAGTGGCCATGCATGTGTTGAGCGATGTTTTAACCTTAGTGGCAATTAGGGCATCTGAGAAAACCCTTACACCCACCACTCAGATATTAATGGATTAAGAGGCAGATAAAGCACAGGATATAAGATGGAAATGATGTAGAAATGTGAATTTGAAAGAACTCCCAACATAGGATACTCACCCTGATACTCTGGAATTTGCATATTTTGACTTGTATTTAAAAAGCAATTTCAAGGTCAGCTTCAGTGCAGAGACACTGAGCTAAGATGGGAAGTAACCCCATTAAAAGTCTACCAGTGTTTTGCATATTTATTTTTCTTCCTCTGTAGTGAGCAATGACGACTCATAAATCAAAAAATCAGGGTAAACAAATACCAAAGAGGTTATTTTATACAAAATGTATACTCTCTATTCTATCTATTTATACACACAAACATTTCTATTACTAGAATTTATAAAGTGTGTAATACATGCATGCATGCTTAAAAAATTTGCATACATTTCCATAAGATGGAAAAAAATATATTATTGTCCCAAGTCTCAGAAGACCATGGCCCAAATAAAATGACGACCACCTCAAATGCATTTTTGTGTAATGGGATGGAAGTAATGTTTATTTTTAAAAGCTCCAGGCCTATTTTTTTTTTTTTTTTTAGCATAAATAAGATTGAAATTTTCCAGTTATGTAGATCCATGGTCTGACCGTGAATATCCTAGGCAGCTGAACAGGGTAACTTTGGGTCTTTCCAGTAAGACTCGAGGAACTTCATCAAAAAGCATGTACAGATGTCAAAATCAGCCTCCACACCTTTCTACTGAAAACACCATCAGACTCTTGTCACCCTGATCAACCTGGGGCAGGTTGAAAGAGGGAATGGAATTTGGAGAACTGAAAGTTGCCATTGAAACAGGAAAGTTATCCCCGCAAAAGGGATTTTCACCAGACAACACAGATGTTCTAGAAGTCTAAACACTTCTGTGTTTTAGAAACTTCTTACTAATTTGATATCTGATAATTAACAATTTGATACACGGCATCCTAGGCCACCATAGAAGCCACCTACAAAAATTAGTCCTGTGTCTTTATTCACTTGTTTTATAAGAAGAATGATCCTTTAGACTAGACTTGAAATGACTTTGGGTCACTTCCCAAAAAGTGAAGTCCATCCACAAAGGATAAACATGTGCCACCAGTGAGCTGATGCCAAAGAAAAGATCAAGTACTTGACTTACTCAAAAGTAAGTCACAGAAATGAAATTCTGAAAAATGTTTCCAGCAATTGCAGAATCATGCTTCCTTGTCATATAAGACAGTGCTTAACACAGAACTTGGAGCAGCAAAAACTCAAGAAATCCAAGTTTAATACATCTCTGTGGAATTTACATGATTAGAGAAAACACATACTCAAAAAAAAAAAAAAAAAAAGATGATTCCATTAATATGTACTCCTTATAAAGTGTTAGTCTCTTAGTCATGTCCAGCTCTTTGTGACCCCATGGACTGCAGCCCACCAGGCTGCTATGTCCATGGAATTGTCCAGGTAAGAATACTGGAGTGGGTTGCCATTCTCTTCTCTAGGGGATCTTCCTGATCCAGGGATTGAACCTGGGTCTCCTGCATTGCAGGCAGATTCTTTACCATTTGAGCCACCAGGAAGCCCCTCTGTAATCCTTATGGTGGTGGTTTGGTGGTTTAGTTGCTAAGTCGTATCTGACTCTTGCGACCCCATGGACAGTGGCCTGCCAGGCTCCTCTATCTGTGGAATTCTCCAGGCAAGAATACTAGAGTGGGTTGCCATTCCCTCTTCTCCAGGGTATCTTCCCAATCCAGGAATTGAACTTGGGTCTCCTGCATTGCAGGCAGATTCTTTACCAATTGAGCCACCAGGGAAGCCCATGTAATCCTTATACCTGTATCTAATTAATGTGATTAAAAACACATTATATTTGGTATATATACAGGTATATTTGTGAATCAGGGTAGCTCGTACTATTCTGATACCTTTTTGGTATATTTGAAATGCTTTTAAAATTAAAAGTCTCCCCCACCAAAAAAAAAAAAAATACCGTATAGATGTGCCCCTCTTATAGAAATTTGATACATCAAAAAATTTTTTTAATCTAGGAATGAGGATAAATGATGAGAAGGAATTATTGAGAGACTGCCTTAAAGTCCCTGTACTAGAAAACTATTTCCACTTAATTTTCCAGGACCAGATTTGGCACATATTGTACCCAACAATATATAACCATATTCCAAAATCCAAATGGATTACTAATGGATTAATATGCTTTCAAAAGCATCTTTACAAGATTTAACCATGAACAGAACTCCTTGCTTCTCTTGGCTTCCAGTTAACATGTGACACCCTGTAATACTTCAAGTTAAAGAGTTACAGAGCCTGGAGTTTTATATGAGCCTGACAGTGATGGATTAAAACCATACTCTAGACATACCTAAACAGTAGCACTTACTTTTTCTTACTTAAAGCAGGGTTGATCTAGGAGCTATTTGCTGGAAACTGTAATTGCTGAGCTGTTGTCAGAAATCTCTCCTTGCCTAGGGTGAGTTGGTTTCCAAACCAAGAGGAGAAAGTACAACCAAGACACGTTCCAAAAATCCACGCAGGCTACGGACCTTGCCCAGTAAGGAACTCGAGAAGTTCTGCAGTTCTATGAGTCTTACTCAGAAAGCAAGTTAAAATTCAGCATGGTACATCCATGCTCTGAGTTGCATTACTTAGAATAGCAAGTGTCCATTGACAGGTGAAAGAGCAAAATGCGGTACATACATACAATGGAATGTCATTTAGCCTCAGAAAGGGAAGAATTTCTGACACAGGCTACAGCGTGGATGAACCTGGAAGACGCTACAGTAAGTGAAATAAGCCAGTCACGAGAAGACAAATACAGTACGATTCTAGGTAGACAAGGGACTTAGAGTAGTCAAAATCATAAAGACAAGAAGCCCCTGGGTGCCAGGGTTGGAGACAGGGGAGAGTGGAGGTCCAGAGCTTCAGTTTCACAAAATGAAGACAGTTATGGGGGGTGAAGGGGGATGAGGACTGCCCACCAATGTGAACGTCTTCAATACCCCTGAATTGTACACTTAGAAATGGTTAAGATGTTAGCTTTTAAATGATGAGTATTCTGCCACAATTCAAAGAAATAATCCGGCCTGGCGTGGGTTTCACTGGCTCCTTAACTGTTCACTAGCACCCACGCCCAAGGTAAGAGAAGCCCAAGTAAGACGGTAGGTGTTGCAAGAGGGCATCAGAGGGCAGACGCACTGAAACCATACTCACAGAAAACCAGTCAATCTAATCACACTAGGACCACAGCCTTGTCTAACTCAATGAAACTAAGCCATGCCCGTGGGGCAACCCAAGACGGGCAGGTCATGGTGGAGAGATCTGACAGAATGTGGTCCACTGGTGAAGGGAATGGCAAACCACTTCAGTACTCTTGCCTTGAGAACCCCATGAACAGTATGAAAAGGCAAAATGATAGGATACTGAAAGAGAAACTCCCCAGGTCAGTAGGTGCCCAATATGCTACTGGAGATCAGTGGAGCTGGGAGGGATAGGGGGCAGGAGGAGAAGAGGACGTCAGAGGATGGGATGGCTGGATGGCATCACTGACTCGATGGACGTGAGTCTGAGTGAACTCCGGGAGTTGGTGATGGACAGGGAGGCCTGGCGTGCTGTGATTCATGGGGTCGCAAAGAGTCGGACACGACTGAGCGACTGATCTGATCTGATCTGATCTGAGCATCCATTCATGCCATAACTGCTTATTCCCTGGGCAGGCCAGCCCACCCAGGAACTGGCTCTGGATAATAAAGTGCCTTCTCCATTTTGGGGAGATCAGGAAAAACTTGGGTTGGTTTCAGGATCTTCAAAACGTCTAGAGCCATTCAGGATAAGACCAGGAGAAACTTGTTTGGAACCCGTGGCTATAAGCAGCCCCCTGGGGCACAGTCCAGGGAATTAGGCCTGAGGTCAAAGGTAAGTGTGACACAGCCTGCAAATAATTAGAAATCAACCATGAAACTCACCACTTTCCCCTAGTGAGCTACTAATCTCACTTCCCCTGATTCCGCCCATGGACCACCATTCTCGTGGTCACCAGACCAAAAACCACTACTGTCTCCTTTATCTCACCATCACACCCAATCAGCCATCCTCTCAACCCATTTCTTCCTCTCTAAAGCCACCCGGTCAACCCAATTTAGAACTTCATCAGTTCTGGACTAAAATACAGTCATAAACTCTTAATTATTTCCCAGCTTCTTGTTCCTGGACATCTGCCACATAAGTACATTTAAACAAATGTGTCAGTTCAGTTCAGTTCAGCTGCTCAGTCGTCCGACTCTTTGTCAGCCCATGAACCGCAGCACGCCAGGCTTCCCTGTCCATCACCAACTCCCAGAGTCCACCCAAACCCATTTCCACTGAGTCAGTGATGCCATCCAGCCATCTCATCCTCTGTCATCCCCGTCTCCTCTTGCCCTCAATCTTTCCCAGCATCACAGTCTTTTCAAATGAGTCAGCTCTTCACATCAGGTGGCCAAAGTATTGGCATTTCAGCTTCAACAGCAGTTCTTCCAATGAATACCCAGGACTGATCTCCTTTAGGATGGACTGGCTGGATCTCCTTGCAGTCCAAGGGACTCCCAAGAGTCTTCTCCAACACCACAGTTCAAAAGCATCAATTCTTTGGCGCTCAACTTTCTTTATAGTCCTACTCTCACATCCATAAATGACCACTGGAAAAACCATAGCCTTGACTAGATGGACCTTTGTTGGCAAAGTAAGGTCTCTGCTTTTTAATATGCTATCTAGGCTGGTCGTAACTTTCCTTCCAAGGAGTAAGCGTCTTTTAATTTCATGGCTGCAGTCACCATCTGCAGTGATTTTGGAGCCCAGAAAAATAAAGTCAGCCACTGTTTCCCCATCTATTTGCCATGAAGTGATGGGACCAGATGCCATGATCTTAGTTTTCTGAATGTTGAGCTTTAAGCCAACTTTTTCACTCTCCTCTTTCACTTTCATCAAGAGGCTCTTTAGTTATTCACTTTCTGCCATAAGGATGGTGTCATCTGCATATCTGAGGTTATTGATATTTCTCCCAGCAATCTTGATTCCACCTTGTGCTTCCTCCAGCCCAGCGTTTCTCATAATGTACTCGGCATAGAAGTTAAATAAGCAGGGTGACAATATATAGCCTTGAGGTACTCCTTTTCCTATTTGGAACCAATCTGTTGTTCCATGTCCAGTTCTAACTGTTGCTTCCTGACCTGCATACAGGTTTCTCAAGAGGCAGGTCAGGTGGTCTGGTATTCCCATCTCTTTCAGAATTGTCCACAGTTTATTGTGATCCACACAGTCAAATGCTTTGGCATAGTCAATAATGCAGAAATAGATGTTTTTCTGGAACTCTCTTGCTTTTTCCATGATCCAGCAGATGTTGGCAATTTGATCTCTGGTTCCTCTGCCTTTTTTAAAACTAGCTTGAACATCTGGAAGTTCACGGTTCATGTATTGCTGAAGCCTGGCTTGGAGAATTTTGAGCATTACTTTAGTAGTGTGTGAGATGAGTGCAATTGTGTGGTAGTTTGAGCATTCTTTGGCATTGCCTTTCTTTGGGATGTGTGTATGTTAATTGCTTAATTATGTCTGAATCTTTGCAACCCCATGGAATATAGCCCGCCAGGCTCTTCTGTCCATGGAATTGTCCAGGCAAGAATACCACAGTGGGTTGCCATTTCCTTCTCCAGGGGAGCTTCCAGACCCAGGGATCAAACCCACATTTCCTGCACTGCAGGCAGATTCTTTACCATCTGTTTACCATCTGAGCCACCAGGGAAGCCTACACACAGACACACATATATATGTGTGTGTATCTTAATATATTTAAAGTCTTCAGAAACACCTCTGTTATCTTACTAAAAGAAATAAACCAACAAAGAAAGAACCACACAAAAACCTGCTGTGGCCCCCTTGCCAACTAAAGGGAGTTTAAGCTTTTGATTCTGGCATCAAAGTCCCTCCTCGAATGACCTTCGTGACGAGGACTGCAGAGTGGCTGGCGGGGGGAGGTGGGCACATAAAAGCAGGCACCGCCCATTCACTCGCTTTCGCCTTGGGCCGCAGGGTCTGAGCAGTGATGCCTCAAAGGAGTGGTTCCCGCAGCTTTCTCTAAGCTGTCTTTACCGAAGCTCTCCCACTGATTCGGCCTTTGTAGCTATCAGGGCAATGCATCACCTTTTACAGACTTGTTGAAAGGGTATATCCCATGGGAGACGGTCTTCAGGGGAGCAGCAGATCCCCTTGACTCCCAAGCCCTGCTCTCTTGACTTGGCTATCCACACTGTGAGAGTCTCATCAGAGCGGCTGCTGGAGCTGGTGCCCATGGCCCTTCTAGGCAGGACGTGGCCTGCTGTTTGGACACAGATGGTACCGCCTTCACCATGCTCTCTGCTGGCCGATGGATCTCACACCTGCCCTTGGGAGGTGGGGCTGGACCAGGTGCCCACCAGACACCTTGGAGCTCCCCACCTTGTCTGTCTGGCCCCCAGGAGTGGGTGGGACCAGGCTGAGTCATCTCCCTTCTGGGAAAGTCCCTCCTAGAAACCGCCACTGCCCAGCCCTGGGTGATGGGCCGGCTCCCTGTGATGTGGATTAAGTCTTTTTAAATTCCAGGGGGTCCTCCCATTGGGGGAATTCATCCTGGAAGCCGCAGCTGCGGGTCTCTCTTTTGGGGAGGTCAGCAATTCCAGCGTTTGGTTGGCACTTCTTGAGCAGGGTGCCAGGAACATTTTGAGGACAGCATTTTCCTTGGCAGGTGCGCCCGTTGGTGGGGCCCACTTCAAGGTTTGCGAGAGCAGGGAAACGGCAATTGGGATCTATCTGTGGTTGCGGGTGAGCGCATTTGGAGGGCCGAAGGGAACGAGGACTGTCTTACACAGCATGTTCTCATTCAGACCTGAAGGAAAAGGCCAGAGTGGTCAGGTGGCCGCTGGGGCATGCAGGGTTGTCCCCCAGGGCTGCCTTGGGTCACCGCTTGGTCGGTTGAAGAAGCCTCTTGGCTTGGGGGCTACACTCAGACATCTGTGTCTCAGAAGGGACTGGACCCAGGACTAGGGGCAGCTCAGACCACGGGCTGCTTCTCTGTGTCTGAAGGATCGGGCTCAAGACCCTTGGCTGTACCAACAGCTCAGGCTGGAGCTGCCACTGTGACCTGCCTTCACTCCTGCCCAGGTGGGAGTCCTCTTCGGGACCCCTCCTCCAGTGTCTTGCCCAGTTGGACCATTAAACAACTGGTTCTTCTGTATTTTGGCCAGGCTTGTAGACGATCCCGTGGTTTCACATTCTGTGCTGTATTATACTTGCTTATTTGCATGCTCAGTCGTGCTCAGCTCTTTGTAACCCCGTGGACTGTAGCCTGCCAGGCTCCTCTGTCTATGGACTTTTCCAAGCAAGAATACTGGAGTGGGTTAATTACTTCTATTTCTTAATTTTTAAAAATATACACTACTGCATATAAAAGGGGCTTCCCTGGTGGCTCAGCTGGTAAAGAATCTTCCTGCAATGTAGGAGATCCGGGTTCGATCCCTGAGTCAGGAAGATTCCCCTGGAGAAGGGACTGGCTACCCACTCCAGTACTCTTGCCTGGAGAATTCCATGGACAGAAAAGCCTGGCTGGCTAGAGTCCATGAGTTTGCAAAGAGTCGGACACGACTGAGAGTGACCGACACTTTCATTTTCATAAAAAAGAGATAATAAGGACCTCTAGCACAGCACAAGGAGCTCTACTCGGTATTCCACAAAAAGCTGTATAGGAAAAGAATCTGAGAAAGAATGGATGTATGTACACATACAACTGAATTACTTTGCTGCACACCTGAAACTAACATAATGCTGTAAGTCAACTATACTCCCACAAAAAAACACCAAAAGTCAAATTTAAAAAAAAATACACTTTATTACTTTTATATCTGCCTCCTCTATAAGACTATAGGCTCCTCAAGGTCAAGGAGCGTGCCCTAACTGCCTTCGCGTCCATGCCAGTCTCCATGGTTACATCCCAGACAGCAGGGAAGAAAGAGGCGTGCAAATAAAGCAAGAAGGTGAGCATCCTTTTCCCAAAGCCCCACCCCTGAGGACCACATAGGACTTCCCTGCCGTCCCATTGGCTATAACTTGGCCACACGGCTGCAGATTGCTGGAAGGGCAGTTAGGACAGGGAACGCTTACTCTGAACCATCAAGAACCTCTTGGAAAATTCTGTGCCTAAGAAAAAAGGATGGACGTGATACTGTGTGAGAAGTAACAGCTCTGGCCCAGTGGCATTTCCGGAATCCCTGTCTTCCTTGCTGCGTGGCCTGAGGCAGGAGTCCCGTGATGTTTGACAGACTCCCACCCCATCTTCCCACACCGCATCCTTCTATTTTCCATTCAAAACCACCTTCTAAGTGGCAGAAGGCTCCTCCTGAGGGCAAGCAGTCCAGGCTGGACTTTCCGTCTGTCCCCTGACCCTCCCACTCCCAGGAATGGAAGTGGAGCCAGCAATCTCATCCTGCCTTCCTTCCCCACTAAGCTCAATAAATATTTTTGGAAGATAATGACTCAAGGTATGGCCTTCTCACTCAGATCCCAGACCATGCCCCTGAAGGATGCCAGGAGGCTTTCCCCTGCCCTCCACTCCTCAGCACTGGAAATAGATTTTTAAGCAGTGTTATATAGCGGTTTCTCTTCAAAATCCTTCTTTCCTTTTCTTTAGTAATGTCTTTATAAATCACCGTTATAAAAATAAGGCAAGCAGAAGGAAAAATATGCAGTGCCGAGAAACTGAAAATTCAAGTATTTGCTTTTTATGGGACACTTGAGGCTCTTAAAAAAGAGAACTGCTAGAAAACTTAAATACAAAAAATTCACCATATGATAACATAAAAAGCCCAGCAGAACTGAATAGTTTATGAAAATAATTTGAATATTTACGCTTCAATTTACGGTCTGAAAATCACCCCCAATCCACGATCTTATTCTTAAATGGATTTTCTGAGAGAGCGTTAAATACATGTTGATTATTTTGACACCATGTCGACTCGGATATTCTGTGCAATGATTTGCAGGCAAAAAGGAAATTCCCTAAAACTCTAATGTAAGTATATGTGAACATACATTATATATACAGAGAAGTACATTTATATGCGTGCATATATATAAAGTTTAACAAACATTTCAACTCAAAGCGGGTATTTTGGGGTTGCTGTTATTGTTAGGGGAATATACTGTAAATTTAACTTGAACGAAGCCAAGGGCTACAACACATTGTAATTCTCTTGACAGGGAAGCTCGGGTTCAAGTTCATATCTTTTTATTTTCTGAGACTGAAGCTGCATGATCATTTAAACCGTGTTTTATACACAACATTCCAGAAACACAGCAATGCGGGTCCATAAAAGCGTTGATGAAACAGAACCAAACATTCTCCCATTTTGACTGCCCTATTACTTTCCCCCAGTACGTCAAAGAAAGCCCTTCTCAGAATTTCTTACAATTTGTCTATTTAGGAAAAGAATTTACCATTATTTTAACAGGCCCCCAAAGCATCAAATATCTGTACCAAAAAAAAAATCAATATTTACTTCCAACGGGGGAAAATATTCAGTACCGGGAAAATGGCAAGGAAAGCATATGTCCAAACACTTTATTATTAAACTCGTGGGTTTAATGAAGCCAAACATGGGGAATACATTACGTAAATACACGTGGACAAAGGGCTTTTGAAGAGCAGAGGACCACAGCATCCAGGGTCTGTGACTATGACTTTTTTTGTTTGTTTATACATTCTAGCAGGAATTCATATCACACACACACACACACACACACACTGCTGAGACTGTTTATTCAGTTTTAAGCACAAACCTCTGCACACTTCAGCAGAAGGGAGACCTCAGAATATGTGTCTGAGCAAAAGAATAATTCACTGAACTTCAGAGTTAAAATCAAAAATAAACACACTGAGAGAACTCCCTACTTTATCTGGCTTCTGAAGAAAGACACGTTATTCAAGGGTGCACAGGCAGATTCCCCAGCACTGGGCACTGAGACGGAACTACAATCAGAGGCAGAAGATACAGACTCAGGCACCAAGTTTATGTATATAAGTGCTTGGCTAAGTCTGATAATCATGCTGTGGTTACGTCCCCTTTCTCCACTTTGGATTTAAAGGAGAACACAGGGCCACAAACAGTATGTAGACTCGGGTGGGGCTGTGGTGCTGGAGTTGGGTTGGCCAAAAAGCTCGTTCAGGTTTTTCCATAAGAAAAATTCCAAACGGACGTTTTGGCCAACTCAGTATTTAGGTGATTTCAGAGATCAAATAGCCGACGTCAGTTTATCATATTGACGTTATCAATTTATCAAAGTCAGGCTGCAGGCTGTGTGTAAAGCTCTGTCTCTGGTGAACTTACAAACAGACATGTAAACAGACGCATGAGATCATAAAACAGTAATACCATTTACTGGTGGTTTATTACGCACCAAACACATTTCGAAGCCTTGGCATGTATTAGCTGAGATGGTCCCTCAAACGACCCACTAGCTATGTCTTCTTCATACTATTCTGTTTCACAGATGAAGAAACCAATGCATTCAGGGAAACTAAATTACATGTCCAGGGCCATGTTTGAAAACCGGACAAAAAGGCAGGGCTGCTGGGAGCTGGAAAACAAAGACCGTGGTCTTCCCACTAAAGCTCAAACTCCAGGGGTGTCTACATCCTCGTAACAGTGGGCCAGGCACTGACACTCCTGCTCACAGGTAGTCAATTCCTCATTTCTTCCTCAAAGCGAGGCTCATTTTCTACACAGGACAATAGTCAGCCATGGGGAAGAGCTGACATGACTTTCCCAACCACCTCCCACTCCCCACCGAGCAGAGGTCAAGGTCAAGGTTGGCCTTCAGCTGGCTGTCTTGCTGCCCAGACCCAGGCTCTTTTCCAGAAGCACAGGCTACTTCTATCGAGTCCTTCAAGTACAAAACCCAAGTGCCAAACAGCTTGCTGGAAGGCGGTGGGGGTCAGGGAGGGAGGGGGGAGATGACAGTCTGGGCACCTCGAACTTCTGAGTTACACGTTCTTCCCTTTACAGAGCATAGATATCGCTGGTCTTCTCTGATCAGGGTAGAACGCATCCTCCCTGAGGGTGGGGTCTGCAGTGGACTGACCATGCAACATCCTGCAGCCCGCCTGGTGTCCTTGACTCCACTGGCATCTGTGAAGGCAGCAGGCAGCCTGCTGAAGCTACTAAGCGGCCAGCATGGCCTGAGCCCTGGCCGTGCCAAACAGACAGATGAAAATGCCCACACTCTGGGGCCCAGGCACCCTGGCCAGGCTGGCTATCTTCCTTTAGTTGCTGGATCAAGGGGGGCTGGTTGCAGCTCTCATCAGCCAAGGCTGCAGTATCTTAAGACGTGAACCACTGGCAACGGCCATGCTAGCGCACGCTGCCTGACATCAGCGCTGCGGCGCTGCGGGTCAGATGAACCAGCAACCTACATCGGCAGCCACAGGACATCTACAAAGGAGACGGTGCCTGCCTCTGCAGAACGAGCATCAACAGGTAAACGCCTCTAGCTTCACTGTGGTGCTGTTCCCCCTCCAAGGCAAACGGTCCCGAAACGATACACACGTACCAAGTAAGACATCACAAGTTTAGCTTTTGATGCGTAACTACACTTCAGTGGCACCGGTTGAGTTTTATTCTCTTCGGGGCCTCTAATGTTGGCTTTAAATGCCTGTTAAGAACAGCGTCTCTCCTTGTCTGTGCTCTCCCTTCCCTGAGACCGCCAGAGAGTCTCTAATATACTGCCAGCTCTCCCCAGCTTTCCCTCCCCTCTAGGTTGAGATTCTGTCTGTCCAGCCACATTCACGGTCGGACTGAAATACTGCCGTATATTAACTCTCCTACACTGCTGGTGGAAGTGAAGTTGGTGCAGCCACCGCAGAAAACCGTATGGAGGGTCCTCAGAAGACTGAACATGGAGCTGCTATATGACCCACCAGCCCACTCGTGGCATACACCCTGAAAAAACTGGAATTCAAAAAGACACATGCACCCTTATGCTCACAGCAGCACTGCTTACAACAGCCGAGGCATGGAAGCAACCTAAACGTCCGCCTACAGATGATGGGATAAAGAGGGGTGGTACACACATACGATGGAATGCTACTCGGCCACAAAAAAGATGAAACAATGCCATTCACAGCCACACGGATACAACTGGAGATGATCATACTAAGGGAAGTAAGTCGGCAAGAGAAAGACAAATGCCACAGGACACCACTCCCATATCATCTAAAATATGATACAAATGAACCTATCTACAAAACAGAGTCACGGACATAGAGAACAGACAGGCAAAGAGAGGGGCTGCGGGAGGGATGGAGTGGGAAGGTGGGGTGGGCAGAGATAAGCTTTTATTTACAGAATGGATAAACTACAAGGTCCTATATATCAGAGAGAACGATATTCAACACCCTATGATAAACCATAATGGAAAGGAATATGAAAAAAGAATGTATGCATGCATTATGTAACTCAGTCACTTTGCTTCACAGCAGTAATTAATACAACACTGTAAATCAACTCCACTTCAATTTAAAAAATGCACTTCCATATCTCACCTCCATTTTCAGGGTAGGCAAGAGTATGATCAAACGAAAAATGAACAGATCAGGAAGTGACCAAACCCTGTTAGGTCAGGCCCAGGGCTTCAGCCAGGCTCTCCTCCTGCAAGCCCTGCTTAACGGTGGAACAAAGCATCGCTCTGCAACTGTCAACAGCACCTGCGCCCTGGGAGAGAAGCAGAGTATTAAGGAAGCTTGCAGAGGTGGAGACCCCCTCCCTTCTAAAATCTCTGGCAAAGGACACGTGGGAAAGCCTGGTTCTCACTGAGAAACGGAGGTCTTTACAGTCTGGTGAAGCATGAAGGTATTACAAAGGTGCATCCCCCTTCTTGTAATATTATCCCCTCTGTTTCACAGTTATGGCTTTCCAAATGGAAGTAAGCAGAAAACAACGTGTCCCAGTGAGTTCCCGGTTAAGATGCTGGGAACCTCAAACAGGACATTTTAGAAGTGTAAGGGCATTTCTTTGCAGCAATAGGGCGATGGTTATGCTGGGCTTCACTGACATATGTTGCTGGAGAGCTTTCCTTTTGAGCAGTAACTCAGAAACACGGCTGTCACTTTGATGCCAGTGCAGAGCTTGTGTTTACTCCAAGCGGCAGAGGGGTCCTCTGCTCTATCCCAGGGTGCTGCCACCCAGTGGCAGCAACGGCAGCCTGGGCACACGGCTCATGCGAGGCTTAGCCGATGAGTGTGTTTTAGTAAGACAGAGAGGAACAATGCACACACTTAAAAAAATAAAGATACTGAGAGCCCAGGGTGTGCGAGTCTCATGAGAGAGACAGACATATTCAGAAACATAGCCACACAGCAATTAAATCACACTGTAACAGAGTGATGGAAAGAGATGAACCCAAAGTATTGCCAAGTATTAAATACTTAAACACTCAGTCCTGTCCGACTCTTTGTGACCCCATGGACCAACTTCTTTGTGACCCTACGGACCACCATGCTCCTCTGTCCATGGGATTTTCCAGGCAAGAATACTGGAGTGGGTTGGCATTTCCTTCTCCAGGGGATCTCCTGACTCAGGGATCAAACCCATGTCTCCGGCACTGGCAGGTGGGTTCTTTACCATTGTCCCACCTGGGAAGCCCCCAATACTTTAACAGTTAATATCATATAGCAAACCTCACAGAATAACCACTTATAAGCTTATTAAAGGCATAAATGTTTACACATACACACGGAGACTGACCAATAAATGCTGGATAAGAGGGGGGCACATGAACACCTCCTGAACACTCAAGGATAAGGACATATTTTACCAGTATCTGCTAACAACCACAGAAGGGTTTGATACAGAAGGACTCTGGGTGGCTGAGAGTTTTAGCAAAACTTTACTCAAAGACCATCAGTTAGTCTGTGGCGGGTCTAAGTGAGCTATTTGACACCAAGTTTGGATTCTTTCCATTATGCCACTACCCCGATTTTATCAATAAATATTTCCTGATAGGAATGGTGACACCAAGTTCCACTTTGTAAACAAACTTTTAAAAGCAAGCCCCCCTCACCCCCCACCGCCCCCCCCCCCCGCCAAAATCCAACTGAAAAACAAAAACAAAACAAAAAAAAACACTGCCAATATTAAAGCATTCTAAAACTGGTCTAACCACATTAAGAAGCTCCTTTCTAAGATGCCTGTGAATCCTTAGCCTCAGGTCAGACCCCTTCATTAGGCACAAGGTCTTCGAGGCAACCTCAGAGGCAACCTCAGAGACCTCAAGGATAACTTCCTTGAGGCTGTTCAGCCTGTTCCTTCTAAGCGTTTCGTGGAGGACTGATTTCTACCCATCAGTCCAGGCCACCATTTAAGAAACCCCTCTTTGCTCTGACATTTCCGAAGCAGATAGAAACGAATTTTTCTGGAAGAACAAAGTTCACATGACTGATTCTTTCCAATCGGAAAAAGCAATGTACCACTTGATTCACGGAAGAGTGAAACACCACCCTTCTCTCTTGACAGAGATTTTTAGATAAAAGCTGCTAATGCTTTGCAAATTGAAAGTTTATATCATTATACATACAAGTCGAATCTTCAGAGTTGTCAAAACAGGTACTGTTCTGCATCCCACCCCAAGAAAAAAATAAAATAAAACATGAATTAGATTATCAGAGAGGTAAGTACAAACAATAGCAGGATGGATCAAGAACTCAGGCAGAAGAAAATGATACTGTACTTTGGGGATGGTCTGGATTATAAATGAGGCTGACGATGCTGGTTTTTTTTTTTTGGGGGGGGGGCGGTGTTCTGCAGCCAGAGTGGGCAGGGGAAAAGGACAGGAAGGAAAAGAAGGGGCAATTTTGACTCCTGGCTGTGTTTTTCCTTACAGATTTTAGTGAAAAATGAAAGTGTTCATCAGTCATTTCCGACTCTGCAACCCCATGAACTGTATGGAGCCCACCAGGCTCCTCTGTCCATGGGGTTCTTCAGGTGAGAATCTTGGAGTGGGCTGCCATTCCTTTCTTCAGGGGATCTTATGGACCCAGGGATTGAACCCTGATCTCCTGCACTGCAGACAGATTCTTTACCATCTGAGCCACCCGGGAAGCCATTATTTTTAGCCAAATAAGACCTTCGTTTTAAGTTCTGGCTTTTAGTATGATTCATAGGTTCTTATTGCTTAGCGATGGTGCCCAGACTCAGGACACTCAACCTCTCTTGAGGATCCAGGGGCTGCTCATCAGCTTCATGGACTATAGATCCAACCTGTGAGTCTCTGTTTCCTCCTCTGTAAATGGGAAGGTTGGACCCCAAGGCCCAGAAGAGCCGTTCCAGATCCACAAAAGGCAGTCAGTGCACGTAGAATGAGTTCCTGATGGGAATGTCTTTTCTGATCTGGGGGGCTTGGGTCAGACTGAACAGTCTGAAGAATGGGATTGAGGGCAAGGACTGGTCACACGCTCACAGCCTTAGGGTGGTGAGGGACCATTCCAGAGAGACTGACCACATGGCAGGGTGGGGACAATGTGCCACGAGGTACCCACTGACCTGGAGGCGGGGATCACTGCCTTGTGAATGATGGAGGGACCGCTCACTCATGCCTACGTCACAGAGCCCTGTGCAGGCTCTGAGCACTGAGGCTGTGGTGGGCCTCCCTGGGCGGCGGAATCCAGGCGTGTGTCTCACGTCAGCACTGGGAGGCTGGGGCGCCCTGACTCTCACGAGGGGAGGACAATGCAGCTGCTTCTTGGGCTCCACCTGTGTGTCTCCTCCATGGGCTGATTTTAACCTGCGTCCCCTACTGTACCGTAATCATGCATGTAACACCTCTGGTGCATTCTAGCAGATAGCAACCTGGGGGGTGGTTTGGGAATCACCCCTTCCACCTGCCCTTGATGTCAGACATGAGGACGACCTGGGGAGAGCTATGCCTACATTCTCCCTGATGTTCCACTACAAGCTCAGCCCTGCTCTCTGCTTCCTGGAGGAGCCGGGATTTAGAAAGAGGTCACAGGAAGCCCGTGCCCCCTCCTTCTGCCCCGACCTGCTGACGTCCAGCATCCCCGCAACCTTTCTGAGCCTCGGTTTCCTCGGAAGGAAAACGAGGAGGCAAGGAGGTTGTCCCATCTCAGCGACAAAGTTCATGAGAGACTCGATGAAACTCAGGACTGTGAGAGCTCTCTAGAAGTGGCAGCTTCTTTTTCAGGGCTAAGACAGGACGTGCTCCTGTTCCTTTGGTTTTGGAATTTAAATGCTGCGGGGTTATATTTACTCTCCTGAGTTTATTGCACTTCCCATGGCCGGTGAACTCATCCGGGCTGCGCCGGCCGGTGCAGAAATCATGTCAGTTCGAACTTTCCTTGGCCTGCGATTTGAGTCAGAGAGAAGTAATGGCAAAACAAACGTGGCATCCTGACGGAGCTGGGTCTATTCTCACACAGAACGGTTTTGAGGCTAATGTCTTTTCAAACAGCTCTGTTTTGCCTGCAGACTTGAATACCCTCATTATAAAGTGTTTGAAAAAAATTTTCCCTTATGTTTTTTTAAAGAGCGCCATTCTTCAAAAAGATGTCAAGAAGCTCTTTTCTTCCCCTCTTGCTACAAGGTGTAATGTAGAGATAAGTATAAAATCTGGTTGGAAATGTGACCTATATTGGACTGGCAAAGTGTAATATCAAGCAAACAGCTAGTCTGGGAGCTGGCTTTGTCCTACCTTGCCACTGATATTTGGAGAAAAGGACCTCATATTGTCCATGGACAGGATGAGCAGCTTGGAAGTCAATTATGGTTTTAAAAAAATGGGATGCCTTGGCTCGTGGAGTTCATCAGGGTTCGGAACAAGTCCCTGGCCTCCCTTGCGACAGCCAAAGCCAGGTCTTTGGGAAAACATTTTATTTTCATGCTCAGAGTAATAAGAAGAGAAAAGTCATTTTTTTTTTTTTTTTGCAGATGAAATGGTGCTGATAATAAAAAGTAGGTCACACTTTCTCTGTGTCTCTTGACTTTCTCTGAAAAGACAAAGGAGGGTTTCACAGACGAGAATGAGTTGTGGCAAACCTTTCACCTGGGTGTTCTTCGTACTCAGAGTAAAACTGGGGGCATTTTTGGTCTGGGTTGACATTTTGCAGAGGCAGGGGAGATGGCGATGGGAACTCTGAGGGCTGGTGTGGGGGTGCAGAGAGCAGATCATCCACGCTTTTGAGAGAGGTGAGAACCAGCAAGTTCAAAGGGCTATTGGTGGTTACGACCTTAGGGTCGGGGGCAGCAGGGCGGGAAGGTGCGTCACACTAGCATCCGGGGGGACAGCGCTGCCGTGCGGTCACTCACTGTCTACTCCCCAAGAGCGCAGCCCTCGCGAGCGACCGGCCACCTCCTTTGGCCAATGAAACAGGGCTGAGCAGGCAGGCGTCACTCCCAGGAAAGAGCTTTAAGAACTCACCTGGCCTCGTCCTCTCCTGTCTAATGAGTCCTGCAGAGGAGCTCAGTCAGAGCAGCTGAGGAGCAGTCAGCTCTTGATGGATCTACAGCATGTAAAACTCACTCTTTTATTTTTAACCACATGGCATGTGGGACTAGTTCCTGACCAGGGATGAAGGGATAAAGAATAAACACACACACATAAACATGTATACACACATATGCACGCGCACACACACACAGTGGAGTACTACTCGGCCCTAAAAAAGAACGGAATAATGTTATTTGCAGCAACATGGATGGATCTAGAGATCGTCATATTTAAGGGCAGTCAGCCCGACAAAGAAAATTTCATATGAAATCACTTACATGTGGAATCTAAAATATGATACAAATGAACTTATTTATAAAACAGAAAGCAAACTTCTGCTTAGCAAAGGGAGAGGGGGAGGGAGGGAAAGTCAGGAATTTGGGATTAACAGGCGCCCACTGCTATATATAAAACAGATAAACAAGGACCTACCGTACAGCACAGGGGACCACACTCAATACACTGTAATAAGCTGTAAAGGAAAAGACTGTGATAAATAGATAGAGAACTGAACCACTGTGCTGTACACCTGAGCTAACGTAGTGTTATAAATCAACTATACTCCAACAAATAATAATAAACAGGGCATGAATAAAAAAAAGGAATTGCTCACTGTAGAACTGAGACACGTTACATGTTCATTAAACTACAAAAACGGCAAAAAAAACATGGCACATGTTAATTGCTGCTCCTTGTGTGAGCTACGGTAGAGGCTCTGGGGGAGCACAAGAGACACAGTCCCTGCCCATTTGTAGCTAGTCACGCAGGAAAGAAAGACATTAAATATCAGCCGCAAGAGTGATGAGTGGTTAAGTTCAAGGACACGGGCTTCTGTAGCCAGAGAATGAAGATGTGTTTCCAGATGGTGGCGGTAGTGATTGAGAGCATGGAGAAAACTCCCACCTGATGGCTTTGTTGTCTCCAGAAAGTCCTGAGTTTAAGAAAAGAATGAGTGAGGTGTAGGATGAGGTGGGGGATCTGACCAGACGGTCCTCAATGAATTAATGCACACCTGTGGAGAAGCAGCTCCCACTGATGGACTCAGCAACAGAATTGCACACGTCAGGAAGTACACAAAGGGCAGGTGTTGAATTCAGTCCAGCAGAAACCACCTCCACCTATTCTGGTAACGATACTCGGATTTGATTCTAGGAAACCAGAGCCTCCCGAACTCTTAGTCCATGGACTCTGGATGGTCTGCAGTACATGCAGGGGATGAATCCTACCACTCAAGTCCTGCCAAACGCCAAAATCTCTCACCACAGAGCCTAGTTCAGGATGAGCATGCAGTCCAAACTGAGCCAGAATGAATCCCCAAAAGGAGAAACTCCGGTGTTTTCCCACTGTGTTGAACCTAGGAAGATATGGCTGAGAGCTGTTGGTACTTGTCATGATGTCCAAGACATGAGTGCATCAGAAAATGGTACCAATGTGGAGGAAATATAACCACGGATAAAAAAGATGGAAAGCAGGTGCTGATCATCTAGCCCCTGGATCAAGCATTACCTGATCTCCTCATCACAACTATATTCTCCAGTTGGGTGAAGTTGCCTTTCATTTGCAGTAGAAAGTGTCTATGGTAACTTCATACGGTGAAAAGGGGGGAACGATTTTCTTGACTCTGAATTGTTATAATTTGACAGTCTTTCCCAGAATCTATCAGAGATTTAGCTCAGAGTCAATCCCAGATATGATCTCTTAGGTTCTGCAGATTTTGTGACTGGATTTGCCTTCTTATTAATAGGTGATCACTCATCCCTACTGCTTTCAGATAATCCTAATTTGTGTCTCTCTTCCTGAATAATTGTTATTAGTATGGCTCTTCTCACGTTAAAAAATATCCAAGACTGATTAAACAGTAAAGTATAAGGTCACCCTACTCATAATCCTTCTTTACAGAGCTTTTTTCCTTTAAGAGTAGAATCCCGCACCCCCTTCGCCAAATTCTTTACAGTGATACTTGTGGCTAATTATACTCAGCAAATAATCTCATCTTGCCAGTCTTCCCATGTTTGACTTTTGGGGGATTAATCACAGCTTTCTGCTGTCGAGCGAGGTTCTCGAGAGCATGGCATTATTGTTTTATCTAAAGGAAATCCCTCTGCAATGGGCCCCCATCCATCATCCCTCCTGGAGGAGAATGAACTGATTAAAACTTCCTGGCCTGCAAACTCGTTTGCTAATGCGTGGCTTCCTCCACACCAGCAGCATAGGGTCTTCCTCAGGCAGCGGCGTGTTTGGGATTCCGCTTAGGGTATTGTTTCATCAAGATGGGATGGTGAGCCCTGTGTGAGGACCCCGTGCTGGGAATCTGATCACCCCTGTAAACACAATGATAACGTCGTGTCCAGACGCTGGGAGAAGACAATGCTCCTGAATTCCCTTTTCCTAATTAGACTTTGAAACAATGGGTGGGAAATCCACATTCCCGCCCCCCCCCCCCCCAGTCATTATCTATTGGCCTTCATTTCTGGGCATTGATTGAGCTTAGGGTATTTTTGTGTGTGTGAAGCAACAGCAAATTAAAATTCAGAATTCTCCCTTTTGTCTTCCTAGACTGTTCATCTTGTTAGAAAGCTGGGGTGACAGAGATTAAAAGTCGGAAGTAGGTGATTTGGGAGCCTGTATATGCTTGCGTGAACCGGAGCAACTTCCTTTTCAAAGTTATTCCAATAAGCAAACATTTAATCAAGGCAGACGATGGGATGTGAGTTCATAAAGAAATTTCATAGAGGACTCTTTTGGTGAGGGGCAGACACAGACAAGCACCTTCGCCAAATGGTGGGCAAACACCTTGTCTTCCGAGTGTCTGATAATTTTGCTACATCACCTGTTACTCTGCTAATAGGAACCAGCTATATTATGAAGCAATATTCTCATTTTTTTAAAATCTAAAATGCCCAGGTCCTTGAGGATGTCTGGTGCAGGGGAGTGCCTGTACACGTCCTTCTGAGTGGCACTTCTGGTTGGCACCATCAGAGAGACAGAGTCATCACCAGCAATCAAGCCATTCTAAGTTGATTTACATTTACGACTGCCCTGCAGAGTAACAATTAACCCATTTAGATGGAAAAATCTCCCAGGCTCCTGCAAGAAGGATCGCTGGCATTGCAGATATAAAACATTGTGTTCTCATGGAATTCAACCAGCCAGGACAAAGACTAGGTGACCAAATTCTCTGCTCGGTAACTGTGACGTCCTGTAAAGGGAACCCTCTCAGCCTGCGCATGACAAGTGAGTAAGTCCGTTTCCAAAGGCGGCTGGCAAACCTCCGTGTCTCAAGCTTCTCAGACTGGCCAGCTGTGTCCGTGAACTTGGGGCCATCACTCGTGATGGAGAAGCAGCAGCATTCTAGACGGGCGGGATGGGGCGGGAGACTCAAGAGGGAGGCGACATATGTATGCCTATGGCTGATTCATGTTGATGTTTTCAGAAACCAAGACAAATCTGTAAAGCAATTCTCCTTCAGTTAAAACATAAATTAATCTCAAAAGAAAAAAAAAGTAGCCACATGAACACACCCATCAGTTAAGGTCATGGTGGCTGCTATGATGTGATAGAAAACAAGAGAATTCTTGCTCACATAAAGTCCAGACTGAGTATTCTTGATCAGTGGGGTGACCAGGCTTTATCTAGTGACTCGGGGACTCTGGCTCTTTTCATCTCGTGGCCCCTACCATCTTTAAAGTGTGGTTTCCAAACCTGCAGTGGGGAACGGGGGATGAATGGGTGCATGTGGAGAGTCTAAATAAGTCAGACCTAGAAGGGCCAACACCACTTCCACCAACAGTTTACTGGCCAGGGCAGTCACGTGGCCGCAGCTACACCCCAGAGGGCTGGGAAGGGAAGTCCAGCTGTGTGCCAGGATGAGGACAACGGCTAGGTGATGCTCGGGACCTCTGTCTGCAGGAAGCAGTGAGCAGAGTCACAAGCAAGATCTCTCTCCAAGCTCAGGGTCTTGGACCCCCTTACACTGTCTAGATGACGTCAATTAATGATCAACATCAAAATCTATTCTGGCAAGATGTAACGAGGGCAGCAGGGAGGGGGAAGCAAAACCTAGGGCTGAAATCCAATGCGTTAAGTCACTGAATCAAAGAAGCGCTCAGACCTGTGGTCCCTCAGACAGTCCTGGAGGGGAAGGCTAATCGTTCTTCGGGGGTGTTGAGTCTTCTCGAGGAGTCCCTGGAACGGACCCTTCGACCTTCTGAGGTTTCTCGTGGCTCTGCTCTCTTGCTAATGGACAGTGTTCTCCGAGCTGACGGTGTTTTAAAGATACGACATCTGACCGATGATAATAGGTCCGACCTCCTCGGGGATGGCGTTGTGCGTCTCCCTGTCTCAGCCTCCCTTACTGGCTAATTACATAACTTGACTAGAACTTGGTTTTTAGGGCATCTATTTTGCCATTGCCTAATCACAAGTAAAACCATAAAGTTTTATGAGAGCTAAAGGGACTGCCTTTTGCGGAGGGGAACTGAAATGAAAATTAAAGGGAGCATAAAATGATAAGAAAAAAAAATGAAATTCCGCCGGGTGTTTTTTCCCGGATTGCCACACTAAACTGTAGAGCTGGGGACATAATCCTACTGCTTATCGTCTCTGATGAGGCACCGAGGGGGAGGGAAGAACCTGGCATTTTCTGATCACAGGCAGCAAAACTGAGGGAGTTCCAGCAAGTGGCTTTAGGAGAAGGTATGGAAGAAAACCCCTCGATCCACCACCTATGTGGGCCTCTAAGCAGGTTCTCTGAGCTTTAGACTCGTCATTTAGAAAACGAAAAAAGTGCAACTCCTCCTAGCATTTTTGTAAAGATTTGATGAAACAGCACATATAAAATGCACAGCGCAGTGCCTGGCCCACAGTGGGGCTTCGGGCCGTAGCACATTTCTCATCACTGCTAACAGCAGAAGAAGCTCGGGCTTCCTTGGTGGCTCAGATGGTAAAGAGTCCACCTGCGATGCAGGAAACCTGGGTTATATCTCTGGTCAGGAAGATCCCCTGGAGAAGGGCATGGCATCCCACTCTAGTATTCTTGCCTGGAGAATCCCATGGACAGAGTAGCCTGGGGGGCTACAGTCCATGGGGTGGCAAAGAGTCTGACACGACTGAGCGACTAAGCACGCACAATGACGAAGTGGGGTACCATCGCCACATTATAGATGAGAAAACTGAGGTTCAGAGACAGCACAAACAAAACTGGCCCAAATTAACAGAGCTAAGGATGGCTGCCGGCCTGAGACAAGCACAGTCCGTTTGCCTGACTCTCTGCGTTAGGATAAAGCTTCGTTTCAAATAGGGACTGCACGTTTTTGTTCGGAAAATGACCCAGGTGCTCTCGGTGAGAAATACACTGGCTGGATGCGCACAGAGGCTGACGGATGTCAAGAGCACACGCTTTTAGGAGCTGGACCTTGTGCCTAGACCTCTGAAAGGGGTCCAGCATCTACCGCGAGTATCGTTTCCAGGAAGCCTCCTGCACCGAACGGTGGGTTTTTGCCCAGAGGCACGAGAGAGACTGAGGGTTAAAACCAGCCAGGAGGTACTCTGGGGACTCGCAGAGGCCAAGTGTGTGTGCTTCTCAGGCCATGAAATACGGCCCCTACTTTGACACTCTTGTAATAGCACGGATGTTCACTCTCCTTGTTTCCGTGGGGTTTATGGGCCATAAAGTTTAATAACAATCTTAACAGCGCAGCAGAGAACTCACCAGGCTAGAAGGCCACCCTTACCAAAGGGGACCTGGGTTTTCCACTCCCGCCCCTGCCCCCCCGGGCATCTTGTCCACGCGCCCAGCTCTCATTTGGGGTCGCAGGACCACAGAGTAAAGGGACATAGAAGGCTGCTGTTGGCTCCGACATGGCGAGGGCGACGCTCACACTTGGCCTTGGCAGTAGTTCGCGCTTAAGGGTGGTTACAGAGCCTGCTTGTTGGGCCACGTGGGACCTACTGATGCCATACTGCAAGTATGCCGAGGTTTCATTCAAATAACCGGAGACTTGGCATAGACTCCAGACTCCTCTCCAGACTCAGAGCTGTGCCTGAGCCGCTCTCAGCCTCCTTTCCTGCCTCAGCGACTCCCTGAGCTCCTGACCGATCGACGCTTCCAACAGCTGCCACACCTGCCGGCCCTGGCCCGCTGCAGGCCTCCGGCTGTCCCCTCCCCAGAGGACTCGCCTTCTCTTGTCTTTCTGAGTCTTGACTCCACGTCATCCGCAGCCCCAGTCAAAGATCAGAGATGCCTTCTGGATTCCCGCCCTCACTCTATGAACGTACCCTTTACATCCTACACAGCACTCGGCACCATCTGCAACAGCTTATTTGTACACCTGTGAAACCCCTGCGTACGGAGGGAGAACAGTCCTACCTGATGGCTGTGAGGGACTGAGCCTCCATGGGGTTAGGCACCCCGGGGGAATCCCAGAACTGCCCCTCCTGTGAATGCCCAGGGACCACTGCATATTGTAACTGGGGCCTGGATTTGCAGGGGACCACTGAAGCCTCCGGGACGGGGTATTTGGGGTGGGGACGCCCTTCCTGGGGAGAAGATTCCAGCTGGGGAAGCAGGGGAAGGAGAAGAAACCCTAACCAGGCTATATTTACATATCACAGAGCCCTTCCTGCTGGGCTGGCTTTGCCCAGAAACAAAGTCCTCTCATTTCAGGCCAAGAGGCTTTCCTCTGAAGCTAAATTCTGCTGTTCCTCCTACTCCTTCCTGGTGAAGACAAAACAGCCCTGTTTCCAAAAGGCACAGGAAGACAATTCACCAAACTGGTGGCTTGATGTAGCTGTGGCTGTCCTTGGAAGGCTGGGGCTTCACCAAGGAAGCCCGGGTTTATAGGAGTTATGTGAGAGTTCTCCCCTGAGTTTATCCAAGGCTGGTCACCAAGGAGACAGAAATGCTACAGCCTATGTCATTCATTCGTTCACTCATTCCTCCACTCACTCACCTGTCCATCCACCGACTCACCTACCCACCCATCCATCTATCTATTCATCTACCCACTCACACATCCATCCACTCACGCATTCATCCACTCATCCATCCCAGAAGCATTTACTGAATCACTATGAAGTTTCTAACATAAAGCTATTTCTCCCTGCTGGATCTTCGATCCTTTGGTTAAAATAACAAGAGAAGTCTGGGATGGCTGAGGGTGGGGGCTGGAGGTTCCACTCCTTGTGGAGAGCTCAGTCAGATTTGGGCAATTTGGGGGAATATGTCTGATAGAACTGATGGGAATTCAGGACACACTACCTCAAAGTGGGCATTGGCATACTGAATACTGAGGCTACTTGGACTTTCTCCCTCCATTTTCCCCAGAAATAGGTCATGGATCCCTCCTGTGACAGGGTCCCTCCCCACACCCCAAGGAAAGATGCATCCTTATCTCTGAGGACAAAGGAACTCAGATCAACAGGTCCTGCTAAGTTTTTTTCCCCCAGGTTCCTACACTCCATGTTTTTTAATGTATCATATTCTTTCATGACTGACACTCTACCCTTCATCAAACCCAGCATAAAGCTTCATTTCCTCAGGAATGCTCCTGTGTCTTATAAAACTTACATTAAATAAATCTTATGCTTTTTTCTTGTTAATCTGTCTTTGTCAGTTTAATCTGCAAACCCAGTCAGGGACCCTAAGTTGCTCAGGCTCTTGGTCGTGTCCCACTCTTCGATCCCAGGGATGCAGCCCTGTCCTTCACCACCTCCCAGAGTTTGTGCAAACTCACATTCATTGAGTTGGTGATGCTATCTAACCCTCTCATCCTCTGCTGCCCTCTTCTCCTCCTGCCCTCAATCTTTCCCAGTATTGGAGTTTTTTCCAATGAGTCAGCTCTTCACATCAGGTGGCCAAAGTATTGGAGTTTCAGCTTCAGCATCACCTTCTAATGAATATTCAGGACTGATTTCCTTTAGGATGAACTGGTTGGATCTCCTTGCAGTCCAAGGGACCCTCAAGAGTCTTCTCCAGCACCACAGTTCGAAAGCATCAATTCTTAGGGACCTGGAGAGGACTGAAAAAAACTTTTCCCTCTCCTACAGAACTAACATTTGAAATTGAGAGTTCCTTGGCCCATCTTCCTAAGAAGTTCTTTTTTTTTTTTTTAAATTGATTTCTATAAATAGGATACTATTCTTCTTGCATTCAAGTGGCTCACTCCTTCAGTTCATTGTCCAGCCTTTTATTAATGGAATAATTCTTCCAGGAGCCATCAAATCATTTGATTTACCATTTTCTTTTTCAGAGCAGAATTTCCCCATTTCGGATGTTCTTGCATTTGGAAGCAAGTACGTGTGGCCCTAATATACAGCTGAGACTAGCGTGTGGTTCATCCTTCTCTCCTGGGGCCTGTTGTCACTCTCATGCCCAGGGCAGAGCGTGTCCAGGGTACACCCACTCATACAGGATCAGTCATAAGCCTTTAAAGGCTTCACTGCACAAGGCTTTTAAACTGACCTCCAAAACACAGGTGTTAGAGATTCACACTTTCAGTTAAAAATGAAAACACGATTGACGAAATGTTTTAAGAAGTTATAATGACACTCTTAAGATGAACTGCTCTGTAGGGAAGCAGGGGGAGAATGGGAAAAAAAAGTATATATATATAGCGTATAGTTGTTCAGTTGTGTCCAACTCTTTGCAGCTCCATGGACTGTAGCCCACCAGGATCCTCTGTGCATGGGACTCTCTAGGCAAGAATACTGGAGTGGGTTGCCATTCCCTTCTCCAGGGGATCTTCCTGACCAGCAATTGAACCTGAGTCGCCCACATTGCATGGAGATTTTTTACCATCTGAGCCACAAGGGAAGCCTATATATATATAATGCAGACAACCAATGGAATCACCAAGTAGGAAAGGGAGGTGATATCAAAAATGGCAAGTGATTTTTAAGGACAGAAAGATGGTTATTTCCCTCCTCCCACTAAACTCAGAAGGATTCAGCATCACAGAACCAAAGACTGACAGAAAGGCCAGGCATGAAAACCCTGGACTTTTAGAAAGTCGTGATGGGTTACAGCTAGGTCGACCAGATGTCCTTGTTTATACCCATCGCCCCACTGGAATCACCCTTCCTTCCCCCCAAAGGTCGCGATCTGGATGGTCCATTCTAAGGTCACAGCTTTAGCACAGGCTGAGCCTAGCGGGGAGGGGCTTACCTTTCAGAGCCTGTTCCATGCAAAGAGGACACGGACAGGCCATTTAAGGGGCCACATCACAAGCATCTATAATTGGCAGCTTCTGCTTTCAAGAGAAGTCATAATGATAGTTTGACTCTGTATCTGCTGCTGGTTGACTAGCAGTTATCTACAGAAAGGTTTCCCCTACTTGCCTCCGTAGGTGACTGTCCCCTACTTTTCGGAAAGAGATCACATCAATCAAAGGATATAGGTGGTGTGGATGTCATGTTTCCAGCTGATGGGGCTTTACCCTTTCCCAGACCCAGGGAAGCTCCGCTCACTAACGATGTCACTCGGAGAAAACGACTCATCTGTTCTGACCCTTCAGATCCTCCCATGTAAGCAACAATCGCTCCCAAGAGTTCTGAGAAAGGAATGGAGCATCCGTCGGCGCCTGGCACATCACAGAAACCCGCCCACCACCCGGGAGATGCTATCACGAAGAGGGCAGGCCTGGCTCCAATGTGCTGTGTCTCACTGAGCTCTTCGGATGCTGCACGCATTTTTTTTTTTTTTTTTACCAGACTGAATGTTTGTGGCCACTCTGTGTCCAGCGACTCTCTTCCTCATTTCCCCAACAGTGTTGTTTTCAAATTAATGCTGTTTTAAAACATTTAGTTGTTTTTCTGGATGCAAATGGAGAAGGAAATGGCAACCCGCTCCAGTATTCTTGCCTAGAGAATCCTGTGGACAGAGGAGCCTGGTGGGCTGCTGTCCACAGGGTCGCACAGAGTCAGACACAACTGAAGCAACTTAGCATGCATGCATGCATTGGAGAAGGAAATGGCAACCCACTCCAGTGTTCTTGCCTGGAGAATCCCAGGGACAGAGGAGCCTGGTGGGCTGCCATCTATGGGGCAGCACAGAGTCGGACACGACTGAAGCAACTTAGCAGCAGCAGCAGCTAGATGCAAAACTGTTATTGTACACTTAATAGACTACAGTAGAGGTTGAGGTAGCTTTTATATGCACTGGGAAACCAAAAAAATTCATGTGATTTGCTTGACGGCAATATTCACCTTATTGTGGTGGTCTGGAACCAAACCCACAATATCTCTAAGGTCCGCCTGTATGATTTTTATTATTTCCATTGTTATGATTATCCACAGTCCTTAGCATCCATGTTACTAGCAAGCTTGTCTTGTAGTTCCAGAAAATAAGCCCTGGGACTTCCCTGGTAGTCCAGTGGTTAAGAATCTGCCTGCCAACGCAGAGGACACGGGTTCAATCCCTGGTCCGGGAAGACTCCACATGCCTCAGGGCGACTAAGCCTACGTGCTCCAACTGCTGAGCCCACGCTCTACAGTGAGAGAAGCCAGTGCGATGAGAAGGCACTCAGCCATCGCCACGAAGAGCAGTCCCAGCTTATTGCAGAGAAAGCCAGGTGCAGCAAAGAGGACCCGGTGCAGTCAAAAATAAAAACAAAACAAAACAAAGGAAATGAAAGTTTATTTTTAAAAAAGGAAAGAAAATAAGCTCTGAAAAGTGAATGATAAAAGAGGAGGCAGAGGAATGAACTAGTTTCAACTCGGCTTCCATACTTGGATTAGACTGAATTCTCGGCACCATAAAATGTGCAGGTGCTATGTTGGCTAAATCAGTGCTGGCATCAGTGATAACAGTAAGAGGTACTAACTGGTGGACGAATTGTTACAGTAATTACTAGGTGGTAGATGAAGCCCCTTCTACACTTAAGTATCTCTCAGAATCTTCAGACAAACCGGTGAGGTCCATAGTATTGCCTCCCTTCGCCGGGGCTGAGGGCTTCCCTGGTGACTCAGCTGGTAAAGAATCCGCCTGCAATGCAGGAGACCAGGGTTCGATCCCTGGGTTGGGAAGATCCCTTAGAGAAGGAAAAGGCTACCCACTCCAGGATTCTGACTGGGGCTGAAGGAGAAGCAGAGACAGAAAGCACCAAGCACAATCTCGTCTCAGCAAACTTCAACAGAGCCAGAGAAACAACTGATGCAAAACCGATCGGCCTCTGCTCGCAGGCTGATGCTCTGTAGACTTAATGCTTCTGGAATTAAGTGTCTGCTATAAAAGACAACACCTTCACTATTTGGGGAAAAAAATATATTAGTATTGGTCACTATTGATTTTTTCCTTCATCTTCTTTTTGTTGCTCATTCATCACAGGCTAACACGGCAGGTTGGACAACCCACCTAGGCTTGTGGGTGCCTACGGGAAGGTCTGGGAGCTCTGGTTGGGACCTTCCCTTCCATCCTGGTTATCATTGCAGGCATCTCACCCTGGATCACACCCACCAGGCTGAGAAATCCCTGCTCCGAGTGGCTCCACGCGTGCTTTGCTCTGCTTCGGCTTTTCACCTTCTTCACCTCGGGCTCCCCAGCATCTCTCCTGGGATGCAGGATGTTCTCAATGAGCATTTGTTGAATGAGCAGTGAACACCCCGGATGACTGATACTTAATGCCCTGGACACTCAGGCTGGCTGAGCAAGAAAGAAACTCACAGGTGACCTATTCTAGTGCCTGTATGAGGGCACTAGAATAAGGGATGAGGGGACCCAGCCTGAAGAAACAGTCTGCCTGGAGCAAGAAGTCTCTGGCTGGGTCCAAAAGGGCAGACCCAGGAATCGTGAGCCCCGACCCAAGCAGGGATGTCTGATATGCAAGGCCCTGGGTGACATTCTCCAGTCCCCACTCACTTTCCCCTTATGCTTCAGTTGGGGAGCTAAATTTAGATGAAGGGGAAAAAAAAAATAAAACCATGCAAGTCAAGGCTGAGACTGGAAAGGGGAAAAAAAAAAAAGAAAAAAAAGGAACAACAGACTTGCTTTCATTCTTAGAAGGCAGTGGGTGGGAAAGTGGATTCCCGCTAAGACAAGAGCTGGCCTTTCTCACTGGGCAGGAAATAATGAGTGGCTCTGGTTCTGCAGGCCCTGCGGGGCCCATCTTGCGGGCTGAGCCGTGGAATGCAGGCGGCCGGCCGAGAGAGGAAATATGGAAGCTGGGGTCAGGTTTTCTGCTGGGGTGTAGCTCTGGCCAGGGTCCCCGGTGCAAGCCTGCCTGGGGGCCGAACTGATGCCCAGCAGTCTAACCAGCTACCTAGCATTTGGAAACGCCTCGACCCAGGCTCAGCGCCCACCTCCAGGCCCTTGCCCTTCCCCGCTGCCCTGCATGGTGCTGCGGGATACAAGGGGCTTCCCATGGGAAGGGAGAGGTCACCACCCCCTCGTCCATGAGGTCATTAATGAGCGGAACTCTTTCCTCAGTGAATAATACTTCTCAGGGCACCTTCCCTCCCTGTGACATCAGTTATGTGGTGGAGAGGCAGATCCCGAGAAGACATGTGGGGGTTTGGTGGGGTTTCGTGGCAAAGGTACCAGGCTGAGTGGTGGGCACGGATGACTCCGTGCGACTGCTCCCAGCATGGCCGGGTCTGTGGCCGGCCTGTCTGATGTTCAGGGAGAGAAACATTTCTGCCGTTTCTCGTAGCATTTAGATGGAGGAAGGGCCAGTCAGCCCCGAGTAGGCGGCAAACGTTTAGCTGAACACCAGAGAGTTTCTGCTCTCTCTCTCTGCTCTATCTCCCCACAAATGAGGGGCAGGTGGCAGGGAGAGAGAAAGGGAAACCAAGAGATAAATAATGAAGAGCAGGATGGAAAGAGGAAAGGGGAAGAGAAGAAATAATGCCAACAAAAACGCCCCATTCTGATCCGATGAGGGCTCTCTAAAGATATTCTATACCCTCCTGGAGACTCTGAAACTTCCATTAAATACTAGTCTGTCCTCGCAAATTACAGTAAGTCAGACAGAGAAAGACAAACATCACATAATATCGCTTATATGTGGAATCTAAAAAAACTGGTACAAATGTTGTTTACAAAACAGAAATAAAGTCACCAGTGTAGAAAACAAAAATTTTGGTTGGTTACCCGGGGGGAAAGGTAGCGGGGAGAGAATCTGGGAGACGGGCTCACAGATTCGCACGCTACTACATGTAAGACGGTACCCGTAAGGGCCTGCTGCGGAGCACAAGAAACTGCTCAGTCCTGAGATGATCTACATGGGAAAGAATCTACGAGAGTGCATGTATGCATATGCGAACTGATTCTCTCTGCTGTACTCCAGAAACTAACAACACAGCAAATCAACTATACTCCACTGAAATTATTTTATATAGGAAGAAAGAAAAGACAACAAAGGCAAGCCTTTACATCATTGCTAATCCATTTCTTTCCAAGTCCCTCGTTCATCTCTGTGTCTCCTTTCTTGCCTGCTGTCATCAGGGGGAGGGAGGTGAGGTTTGCACTTCGGACCTTGAAGATGGGCTGTGAGTCCCTTCCTTGAAGGAGAAAATGGGAGCTTCCAGTGACTGTAACAGAGAACATGACTCAGGAAAGAGAGAGGTGGCCCAGTTTGTAGACTGTGTTCTTTGAAACTGCAGAACGGGAATGTTGATGAAACCTGGTACTCTACTGGAGGGATTACTCACTGGCCATCTTTAGAACCGAACACTGAAGAAAAGATGAAATGAGCTGTATTATGGAAGTCTCCTATGGTATAAACCTTTCTTTTAGGAAAAAATGCTTCTGATTAAAAGTATAATCTTACTTAATATCCCTCAAATAAAAGGAGAGCAGCTATTAAGCGAGCATGATCGCCATGAATATTATTGAAAGCAGCGCTAATAGAGTTGTTTTTATGATTCCATTTATTCAAAATGAAAAATGGCATTCACCAAACATCGGATCCGATGAGTAATAGATTTATAAAGCAACTGAAGAGGAAAGACGAACTGGAAGGAAAATCTATTCTGATTAGATGATTTTGTGGTTTGCCTATTGGATACAAATAACCCGACAGCCCCCAGATACCCTCCTTGTCCTCCAAATAAGGATCTCTGCTCGGAAAACCAGAGGAAATATAGACTATGGTGATTTTATTTTGGGGGAGAGCTAGAGAGGAGGCTCTCTTCATTTTAAAACAGTGCTTCTCTATTAACAGAATGTCTCATGCTTTTAAGGAAAAAATTATGACTACAGATTACTTGGGCACTGAGCACATTTCATGTACAGTTTCTAATGATAACAGAAGGCATTCTGGAGTGACAGTTCATTTGGGTTGAAGGCAGAGACGTGGACATGTACTGTGCATGAAGAAGCCAGGCTAGAAACTTTCCACCGCAGCGTATGTGCTGACATAAAACAGCAGAAGAGAAGGCTTTAATCCCTTCCTAAACGAGTGTGCAGATCTCCTTCAAGGCTCATACCCAATACTGGCAAAAGGATGAGGGCTTGTCAGTGACTTGCTCTTCATTAATAATAATAATAAAGGAATAAAATAAAGAACAGCAAAGCACTCTGCAGGAAGGGAAAAAAAAAATCGGGGGCAGGTTGGGGAGGTTTGTATGTTGCACACCTCCGTTTTGGTAACCCAGAGAGGGTATACAAGCTTAAAGTCCTGAATTTAACAAACCTAATTATCAAGGCTTAATTAGTACCAAGGGTACAGCTTCATGGAACACCTGCAGACTTAATTTATGTCCTGACAGAGAGGAACAAGTGTTAATGGGCTGTATTTATGTTAATACCTGAACCTTAGGAGCCGGTGGAATAAAGCAGACCATGCACCAGTTTTCCAAGCCGCAGAGCAAATATAAAAGATTTCCATCTTAATGCTAGTTTGCAGATAATTCTTCTGGGATCACAGAGATCTACCTCAACTTTTAAAACTAGAGAAGCAGGATGGGGGAAAGTAGAGCCATTCTGAGTATCTAGAAAAGTCTACCAAGATCAGCCCAGAAACTGGTAGTTGTATCTCAAAAACTGACCGTGGTTGATAAGGCTGCTGTGGTTAATAAGGCTGCTGTTCTGAGTGTTCAAGATGAGTGTTTTTTTTAAGATGCAGGAACATAAACCCCATTTCACCCCATAAATGCCATGCTATTAAAAGAACAACTAACATTTAGGGAGTGTCTACTATGTGTCAGTCTCTGTGTAAGGTCTCTGCGTCTGTTTTCTAGTCACAGATGAGGAAACTGACTCAGAGGAAATGAGCAGCTCGCCCTGGGCCATTTCTCTGGGTTAGGACTTGGGGTCAGATTGCCAGAACTGGTCCTTTTTCCAGTAAGGTAAACTCCCTTCAATACACAGACTACAGTAAGAAGAATACCAAGTTTATACTAATACTTACTTCACAACAGAATTCTCAGTGAACCAGAAATAAATGCAAACTCTTCAATCTGATGCAGAACATACAATTAGCATCACACATAATGGAGAAATATTAAATAAGACAAATATGTCTGTTCTCATATGCAGGAGACATAAGAGATGCAGATTTAATCAATGGGTCGGGAAGACCCTCTAGGGGAGGGGATGGCAACCCACTCCAGTATCCTTGCCTCAAAAATCCCATGGACAGAGGACCCTGGTGGGCTACAGTCCACGGGGTCCCAAAGAGCCGGACACGACTGAAGCAACTTAGTATGCACTCATGTCCGCTCTCCACACTTCTTTTCAGCATTCCTGGAGCCTCTACCAGGGCAGTAACATAAGAAAAAGAAACAAACGCAATAAAGATCATGGTGGGAGAGGGAAACCATGTATGAACACAGAGAAAATCTTGTGAATCTAAAAAACACAAACACACACAAGGAGGGAAGACACAAATACAAAATGTAAGATAACAGGATAGAAGATCATTTTGCTAGGACCGGTTTTATTTCTACACAGTGGCAACAGCGAGAAAAATTTCAAAATGTCATTTATAACAGCCTAAAAAGCAAAATGTTCAAGAATACATTTAACAAAAAAAGTACAAGACCACTATACTGAAAACTATAAAATGCCAGTGAGAAATCAGAAAAGACCAAAATAAATAGAGAAATACAGGCTCATGGATTAGAATACTCAGTGCTCTTAAGACTTCAATCCTGCCCAAACTGATCAAAAGATCCAGTGGGATACTAAATAAAATCTCAGCAGTCATTTCAAAAGATATTGAGAAAGTGATCCTAGAATTCTGATAGAAAAGCAAAGTAACCAGGATAGCCAAAACAATCTTGAAATACGGAAGAAAGTTGAAATCTTAACATGACCTAACTTCAAAATTTACTGTAAAGCCACAAGAGTCAATGCAGTAGAGTAGGTACAGACATAAGAGAAAAAAAACCCTCAAACAATTAGATCAATGAAGTACAATGGAAAGTCTAGAAATAGATGCACAAATATATAGTCAATTGATTTTCAACAAAGGAGCCAAGGAAATTCAATAAGGAGAACAGTCTTTCAACAGATGGGGCGGGAATAGCTGGAGAGTCCCATGGGGGAAAAATAACCCCCTATCCTCACCTCACACCATATAAAGAAGTAGAGTATCGGAGACAGAAGATGAGAGACTTAAATGTAAAAACTAAAACTATGGAGCTTTAAGAAGAAAACATAGGAAAATACCTTTGTGACCTTGGGACTGAAAAAAATTTCTCAGCACACAAAAAGCAGTCACCATAGAAGAAAAGACAAAAGATACACTGGACATTATCAGGATTAAAAGAGTATACTTTTCAAAAGTCACCACTGAAGAGTAAGTAGAGATGATAAATATTAGGAGAAAATTCACAGTGTGTACCAAAAAATACTTGTACCCAGAATATATATGAAACTCCTATGATTCAATAATAAAAAGACAATTATTTTTACATGGCCAAATACGTGAACACTACCCAGGAAGAAAATATAGTCATGGCTAATGAGGTCATAAAAAGATGCATTAGTCATCAGAAAAAAGCAAAATAAAACCACTGAGAGAGATCATTTCTCACCCGCTAGAATGGCTATAACTAAAAAGACTGAAAATCCCAAGTACTGGCGAGGATGTGGAACAACATGAACTCTCACACACTACTTGTGAGAGTTCAAGATAAGACACCCATTTTAAACAGCTGATTGGCAGCATCTTAACAAGCGAAACACGCACGTCTCGAGAGCCAGCGAGGCTCTACACCAAGGTGTTCATCGGAAAGACACGAAAGGGCAAACGCGCAAAAAAGGCGCGCATAGCAGCTTTATTCACAACAGCCAAAGCACAGAAACACTCAAGGCCCACCAAGAGGGTGTGGGTGGTGGGCGGTGGTTTAGTCCTCGGAGCACGACTCAACACCGAAAAAGGGAACCACTGATCCTCACACAAAAATGACGCCGAGTGCAAGAGGACAGACACACAGCAATAAGTAGGACTTGCATTAAATGAGGGAGTAAACAGACAGAACTAAGCTACAGAAATAAGACATAATAAGAACAGGGCTTGCCTTTGAGAGTGAATGGACTTACTGGAGATGTGAATGATGCAATTTACCGGGGTCATGAGAACGTTCTATACTCTAACTGTGGTGGCAATTACATGAGTCTGTATAGATGTCTACCTGTCAAAATCCTGAAACATATTTTAAAATATGTTAACTATGAAAATGACAATAATAATATAGGTATATGTGTAAATATCCTCCTTCCCTCCCTCTCTCACTCACACACACACACACACACGCTCAACTGCCAAAAAGAGTCACTTCACAGGTCAAATTTTGTATTAGCAAAACAGACCTTACTTTTTAGGCTCAATCCAATCCATAAAAGTGCTGGGAAGTTTTAAGATTACTTACAAAACTGTTAGTTAATCGCTGAGTAAACCATGCTTTGCAGAAAGGGAATGGACCGAGGAGTCAAATGTCCCAAGTTAATTTCCTGGATTTACTTCTCATTAGCAAATGATCTTGGGCGAGTTAATTATCAGCCTCAACCATTTCTCCTGCAGAAGAAGCTGGGGATGCCACCCGGGCTGTGGCGCGGCTTCGGCGGGGAACGGGCGTGCAGCACGCGGTTCTGGGCCCTGGTTCTCGCTGGCTCTCGTCATGACCGTCAGCCGCCCCGGCACATATGTGATGTCTCTGTGCACACGGGGCGGCTTTGGGGTGCCAGCCACAGCGTGACCCTTTTACTAAGCTCTAACTTCTGAGGATGACTGAGTGTGCCTATGCAAACACTTTGGTGGCCTTCTTTTTTAATGCATAAGTGCCCCGTGGAAATAATTATTTTGAGAATCTAATTAAGGAAACCTTTTTCTTTTCTTCTAGTAGTATTTTCATTTCATCCTCTTATAAAACATGATTTTTTTCTACCTTTTCTTTCAAGAACAACTGGCCTGAGTGTCTTTACTGTTCTTTCAGAAATCTTTTTGGCGATTACTCCTCTGTGAAACGGAGTTTTTACATAAACTTTGAGAACTCTTCTGTTCTTGAAGGAGACACCAAACCAGATAGCTATGGCCTGGGATGTTAAGTTCTTGTCGGGACCAAATTCAGGAGGTTATTTTTTTCTTGGAGAGAGTGCAGGGGTAACGTGAAAGACTGAGCTTTTCTGAACAGAGGGTACCGGCTTCCTGGGGTGAGAGTGTGTCGCGCGACTCAACACTGCCAGCTTCCATGAAGCCACTGACACGGTTCTTAGGAAAACTCATTTTTGTTGCACTCTCTCCATTGACCAGAACCATGGCATGAGCATGTCTAGTGTTCCTCAACCCATTGGACGAATGCGCTCGGCAAGGGGGCAACCTTACTAGCAGTAGAGGTCACACTCAGTACCTGTCGTCCGTGTTTGGTATACACGGCCATGCTGGGTGGAGTGGCTGCAGAATCCAAAGGCGGATGGGCCCTGTCCTGCGTACAGTGCCCATCTGACACCGGATTCGGGGTTGGCAGAACGCTGGATTGAAAGAACACGCAGATAACTCAGGAGGAGAGCCTCGTGGTGACAGAGAGGCTGCCGTCAGCAGCGCCATGCGAGAGGACAGAAGGTGCCATGGGTCCCTGCCTCGACTGAACACGCGAACTGTCTTTGGTGAGCTACTGCCTTTCCAGGTTACCAGGAATCAGAAAGGAAGACACCGCATTCATCGAAACCCAGGTCCTTTTTCTAAACAACACTTCATTGAGAAAAGAAGAGAAACCCACAGAAAAGTGAGGCCCACCCACTGATGAAACAGGCAGATTTTATTTCTCTTAATTGGGTAAGCCCGGCTGTTTAAGAGAGTTCTCAAGCCAGTGATGCTATCACCTTCGACCTGTGGTTTCAAAAAGCGGATATTACACTTTAGCACATGGCTAATAACTACGCCCATGATGGAAACATTTAAGGCAAAAACCATTGGGTTCATTTTCCTAATCACATGGCCGAGATAAGGCATGTCTAGAACCCAGAGGAGTTCTCGTAAACGGGCACCGGGGGGGCTGATGGGAAGCCCAGCGGAAGCGTAGGATCCTTGCCCCCTGCACACCTGAGCTGCTGGGGTGGATCATGGTAATAATCAGAATTGGTCCAGTCATCAGATAATTTCTGATAGAAAATTCTGAGAAGTGACTTAGGCATGATGCTCGTTTAGTCACTGCTTTTCTCAAAATAGCTGCACTGCGGAAAACTGAAGCCTGCCCATCCCTGAGTCTGAAGGTCAACTCCGCATGCCCGGGCACCCTTGCTAGGCACAGTTTCAATTCTGCCAGGTTCTCTGACTACACCTCCATCCTCTGTCTACACTGCGGGCTTGAGAAACACACATGGGGCAGGCGTGAGAGACAGGCCGCTCCCTGGACATGCTCATTCAATTTCTTTCATGGAAGAAAACAAGAAGACCATCGTCTTGAGTTAACATTGAGAATCAGGCTGGACCTCAGCTGCAGCAATGAATCTGGGAGAGCAGAAAGGTGGTCTCCACAGTTCCTGAATGTCCAACCAGCAGAAATGTGGACAAAAGGACAGTCTAGGGCTCTGTTCATCTACATGCTTACGCATCACCGAAAATTAATAACTCGGAAAGCTCAACAGTGCATGTGGTCAGGGGGAGGGAATCCTTTGCTCAGTTGGAGTTGACAGAGGAACTGGCTTGAGTCCAACCACGTCACGACAGAGAGCTGTGTGTACATGTTGTGTGTATATGTATATTTTAAATTAGAAGATAAAAGCGAACTAACTGGGAAATGAAAGTAAGCATTAAAGACTGCCACAACAGAAGAAATTATTCTGTGGCATTTGGGAGTTCTTGGTACTCAAGCGTATCACACACAGAAAAAGACATCTGCTCAGCCAAGTGACACATTTGTTAAGGAAAATATTGTGCAGCGAGCTCAAAAGAGCTGTCTAGAAAACCCTCTGTTCTAGGTTGCTGGAAACCAGAAGTTTCCTCTCACCTGTGTGAACAGAAAGTGTGAAGGAGGAAGATACAAGAAGCAGAGGAAGGTACAGGGTGACAGAGGAAAGGTGATCTCTGGAACCAGGGGAGGATGCTAATGAGCTCAGAGCAACGAGAGAAGGGCCCTTTGGGATGGGCGGGGAGATCCAGGCCCAAGACCCTCCCAGGCCAGGAGGAAGAGGCCAGTCTAGGAAACCGTGGGGGCTAGTCGAGATTAAAGCAGCCATCACGCGGGGGAGAGGAGAAGCGGCAGAGTCTCAGGGAGGGGTGGACGGACCACACTGCAAGCAGAGCCCAGATGCTGTCGTCCAGTCACACAGTCACGTCCAACTCTTTGTGACCCCGTGGACTGCCCAACAGTCCTCTGTCCATGGGATCTCCCAGGCAAGGATACTGGAGTGGGTTGCCATTTCCTTCTCCAAGGGATCCTAAATTGGCAGTTGGCTTCTTTACCACTGAGCCATCTGGGAAGCCTGGAAAGTCCAGTATGATAGCCTTAAATACTCATCTAGATACAAGAAGGAAGATGCAAAGGACTGATGCTTTTCAAGCCCTGGCTCTGTGCCGAGCAAGGCCCTGGGAGCTTGACTGACATAAATGAATGTCACTTCTCGTTTTGGCCATGTGATGGTCAAGAGGGACTCTGTGCTTTATGGTTATACTCTTAGGCCAGTCATTCATTTCACTTCATTTCCCACTGGCGTGGGAGCCCGTCAACCATGGAGAGCCCCTTGGTCTGGGTAACTGCTGTTCATCCACCAGGAGGGAGGTGGAGTCTCCTGATTCTAGAAGCCTCTCTGACCTCTGGTCTGCGTCGAGGGCCCCTGCTCTGGTTGCCAGAGAACTCTGCAGCTCCTCTCTCGGCTTCTAAAGGCGGCAGCAAGGACACTGTCTGCTAAACTGTCTGTGGGGTCTTTGAGGACAGGGATGCCATCTGACCAGTTTTTCTACCCAAGCAGAGGCTTGGCTTAGACTACATCCTATGGAAAAACTGGAACCGACCTTTTGGCCAACTCAGTATAAATGCATGAAGTTCATTCTTTACTTTAGCACTTGCCTTATCTCTTGCATCACTTCTGCCTCCTGAGCGCCCCTTGCCTCTTAAATCAGACGGGAACCAGGGTCGCTAATGGAAAATGTCTTTCTAGTCCTTGAATTTCCTACATAATTGTCCAGATTACACTGATGTCATCACCCGTAAAGTGGAAGAAGCAACAGTGATATGGAGGTGACAATGTATAGACAGACACAGAGGGCGTTGTTTAAGCAAAGAAAACAGCCTGTCAAAGACATGTTCTTATATTATTGGAGGCCTGGGTTTTTGTTTGTTTCTTTGTATTTTAAGATCATTGACTGCTTCAACATCATCAACCATGACTTGTCAAGCTAGGTTAAATCTTTCCTAACCTACACTGGCCACATCAAACAACTGAGACCATCATCAAGAAAACCAAGGCTGCTTACATATTTGTTAGAAGTAAGAAATAAGACCAGTTTATTTAGAGGTTTTTTTTGCTTTGATATATGAAATTTCTACTGGGGCATTTCAGGGTCCTTAGAAGATGAGACAGCAGTGGATTCAGAATCATATGTCATCTTTCAAGATCTGAGAGTCTTTCTTGACCGATTTGGCAAAGAAGGATGTTACAGAAAACAGGCAGCCTACCTGCTAATGATGGGCAACTGTTCAATATTTTATGCCACCTTAAAAAAGTTTCAGTAACTGAAGGTGTTCTCACATTAATTCTTTGCATCAATTATTGACAGAGAATTTAATTTAAAGGCAACTAGCCAGTAACCTAGGGGTAGTGCTTTAAATAATTTATAATTGCTGCATGGGTGTAATCACATTGCTATTGATTACGATCCAGTCACTTCCACGGGTCCGGCAGGTCTTATGCTAATTACTTTTAGTGAGATCACCTTTTTAACTCTGTATTCCCTGGTAACAGGAACTCATTATAAAGAATAATTTAATGAAGTGCAATCTTTCACACTATGTGGAGAGCTGGGGGTGGAGGGAAGACATGAACTCAGGAGAAAGGCAGGACTTGAAAGCATTATGCCGAGATTTACAGGTAATAGATCTAAAACTGCATATTATTATCCAAAATACCAGGTGGGATTGAGCTGACATGGGTGAAAAAGAGCATATATTGTGGAGGGATGGTGTAAAACAAATAAATAAAAGAAGATTTAAATAATTTCATTTTTGAGCAAAAATGCCTAAATTCCACTTTATTCATCCCCCTAGGATAAATGTTACTCACTGTGAAGCATACTTGACAATTATCTGGAGGGATTTGGAAAAGGTAATTGTGACTTGCTGACAATGTGGAAGAATGAGGTCCACTGTATGCTCACTCCTAAAGCTTCAAAATATGTGAAACAGTGGAGGTACGTAAAGTCTATGTAATAGCTGCAAATGCATTTTACTGGAGAGTGGCAACTAGACATGGGATCCAGGATTATCTCTATACAGCTTCCTTGGACAAGGCTAAAGTGCATAATTGGGTAAAAGAAACAGTGAATGAGAAAGAGATCCGTCAAAATAGTGTATGCGGTATTCAGGTACAGTGTGATCAGGGTGCTGGCTTTGGGAAATACTGGTAAGTGAGAAGACCAAACCCAAACAGCATCTCTCTTTTCTCTCTCTTACTTTGCTCGCTTCACCAAGACAGTGACCCCCACAGTTATTTGCGGATGGAAGTGAAAGCATCAGCACCATTTCAGGGAATCCAAGGGGTCTGCCCAGTTGGGACCGTGACCTGTGGATGAGCATCCTGACTGCTGGTGGGGGAACAGCCTGAGAAGACGCAGACAGGGCGGGAGGGACGCTCAGCAAGAAACGAGGGCTGAGAACGGTCAAGAACCAAGGGACGGAGGAAGAGTGTGAGGGGAGGGCTTTTATATATGTGCCTTTGCATTTATTTGTATTTCTTTTGGGGGATTTCATTTAAAAAAATCAGATTTCAATCGTAAATTTGTGTCTTTTGCCAAATGGATGGGTGTGTGTGTGTGCACTTGCTTCAAAGCTGTTATTACATTGATTTTGTTTAGAAAAAAAAGTGTGTATGTGTATATAACTATGTAATAAATACGATGTTTTTGTGCCACTTGGTTTCAGATTTCAGAATATTCCTCATATTGAAGAGAAAGAGAAAGGTCAATTTTATGAAAGAAGAGAACTAAGATGGGACACACCGTATTTCATCCACAGAATCTGGCTGACTGGCAAGCAGTGGGAAAGCTCATCCTACAGGACGGACTTTTTCCAGAGGTGGCAACTGAAACCCTTTTTCTGAAGGTGAGAACAGCATATCTTCAAACTCTGGGTGGCAGCAATTGTAATTAACATGGAACAAAACGCAGACCTCTACTTGCAAAAGTTAAAAGAGAGGGAAAAAAAAAATATCTGCAAAAAACTGTCACCTGCCCACACTGAGAGTTTGCTAAAAAACCTAATTCTCACTTAAACCTAACAAAAAGGAAACAACAAAATTCTAGCTTATTCCATTTCCTCTGGGCCTGTTTAGAGTTTTCTTCCTTGGTCCAGTTTTCTCCTGCGTGGAGTCATGAGAACACAGGCCAGTGCAATGAAACACACTTAAGGCCAGAAGAACTCGGCCTAAACTGCTGAGAGCAAGAATTATTACTTGGAGACACACTGATTCCACTCAGGGTTCGCTGCAGCCCCTTACCTGGGGGACCCAGTTTGCAGGGTTCGGGCTCCTGATGCAGGATATAAATCAGGGGTCGGCAGACGGTTTCCATAAAGGGCCAGAGAGAAAACATTTTAGGCTCTGTGGGCCATATGGTCTCTGAGCTACAAATATTTAGCTCTGCCTTTGGAACCGGAAGCAGCCACTGACACAGAAGGAGCATGGCTGCATTTCAATAAAATCTGACTTATAAAGATAGATAATGGCCAAAATTTGCTAATCACTGGTATATAGACTCCAACCACTTTATTGGCTAAAGCTCTACTCCTGAAAGATTGGGCAGATCCTAGAGTCCACAGCACAGGTGGTGAACCTGACCCAAAAGCAGAATCCAATAAAAGATAGATTCATTGGAAAAGACCCTCATGCTGGGAAAGACTGAAGGCAAGAGAAGTGGGCAGCAGAGGATGAGATGGTTAGACAGCATCACCGACTCAGTGAACATGGATCTGAGCAAACTCCCGGAGACAGTGGAAGACAGAGGAGCCTGGTGTGCTATAGTCTGTGGGGTCATGAAGGGTTGGACATGACTTAGTGACTGAACAACAACATCTGCGAAAGGGAAGAGAGAGGTGGCGACAGAGGTATCAGTCAGTTTCTGGGGAAGCTGAGGGTGGGACGCTGGGGGTTCTGTGGAGACACTGATGGGTGATGGTTTCTTTGCTATCAGAGGCAAAGCTGTCAGGAGGAGGTGGCAAGTGAAAGGTCTCGGGGAAAACAGAGAGGCTTGAAATAGCCACTGGGAGGAAGAGAAGAGAAACCAGACTAAGTAAACAGGATTGCCAGGAAGTGTTGAGAATTCAGTTGCGACCCTGAACTGTTTTTTAAAGGAAAATCAATATCTCACAACTGAATCAACAAGCCCACGAGTGGCAAAGGGTACAGAACTAACCGCAGGCTAGTTTGGGGGTTGGGGGGGGGCAGATTCTGTTGTTAATGTTGTGTCTCAAGATGAGCAAGATGATTCCACACCGAGCCATAGGAATATCTCAGAAGACTCAGTGGAGACAGAAAAACAAGCGTCACCTCCTTCCGTGGGGAGACATTTGAGTCCATTGTCAGAACAAAAACCTCCCCCAGCCTCAAAACAAACAAACGAAAGTGATCTTTGAGATCAAGAAGAGAGGAGAGCTGGAAACTGGGAAGTTTGCTGTCTAGAGTTGTCAGGTAGCACCAGCTAATGGCACTTTGCGGGCCGTAGAATTTAGAAATAATAAGTTAAAAACTAGCCATGACGAAGCCACAGAACAACAGGGACCCGGGGCCACAGTGGCCGCCACTGGTTGGTCACCTGGAATTTGAGCTCTGAGAAGAGAAGAGCGAATCAAGGGGACAGGTTCTCCTTCTGGATGCGGTTATGCCACATGAGATGAGTTCTCAGGTCACTTTCAGAAAAGGCAAGGGGAGGACAGAGCCCCGCACCCACCGGCCTGCACCTCGGGGAGGGTTCAGCATCTTTTTGCAGTCATCAGCATCTTTATGAGGCTCACCTCTTAAGAGGAGCCAGCTTTTTGTTGTAAGTGGCACTGACACTACAACAAGAAAGTTCATTCCACGAAGATGATTCATTAAGAAATAAAATATTCATGGCTGACAGCTTGAAGGATCGCCATACAGTTATATTCTAATGCACCTGTCCTCTCTGTCAAGTCCAATGTGCGGTGTCATGTCGCCGGAGTTTTATTTAGAAATTGTTTGTCAGAGCGAGCTTTCTAATGTGAATGAAAAATTCATCCCCTCATTAAGGAGATTTTACATGAAATGTCTAGGATTTTCAATGAACGCCAGGACATGAACCAATTACTGTTAAACACTTAAAGAGACAGAGTCCTAAGCTCACTCAGCAAAACCCTTAATTGCCTAAATGTGGAGAAAATTCGACATCCCGAAAGGCAAATGGGAATCTTGATTTGGAAATATCCTTTTCTTTTGTCACATCTGGAGAACTCTCCTCTTTAAAAGACTTGGGGGAATTCAAACACAACTCTTATATGGAATCCACCTGTATATCATTATAGCCTAAACTTCCTGACACATGGTACCGTGGAATTTGGAATTTTCAGCCACTTGTTCAATTCTTAGGGAAAATGATTACAATGTCTTGAAAGGGTATTGCATTCTTTCCAGCTACTTCTTACGGTTTTTAAAAACTATACTCCATTGTCTTCATTTTATTCCTACCTTACTTTCATAATTTGTGTAAATATCAAACAGGTGTCATGGAAACAAATATATTTAATGATTCCAAAATGTTGGGAGTGGCAGGGGCGGGGTGGGGCGGAAAGCCACAACAGATTAAAATACACTCGTACTGCGTAGAAAGTCAGGAGAAATCCACAAGGGAATTGCTTGTATAATGAAATAGCATTTTATAGCTATGACAATGGATTAAATTGACATTGAGACTCTTTTTTGACATATAGTCTAATTCAGCTTAATCTAGGGTAGAAAATAGTTCAGTCTCCAAGCCCAGTACTGGATTCAGGCTCCATTACACACATACATGTGTGTGTGTGTGTGTGTGTGTGTGTGTGTGTACACACACACACCTACACTGTCACTTCCAACTTCAGAAAAGGCTTGAGACCAACAACATGAAAACTGAAATTTCTCCTGTTCAACCCAGCAGACTGTAAACTTTAAGGATTTCATATTCGCTTTCATATTATGGATGCTTTAGTGAATGAGTTCAAGGAAAAAGCAGACTTGACCATATAGTTGTTTATGGCCATCTCATAAGACTCTTTCCAAGAGAGGGAGCTCTTTGAAAAAGGTCTTTACCATATAGTTGATATAGGTGGGAACCAGATTTTTAGCCTTTGTGCTTGATTATAGCCGGCTCTGCAGTAAATGCATACACACACACACACACACACACACACACATATGTACATACATATGTATTTCCTTTTCATTTACACATATTTCTTCTTTTACATATACATGCCTTTCTTAATAAAATTTTATATTTTCTGGAGAACAACTGGAGAGTAAAGCATCAAAAGTCTTAGAACAGTTTAGACAGGAGATGCCATTCTAAGAATTTGTCTTTAAAAATATCTGCAAATTCATAGATGGAATTTTTCACAGAGATGTTCAATGCTGTATTATTTAAAATTAGAACTAACTTAAATGTCCAAAAGAGGAGGAAAATGCTCCTTTGCTAAGCCACCCAGCATGTTTAGGATTTACTTTTCATATAATACTGAATAAATAAAAGCAGGATATTGAATGCATTGAATGTTTTAAGAGTTTCATGAGGCAAATATAAATGCATTTTAAAAAATGTCTAAAAGGGGTACGGACATCTGGGCAGCGTTTCACCTTCTTATTTTTACTGTTGTAATCCCTCTTCCCACTGGGGCTTGCGTGCTAGGTCACTTGAGTTGTGTCCGACTCTTTGCAGCTCAGTGGACTGTAGCCCCCCAGGCTCCACTGTCCATGGGATTCTCCAGGCAAGAATACTGAAGCGAATTGCAGTGCTCTCCTCTAGGGGCTCTTTCCAATCCAGGGATCAAACCAGTGTCTTTTACATCTCCTGCTTTGGCAGGCAGGTTCTTTACTACCGGCGTCATCCGGGAAGCCCCCACTGGTACATGTGGATGTAATTAAAACACAAGTCTAAGTACTGTCAGACTGTACACACACATATCTAGGTAGGAGAGCAGTGAACTGCTCTTTAAAATATAGACCTAAGTAAGAAAGGGGGAAAAATTCCAATCTTTCTATTAGATAAATCAAATTATCAGTTAAAAAAAAATGGTTCCCCCTTCATCTTCTGCCATACTTGAGATTTCAATGTATTGCGTTGTCCCTATGGAAATTGCAAAAACTATTTACATAAATTCTCCAGTCTACCAAATTGCAACTTGCTCAAATAAATCAGACATCGAGCCTCTGGTTTCTGTGAATTTTGGTGAGCAGAACTCTGCGTTGGAAATCACATCCAATACATTTTTCACAATCTGCCCATAATTAGTTTCACTGGGAAAACTGTGAAGAACTATTTTGCTGCTTTTAAATTCATAATTTTGGTTCAAGAGCCCAGAATAAGATGTTTAGACAGAGTGAAAACTATTTTCTAACAAATCAATATTAATTTATCTGACTGTTATGGTCTCAGGAGCCAAAAAGTGTTCTTGTACTGAGCTGACAGGAAAGATTTTATCCTGACCAAATGTTATTCAAATATTTATAGGACTGGATAATTTAGTAAAGAAAATACAGATGGAAGAAGGCAAGAACAATTTGTGTGTGTGTGTGTTCCTTTCCCATTTACAAATAACAAGAACTATTGAAAAAAAAAAAAGTGGCAAGTGATTAGTAGCCTCCACCCACCGTGAGTGAGCTCCTGGAGGAGTGGGCTGACCGCTTGGTTGACCATGCTCTGCAAACTCCAGGGGCCTTAGGCAGTTCAGCAGCTAATGTGACGCTTGCCCATTGTACCACGGGTGCCATTCCGGTCAAGAACAAAACAGTGTGCTCTGGGAAGAAACGCTTCCCAATGACCTGGCTGTCGGCCGGATGGTGGCGTCTCTGGGGGTATGAACTGAGGCTGGGAGGGAAATTCAGGAAAAGAAATAAAATGCACGGCCTGTGGTTTACATCCATCACCTAATTTAATTCTCTCAACAGCCATGAGATGAGATTTTGTATGTTCTTGTGAACTTTCTACTGGAGTTACACATACGCTCAAAAACAAAAAAAAGTACCAAACACAGGGTCACAAAATGAATTTTCACAAACGGGATACACTCGGCACCCTGACCAAGAAACAGGATATTAGCAAGATCGGAGAGCCCATCTCATGCTCCCCAACAGTCTCCGCCCGTGACTCCTAACACACAGAGAGCCTGTTAACTGAACTCGTCATAACACGGTCACGTAGGATGCCCTGTTCTGCACCTGCCCCCTCTCTCTCTCAGCACGGTGTTTGCGAGGTCAGTCCATCTTGCTGGGTCTGGTTGTGGGTCGTGCCTTCTCATTGGTGTGGGCTGGCCCGTTGTATGAATATACCACGGGGTATCTATCCATTTTACCTCGGCCAGAATTGGGGCAGTTTAGAGTTCTGAGTGACCACGATTAATGCTGCTCCACACATTCCTGTACCTGTCTTTCAGTGAACACATACTTAGGCATGGAATTGTAGGAGGATCAGACTTGCTCACGTTCTGGTTTGTGTAGACAGTGTTAACAAATCTTCTCAATTGATTATACCAATTATATCATTGCTATGGGCAGAAGGTGTCCGCCTGAAATTCCTATGTTGAAGCCCCTAATTCCCAGTGTGATGGTATTTGGAGACAGAATCTCTAAGGAGGTAATAAAGGTCTGGTGAGGTCGTAAGGGAAGGGCCCTAATCTTATAGGACTGGTGTCCTTTTAAAAAGAGGAAGAGACCCCCTTTCTCTGCCATATGAAGACACAGTGAGAAGGCAGCCACCTGCAAGGCAGAAAGAGAGCCTGGAACCAAAGCAGCTATACCTTGACCTTGAAGTTCTCAGCCTCCAGAATTGTAAGAAGATGAATTTCTATTATTTAATCTCATTGACCTGTGGTCTTTTTGTTACCACAGCATAAGATGATTATTACAATTATCATGAAGTCAGTGGGATTATTTTCCTTGCACAATCTTTTTGCTTTAGAATAATCTTAGCTTTACCAGGAAGTTGCAAAGACAGGACAGAGTTCATGCATACTTGTCAGCCTATTTCCCCCAAGGTCCAAGGTACGTTAAGAAATGAACACTGGGGGACTTCCCTGGTGGTCCAGTGGCTAAGAATCCCCCTGCCAGTGCAGGGGACACAGATCCCTGGTCTGGGAAGACCCTACACGTCTCAGGGCACCTAAGCCCATTGCCGCAACTATTGAAGCCTGCATGTCACATGTAGACAGTCCATGCGTTGCAACAAAAGATCCTACGTTGATGCAACAAAGACCCCGTGCGCTGCAACTATGAGCTGATGCAGCCAAATAGATATTCTAAAAAAGAAGAAGAAATTAACACCAGTACAGCACTATTAAGTGAGCCAGAGACATTACAAACTTCGGATTTCACCCAGCTTTCTGCTCCTATCTTTTTTCTGCTTCAAGATCTAACCCAGGATATCACTCGCTTGCATTGAATGTGTTTTATCTCTATTCACTGACAAGAAAAAAAGAGTCCAGATGCGTTAGGGAGCTCACTCAAGTTCACAAAGCCTTGAGGTGAGGCTACGATAACTTCAACAGGAGCAAAGTTACAGCGCTATTTTCCGAGGCCTTCTGAGTCCCAGGTATGACATGGTGTCACCAACTACTAAATCAGCTCGTCCTGAACACCCACCATTTTCTGGGCCTCTGAGACACTGAAAGGTGAACACGGAGGTGGTTTCTGTCCTCAGTTTAGTGGCGATTCCTTGTGTGGACAGAAGCCACAGAGGTGTGTGTCCTGCCATTCTGTAGCCTCTTCCACACCCCATCACATACTCTGCTTGCAGGACCCATACAAAGCAGGCACCCAGGGAATCTTTGCTGAATGCATGAATGCCCAAGCGTTATATTAAAAAAAAATTAAGACATCTGGTATCCACATGATCTTTGCTCACATCTTTGGGGTCTGAGGTACTTCATCGGGGGGCATGTGCGATGGAAAAGACAGAAAGGGTAGGGAAGCTCATCCTGGTCTGTCAGATCGCCGAGCCATCTTGGGCAAGTCACTCAACCTCTCTGGGCCTGGTCCCCAGGAGCTCTAAAGTCGGGATGCCAGTACTGTTCCAGTTCCCTAGATATACTTGTCAAAGGCTTTGAAAGCTGTGACATACACTACACATGTTTAGGAAATGCTGGCCTTGTGATATTTACCTTTAATGGGAAAAAAAGAAATCACAGATCAAACGGAGATTACGACTGACTGCCAGTTCTTTCTAATGCCAGAGGAAAATGCTTATAACCAAGGAGTCGCTATAGGAACCATCTGAAGGAAAATCACTGATCATGCCATGACTTCTTGAGTGATGAATGGAGACCCAGGGTATCACGTGCAAATACCTCCATCCAGACCTCACACCACGGGACGAGGAAGAACGCAATGCGACAAGACAGGCATACTCTGCGTCCTGTCATAATCAGGCTTGATTCTAAGGCTGGACAGTGACCGCCTCCAGGACTCAGCCTATTCCTTTGGCTCCCAGCAAGGAAGCCGCCCAACTGCAGGGACTCCAGAGAGTCTATGGAATGAATGTTCCATCTCCCAGTCTAAATGGGTTGGGGACTCTGATTTTCCCCGAAAATAGATTTTGACCAAAACCTGTACATCAGTTTTCTAGAAGCCCTGGTCTTCAAGAAAAACCTGGCCAAATCAAACTGCAAAAAAAAAAAATTTCTTCTTTTAAGATTTTTGCTTGTTGCAGTGGTGACTCGGGAGACAAAATTTTACAAGAGGCCCCAGGGGCTTGAAGAAGGGGCAGTGAATGAGGAAGAGTGCTCTGAAAGAAGCAGGGTTTTACAGGTCTCTGTGAGCAAGTCATCATATACAAGAAGGCAGGGCAGTTCTCTGAATTGTGAGCCTATCTTAACTTTGAAACACACTCCCATGTTGGAGAAACACGCTGTCTTTCCACTCTCAATATATCAAGTTCTTTGAAATCCTCCGCTCCCAGCGGTCGGGTTGTCAAAAAACAGTGGTTCACACTTTCGTGAACTCTCAGATGGACCGCCGGTGAGAGTCCATCACGGCTTAGGCAAGCGAACTCCCTCGCCGATAATAAATAAGGAGCAAAGGGAATGAAGATGGGCGTTTTGGCTGGATTCCAAACGCGAAAACCTGCCTACCCACCTTCAAAATGATGCAAGATTGCAGTTTGTTTAATGTTCATCTTATGTGCTTAATTACCGATAGTGCTTGACTAATTATTTCTTGTTTTGTAGACTATTTAAACAGAGAAGGAAAGCAGCTACACACTTTTGTACCCTGAATGAGGATTTGTAACTCATTTTTGTAATCGCGCGGATTCCCAGAGGGCTTCATTACAAACACCAAAGAAAACAGGATGCGAAAAGCAGGTGACAGTCTAATTTCCACAGGTACGGGGTGAAGCATTTAGAGTGAAGTAGTGGAAAATAAAATAAAAAACAGCCTTTAGATGTTTCCAGCCATGTAAAGTGTTTTCATGTTAATAAGAGAGAAAACTGCAAAGGCAGCAAAGACATCTTTGTTTGGGGCTGGCGGCTTTTCTGATGCCCGACTTGCTCCAGCATCTCTGTGCGATCATGAAATAAACCACAAAATAGATCCTGGTTTCCTTCCTGAAATCAGTGTTTGTTGGGTTGCATATGGCAGCGTTGACTTGGATCTTCTCTCTGTTTTCACTCTTTCAACTTTCCTACGTTTTAACAGTGATTTTTGGTCAGATGAAAAACCATGTCACAAGAGTTCCAAATGTTTAGAAAAATAAGAGGTTTAAACTCAGTTAACAGTACGGCAGACTCGAGAGGTTCCAGGTTGTGAAAAATCAGTTTGGGGCATGACGATGTTGTCTCTTGGATGGACAACGGGTTTATTGACCAAAAGATCTGTCACCAGTCTGGTTTTCTTTTTCTTTTTTTTTTGAGAGAGCTGACTTGATATCCAGGATGGTGTTAGATGTTTGGGGATGTGGAAGAGAGCCTGACAAATTGTGAGCCGTAATCCTGTCCTTAAGGCATCAATAAACCAATGGGAATTTGAGAAGGGCTATCTGTGGACATACTCGCTGTGTCTCCAGGTGAGATGCAGACTTCATCAAGCCCCCATTAGCACAGCAGTCAGTCCGGCAGGCGCTGTTAGCCCCTTTCCAGGTGAGGAGACTGAGGTCGGCGACCTTGGAGGCCATAATCCTTGCCCTCCGTCTCCTCCTCAGCTTTCCCGTCTGAGCTTTTCTGCCTGAACAAATACTTCGGATCATAGAACTTAGAATGTGTTGCCAGTGGATTTCAAGAAGTTGACCTCAGCAGCTTGGCTGGGATAGGAACCAAGATGCTGGGTGCTGGAGGGAAGGGGGTGCAGAGGAAATGGAAGAGTGACGCTGAGGACATTTACCGAGCCCGCAGGGGCCAGGCGAGCTGCACGCCCTGCACACGCGCCCGCTCCAGTCCTCACGGCGGCCCTGCGGAGCAGGGGCCAACAGTAACCGCAGCATAGCGAACGCGCAAGCGCTAACGTGCTGACTAGCTGCCGGTCATGGCTGAGCACGCTTCTACACCCCAGGGAGCAAAAAAAGACAGAAATCCCAAACTTATATTCTAGAGGGCAGGGAATAGCAAAAAGTTCACACAGGGCTGTGTCTACATCTGCAAGATGAAGAAACAGGATGCAGGGCGGGAAAGAGACATGAGGCAGCTTCATTCCATAGTCAGCGGGGAGGAAAGAGTGCGCGGAGAAATGGGCGTGTAAGCAACGCCCTGAACCTGAAGGGGAAGCCCGCACAGCGACAGATGAGAGCATTCCACGCAGAGAGACGGCAAAGGCAAAGCCCCAGGGACAGGGCCACGCCTGGCATGTCTGAGAAACTGCAGAGGTGAAGCAAAAGGAGAGGAGGTGGAGACAGGTCAGAGGGAGGAGGGGGCAGGTCAGAGGGAGGAGGGGGCAGGTCAGAGGGAGGAGGGGGCAGGTCAGAGGGAGGAGGCGGCAGGTCAGAGGGAGGAGGGGGCAGGTCAGAGGGAGGAGGGGGCATCAGAGGGAGGAAGAGGCGGGTCAGAGGGAGGAGGAGACAGGTCAGAGAGAGTAAGAGGCAGGTCAGAGGGAGGAGGGGGCAGGTCAGAGGGAGGAGGGGGGTCAAAGGGAGGAGGAGGCAGGTCAGAGGAGGAGGGGGCAGGTCAGAGGGAGGAGGCGGCAGGTCAGAGGGAGGAGGGGGCATCAGAGGGAGGAAGAGGCGGGTCAGAGGGAGGAGGAGACAGGTCAGAGAGAGTAAGAGGCAGGTCAGAGGGAGGAGGGGGCAGGTCAGAGGGAGGAGGGGGGTCAAAGGGAGGAGGAGGCAGGTCAGAGGAGGAGGGGGCAGGTTAGAGGGAGGACGGGGCAGGTCAGAGGGAGGAGGAGGCAGGTCAGAGGGAGGAGGCAGGCAGGTCCGAGGGAGGAGGAGGCTGGTGAGAGGGAGGAGGAGGCAGGAGGGCAGGAGGAGGAGGAGGCAGGTCAGTGGGAGGAGGAGGCGGGTCAGAGGGAGGAGGAAGGTCAGAGGGAGGAGGCAGGAGGGCAGAGGGAGGAGGCAGGAGGGCAGAGGGAGGAGGAGGCGGGTCAGAGGGAGGAGGGGGCAGGTCCGAGGGAGGAGGAGGCAGGTCAGAGGGAGGAGGAGGCAGGTCAGAGGGAGGAGGCAGGAGGGCAGAGGAAGGAGGAGATGGGTCAGAGGGAGGAGGAGGCAGGTCAGATGGAGGAGGAGGCAGGTCAGAGGGAGGAGGCAGGAGGGCAGAGGAAGGAGGAGGCGGGTCAGAGGGAGGAGGAGGCAGGTCAGAGGGAGGAGGAGGCAGGTCAGAGGGAGGAGGAGGCAGGGCAGAGGGAGGAGGCAGGAGGGCAGAGGAAGGAGGAGGCAGGTCAGAGAGAGGAGGAGGCAGGTCAGATGGAGGAGGAGGCAGGTCAGAGGGAGGAGGCAGGAGGGCAGAGGAAGGAGGAGGCGGGTCAGAGGGAGGAGGAGGCAGGTCAGATGGAGGAGGAGGCAGGTCAGAGGGAGGAGGCAGGAGGGCAGAGGAAGGAGGAGGCAGGAGGGCAGAGGAAGGAGGAGGCGGGTCAGAGGGAGGAGGAGGCAGGTCAGAGGGAGGAGGCAGGTCAGAGGGAGGAGGGGACAGGTCAGAGGGAGGAGGCAGGTCAGTGGGAGGAGGCAGGAGGGCAGAGGGAGGAGGAGGCAGGTCAGAGGGAGGAGGAGGGGGTCAGAGGGAGGAGGCAGGCCAAGCAAACAATGAGGCCCTTTCATTCTGTTTGAAGATTTTACCTTTTAATTTTCCTGAAATGAAATATAATGAATGAAGTCCTGGATGGATAAAGTAGGACTAACTTTTCGGGCTTCCTCTTCCATCTGGATAAATGAGAAGATGAAAGAGTTGTCTGAATGCAGGATCCTCCTCATTACTGAGGGAAGATCATGACTCAGTCCTGACCTGGGAGGGTGTTTAAGGAAAAGTATTTGTTGCTGGAAGAGGTATTTAAATGTCCTGGGGCTCTTCGAACCAGCAGAAATAGGAACCACTTATGTTAACAGGCAGAGTAATAAGACTATACGGAGGAAACTTGCATTTTCATACTTTATGCCTTAATTTTAAGTGGGGTTATAAGATTTCCTGTAGGAATTCAGAGTGTTATCTTATTTTATGCCCCAAACTAGAAAGAGCATTCCGCTGGGTTTGCCAAGCTGTTAAGATGAAAATATCTGTTTGAGGATAGCATAATAGATGAGGTGTTTAAGGCATTTTCCTTTAGATTTTTGGTTAATCTTCTTTTAGTTAATTTTCTGAGATAAAATCCAGTTATAAATAACCTGAGGGCACCCTAACTGGGCTGTTCTGAGAATGGCGAATCTTTAAGAGCTAGAACTTCTGCCTTTTAGAGATCTCTAGAGGAAGCAGTACTTTGAAAATTATCCAAAGCAAAATAAGTCGAGAGCATTAACAAATTAAAGAGGGGGGAGGAGAGAGAAGAAAGAGGTGAGTGAGGAAACTTAGTTGACATTCATCAGATGGCAGATCTTACCCTTGAAACTCCTTTTTTTCCTTTTTATAAAAAAAGTCAAACATTCGACATCTATTTGTTGATTACAACAGAGAATTGGTGAGTTTCTATCACAGGAGAGTAACGGGAAATTCATTCTTTTGTACAAAGGCAAGCAGAGCAAACTCCAGGTGAAACACAAAGTTCAGGAAAGAAGGCATGCCCGTAAATAAACAGACTATTTAGACGGATGGTCGGTAGGTGTCATCTTAAAATGAGAAGTTTAAGAGCTGCTTTAAAGATAGCTGGTGGGAGAAGAAAGAAGAGGGGATGGGAAAAGAGAGAAAGAAACAGAACTTTAAGTGTTCTCCAGTGTTACAATGTAAACTGAAATTTATAAAAAGATTATAAGGTAGGAGGGGCAAGGACGTTGTGTAAATGGGTTGGAATATGAATCCTTCGTCAGCACAACAGAGAAGACGCTGGCTGCCAGCCATCTGGAGTGTATATATTATCATGGAGACTGTTTATAAAAATAAGAGAGGGTTGGAGGCCCCAAGTGGGCATAACTCAAAACAAAACGAATCTGTAGGACCAGATAAGGGCGGGTGATTACCTCCAGGTACTCAGAGACTGAACAGCAGGAGGAGGAAGGATTGGAACCAGTTTCTACAAAGTAGTAAGAGGCCGGGAGTATCGTTTCTTTAAAAAAAAAAAAAAGGAAGAAGATGCCCTAGAAACCTGTAAGTCAATAACCCTGTCACCAACTGGAAGATTATCCGGGACACGTGGAGCCTCTGCTGACAAGCAAGTTAAAAGGGTACCCAGGGTTGTAATTGAGCAGGAAATTGCCACTGTGGCTTAGGAAAACTGAGTCTTGCTTATGGGTTTGTCTCCATCTTTTTTAAGCTTCTTCGATAAAAGGTGGCTGGTGAAATGGACTGGGCTTTCGAAGGTACCCACACCTTGAGATAAAGAATATGAAGAATCGGGAAGATTAGCAAGGCCAATTCCTTACAGCCAAGAAAGAGAACAAAAAAGATGAACAAGTCACCAAAACACCTTCTCGCCTTAATGTAAAGCCTGACAAATTGAGTTGCTTTTTTTTTTTTATCCCCAGCCTGGCAGATCAGACACTTGACAATGAGAGAAAATACTAATCTGGGCCAGAAAACAGAAAGCTCTCATATACTGGGGGAATAATAAATGTGGAGGGTGGCTTATAAAGCGAGATGGCTGCCACGAAGGCCGGCGCAGGGAGGTCTGTACCAGAATTCTGTTACTGATTTAACACAAGCGGTAGAGACCGAAGGAAGCGGTGAACATGGAGCAGTGACCTTAGAGCTGGTTCTTCTCCCTGCAGAAGCTGCTTAGTCACATGCTGCTCTCAGTCACCCCTGACCTCAAGATGGGGAGGGCCAATCCCTGACCCTCTTCAGAATCCTCCGAGTCTACAGGGTGGGAGGAGACAGCGTGTGTAAACCGTCTCACTAGAAATTAATAACATGCCCAGAAACACCGGCCATGGGGAGATTCCTTTAAGAGGCCAACTCCTCAAAGGCATTCGTGGAATGAGAAGCCATGTGGGTAGAGACACATGGTTCAAATGCATGCTGTTTTTCTCTTCTTTTTTTTAATCGCTGGATCTATGTGCCTGAAGGGGAACTCTTGGCTTCCTTAAGGTTCTAAGGGATCATTGGCCACCTCCTCTAAGCAGTTCCAATGAGAATCAGTTCTACACTTGCGTCGTGATCAAATGCACACCTGTGTACAGGGTTATGCTTGGAATGGTCAGCTAGGTGTTCTGCCAGCCTGTCATTACGGTACTGAGTTACTACATTTAATCAAACACACACACACACAAGTAAACCAGAGGAAAATTCTTCTGTGAACAGACACAGCTGAAGGCATTTTACATTTTCTCCACTGCCCACTGCCAATATGACTTTCAGTCACTTTCCATCTGAGCCCCGACACCTTCTGCCAATAACATGGAATCCATCCCATGTGCCAGCCACTGCAGTTGGCCTCGGGCAGGCGTGAGTTCAAGCTGCAGTGCGGGGGTGGGGGGGCAGGACTCCCCACTTAGCAAGTGCCGCTCTCTTTCTCTCTGATCTCCTGTCCCCCCACCCCAGCCCCTCACTCTCCTGGGATCACGTCTGCTCAGGCTGCAGCTTTCCTGCAGGCACCTCATACCAGGGTCCCCTACCCTGACCACTGGCGGGTCCTTCCTTACGCTCTCCTGGAGGCTCTTCCTTCGTCTATAGAACCTTCGGCATGCCGACTGCTGTGGGCACATGCTTGGACCTAAGCTGTGCCTGCCCTTCCCCAACTGTTCCCCAAGCTGATACACAGGGCTTGCCAAAGGAAGTGAGCCCTCAAAACATCCCAAATGAACAGGTCTCTTCCAAAGATTAAGTATGCCACTGGCCGAATGATCTGCATTCTTACCACTTCTGCTAGATGGCAAATACTTGTGTCACTATTAAAAAAAAAAAATCAGGGTAAGAAGATGGTAACTGTGAAGGGTGATGAACAGGACTCTGGCAGTAGGAGTTAGTCCCTTCCTGATCCTAACCAGGAGCCAAAGGTCAGTAACTAATGGTATGTGTATCTGTCTACCTGCAGTAGATTTTTAAAGAATAATTTTTACGGAAGCACAGTACCCAGGCAGGAGATAAATGCACATTTCAGATTTTCCCCAAACGGAATGCACACGTGTGACTGAGGCTCACATCAAGGGACAGAAGTGGCGAGCATGTAAACGGGGATTTGCGCGAGTGGTAATTACGTGGTAGTCTGTGCCATGCTGTGATGACAATGGCAACCCAGATGGCAGCTTTGGAGGGCAAAGAGAGGGATGCTCAGGAAGCGACCGGGACAGTGTGTGTCCTCGCCTCCAGCCCTGGTTCCAAGCAAGTAGGATGTGTGAGTAGAGGAATGGGAACTTATTAAATTCCTACCCTGTGTCCCATGGTATCTCCACGGATACTCAAAACACAAAGAAAGAAAGAAACCAGTCTTGGTTAGAAGGGTTGATGCCATGGGCACCGCTGGCTTTTGAAGTGACATTCCAGGTTAAGGGCTGAGAGGCCATAGCCAGGGTCCCCTCAGGACAGGGCTGGACGTGCATGGTAATGGCCCGGAGACGCAGCCTGCGAACAGCTATTTCTCTAGAGTCTGTGTGATCACCTCCTGGTAAACCTCAGTCGAGGGTTAAGTGGGAATGTCACCATAGCTCCGAAGTCACCTAAGGGTAAGCTGGGTCCCTTGAGACTGGTGTCCCCTGTGGCTTCCAGGACTCACCTGGGACTTCCCGGGTGCAGAAGCATCAGAAACGGTGGTGGACACAGCCGGGGGCTTGACCAGCCCGTGCCAGCAGCTCGGCTGTCCCCGCGTGCTTTGCAAATATCACAGCGAGGCTTTAAAAATCCGGGCATCCGGGCTCAAGTTCATCTTCTCCCTCCTCCTGCCACCGTGACACGGCTGGCTGTTCAGGAGTTCAGGGCACACAGGTTACAAGGAGGAGGACAAAGCCACGGGGCAGAGAGCCCCTCGCTTCCTGTCTCCAGGCAGCAGCTAGGGTTATTATTCCTGGCTGACTCACCAAAAATTAAAAAAGCCCCAAGGATGCTGGAAATGATCACATCAGTGTTAGAAATGCCATTTATTCACTGATTTGATATTCAACAAATGTTTACTGAGTTGCTTCTTCGTGCCATTAGAGGTGATGCATTTGTTTTACCTAGACATTAAATTTCCTGAATTGAACCATACCCAGGAATCTAGGGGACTCTGGCTGGTGGGACACTTGAGACTTCTAAAGTTTTACTCAAGTTTTATCCTGAATTGGGCAGACACTTTCAGATTCACAAGCACTGCCTGAACTGGAGAGGGTAGAGGGGTGACGAGGAAGAAGATGAGGAAAGAAGAGGAAGGACCATTACATCTGTTAAAAGATCAAATTTTTTGAAAAAATTTACAGAAGGACTTCCCTGGTGGTCTGGTGGCTCAGACTGTACACTCCCAATGCAGGGGGCTCGGGTTCTACCCCTGGTCAGGGAACTATATCCTGCCTGCTACAACTAAGAGTTTGCATGCTGCAACTAAGACCCAGAACAGCTAAATGAATAAACACATAAATATTTCTTTAGAAGTTACAGAGACAGCCTGACAGAAAAATGAACACTGAATTGTGAATCAGGAGACACTGTATCTGTTCCTGGCCATCACCAGACCTTCAAGCCGGGGCCTCAGGTTACTCATTTGTAAAATGAGAAGACCAGAAGAAATGTTCTTTAATGGGCTCCCACGAATATAAAAGGCTTCCCTGGTGGCTCAGTTGGTAAAGAATCCGCCTGCAATGCTGGAGACGCTGGTGTGATTCCTGGGTCAGGAAGATCCCCTGGAGAAGGGGTAGGCTACCCACTCCAGTATTCTTGGGCTCCCTTGTGGCTCAGCTGGTAAAGACTCTGCCTGCAATGTGGGAGACCACTGGGCTGGGAAGATCCCCTGAAGAAAGGAAAGGCTACCCCCTCCAATATTCTGGCCTGGAGAATTCCAGGGACTGTATAGTCCATGGGGTCACAAAGAGTCAGACACGACCAAGAGACTTTCATTATGAATCTAAAATTTGAACAACTTACAACTCTGAATTTATGTACAGCTTTATATGTGAAGCTATATGTTTTCATATGTAGAAATATTTATAGTTTTAATCCAAAAACACTTTGAAGAGCACAGTTATTCTGTATACATGTAGAGTGTGAGCTTTGCATGAGATGCAGATCTCTGATTGCTGAGAAAATTATATGTATTTTCAAATTAGTGAAATGTATTAGAACCACAGATATTAAATATCAAAGTTAATGTTGTTCTTTTACATGTTATCTTAATTAAAATTATTTTAAAATAAATATTTTATTTCATTAAAAACATTTATGATTCTAAGAATGGACAAACATGATATGTGTCTACATATTTAGAGAAATGGGGTCACTGCCATCAAACAAAACAGAAACCAGAGTGGATGTATATAGAGAGAATCCTGAGGAAGGCATCACCTGCCTTTCAGAAAGCCTCTCTTAGAGAAGTAAAGGGATTTCCCCCTTCCTGTTTGATGCTGAAGTCCTGCTCTGTGAAAGCACTTAAACCCGGACGTACAAATGGACAGGTGACAGATGGATACTTTGATCAGTGATTTGTAGTTGGCGTAAGAAGCCCCCTGGAGGAATGGAAGATGGTTAGGTCCCGGAGACTTTGATCCGAGTCACTCAGCTTTTAAAACCTTTGAGCCCACATAACAGACTCCTGAGACGGCGACGTAAATGACAACTGCCGTGTTTTCTGAATGTGGTGGTCCCGAGATTATTTGGAGAAAAAGACCGTGGAAGATGGAAATAAACTTATACACGCAAACTCATTCCAAAGCAAAATGGCTGACTTTGTTGTTGTAGTTGTTGGCTTTCAGCTCCGCTAAGAGGCTGGCTGAGGCAACGCTTGCTGTTGTTTGAAAAATAGAGATCTACAACTGTGCAGCACATGTTCACCTAAATCAGGGTGGGGAACACATTATAATAGGCCCCCCACTCCCCACCATCCACAGAAATGCAGCAGAATCCGTCACTGATCATGATGTCCTCTCCCAAAGGGCTCACGTGCCACTTTAGACCCTTTTCAACACACCACATCAGCTGGACGTTTAAACTGACCCGGTGGGCCCATGAAATGAATCTGCTATGCACCCCTGACCTAGACTGCTCCTGGGTCAGGTGAGAGGAAGGTGTTATGCTTCTTGGGAATAACCCTGTGTGGATGATTATGGTCCAGTTGCAGATAAAATAAAGACAACTGAAATATGTATAAGTCATGACTGGGATGCCCCCTAAGTGGGCACACCTGGGAGTGACTGAAGGTCATCAGAGTTGACCCCTGGTCTTTCCTGGAGATTCTGCTGACCTTGAGTTTCCTCAGTGCCAGCAGATGCTACCCAGAGCTCTGCATTCAAGACCTCGAGATCAAGAAAAGCTTAGACCCCACAGCCTAGAATCCAAAGGGGCCTAATAAGATAGCTAATGGCTGAATGAAATGTATATACAATTTATATTATCAATGCTAGTGCACAGATAATTGTGGTCGAAATTAATGTCACCTAAAATACAGAAATAAACACAAATATTTATAGTGGCTATCTCTGTGATTGGAGAAATGTGGTTCTACAACCCAGAGTTCAGTCTACCAGCTCTAGGAATTTACATCAGTAATTCATTTAACTTCCTCAAGCCTGTGGCCTGTCTGTAAACCGGATGCTATACAAGCTACAGATGAGGGAGTGTCACGGAGTGAGACAGTATATGTCAAGGCCTGTACTGAACTTCCAATTCCTTTCCAGAACAAAGAGCTGACCAACAACTCTGAAAATGCACGAGGATTACGTTCATTTTTGCTTTTAATCCAGCAAAGATGACTATTCGATTTTCTTTGGCACCTAAAATTCTGGCCTTGTCCCCTCTGAGCCGTATGCAAGGGACACTCTTTGGCCTTTTCTTTGTGTTGACCTGTCTTTCTTCTCATTGACCCTTCCTTCGTGAGGCACTGTCACTGAGCCAAGTACGTCGTGGAATGAGTCCTTTTTCACCTGCGAGCACTTAACTCCTCACTGAGCTCGGAGGAGAGAAGGACTAAATCCAGCCTGCAGGGAGAGCCTCTGTGAAAGAAAACACAATTTTGAAACCTCTAGCTGTAACAGGTGGAGAAGGCAATGGCATCCGACTCCAGTACTCTTGCCTGGAAAATCCCACGGATGGAGGAGCCTGGTAGGCTGCAGTCCATGGGGTCGCTAAGAGTTGGACATGACTGAGTGACTTCACTTTCACTTTTCACTTTCATGCATTGGAGAAGGAAATGGCAACCTACTCCAGTGTTCTTGCCAGGAGAAAACCAGGGATGGGGGAGCCTGGTGGGCTGCTGTCTATGGGGTCGCACAGAGTCAGACACAACTGGAGCAACTTAGCAGCAGCAGCAGCTGTAACATTTATGCAGCCTGTATCCAGAGTACAGACTTGAATCTTTAAAGACAGAGTCTGCTCCCAAACCATGATGGCGCACATTTGGCCTCTGAATGTGGTCACCTACTGACCCTAGTATTGGAAGAAATACTTGAAACGTCAGTGACTTGGATATGGTCCTACCGTGAGGTGCGTTACAGACCACCCCCAGTTCCCTGGCTAGATCGTGGCTGGGAACACAGTATTCCTGGTTCACTGCCAATGTCCTTCATCTGCACGTTCTGCCATTTGCTTGAGAAAAGAATGCTAAGTTGCAAGACGGGGCAACAAAAACACTGGCAGGAGCCGAGCAGCTCACACGGGATGCCCGGAGTAGCTTGGTGGCCCTGAACACTTAAGTGATCTTGTTCCCCATCCAATTTCCCGTGGTACGTTAACTTTTATTGATAGCTCAGAGCTTCAGCGACTGGTCTTGATTTTACTAACCTGAAGGACAGAGGAACAAGAGGCACCCACACAGCTGACGTGCAGCAGCAACAAAAACAACAACAACAAAAAACCCAGCACGGAACGTCTCGATCAGTCTCAATGGTTTTTCCCTTGCTACAGTGTTCCTTTAATGAGGGAGTCACAGTTATTGCAGGTTAATCGTGTCTTGGGCGCCCGGAAGGGAGGGAGGCTGAAATGACCATTTAGAAATCTGGTCGAGGCTCCCTCCAGCAGACTCCTGGAGACACGGTGAGGCATGTGTGAAATTGCAGGCTGGGATTTATGTCACTGCTTTGGAGACTGGCAGAAGGATTCTTGGCTGTTTCCGTAATACACATATTAAACAGAAGTTGAACCAGGGGCTAGGTGGAAAAATCTACGTAACGGAAGACAGAGAGACCAATTTTATCAATGCTTTGAAGAACTCAACACTTCCAGCTAGAATCTGCATCTCAGGGTGACTTGGTGTGTTTTTGACTCACGGACACTGAAAATGGTACAGGTGTGTTTTCCTTTCTGTGTGGAATACTATCAGCTTCAGCTTAAAAAAATCACATTATTATTAAGAACAAAACAACACTAGCTATGATTTGTTGAGCACCTATTATAGGCCAGTCATCATTTTTTACACTTCACAGGCCCTGCTTCAATTCATCCTCACAGCAATTTCAGGAAGCATCCGTTAGCATTGTCATTTTGTAGCAAAGGGAGAGTGAGGTTCAGAGAGCATCTGTAAATTGCCAAAATCCTCAGCCAGGAAGAGTCAGGGTTAGAATCAAAGTCAAGGTCAAAAACCAGAGACTGCATCCAAAGCCCAACTCCTAAACTTATCTCCATCCATACATACACATGATCCCTACCATGTTAAAATGCATGGTGCTAATTCTGACATGCCAAGTGAGAGAAGCAAGATGCGAGAAGCCATGTATCTGCATGGCAACACGAATGGAATGTGGGCGTATCTTCTGGAGGCCCCCATGCAACCCACTGGAACTGCTAAATCTGTGATCATTTTTACAAGGACGCAAAGTATGGGAATTCAATTGCTTTCAGAAAACAGGACTGCCATCCATCCATCCATCCATCCATCCATTCACAGATAAGTACTGAGCATCTACTGTGGTGAAACTGATACACAGTATAAATAGTAGTGTATAAATAATAGTACAGTATCAATAAATTTTGATAAAAATCTCTACACTAATGAAGTTTACATCTTAAGAGGTGAGGATGGGAGTTACTTCAGATCCCACAATTTCAGCCAGAAGTTTATATATTTGTTAATAATGCTACCATGTGGCTGGGAATTCATTACAATTTCTTTTTGAGGATTAAATGAAAGGTTTATTCATGAAAATTCTCCTTATCTAAGCTATTAGTGTTGCCGACGTCAGCCATTAGAACATGTCACCAAATTCATTATGATTTCTCATTCAAGCAATAATAAAGGGTGTTTACTTGGAGACTATGTACTTATGAGTAAGTGAAAATAGGAGATGCAAATACTTTCATCAAAAAGCAAAAAAAGAAAGTTTCAAAGTTACATTACATTAAATTGTTCCCATACCAGTTTCCTTGATTTGAAAAGAACTATTAATAACTCTCGCGTTTTATTTGCCAGCTGTTAAAACCTTTGACACAGGAGGCCATGGACAATTACTTTAATATAATATTACTCTCCCTTCTCTCAGATCAACAGAATCACAGCGGGATCACGAGTTTCAGGAAACGACACACAAGAGGCTGAACGCTAAGGTAATTTCCTTAAAACCAAATCTACAGCAACAGAAAAAGCTTAAAAATTTACCAACGGCAACTGGTCCTCCAGAATGGGTACTACTGATAAAAAGTGAGCTTTTATACATTCCATTTTTAATTAATTTTTAATACTAAAAAAAAAAAGAAAAAGCTTTCCCTTCCACCACAAGACCCACTTCTTCCTGGTGAGCTCCCCAAAGGGAGGTCTGCTCTTTTCTGGAAGGCATCACTCTTTTAATTAATCAGAAATTGTGCGAGGCAGGGGAGGGGGCAGGGGTGGAAATCAGCAGGGGGTGCAAACATCAAATTCATTCCTGCCTTTCCTACTTCCTGTTCCCAAATCTCAGTCTCAGCTCTCTGTGTGGGGGAAACAAACAGCTGAAATTAGCCGAACTGATTCCAGGCCAGTTCACCCTGCTTCTGTGCCAGCCCACACCCGCTGCACGTCTCAATGGCCCAGAATGTTACGGGGTCCTGTGTCTTTCAGGGGCCACTTTATCAGTTACATTTGAGCAATTTACATCTCTGTCCCCCGCTTTTCTCCCCTAATTCCCCAAACTGAACATGCTGATGGGGGATGGGGGTCAGGTGAAGTGAAGTCGCTCAGTCGTGCCCGACTCTGCGACCCCATGGATAGTGGCCTGCACCAAGCTCCTCCGTCCATGGGATTTTCAAGGCAAGAGTACTGGAGTGGGTTGCCATTTCCTTCTCCAGGGAATCTTCCCAACCCAGGGATGGAACCCAGGTCTCTCACACTGTAGACAGACGCTTTACCGTTTGCGCCACCAGGGAAGTCCAGGCCAGTTCACCCTGCTTCTGTGCCGGCCCACACCCACTGCACGTCTCAATGGCCCCAGAATGTTGTGGGGTCCTGTGTCTTTCAGGGGCCACTTCATCAGTTACATCTGTGCAATTTACATCTTTGTCCCCTTCTTTTCTCCCCTAATTCCCAAAACTGAACATGCTGATGGGTGGTGGGGGTGGGGTGGGGGAGGACAAATTCAAACATAACAGAATTACATTAAAAACAAAAATGCAATCCCATCCTTCACAGAGCCATCTCATCTCCCACTTTTTCTGCCTTCCTGTCAAGAAGCGACCTCTGTTGACTGTGACTGTCTGTCACTACAATCCCAGATCACATGATAAACACACACGAAAACATTCAGGCACATCTAGAGCTTTCTTTGAAAACAAAAGTGGAATAATATACACATTGTCCTACAATTTGCTTTCTCAATCAATGTGGGCAGCCATCACATATATGTGCATGTGTATATTTAACCCATAATATGAATATTAGATTTAGCCCTTTTAATAACTTTTTTTTTTGCTATGCAGAATATACTAGACATTACCCTATTGATAGGAACACAGAATTAAAAAGCAGAGATGTTACTTTGCCAACAAAGGTCCACAGAGTTAAAACTATGGCTTTTCCATTGGTCATGTATGGATGTGAGAGTTGGGCCATAAAGAGGGTTGAGGGGTGAAGAATTGATGCTTTTGAACTGTGGTGTTGGAGAAGACTCTTGAGAATCCTTTGGACTGCAACGACATCAAACCAGCCAATCTTAAAGGAGATCAATCCTGAACATTCATTGTGTAACAGGAGGAAAAGGGGCAGGGCACAACTTCCGAAAGAATGACATGGCCCAAGGACACAGCATAAACCGACTAGAGCCAAGTGGGACCAAGATGGCAGAAAGACTAGACCTGATCCTGAATCAGCAAGTGAAATGACGCACCAGAGGTGCCATGACAGTTTCACGGCACTGTTAAATGACCAAGGAGTGGGCGGTGGCCCAAATCCTGGAAATCTCCACCCCTTCCCAAAAACAGTTGGAATAATCCTCCCACTCATTAGCATATGAGCTTACCCAACCTATAAAGACTAGCCACGCCAAATTTCAGGGCCACACTTGCCCTCTGCGATGGCCCATACTCTGTCTGTGGAGTATGTTTTGCTCTGAATCTGAATAAATCCATTTCTTACCTATCATTTTGTCTCTCGCTGAATTCTTTCTGTGATGAGACATGAAGAACCTGAGTTTTATTAGGCCCTGAAACCAGGTACCATGGATTTCGGCTGGGTTCGAGCCCCAGCCACATGGGTTCAAGTCCCAAGCTGAGGTAAAAGGTTTTCAACCAGAAGGACTGATGCTATGGCCACTTGATGCAAAGAGCTGACTCATTAGAAAAGACCCTGATGCTGGGAAAGACTGAAGGCAGGAGGAGGAGGGAATGACAGAGGACGAGATGGTTGAATGGCATGGCCAACTCAATGGACATGAGTTTGAGCAAGCTCCAGGATACGGTGAAGGACAGGGAAGCCTGGCGTGCTGCAGTCCATGGGGTCTTAAAGAGTCAGACATGACTGAGAGACTGAATAACAGAATTCACAGGTTAAAAAATAGTGTGTGTGTGTGTGTGTGTGCGCGCGTGCGTGCCCGCACACGAGCACGCACACATGTGTAAAATGCTAAAAAAAAAAAATCAGTGATTCTTCTCATTGGGAAACTGTGCTTATTTATTAAAATATCTCTGTGTTTTCTGGTTCAGAATGGAATTGCTCAACCTAAAAGGTATGTTTAATTTGTATTGAAACTGCCAACTAGCTCTCCAAAATGACCCCAAACAATTTATGTTCCTTTTAATAGTGCATATTCTTTTTCCCTGTTAAGGAAAACTTTTTTAGAAAGTCTAGCTATGAGCATGAGTCAAAGTTCTATTGTAATTTTGCTGCCAGGGAATGGCCTTGAGCGGATCAATTCAAAGATTCACTCCTGGTGGAGATATTTTCTAGAGAAAGGGAGGGATGAGATAGTCAATGTTAGGCTAGATATGGAAAGAGAAGAATATTTGGTTGAAGGGGCCTAGACTCTTGAGTGACAGTCAGTTGGCTAGATGGGTGACTGATTTTTCAGAACAAGTCTTAATCCCATTAGGGTTTATCAGAAAATTGCTTAAGCAATTTATCAGGAATGAAGCTGAGAATTACATTATGCAAAAAGGGACAACTTTTCTTTTTCATACCCTTTTGTACTCTCTACACTCACCATCAGGGAGGTTATCTGTCTTCTTAACTTTTGTGCGGGGTGGTTTCTCATTGTTTAATTTCCGTTTCTGGGAGTTAACGGTAAGGCTGAGGCTTTTTCCAGGTTTGTCAATTTTCTTCAAGGAATTTCTCCTTCATTGACTGTGCTCATTTTTCAAGTGGGAGGTTCACATTATTCTTTTTGATTTGCAAAAACTCTTTGTATATTTGGGGTAAATTATTTAAGGGTGTATGTGTTTTTTTTTTCTCTTATTCAACATCAAAAGAAAGTTTGAAAAAAAAAAAATCACTTATGTGCCACCATCTCACAGTATGTGGAAGAGAATTACTCGATTTGTCTTTACTGTAAAGTCACGACAGTGATGCCCTAAAGCCTTCACTGCTGCTGTATCTCCTGTGAAGCATCCAGGCCTGTTGCAAGCCTCTTCACCACGTGGTCACAGCCTCAATCTTTAATATTATTTTTGATCACTCTGCCCTGGCCCTTTGTGCCCCAACATCAGCCATTCCCAGTGGCCCAGACAGATGGTCTATTTCATCCCTGAAACCTTTCACATGCTAATCCCTCTACAGCAGAGGTCCGCAACCTTTTTGGCACCAGGGACTGTTTTCGTGGAAGACAGTTTTTCCACGGACTGGGGTGGGGAATAATTTTGGGATGACTCAAGCATCTATCGTGCACTTTATGTCTATTATTATCACATCAGCTCCATCTCGCATCATCAGGCATTAGATCCTGCAGGTTGGGGACCGCTGCTTTATAGCATCTTCCTGGATACTTTCTCCCCTTAATAAGCCCCTACTAGTCTTCCCTCATGGCTCAGCTGCTAAAGAATCCGCCTGCAATGTGGGAGACCTGGGTTCGATCCCTGGGTTGGGAGGATCCCCTGGAGAAGGGAGAGGCTACCCACTCCAGTATTCTGGCCTGGAGAATTTCACGGACTGTATAGTCCATGGGGTCGAAAAGAAGGTCGAATTTCACCTCATCTTCTTCTCTTCCCTCTTCTAGAAGAAACCCTCCCTCATTATTCACCTTGCTCCACTAGAGACAAAGTCACTTCCCCTTGGATACCTTGTATGCACCTATTTTCCCCAGAGAAAGCTCATTTTATTTGTTTCCGAGTCTGACATCCATAAAAGACTTTAAGCTCTTTGAGGGTACGGAGTGAATCCTAATTCTTCCGATACCACCTGAGTTTAATACAGGATCCGACTCATCCAGAGCAGAAGTCCAGTAAATAACTGTCCAGTGGACAGATATATCCTTTCTGACACACATCTTGAGGGAAGGATTCACAGAGTGGAGAACGGGGGTGTTTGTCTTTCCTCCACCTTCTGCTGACCAACAGAAACACACCCTTCAACTCTGACAGCGGACTTGAAGTTGGAAGCGAGCAGAGGCTGTCTTCCCTGTTTTGCTACCCCAGTCTCCAGAATCTGAAGGACTACAACTCTGCAGGAAGTGTTAACGCAAACATCATCGGAATGCTGGGGGGCACTTTATCGTCTGCTGGATTTACAAATTAGAATCGATCTCCATTCAACCAGTTTCACCCAAGATTCTGCGAAGTGGATACAGCGAAAGATAGGTGCCTTTCAGATCACCTGTGATTAAACTCACTGCATTTGTCTTCAAACAAGAGTGTTTTTTTTTTTCCCCCTGCCCGTAACATATAATTTTAGTCAGCTAACACTAAATTAGACACCCACTCAGATTTATTATGATAAGAACATTCAGTAAGCTAATTTCAAGATGATGACTCCTATAAATTCTTATAATTTATTATTTAGTACTTTGGGTTTTAATCATTAAGTACGTGAAGACTTTGTAGGTCAAACCTGTATTAATGAAGACAGTAATCTATTTTTCAAACTCTGCTCCTTCACCCACCTTTCAAATTGTAAATTAACAGAAATGGATTTAAACACACTTGTAAGAACAAAGACAGTAATTGGGGGTCGGGGGTACTATCTCCCCCAATTGCCTGATTTTCCTAGATCGATCATCAATCATAATTCTGACTTATTTAAGGCACATCATGCTTTTCTTTCAATGAAATAATGGAGTTTAAGTTTGAGAAGGCATTAATGCATTAAGAAAATAAAACCCATCACCCACATTGAAAGTTTCATTAAAAAAACAAAGCTGTTCAAATATTAGCTGATGCAATTTCATTAGGTGTTAATCTTAACCCAATGCAGCCATTTTTTACTGCTTTTCTGTGAAGGGTCACAGCTTTAGAGAAGCACAGACAGGAAGTAAAATATTAAGTAAATAAATATTTTAGAAAGCTACCGATGTTATCTAAATGACAGTCTTCTTTATCTCCCGAATTCATTGCCAAATTAGAACTTGTTTCCTGATCATTTCAACCGTTAAGTGCTGAAAGACTTAAGGGTTTTATTTTGATGAACAAAGGGATGTGTTTGATAAATTGCAGGTAAACAGTAAATAAAGTTACCTGCATGGTAATGTCTTTTCATTTTCCCTACAGTAAAATTAATTTTTATCATGTTCTAATACAACCTCTACTGGCTCAGACGATAAAGAACCTGCCCACAATGCGGGAGACACAGGTTTGATCTCTGGGTTGGGAAGATCTCCTGGAGAAGGGAATAGCTACCCACACCTGTCTTCTTGCCTACAGAATTTTGTAGACAGAGCAGTCTGGTGGGCTATAGTCTATGGGGTGGCAAAGAGATGGACACAACTGAGCAACTCACAATTTCATTTCAACTTTTGATAAAAGCTCATCAACTTGAAAAACAGAGTAGAAAGAAGAACAATGTTCCCCGTGATACTTTTAATTCAAAAATAAGTATCAGGACACAACATGAAATAAGCCTTCAACAGAGTCACTGCTATGTAAAAACAATTGTGCATATGCTGAGAAAAATCTAGGTTATACAGCAAAGTGATAACAGCGCTTATCTTTAGGAGACAGTACAACAGACAATCTTATTTTTCACTTCCTTTGCTCATTTTTAAATCTAATATTCTGGAAATGCCTTCAGAAATAAAGAGGCATATGTCTGCATCCATAATATTGAAAGCATTTTAAATTACATCAGTGTCCGAATCTCCATATGATAGAGAGACCATTTTACCTGAAGACTTACAGGTGAGGGGGGTTCCACTGATTCATTACACCAAGGACTGCTCATGCCATCTCTGGGTTCAGTGGAAACTTCCCTGGGATATACATATATGCTTCCAAGTTGGCCTTCAAAACAGGAAGCCACCTATATGCATTTATACCATGCTTTCAGAGTGCATGCTGAATTATTTTAGAAGTCTGTTTCCTCCTCTCCTATCCACCCCGGAAAGGCTGAAGTATTTCACGTTTTTAAATAAAATCCTTGATGAGACGAACACACAAGATTCTACCTCACGCTTGGAAGGATTCACGAGTGATGGAGACCAATGAGGGGGTTTTAGCGAACTGGGTTATAGGAAGTTTACTAAAACTTGATTTCTAGATTTTACGTGTTATTAACTGAGTAAATAAGAATAATGAGAATAGTAAAAATAATACCTACTATGTAGTATGAGTTTGCCATAGCTATGTGGAACACTGAATTAATAAACATCTTACAAATCTGAAGTCCCCACACTAACTAAATGAATGACTCCTATTTTACAGATGAGAAAACTGAGTTATAACATCACTAATGATCTGCATGTGACCTTAGGTCAGCCAATGCTTGGTAGAACCGAGATGTAAATGGTACTATCTGACTCATCTCCAAGATGCCTTTTAATCATCAGGAGAAAGAAGCCTGCCGCCAACAACCTTTTGAGAAAGTGATAGATGCGGGGGGGGAAACAGACTGATTAACTTCTAAAAGTTTCCGTCCAAAAATGTGTAACTGCTAAAATCACAAAATAGCTAAAAACAGTTAGTTACTTTGAATTGTTAAGCTCTTGGATTATTTATCCTGTAGGCAGGCTCTGTACTAACAATGATGAGTAACATATCACAGCCAAATTTAGCACATTCTAAATGACGATAAGAACTTCGTATCTCATACAGTTTTGGTGGGTCAAGCATTCAGGGGCAGTGTAGCTGGATGGTTTATAGCACCCTCACCATGGCAGGCAAGCTGGTTCTGGCTGTTGGCCGGAGGCCTGAGTCCTTCATCATGTGGGACTCGCCACAGGACTGCTTGAGCATCCTTACAACATGGCGTCTAACTCACCCCCACCCCCAGAGCGAATGGACCCAGAGACTGCAAGGCCGAAGCATCAGTGTCTTTTGTCCCTGAGCCTCAACAGTCATGCTCATGGTCCCTCGTCAGTCCTATTCAGAGCAGGGGGGAACTACAGGAAGTGCAAGAAATCCAGGAGGCCAGAGTCTTTAGGGGACCCCTTGGAGGCTGGCCATCACAGGCTCTCTTCCCGCCTTGATCTAGATGGCCCTGGGACTAGGAAGTATGTAAGGCTGCACTCTGACATTTGAGCAATGAAATGAATTCAAAGTGGGTCAGATGGGAGAAGGAAAAGTCACCCTAAGAAACAAAAGGGTACCTCATTCGAGTCCCTCTGGATTGCAGGACCAGCGGTCCATGGGCTTAGAAAAGTGCTGTGTTTCAAAGAACTAGGGGAGGAGTGACGTTCACTACCAGTGTCTGTGTGTGTGTGTCTGCATGTATAAAATTCCCAGGCAGGGAATGACAAAAAAGGGGGAAAAAAAAAAGGAGGAGGAGGAGAAGTGGACTCCATTAGAGGCTCTAAAAGAGGTTGTACTGATGGTGATGAACAGTGTAACATTATTTTATAAACTGCAGGATGAAAAAAAAAAAAAAAAGAACTCCAATATTTAAAAGTTAATATACCATGTGTGAGAATACATCAACAAATAAAATTTGACATGAAAATTTTTGAACACTTCATCTATTCACCCTAAAATTTATAAAACTGGGCAAAGAGTTGGAGGGTATCTCACCAGCAGAACGAACAAACACTTTGCACTTGGGGTCACCTGGTATTTTGAGACCCGCTGGGTCAGCAGATACGTACGAAGCACCTTCCCTGTGCCTGGCACCATCCCAGGTCAGTGGACAAATTAATGAGCAAGACAGACAAGGTGCCCCAAGTCCTAGTGTGGGGGATGGGTAATGAACAGATACAAGCGTGCAGGATACCCTTATTATGAAGGTATTGAGTCTGTTATCTTCTGAAGCAACCAAGCTTTTAAGTCATCCAGGCAACTGACCTTTGCTTCAATTACCTGCCCATCAAGTAACTAACATTTTTACTTGGCTCCATCCCTGTAATTCTACCAATTAGGAAACACTGTTCTTTCTGCTCATATTCACAAGAGCATTTCAAACTATGTTATAATTACAGCCCTCTTTGAAAATGACTGTTTGGGTACTTGGTCTATAGATCAATCTCAATGAGTTTGATTACTGTGAGTCTGCAGCAAGACCAGCTCTTTCTGGGTTGACAGAATCTAATTTTAGAGTTAGCAAACTTGAAGGCGAGATTCATATTTTGAATGGACTCACCAAGGTAAATACCACCTGGGAAGCTTCTAGAAAGTCATCCATCTGGCTTCCATTGTTCACACCTGCCCACTTCTTTCAAAAGATAACTGACTTTTTATACATTAAAAAAAAAAAAAAATTGCCTCTAGGAACCATGAAGAAAATACCACACAGACAAAACCAGGGTACTAAGAGAGACTGTCATGTCCTGATTCCTTATTCATGGTTGATATTAATAATTGATCACAGAAATCTTCTGGGTTGAGCCAATATGGCTTCTGAGTCCTGCTCACATGTTCCCACATAAGGACACTAACAAGTGATCTGTGTTCGGATACGGTGAGGCTCAAAGACCAAAGATGTCAGTATCTGTTTGTCCCAACCGGGTTCTTCTGCAAATTGAGCCCTGAGTCCATACACTTTGGGTTCATAGGCACTGATGTACGAGGCACAGAGAAATCCTGGGTGAGGCTTGTTGTGACGTAAGATTTCAACAATTGTGAATGTGGATGGTGATAGACTTTGATTAATAAGAGGTAAGGGTGGGACTCTTAGGAACCCTGAGTAATGGAGGGGAGAGGAATAAACAGCTTTATGTGCCAGAGTTCCATTTCAACATCATTTTAATAGTGAGGAACTATAGATAATATATTACATTCCCAATAACTGAAGAGTGGATAAGTTATAAGAACTTTCAGTTAATAGTTTTTTTTATCTAGCTGATGTTTGGCATTAATAAAGCCTGTGTTATGATAGGTGAGTGTACTTCTGCTATAAGGTTAAGTGAAAAACTCAGGACACAGCATCAAATATAATACAGTAAAAATAATGGTATTAAAAAAAAGTAATAAACCCAGTTATAGAGGGGTAAATTTGAGTGGGACCAACCAAACATCGACAGTGGCTGCTGTCTAGATGATGACACATTAGCTAAGTATTATTATTTTCTTCTCTTCCATTTTTTTTTTTTCCCCTAGTCACTCACTTCCTGTTTGGTCTTTTATACACACAAACACAGAGGAACTGGTAGTGAAAACTGCAGAGTAAAAGTCAAGTTCCCACTCTACTTTCTGTGAGGTCTCTTACATTTTGGTAGGAAAAAAGCAAGCTTCCTCCTTTGTTCACTGCATCAAGATTAAAGATCTAGTCTGGTGAGAAAAACAAGTGTACTGGGTTTCGTCATGAAGTTTTGCCAAGGAAGGCCCTTTCTCAAAATGTGGCTGTGGTTTTTTTTTTGACAATTTCGTGTGATTTCATAGTTCCTAAGAATGGGTGAATTGGAGGTCACTGCAAGCCTTTTTTGGAGCTTTTGCACACCTCAATGGATCATTGCTTCTAGCGGGAAAAGAGGTCTGCAGTGATGCCTGACTGCGTGAGCAGAAGGGTGGTGTGGCTGGGAGAGTTGCTTAACTTAATGATGAACTGCTAAATCGCTTATGCTTCCTAGGGGACACCAAGTAGACTCGGGCAGCTGTGCTCAGGGCACCGACCTTCCCTGGGTGACCATGCCCACTTCAACATGGCGCCCACCTGTCCTACTCAGCTCAAGGGAAGGGTGCCTTTGCCAGTTACTTCCCAGCCTGCACTTTCACTGCTAAATGGAAAACGCAACCACGGGTAGCAGAAAGAGAAGCACACTCACTTGTCTGCAAGGGTTAAAGCATGTGCTGGATAGATGCATCGGTCATTAAGGAAATAGAGGAGAGGAAGGTACAGGCCTCTTTGCACAACTCCCATCTATTTTGAGAGCCTCTTCTCTGAGACTGAGAGCTGGTGATCCAACCTCATCACTACTTTTATTGGTAGAAGGAGAGCAGACCCATCAAGCCTTCGCTTTCTTTTTGCTTCGGGGTCAGCCCTAGGCAAATCTGTTAATTAGGCTAAATCTGGCCTGCTTACATACTCTCCTGCTTTCCTGCTCTGTACCTTCTCCCCTCTCTCCACCAGGACCAGCTCCCCATACCCTCAGGCGACCCCAGATTAAGAACTTTCCATTCCTGGGGTGTTTACAAGGCTCACTCCACCTAGAGTCTTGCATCTACAGAGCTCTGTCTCGACCTTGGTGTGAGCTGATGAATACACAGTCTTCCACGCCCACGGGGATTCTTTCTCAAGGCACTGATCCAGACCAAAGGACTGGTTCTGACTGTTAGCAAATGCAGTACATTTAGTCAGATTGGCTGAGAAGGTATTTGGGGGCAAAGAGAACTTAAAGCTGTTCTCAAAAATAACACTAATAACCAAAGTGTTAGTTGCTCAGTCGTGTCTGACTCTGCGACCCTAGGGAGTCGTGTCTGACTCTCTGTGACCCCTCCAGGCTCCTCTGTTAATGGAATTCTCTAGGCAAGAATACTGGAGTGGGTTACCATTCCCTTCTCCAGGGAATCTTCCCAGCCCAGGGATCGAACCTGGGTCTCTTGCATTGGCAGGTGGATTCTTTATCATCTGAGCCACGAGGGAAGCCCATGGATAACTAAAAGGTTATCCAGAAGTCAATCTGCAAATGGGATACTGTGCTACTTGCTTTCCATACATTATCTCCAAGTCTTTTGTATTCACTAGCATTTGCTATATAACAAGCCACTGCAAAATGCCGTGGATAAAATAGCAACCACTCTTTATAAAAAGGCCAGGCTTGTCCGCACGGGCTGAGTTCTTTCTCTGGTGTGAACTGCCTAGACTGATCTCCGCTGAGCTCACTCTTGTGTCTGGGGTCATATGTTGGCTTAGCCAGTAGCTGGAAGACTCTAGAATGGCCTCACTCACATGGCTGGAGGTCGGCAGGCTGTCTATTAGGGCAACGAGGCTCCCTTCATATGCCTCTCATGCTCCAGCAGCCTAGCTCAGGCTTGTTCTAGTGGTGGTCTCAAGGTCCTAGGCAACAAGAGGGCAAATCCCGCTATCTAAGTGCTTTTCACGTCTGTGCTTATATTATCTTTGCTAAGGTCCCATTGGTCAATGCAAGTCACTTGGTCAACCGGATTTAAGTGGTGGACAATTAGATGCCGCCTCTCGACGGGAAGATGAACAACATCTTATAGGCTGGGTGTGGATGCAGTGGAGGGAAAAATGTTTTTCTTTCTTAAAAAAAAAAAAAATTACTATCTTTACAATCTACCTACCTTCCCTAAACCTTAAATTGTGGCTGCTATTATTTCCATGTTACAGAAGAACAAAATGAGACTTGGAAAGGTTAAATAATATCCTCAAAAAAAGTGAGATGGTGTTTGATTGGAATTAAGTATGAACTCGGTTTTTAAATATGTATTCATATGGATTAGAATCAGGATTGTGTTGGATATGAATTGGGTATCAACTCATATTTAACTACGTGTGCATGAATGCATGCTAAGTCGCTTCAGTCGTGTCTGACTCTGTGCGACCCCATGGACAGCAGCCCACCAGGCTCTCCCGTCCCTGGGATTCTCCAGGCAAGAATACTGGAGTGGGCTGCCATTTCCCTCTCCGATTTAATCGCTAAGTCACGTCTAACTCTTTGGAGCCCCATGGACCATAGCCCACCAGGCCTCTCTGTTCACGGGATTGCCCAGGCAAGAATACTGAAGTGAGCTGCCATTTCCTTTTCCCACATTTACCTATAGATTGCCAGGAGAAATATCAGTAAACTCAGATATGCAGATGGCACCACCCTTATGGCAGAAAGTGAAGAAAAACTAAAGAGCCTCTTGGTGAAAGTGAAAGAGGAGAGTGAAAAAGTTGGCTTAAAGCTCAACATTCAGAAAACTAAGATTATGGCATCCGGTCCCATCACTTCATGGGAAATAGATGGGGAAACAGTGTCAGACTTTATTTTTTTGGGCTCCAAAATCACTGCAGGTGGTGATTGCAGCCATGAAATTAAAAGACGCTTACCCCTTGGAAGGAAAGTTATGACCAACCTAGACAGCTTATTAAAAAGCAGAGACATTACTTTGTCAACAAAGGTCCGTCTAGTCAAGGCTATGGTTTTTCTAGTAGTCATGTATGGATGTGAGAGTTGGACTATAAAGAAAGCTGAGTGCCAAAGAATTGATGCTTTTGAACTGTGGTATTGGAGAAGACTCTTGAGAGTCCCTTGGACTGCAAGGAGATCCAACCAGTCCATCCTAAAGGAGATCAGTCCTGGGTGTTCATTGGAAGGACTGATGGTGAAGCTGAAACTCTAATACTTTGGTCACCTGATGTGAAGAGCTTTTCATTTGAAAAGACCCTGATGCTGGGAAAGATTGAGGGCAGGAGGAGAAGGGGACGACAGAGGATGAGATGGTTGGATGGCATCACCAATGGACATGGGTTTGGGTGGACTCCGGGAGTTGGTGATGGACAGGGAGGCCTGGCGTGCTGCAGTTCATGGGGTCACAAGGAGTCAGACATGACTTAGCTACTGAACTGAACTGAACATATATTTATAAATATACAATTTAAGTATAAATACCTTAAGATATATAACATACACCCACACAGACAGAGTAATAATAAAGATATGCATGTGGGCATGAGTTAGTATACCTACAGGTACTAATACTTCCAGACTCTGCCCACCAAGAGGTCCTAAAGCAATGATTCCCAGGGAGTAATGAACACACCTGGCACCCAGATCTTGGTTTCTAACTACCATTCTCCAATAAATGCAACCAAGATTCCCTGGGAAAGGAATTAACTACAAGAACGGGACAGAGAAATACAAAATGACAGGGAACCTCCCATGGTGTCAAAAAGTAAGGAAGCGCTCAAAAAGTGATGGGCCATGTGGAAAGGGTACAGAAGCCAACCGGAAAGAGCTCTTATTGGCCAAAGCTGGATCAGTTTGAGCACCAAATCGCCTAACAGTATTATTATATTATGACCTATAAAACAAAGTAAATATCTGTGTCCATACTGATATGAATGAACAAATGATTAAATAAATAAATGAAGAATGGATAGCCTTCCATAGAGAGAAACTCTGATAAATAAACATAGAAGGAAAACAAACTTATGGCTAGCAAAAGGGAAAGAGGGGTAGGGATAAATCAGGAGTTTGGGACTAACATATACACACGGCTGGTGCTGCGTCGCTTCAGTTGTGTCCAACTCCGTGCGACCCCATAGACGGCAGCCCACCAGGCTCCCCCATCCCTGGGATTCTCCAGGCAAGAACACTGGAGTGGGCTGCCATCTCCTTCTCCAATGCATGAAAGTGAAAGTGAAGTCGCTCAGTCGTGTCCGACTCTAGCGACCCCACAGACGGCAGCCCACCAGGCTCCCCCATCCCTGGGATTCTCCAGGCAAGAACACTGGAGTGGGTTGCCATTGCCTTCTCTGATATACACACTACTATATATAAAACATAACCAACAGGGACCTACCGTATAAGCACAGGGAACTCTACTCAATATTTTTGCAATCATCTATAAGGGAAAAAATTTTGAAAAAGATATATATATATGTAACTGAATCACCTTGCTGTACACCTGAAACAGTGTAAATCAATTACATTTCAATAAAAAAAAAATAAAACAAGTGTAGATGACATGAGGGAAATAGAACGCTATTAGAACAACCTGTTTCAGGCAAGATCCACAGATAGATGCTAAAATTAGTGAATGAAAATTTCAAGAGCAATAGTCTCAAAGTAACTCCTTCAAGATATACACTAGTTACAAAGGGGAAAAAGTAACTTTCAGTGCATAAATTCAGAAGACAACACGTTAGCCAAGAAATCAAGCTGAACGCCGCTAGTAATAAGACATTTTGATGCCACGTACCATTCAATATGATGGGCTGAGCCAGGGCAAACCACATATGGATATTCTTGCCAAAAATACAAAACCTCATTCTAATTAGGATAAAACATCAAACAAATCTAAACTGAGGACATTCTACAAAAATAACTCACCAGACTCTTCAAATGTGTCAAGGTCATTTAAGAAATAATATTAATGAAGACCAAGAAACTAGCACGGATCGGAGGAGGCTGTTAAGACAAGACAATAAATGGCAGAGTGGTACCCAGGTTGAATCCCGAAATAGTGAGAGAACCTGAGTAGAAACACCAGCGAAATGCAAATTAAGTGTTAGTTTCGTTAACAGCATTGCACCAGTGTGAATTTCTAAGACTGGAGAAAACACATCATGTTAGTATCTGAAAGGTGGGGCGCTGGACGAAGCGTGAGTACATGGGCGCTCTGCATTATTTTTGTGACTTTCCTGTAAGGCAAAATTGATTTCAAAACAAACAAACAAATTAAAAAAAAAAAGTCAAAACTCAAACTTCCCCAAGGTCACAGATCCTTATGGCTGTCTGAATTCAAACCCAGTTTTGCCTGCTTCCAAAGTCTATGCTCTTTCCCCTCTGCCACGCTTCCGTATCCAACCCTGCACAGCCTGCTGTCTCAGAACTGGTTTAAGCCTGGACAAGGACAGTACTTCCAAATGAATCGTTCTGTGGGAAAAACTGGCAGCACAGTGAGGCCCAAACCCATTTACTTTAAATGGGGAAAGTGAGGCAGAGGCTCATTAAAATGTGCAGAGGGAATATCCACTCTCAGCGCCAGTTTACGACATGGCTTCTCGATTCCCTGTAACTCAATTAAATGACTACAAGACTACACATCTCAACCTGCAACCATACTGTCACTTAAAATGGGTGTCTGGAAGGCCATCCTTCTGGGAACATTAGTTACCTTGTCTATTACTTACTTAATCACAGCTTGGAGTTTTTTTTTTTTTTTTTTGCCTTGTGGAGGCTGGCTATAAATTATGGGCTACAACATGGCAAAGTCACACTTAGCAAATTATATGGCACGGGAGAACCCTTGCTTTGGGGCAAAAAATTACATATTTCTTTAAATGTATGTTTTAGCAAATATTATACTGAGCCTATAAGACAAAATCTATGAGCACATTTTGTGGCCTGTAGGGCATATCTGACAACTGACTCAAATCTCTGACCCGTTCATAAATGAGGGGTGGGTGGGAGAGTCCTATTTGAATTCATGTCAGGAAGGCCCACAGTCAGTGAATTTCTACTTGCTGACCAATATGATGAAAGGCTAGAAATCCTGTCGGTGATCGCACGTGATGCAGTAAATAAACTAGCCAACCACTGTCTTAAATTTCATTTTGAGCAGCAGTCATAGACTAATAGATACTGTTTTCTCAGTGTTATGAATGAGCTCCTTTATTGTTATTTTTTAAAATAAGTCCAGTAAAGTACTCTGGGACTGGAGCATGACAGCCAGATAAGAAGAAAGCGCCTGATGCAGGGTTATTAACTAGGAGGAGATGAGTACTCTTTGGAATGAAGGTTTTCTGTTTGCCTGTGTCTGCTGGGCTGGAAGGCTCCTCAAGGAAGTTCGAACTGAGCACCTCGGCGGAGCAGTCTCTGCAGTCACGAAGGCCACTGCCGGCTCTGACCTCATGGCGGACGGTGCCGGGTGGGCTGGAGCAGGATCACTGTGAGCTCACAGCGGGGACACTGTGAGCCGGGGCTGCAGCCCACTCCAGCCCGCATCATAAAGAAGGAGCTCAGGCGAGTGGGAGGGCCCTGTGGTTCCCGGATGTTATCTTGTCAGGCAGCCAGTTGCCCTGCTGAAGAGTCTGTGAGATCTTGCTTTAAGAACGTATGTTTTAATTTGAGGATATTAATTACGTGGGGATGATTTGGCTCCATGATTTATAACCCCGCCAGAATCCCGCGGCCTCTCCCTCCATATGGGCCGCTGCCATTTCCCCTTTTGTATACCTATCATTTCCCATTGTTTATCTTCTCTGATTGATGCTCCGGCTCGGGATGTTTTCTATTATGAGATTCATAATTATCACTGGTAATAGAGGAGGCTTCCCCATTATCTTTGGTGAGGCGGCCCAAATTATTCACTGTAGCCCACTGGTACCACGCCGCAGGAAAATAAGAATTTATTTCCCATCCCAGGCATATGGTAGATAAGAGGATGTATTTATTTCTCCATGTTTCAAAAGGATTAAGCTTGGAAAAAATAAATATCACTTAGGCTGTCAGTAAGCAGAACTTTATGGGTCTGGGTTTAGAGGGCCTCTCTTGGGCTGGGAATAGCAAATCTAAACTCAGGTTTTAAAGAAGAAGAGGGAGAGGCTAAAGGAGGCAGAGCATCAGTTACAGTTTTCCTTGGCTAAATAAATGAATGCTATATATTTTCAATCACTGTATTGGTCTACAAGGCATCCAGGACCACCCTGGACCCCCACGTGAAGTTAAACAACGCAGCAGGCTTATTTATAAAAATGTTACTGAGTTCCAACAGTCCTTGACCCCTGGCTATTCCGAGAGCATGCTGAATACATCATCTGGGTTTTGCCTAATTACACATAATTAGGAAACGTAATTATGCTTTTCAGTGTTGCTCTGCCACTAGGAACTGAGTGGACAGCTGAAAAACACGAGCAAGGATTCAGTGCTTCAGAGAAAACAAATTAAAAATATGAGCCAACCTCTAAAAATAGGGAATGCACCGAAGATTAGTAAATCAAACTTATAAAAAACATAATAAAAAAATTGCTCTTGGCTCTGGCTAAATATTTGATGCAACAGTGATGCTGGCTGCCTTTGTATCGGGGACTTAATGCTGTATCATTTGCATCTTGTTTTGACTTGCTGACTTTCTCACTCATTTGTGCCTTTTTATTTTCACTTCCTCCTTTAGACTGGCTTCCCCGCTTGAGTTGAGCAAGGGACTCCTGATTAATCCATAGCAGAGAACCACATTTCGTTCATGGGTTTGCTGCATGCAAAGGTTGCTAATGTCCAGAAGCAGGGGCAAATCTCAGCCCCCGAGCTGGGCATTCTCGAGTGAGCAATGGAGGGGAGAGCGCTTGGCTTTCCAAATCTACCAAGCAACACAGACGAGAGGTACAAGTTCAGGAAGGGCATGGAATTGTGAACCTTCTACATTCTAATGTTAGCTTTTGTTGAATTTCCCTCTACTGTTATGGTAGCTGACAGTCATAAAGGGACACACTCCATTAAATGCACTATTTATGGAAAGTTTTCTAGGGTGCCAAAAAAAATGGAAAAGAGGAATGATTGCCAAAAGCAAGGGCTCAAACGTGAGTGCAGGAGCTGCAGGATTTTGTTCCTTACAGCTACGGTGAAACAGCCAGCCCTGTTAAAAACTGCCTTTCCAATCAACAACACCATGAAAGAAGGGGTGTGTGTGTTGGGGGGGGTGTATGTTTATATATTAGGTTTTTGCTTATTTCTTTCTTGTAGCGTGAAAACTTTCTTTTAAGCCTGTCTTCATCCCATCTTTTTTTGACATGCATCTTTTGCAATCATATTAGATCCTGTAACAGCCACTTCCAGCTCTGTCTTCTTCCTCCTCCTCCTCAATTCCTGATTGACTGAATCCGTTTAGAGTCAACTCCCCTTGGATCATCTTACGAGACACACCTCTGCTCACTCTGATCCTATATGACACACTTCTCCTGGCCACCTCGGAGGGCAGATGCCAATGGCACCTCAACTTTCTAATGCGACTCTTACATCTCTTCTCCCACAGAGAAGACCCGGGCCCCTACATGTTTGCAGGCCCTGTTTGGCGGTGAATTAGATCAGTTCCACTGAAGCCCAGCAATCCAAGACCCTTCTTTTTAAAAAGATGTTTTATAATTCCTTGTTGAGGTCCTGAAATGAAATTCATGAACAACATAACCTACCCTCCCCACATACAATTAACATGAACATTCTTATGATACTCTCACTTTAAAGGAGAAGGCTATGTCATTATCCCTCTTCATTACAACCGCACTGCATGGCCAGGCACTCCTGTCCACCAGCTGGTTGGCGGACTCTTGAATGAGTCAACCAAAGATGTACTTGAGTCCTAACCGTGTGTTATACCTTACCCCTCCTCACACTTAACCCACATAAGCGTCTCTCTTTAAAATAAGAACAAAATGAGAAAAGTATGGCCCGGAGCGGTTCAAGGTTTCACAAACTGTCAGGCAGTTAGGAACATGAACAGTTCAGATTAGCAATGGTAATTATTCTGCGGGCTTCCCTGGTGGCTCAGATGGTAAAGCATCTGGCTGCAATGCTGGAGACCCAAGTTCGATATTAACAAAATATTCCATGAGTGCACAGTGGAAGTCAGATGTGAGGCACTGTAGACAATGGGATCCCATGATGATGATGATTTAACTCATTCGCAAATCTGAGTATTTGCAAAGCAAGTCCACACGTGTCAGCTCACTGAAACTTCCAAATGCCTAGGAACTTACGAACTCGGCTGAAAGATGAAGAAACTGAGACTCAGGAAGGAGGAGCGAAGGGGCTTGGCCCAGTCACCCAGCTAATCAGTGATAGCAACAGAAAAAAACTAAGGGAGGTTTTTTTTGCTTGCATTTGCCTCGAGGTGTAGCTAGTGCCTGGAGTTGGGAGGTCATGCAAAAGACCTGGGGAGAGAGCTGGTAATTGGGAGCCGGGGCTTTCAGGACATGCCATACTCTTCCTTATCTCTGTTTGATTGTCCCCAACCACGCATGTCACTTGGCAAGAACATCGACCAGGGATGGAGGTGACATAGCAGATGGGCAGCCCCCCTCAAACCTAAGCTTATTCTGTCAGCCTTACCCCAATAACTGTGGGAATGCAGGGAAATTAAAATGGGAAAATAAACACGTATTGACAGTCTGGGATGCATAACAGCCATAAGTAATATTTATGGCAAAATCTTAACACCGATCAGCACCAGGGGGAGGGCTGGGGAGTTGGCTGCAGCTCTGCACATGACATGTGCCCATTCCTTAACCACAGCCCCTCGGCTTCTTCGAAGGGGACCTTGATGCTGCCTTTTCACCAAAAGCCATGCCGGACCAGGAGGGTTAAACATAGCCTCCGGACAGAAAGAGGAAGAAGCAAAGAGAGAGGAGAGAGAACAGGGTAGAAACAGTGACTCTCTGGGTGGAGGGCTCATAGGTGAATTTTTTCCCAAATGTTCCATCACTTTTTTTTTTTTTTTTTTGAGAAAGATTCTTTTTTTTTTTTTTTAATATATATATATATTTGTTTGTCTGTTTTTGTCTGTGCTGAGTCTTCACTGCTGCGCGGGCTTTTCTCTAGTTGCGCGAGCAAAGGCTACTCTCCATGTGATACGCAGGCATCTCGCTGCGGTGCCTCCTCATGTTGCTGAGCACCGGCTCCAGGGCGTGCAGGCTCAGCAGCGGCGCCTGCCGGGCTCTGGAGCCCAGGCTCAGTAGCTGTGGTGCACGGGCTCAGTTGCTCTGTGGCATGTGCGGTCTTCCTGAATCAGGGATCAAACCCACGCGTCCTGCACTGGCGGAAGGATTCCCGACCACGGAGCCACCAGGGAAGCTCCCGCCACTTTTTTAAGTTAAACGTTTAGTTTTTCTCAAGAGATAACCATGACAAAATGAGTTTGTACCATATCACAACCAAGAAACTGACATGACAATGGTCAAGGTACCAACTGCTGTCATCCCCATCAGGATCCTTCTCGTGGCCCTTGATCCATCAGCCACCCCCACTGCCCTCCAGCCCCTGCTCCCCCTGACCCCTGCAGTCACTAATCTGTCCCCCATTTCTGTAACTCTGTAAATGGAATCATGCAGCACATAACCTTTTGGGATTCTTTCTTTTTTTTTTTTTTAATTCCCATTCTTCTTCTTCTATGGTTCTTTTGCAGCCAAAGAAAACATTCTGTGTATATATATGTGTGCGCACAAAGCATCACCATTTTAAGACTCAACTGTGGGACCTCCCTGGTGGTCCAGTGGTTAAGCATCCAGCTTTGATCCCTGCTCAGGAAACAAGGATCCCACAGGCTGTGGAGCAGCTAAGCTCGTCCGCCACAACTAGAGAGCTGGCACGCTGCAACTAGAGGCCCCGTGAGCAGTGATGAAGATCTCAAGTGCCGCAACCAAGACCTCGCACAGCCCAATAAATAAATTAAAAAATTAGAAAGACTCAACTGCTTCTTGCAGTGTCTGAACAATTCAGTGTCTGAGAAATGCCAGTGTGTCCGCTTTTCCTGAGACGTGATCCTCGATCCTCTGGCGTTTGGTAAGTGTTTCTGTCCTGAGTTTAATGTCCCTGGGCTTCTGGCATTCGGCGTGAATTAGCCGCCCCGCCTTCGGATGACACCTGGCTTTGCTTCCTGCAGATGACCACCGCGTATCCCCCGCTCCCTTTCTTTCCTGTGCTTCTCTCCCACCCACAAGAACTCCCGTCCGGAGCAGAGCCCCACAGAGTTCGACAAGGAGGCGCCCAAGCCACCAGCTTTCCCACAGCCCGTGATGCAGAGAGAAAAGACTGTGGCCAAAACAGGGCTTCTGCCTTCCCATTTGCAGGGTGCTCTAGAAACCAGAGTGAGGTGGCGTAAAGGGACCTCTGGAGCCTTAGGGAGTGAATTCTCCCAACTCAAGTGTCTGTGCCCTTGAGCAGGGTCTGAGACTCAGCTTCTTCAACTGTAAAGGAGGGACAAAACTACATGCCTTTATGGATTTTATTTCTGCAGAGCGATTATGGAAATTAGCTAAATTAAAGGTAACTCTCAAACCACCACGCCCACACATACGTGTCGTGCCCAAGCCCGTGAGACCTATGGCCGTCGTCACTGCAGATACACTCGATCTTAGCCCAAAGGCCGAGAAGCGATGGTGTTACTGCGAGTGAATCAAAGTGACTCATATAAATTCACCTTGGGAAATTCACTTTGGTTTCAAATCACTATTTCTCTCTCTCTCCAACTCAGTATATAATACAAAATACTTGCTTCCCCCAAGAAATGGTTTCTAGGCAAGACCCACTCGGACATCTCACTAAGCGGTCTGTATTAAATCTCCAATCTTGCGTTGCTGGGGTAAAAAAAGTGTCTCAGTCCCAAGAAGTGTATAGGCTTTGAGTGATGTCAGAGGCCTCTGAACAAGCCTTATAAACGACATCCATATTTGTCCATTTCTGACTTAAATTGCTTTTGGTTCAACTGCTGCCCTGAATTGCCTTGATGTGGTATCATCCAGGATGAGAGAAAACACAGAGGAGCGGCAAGCTGCTGGTGAGGATTCGGAAATAAAGGAGTCACTGCCTTGTCTACTTCTCCAAGGGTTGGAAGCAACGAAAATGAAACTCGCCTTGAAAGGTAATCTCCATGAACCATGATAAGAGCAGCTGACATTTTACACAGCGCAAGCCTTCCAGTTCAGCCTGGCCCTTCCAATAAAAGCCATCTACATGCAGCTCACTGTTCTTGTTTTTTTTAAATGTTTCTACATGTTGCTTTGTCTTCTCCTCTCTCCCTCCCTAAGCAGTACCTTCTCGTTAATATGATCTGGGCTCTGGATTCTAAAGCATTGTATGGAGAAGCTTCTACATTTGGAGAATAACCTCCATTTCTCTTTTACTCTACTTCCCCATCCATCTTTCATCTCTTCCTGCTAACCCTCTGACTCTGGTTAAAAAGAAAAAAAAAAAAAAGTTCTTGGCAAAGGCCCATCTACTGCCTGGCTCCCTCAGCTAAGAAATTCTATTTCATCTCAGTCCTGTGATTAGGAATCCAAACCACAGGGGCTTCAGAGGCAGAGAATAATTAAGTTGGTCTGAATTTAGATACAAGATCTTGGGTTCCAGCTTCATCTCTGCCACTCACCAGCTGCCTGATCTGAAGCGAGCTGCTATGCATGCCCGCGACTCACCTTCTGCACAAGGCAAGTGGACTAACGCCATCCACCGGGAGGGTCGTTGTGAGGATTAAACGAGGCGTTGCCTCTGCAGGACTCACAGTACTCACTCCCTTTCTTTCAGTCTGCATGCAAGATTACATGCCGGAGGCAGAGGTGTCTGAAAATACTCTGAAAATGTATTTTCATGTCTGAAAATAAGAGGCGGGATCCCCCCTTCAAGAGTCAAGGATGCTCCAAGCCAGAGTGCCTTCAGGTGGGTCCATGCGAACTGTGTTGCTGCTACCATTTAGGCGCTCAGTTGTGTTTGACCCTCTGTGACCCCATGGACCGTCGCCCACCAGGCTCCTCTGTCCATGGGATTTTTCCAGGCAAGAATATGGAGTGGGTTGCCATTCCCTTCTCCAGGGAATCTTCCCAACCCAGGGATCAAACCCAGGTCTCCCGCACTGGCAGGCGGACTCTTTCCCACTGAGCCACCAGGAAGTCCCCGCGGTAATGTGCCCTTGTGCCAATGAGAGATAGCAGAATTCAGTCCCACGGGAGCCGCCGTCCGAGTTGCAAAGAAAGACCCCTGTCTCCGGCTAGGGCGCTTTTTCACGTCTATGGACACGTGACGCCTGCCCCAACGTTCGCCCTCTGTCAGGGATCCTCACATTTCACACCCGCCCAGCCCCACAGAAGGCTCTTTCCAAGGGCTCTGAGCCTTCAAGGAGGGAGAGCCAACCCAGGTGTGAAGCAAACGCCTCTGGACCACTGTCATTCCTGCTTCTGCGCAGAGAAGGGGCCTTGTGATATAGATCGCTTCATTTTCATGCGTGCATACAAGGTCACTTTCCCAACCAATCAATAGAACAATCTGAATACACAATTTTCATGTCACAGTGATTTTGGAATTGAAACACAGGGGAGGCAACAAGGACGGCGAGGCTGTGAAGAAGTCCGCTTCAGTAGGTGCCTCGTTTTACACTGTCTTCTAATTCATCGCAAGTACATGTGACGATACATCTGAGACCCCTGCCTTCGTGGAAAGTCAGAAACAACAAAGTACTCGGAAGGAGTTAAGATTCGAATTTGGCCTCTTTTCTTACTAAACAAGGTCCAACAGATTTTTCTAAGTGTCTCCTAGAAATATTTTGGCAATAGTTTTTCTTTTTTCTCCTCCACGTTAGTTTCTTCTTCTAAGTTCGTCTCACTGTTCAAGACGTAAGGCTAGTAAAGCATGAATTCTCCAGAGACCATGTGTTCTCAGACAAGTCCCTGAACATCTCTGTTTCTCTGTGAAATACGGTTATAATAAGTGGTCTAGCCCACAGGAGGAGAAGGCAATGGCACCCCACTCCAGTACTCTTGCCTGGAGAATCCCATGGACGGAGGAGCCTGGTGGGCTGCAGTCCATGGGGTCGCTAAGAGTCAGACACGACTGAGCGACTTAACTTTCACTTTTCACTTTCATGCATCGGAGAAGGAAATGGCAACCCACTCCAGTGTTCTTGCCTGGAGAATCCCAGGGAAGGGGGAGCCTGGTGGGCTGCCGTCTATGGGGTCGCACAGAGTTGGACACGACTGAAGTGACTTAGCAGCAGCAGCAGCAGCCCACAGGACTGCCATAAGGTCCAAAGCTGCTCTGTGTATGAAAAACTGTGTTAATATTTTTAAGGGCTCAGACAGTTTGATTTCATGCCATGTCCAGCATACCTCCCCCAATTTATAATTGCTTCACTAATACATGCCAGTGGACACTTTTTATGTTAAAGGATGTTTCCCTTTTAAAGTCATCTTTGTGACTGAGCCCCTTTAAGAGGATTCGATAAGTTACCAATGTGTAAGTTTCAAGTCTCTATTTACTATTAGGGTATTTTGTATATCACTTGGAATGTGGTAGCTAAAAGAATAATAAGTTAGATTGAAGTATCAAATAATTTGACTAGGCAGAGACATTTTATTAGAAGGCTGGCACTTGTTTTCTCAGTAACACAAAGACCCCTATAATAATGAGAGGATTTAAAAAAAAAAGCTGGAAAGAGAGAAATCGGACCCAAATCCATTTATTAGCCAGTCCTCCTTGGGCTTCATTTCTGGAGCTTCACTTGCCTTCTCTGTACAATGGGCACATTTACAACAACATCTAGAGCTCCTGAAAGGATTGAGTCCTTGAAAAGACTGGAAATAAAGCTTGCTGTGATCACTCAGACAAATGCAGTGTATACACATGCCTGTTACAAATAGTCATGATAATAATAAAAACTAAGCCATTATATGTATGTATTTCCCAATATTACTGGCTCTGGGTAAATGAGTCTAGCCATTTGATACATGTAAAACACCAAGGTTAGCTTTCCTCTTTGTCTGCTTCCCCTCCAGGCCTTAAATTTTCTGCCATACACAAATTCCTAAATCTATTTAGAGACTGGAGGGACATCCAATAACAGAACAAGGATTTCTGAAATCCAGCCTCTGTCTGCAACAAAGGAAACTCTACCTAACGAATCCTCAGCAACTGCGCTCCATATCCCAGACCGTGCGGTACCTGCCAGCCTCCATCCCTGTCTGCACACCTGCCTCCCGTCGAGGATTCGTTTTCCACATTTCCTGTGTTTCTCCGGATGGCAACCCGCAGACCTCTCAGGGAATGGTGGTCTGCCTGGGAGCTGATGGGCACAGAGAGAGAGAGGCAATTTGTGCCGATTTACGAGGTACACGCACGGCCGTCCTGGAAACTGTCCTGGGGCTCACTTTATAAATTAACCCCTTACTTCAACATTCTGCAGACTCAGCACAAACCAGGGGTGGATGGGGCCGGTGGCCCAGATCAGCCTTTCGGGTCTCCTGGTATTGGCAGTTACTACTCACAGGCCCCCGCTCAGCACAGACGATGCTGATTTATGAGACTTGTGAGAAGAGGAAGTGTCCGCATCTCTTTGTCATTCAGGCCACAGCGTTCCTGGTCTTATGGGGCTCCAAAATATCAACTTCTAGCTTTCCGTAACTGAGGTGCATGCGAAGGCCAGCCTCGGGGCTGTGTGTGTGAGCTGCGTTTGGGTTTGATTGAGGATGGCTCGGCTTCATTCATTCACTTTTGTTCATTCGTTCACTTGAAATGTTGGCCAAAGCCAAAGGGATACAAAGCAGAATGAAACACCACACCTAGCCTCAGAGACTTGTACAGTCTGCCTGTATGTTATGCTAGGAAAAGCACAAAATTTATGAGTCAGCAGGGCCTGGCTGGAAGGCTCTCTCTTCCACCTATCAGCTGCATGATTCTGAGTAACTTCCCAATCCTCCAAAAGCCTTGGCATCCTCATCTGCAAAATGGGTATTATCCCACCCCATTTCATAGAGGATGCTTTGAGGAAATGATGCTCAGGAAATTGCTGTGAAAACTCTAAGTGCCGTACAAACATTCAGGATTCTTACACAAGTGTCAGCAACCCAGAGGAGGAAGGAATACAGTGGGCAGTAAAGGAATAGAAAAAGATAGTGAAAGTCAGTTAGTCATGTCTGACCCCATGGATTTTACAGTCCATGGAATTCTCCAGGCCAGAATACTGGAGTGGGTAGCCGCTCCCTTCTCTAGGAGGTTTTCCCAACCCAGGATCAAATACAGGTCTCCCGCATTACAGGCAGATTCTTTACCAGGCTGAGCCACAGGGGAAGCCCAAGAATACTGGAGTGGGTAGTCTATCCCTTCTCCAGCGGATCTGCCTGAACCAGGAATCAAACTTGGGGTCTCCTGCATTGCAGGCAGATTCTTTACCAGCTGAGCCACCAGGGAAGCCCCAAGGAACAGAAGACAAAGGAAAACCAGAAACAGGAGCGCAGAGCCTAGTGGCGCTGTGATAACCTAGGGGTCCGCACTGCATGCTGTGGGCACCAGAACCTGATCTTTCCCTGTGGTAAAGCAGAGTGAGGGCGAGGAGGCAGAGGAGGCAGGGGGAAGAGAAGGAGACGGCCCGGCTGTCCAGCAGAATCGGGTCTGCACTGGGGTAAGAAGCAGTAGATAAGGAAGAATGTGGGTGGAGGGACCTGGTGTAACAGAGAGAGAAACGGTGCTGGCGCTGCTCGCTTCGTTCCCTGTATCCTACAAAGGCTCAGAGGAAGAGTCTGATGACGGCAGACCTACCACACTATTCAAAGAAGTGACTTTTCAAGGCAAGTTTCTTAACTCTCAGGGGAGAAAATAAGATACCACTGGTGATTTCAAAGCCACTGCTGTAATGGTTATAAATAGCTAGTATCTGTCTTCAAAGAACTTCTCGAAGGTTTACGACTGAAGGAGTTCAAGGTCGCCTCCCTGAAGTGACCGCCTCTGCTGTCCCGCTGGCCTCTGTGAACCCACTGCTGCGATGGAGTCCTTTGGGGAGTCCGCTCTCCCATTACAACCACTCCATAGGAGGTGATGCCTTCTCTGACGCAGAGGGAAGACGCATTTCCTTATATGCTCCATGCCTCTGCCAAGGGCTAAGCCAGTGAGCCTATCACATGTCCGTGAGAACCCACGGACGGAAGTGGCTGACTGCGGTCATGTGAAAACACGCCTACAAGCTCCTGGACAGCTACCCCTGCCGAGTGCAGTCAGTTTCCCCTCTCCTTAAGCATAGTCTCTAGTGGCTCTTTTCCAATGACTAGAACGCAGGTGAGGTTTCAGTGTCTGACTGTGTGTGATGTCTGAGATCAGTGTCTGAAAGGCGCTGGGGCTACCTTTGGCACCCTGAGGTCATCCACCTGGCCAACTGCCATATGTTGAGGAAGACCAAGCATCTCCGTGGAGAGGCCCACATGGTGAAGGACTGAGTCCTCCTGCCCAAAGCCACATGTGTGTGCCAGTTTGGATGTGAAACCAACAGCTCACCAAGCCTTGAGCGACCACAGCCCCAGCCAAGAGCTTGACCGAAACTTGATGAGAGACCCCGAGACACAGCCATCTATCTAGGCTACTCACTGATGTCTGACCTACAGAAACTGTAAGATATTAAATGTTTATTGTTTTAAACCATAAGCCTTTAGGGATAATGCGTTAAGCAGCAGCAGACAACTGCTATGAAGACCTAGGAATGAGCACATGAATCCAGGAAAAACAGAAGCAACCCAAGGTAAGAGGAAGGTCATTCAAGAAAGAGAATTACACAGGGCCCATCTAAGCTGCAGGCCATGGGGTCGGGAAGAGTCGGACACGACTGAGCGACTTCACTTTCCCTTTTCACTTTCATGCATTAGAGAAGGAAATGGCAACCCATTCCAGTGTTCTTGCCTGGAGAATCCCAGGGATGGGGGAGCCTGGTGGGCTGCCCTCTATGGGGTCACACAGAGTCGGACATGACTGAAGCGACTTAGCAGCAGCAGCAGCAACAATGTCAGAACCCGTCAAGTGTGGTTCTCTCCTGGTACCAGCTCCCGAATCTTCTTGGAGGCTTCGTTCTAGGGCTTGGAATGGACAGCAACAGGTGCTCATTAAAAGCTTCTGGATGTAATTTTAACAATTGCTATTTTTGCAAACATGTAATGAGCACTTATTATGCCCAGGGATGATGCTTCATGCTTTTTAAGAATTTTCTCTTTTGATCTTCTCAATGCTCCTAAACATGTAGAGAGCATTATGATCATGGTTTCATAGACGAGGGAAAAAAAAAAATTCAAGACAAGGAAGTTTAAGTGACCTGCCCGAGGTCTCACCGCGTAGTGGGCAGCCCACTCTGACCGTGGCGGTCATGGATGCTGGCACCGTGCGGCTGGGGACGTGCACTGGGATTCCCAGGTCGGGTACCCAGCGGGCACTCCAAGCCACAGGATAAACATAGTGCATCTTCCTGGAGCATCAGCGTTACTCACAGCCAAGCAAAGAAAAGCCTCACTTTTGCATTTACAGGGACACAGGTAATCTGAGCGGAATGCAAACTTCTCCTGGGGCTTTTAAGATAAGTCACTCACAGTGGGCTACTAGAGGGCATGCCCCAGACCCCCGGCAGCACATGTGCAGTCTTTGTAGGAAGTGCTGGCTGGGACACTACCTGAGGAGGAGGACATGAGGCTGGATGGGGGGGCGTGACCTCCAGAGTCACAGAGCTGGCCATCAGGGAGCTGAAGTCCACAGCCTCCTCCTCCTGGCAGATCCTCATCTCTCCAGGCCCCTCCAGCAGCCAGGCGGTGGCAGCTACAAAGCCTGAGGGGCTGGGAGCAAAGCTCCTCCTTCTCACCCGCTCTCCACTCCCCAGATATCACACCCTGCCTCTCCCTCCGACAAGGACTGTGATGACTGCTGCGCTGTTAGTGCTGGCGAAGAAAACATGGATTCCAGGTATTCCTAAATGCGTTTGCAATGATTGCAATAGCGCTTTTGATAAATAACTGAAAAAGCAGCGCCCGACCTGGAGGCTGCAGCGGGTGAGGACGGGAGCAGAGGAGAAGGCCAGCCTGCTCTGCGCACGGAAGGAAAGCGTCCTTTGCAGCACCGAGGGGTGAGGCAAAACTCCCAGGGGGCCTGGAGCCGCACGCATGTTCCCTCCAATACACGCTGATGCCGTCCCGCCCGGCCAAATCGACCTGAACAGCGCGGAGAGCGTGCGGACGCACCTGTCAGCCCCAATCGGCGCTGTGGAAATTTTGTTAGGAAAATAGATGTACTGAGATTCAATTTTTCGATTGTTTGAAGGCTTAATTTAGTGACCTTGGAGGATATCTCCTGGAGGTGAAAGAAGACACGGGGAATCTGCCTGGAGGGGGAAGGGGGGCAGACGGGGCTTCCCTGGTAATGGGTAATTTGTTTACTCTCCTTTGCAGGCCTTGTCAGGAAGCCGTGGAAGTAAGTAGTCAGATAGCAGCTACCACATTCTTAATGAAAAAAATTAAAAATCAAAAAGGCACAGAGGGGCGGGGGGTGGGGTATGAGTGAGAGAGATGGACTCTCACACTGTTCTCCTTTCTTGAGAGCAAACAGATATATATATATATATAGATATATATATATATATGTGTGTGTGTGTGTGTGTGTATATATAAATAAATAAATATATATATAAAATTACCCGGCCTCCTTCCTCTGCACTGGGGTGTCCAGAGGCTCACAACCACGGTGGAGGTTTAGTTGCTGAGTCGTGTCCAACTCTTAAGACCCCATGGACTGTAGCCTGCCAGGCTCCTCTGTCCAAATGATTTTCCAGGCAAGAATACTGGAGTCAGTTCCATTTCCTTCTTCAGGGAATCTTCTGGACCCAGGGATCAAACCCTGGTCTCCTGCATTGCAGGCTTCCCTGGTAGCTCAGTTGGTAAACAATCTGCCTGCACTGCAGGAGACCCCAGTTCAATTTCTGGGTTGAAGTTTGCTGGAGAAGGGAAAGGCTACCCACTCCAGTATTCTGGCCTGGAGAATTTCATGGACTGTATAGTCCATGGGGTCACAAAGAGTCAGACAGGACTGAGCGACTTTCACTTTCACTTTTTCTTTAGTGACTGAGCTGCCAGGGAAGCTCAACCCATGTCTTCTCCCAAATGAGCAAGCCTGGGCCTGGCTGCACCACATTCCAGGCCCGCTCTCGTGCCTTCTCGAAGCCTTACAATAGCTGGCCCTCCAGCCTTTGAGCTTCCCTGGTGGCTCAGATTGTAAAGCATCTACCTGCAATGCAGGAGACCTGGGTTTGATCCCTGGGTCAGGAAGATCCCTTGGGTAAGGAAGTGGCAACCCACTCCAGTCCTCTCGCCTGGAAAATTCCATGGACGGAGGAGCCTGGCGGTCGACAGTCCATGGGGTCGTAAAGAGTGAGACACGATTGAGCGATTTCACTTTCACTTTCCTGCCTTGGGGATCAGACCAGACTCTCACTTGCCAACCCTCTGTGCCTCCTCTAAGCCTGGGGTAGCACGGTGACAGGGGAGAACCAAGGACTTAAATCCAGTCTTGCAATTCATGTTAGATAGCTCTAGCAAGTTCCTTTACCTCCAGGGCTCTCGATTTCCTCACGTATGATGTGGGGAGAACCACACGCACACTTTAGGAGTAAAGAGGAGCGTGCGTACCGGATGCAGAAGAAGCTGGTCCCACGACAGAGGTGTCATCACCTCCACCGCTTGGTTTCAAATCTAGTGCCGAGTTCCAGCATGCTCATTGTAAAACAGAAATAATAACAGTACTTGATTAAGAGGCTGGGGGATCAGAGACAATAACGGTGGGGGCAATTAATGAAAGATAACTGGGGAATTTTCTCCTTTTCTGGTGGTCCAGTGGTTAAGACTCCATGCTCCCAATGCAGGGGGCAAGAGTTCATCCCCGGCCGGGGAACTGAGAGCCCACGGGGAAGATAAAACAGGAAACTGGCACATGGTACAGTATCAGAATTGACAGTGCAGGGTTTGGCACATAGCGTAGCTTGTGTTGTGTTTATTATTGATACATAAGGGTCTAATCATCTTTGGCACATAGTAGGACCCAATATCATGGCATCCGGTCCCATCACTTCATGGGAAATAGATGGGCAAACAGTGGAAACAGTGTCAGACTTTATTTTTGGGGGCTCCAAAATCACTGCAGATGGTGACTACAGCCGTGAAATTAAAAGACGCTTACTCCTTGGAAGGAAAGTTATGATCAACCTAGATAGCATATTCAAAAGCAGAGACTTTACTTTGCCAACAAAGGTTTGTCTAGTCAAGGCTATGGTTCTTCCTGTGGTCATGTATGGCTGTGAGAGTTGGACTGTGAAGAAGGCTGAGAGCCAAAGAATTGATGCTTTTGAACTGTGGTGTTGGAGAAGACTCTTGAGAGTCCCTTGGACTGCAAGGAGATCCAACCAGTCCATTCTGAAGGAGATCAGCCCTGGGATTTCTAGGGAAGGAATGATGCTAAAGCTGAAACTCCAGTACTTTGGCCACCTCATGCGAAGAGTTGACTCATTGGAAAAGACTCTGATGCTGGGAGGGATTGGGGGCAGGAGGAGAAGGGGACGACAGAGGATGAGATGGCTGGATGGCATCACCGACTCGATGGACGTGGGTTTGGGTGAACTCCGGGAGTTGGTGATGGACAGGGAGGCCTGGCGTGCTGCGATTCACGGGGTCGCAAAGAGTCGGACACGACTGAGTGACTGAACTGAACTGAGGACCCGATAAATATATTGTTATAAACTGGGCTTCCCAGGTAGTTCAGTGGTAAAAAAATCTCCCTGCCAATGCAGGAGATGCAGGTTCGATCCCTGGGTCAGGAAGATCCCCTGGAGAAGGGAAAGGTTACCCACTGCAGTATTCTTGCCTGGAGAATCCCATGGACAGAGAAGCCTGGCAGGCTACAGTCCATGTGGTCACAAAAGAGTTGGACACAACTGAGCAACTAGGCCACCACCACCAAGGACAATTGTAAGCAAGGATAAATGTCACGCTGGGAGCATCACAGACACCCTGTGAGCTGCAGTTACCAGTCACAGTGATGGTGACGACGTCAGAAGTCTGTCCATGGCAGGTGAGGCCCTGATGTCCGCCTAACTCCCCCTTCCTTCTCAGCCCTGGCTTCCTTGACACACACGGACGACTTCCGCTTCTGCGTCCTGGCCCTGACCTTGCCTCTGGATCCACACTGTCCTCTCTGGGGACGGCTCTCTTGCCATCATCTTTGCCGCTGCGACAGGGAGCAGGAGCCTTGGTGTCCCCAGGACCCCAGAGGGGCATTCAGATGAGATTAGCCGGCAGCCTCTTTCGTTGTCACTGGCTGTGTCCTGTGTGGTTGGCAGGGGTGTCATTGAGGCCTCACGGCCTGAGGATTTAATAGAGACACCAGGGCCCCCAATTGCCAACGCCTGCCGCAGTTTGCACCTATGGACTCGCAGGACCTAATTCCCCTCCGTGCCCTGACGATTTCCACTGCCCCTCTGTCGACACCGTGTCAGCCAGCCCACCCCGCGCTGGCAGACAAATCCGTCCAGAAGCCCTTCCTTCCCAGGGAAGCAGGGTGAGCCAGGCTCCCGTCCTGAAACAATACCACAGGCTGGTGGACGTGGTTTCTACCTGTTCTCCGGGACCTCATCTTTCAGGTCCTTTCAAATCCTAGAGTCTCCCTGCCAGAAAACGGAGCCAGAGTGGGGTTGGGAGGCTAATGTGAAGGACAGGGGTGGGTCTCGGAAATTACACCCCTGGTCCTGGAGTCACCCAGACCTCAGCTCCACCACCTTCTCAGTGACTCTATACCTTCGACCTTTACTACACTCATCTGTAAAGTGGGCTTGCCCAACACACTGCCCTCCCGAAGGCCGTTCTGATGTAACTCTGTAAAGCTCTTTGCAGAGTATGGCGTCCCAGCAGCACTTGACTGGTGTCAGCGCTCACTGTTTCGGCAGATCAGCCATTCTGGTCATCCTTTACCATTTTCAATGATGCTGATGTGTCTCGCAGATGGATCTGCTAAAGCCCCACAGAGAGGCAGACTGGGGTCCTGAAAGAACAGCCGTGGGGTCAAATCTCCTGACAAAGGTATTTAACGGGAGCTCTCGGGTCCCCCTGCCACCATCTGTAAAATGGAGGAATTTTGCACAGAAGGAAGTGACATGCCAAAAAATAATTTCTCTTCCGATTATATATAGCAACGTAATGTATAACAACACATTGCATTTGTTAAGGTCCTACTATGTGCCGCAGATGATTAGACACCTAGGTACTACCAACAGACACGGTGCAACCTACACGGCACGCCAGGCCCCAGTGGATTCTGAAACTGCACTGTGTGCCGGCCGTCTTTTATTAATTGTTCTAATCCACCAGCCTTCTCAAGTGGGCCCTATTATTATTTCCATTTTACCAATGAGCAAGTTGGGAGGATCATGAGCGCTTGACAATCCCAGTTAAGGGAGAAAAAAAGACCAGGGCAGAGAGAAATAGCGAAGTCAAGGAATCCACTGAGAAGTAGGTATCGCTGTGCATTTCACACCAGTGCACACTCGGCTGGGCTGAAATGCACACATCTGCAGGAATATATGCACATATTTATGCAAACTCCCTGACATCAGGGGCCAGGGCTGTTTTTACCAAACAAGGTCTATTTATGCCTCAGGAGAAGCCTTTCTTCCACATCTGTCCAGAGAACCGACTGTCTCTGGATTGATGTATGTGATCACGTGGATGGGTGACCCTCACCTTTGTGGCATCCTGAGACGTGGGTCACCATGGCTAACATGCAGGTGAGGGTGGCTTCCCTTACATCTTCCTGTTTCAGAAAGCACCGGCCCTCTGCTTCAACGCTGAACGGTGGGATGGCCCGAGATCTGTACTTCCTCGTTCACACGGGCTGCCTGTACGATACTGCGATTGCTCAGCCCTCCCCCACCCCAGTGCCCGCCGCCCAGCCACCCGGCCGCAGAATGCAAACGTCTGGGGCATCATTAAGGCACTTCTATACAGCGCCGACCAAGGGCTGACCCTGCGACCATTTCCACCATTAGATTTGAATGACCTCGGCAGCAGGGCTGAGAGGCCGGAGTATTAATTCACAGAGAACCACAAGCCCAATTTAAGATTTAATTTGAGATAACGAAGAGCGCCTGAAAGTGTATTCAAACTTCTCAGCGTGCAAGAAAAGGCCTTTCCCTGTTTCCCACGTTGAATGTGAATCCAATCTTTCCTTAACAGAATTTATTCACCAATTTACAAGCAACGTGCAAGCCTCCTTTTCTCTTTTTCCAGTTCCTCTGCTTAGTCAAACCCCCTTGTGATGTGTCTTTATGGGACCTTTTTTTCCCCCTTCCTTCCTAATTTACAAGTGGCTGCCCTTGAGGGATTACTTTTCAATTTTACTGCATCCTTGAAGAGAAAACAGCCTTCGTTAGGTATCTCCCCCAACACTCTGGTTCCCCTGGATCCCAACTTAAATATGCTAAGTGTCTGTTCAACAGGGACGCTGTCCTATAAAAAGCTTTGGCCCTGCAGTGTGACTCCGGAAGGCAAAGCCATGGAAGGATGCAAAGCACTCTGCCGCAGATTAGCAAATCTGTGCTTCTGGGTTCTGGCATGTGTCTAGACTCTGAAGTCTTCATTTCTTAAATATTTAAAGTTCTAGGGACTTCGCTGGTGGGTCGAGAGGCTAAGAATCTCCTTTCAAATGCAGGGGACGCGGGTTTGATTCCTGGTCGGGGAAGGATGATCCCATATGCCACAGGGCAACTAAGCCTGCATGTTACAATTACTGAGCCTGTGTGCCGGGACACAGAACCCACACGCTGCGGCAAATATCCTGGGTGCCAAAAACCAGACCCAGCCAGATAAAATTAATAATGTTTTAATTAGAAAAAGTATTTAAAATTCTAGCTGGGGATGGGAATGATATGTGTTGGACTCAGAAGCCTGAGTCTTAGCTGGTGTTTAGTGAGCCATGGAATTCCACTTTCCCCCAGGCCTCGGTTCCTTGTCTGTGAAATACGAAACACACCTTGGCGCTTCCCAAAGGCAACTTTAAACCCTACAAACGAAATAATGCACGGGTGCAAGAATACCGCTAGTCACCTGACCTTGGCCCTGGGACAGTGTTGGAAAATGAATAACTGAGCCTTGTAAACATTCTGGTTGCTGTTAAGACGAGACCAGGGGCAAAGGCAAGCATCACAGCGTTTCACAATCCTGCCACTGGTTTGCTTTATTTGCCTTGGGGTTTTCAAAAGGAGACACCACGGGTGGGCGGGGGCAGGGAGGGGGCGTGGGAGGTGGGACGTGGCTGGTGAGGCTGGTTTCCAGCTCAGCCTCCCCCTTGACGAGCCGTGTGACCCAAGTCAGTCTGCACTTCTGGGCCTCAGTTTCCTTCTTTTATTCTTCTGCTCATTAGGTACAGAGGAAGCTCACCATGAGGGAAGGGCGGGTAGAGGTTAAACCACAGCTCCTGACTCATAAAAGATGCATACGGCCAAACAGGCCAAGAGGAATGACCCAGAAAGCTGTAGGGCATGGTGGGGGGAGCTGAACAGTGCTCTTCCAGATTCACGCTCATTACAAAGCTCAGAATGTGACTTTATTTGGAAACAGAGTCTTTGCGGGTGGAGTTAAGATAAAGATCAAGATGACTTTATACTGGCTAAAGGTGACTCCTAGCTCCAATGACCGGTGGTGCCCTTTTAAGAGATGGAAAAGGACATATAGGGTCAGAGAGATGAAGGTCAGGCGAGGAAGTGGCCACGACTGAAGCGATGTGAAGCCTAGGAATGCCAGTGACCACCAGGAGCTGCGAGAGAGGCCTGGAACAGATTCTGAGTCTCAGGGAAGAAAAAGAACAAGACAGACCCTGCCAGTACTTTGATTTGGGGTTTCTGGCCTCCTAAACGGTGAGACAGCAATTCCTGTCTAAGCCACCTAGCTTGTGATGGTAGCAGGAGGAAACTCACATAAGGGATATGCTTTGTACTTAACCAAGAGGCCCCTTCCTGAGCAAAGGCCAAGGGTTTTTATTTTCACTGGAGTTCTCGGCATAATTTAGGGTTAGGAAGGCGGTGTGCAGTCATCCTGCCCTATTGACCCCAAGAACTGCCTAGGTTTTCTTGGCAGTCGACCATCAACTTTACTAATAGGAATGGGGCCTGGAATCTTCTGGGTAGAATTTCTCAATGGCTTGTTTGAGTTTTTTTTAAAGGATGGTGAAGTGATCGAGGAGTATCACGGTGTCCCCAGACAATACCCTTGGGTCTTCTGAGATTCCATCGTTGTCTCCTGCACACAGACGGGCTACTCCCACTGGTCAAGGGCGGGCAGAGGAGAACATGTCCAGAGCTTCGGGTTGCGGGTGGGCAAGGGCGATCCCGCACTGCACACTTGGATTTCTGACATTAAAATGATAGGTGATCATCACTGTTCTTGTTCAGTGTCAGCACGTAGGCTTAAGCGGCTTCCCCGATGCTTGCTGCCAGCAGGGACGGGTTCGCTGCATCCAGAGAGCCCGCTAGGGTGCCAGGTCTGCTGCAGGTACTCAGAATGGTCACAGCAACGATGCAGGCTACAGGACAAGATAAACCACAAGAAAAAGGCCTGACTTGCATTATTTTGTTTCCGCCTCATTGACACCTTTTGTTGTTGTTGTTCAGCTGCTAAGTTGTGTTCAGCTCTTTGCTACCTCATGGACTGCAGCACGCCAGGCTTCCCTGTCCTCCACTATCTTCCAGAGTTTGCTCAAGTTCATGTCCACTGAGTCAGGGATGCCATGCAGCCATCTTATCCTCTGTTCGCCCCCTTCTCCTCCTGCCTTCAATCTTTCCCAGCATCAGGGTCTTTTCTAGTGATTTGGGTCTTCACATCAGATGGCCAAAGTATTGGAGCTTCAGCATCAGTCCTTCCAATGAATATTCAGGGTTGATTTCCTTTAGGGTTGACTGGTTTGACCTCTGACACCTTACTACCCCCACTGGAAAGCTAGCAGTAATGGCAGAGATAACACTGAAATCCAGGTCTGCCTGGTTCCAGGGCTTTCTACCATACGCCAAGGCTCGGATGAACAAGGGCTGCAGCACAGCTCATGACAAGCCTGACTCACAGGGGAGGGTTTCGTGCTGGGGGCTGCGATGGTGAGGGAGGGGAGGAGCCGGGATATGCCCAGGCTGGAAGGGAGGCCTGTGACCTCCAGGTGTCCAGGCCTCCAGGTGCACGGAATGCAGAGGAGCATGTCCTTCCTTGGGCAAGGCCACAGCCTTCCCGGGACGGTCCATGAGATGCTGAGTCCAGGCAGGCGGGGGCATGAAGGCCTGTCCACACTGGCCCGAGCGGTGGTGCTGACACACCGATGGGCCCTTTTGGCTCCACAGGCCCCTGCAAGGTCGGCTGGGACCCTCTGCTGGCTGCATCTCAGCTCAGCCTCTCTGCTAGCTTCATCTTACCTACAGGTGTTGACCCTAAGAAAACTCCCGCACGGGAAATCTCCCCTCTGAGTCGGCTCCCCGGAACACCCAGTGAGATGGTCTCTCATTTCTAAGGAAGACTGTCAATGATGAGAGGGGTGGCTGGGGCCTGAGGTGTTCCTGGGGGTTGCAGGAGGAAGCCGGGAGAAGATGGAGCCCGTCTGAGCAGGGCCCGCATGCCTGTACTCTGGCGCCGCCGCCCTGACGCCCACAGAGTGCGGGACTTAACGGGGCTGCGTTTGAGCTTCTTTGTTGACATAATTAGCGCTGGCTCCGAGCACGAGGTTTCATGGCCAACTTGGCGTGGGCTTGGGAGTTTTGATTGGCAAATTTGAAGCAAAGTTCAGCCAAGTTCTGTATCTATTTTGCACTGGGCCGAACGCACATCTAAAGAAGCCAACTCTTCCGATAGGTTTTCAGTTTTATGGTCGTTGGGAGCTGAAGATATTAGCTCTTTAAGTGGACAAATGCTTCTGGCAGGCCAGGCCACGCTCGGAGGAGGAGAAATGCCTGTGGGTTCCTCTGAAAATTAATGTAATAAGATGCATTAATCAGAATTCTATCAAGTCTCTACACTTGGCCTGGGCTTAAGAGGCAATACTTTGAAATTGCAGTTTGGCTAAGCTTCCCTATTCTTTGCAAATCAGAATTGAAAAAGAAGGAAGAAAGAAAAGAAACAGAGCTAATGTTTAAGAAAAACCGGCAATGGGAAAAAGGTATAAAGAGCCCCTTTAGGTCCACTAGGGGCCGCAGAGGACTCTGAACGATTTGACCTTTGCCATTTCCCCAGAGTTACTCCACGCTGGCATCAGAGAGGTTGGGTCAGACCCCCAAGTTGCTCAGAACTGGTTTGGACCAGTGTCTTGGGTCCAGGCTGTTTGCTAGCCAGTTTCTGGCTGACAATAACCTATTGCAGGACTTGCAGTGGCATCTTGGCTGTTTATCCTCAAATGTTTGTAACCAGGGAATGAAAAATTTTGGAAGTTAAAACAGATTGACGCAGACGGGCACATTGGCACTGGGTGATTTTTGCCTCAAATGTTACCTTCTTGGGAACCCAAAGAACAGCGAGCTGCAGACTCAGAGCCAATACCAATTTCTCCCCAGCAACTCGATGGTTTTAGGTGACACTTTACAATTTAAAGTGACATACCAGTGCCCCCAACATTTGTACTACATTTTGGCTGTGCTTTTAACGGGACATAGCTACATCTGTATTTACTATTATAATTCAGTACCCAAGAGATGAATATTTTTAAAGACAAAGGGCCAGGCTTTTGTAGAAACATTTTTTTCCCTTTTATAAAAAAAAAAAAAAAAAAGTGGCTCCTTTTTGTCTGGTAGACTTTAGTAATTGGCAGGATTTTGAGTAAGCTCTTTTAAGAGCCCTCCATTTCTATTTTCACATTAAACACACTTGCAGTATCCATTAAAAGCACAAATACTGAAGCACACACCAGGACTGCCAATGAACTTACACGTGGAGGCCATGGGATATCAGGAGAGAAAACGTGAGCCTTGGTGTAGCTTGATTTCTTAGGGATCTCGGAGTCGGAAAAGAAGAGGGTGCCTCTTTCTTCTGCTTCTTGGACCCGGCCAGTGTCCCCTGTTTTACATCAACTCTATATCCAAGGTTTTTATCAGAAGGGGTCAAGTTCAGGATTTCACTACAGCAACAAATGCTGGCTTCTGCTTTTACCTCGGGGAGTATTTCCACTAAAGCCTGGGGGACTCTACTTGGGAGAGGCAGAACAGATGCGTGGATGTTTCTGCCCGGTTCCAGCTGAGACCCCGAGCTGTATGGGTCAAGGATGATGGAGTAACATCCCAGGAACGACGCACGAGGTCACCCAGGGGACCTAGGAACATCTGGGAAAGAGCGGGGCCAGGGTGTGGGCTGGGGCGGGGGCCTCCGGACCCTGAAGGGACCTTCAAAGTCATTCTCAAGGTGACGCGAGGGCCCTGACCGAGCCAGACATGCATGCGGACTTGTAGGCGGCCACGCAGCAGACGAGGGTCATTTAACACAGGCAGTCAGGGCGGCCGGCAACTGCCCTTGGCCTCGGACTGACAGTCGCACATGGAGCTCTTTAGCTCCTTTTCCAGATTTCTTTAAAAAAAAAAAAAAAAACAGGAAGGACAGGGAGGATGCAAGCCCGGGGGAAAAGACGGGGCCAGAACTCAGCGGAAGTCTTCTCTCAGTGCCTCTCCCGCCCCCAGAGATGGGTGTTTCGGATGGAAGCTGATGCACTAGACAAGGAAGGGGTCCTGATTTGAGATCTCAGACCATCTCTATGGGTTGGGGTCCTTCAGGGGCACAAAGGCACACTCCAAGTGGTCATCTGAGGAGCGCTTGATAAAAGTGCTCTTTGCAAAGGTAGGTGTTAGATCACAGGAACCGGTGAGATTTTGAGCAGCGTCCTGGGTTTAGTAACAGTAGGAAGAGTGCCCTAGCCCTGCCAGCTGAAACTGGAGGCAGGAGGCCCCTACACGCCCTGCAGGGAGTGAGCCTGGGGACCGATCAGCCGCGCCTTGCTTTGTCTGCATTCCTACTGGGGCACAGCATCTCGATATCTGGCCTGAGGATGAGGTCAGCACAGGCCGCTGAGGTCAGCCTCCCGGGACACTGGGGCAGGGCTGGGGGAACTGAAAGGGATGAAGACAGTCAGGGCAGAAACCACACGCTGGAGGGCCGCTGGGGGCCTCAAGGGCCTAACTGCCAGGGCAAACGAGAGGTCAAGTCCAAGCTCATTGTCCACATTCCCCAACTTCAACCAGGGGACCTTGGCTGTGATGCCTTATATACTAACCAGCTACATTAGGTGTTATATCAAAGCAGAAAAATTTCCCCCGAAATATCTGATTTGGAAACCCTAACCTAGATGTCTTCTCTGGTTTCCTCCAGGTTTGTGGTGTGTGATTCCATAGAACACAGCACAGCCCATGGACACCTCCGGACCACGCGTGTTAGCAAAGGGCACAGGCGCTTTTTACTCCAAACCAAGGCTGCCACCCCTTCTGCTTGGTGCATACTGTGAGAATCCAACATTCTGGAGTAGAGGCTTAATTAAAAAAATTTTTTTTTCTTTTTCCAAGAAAAGTCACCACATCTTGCCATTTTATGTTACGGCAGGACACAGGAGATCTGAAGTACAGGGGGAAAATACATACCAAATTTTCGAACATAGCTCCTTCAAGTTCAAGTGGAAAATGATTGAAGATTTTTTAGGAAAAGAGAGAGATTTCCACAGGAGGATTAAAAAAAGGAAAAAGAGAGATAGGGGAGATCCAACTCCAGAAAGGAGAGAAATGATTGCCTGAAAGACACGCGAAGGAAAGGCGTGTCGTTGCTGAAGCTCTCCAGGAGAAATGGCGAGGTGGCTTCGGGGTGACTGGCCCTGGCTGCCGGGGAGGGTCCAGCCGAGTTCTTGATTTCTCTGATGGCACTTTGCTGGGCACAGACAGCTGAAGCCTGCGTACAAGGGCTGTGTTCTTCAGGGCAGATCTTCAACCCAGAAGACAAAAGAAAACCTTTGTGGGGTGTGGTGGGATGGGGGGTGTCTAAAGCCAGGGAGATGTGACAAGATGCAGGCTGGAGGGGGCAGGGCTGCCTCCGGGAGGGGAGGGGGGAGCCGCTACCTCTCCTAATCGAGATTAATGGCTCGCTCAGGCGAGCGGCTGCAAACCTGCCAAATGTGCTGACCGCCTGAAATTAGCAAAGGTGGTGACTAAGGAAGGAAGGAAAAATGTACAACGCGCCGGGCCTGAGTGAGCCTCACTCACTCCGCTCTGACATATGACAAATGGAATTAACGGCGACACAGAGAGCGCAACAAGTCTCAGAGAGCACCCGCCGAGGGGATGTGATTGATCTCCGAGGAGGCTTCTGCGGTTGTTGATGAGACCTTGGGAGCACGACAGATGCCCGCGTTTGCACAAGTACCCCCCCCCCCCCCCGCCCCAATCCCACTCACACACACGCAGTACAGCCGGGCACGCATGGCTGCGTGGGCTCAGTCATGTCTCTTTTAACCGGGACAAAGTGAGTGTCCCCAGAAATGAGAACGGATCATCCTGGACTCCGGCGAAACTCGCCTGGAGCATCACACTCCATTCCGGTCACCACCTTATAAAAATGTTATTAATCAAACACCTGAGTGGGATGAGGAAATGCAGAGAGGCTGATTCTCAGACTTAAAAGTCTAAGCGCCCTTAAAAGGGCTGCATTTGTACAGCTTAGGGGGGAAGAAAATAGAAGGGGAAAGAACAGGAGAAAAAAATTCCATGGAAAGTATTTAGGACCTGAAATACTTGTGGAGAAGATCAATCTATGACGGCAAAATAGCAAAAGTCAGAGGCGATATTAAAGGTAAATGTGAGTAGCTGAATATTTTATTCAAAAAACCGATTATAGAGAACAAAAGATATATACACAAATTGTAACCAAACCCAAACAAAAACACAAATCAATGGCAAAAAACTCACCAACATCTCGGTGCTTTCCTGTGACATGATGGAAATAATAGACTAGCATCAATGTACCCTCTGTGGTAGATTCCCTAATTGTGTTTCTCTCTGAAATTCATAGTAATACTCTTACATTTGATTTTTTTTCCCTCCATTTCTAAAGGCAAATTCAATGGTGAGTCAAAATCTTTAAAAAAAATAGATGCCTTTAAGAAAAACCATACGGAATGATGGTATTTTCTCCTATCTTATGATTGAGATAAACTACACAGGAAGGTTTTGTTTCATTCTGAGACCTGTTAGCTAGCACTGACTCTGATTAGTGCCTTTGGATAAGAATTTTTTTTTTCTTTTCCTTTTTAACATATTTTTTTTTAAGAAGTTGAGATTACAAGAAAACATAAGATTATAAGAAAACATAAAACCTGTCATTCTGAATCCATGTCAACGGGAGGGTCTCGTAACCAGAAGCACCAAGAGGTGGGGCTGAACAGTGACGTCCCCCCTCCACAGTGAGGTATTAACCAGACAGCCCTCCCCGGGAGACGGGCAGCTGCGCTTCCAAGTCAGGACATCCTGCTCCATCTACGTTGCCAAGCACTGACGCCACTGCATGCTGGGCCCTGCACTGGCTGGTGGCCTGGGGTTCAAAGAGGATGAGACCAGTCCCTTTCACAAGGACCTGACTGTCTACCAGTGGAAATGATGGCTTTGATGCTGTTGTAACAACTACTATTTGTTCAGTCATTACTGCATAAATTCTTTATAGGCTTCTTTAAATCACTATGCTTTAAAAGGCCTATGCATTCTGCAAAACAAGGTAAGTCATTATCCTAACAAGTCAAAGGAGACCACATAAAAGCTTATGTCACCTGACTGATTCTTTTCAGACTGATGTTTGTGTCCTCCCCAAATTCATATACTGAAGTCCTAACCCCACAATGTGATGGTATTCAGAGGTGGGGCCTCAGGGGAGTGATTGGGTTTAGAGGAGGTCATAAAGGTGGAGCCCTCACAGTGGGATTAGCATCCTTCTGGAAGAGACAGAGAAACCAGAGCTCTCTCTCACCATCACACAATGACACAGAGAGAAGGCAGCCGTCTGCAAGCCACAGAGAGAGCCCTTGCCAGCAAGTGAATCTGCCTGCACGCTGGGCTTGGATTTCCAGCCTCCAGAACTGTGGGAAGTTCGTGGCTGTTGTTGAAGCCACCAGTCTATGGTGCTTTGTTACAGAAGCCTGAGCTAAGCCACCAAGAGGACACTTAGGAAGCAGAGTCAAGATTCAAACCCAGTTGGCTTGACTCTACTGCATCATAAAAGTTTAGAGGATACAGACATAAAGAAAGGAGAGGAGGAGGGGAGGAAGGGAGGGAGGAAGCAAGGGAAAGAAGGAAGGAAGGAAAGAAGGGAAGAAAAAGTAGCAGATTCAGGGAACCTACACAACAGTGGCTTCTAAATGGCATTCTAGTTACATGAATGCACCAGGAAATATAACCCCCCAAAGTGGGAATTCTGACCCAAGGAGAATCACAGAGAAGATGGACGGCCATGAATTGATCAGCAATGGCAGAGTTCTTGAAAAACACGTACCTTGGGAACTTCCCTTGGTCCTGTGGTTGGGAGTCCACCTGCCAATGCAGGGAACGTGGGTTTGATCCCTGGTCCGTGAGGATCCTACAACCTTGGGGCAACTAAGTAAGTGTGCCACAACCGTTGAGCCTGTGCTCCTAGAGCCCACGTGCCACAACTGTGGAAGCCTCTGCACCCAGAGACTGTGCTCCTCAACAAGAGAAGCCACTGCAGCGAGAAGCCCACGCCCCACAGCTCGAGAAAGCCAGGCACAGCAGCGAAGACTCAGCGCAGACAAAAATAAATCAATTAACATAAAAACATTTTAAAAGATAAATACTTTGCATGAATGTACATGTGCATATGTGTGCACGTAGGTATGTTCCAACTCACGGCGTCACAGAACACGAATTTTCCCAAATTAGTGGGAATCTGTGGATTACCAAAGTGCCTTCAAACTTTTTATTAACCGACTGTTCCCACGCAATCCTCTGTAGTTCAGAAGATGTGAGAAGCCAAATCTTCACAGCAGCACACCGCTTGCTTTTTCCTGTCTACACAAAGCTCTGAAATACACTACACGTTACTGAAAACCACGGGGCCCCTCCACATGTCCCCGGTTCACCAAATAAGCTCCGGGAATCAGAAGGTCTGCCTGGGGTCTGTCCACGTGTGTGGATGCAAAGTCCAGGCAGCCTGCGTCATGTCTCTTCTGGCTTTATGACAAAATGACGGAGCACTTGTCTTTTTGGATCTTGGGCTGTCATTTGTCTTTTTCTATGGAGTTTTGTTTTTTCTCTTTTTTTCTTCCTTCCTGCATAAGATGATTTATCTCCGAAAAGAAAGTCTTAATCTAGTTATTCCTTCAGAGGAGAGCAAATCTAGTCTACATCCATCTCCACCTTCCTCCACGCTTGATATTACGGCCTGCTTCAGTCAGGATTAGGCAGGCTGAACAATTAGAACCGAACGTGCTGTTGAGCAGGCAAGAGTCACTCGGGAGGAACCGCTGACGGTAAAGGTCCCCACTGACGCAGAACGTGGCAGCCACGGCGAAGGTGGACTACGAATGCGTTTTGCCAACAGTGTGCCTCCAGGAGCCCCGGGTGATACAGCGGTTCCCCTAATACGCTGTGGGGGTGTCTTCTATGCCGACAAGTCGATGCCTCGTTATGAACTGCCAGTGGTTGCCAGTCTCAGACAGGGAAAACATCTGTGTGCACACCAATGTGCTAGCTAGCTCTATGCGGCGAGGGCGTGATGGGGCAGACCCTTCTGTGTCTCAGTGAAGTGAAAGTCGCTCAGTGGTGTCCGACTCTTTGCGACTTCATGGACTGTATAGTGGCCAGAGTACTGGAGTGGGTAGCCTTTCCCTCCTCCAGGGGATCTTCCTAGCACAGGGATGGAACCCAGGTCTCCCACACTGCAGGCGGATTCTTTACCGGCTGAGCCGCCAGGGAAGCCCTCTGTGTGTCAGGTGGGCTGCTATTTAACAGATCGAGGTGGACACTGCAAATGGGATGGGGATAAAGGTGCTTTCTCACAGGAGCTTCTTGCCTTTCAGCATGGTTTTGAAAACTCGAGTTGGTGGGAACCTGAAGCTCTGAATGGAAGTATCAGACGACTACCTAATAAAGCTGTGTGAGAGTCGCCCTTCCTAACACTCAACTTGTTGCTTAAAGGTTCTGGAAATCTCCATAAAGGCAGAGGGATTACCTGGTAGCAAAGGAAACCCTTTCCCTCTAGAACAGTGGTCCCCAACCTCCAGGATCTAATGCTTGATGACCTGAGGTGGAGCTGATACAGTAACAGAAATAAACTGCACACTAAGTGCAGCACACTTGAATCATCCTGAAGTCACTCCCCACCCCCAGTCCATGGAAACTGTCTTCCACGAAACCGGTCCCGATGTCAGTAAGGTCGGGGACCGCTGCTCTGGAAGGCCCGCATTTTACTGCTTCTCTGGTGCTATGACGTTCGCTGGATGAACAGGATACCACGGGAGCTGGAGGGGGAACGTGCCTTGAGGGGGCTGAGTGTGGGCTGCTGACCCGGGGAGTGGGCAAGCTGACGTCCACGTGTGACAGAGCTACTGCACGTGGCGGACGCCCCTCGGGACGACCACCCGGGAGTTCACGGGGACTCCCTTTGGGGCACCTGGATGCACAGCCTCCATCACGCCTTCCTTCCTCCAAGAACGTGGCTTCACAGCTGTGGCGCAAAAGGAAGCCGAGGCAGCCTGTTAGCTGACCCTCATGTTCTCCCTCTAGAAGGCACCTGGAAGCAGCGGAAGAGAGAGCCCTTTGGTACTGGATTAAATGCCTGGGGTTCCTGCAACACTGATGGGAGGATGCAAAGAAAGAAAGGCGCCCAAGTGCAAATGGAAGGAAGGTAGGAGCAGTGAGCAGGGCGCCAGGGAAGTCAGGATGGGGGGGCTTTAGCCACCAATCTGAAAATCAATACTGCACTTCACCTCCTTCAGACCTGCCAGGGAAACTAATTGTATCAGCGACAATAGAAACATTTTCATTCAAAAGATTATTTTTTTCCCCTTCCTAGAATATCGTGTGGATTTGTTTAGATCCTTGTTGGCTTTGCTTTGGTTTCTATCCCCACCCCCTGCCCCACCAACACCTGATTTGTAGAAACATTCTGCTGAGACTTCCATTTCATGTAAAGGATGCATGGTCTAAAGCACTCTGTCCAGGAGAAGCATGTATGCATTTTCTTCTCTGCCTTGAGACAGCCTCTGAGATGGGAATGGGGGAAAGGCTCCTTCTGTGTAAGGAACACCACGCATCCAAAGTGCTCCATGGCGTCTAGAGCTCATTAGCTATAGTTAGTACGAAGCCTGTGACCCGTGGGGCCATAAAACTCCCCATAATAATTCATCGGGTCCTGAGAGTTCTCCTAAGTACATTTAGATCAGATGCGTGACATTTCCCCCTAACGGTGGCATTGGCTAATAGCCTAACGGAATGGAGACGGCTCCACCACGCCACACAACTATACTGTGTGTGTTCCAACTGAGTGGCCTATGGGGGAGGTTGACAGGTGGACAGAGAAGAGAAGTGTAGGCAGGTGGTCAGGACCACACACAAGGGCACTGGGAAAGCGAGGCCCTCTGAGCCTCAGGGCACTCATCTTTTAAGTAGAGAAAGTACTGTGTTAATCACTCAGTCGTGTCCAACTCTTTGTGACCCCATGGACTATAGCCCACCAGGCTCCTCCGTCCATGGAATTCTCCAGGCAAGAATACTGGAGTAGGCTGCCATTTCCTTCTCCAAGAGAAATTATTAGTGACCACTGATTTTTCCCTGGGTCAGGAAGATCCCCTGGAGAAGGAAATGGCAACCCACTCCAGTACTCTTGCCTGGAAAATCCCATGGACGGAGGAGCTTGGTGGGCTACAGTCCATGGGGTCACAAAGAGTTGGACACGACTGAGCGACTTCACTTTCACTTTACTTAGGTCTGCTGGGAAGATGACATGGGATACACGGCTCCAAGCCAGAAATGAGAGGCGGTGGCTTGTTAGCCTCTTGGAAGCTCACATTTAAATCAAGGATGCACGGGTGAGGATATCTGCTTCCCACATCCACGGATCAATGTCAGCCTCCTTACCCTGCTGGACGCCAACTCTTCCAGCAGGAGAACAACTTTCAGGACATCAAGCATTCACAGACACCTATGCCTTTAGTAACCACGGACTAAAGTATGTAACGGTCAAATGCTGCTTATCAATTCAATAATGCTTGAAAACAGTTTCCACTTTCCACATCACAACAGCTTTCCCCCACATCTGAAAACTATTTGCACCTACATGCAAGATCCGACTCCCCACAGAACACAACACTGGTGACATCCACGGATTTGAAGCAGCCTTAGAGTAATTCCTGGATGCCCAGGGCATCCACAGTCCAGGGAGATGAATCCCTGCTCTCAGGGAGGACCACAGGTTTGGGGTCTTCACGAGTGTCTAAGAAGAAAGAGATTTGGAGAGGCAAGCAGAGGGGATGATCCCGAGGCTGAATTTCATGGGTGATTAAAAAAAAAAAATAATAATTGTGGGGGAATTGCTGTAGGGAGTCCAGGCTGGTTAGGCCCAGGCTCTAGAAAGTTCTCCAAATGGGAGAAGGCAGCACCTTTTGATGACATGTAGGACTCTGGGAGAAGATGGAGCGTTTGAGCTGACTGATTTTACTTCTGAAGTGAATACAGGAAGAAAAACAACGGAGAAAGGACTTTGGGAGCAGTGCTGACCGCTGAACCTTTCTGCAGAGACACGTGCGTGTGTGTGTGTTGTGCGCTTACGTGCTCAGTCGTGTCACTCTTTGTGACCCCATGGACTGTAGTCTGCCAGTTTCCCCTATCCGTGGGGTTCTCCAGGCCAGAATACTGGAGTGGGGTAGCCATTCCCTTCTCCAGGGGATCTTTCCAACCCAGGGACTGAACCCAGCTCTCCTGCATTGCAGGCGGGTTCTTTACCATCTGAGCCACCAGGGAAGCCCCAGATGAAAATGTCCTATCTTATATCTGTACTGCCCAATATGGTCACTGCACTGAGCACTTGTAACGTGGCCAGGACAACTGATGGAGCGGCTTTTAAATTCTTTATGTAATTCAATTCATTCAATTAACTACAGGTGGCTCGTGGCTACTGCAGTTATAAAGCTTGTTTGGGACCTGTTTGAAGAGATCCTGATTATATGAGAGGAAGCTCTCTTTCAGAAAATCTGCTAAAGGCTGTGATGTTAAAAGCTGGCATTCTGCAACCTAAGGAAATATGTCTTACCAGGGGTCATAAGACGCTTCAAGGTAAAACTGAGTTGCCCTACCCTGTGGCACTCTGTTTTGGCAGCGCTGGAATTGGGCTTTCCCTCCTGTTACTAATTAGAAACAGTGTAGAAACAGAAACATGTGAAATCAACCTGAGCCCTGAATGCTGAAGCTGTCCTTTTTTTTTACATGGCCTCATGATTCAACGATTAATGGACCTTAAAACAATCATAAAGCATCAAGGTCCCTGCTCAAGCTTAGAAGAACAGGAATTGGTTTACTTCTGCTCCAGTCTTCTTGCTTTAAATTCATGGGGTGTCATCGGGCTTTGTAAACACTTTTAACTATCTTGACATTGTCGTATGAGATGTTGTTAATCTGTTTCCTCCCTGACCTTCGCCGGCCAGCGGCAGGTTGCGACTCGGTGGGAAATTCATGAAAACAGCAAGGATGTACTCGGTGACACCGATGAGGACACAATACGCCTAAACAATGGCTGCAACGCGCAGACGCTGACCCCGCGCACTGACTCACCCAGGAGTCACCGAGCATCCAGTTCACACCACGCACTCGGCGGACATGCTCCTGTGTTATCTGCACAATCTTCAGCATGAAGGCATGGGTCAGCACTGCCGTCTCCCACTTTCCAGATGAGCACACTGAGGCCCATTCGTGCAGTGAGCGACACAGGGGCAGGGGCGGGATTCAAAACCAAGTTTTCTGACTCCCAGACAGTGCTCTGGCCGGTACACTACTTCAGGATACTAACCTTTCGCCTGTGATCTATGGCGGGCTGCATTTTTCCAAAATGGCCACAGCATTATTTCCACCCTGTCTTCCAAGATCCCTGCCCCAACTGCCCCAGCAAGAGGTGGAATCTATTTCCTCTTCCTAGAAGCCTAGCAAGGCTTTGGTGACTTCCTGGACAAACAGAAATGCAGATAAACCAACCCATGTGACTTCCATGGCTAGGGCACAGAAGGCAGCACAGAGGCAGCTTGGCTCTCTCTTGGGATCCTGACTCTCAGAACCCTGATGCCACATTGTGAGGGAGCACAGGCTCCACAGAGCCATGTGTGGGTGCTCCAGTCAACAGGCAGGAGCACCCCTGCCCCGGGATTCATGGGGGAATCAGAGGGCCCCAGATCCCAGCTTTCAAGCTGCCCAGTTGATGCCAACTGGACCAAGGTATTCTTCCCATGCTAAGTTGCTTCAGTGGCGTCCGATTCTTTGCGACCCCAAGCCTGCCAAAACCACAGACTCCCGAACGACATAAATGCTATCATTTTAAACTGTGGCATTTTGGTGTGGCTTGTTATATATTAACTACTGGAAAATGGTCAAACTTTAATGAATCTCTAGATAGGCAAATGGATGAATTCCCTCAGCAAAGACATCCGATGGTGAGACGATGAGTTCACATGAAAGAAAGTCTGGGAGGAAAAGGATAAAGATCTGGAAGTCACATTATATACCCAGGAATTAAATGGAACATTTGAAAAAAGAAAAGACAAGATGCCTAATGAACACATTGCAAAGCTTAGATTTATGAGATTGTAAGTTTATTGCGATGACTGCAAAGATCTATCCAGAGTCTCAAATGGCTTTGGACTAATTTACTAGTTGGGCTCTGAAAAACTTCTTGGTTTCAGTGAATCTTCCACTTCTAGCCCTTGGGGGCTTCAAGACAGCACAACGTGCGAAAGATGAGACACATGCTGCTGGGATGCTAGGGAAGGGATCCAACGAGGCGGGAGAACATCCTATTATTTCTGCATTCACAGATCCTGAAACAGCCCCTGACAGTTTTGGGAGGGACTGAAAGAAAATCGGAAATCCACAGTTAAAGGGGGCTGTCAAATCGTGATGGTGACTTCTACTGGACACTCACACATTTTGTCAAAATGAGAGGTTGTCTGTGTCTTCATGGTGAATAACCGGGACTTCAACGTCGAACTTACCACTATCTGCACACCCTTGAGGTGTGCCGTCTATGTCATCTTGTGGTCCACCAGCCGGAAATGCTGGTGGACTAAGTGGTACTCCAGTTCAGCTCAGTCGCTCAGTCGTCTCCGACTCTCTGTGACCCCATGAACTGCAGCACGCCAGGCCTCCCTGTCCATCACCAACTCCCGGAGTTCTCCCAGACTCATGAGTTGGTGATGCCATCCAGCCATCTCATCCTCTGTTGTCCCCTTCTCCTCCTGCCCCCAATCCCTCCCAGCATCAGAGTCTTTTCCAATGAGTCAACTCTTTGCATGAGGTGGCCAAAGTACTGGAGTTACAGCTTTAGTATCATTCCCTCCAAAGAAATCCCAGGGCTGATCTCCTTCAGAATGGACTGGTTGGATCTCCTTGCAGTCCAAGGGACTCTCAAGAGTCTTCTCCAACACCACAGTTCAAAAGCATCAATTCTTCGGAGTTCAGCTTTCTTTATAGTCCAACTCTCACATCAGTACATGACCACTGGAAAAACCATAGCCTTGACTAGACACACATTTGTTGGCAAAGTAATATCTCTGCTTTTCAATATACTATCTAGGTTGGTCATAACTTTCCTTCCAAGGAGTAAGCGTCTTTTAATTTCATGGCTGCAATCACCATTTGCAGTGATTTTGGAGCCCCCCAAAATAAAGTCAGCCACTGTTTCCCCATCTATTTCCCATGAAGTGATGGGACCAGATGCCATGATCTTCGTTTTCTGTGTTGAGCTTTAAGCCAACTTTTTCACTCTCCTCTTTCACTTTCATCAAGAGGCTTTTATGTTCCTCTTCACTTTCTGCCATAAGGGTGGCGTCATCTGCATATCTGAGGTTACTGATATTTCTCCTGGCAATCTTGATTCCAGCTTGTGCTTCTCACACCCCAGCATTTCTCATGATGTACTCTGTGTAGAAGTTAAATAAGCAGGATGACAATATACAGCCTTGACGTACCCCTTTTCCTATATGGAACCAGTCTGTTGTTCCATGTCCAGTTCTAACTGTTGCTTCCTGACCTGCATACAAATTTCTCAAGAGGCAGGTCAGGTGGTCTGGTATTCCCATCTCTTTCAGAATTGTCCACAGTTTATTGTGATCCACACAGTCAAAGGCTTTGGCATAGTCAATAAAGCAGAAATAGATGTTTTTCTGGAACTCTCTTGCCTTTTCCATGATCCAGAGGATGTTGGCAATTTGATCTCTGGTTCCTCTGCCTTTTCTAAAACCAGCTTGAACATCTGGAAGTTCACGATTCACGTACTGCTGAAGCCTGGCTTGGAGAATTTCGAGCATTACTTTACTAGCGTGTGAGACGAGTGCAATTGTGCGGTAGTTTGAGCATTCTTTGGCATTGCCTTTCTTTGGGATTGGAATGAAAACTGACCTTTTCCAGTCCTGTGGCCACTGCTGCGTTTTCCAAATCGGCTGGCATATTGAGTGCCAGCGTCATCTTTCAGGATTTGAAATAGCTCAACTGGAATTCCATCACCTCCACTAGCTTTGTTCGTAGTGATGCTTTCTAAGGAGCATTACGTATTACCTCCAATACATTTTTCCTTTCTGGATGAAGACTCCTTTCTCTATCTCAAACACTTTGTAGTCTATGTCTTACATTTTGATATTTTGTCAGCAATCTTCTTAACTTCATTTATATGACCATATACACACATACCTTTTTAGTTTCAAAATGTGCTGCCAGTACCAAGAGAAAGAGACACTCTTCACGAGCTTCCCAAATGCAGATGGAAACCATCCCTAGGTTTAGGTGGCAATATTTAAATCTTTTAGGAGCTGTGACTTTTGAAGAAATTTAGATTAATTGGGTTGCTTTTAAAACCTGTAGTACCACTGCGGTAACATCCTTAGAATCACAGAATGCCTAAGGTATAAACAGGGTGTTTTTTTTCTCCTCTATTTTTTATTGATGGCTGTGAATTTTCTATGCACACCTGTACTATCAAGGTAACTTTTGCTATAAACAGCATTTTAAAATTATCACATAAAAAACTATCAAGCACTAAATTAGAAAAAAACAGAAATTTGAAAGTGATAGTTAAATTTATGAAGCAATTCTGCTACACTCAAAGGCTCATTGCTTGACATGTTAAAAAAAAAAAAAAAAAAGTCGAGCTGTGGGGGAAGGCCTGGGTATGAATTTGTCTGCAGTGGGAGAACTGCAATCCACACCAGGCTGCAAATGAGAGCCAGGCACAGCACACACATGCCTCGGATGTGCACTTGTTTGCATGACTAATGGAGACAATATTAAAAGTCTTTTCTCATCATTTCGATTCTTTCATTTTTTATTTTTTTCTATTTGGCTGAGTGCCTTTTTTTTTTTGCTACCTCTAAGAGCTGTTAATTTTGCTCGCTGCCGAGCAAAAGTCAAAGTCAGAGTCTAAACAGCTTGTAATGAGTTTTCAATGGCCCATCTCAATGAAATTGAGGGCAAAGACCAGGCAGCTCAGGCAATGTCAGCCCTCGGAATTTATTAGCAAGGGTGAGCTGTGTTCGGGAAAGGCGCACAGAGGAGGGACTTGAGCTCCTAGGCTCTCCAAGAGGCCCCCAGCCCTGATTAAAAAGTGGCGACCGCGGACCTGTCGGCCACCAGCCGCCCCTGACGCGGGGTCATGCCTGCTTGGGAGATGAAGGAGAGAGAGCTGTCTTGAGAGAAGAGTTTCCACCTCGTGGTGATGTGGTTACTGCTCTCTGTCCTCTGCATCTGGTCCACAAAGAAGGAGATGCTACACTGTTGCTCAAGAAACAGACACACAGACACACACAGACACACACACCTGTCTCAATCCGCTGATGGCGATTTAGGCAGAAGGAGGCAGCATTCAATTTTGAGTTCTCTTATTTATTCAATTCTGTTTAAGTTTCCCTGTCGCCCCCATTTCCAATAGATCCCTTCTGACTTTACTTCCAGGAAAACCCGTAATGCTTTTCTGCATGAACGCAAAATCTCCGTATAAAACAGAATTCTGCATGAGCCTGACAAATAAATTCCGTGCTTTTGAGAGTGGAGATCAATTTTGACAGCAGCTTCTTCGGCCAAGAGAAAGGCACTGCAAAGCCACTAAACTTACATGTGGAGCAAGGTGGTGGCTTGAAGGCGGGTGGCACCTTAGTTCTGCGTGGCCACACATTTTTATTTAAGGAGGAGCCCATGGGGCTATGTAAAAGGGCTATGCACCCTGTGCAAGGAATAAATTAGGACCGTTGGATCCTCCAAGAAAATGTTTTCCAGTATTTAATATTAAATTATGATTTTTTTTCCTCTTTTTACAGAGCACCTACTCAATGCCAGCAGCCACAGTGTGAGGCACCAGGATTCTATGGCAGGCCTGGCAATAAAAGTCAACTCATCTCTTTCCCTACTCATTCACTGCTTCATCCACTCATTTATCGGTTCCGAACATCACTATACTCCCAAATATTTAAATAGGTAGGTGCTGAGAACAAAGTTATGCACTAGGTTGGGGGTGGGGGGTGGGAGAGGAACTGTATGGTCTCCATTCTCAAGCTAAATTACACTCTAGCAGCAAAGAAAGTTCCAGACTAATACAGTGGGTTTCCAAAGCCTTCCACAGATCACTAACTTCCGGTTTATTTGAACAGCCATGTTTTCCCAGCACTCACTGGTTCCCTTGCATTTACAGAGCCACACTCCCTCTCTGTACTACATCATGCCACATCCCACAGCATCGCTGGGAATATTAACATACACTAAAGGACTTATACAGAGCCTGCATGACAATGTGCTGTATGCATTCAATAAACATCAGCCCCTCTAGACTCTGGCCGCCACCCCCTGCCAAACCCGCTGTTTTTGTGCATAATGTGAAAGTGAAAGTGTCAGTCGCTCAGTTGTGTCCGGCTCTTTGGAAACCCGTGGGCTGTAGCCCGCCAGTCTCCTCTGTCCATGGGATTTCCCAGGCAAGAACACTGGAGTGGGTTTGCCATGCCCTCCTCCAGGGGATCCTCCCGACCCAGGGATCGACGCAGGTCTCCCACAGTGCAGGCAGGTTCTTCACCGTCTGAGCCATGACATACGTGTGTAGACCACTGCGTCTGGTCTAAGCGTGAGAACCACTCCTCGGCACACCCTCAGCCATTTTCACCACGGCAACGCTGCTGAATAACAAGGACAGTGAGAGCAAGTGGCCGCAGCAGCGTTCTGTGAGCCAGACTCCGTGGCAGGCCCTGTGCACGCACTACCTCATTAAATTCTCACTGAACCTACAAGTCAGGCACTATTTTTCTCCCGTATTGCTGATAAAAGGTTGACAGGGGTTAAGTGATCTTTTTACCCCAAATCACAAAACCAGAGCCTTTCAGATCAGGGGAATCTGACTTCAAAAACACACAAGATCGCAAAACCCTGTTTAGACCGTAAATCCTGGGCAGCTTTAATCTTTTCAGTGGAAACCGAAATGTCCCTCTGTCGGAAAGTGAGATGAGATTGATCCAGACACACGAAGGCGGGGGCGGGGCTGAGGGTCTGTGCCCGTGTTCATAAGAGGTCTGCACCCCAAACTCACCACCCACTTTAAAACTGCAGGGAACTGTGTGCAAAGACAGAGTGAAACGGCAGAAAGGGCACCTGCCAAGGGAGAGTTCAAGAACTCCCCCTCCCCCAGTTAAAACCCAGGTTCCTTGCCAATTTCAACTGCATTCAAATGCTGGCAACTCTCCTCAGAAGTGTTTTTAAAAAATGAGAAAGAAAGAGAAAAGCATATACAACTGCCCAGAAAATGGTAGCATGGGAGAAATCAGCTGTCACCCAGGGCAAAATTTCCGCTGACAATTTTTGTGTTTTACAAAACTGCCCTTAGAGAGCTTGCTGCCTTGAGGTTTATATTAGGGAACGCCTCGCTACAATGTTCTAAATGATCAGACTGTTCAAGAAGAAAAAAAAAGTCAAGTGAGGGCAGGGAAGGGAAAAAAAATAATGTAATCTTTGGAGAACTTTGCTATGATTGTAACAAATCTGATCTAGACTTGACACATGGACCTTAACCAACAAAGCTTTTGTGTTTTTGAATATCTCTCCCATTCTCAAAAGTGACCTGAAATCAGGAGAATTCCCACATGTACCGCACCCCAAATGCCTGCAGTGGAATCTTAGCTGTCTCTGACTTGTCCTCTGATTCCCAGCTTATGTTGCAAAACATTTACCACAGGAAGCAAACGACAGACCCTATGACAGTCTCTGAATGGTGATGCGTGTCACAGGCCAGTTCTGATTGTATGTGCCTGACTGGTCTGCATTCCTCCAGTTTCTTAGGAGAAGGAAGAAGCTGAGAGTAACAGCCTCTTCCAGGGGTGGTTTTCACACCGTCTAGAGGTTACTACGGAATCAGAATCTGTTCACATCACTCCATCTGGTCACTGCTTTCCAAGTAACATCTCAGAGCAACGCATCTGCCTTTCTCCTGAAAGCGCATGGCCTGTGTTGAATGGAAAGCCTGGCCCTTCCCTGCAATTCCTCGGAAATACCCTGGCTGAAGAGCCCGACTTTTTCCTTTGCTACGGAACAGTGAACATTTATACAATCATTAAAATCGCATCTACCACCATATTTTTTCTCCTTCTCAGTTTTAATACATTTTTATAATTGCATTGAAGATATTCTAACCCTGTTTTTAGTGCAAAGATAAAATTTATGAACCGTGGCAAACGTATCATGTCAGAGCCAAAACGGAGGAGAACAATGTGCATGGGGAAACCCGAGCGTTGGTTCCCTTCTGCCACTTTAATGAGGAGGAGAGGAGAATCAATCCCAACTCCAATGTCTGAAATCCGGGCGTGGGGGGAGGTTCCCAATTCCTGCTCCAAAGCTGGGATGCACTTCAAGGAAATGCATTCATTCACACAAAAATTCTTCTTTAGTTACGCTTGGAGCTGGAACTGTGATTGACATGTATTTTCAATTCTTCTGTGGGGTGTAATTCTGTCGACACAACCAAAGGTATCTCACTAGATTTGTTCTCTCAATGACTCATCCACTTCTCCCCTTCTCTTCTTCACGTTTCCTTTAACACGCGTGTCCGGAGAATGTAAAGAGATGGAGCAGAACGGGGTGGCAGAAAGACCAGCGAGGACGCACTAGAGGACTCGGGGTTCAGGGCTCCGTTGGGCCGACCGGGAGCTGGGTGACCTTGAACTGTTTCCTTCATCTCTCTGGGCTTTTGCTCCCCTCACCTACATGAAAAAGGATTTGGAGTGGATTTATGAGCTCTACAGTGAGATGTCACAAAGAGATTATCTAAAATAATACAAAACACCTCCAGCTTTCAAGACTGTATCACTGGTGAGAAAATCACGTTTAAAAGAAAATCTGCCTTGCTGAAGAGTTCTAACAAATTCAGCAATCACATGTGTGGGGATGTGTGTCCGCAAACCCAGATGGACACCAGGAAATAAAAAAAAAAAAAAGGTTTTTGTAAGCATTTGCCCTGGGGTTTTCATTCCTCCTGGTAGAGGGTACCCTGGCCATGAACTCTCCGGTTAAAAAAAAAAAAAAAAGAACCAGAGAGAAGACTCACTCCAGATGAACTTTTCTGCACTGCTTCCCTTTTTCTTTAGAAACAGACTTTTCCGTATTTTCAGCCTTTACCTAATAGCCTTGAAGAAGACACCAACGTGGGGGGCCATGATGAAGTGGAGGTAATGTAGACAATTTAAAAACACTTATTGTGACAAAACGGATTGGCGAGGTGGGGGCCATACAAGCGCACATAAATGAAATGCATCCCACTGGAAAAGCATTTTGCTCACACTGTCATTTACGGCTCCTGAATTAATAGACCAGGAAAGACATCACCGGCCCCAACAAAATGCCGTAAAACCACTGGCAGCGAGTGGTGTCTCAAACTTTAATTCCCCTGGGGAGAAAAGGACACTGCCTAATCTGTATGCAGTTCTGACATTGGCCACATCTGATATGGAACATTAGCTTCTAAGCCTCTCAATAGACTAGTGTCCTTCAGTTTATATTACTTTATGTTAATAGTAGAAAAATTACACACAACATCATTTATCATTGTTATACTCTGCTGTACATCCCATAGCTTATTTTAATATATTTATTTACCCCTGAGACGGTAAGAAATTAAAAATATATATGTATCGAGAAAAACCTATAGAGAGAATCACTGTAAATCTCTTTAAGAAACAAAATGACAAACAAACTGCTCCCCCACCTCCAGAAAAAAAAAGAAAAAACCTCCCTTGGTGGGGAAAATATATGGCTAAGCTTGGGAATGATAAGGTGCTTTCTGCCTAAGGACGCAAGTACAGGCTGTACAGTGATTTCAGGGTATGACTACCTAACAGAAAGGGGCATATTATGATAACATACCTTTTGTTCCCTCATCTCTGTTTTTTTTTTTTTTTCTTTCATTTGTTGATTACATCCTTGGGTCCCTCTCGTACTGTTATTAGCTTTTTTGGACATTTGACCTCTAGCCAGAGAAAGGCAAGATTTTTTTTTTCCCCCGCTTTGAAAAGCTGTGTCAATCTGAACCTGATGCTCACTCTTTCTGAACCAGATTCCACAAGCACCGGGCAGAACCTCCGTTTGGATTTAAAATGGCAACGGCGTCCTTGCCTTCAGTGGCTTAACTTCTGCAAAGTGGTTTTGCCGGATGTTACGGAGACAATGCCGTGGAGTTACAGGAGTGCCAGTCTTGCTGGTACCGTGTTTGGGTTCCGGATTAAGCTCCATCCATCTTTTCTTATGGAATGTGGGCAAGTCACCCATCTCTCTGGACCTCAGTTTCCTCAGAAAGGAGAGAAGAAGACTGGACTTGAAAAAACCTAGATTCCCTCAAAGAGTCAGGGATTTGGGGGTGGGGTGGGGGGGTGCTGGTGACTTTCCTATGACACTATTTGCTCTTCCTCCCTATCTCATGAAGCCAGACAGATGTTCCCAGTTTTCAGATGAGCCAGCAGGAGCTCAGGAAAATTGACTAAGGGGGTCCTAGGCTGGAGCAGCAGAATCAAGAGTGAATGGGGGTGGGGCATGCTCTCTCACTGGGCTGAACACCTCTACCAACGTGGTCATCACCATGCACCCACTTCAGGGATTCAGGAAAATGAGCATAAGCTTGTGGCTGTCAGGGCTGCCTCTTTATATCTGATTTTTGTTTTTTGCCATGTTGACAGTTAGGAACAAAAATGCACATTGAGTAATGGGTGGCTATACAACATATTCTTCTAATTTTGTCTTCCTCTTCAGGTGGGGAGGGTCTGTTTTGAGACAACTGCTTCCTTTTGGCCAGCACTCCTGGTTACAAGGAACTTTCATGGATTATGTTGAGTCATCCTCAGCCAACACCATCCATGGGCAGGTACAATTTCTCCAATCCTGTTGATCAGTAAATTTAAGACAGAGATGCTCACTGCATAGCCCAAGCTGACCCAGCAAAGGACGGCTGAGTGGCCAAGCAGGGAACTGAAAGCGCAGTTCTGGCCCCCAGCCCAGGCAGTGCTCTTTCTGAAACACAAAATGACACTAATCAACAGATATATTTGGGATGAATATGGACAATAATTAATTTTTTCCCAAGAGGCAAAAAAAAAAAAAAAAAAGGCAATATAGTAAGTAATCAACACCAGAGAGCCAGGCAGAGGCAGCAATCAGTCTGCAAAAACATTTCTCTTGTCGATCAAAGGCATATTGGACTACATTTCCCAGCCTGCCTTGCAGTTGGTGACCACATGACTGGGTTCTGGCCAATGGAAAGAAGGTAGACGTGATCTCACCACTTCTAGGCTTGGCCCACTGAAAACCTCCTAGAAGCCTTGTTCTTTACCTTCCTCTTCCTAAAATCTGGATTTTGAGGATCTAGCAGAGAATTTGGAGGCCCTATGGTCAGACCACACCCAAATGTCAAAGCCCGGGTCCCTGAATCACTGTGTGGGATGCCAGCTGCTGCATGTCTATACTGTGTGAACTACACTATGCTGTGTGAACAAGAAATCAACTTCAGTTCCGGCAACTAGTTGTTGAAGCAGTTAGCCAATCCCAATTAAGAAGAAGGTTCCAGAAAAGATGCAAAGAGTGTTCTTGAACTGATAGCCCTGGGTCGGGAAGATCCCCAGGAGGAGGAAATGGCAACACACTCCAGTATTCTTCCCTAGGAAAATCCCATGGACAGAGGAGCCTGGCAGGCTACAGTCCATGGGGTCACAAAGAGTTGGACACAACTAAGCACGCACGCACGCATGCACACAACACTAGACCTTCAGAGCCTTTCCACCGCCAGCCTCAAGTATTCACCATCCACTCTTTGAGCAAGCACCAGTACCACTGTCCTGGAGGCTCTTGGATCCTGAAGGTTTAAACATTCATAACAGGTTCTTTGTCTTAGCTTAGACATCACCTGATTTTCTTGTTCATCAACTGTCTTTCATTTTACTCACTTACTTGAACCTCACGTTTTTGCATTCATTTGACAATAACAAGGATGATGATGATGATAATGATAGTAATAGCCAGCATTTATTGGGCACTTACTGTATGCCGGCCACTCAACTAGATACTTCATGCACCATGCTTCACTCTATCCTCAAATATATTAAACAGATGTCATTATAGTCCTTATTTTACAGATAAGAAAATAGAGGTTTAGGAACATAAAGGTCCTGCCCACTAGACTATATCCCCAGGGCCTAGTGCAATGCAAGTTGTGTATTCATGGAATCAAAGAATGACAACTCAAGATCATGCCTGGAAATTAATGTTCATTGGCAGTGAGGCTTGGTGTTCTCAGATGGTATTTTTCCAGAAATCTGTGAGGAAAATTGTACTTCAAATTCTTTTTTTAGATTCAGGAAGACCGAGAAGTGTCCTAAAATCCCAAGTTTGATGTCCAAGACCTTGTAAGTACTCACTCCATCAAGACCCATTTTGGAGAAAACTCTGCTGCAGTCTAAGAGTTGCCCTTGGAATTGAAAGGCTTCCATTCCCCATCTGTACTCAGCCACAGAGTGGTACAGAGCCAACTTTCAGGGCCAGATTGCTGGACTTAAGACCCTCTACCTGAGGTCATGGGTAAGTTAACTAAAGTGTTCAGGGCCCTTGTATGTAGAAAGAGACTATCTGTGAAGTGTGAATGGCACACTGTCTGGAAAGTGCTCAGCATGCTCTCTAGCATCTTTCGAGCACGTAGCAAATTCAGGCTCCTCTCACCACCATCAGCAGCATCACCGCTGCCTTCACCACCATCGGCACCATCATTCAAAGAGCGTTCTCCTTAACCAGCAACACACAAAACGGGCTGACTGAAGAAACAGCCAGCCTGAAGACATCAATTATTTACAGATTACAATAATATGAAGACATCATATCATGTACAGATTTCTCAAATGCTTATATGACGACGATGAATTAAATAATGAACCGTGGAGATGTGCAGTATGCCAGGCGAAGAGTTAATGCACAAAAGGAAAGTCATGTCTTTGTCGCTGACTCGGCCAAGGACAGGCAGGTTCCAGCAGCCGCAGGTGACAGACAGCCCGCTGCCTTCATCCTGCACCTTCTGCGACAGGTCCTGCCTGGGCTCGCTGCCTGAAGATGGGGGTCTGCATCCCCCCGGCCAGAGTGTCACCGTGATACTAGTGCTAATACGAACAGTGAGCGTGTGAACAGTGACGACAACAGCAGAAATGATGGCAGCAGCTGTAAGGCACCAAGGGTTCGCTACGGGGCAGGCACCGTGCGGACCTCGTGAAGGTCTCATTTCCCTAAGTCTGCCAGTAACCATAAGAGGTGGAAAAGAAAGCACAAGTGTTTAGTCGCTCAGTCTGACTCTCTGTGACCCCAGGGACTGCAGCCCCCCAGGCTCCTCTGTCCACGGGATTTCCCAGGCAAGAACTCTGGAGTGGGCTGCCATTTCCTTCTCCATGGGATCTTCCCAACCCAGGGAGTAAACCCGGGCCTCCTACATTGTATGCAGACCTTTACTGACTGAGCCACCAGGAAAGCCCATAACTCTAAAAAGTAGATGCCATTTACGCATTTTATTTTTTTGGATGGGGAAATTGACATCTGGGCCTCTGTGTACACACACAGAGGGATTTGAATCCAGGTCATTGCTATCACAAGCCTGGATTATTAAGAACCTGACCATATGGCTTAAACCTTTCTTAGCTCTGCCTGCTGTAGGCCCCTCTTCCACATAAAAAATGTCAGTATTCTTGACCTGGAGTCCTAGGCCAAGTTTGCCGCAGTGAAACAATGAACTGCATTTGTAACATTTCTGAATGAAATTATAAGTCATTTCCATAATGGCTGAGGAGTCTGAAAAAATACAATTTTCCTGTGTGCTATGTGAAGGCACTGAATGATATTTAAACAATAAAGGTTACCTCGTGTGTATACAGCTGTGTTTTATGCTAACAACCAGAATCGTTCAATCATTATGGGCTAATGACCTGCAAAATTTCATTTAAAAAATAAAGTCGTAGCTGGGCTTTTGGAAAGCAAAATTGGATACAAAATGAGGCAAGTGTCTGTGAGTTGAGAGCAGTCAGTCTGTGCTGTATCAGACCGATGCTGAGTAGCGAAAGGACATGCGCATTTGAACTGAATGCAGGAAGGAAGCTGCGTAATACGGGTCTTACTGGGGTCACTGAGCATCCACAGGATGAAGAGCTCTCAGCTCCAGCATCACGAGAGAGGTCTGCAGCTATGTTTTTTATTCTTTACACATCTCTCCACCCTTCTAAGTCAGGGATCGGTTTACTGTGAAACCTCAAAGCATCCAGGCTGAGCAGAGAACAGAGCGGTGGACAGTTACAGCTTCCTGCTGGGGATCCTGAGGGATCCTTGCCCTTCCTGAGTGTTTCTTCCCCTGACCACCTCTGGGAGAACCACCAAACACATCCTCAGGCCCCCCACACTGCTCTGGGAGAACCACCAAACACATCCTCAGGCCCCCCACACTGCTCTGGGAGAACCACCAAACACATCCTCAGACCCCCCACACTGCTCTGGCCAACCTTGTTTTTAGATTTCTAAAGGTGAGACGCTCTCACGCACTTGTGTTCTAAGATCTGTTACTTGCTTGCCTCAGACAAATCCTTATGCCTCCCTTGCTAACAGAACTGTGATTCTGTTTGGGTGGCAAAGCCCTTGGGGGAATGAATTGGAGTCAATCTAAGTACAATTCAATTGTATTAACATCCCCGATTCTTCACTACACCCTTATCCATGCCTGCTGCCATGCAAATCTGCAGTGTCCCCAGTCTAGGTGGGAATTATTTCCTTACCCCTGAACACAACCATACGGCTTGCTGTGAGCTTTAGAGACAACACCCAAAACATAAGGAACAAAAGGGAAAAGAGATATATTGGACTTCATCATCAAAGGATACTAGCTAGAGAGTAAAAAGATAACCCACAGGGTGGGAGGAAATATTTGCAAATCACATATTTCATAAGGGTCTAGCATCCAGAATATTATAAGGCAGCAACCGAGGACAAACAATCCAATGCAGAAATGGACAAATAACTTGAATAGACATTTCTCTAAAGGAGAGATGCGAATGGCCAACAAGGACATAAGAGAGGCTCAGCGTCATTAGTCACTCAGGAAATGCTGATCGAAACCACAATGAGATACCACTTCACGTCTACTAAGACAACCATAATAAAAGCAGCAAGCAAATAAGCAGAGAGAAATATGTGTCGGCAAGGATGGAGAGAAACTGGAACCCTCACACATTGTGAGTGGGAATGTGAAATGGTGCAGACACTGCAGAAAGCCAGTGGTGGCTTCTCAGAAAGTCAAAGATAGAATTACCATATGATCGGGAAATCCCATTCCCGAGTTTACACCCGAAAGAATAGAAAATAGGTATTCAAAGGGAACTATTATAGCAGCATAATTCAAAATGGCCAGAAAGTGGGCAAAACTCAGTACCCGTCAGCTGCTGAATGGATAAATAAAACGTGGTTCTTCCACACAATGGAATACTATTCAGCCACAAAAAGGAACGGGGAACTGCCAGATGTGGCACCATGAATGAAACTTAGAAACATTATGCTAAGTGTAGGAAACCAGACCCTGAAGGTCATACGTTGTAGGGTGCCATTATATGGAATATTCTATTCCAAATAAACAAATCCATAGAGACAGAAAGTAGATTACTGGCTATCAGGGGGCTGGAATCGGGGAAATGGGGATGGCATTTCTTGCAAGGGGAGATAAAAATGTTCTCGAATTAGATAGCGGTGATTGATTTCCTGGTAGCTCAGATGGCAAAGAATCTGCCTGCAATGCAGGAGACCCCGGTTCGATCCCTGGGTCAGGAAGATCCTTTGGAGAACGGAATAGCTACCCACTCCAGTATTCTTGCCTGGAGAATTTCAAAGACAGAGGAGCCTGGTGGTCTGCAGTCCATGAGGTTGCAAAAAGAAAGAGTACTGTGTATACTATTACCATTTATGAACTAAGCATTACACATCCATCGTATCTTTAATGTATAATAACTGTGTGTGTTTGTGTGTATATGCACACACTTGTAATTTATGTTTCTTGCAGAGAGCCAGTTGGTAAGCATTTACCGGTACACGGCTGGCTGCAGGGCCACAGACTCCACAGCCAAACTTTGCTGTGCTTCTAAAAAGACTTCAGTGACCCTCTTTCCTAGCAGCTGCTGCCCAGAGAAACTGCAGAGCAAGGCGCTGAAAGCTGCTGCTGAGAATGATGGTTCGTGCAGCCAGCGGTGGCACCGGCCCCTCGGAGGTGGGATGGTGGGACGGTGAGGAGATGGCAGAATTCACCCAGGTCCTTGCTCCCCTGTGCCGGGAATGTCTGCTGGCAAAAGACACTTCATCTTACTTTGCTTAATTCCAGACAGCCAGTCACACTCGGTTATTGTTTTCAGCTTTACATACTAGTATTGAATTATTTTTTATGGATGTTATTTCTCAATTAGTGTATTCCTTGGAGACAGTGCAAGCCTCTAGAATTTAGCCTCCCCTTGGCTGTAATCGCTGCTGCCACAAGGGCCGTCTGGGAGCTGATTTTATGTTCTTCGGCCTGCTCCCACCCAGATGGACCCCAGGGCCCTCCTGCCCAGGGGACGAGGGGCGACCTGGCTGACCCCAGGCGGGGTCACAGGCTGTGAGTGTGCCCTTGGGCTAATCAAGGGGCACTGGATAGGGTGGGGTTGCCAACACCCTCGTTCCCTCTCTCTGCTGTGGGGTGCCGAAGGGCATCTCCCCCTCAGAACGTGGCCCCCGGGACCCTCTCCCCCAGCCCAGGCCAGTCCCCACCCACCCCAGCATGGTCCACTGAACTGTGTGATTCCATATACACAGTAAGGAGGGCTCAGGAGAAGCCTGTTGGAACCTAAACGTCTGATGATGAAGAGAAGAGTTAAGTACAGTCTAGCACATACATCTCACCATCACGCAGCCACCATAAATGATGGTCCGTCTTTCACGTGTGTTTAAACATGTTTTTCCTTATGAACTTGGTCAGAGCTAAAATGTTCCACATTCCAGTGGAAGTAATAAGTCCACTGGTGGTGCTCTCCGCGTTGAGTTTAACTGACATTTAAAATGTCTTCAGAAAGATTAGGCAGCGATTCAGCACTCTGACCCAAATTCACTATGTTTTCAGAAATGGAAACATATGGACATGGCCATCTGATGTATGACAAATTCACTGTCTAACTTAAAAGATCCTTTTAAAAACAGATATGAGATCACGAGCTCTGGAGAGAAGAAAGCTTTGGATCGTTGTTTAGTAGACAACATTTTTTCCCTTTCTGAGTGGATCATAAAAGAACAGCACAATCTTAAGAGTTGATTGCATCTTATATTCGTAAAATACCTTATGGGAAGCCTTTGGAGAGCTGTAAAAATGTCAAAAAATACTTTTAAATTGCATTGATAGTATGAAGATGATCATAGCTCAGAACATGCCCCCAAACAACAACAATGATAAAGCAGAGTACAGAGAAGAAAGACTGGAAAGAAATAACCCTAAAAGTTAACGGAGCTTGCATTCGGGAGGTGGGCCCAAGATGGGATCCTCTTGAGCGGGTTCAGGGAAGGAAATGCATTAATAGTTTTCGGTCCATCACTCTTGAATTCAATTACCGAGCAGTTTGGATGACTTTTCCTTCGCAACCTGGGAGAGTATTGAGAATCTCCGGAGTGCCGCAGAATACAAATATTGGAAGCCTTAGCCCGAGATGAGAGTGGGGAGCACCAAGCTCCCTCTTAACCCACAGCTGGTGGAGGGGACAGCTGGAGGTCATGGCAGAAGCAAAGCTCAAAGAAAGAAAGGAAAATGGAGACGGAGCATAAAGAATTCACTGGAAAGCTCATGGACCTTGACTGCAAAGGCAGCAGTCACTGGAAGACAGATGAACGCAAGAACCATACACCCGAACTGACACGACAGTCACGATACTGTGAGTCAACCACACTTCAATTTAAAAAAGCAAACCAAGAGGCAGACGAATCTAACGCAGGAGACGGGAGCGGGTGGGGTGGCGCGGGGAGGGCAGGAAGAGGGAAGGTGAAGGCAGGAAGGCCGGGGGAAGAGAATCAAGACAGATGAAGGTGACGATTTACATCTGTTACCACATGTACCAGCCCCATTCATTTTACAAAAGTGAAAGACAAATCATTCACCAAAGTCTGGAAGTGCTGGCGAGAGCAGTCTCTGGAACCATATCCTTGAGCTCTGAGTCCTGCTTCAGTCTATGTGTCAAATGAGGACAGTATGGTGACCGTATGCATTTCATGGGGTGGGCGTGAAGAGTCAAAGCCATCACATCCACAGAGCTGTGGATGGAGCAAAGCAAGTGCTCAGCACACGGTACCCACAATATCACGATTATCAACAGTCAACAGCACCCTCACGACCACCACCCAAACTGTTATCACCACCATGACCGTCATAATCGCCACAACCAGCAGCAGCAGCAGCAGCAGCAGCAGCATCACTACCATCCCATCACAGTTATCAGCGTCACCGCCACCACCACCAAGATCAGCATCACCACCACCACCACCACCGTCATCACCACCACCACCATCATCGTCATCACCATCGCCACTCATCAGTGTCACCACCACCACCAAGATCAGCATCACCACCACCACCACCACAATCATCGTCATCACCATCGCCGCTCATCAGCGTCACCACCACCATCACCAAGATCAGCATCACCACCACCACCACCACCACCACCACCAGCATCGTCATCATCGCCACTCATCAGTGTCACCACCACCACCAAGATCAGCATCACCACCACCACCACCACCAGCATCGTCATCACCACCACCACCATCATCGTCATCACCATCGCTGCTCATCAGCGTCACCACCACCACCAAGATCAGCATCACCACCACCACCACCACCAGCATCCTCATCACCATCGCTGCTCATCAGCGTCACCACCACCACCACCAAGATCAGCATCACCACCACCACCACCACCACCACCAGCATCGTCATCACCATCGCCGCTCATCAGCGTCACCACCACCACCACCACAGCCATCATCATCACCATTATTTTTATTTAGAAGGTGATATTTATGTCTATGTAAAAGACTAAAGAGCTTTTAGTCTTTAGTTCTTGCCTGGAGAATCCCAGAGACAGAGGAGCCTGGTAGGAGGCCGTCTATGGGGTTGCACAGAGTCGGACACGACTGAAGTGACTTAGCAGCTTAGCAAAGAGCTTTTAGAGAAAACAAAGGAAAAAAGTATGTTTTATGAGTAGGTGCACACAAAAGTAGCAAGTTTCAACTCCATGCTTCTCAGAGGGTTACGCCATCTATAACTTGGCAACACCAGGGTCAAGAACTAAAGCAGTTCTTAAAACAGGACATGGGTCTCCTTCCTGGAGACCCGGCACAGTGGGGGTGGAAGGGTGGGGAGAGGTTGACCGAACCCCGCCAGTAGAGAGCAAGGTAGGGTGCAGATTTCTGAGACCTAAACACAGCTCCCCTTTCTTGGCCTCCCAGGTTTTTCAAAGCGAGATGCAGAATTTCCAAAATAGCCGTGTTTACAGTTGAGAGCTCAGTTACTGGCAAACATGAGCAAAGCCCCAGGTACGTGGGCTTTGGAACAAGCCAAGGGTCCCAACACGCCCAGCAAGCGCTTCAGTTGTGGTGAGCGTGTCATCGTTTCCCCATCTTGATTCTTCTTTCAGAAATGATAGCATTTGTTTGTTTGGCTTTTGAATGCTATCTGGTAACTTGGGAAGCTCTGTTTTCAAGAAGGCTGCAATTGCAAAGAATCCCCTAGAAGGAGAAGCAGCGGCAGAGGGGTGTGGGCAGATATTCCACTTGTCCAGTCCCCAGTCTGGCCCTGAGGTCATGGTCTCGCTCCTCTACAAATTCCTCTTGCTCTCTGAAGCCACGGTGCCCGAGACAAAGACCTTCTGAAAAATGTCACTGAGTCCTTGCTTTAAACTTCAGTGACTTCCTTTATTCTAGAGAATAAAATCCTCGCTGGGACTCTCTGCTATCTCCCACCCCCATGCCCGTAGCCACGTCTGCAAGCTCCTTCCCGCCCCAGGGCCCTTGCACTTCTCTTCACCTAGCCTGGGACGTTCCCTCCCACTCAGCCCTTCCAACTGCGGGCTCTTTTTCATCCCCCACCTTTCTGCTCAAATATCACCTCCTTGAAGGTCTCTTCCCTGATGTTCCTTCTCCCCTCCATTTGCTACCACCAGGCTGAGTTTAATTCCATCGTTACAGTCATTCAGACCCTGTCCTGCCTATTTACTTGTTTACTCACTAGCATCTTCTTCCCCCTCTGGGGTCATCTGCATCCCCTTACAGCAGGGGCCTTTGTGTTTTTGACTTGTTTGCTATATTAATCCAGCTCTACTGCCTGCATAACAGCCAAAGGATACGGCTTAATGAACCAGTCAGTGAATGAATGAACCAGTCGGTTCATGAATGAATGGCTGTGGCCTAAGTCTCCTGAGCTGAGGCAGACAGATACCCTTCTTGGTATCTACCCGCGAGCCTGGCTCCCAGCCCCTAGAGATGACACAATGACAAGAATGTCTGGGGTGTCCTGCTGTCTTGGGAGAGGAAGAGGGCCCGACAGATTTCCCCAGCCAGAAGGATGGAGGGGAGGAGACCACAGTGAGAGGAGCTCTGCCTCCAGGCTTCAGGAGCCTGAGAGGGATGGGACCTTCTGGGAACATCACTGGTTCAACAGCTGACAAAAAGCATGGACATCCCAGTGGGCAGTGCCACTAGCTGTTCCATAACTACTTACAAGGAGGACATGCGATTGGACTTGCAAAGACATAGCTCAGTGGCACCCTAGTTTACCACTCTGGGGCTGCAATCCAGAGCCTCTGTTTCAAGGTCAAGCAGGAAGGATGGAACTGGAAGAAATAATTTTCTAAAACCACCCAGTTCCAGGGTCCTTCTTCTTCCCCTCTCTTTCCATGGGGGGCCAGCTGTTGTTCTGCTGTTCAGTCGCCCAGTCATGCCTGACTCTTTGCAACCCCATGAACTGCAGCACACCAGGCCTCCCTGTCCATCACCAACACTCGGAGCTTGCTCAAACTCATGTCCATCGAGTCGGTGATGCCATCCAACCATCTCATCCTCCGTCATCCCCTTCTCTTGCCTTCAGTCTTTTCCACTGGGGCCAGAGATGGTACAAAATGAGAACCTCAGCCTAGAATCCACCGCTGTCAACAGCAGGCTGCGTGGGGCAAGGACACTCTTACAGGCTGGTGAGGAGAACAAGCCCCTGAATCGGCTGGCGTGTGTGTGATCCACCTCTCCCATCACTTACTAGTGCAGGAAGTAGGGCCAGTGGCTACAGTTCTCTGAGCTTTGGTGCCCTCAGCCTTGAGATGGAGACAGTAATGCCCTCTATTCACAGACTTGCCAGGATTGAAGGATGTGCACACGCACAGAGCCAGGCACTTATGTCAGCCACCCTCACAGCAGCAGCAGCACAATTTCCTGGGCACCAATATTTCATTTTTTATAAAATGAGATGGGTTGGAGCCATGCAGATGTTGCCCAGAGATGGGATAGAAGTAGAAGAGAGAATTTTAGGTGATGCTGGGATCTCCATAAAGCCTGTCCAGATATAACATCCCACAGGTGGACTGAACTCATTGGTTTAATCCAGACCTGTCAGACCTCCAAAAAAAGCTAGAGATTTAAAATGAATCAAACAGGGTGACTGCCAAGGGCGGGGGCGTGGGGGGACATCACATGCCCGTCCAGTGCCATCTTGTGGGGAACTGCACGGTGCTGGGTAAATGTGCGTGTCTCCTGTGAAAGGTGACCCAGAACTAGGATGAGACGCCAGGGGGTTACGAGCCAGGTGACACAGTCCCCTCAACGAATGGAGCAGAGCGGGGTCAGGGCTGGGAGAGGCAACACCCTCGATCAGACAGCTTCTCAAGGCACGGCTTCTTTAAAACCAGCCTGCAAACCTGCGATGGTGAGTGATGGTCTCACTTTACTTATTCAGAAAACACAGCAGATAAGTTGTTAAACAAAATGACTCTGAGGCCACACCTTGAATTTCATACCTTGAATTGCTACCGTGTTTGTCTTCTGAGAAACTTGGAACACTCAGCCCAACTGTGAAATGACTCGACCCGATCTCACAGTCATATCAGGACCAGGGTCGGGGCCTGAGCATGTGGCGCCCCCGTCCACAACAGACGAGTCAGTCGTCCCGGGGGTGAATGCCAGCTTATTTACCAGCTGGCAGGCCTGCTGCTGCCCCCTCCCTTGCCACCGTGTGGTAAGCCAGCTAGGCAAAAATCTGGCTTTGGTAGGAATGCGGATGGCCCCATTGGGGGCCCCAGTGGCCCCCAAGCCTCAGGATATTGAAAGGAATCCAACAGAGGAGACAAGGGGAAGAGGGTCAATCAAGAAGTAGGAGGCCTGAGGGGGAGCGGGTCTGGGAGTCAGGAGGACCTTGATTTAAGCATAACCTGAGCTGTGTGACCCGGTGGGGAGTCACCAGTCTGCATCTCAGACTCCCCACCTGTGCACTGGCTGCCAAGAGCAATGATGAGGGTCAAGCGTGACGGCACCCCTGCAAAGGGCCTGTCCTCATCTGGCCCCTAAAAGGTGCTTAGTTACAAAATAAGGGGGCTTCCCTGGTGGCTCAGCGGTAAACAATCCGCCTGCCGATGCAGGAGACGCAGGTTCGATCCCTGGGTTGGGAAGGTCCCCTGGAGAAAGAAATGGCAATCCACCCCAGTATTGTCCCCTGGGAAATCCCATGGACAGAGGAGCCTGGCAGGCTACAGTCCATGAGGTCGCAGAAGAGCTGGACACGACTCAGAGAGTAAACAACAATAAAATGAGGACTCCCTCCCCCCAGGGGTCTTTCGGGAGCGGTCAGCGGGCTGTGATAGAGTCTTCTGTGACGTCATCCTTGACTGTCCTGTCCTGCTTTCTCAGCTCGCCATTCCTGTCTCCATGGTAACACCCACGGCACCCTGACCGGCTCCCGGTATGACTAGGAGCCCCTCATGAACTGCACAGTGCCTGTCTCTGTCTGCATCACGCAGGGGCCCACAGGCGCTGCCTTCTGTGATGGCCACGAGCCACATGTGGCTACTTACTTAGATTAAACAGTCAGTCCCTCAGTCACACTCACCACCTTTCAGGTGTTCGGTAGCCGTGGGGGGCTACGAAGGCACGGAACACTGCCTTCTCTCCGCAAAGTCCCGTGGGGTGGTGTAGACACGGCAAGGCCCAGGGCAGAGGCGGGCGGCTGGAGGGAGCAGGGGCCGCCCCCGCTCGGAACCTGGGTCAACGCTCCTCGAGGAACACTCACTGAGACTCTACCGACCTCATCTTCACTCCTGGCTTTCCCGATTTCCCTCCGACTGACCATAAACTTTCACAAACGGTGTGAGAACACACTCGTTATGTGAAAGCAGGATTTGGTGCAGGACGAGTCCAGGCGGATACCAAACCTCTCCCATCTGTGAAGGTGACATGTCCCAGCACAGCACGCACGACTGATGCTAAATGGGAAATAGGGTCAGATATCTTGAGTGCTATTTGTCAGGCGCTGCTTACGTGTCTCATGTTTAACGCTCACAATTCATCCTGGGCCTCCCATTTCACAGATGAGAAAACCGAGGAACGGGAGGCATGGGTGGCCACTGGTCACACGGTGAGCAAGTGTTGGAGCCTGGACTCAAGCCGTGATCTTCTCCTAGAGGCCCAAGACCATGTCACATGTAGGAGACAGTTACATTCCCCCAGAGAAAAGTAAATGAGGAAACGAGTAAGCGTCATCACAGGATCCAACCATGAGAGTCGAGTGTGAGTGGCTACCCACTGACCTTGACACCAAAGGACTCAGGCTGCTGAAGAGGGCCATGGTATTACTTACCCCTGCCCAGGAAGGCCAGGATAAAAGGGACGTGTGTGCCCCTCGATGGTTCAGTAGAGTGCTGGACCCAGTGTCAGTGCTCCACTGGCTGAAGCAAACAACAGGTGGAGAAAAGAACAGAGCCAGTGCAGTAAAGACGCTCCCGGTATTATAACAAGAGCCTCACTGCAAGCACACTGGTGCAGCCACGTGGAACACAGAGTGGACGGGCAGCAAAACGAGACACAGAGCTGCCTGTGGGCCAGCGGCCCCGCTCCCGAGCACGTGCCCAGACACAGCTATCGGTTAAGAAGACGCCTGCATCCCTGTCTCCACAGTAGCACTGTCCACAACGGCCAAGACATGCAGACAACCTAAACGTCCACCGCCCCGTGAATGGATAAGGAAATGTGGCACATACACACAATGGAACACTGCTCAGCCATAGAAAGAACAAAATAATGCCATCTACAGTAACGTGCGCGTGTCTAGAGAGTGTCATATGGATGTAAGTCAGAAAAACAGAGGCTATCACTTACATGCGGAATCTGAAATCTGACACAAATGAACACACCCCCGAAACAGAGGCAGACTCTCAGACATAGAGAGCAGGCTTGTGACTCCAAGAGGGAGCCTGGGACCAGCAGGTGCAGATTAATATACAGGATGGAGCAACAACAAGGTCCTACTGTGTAGCACAGGGAACTATACTCAATATCCCATGATCAACCAAAATGGAAAAGAATACGAAAAGGAATATATATGTATATATAACTGAGTCACCTTGCTGTACAGCCATTGACAACACAGAAAATCGACTATACTTCAGCAAAATTAAAAACATTTGTCTAAATACCCTCATCAGACTGGCATCTGCTCCCTGTAAAGCGCTGATGGTGCCACACTGCTACAGCCCAAGTCCGACCCACAAGGAAGGACCCCCCATCCTCATGGGAGCAGGACGGGGCGGGGGTGGGGGGTGCCCAGCCACGCCCTCCACAGCTGCAGAAGGCACGAGCGGTGTCAGAACCTGCCTATGTCCTTGACCTTCTCCGTGGTGCTGCGGTGACTTCTCTGTTTCAACAAGACATGAGGAATAAGTCTGCGTACTTCAATTCTTGGAGCAGATGAGCCACAAAAGAACATCATGCTGGGGCAAACGTCAAGGCCAGGTTTACTCATCAAAAAGCTGCCAAAGACCTCCATGGAGAGGGGCATGGTGGGGCGGGAAACGACACACAGAGGCTCTCAAAGGCTCCGCTGTCAACAGTCAAATCACTCCTAGGGTGCAAACCCACGAGATATTTTTGTTTCATGATATTACTGGAGAGGGAGAAATATAGTTCTGATAGCACCTTTCAGTTCGCCGAACAGGCAGGGGAGGGGCAAGGATTCAGGGAGGCAAGGCGAGCGAGCAGAGGTATTTTGAAAACCAAACACTTCCCCCAAACAGAACCGTGTCTGATGGAGGGATGTTCTCCCCGCAGCCTGAGATGGCCCCGCTGCCTCGGGCGAGGGCTGGGATGCCAGTGTGCGGTCGCCTGCCCAGCTGATCCGTCTTTCCAGCCTCACCTGGGGTCCTCACCCTGCAGGATCCCTCGCCCCTTGCCCCGAGGGATGAGGCCCTGTCCCGTGGATGTGTCATATCCACTCAGGGTCCCTGAGCTAGTTTGTGTTCCTGCCTCTGCCTGGAAAGCCTGTTCCCTCCCTTCTTGGATCGGAAGAAAAATCCACCTATCTCCCTGGTGTAGGTGAAGTCTTCCCAAACTCCCCATCAGCACTGACCTCTCCATGCTCTGCGCCCCGACAGCACATGACCCCAGCATCCTGCACACGGGTGTGTCTCTCCCACAAGACCCTGGGCCACGAGTGCTTACAGCCAAGGGTGACATTCGATTTCTCCTTGCACTAGGGAGTAAATACTTGCTGAATGAAGGAAGAGATTTCTCGGCTGTCTGTGTGATACAAGGCACAGTCCCTCGGGGATACCATCCAATCCAGAACGATGCATGTTCTAGGAACTGTCTTTTTCTATGGCCTGTGCATACTTGTGTACCAATGCGCACACTGTGTACCAATGCACGCACGCGCGTGCACACACACACACACACACACACACACACACTGGCCTCTCAAAGAACTGACTGAAAGAGTTATAGGATACATGGAAACATGGATTCTAACACCTATTGTAACTCAGAACTCTTTCTGAATTAAAGACCCCAGCCCTTCTTTTCTGAAGCCTGGGGGTAGCCTCTTTCCAGAGACAGGGAGAAAAAAACAATAAGGAGGACATGTGTGCAGACACCAATGCATCCATGCAGAGTTATCAACATTTGAAAGGCTCTCATTTCAACCACATGCTTTCAGAATCCCGTTTTCAAGTTCCGTGGAAGGCCTGGGTAAAACGCGTTCAGTTCGGATTCCGGCTCTTCCGGCCTGGCGTGTGAAGGTTGCCAGCAAAGGTTGAACGCGATGGTGCCTGTGCGGCCCAGCTCCCTGTTCCTAATTCACATGCAAACTACGGGCTGAGCCCAATTAGCTCAAACTTGTTTGTGCTTTTCTCTGTCGCCCGCTGCCCACCTTCCTGGGACTCCTCGTTTCGGGTTATTTGTTCAGACTTCAGCTCCAGACACACCACTGTGATTTCCTTTTTAATAAACACGATCCAGTGAGTAGCGGGAAGCAATGAGAGGCACCTGCACTCTATTATAACTCCACGTTCCACCCACGAGCACTGGGCTATGAATAAGTGAGAACCACCACCCGTCTAAAAATAGGAACAGCGCTTTCCCATCAACAGAGCAATCACAGGACCTCAGCTACCATGCAGGACAAAGTGCCCCATTGTCCCGGCATTTTAAACGGGGTAGGGGGACTTCCCTAGCAGTCCAGTGGTTAAGACTTCACCTTCTAATTCAGGGAACGCAGGTTCGATCCCTGCTTGGGGAACTAAGATTCCACATGCCCGGCGGCCAAAAAACATAAAACAGAAGCAGTGGTAAAATAAGTTCAATAAAGACTTTAAAATGGTCCACGTTAAAAAAAAAAAAAACACTTAAAAAAATGAACAGTGTAGGGAGGCCTCTGGGTGGGTCAGCTATTGGCTGTCTGTCTGGGGCCATGTGACTTCTGTTGTCCTAGGCTGGGCTGCAGGACAGTTCATTCCACACAAGCAAACAGCTGGACATTCCTGAAATCTCTGGGCTGGGTAGAGCTCATTAATGACAGACCAGCAGCTGCAGAGGGCGGAGGAGCGGGGCCACAGATGTGTCTCCAGACTCCAGCGTATGCCTACAATGAATGGCATCTAATACATGCATGGGACCTGTGCACAGCGCCTGGGGTAAGCACTGGCGAGCCCAGTGGCCTAAGACCCTGTCTTCATGGAGTTTACAGTCTAGCCACTCCCTACCTACGTCACCTCGGGCATGTTACCTAATTCCATCGAGCCTCAGTGTCCCACCTAGGAAATGGACTAAAAACGTGTGTAGGTTCCAGCTGTTAGAAGCCTGGAATGGGCTGGCAGTAGCTGTGGTGGTAACAGCGGCCACCCTCCTTTTTTTTTTCTTAGGTAAAAATCTCCTCCAACGTATCTATTACCTACAAAGAGAAAAGTGAGTATCTATACAGAGAAGGACTCATCAGACATCCAACTAACCTAGTGATCAAGGTCAACATCACCTCACTGGCACTTTATTAATCCTTTGAAAAGGCATATGGAGAAGACAACAGAATAATTTTCATAATACCCTTGTTTGTAGGTTTTTAAACTGTGGTGATACACATAAGAAAACCTGGCATTTCAACCATTTTAAAGTACACGATTCAGAGGCATTAAATATATTTACGATGTTATGTAACCATTACGACTGATTCCCAAACTTTCTCATCACCCCTGCAGAGAATGGGGATTGCTTATGAACACAGATTTACGTTTGGACACCGAAGTTCTTCAAACGGAGGCTTTGGTGGCAACAGCATTCATTCGGCCACTCAAGTTCAAGGTCTCACAAACATGGCCAATCCCTTCCTCTCTCTGCAATCCATTTCTATTCCATTAAAAAAAAGCTGCCCTCCAACCGCCGCCAGCCTCTGACCGCTTCTCACCACTGCTGTCCCTTGCCCAAGCCACCGTTCTCCGCCTCCGGGGTCCCTGCTTGGGTCCTGGCCCCCCACCCTTCACTGTGCTCTCCCAGCGCAGCGCCGCCTGTGATCCTGCCAAGGGCTGAGTCCGTTCACACCACATCTCTGCTGGAGACTCTGCGCGGGGAGGCCCACTCCCCGAGCCTGTGTGCCCCGGCCAGACGCTAATGCCAGGGACCCCGTCAGCCCTGCCCCAGCTCCAGTGCACAGCAGCTGCCTCCCCCGCTGCCTTTCAGACCTGCCCCCCCAGCTCTGACCCCAGGGCCCTTGCACCTGCTGTTCCTTCTGTCTGGAGAGCTCTGCCACCAGGCTGTCCCCTCCTTAGACCTCTGCTCCAACGTCACCTTCCTGGGACATTCCATATCAAACAGCACACCCAGTGCTCCTTATCCTCCCCACTCTACTTATTTTCCTACTGTGATTATGAGCATCCTTTCCAGCCTTCAAGAGATGACCTCTGAGCACCAAACCCCCTATCTTGCCCTGCCTGAGACCAAGGAGAGGTTCCCCACCCCAGGACAGGGCACCATGTTAGGCATCTCCAGCAGAGGGCGCCAGGGGGACACTGGAGGAGTCCAGGCCTGTGTTCCGAGAAGGCACCCCTCTGTGGGCAGCTTCCCCCTGCCGCCCCAGGGCCCCACCCCAAGGCCCCTTCCCAGCACACGCTGGCCGACTGCCAGCTACGCCCACGGTGGGGCACCTCCCACGGACAGCCCTCCCGGGCCCCACCAGCCCAGCCGCATGCAGCCCTGCCGGAAACTCCGGTTCCACCCACTGGGCTGCGGCCGGCTGACCCCAGTCCTGGGGAGAGCGGTCCCTCTCTGCCCCTTCCTGGGCTGTGCTGCCTGCCGCGGCCCTTGGGGTAGCCCCTACCCCCATCTGTATCCCTCAGTGGTCAGCCATGCCCTCCTACATCTTTCTACTGAAATCCCTGTTAAAGTCTCTGTGTCTTTTGCCTGCTGACTGAAACCTGACTTACAGCCATCAGATTGCGGGAGAGTCTGAGTCTTCACGTCCTCGGGTTTCACTTCTTTTTTGAAGACTTTGTTTTATCTTCGCTTCTGTGTGTGTTTGATGGGTTGATAAACCCTGGTAGGTAGGTGAGGAAGAGAGGAGAAAAAAGGAAGCAGGGTGGGATGTCAGGATGGTGACCCCTGACTCCACATGACACCATGGCCCGTAACAGGGCCAGGGATGCGGGAAGGACTCATGGAAGAAGGGCTGCCAGTTCATCTCCGAGCCCTTCCCTGACTCCCATTTAACACCTCGACCCTCCACCAACTATCTGGAAGGCTGAGAACACGCAGTACTGAATGCCAGAGCCGAGGGTCTGGGCCTGCCCTGCGACTCTGGAGGAAAGACAGTAACAACAATACAGACAGAAGCAGAGAGAGGAAAGGAGGCGTCTTTGGCCCGGATCTGGAACTTCTGGGGCTTGTTTTCAGGCTGATGATCAGAGCAGGGTGGAAACACGTGCGCACGCCCCCACCCCGCTGGCACGGCGTCGGTCTCCCGCGTGGCCTCCTGCCCCTGGACAGGGGTGGCTGGTCTCGATCTCCTTTCTCCTCGATTGGAGAGCCTGGCTGGGTTCACCACCTAATTTCTGGGGTGAATATTTATTTTCCCGTGGACAAAAAGGCCCACCAGTAGGCTGTGAAATAAGCATTTCACGAAAGCACAAAAAGCTCCTGATAATTAAAATGCTCAACAATTACAGCGATGAACTACACTCCAATCTACTGAGTTCATTTCATAACCTCAGAAAATTATAAAGAAAAACTATTTGGAGATTAGAAAGCTCTAAAGGTTTTTTTTTTTTTTCCCCTTTGATTCATCGATCAATTTTTGGTTTGCTTACAATTTCATTCTCCTCTGTTTTCTCCACTGTGGCACAGTGGCTTCAGAATCACAGTGGCCATACCTGTCTGCTTGCAAAATAAACCAAGAAGAAAGCAAACAAAATTCCAAAGCCAAGACTTACAACTGCCTAGTAAAACACATAATAAGAATATAATACAGCTAATGAGAGAACACTAGGGTATTTAATACCAAACCCCCATGCAAACAACAACTGTCCGTTCCAATTACTGCTTTCTTTTTACCTCGGATTCTAAATAGGACTAGAAGAAATTAGCAGAGTAGAGACTCATGGCACTGGAATGCAGCAAAACCAACAAGGTATCTGAGGGTCAAAATGGGTGTCACTTTCTCCAGAGGACACACACAAAAGCACACGAGAAGATGTTGCACATCATCAGTCACTGGAAATCAAAATCACAGCGAGACATCACTTCACGTCTGCTAGGACGGCTAGCACAGTACACCAGAAAGTAAGGGCCGGTGAGCATGGAGGGGTCATACTGCTGGCGGGAACGTACAACGGTACAGATGCTGGGGCCAACTGTTCGGCAGTTTCTCAAAAGGTGAAACCTACAGCTTCCATGTGACCCAGCAATAATCACCCCTAGATACATATTCAGAAGAACTGAAATCAGAGACTCATACAGGTATTTGTATGCTAAAATTAACAGCAGGATTATTCAGGTAAAGCCAAAAGGCGAAAGCAATCCAAATATCCGGATAAACAAAATGTGGCATATATATATTATACACACACACACACACACACACACACACACACACACACACACACACTGTGGAATATTACTCAGCCATAAAAAGGATGAAATTCTGATACGTGCTGTGATACAGATAGACCTTGAAAACACCGTGTTTAGTAGAATAAGACACTGAAGGACAGACACTGTGTGATCCCACCTACATGAGATGTTTACAACAGGCAAACTCATAGATGCAGAAGGTAGAATGGACATTTCCAGGGGCTGCTGGGAATGAAGACAGGGGAGTTAACTGCTTAATGGGTACAGTGTTTATATTAGGATGATGAAAAAGCCTGAGGCATAGTTAGGGGTTATACAAAGCTCTGAATGTAGTTAATGCCACTAATTCATACACTTACAAACAGTTACAATGATAAGTATTATATTATGTACGTTTTACCATAATGAAAAGAATGGGCGCCAGGCACAGGAGCCCTGAGGCAGCACTGTGTACTAGCTCACAGGAGGTCTTGCCAGGCCCTGGTTCTGGACCTGTTAACTCTTACTTTGCAAACAATGCCAATAAACTTGATTAATTGGATTCCTCTTCTTACAGCTTAGTGACAGAAAACTCACTCCTCAGGCCTCTGCATATTTTAGTAAGGATGGCAGATACCTGAGTGGAATGAAGAAAATCAAGGTGACTCGAGTTTCCCTGACGGAATCCTTGGGGACCCGCAGCTCAGCACCACCCAGAAGCCGGTTAGAAAGGCAAGTTTCTGACCTCTTCGGAATCAGAATCTCTGGGGACAGTGTTTGAATGATGTCCCAGGGGTTTTTGAGGCTGCCAAGTGTCCTCAGGGTTGCCCTCTTGATTAAACCTGAGCCCTCACCCTAAGGGTTTCCTCACTGCCTCTGAGATGCTCCATTTGAAGCAGTCCAGTCCATACAGCAAGAGTCCTGGATGTCTGAGCAGAGAGGCCCTGCCTCCCAGCCCACCTCTCTGTGACTGCTTGGGACACCTTGGACCTATGCTCCCCTATGCTCTCCTTCACACACTTGCATGCCTCCGGCTGGCCTGCCCCCAGAGATGGGTTCTTGCTTCAAGTCAGACTTCTGTCACGCTTTCACATCATCACGACTCCCAGACATCCCTCACTGCTTGTAACCCACTAGTATCCAAGTCAGGAGAGTTTCTACCTCCTTGAATTCCATCTCCCCCACCCATTCCCTTTGGCTCCACAACCCCAGGTCTTTTTGGTTAGTACAGTGGGATGGTTTTCCCTACAAAACTGATTATTTTTGCCTCTGGTTTCTCTCCGTGTCAGTCACTCCTCAGTGTAACTGCCAGTGAAAACTGTGATCCAAGTCTTACTAAGAACCTTCAGTGTCTCTAGATCTCAGTAAGCAGCTGTTCATGTCCTGAAGGCACAACTTAGACACTAAGACATGGGTGTCGGTGAAAGTAAATTTTTTAGGAACTCTGCCCAGAGTCAGCCCAATACATCTTTGCTGTGAACAACCAGAACCAGAGCCCAGACCTCGGTGCAACATTTATCACATTCCTGACACTCTGCTGAGCGCTCTGAGGACATCACCTCACCAAATCCTCATGAGCTCAGGAGGCAGGCTGTGGGGAGCGAGCTCCGCCCCTGGCAAAGGTCATGAGGAAGGAGGCTTGGCATACGCAAAGGCGGGATCAAGCCTCAGGAGTCTCCCTGGAAATTCTCGAGCAATCTACCCCCAAAACCAGAGTCTGCCTACTTTCTGCTTTGTGCTTTCACCTACACCTCTGACTTTATGGGGGGCTGTCCCCCACTACCTCTCTGAAAAAAGAGTTAGCTTATAGCTCCAGTTAATAATTCCTGGGTGTGACAGTGTTTCAACCTACAAACTCCCTTGGAAGTCCTCTAGCCTGCCTGAATAGGTTTTTCTGGCCACATGTGATTGCTCAGAGCCTCCAAACTGTGAGAGGCATGAGATGTTCTAAACTGTCTAAATACAGATTCCTTTGAGCAGTCAAAAGATTGATTAGAAATTGTATTGGTGAAGGGATTTTCACTTGTTGGGCCAATGTTTGCTGCTAAGTCTCCATATCCCTTACCTGCTGTGTCCCTGGCAGTGTATTGATTAATATAATTGGTGTAAATAGTAGCTTTAATGTTTGTAACCTGGGACCCTTGAATTAATTCTTTTTCTTGTTATAGCCCACCACACCTTTGCTCTGTAGGAATGCAACTTTATCCAATGCTTTTTGGAGGCTGGCGCCTGACTTTAGAATAATCACCTTTAGAGAAAAAGGCCTCCGGGCCAGAAGATGATGCAAATCACCTAAACTTTTGCTTATGATAAGTTTGCAGGAAGAAAGCCTGGCTTACTGCATGACTCTACCCCTTCCCCCATTATCCTCTATGCATAACTTAAGGTATAAAAACTACTTTGGAAAATAAAGTGTGGGCCTTGTTCACCGAAACTTGGTCTCACCATGTCGTTCTTTCTCTTACCTTCAGGCTGAATTATTCAGCCTCTTTTCTCCACTGAATTTTCCTACTGAGCTATCCTCATTCTATTACTCTTTATATCCTTAATTAACGTTTAATTAAGCAATTGTTTCCTGATCTTCGCCGACGCCGTCCCCGCTTCGAATTCCCTGGATCAGCCGGGGCTGGTCCCCAGCAGCAGGCACTAGTCCTGCACCCATTTTGCAGATGGGCAAAGTGAGGCTTGAACAGACGCAAGCAACTTGCCCAAGGTCGTCATAGGTAACATGGGGGAGCCAGGAATCACAACAGGCAGCATGGCTTTTTGGAATGCGCCCTGTTAATCGCCAGTCTACACTGCAAGCATGATTAAGTCAACAGATGAACAATGAATGGAAGGTACATAAACGAACGGATGGTACATCAATTTAAGAGGCAGAAAGGAGAGGAGGCAGTTTCTGGAGAATCAGGTAAATGGTTTGGATGGAAGCAGCTGTGACCCTCTAAACCCATGCCCACGAGAACCATCTCCCTGGAAGGATGAATTCTCCTCCCCCAAGAGGACAAGGATGTCTGCCATGTGGGGCCGGAGGAGCAGGCATCCCGGGTCAGGCTCCCTGAGGAATCGGGACTTGCCAAGCTCGGAAATGCCGACTGAAAGGGACTGCTGGCTGGGGTAGAAGGCAGCCCCCCTCCCTCCGAAACAACCCTTTCTGGCAGGAATGGGAGCTATTTAATGGCCGCTGGTCGCATTTCCGAAGAGGCGAGGGCGGGGAAGACTGATGATAATACGGTACCCCGTAAACTGCTGAGAGCAGGAGAAAGGCGGGCACGTGGGACAGAGATGGTGGACTGGTGTTTATCCTGGAGCGCCGGCTGATCCGACTCGGCCACCACTTCGGGATCCCTCGGAGCAAACTTCGCACTCCAAGCACGATCTGGGAGGAGCCCCCCACACACCCCAGCCCCCAGGGGAGAGAAGGCAGAGCTGGAGGAGGGCTTCCCTGCGCAACGAGGGGGGCGAAGGAAAGGCAGGTGAGTCCAGGGCCGCTGGGGTCTGCACAAGCCCGGACAACTCCCCATTCTGCGGAACACAGAGCGAGGAGACAGCTCAACTGCCCTAACAAAGTAACTGAAAATTAGGGAAAACAGTCACAACTAGATGGGTTTAGAGAGTGGCCAGAATGACTGAGACAAAACTCATGAGTACCAAACACCGCCTGTGTTGAGAAAATACTGCAGTGAGTACCTATTGTGGGCAGGGCGCTGTGCTGGGTGCTCAGAACACAGTGATTCCCAGGACAGGCTGGGCTTCAAAGGCTGCCATCGAGCAGTGAAAAGAACCTTGGGAGTCAGAGAAGCTGGGTTGAGAGATTTGGAACAAGGAGTTCTTGTATTCTGTGTAAAGAGCTGAGTTCCTGTCCGTCTCCCCCAGGTGGATGGCGGATGCCTCTTTGGGTAATGATCTGAGGTCAGAAGTTGTCCGCAGGCTACGGTCTGGTGCATAGCAGATATTCAGTGAGTGGTGGCAGGGCTGAGAACAAGTGAGTCAATGCTACAATCAATATGTGAAGGTCAGAGAAGAAATCACAGGGGAAACATCTTGAACGACTGGGAATGAAAATACATTATACCGAAACTGGTGGGATGCGGCTGAAGCGGTGCTTAGAGGGAAACGTATAGCCTGGTAGTAAATACATGGGTGATGCCAGATGACCCAGGGTTTTCTGGCCCTTGTCTGGGAGGCTTCCAGGTGGAGGAACTGTTTTTTGTCAATCTAGCTTCACGTCCTCAGAGTCTAGAACAGTGCGTGGCACAGAGCAGGTGCATGGGAAATAGTCCTTTGATGGAACAAAAACGCTCCAGTGTGTTCCCCGGATGCTACGCTTCTGCACGTAGAGTTACTGTTCATCTGGTCCCACCTCAGAAACAAACCCTTCCGGGCCCTCTGTTGTTGCTGCCGCTGCTTACTGTCTACTCAGCCTTCAATAAGAACTGACATTAATTCAGCTGAGTGTCAGCCACGGTGTTGGGTCCCTCCCGAGGATCATCTCATTCGAGCTGCACAAGTGGGTGCTGTTCTGATTCCCCATAAAACCATAATAGTGCTTGCTTGTTGTACTGATATAGAAACTGATACAGAAACTAAGGCCCAGAGAGGTTAAGTAACTTGTCCCACATCACACAGCTGGGAAGTAGCAGAACCGGGACTTGAAACCAGACGATGCGAATCCAGAGCTGCTGCTCTCAACCACAGGCAGAGGTGGCCTCCCACGCAGGTCGGGGATGAGCATCGGCAGAGAGTGCTCCTGGTAAAGCGCCCCTCCCCCATGTTCCTGCTATTACTGCACTGCCAGCCTTACAGGGCCCGTGCTCTGCTGCCCCGGGCTCTGAGTTGCTCATGACAGGGGCCGGGGCTCAGTGTCTCCGCGGCCCCACCAGAAGCTCAGTGCCTGAGCAGTGCTCAGCGAGGGGACTGTGAACTCGGCTCAGCTGGGGGTGGCGGTGGGGGGAACGGCGCTTCTGAAACTGCAGTGTGCAAACACGTCACCGGGAGACCCTGTGAAAATGCAGATGCTGACTCAGCAGGTCTGGGCTTGGCCTGAGAGTCTGCACATCCCCATGGGTGGCTGATGCTGGTGGTCCACAGACCAGGCTCGGAGTAGGAGGATGTGGGGCCTGGGTGGGGTGGAGACGAAAGGGTAGAGCCCAGTGACACAGCTGCCTTTGGCTCTTAGCAGAAGAAGCTCCTGACTCTGGGATCCCAGGCGAATCAGCTCACTGCTTTTGGCCTCAGTTTCCTGATCTATCCAATGGAACAACTGAACCTACCTGATCAACTTTCTACCTTCTAGTTATGCCTGGAGGGGGGCGTGGGAACCCACTCCAGTATTCTTGCCTGGAGAATGCCACGGACAGAGGAGCCTGGCAGGCTACAGTCCAGGGGTCACAAAGAGTTGGACACGACTGAGCGACTAACACATATAGTTACTGTGGGGATTGAATTAGATGACTTGAGTGAAAAGGCCAGTGAAGATTTGACACTGAACAGGAATCATATTTCTTCAATCTGAGAAACTCCTTTGACATTTATTTGTTGATTTGTCTTCCTTGTAGAATTTCTCAAATCTTTCTTATTTTCTTAGATTGTCTATTGCCTCTTCTCTCTCATAACACATAACATACACACAAACACACACAGAAAGAAAACAGTAATGACTTCAATTTGAAGGTAGCCTACCTTGCGTGCCAAGTCGCTTCAGTCATGTTCGACTCTTAGCGACCCCATGGACTGTACCCCGCAAGGCTCCTCTGTCCATGGGATTCTCCAGACAAGGATACTGGAGTGGGTTGCCATGCCCTTCTCTAGGGGATCTTCCTGACCCAGGCATCGAACCTGTGTCTCCTATAGCTCCTGTATCTCAGGCAGATTCTTTACTGCTGAGCTACCAGGGAAGCCCCCAAGCCTACCTTGGACTGCCTTTATTGCAGTATTTCCTTCCCTGTTTCCTTGATAATTCTCTTTCTCCTCATACCAAGGGGGTTAATATCTATATCAAACGAGGAATGTGGGATTTTGAAGAGGACCCTGAGATGCCAACAAATGAGAGTTCAAAAATCCAAGGAAGTGATCAGTATCTTTTGTTAGACTAAACAGGGGTGACCCAGATGTCACAAGCAACCTAAGTGTGTCAAGCTGTTCCAAACAAACCAGTCTGTCTAGACCAGTGAGAGTCCTGAGGGCAAAACCTGAGAGCCCACCACAAACCACAGAGACACTCTGGGGGTAGCCGAATGAAGAAAGGAAAACAGACCAGCCACAGACTGAGTCAACGCACATTTCTCCCTGATGTTGGTCTGGGAGCCAAGATGGCATCAGACAAGTAGACAAAACCAAATCAAAAAACCTAGATGCTCAAGAGTTCTCCCTGAAAGCTCGCTGCATCTTTTAAACTGGTGGGGGAACGGGCCAAGAAAATCCACATAAATTAATAAAGACAAACAGATCAAACTTCATGAAGGCTCTTCTTTCTGACCTGTTCTGCTAATGGCTGAACACAAGCCAAGTCTGGAAAAGATGAGCCTTGGGTAGTGATGTTAAAAACACAGTAGAAAACCTTTGGGCACAGAAAAGAAAATATAATAATCGTGATCAGAACAGAACAAGAAATAATCCCATACTATCATCTGTCCATCAGTGCTTTCCAGGCATGCGAGCTGCTGCTGCTGCTAAGTCACTTCAGTTGTGTCCGACTCTGTGCGACCCCATAGACCGCAGCCCACCAGGCTCCCCCATCCCTGGGATTCTCCAGGCAAGAACACTGGAGTGGGTTGCCATTTCCTCCTCCAATGCATGAAAGTGAAAAGTGAAAGTGAAGTCGCTCAGTCGTGTCCAACTCTTGGCGACCCCATGGACTGCAGCCCACCAGGCTCCTCGGTCCATGGGATTTTCAGGCATGTGAGCTACCACATCTCAACGAGTGTCAGGTCCAACTCGGACCAAGCACACTCCCAGGACCTGGGAGTGCGGATGTCAGACCCCGAGTCCAGGATCCTGGCTCGTGGACGAAGACAAGGATAAGTGTCAGTTCTGGGAGGGGAGATGCAGACATGAAATCCCTAGGAAAGCTGTCCTAACTTCTAGAGGCCACAAGAACTAGGGACTCAACATGCCTATAGTGTGACCCTGGGTTTAGTTTGCACAAGGAAATTTTCCTTTCTTTCTTGAAAGAGAAAATAGAGATCTGGGAAGACAATTCTTCCCCCAAACTTGAACACAGAATCTTCAAAATCATTACTAATACACTTACGGCAACTTAAGACATATGTACTTTATACCAAATGCCAACGTCCTCTATACATCATCACCCTTGATCCTCACAATAACCTGATGAATATATATGATCATGTCCACTTACCACTGGGCTCAGAGTGGTCTCTCAAATAACTCAGAGTCACACAGCAAGGAGGAGACACAGGATTTGAACCACAGTTGTTCTTAATCGCCAAGCAAAGAGGACAGTCCCAAGGTGGAATGTACCATGCAGACCTGCAGAGATGATGCCTGAAATGGTGACGACAAGTCTAAAGACACTGGCATCACGAACGAGGCACTTCTGGGGGAAGCCCGCTTCAGATCTGAGGCCGCAAGCAAGCCCACCAAACTAAAGACGAGCACAGCCGGCTCACGGACCCCACATTAAATCACTCGGATGGATGAGACAGTTATTCCTTCTGTCTTGACCAAGCCTTCGGACTGAAAAGCATCTTAGTTCGGCTTACCTCCATTGCCTCTCTGCAAGTTGCTCACCTCCTTTGCACGAAGGGGAGACAGGCCTTGGGCTTAGGATATTCTCTTGTAATAACAGCTACATGGCATTAATAATATAGATCTATTTTCATGGTATGTAGTTTTATCCTTATCTTTTCTTTTCCCTTGGCAAATCATATTGATTTCCCCTTTATGATGGTGATAGGAAACTTCCTTTTAAAACAAAGTTAATGAAACTGTGAACTGATTTAAAGATAAATTTTAGCACGAGTTACATCTTAAAGAGCTTTAAATCTTAATTAAACAGGTAGAGGGAAGCAGGGTGAAGATGGACCAAGACGGACGGAAGCCTGGAGAGGAGCAGCCGGACCCCGAAGCAGAAGGCCAGTGAGCACATGGGGCTCCGACGGGCACAAGGCCGGCCTTCCTCCCCTCATGAAACGAGTAGAGGGCAGGCGCCCGGCTGCTCCGGGGCTGCATGGGTGTGGCTCCCAGGGCTACGCAGGGCTTTCGCCAGCGCTCTCTATGCACAGGGCGTGTCTATGCCCCGGGCTGCTCACACCTTTGGCTACAGGGTCACCCTGCAGACCTCCTAATACGGCAATCAGGAGAGTCATCAAGGCTGCCAAATTTAGAAAGATGGACACTGATAAATTTAAGTATAAACAGGGTGCTTTTAAAAGGTTAACTCAACTGTTAATCTTTGTTTATTTGTTAGCCTGGTAAACCTCAACTATCTGTAGAACTCCGTGATCTCAAGCTAAGACAGCCAGGATTCTGAATGATCTTTGCCATTTTAACGCCTGACACCACAAACTGATTAGGGGGGAGGCCCAGAAGCAATGGACGGTGTCTGATTAAGGTCACGTGTGCCATAGCAAGTCTGACTCTAAATAGGGAGGGGAAAGACTTAACATTTAACTTACTTTGTATTCACTGGGAACTAACTATTAATCCGCCTGCAATGCGGGAGACCTGGGTTTGATCCCTGGGTTGGGAAGATCCCCTGGAGGAGGGAATAGCTACCCACTCCAATATTCTGATCTGGAGAACTCCTTGGACTGTACAGTCCATGGGGTCACAAAGAGTTGGACATGACTGAACGACTTTGACTTTTCAACTATTAATGGTACTGGATATTCAATAGTCTTCACTCCGGCTGGGCAGCTACAGATTATTTTCCCAATTGTATTAGTTATCTACTGCTGAGTAACAAGTTGCCAGAGAACTAACTGGGCTGAAACAGTTTTAACCACTTATCACCGCACACATTTTGTGGGGGTCAGAAATTTAGAAGCAGTTTAACTTGGTGGTTCTGGTACACGGTCTCACATACAGTTCAAGTCAAGGCGACAGCTGGTTTCTGCCGTGCAACAACATGAATCAGCTATATGCATGCATACATCCCCTCCTTACTGAGCCTCCCTTCCAACATATATACACTAGTATACATAAAGCAGATAAGCAATGAGAACATACTGTTAAGACCGGGAACTCTTCTCAGTGCCTGTGGTGACCTAAGTGGGAAGGAAATCCAAAACAGAATGGATATATGTATATGTATAACTGATTCACCATGCTGTACAGCAGAAATTAACAAAACATTGTAAGGCAACCATACTAAAAAAAAAAAAAAGTTACACTGAAAAAAGACAGCAGCTGGGTCGGCAGTCACCTGCAGGGTGACTGGCCAGGGCTGGAGAAGCAGCTTCTCAGCGGTCTCATCATACAGTAATCGGCAGGGGGCCTCAGTTTCTCCTCATATGACTGCTTGAGCATCCTTACAACATGACGGCTGGCTTCTTTCAGACTGAATCATCTCAGAGAATAAGACCGAAACATCAACACCCTTCATGGCCCAGCCTCAGAGTTCATGTGTTCTGACTTCTGCGAGACCCTCCTGGCTACGGGTCAGGACTATTCAATGTGGGTGAGGAAGACTAAGAGCTGGTCATCACGGGGGCTACACTTCTCAGCGTACATGTGATTCCTGGTCTGCCTACCTCAAATCTAGGTATGGTAGTTGCTGAACTGTGACTTAGTAGAAAAATGAATTTAAAAACAGGGTGAAACTGAAGGGTGTTAAAATTCTAAAATTCACCCATAATCAGTACAGATTGCCAATAGCTAACAAAACCCTCATGGGAATATTACCGCTTTCTAGAACACTAAAAATAATCCCTTCTCTCAACTTTTCTCCTGGGTTTGACAGTCTGTTTTGGCTACAGTCCATCTCGTAATGGTCTAAGGTAAACTACTGCCTAACTGATCTTTTTTTTCAGAATTCCAGGCTGAGTAAACTTTGGAGCCTCCTGAATAATGTCTGAGAGTCTGTGCAGTTCTGTCCTTTCTCAACTGCCTCCGCTCTGCCTCCCAGAGCTGTTCGTCTCATTGATTTTTCTTTGTTCCAAATCCACATGAAATAAACTGAGTCTTACAAGTGAACAGAACTGTCCAAAAATATGACATCTGCTTTGCCGCTTGAAGCAACAGGGCCGACTGGAAAGGGTTTGGAAAAAAAGCACACGTGTTCTGCATCCTTCTCTATCAAGGTCCAGGTTTCCCGTGATCTTCACCCTTATTTTGTTTATTTTCTGCCCTGACTCTCTCTCCCGACACTGTCCTCTGCTTCTTCAAACAGAAGGCTGAAGGTGGGGAGACTTCTGGGACTTCTAATACGAAAGCATTTATAAGTGAAGCCTCCCCCTCTGGGAGGAATTTATCATACAATCTAAAGGAGACCATTTCTGATGGACCCATGACATGCTGGAAAACTGCTATGCTTGGCATACATTTCCCTCGTCATTTAGTCTTAAGAATCATCCCATGATGCTGAAATAATTATTCATATGCCTAGAATGTACGGGAGGAAAGACTTGGGGAGGTACGTTGGGATCCTGAGGCTACTAAATGGCAGAGGCGAGTGAGGCTGGAACCAGGTATGTTTCAACAATTCTTCCCACAGCCCTGATCAGACACGACACTGAACCGGGTGGACAGACGGCACAGACCAGCAGGAGGGGATGCTGGTCCTGTCCTTGGACAGAGGTCCCGAAGTTTCCCTTCTGTGAACTGGGGGGTGTGGGCACCTGAGTGGCCTGAGGCAGGACTACTAATCAAACAGTCATGGGGCATTTGCTATTCTAAGACCAGTGAGTCTGCCCTGCTGGATACTGGCCGAAAAACAGCCAAAAAACAGCCCTGCTCTTTCTACAGCATCATGCAGCCTTAACACCAAGAGTATCACAGGGCTCTTCATCCAGTGTTGAAGGACAGGGTTCAAGTGTACAGTGAAAAGTCCTGCTTTACCCAAACCTAGAATTTGGGGCCACCCACCACATTCGTTACCACCTCCAAAACATGTCTAACATACTCTCCTCAAACTCTTCGGATTAAGTCCTCCAAGAAGGAGGACTTTTTGCTCGTGCATCCCTGGCAGTAGAGACAGTGAGCTCTTTCTGGACACGCCTGTCCCTGGGCACAGCAGTCTCACCCCAGCAGGCAAGGGGCACTGCAGGACACAGCAGCAAGTGCCCATCAGCAGAGCCAGTACAGCTCCGAGTCGTGACCTGCCAAGAAAGGGCCTCAGAGATCTCACACATGCTGCCCAGCTCACAGGTCCTGCTCATGAGGGACACTATCTCTATTCTCTCCTTTCAGAAAACATAACCAAAACAAGGCCTTTCTTTGGGTCAAGGCTGTGGTCACACGTTAATATGCCCAGTTTTCAGGCTGTTGATTACCATGAAAACAGTCATCAGTGAAGTAAACCAGAGAAAAACAAATACTGGATAGTATCGTTTATATGTGAAATTAAAAAAAATTTATATTGAACTCATAGGAATAGAAAGTAGAATGTTGGTTGCCAAGGACCGAGGAGTGGGGCAGAAGGGGAGACGCTGGTCAAAGTTTCAGTTATAAGATGAAGTTCTGAAGATGTGAAGGACGGCATGGTGACTATAGTGAACAGTATGTTATGTCTGCTGCTGCTAAGTCGCGTCAGTCGTGTCCAACTCTGTGCGACCCCATAGATGGAAGCCCACCAGGCTCCCCCATCCCTGGGATTCTCCAGGCAAGAACACTGGAGTGGGTTGCCATTTCCTTCTCCAATGCATGAAAGTGAAAAGTGAAAGTGAAGTCACTCAGTCGTATCCGACTCTTAGCGAACCCATGGACTGCAGCCTACCAGGCTCCTCTGTCCATGGGATTTCCCAGGCAAGAGTACTGGAGTGGGGTGCCACTGCCTTTGTGTACTTCAAATTTGCAAAAAGAGTACAACTTAAGCTTTCACACACACACACACAACTATGTAAGCTGATGGATGTGTGAATTAACTTGACTGTGGTGATCATTTCACAATGCATACACTTATCAAATCATCACGTGGTATACTTTAAATATATACAGTTTGAATGGTCAATTATACCTCAATAAAACTGGGGCAAAAGAAAGGGAATGCAAGGAAAGTCACTTTCAGAAAACAAGTTCAAAGCCTGCTGCACTGGTTAATACATGAAATGAATTTGATTTTTAACAGATACCATTTATTTGGAGAGAAAAAAAACCATGAGAACATGGTATTCAAGAAGAGAGAAGAAAGAAACTGGTGTGTGTCATGACAGTGCTGGCTTAAACATTCTGGACCAGCTTCTTCAAAATACTTATCTAGGAAGTCTTAATGACCTAGGCATTCATCCATCCTTTCCTGTGTTCATTCATTCATCCAATCAGTAAATATGACAATTGTTGTTCAGTTGCTCAGTTGTGTCTGACTCTTTGCGACCCCAAGGACTGCAGCACACCAGGCTTCCCTGTCCTTCACCATCTCCCGAAGCTTGCTCAAATTCATGTCCATTGAGTCAGTGATGCCATCCAACCATCTCATCCTCTGTCATCCCCTCTCCTCGTGCCTTCAATCTTTCCCAGCATCAGGTCTTTGCCAATAAGTTGGCTCTTTGCATCAGGTGGCCGAAGTATTGGAGCTTCAGCTTCAGCATCAGTTCTCCAATGTATATTCAGGATTGATTTCCTTTAGGATGGACTGGTTTGATCTCCTTGCAGTCCAAGGGACTCTCAAGAGTCTTCTTCAGCCCCACAGTTCGAAGGCATCAATGCTTTGCTGCTCAGCCTTTTTTATTATCCAGCTCTCACATCATATGTCAACCATATGACTATGGTTACTCAGTAATTTGCACACTGATCTTAGGTTCTCTTCAATCAGCAGGCGTGTCTTCTTCCCTGAAAGCTCACAGAGCCTCATCAGCTGACTTTACAAACCAAGGAAGTCCAGCTGTTGGGAAGGGAAGTGATTCTCTCAGAGGTTCACCTCCAGCAAACGGAGTTGGGAAAGATGGTTTCTCCAAGGACCAAGCCCTCTAGAGAAGAAGCTGTCACAGAGTAAAAGAGAATTGCCTGGCCAAATCCATTTACAATCACAATCTAATCATACTTAACAGCACCCTATGGGATGGGCCTAAAGAAAATTATGGGAGTAATTACAAGCGTCCGCATTAGTGGTAATTTAATAATCATCCTCCTTGGTGTATCTTTCCTCTTGAGATGGATAAGCTGGATTGTACTAGACAGACTTCCACCTCTGCTCCTCATAAGCCACGTGACCTTGGAAAAGTCCCTTCAACTCCATGTTTTCTTCTTTTATGCTTTTATCATCCGTGAGGAGAAGGATATCATGGAATAAAGGATATCGTGGATACAGACAGGATACCAAAGGCTGTCACAGAGTAACATGCTACAGTAACAGTTGCAGTGATACAGACAATGGTGAAGAACTCTGAGAAGCAGAGATGCAAGGTCCCCCTGACTCCATACTCCTCCTGCTCATTTTCTCTGCACCTGGCTAGTGAAATGAGATTCCTTGACGATTCCTGGAATTGCTGCCACTCTCCTGGAAGCACCAGCCAACTGAAGGCCCCAGAATTATCCCCTCTGATTTTTGAGCTTGAGTGGGCAGCACCAAGCAAGCTAGAAAGAGGACTGACTACAATCAGGAAGCCCGACCCCTGGGATTGCTGGCCAGCAGGCTGGACTGTCTCACCAGGTAGTTCAGATGAGTATGTGATTAAGTTTATTAGATGCCACTTACAGAGCTACAAAGAAGGCTAAATAAAATAATGCATAGAAAGCCCTTAGCACATAGTAAGTGCTCCAGTGAATGTTAACTAAGACGGTGTTATCATGAGAAAACAGAAGACAAACACACTTATTTTACAGATTTTTTATCATGATTTAGGACTTCAGTTCAGTTCAGTTCAGTTGCTCAGTCGTGTCCAACTCTTTGTGGCCCCATGAATCGCAGCACACCAGGCCTCCCTGTCCATCACCAACTTCTGGAGTTCACTCAGACTCACATGCATCGAGTCAGTGATGCCATCCAGCCATCTCATCCTCTGTCGTCCCCTTCTCTCTCTGCCCCCAATCCCTCCCAGCATCAGAGTCTTTTCCAATGAGTCAACTCTTCGCATGATGTGGCCAAAGTATTGGAGTTTCAGCTTTACCATCACTCCTTCCAAAGAAATCCCAGGACTGATCTCCTTTAGGATGGACTGGCTTGATCTCCTTGCGGTCCAAGGGACTCTCAAGAGTCTTCTCCAATGCCACAGTTCAAAAGCATCAATTCTTTGGCGCTCAGCTTTCTTCACAGTCCAACTCTCACATCCATACATGACCACTGGAAAAACCATAGCCTTGACTAGACGGACATTTGATGGCAAAGTAATATCTCTGCTTTTGAATATGCTATCTAGGTTGCTCATAACTTTCCTTCCAAGGAGTAAGCGTGTTTTAATTTCATGGCTGCAATCACCGTCTGCAGTGATTTTGGAGCCCCAAAAATAAAGTCTGATGCTGTTTCCACTATTTCCCCATCTATTTCCCATGAAGTGATGGGACCTTAGGAGTGGTTTAAAAAATCTGCTGACCTTGTTAGCTAAATTACATTAGAAATAACAACCTTGTATTAATCTGATATTCTCCAACACTTACGTGAAAACTACTAAGTAACATTTACCAAGATTTCCAAGAGTCACGGAAAAGTATATGGAAAGGTATATTTTCAACTGTACATCCAAGTGAATCCCCTAAGAACAGATGCTACACCAGAGATGAGTGTGTGTGTGTGGGGGGGGGGGGGTGTGGTGGTGGTGGTGTTTCTTCTATGGATTGAGAGCTTGGTCTTGCGGACACAGTGGGGGAAGGAGACGGTGCGGCGGATTCAGACAGTAGCCTAGGAACATACACGTCATCATGTGTAAAACAGATAGCCAGTGGGACTTCGCTGTGTGATACTGGGACCTCCACCTAGAGCTCAGTGACAACCCAGAGGAGAGGGGTGGGGAGGTGGGAGGGAGGTTCAAGAGGGAAGGGAGCTATGTACACCCGTGGCTGATTCACCCTGACGTATGGTAGAAACTCCCACAATATGGTAAAGCAATTACCCGCCAATACAAAATTAAAATTAAAAGAGAGATTGGGCTTTATTTGTTTTAAATAATTAGTCAGTATTTGTTGGCTTTGAGTGGATTCTGAGCTCTCTCTCCCCTGCCCCTCCCTCTCCCATTTTACTTCCTACTCCTTTGGTTCTAAAGAAAAATGCTGGTTCTGTTCGCAGGAAACGTGGCAGCCTCCTGCCAGGTAGGCAGCAGAGGTGAGTGCCAACGAGGTTATTCATTTTCATATGAGTGACTACCATGCCTCTCGTCTTTTTCTAAAAATACACGAATTAATTTCTTTCTTTCTTCCTTCCACTCTCCTTCACTCCTTCCCTTTCATTTCCAATCACAGAATGTTGGGAAGTAAAGGGGCCTCTGTATTTTTTCACTTTTCGCAGAAATGTCTCCCTTCACTAACAGTTTAATATTACATACTATTTTTACTCCAGGTAAAAAAGTAAGGCATGCATGACTGATAGAAGAATGTTCTATCTTTAGTAAACTCTATTCTAAGAGATTGTACCATTATCTGAGTCTTTTTTTTTATTTTTTAACAAACAGGGATCTACCTGATAAATTCTTAGGATTATTCCAGGATAAGGGTTTGTGAGTATGCATCTATGCTTCTTTTTATTGGTTAAAGAAAATGTTTTGTTTTAGACTCCTTTCTATGAAGCTCAGTTAAATTTTCAAAATTTAAATTTCTTTACCAAGCAGTGGGCGGGGATGTTCAAACCCCCTGCAGTGGAAGCTCAGAGTCTTAACCACTGGACCGCCAGGGAAGTCCCAAACTCAGTTAAACTTAATGCTGGTAGACAGAAATAATTTATTACGTTTTGGCTATTTTCAACTCATTTTTTCATTCTAATTAGTTTCAGGTACGCTCTTTGAAACATAAAATGCTGCTAAGTCACTTCAGTCGTGTCCGACTCTGTGCGACCCCACAGACAGCAGCCCACCAGGCTTCCCTGTCCCTGGGATTCTCTAGGCAAGAACACTGGAGTGGGTTGCCATTTCCTTCTCCAAGGCATGAAAGTGAAAAGTGAAAGTGAAGTTGCTTAGTCGTGTCTGACTCTAGCGACCCCATGGACTGCAGCCTTCCAGGCTCCTCCGTCCATGGGATTTTCTAGGCAAAAGTACTGGAGTGGGGTGCCATTGCCTTCTCCGATATGTCTAATTGCCTTTTCCATGTAGAGTCAGGATTCTCTTGTGAGTCATTTCAAGTCTCCTTTGGAAGAAAGTGTGGTATCGGTTGTTTGAAATAGCACTGTTCATTTGTGGCTTTTTCTGAGCCAACTGGCACCTCCCAGTCCTGGTGGGCATTTTCTCCTCTGGTGGCAGAGGCAGGAGCCCTGGCAGCACCCCTTCCGCTCAGCCCCTAGGAGCCTCAGGACAGCCACGATATGCCTTCCTGGGCACTTCCATCCTTCGCACCAACCAACTCGGGATCGGGACTAACTGGCGACCACCTGCCAGCCAGCCCGGACCACGTCTACTCTTCCTCTTCCTGGATAAGGCGGCGGCTCAGCTATTGTGATGGAGAAGGAAGTGGAGACCCGCTCCAGTGCTCTCGCCTGGAGAACCCCACAGACAGAGGCGTCTGGTGGGCTACAGTCCGTGGGGCCACAGAGAGTCGGACACGACTGAGGGACCAGCACACAGCGACTATCCAGAGATGTGCCCTTTCAAAGAGGAATGGCTAATGTTTCTCTTTTCTCTTGTTTTCCTTCTTCCTTGACTTTAAGATGTGGAATGGACTTGTGGAAATGCTTTCCATGCACTGCCTTATTTTCTCTTGTATTTGGGACTGCTCACAGTCACTCGGCAGAAAAGCAGCTGGCTCACCGTGCCAGACTTTTAAAAGGCTCCTTTCTGGTCTTCTATTTTGAGGACCCTCCAAGTGAAAGAATGTCAAACTTGGTATGAAATAACCACCCAGGATGGAGTTTGAGGTGTTAAGAGGAATGGTTTATAAAAAGCCTGGTTAAATATAGGAAGTACAGTTGCCTTCCAGGTAACCCAAGATCTCAACACCCAACATGGATTTAATGGCGGCAATCTATTTGGCCCATTTTCACAGATATATAATATACTGCACCTATTTTAAGATCTGGAGTTTTTCCTCCTTAGCTATTTCTCAACTTGACCAGAAAATATTTCTTCTAGCCTAACTCATGTTCCATGATGATCCATCTGTGTGTTCCTCACCTTTATTTTTTCTGTACTAAAATAAATACATTCTTAACTATTATACATACTGCTAATGTATTTTTTTAAACCAAAATGTTAAATATTTCTTTATGATTTAATATTCTACCACCAGAATCCAAAACCCAAGTTTGAGTATTTTCCAGTCTTAAAAAAAAAACAAAAAAAACTTTAAATAGGAATTTTAATGACTAGCTGCCTGTGTGGCATTTTTTAAACATTTCAGTCTGTTATGATTTTAACTATCTTAAAAATCCTGCTTTTTTCTTTTCCTTCCTCTGGGGCTCTGCTTCCTCATCTGTAGAATGGGGCCACGACCTGTGCTGTAGGTGATTTTAAGGACTTAAAGGTAATCTATATTCGATGCCTGGCACACAAAGAGCTGCTGATGCACCAAGCACGGCTTCTGGCACCTGTTTAGCTAACCAGGCAGCCCTCGGTCATGGCGGGCCAGCCCACCCCAGCTTTGGCCCACCCATCCCACAAAACCTTCAACACACCCAAGCTCGTGATCAGCAAGGAATCGTTTTAGAAAACACTTGGCTACTTTCCTCTGATCCCGCTACTACAAACAGCTGTAGGTTTTCTCCCAGGTTCCAATTTCACATGGCCCTCGGGGTAGAGAGATGAATTATTTGATTGCAAGGAGAAATAGGAGCCCATGTGTCGGGCTGCTTTGCAAATCAATTCACCTCCCCCTCAAAGATGCTCCTTCCGACTTAAGATATATGGCTTTACAAGGAATTTGGCGGCATCCGCGGCTGCCGTGACAGAGGGCTTCGTGCATGCAGGTGTAATATCACCGGGCAGTGGAATCCAAGTGTGCAAGAAAAACAACTGAGGAGGGCATGCTGCGAGTCCGGGGAACCCCTCTGCCACGGGCCCGACAGTGCCTCACATAAGCGGCTTACCTGATCTCCCTTGTCGATGCCTATCTGCGCCCAGGGATTTCACTCCACTGCCTGCGCTCATGGGTTAGGGCATGAGGACTGATGGGGAACCAGGGCCCGGTGCTGAGAGGCGGCAAGACCCTAAGGAAACTGGTGGGAGGGTGTGTGCCAAGCAGTGAAGGTTGCAGCCGGCACGGTGGGTTAAGCTTCTGTCTTATTAAGCTCTGCATCCCCAGGGCCTGACATGGAGGAACACACAGGAAATGTTGGAGGTAGACACGGTTGAATGGCTGCTCCCAACACGTTGAGCATGTTCACCACTGGGCAGCCATCAATATCTGCATATAGTCTTTAGGGCTATTTTATAAATACTTGTGGTGAGCTTTTATTAGGGTGCAGACTAGATTGACTGATTCATTCATTCATTCATCAAAAATGCACTGAACGACTACTCAGCTCAAGGTCTGGCAACTTTTACACTTCGGGAATTCAACACGGAGGTCAGGACACAGAGCACACTAGAGAAATGCCAGATACACGAATAGATGAATCACATCTGGGGGAGGAATAGCTGAGGTCTGTTGGAGAAGTATACTGTGAGACAGGCAGGGAACTCTTCTGTCATCCTCTAGGGTCATCAGAGCCCACGTGCTGTGGTCCAAGTTCAACACCCTCTGGTACAGATGGACAACAAGCGTCCTGGGCCACCGTGCACCAGGCTGCCCAGCAGGAGTGTTATCTCAGCTGCAAGGTGCTTGAGAACCACAGGATGTTCAGCCTCTGATGGACGCAATAGGTCAAGGACCAGCCCCCACTTTGGCAAGTGAGGAAACGGAGGCCAAGAAAAAGGCTGCAATTTATCCCTGGTCATGGAGCAGATGCAGAACTAGGACTGAATGGAGGTTCCTTAAAAACTTCAAGACAGAGCTGCCATGGGATCCAGCAATCCCACTCTGGGGCATATACCCATAGAAACCACCATTCAAAAAGAGGCACATACTCCAAGGCTCACAGCGCACTATTTACAATAGCCAAGACATAGAAACACCTAAACGTCCACTGACAGAGGAACAGATAAAGATGACATATGTATGTATTCGTGTAGGTATGCATGTATATACACACACGGTGGAATACTATTCAGTCATAAAAAAGAATGAAACAATGCCCTTTGCAGAAATATGGATGTACCTAGGGATTATCATATTAAGTAAGTCAGACGGAGAAGGACAAATACCATATGACGTCACTTATATACGGAATCTAAACGACAACGCGAACATATCTGTGAGAGAGAAACAGGCTCGCAGATGAAGGAACAGGTTTGTGGTTGCCAGGGGTTGGGGGAGAAGAACTGTGAGTCTGGGGTTAGCAAACCAGTGTATGTAAAGAGGGAAATAACCACTACAGAGCACAAGGAATTCTCTGCAGTGCCCTGTGATAAGCTACAGTGGAAAAGAATGTGAAGACGCATGTATAACTGAGCTGCTCGGGCATACAGAAGAAACTAACACAGCGCTGCAAATCAACCAAACGTCAGCAACAGTTCTTTACAAAAGAACCAGGGCTGAGCTCTGGGATGCTGACCGTCCATCCCCTACCGCCCTGGGCCCACGCACTGTGCAAGCTCACGGCAGACTCTCCGGGGCAGGAGAGACAGACGGTAAAGGAGGGGGCACCACGGGCTGGCCTGTGCACGCGGGGCTGGCCTTCTGCAATCTCGTGGCTTTCTCAGAGGCAGCCCCGCTCTGCCCCGCTGGGAGGGGAGACGCATCTGAGGCCTGCCTGGCGGTCTCCTCCGCAGCCTGGGCGCAGGGTTCAGCCTCACGGAGGGCTCAGGTCCAGGCTGGGAGGAGCAGCGAGCCCTTGCTTTCCTCAGCAGGGCTCAGGACCCTGCACGTTCCTCGCTGCTGTCAAACACGATGTGCTTTCCCGAACTGAACAACTGGACTAGAAGTCGCCGTTGTGTTTAATCTGTGATCCAGCCCCCACCACCCACCCTCAGCTCTGGTCTTGGAACTATGTGAGGAGCTAAAAAAAAAGGAGGAGGAGGAGGAGAAGTATATGAGGAGGGTGTCACAGTCAGGGGTGGGTACCGATGAAAATTTATGTGCTGAAAAACAGCTGTGAAACGTTTAATGTTTCAATGAACGTTTTATGTTTATAATAAAAAAGAAAAAAATCCTCAGGCCAAGAAAGCCCTTAAAATGTTTCATTTACAAGCAGATCCAAGAAAAAGAGGCAAAGGGAGAAGATGTCCACCAAACCTTCTCTGGGGAGGGACCCCCCCCCCCCCCAAAACAGAACATGGAAACGAGGCGCCCCTATATCATGCATTCCCACACCTCGTTCAGTTGCAAATGAGCAGGGAGGAAAGGCCAGGACACCCAGGCATGAAAAACACGCTCGTTTTTCTCAAAGCCAAGTACCCGTGGAGCGAAGCCTTGGAGACTCAGGCTCTGCAAGTGGGTGGTGGAGGGACTTGGAGGTGGGGAGAAATGCCCAGTTCAGCCAAAGCTGGCTAAGAAATTTGACTGTAATCCATCAGTCCCCTGACAGAACCTGACTGAGTGCCATTAGGGTGGGTTCTTCCAGGAAAGAGCCTAGCTGAGAGGACCCTGGTTTTGACGGAAAGACACAGGTTCAAGTCCAAATGCTGCTCTGAACCAGCTTGGTCTCCTTAGGTGAACTCTTCAGCCCCGTGAGACCCTGGTTTCTTGATCAACAGAGTGGCAACAAGCATCATGGGTGCTGGGGGTTCAGTGGTACACGCTGCGAGCAGGCAGGTGTTGGGGACGCCAGTGTGGGGAGGGAATTGGACAGTGGCAGGCTGTGAGGGCTGCCGGGGCGGGGGGAGGCGGGTAAGAAGTAAGTCTGGACGTGGCGGGAAACTGCGGGCTGTTAAGGCTTTGAGAAAAAAGTGAGTTTTGTTCTTCTTTGCTTAACTGATGATTTTGGTCAAATGAGCTTTTAAGGTCAAGAAGCCCGCTTCACTTTTTAGCTCCTTAGTAATTCCTGTTTCCGCTTTGTCTTCGGGTACTAGACGCACGCTGGAGCCCACGGCCGCTCTCCAAGCTGGCCCCCTCCTGCCTCCTGTGCACGCAACGCTCGTGCAGCCGCTCCAACACACATAAACAAGTCCCCCAATCCCGCGCAGCACCTCGGACACACCCTGCGGTGCTGAGACTGAGTTTCGTTGCTGCTCCGTCTCTAAGTTGAGTCCAGCTCTTCCCGGCCCTGTGGACTGCAGCGTGCCTGGGTCCTCTGGGCTCCACCGTCTCATGGTGTTTGCTCCAATTCACGTCCACGGAGTTGGTGATGCTATCTAACCATTTAAAGCCGTGAGCTTTAGAATTCCTATTTCCTTCCACCTGTTATGCCCTTCCCCACACTGCTTCTCCATTTAGCAAACTCCTACTCAGACCTCAAAGCCCAGTTGAAGCACCAGCTTCTCATCGGTGTCATGTCCCTGGCACGGTGCTCTGAAAGCACACCCAGCTTTTCCATGCCCCGACACCCATCACATTGCCTCAGAAACACTGGGTACTCTTCTGATTTCTCTTCTAAACAATGCTTCTCGAGGGTAGTGGAGACATAAACACGTTGGTTCCCCTGGTGTGTAAGGCCAGGTGTGATATGGAGTAGATTCCCCCAGAAGAACTTGCTGGTGAATGGAGAAACGGATGGTGGAAAACACCACTTCCTTTCTGTCATGATAGGAGATGGGACTTCTGGCCTCCTTCTCGACTCGTCACCTTGCCCTCAGAGGGAGGAGGCACCTGTGCCATCCTGGGCAGGAAGCGTGGCCCTCCTCTACCAGCCTGCACCTTGCCCTGGGAACAGACAGGAATTGGGGGCTGACTTATAGCTTAGCAAAAAAGCTGCTGAGACCACTGTGGTACTGAGACAAAACGATGCTCAAGGGCCTCCTCCAGGGAGGAAGGAGGGTGCTCCAGGGAGGAAGGTGGATGTTCCAGGGAGGAAAGATGGTCCCTTCGGGGACTGGATCAGTGTACTTCCTGCTCGAGCATGGCTGCGGGCAGCGTGTGTTGGGGGTGGCAATCATGCTCAGGAGACCTAGTGAGGCCCCTCCCATCCTCCCAGAGGCCAGGGCCCTCTCTGGATGCCCAGGAAGTGGCCAGTGCCCAACTGGATGCTGCTGCCCAGCTCTTACCAGGAACCACGACAGTCACTGACTGGACAATTTCCAATGAATCCCCGCAGAGTTTCACAAGAACGTCAGCTACTGAAGAGGTGAAGGGTGGAAACTCACACAACCGACCAAAGTGAAAACAAAACTGCGTCCCCCAACCCCATGTGAACCGAAACCACAGCACAGAGCACAGACACAAACAGCCTAACCCCACGTGAGTCACTGCTGCAGCCAGAAGGACGCGAGCGGGAGGGTCCGGCGCGAGGGAGCTCTGCCCAGCGTGCTGGGGCCCTCTGTCCTCCCACCCCTGCAGGCCAGTCTCCACTGGAGCCACAGGGAAGAGGACACTCGTGGCGCACCCACCACACTCCTTGGGAAGAGGACACTCGCGGCGCGCCCACCACACTCCGTGGGCTCTGGCCGGCACTGGGACACAAACACGGACGGGTTTCTACAAGCACCCCATCGACTAGAGACAGACCATTATCCACACAAGGGCACAGAGCCCAGGGTGTTTAAACAACGGGACCAGCCAGAGCTGGAATCTGCATCCTTCCCTCCGACCAGGCTTCACCTGAGGTCATGCCAGAAACCCGGATTGGTCATACGGGTGGGAGTTTTTCCTCCCAGTGGTCTCCAGACTGCTTTGATTGTGCACCACTAGCAGTAAAATTAAATTCTGAACAAACCCCCCAAGAACTGTACATTTACATATGGTTTAAGATTTTAAAACATGTAAACAGAAGCTGCAATGTTTTCTTCCCATAGCTTACTACAAGGGTTATAGGGCACCCAGACTGAAAAATACAGGCTGGGGACTTCCCTGGTGGCCCAGTGGATAAGGCTCTGCTTTTCTACTGCACGGGGTGCGAGTTTGATTCCTGGTTGGGGAACTAAGATCCCTGCATTCCACATGATCAAAAAGAAAAGAAAAAACAACAGGTTGCCCAGTTAAATGTGAGATACAGTTTCAATTAAAAAAAACCCAAACATTTCTTTGTTTCTCTGAGATTCAGGTTTCGATGGGCATCCTGCATTTTTATTTGCTAAATTTGGCAACCCTAAGGGGTCAGCAGTTGTATTCTATGCTAGTGAAAGTTGCTCAGTCGTGTACAACTCTTTGCAACCCCATGGACTATACAGTCTATGGAATTCTCCAGGTCAGAATCCTGGAGTGGGTAGCCTTTCCCTTCTCCAGGGTATCTTCCCAAATCAGGGATCGAACCCAGGTCTCCTGCATTGCAGGTGGATTCTTTACCAGCTGAGCCACAAGGGAAGCCCATTCTATGTTAAGGCCTCAGTAAATACTAGAGGCTTTGTGGGACAACTGCTCAACTGTCCACTGTAATGTGAACACAGTTCAGTTTAGTTGTGTCCAACTCTTTGCGACCCCATGAATCGCAGCACGCCAGGCCTCCCTGTCCATCACCAACTCCCGGAGTCACGTCCATCGAGTCAGTGATGCCATCCAGCCATCTCATCCTCTGTCGTCCCCTTCTCCTCCTGCCCCCAATCCCTCCCAGCATCAGAGTCTTTTCCAATGAGTCTCTACAGCATCGGACCTTGCTTCTATCACCAGTCACATCCACAGCTGGGTATTGTTTTTGCTTTGGCTCCATCCCTTTATTCTTTCTGGAGTTATTTCTCCACTGATCTCCAGTAGCATATTGGGCACCTACTGACCTGGGGAGTTACTCCTTCAGTATCCTATCATTTTGCCTTTTCATACTGTTCATGGGGTTCTCAAGGCAAGAATACTGAAGTGGTTTGCCATTCCCTTCTCCAGTGGACCACATTCTGTCAGATCTCTCCACCATGACCCGCCCGTCAGTCCTGGGCAATTCCCAAAGGGTGTGACTGTGTTTCAATAAAACTTTATTTATAAGAACCAGACTTGGTCATGCCTGCAGTTGCCTGACCTCCGCCCTAGCATATCATCACGGGTGCACGCCCTTTAGGAGAGCCCTGGCCTGTGAAAGAGAAGAACCTGTTTCACCCACTTCTCCAACGACACGATTTAGAAGACAGCAAGCCCGTGTTCTGTTTTCTCTGGGGGTTGGGGGTGGAGGCTGGTGAGCTGGCAGAGGATGGGACTGACAACCCCTGTGTACAGAGGGGAAGTAAAGGCGGAAAAGCAGGAGCACATCTGAACCATATACATGTGCGTGTACGCACGCGTGCGCGCACACACACACACACACACACGCACGCACCGAGAAACCGCTGCCACCACCATACAACCATGGGTGGACCTGCACTCAGTGCGTCAGATTAAACGCTTCCTCTGCCCCAACTACCAGTGATTCAAGGGGCCAACCGGCAGCCATAAGAACGCATTAACCTTTGTGCCAAACCAATTCCAAGTCCCCTTCCAGCACGAAGAGGCAGTAACTGGCACCCCATGCGCGGGAGGAGGGGCGCCCTCTGCTACACTTAGCATCCTCTGCACCTGGATGTCTGAATGCCCGCTCCTCCACAGTGACCTTCTGACCACCGGAGAGCCTGGAAACTGACGTCCTAAGGCCGTTCCCCCCCAGCCTTAGAGCCTGCGGTGGGGGCGGACAGAGGTCCAAGCTCACAGCTACTGCCAGGACCGTCTTCAAAAGTTACATCGGCGTTTGCTCTGTGCCTATGGGGCTGTGGGGCTTCGCCTTCCGGAGCCCCTGGACGGGTGATTTCACACAGAAACACAAGAGGTGTGGCCGATGGGTTGAGTCAGATCAGCACTGGAGACGTGCCCCAAGACCCAGCCCTTCCTGAGCCCTTCTTTCAACTTCAGGCTGGGGGCGCTGGGGCTTCTTTCTAAGAAATGGGGTTCTCAGAAGACAAAACTGTTTTCCGGCTCAGAAGCACCAGGCGGAACAGAGGGCTGAGGCGGCCGCTGGCTGTGCCTGGGGGTGGCGGGACAGGGGCTGGGGGCGCAGGGGCCCCGGACAGAGTCACTTAGGTAGCAGGAGCTGGTGACAAAGGGGTGGACCGCAGCGCATGGCTTCTGAAGCAGGGTTTCCTTTGGGGAGACAATTTGGAGGGAGTGAGTTGTCTACCTTTATGGAGGGGCGTGTGTGTGTGTGTAATAAGAAATGCACAGGTTTCTTCTTCTGTCTGACCCCAGGAGAGTCAATATGCTGTTTGCTGTTGTTTAGTTGCTAAGCCATGTCTGACTCCTTGCGACCCATGAACTGTAGCCCGTCAGGCTCCTTTGTCCATGGGTTTCTCCAGCCAAGGATACTGGAGTGAGTTTCCATGTCCTCCTCCAGGAGCCCTTCCCAACCCAAGGATTGAGGCTGCGTCTCCTGCATTGGCAGGTGGATTCTTTACCACTGAGCCATCTGGGAAGCCCCAATTATTTAGTAACATATCCCGTTGCTTACAGTGTAATAGGGGGTCTCTGTACACCCATCCCAGCTCAGTCCTCTGTTGGTCAGGCCTAGCATCATCCACCCAGAACATTCTCCCAGGGCTGGGGCGATGCTAGAACCTCTGGGGACAGGTAGCCTGCTTTCTGAAAGCACCCAGCAGGTTCCTCAGTAATCACTGCCTAAGCAAGGTCCTAACAGTCGAAGTGTGGAGGGGAGGGTCTGTGCACAAGCCATCCTCCCTCAAACCATTGCAAGAATGGTCCTCGGGATCATGCATTCATTCAGCAAACACCTCTGGAGTCAGGTACTTGAGCATCTGGAAGAAAATCCATGGCCTTAGCTTTGGGGAGGTCACAGCACGGCTGGGACACACCCGAGGTTACGGAGGTTCCTGTTGATGAGCCTCAAGCTTCCGTGACTTCTTGGCCAAGGAACAGAATGCTGGACTCCATGCTTTACTCCAGCGACGGAGAAAGCAGAGTCAACCAGGAAGCCAGAGCTTCTGGCCATTGAACTTGGCCCATACTGCTACACCTTCCTAGGGCTAGGATGAAACTGGCAACACAGGATGTGGCCTTTTGGGGGTCTCCATGATGAGGGTGAAAAAACAGCACTGTCCCACGGGCATAAAAGCATGAAGACGGGATGCTGTTTAGGGGAACGCTTCTGTCCCCCTCTGCCCCCCGAACCTCGCTCGGGGCGAGCTCAGTGTGGCTCCGCGGTTAGGGGCCTAGGCGCCAGGACCAGGCAGCCCTGGTCAGAGCCCAGCTGTGCCTTCTGTCCACACTCACATCTGTCATTAGGCAGAGTCCCGCCTGCTCCCCACCTGACCATTTCAGGGGCAGCAGCAAGCGACACGACACGCGAGGCAGCTTCTCGAACCAGAGGGTGTTAAGGGACTGGGCAAACAAGCCGCTGTTCTGTGCAGACGTGCATGCGTCTAATAAAATTGATAGAAACACAGATAGATTCACATTTTAATATACCAAGAGTCCCAGAGCAGTGCAAGTCCGATTATTTAAAAAGCCCATGTTCTTCAGGGCCTCTTATTGGCTACACAGAGCCACATTTTCACTCGTCAACCCCAGAGTCTTACAGAGAGAATCTTCAGAAGACAAATCACACATAAACACCGATTTTATGTCAAACTATTGTAACAACAACAGAAAAATCATCACCCAGTGGCAAAAGCACACTCAGTACATAATATGAGGACGGCGGAAAACCACCTACTCAACTCCACCAGCTCCTGAAATCTTCAAAAGACCACAGCCTCCTTTCTGTGACAACCTGCTGGACATCCGTGCGGGCTTTCAAACATCACTTCTTCCTAATAGAACTGTTTTTCAGAAAGATGCTGTCAGAACCTCGAACTTTCCGGCAGATGGCGGCTTCCCCTTAGGAGCCCACCAGGAGCTGCTGAAAGCCACCCAGCCCAGCCGGGCTCTGACGGCAAGGCCCCTGTTACCTTGGAACCCACAGAATCCCTGGCGCACCTCGTCCATGGGATGGAGAACATGGATTAAGAACGAGAAACACAGATGACGGGGCATGGCCCCCAGGGACCTCATGGTCTAGGGAGGCCAGGAGAGGGGAAAGGACGGCTTGGAGAGAGGCCGTCCAGGCTGCGATCCACAGCCGTAGGCCCTGCCTCTGCTCGCCCCTCAGGGACAGACCGGGCCTGCGTCTGCAGACACCGAGAGGCGATGTGCAAAGAGGGCGCCAGCGCCCGCAGGCGCGGGCATCCAACCGGAATGCGCACAGGCCACGTCTGAATGGCTCCCTGAGGTGAAGCACCTCCAAGCAGAACCTCGCGTCTGTGTTCATCAGGCTTCTCGAGAGAGAGAGAATCCACAGGGTATACATAAACACGGACTCGTTAATGTATTAACCACTGATGAGGAGTTGGCTTATGAGACTATGGAAGCTGAGAGGTCCCAGGATCTTCCGTGGGCAAGATGGAGGCTCGGGAAGCCTGGTGTTGTAGGTTCCAGTCTGAAAGCTGCTGGGTTTGATCAGGAAAGGCTGATGTTTCGGTGTGAGTCGAGAGGCAGGAAAGCGATCAAACCACTAAGGCAGGAGTACTCCCCTTCAGCCACGAGAGGGTCAGCCTTTTGTGCTGTTTAGACCTTCAGCAGATCTTATGAGGCCCACCCACATTAGAGAAGATGATCGAATTTATTCAGCCTAGATTCAGATGTCAGTCTCATCCAAAACCCCTGTGCAAACACCACCTGGTACTCTGCTTGGCTAAGCGTCTGCATGCACCCAGGGCTCAGTTGAGCCGTCATGTAAAATTCACCCTCACAGCCCGATCACAAATAAGCCAGCTCTGTCCTCCAGCTCGGCTGTGTTAAGGGCCAGACGGATTTCCCAAGTCTGTAAGGAGATGGCTCCAGTCACTAGAAATGGCAGCCATCAGCTCTTTCAGAATCCATCAGACAAGCAGGTTCATGAACTCAACAAACATTTATGAGGTTCTGATTAGGACGATTATGGAAAGGTGCCCTGGGCAAATGCGGCATGTAAATATTACAGGTAAATTCAAGGCTTCTGAGGCTATACTCCAGAGACATACATGAAGGGGGAAAAAAATCTCTTTTCAATTCTCTTACAATCCTCTACTCACTAGAAAAAACAACAAGTCTCGTGCCGACGTTTCTTCTCAACACCAAACACTTCAATTTCAGAGTCACCAGCAGGCGTACGTTATCCAACTAGAATTTAAAACCACTGTTTGGGGCTCAGTAACTTCTAATGAATATCTTATAGTTAGACAAATGACACTGGTCTTCCATTTATATTAGGCATATAAAACTTTGCACATAAATAGCTGCAATTGGTAATCTAAGTATACACAAAGGGAGATTAAAAACAAACAATTTATGAAAGGAGCAAACAGGACAAAAGGTGCAAATGGAGCATAAAGACGAAGTTTGGGAAACACTGCTTCACATTATTAAAATGTGAAAAACCACAAAAAAGGGGGGTGGTGGTAAAGGAATGGGTTTTGAAAAAGTCTAGCGAGAAAAGATGAGAAGACAATCAACAGCCATCCACTCGGTGTCAGCAGTGCCATAGAATGAACGCCACTTCTTTATTCTTGCAAACACACCACGCACATTCTCAGAAAAAGAGGAAGTCAGAGCTGTCGGAGATAACTCCCAAGCCCTTGCTAAGAACCACAGAGACAATCGCTCCCACCTGCCTTTGGCCCAAAACCCACTGGAACACAGGCCAGATCAGGAATATTTCAACAGACTTCCATGGATTGCCTTGCATTTTATTTAACTTCAGAATCCGAGTCAAATCTCCTTACTCTCAGATATGCCCACACGTGGTTAATGAAGTGTCAGGGCTTAATTTCTGATAAACATCTGCTAAAATATGGATTAGAACACACTCCACGTCTTCTACTTGCGCATCAAGTCATCCCAAAACTCAGAGGTGTAAAGCCACCACTTCTGTTCATGAATCCCATGAGTCAGGAATCTGCAGAGGGTGCTGGGGGGACGGTGGGCCTCCCTGTGTCACAATTTGGGAGGCTGGACTCCCCTGCAGGCTCAGACGTTCACTTCGGGTCTGATGGTTGCTGCAGCCTCAGTTCCTGTCTGCGTGGGCATCTCCCTGGGGTGACCACACGTGTTCAATTGAGCTTCCTCACAGCATGGTGGCCAAGCTCCGATGGTAAGCATCCCATGAGTGAGACAGAACCACGTCAAAGCTGTTACCACCTTCGATGACCTAAACTCAGACGTCCTACAGTGCCCCTTGGTCCCACATTCCAATTAGTTAGAAGGGAATCAGTAAGGGCAGCCTCAGGCACAGATTTCAAAATCATCGCCCCATGTCTATCACCTCTTACGGCTACTGAGTTCTTGGGATTCTTGGATTCCTTGTGGTTCCCTGATGGAACAGACTCCCTACACCCCTCATGATTAGCCGGGAGAGGTTATTCATGGGTTTCTTTTTCCCCTCAAAGATTTATTTCTCCTGGACTTGTGTGAGTGAATCCTAAGCCATATCTCAGTTATGGAGTTGGTGTGCCTAACACAGCCCAGGTCACGGGCTATCAGGAAATGTTGGAAAGAAGAGAGGGAAGGAGGAAGGGAGGGTGGAAGATGAGAGGGAGGGAAGGAGAGAGAGAAGACTGGATCTGAGGTCCTAGGCTCATCAGTGAAATTATCCTGATGTATATACGTGTGTGTATGTGTATTACATACACATATGCACATATATACATACGCTGTTCAGTAAGCAATCTGACAAGATGTAACCAGAGCCTTAAAGGCAAAACAGCTTTATATTCTTGAGCCAAGTAGTTCCACTCCCAACATTGCTAAGAATTCTTCAACAACTTGTGCTAAGGAGCAAAAACAAAACAAAACAAAACAAAAACAACAACAGCAAACAACCACCACCACGTGACTGGCTCTTGTCAGGCTGCTGTGTGCCTGTTCACATGCACAGTCTGATTTGAACGTAACCAGAGTCTCGGGAGTTTGGGCTGGCAGTGGTTCTACTATCTGGGAAGAGGTGTTTGCATGGCAGGTTCGAGCAAAACTGTGGGTTCTGATCCTATCCCTGACCGTCAGCAGCTGAGTGACCGAGCAGAGTCTCTACCCTTGGTGTGGGTTTCCCGTGGCCGCTGTAACAAATGACCACAAACCGGGTGGTCTAAAACAAGAGAAACGTATTCTCTCACAGTTCTGGAAGCCAAAGTCCAAACTCAAGGTGCTGGCAAGGCCAAGCTCGCTCCAAAGGTTCTAAGGGAGGATCTTCCTTGGCAGCATTGAAAACCTTGCTAAAACCTACCACCAAAGATGCCAACCAGAGACTCAAGCCCGGATACGATAGGATCACAACCTAATCTTTGGGCTACCTGGCCATCTCTTTGCAGGAGCCTTCCCTAAACTCCCAGCCACCTCGTTAACTCATCAGGTTGCTTGTTCCTTCATGTTTTCATCCATCAGACCTGGATGAATTCAAGGACTGTGTGAAGTATCGGGACTTGGGTTTGCGCATGGTGGTGCTTTGTGGAAGGGGTGGTGCGTAGTACGGGTTGGACTGCGTCCCTCCAAAATACGTGATGAAATCCTGGACCCAAGAACTTGTGAATGTGACCTTCTTTGAAAGTAAGGTCTTTGGAGATCAAGAGTAGAATGAGCCCTAATTCAACGACTGGTGAGTGTCCTTATAAGAAGAGAAGAGACAGACACGCAAGAGAAGGGCAAGTGATGATGGAGGCAGAGGCTGGCATGAGGCATCTGCAGGTCAAGGCGCACCAAGGGCTGCCAGCAATACCTGAAGCGATACCTTTCCTACAGGAAAGGCATGGAACAGACACTCCCGAGAGTCTTCTGAGGAATTACGGCCCCGATGACACCCTGATCTGGGACTTCTAGTCTCCAGGCCTTCGAGAGATTGCACGTCCATTACTGTAAGCTGCCCCATTTGTCAGTCCTTTGTTACAACAGCCCAGAGAAACCAAGATAGCACGTGAACACAACCAGCACCCATAAAACACTCACTAGACATCCCGGATTCTTTACAAGGTGCTCAGCCACAGGAAATGCAAAGAGAAACAAATAAAACTCACTGCTACCCTTGAGAAACTCTTAAGGGAAAGAAATGGGGATGAGATATGTCTGGAAAACTCCACATACACATAAAACCTCATCAAATCATGCTCGCTGCTCCCCAGAAAGTGTCTCCTGGAGGGTAGAAAAAGTGGCAATGCGATATTTATGCAGAGCTTATGGAAACTGGTTTTCAAACTCAAGGGCAAAGAGATGATTTTGATGTAAGCCAAGAGGGAAGGACATGGAAATGTTTTCCTAGCTCCTTGTCATTTCACCAGGGAACTTCACATGTGTGGGTCTGCTCCTCCAAATTCCCCAGACCAAGGGGCTCTGACTTGACTGAACGGATAAAGCAGGACATGCCAGTAACTCTACCAGTATGTATAAGGATGAGCCTCGTAGTACATACAATGTGCTAAAAAAAAAAAAAAAAAAAAAAAAACCCCACCATGTGCCATAATTTCTTCTAGAAAAAGGAGACGTATGAATAAATGACAGAAAGGATGGTTATTCTCATGAGTTGCTGCTAAAAGTTATGTTGATGGAAACTCTAATGTTGATAGAATGCAGTGAAAAATCTAAGTTGCAAGTTATTGTCAAGATAATACAATCCAACTACTTTATTTTATCACCAGGGACTTTGTTCACTGCTGGTACCCAGAGCCCCTAGAAGCATGTCCCAACTGTGACGGGCACTCCCAAAAGATTTAATTATAGATATAAATGAAGGGTTGAGATCCAGAACAGGGGAATGAGGCAAAGGCTGCTTAGAGCTTCACTAAACCCACTTCTTCCTTCTTCTGGGATGCCCTTAATTCTTGCCAGAGGATGAGCGTGGATGTGAGGAATGCTGCTTCCAGGCTTAGCCCAGAAACGTCCCTTGCAGTTGATGCTTCGTCTCCCTGCTCTGCTGCTGGGCCTGGAGAAGAGGGCACCATGGAAACCTTCCAAGAATGGAAGGTGAGGACCCCGGATGGATAAAGTCTAGGTCCCCAAAGCACTCACAGCAGACCGTGACCAGAGGGATAAATACATCCTTATTATGAATTAAAAGTTCAGTCATGGAAATTTTAGGGTTATCTGTTAAATGAACGAGCTCAGTCTGATGCCAAGGAGTAAAGGTCTATTTTTGACCTTGGCAAAGATGGGAAAGCAGTGAGCCAACTGCCAGGAGTGACCCCGGAGGGGGCTTCAATGGCCAGAGAAGCAGTGAGCTTGCAGACACTGGAAGGCAGCTCTGGGGCTCTGTGAGCGCAGGGAAGGGAGAAGCACAGAGCGAGAGGAAGCTGGGAGGAGACACGTGCGCAGGCCAGACAAGCTGCAAGGCGTGTTTCATGGCGCTCGTTCACCCATAATCACAGACCGGGGCCCCCGGGCACCCTGCAGTCGCCCTGACTCTTGCTGCCTCAGTCCTCATGGGGGGACACCTAACTGCAGAGGCCACTGTGATGGACACTGACATCAAAGGCAAGAAACCACGCCTTCTGCTCCTGGGAGGGTTCAGAAGCTTCCCAGGTGATTCTAATGCAGAGCTGGCTGGAGAGGGAACTTAAAACTTACAGAAGACGACTTCCCTGGTGGTCCAGTGGTGAAGACCCCATGCTCCCAAACTGGGGGCTGCTGCAGCTCGATCCCTGGTCGGGGAACTAGAGTCCACAGGCCACAGCGAAGACCGGGTGCAGCCAAATAAATGGAATAAATACATTTTTAAAAAGCGCTAACATTCAAACTACTACTTCCAAAGGGGGAAAAAAAAAGGCTGGATTCTAACTCATTTAATAGTTTACATAAATAGCTCCTTAATGGGCAGGAAGCCCCGAGAGACAGTCACACGTACCTAGATGGGTTTCCTGGCTTTGTTGTGATATCCAACATTCTAGCCTCTATGCATATATTTGTTCTTGCTCGATGGGCCTCTTCATGGGAACAGAAAGCAGGGCCCCTTTATTGGCAGGAAGGAAGAAGAATCTTGAGAGCATCACCTACACGCTCAGCACCGCGTACACCTTCTCTAGTTAACCCCAGGGCACCTCTGTGAGGACGCTCTCAGTCACTCAGTATTTCAGAAAAGGCTCAGCGAGGGTTGAGGTCTTTCTTCAGGGTCAGCCAGCCAGTAAGTGGTGGGTCAGGTTTTGGACCCAGGCGCCTCAGTCTCCAAGCACGTATCCTGTCTTTGTGTGTGTATGCTCGGTCGTGTTTGACTCTTTGCAGCCTCATGGACTGCAGCCCACTAAGTTCTTCTGTCCGTGGGATTCTCCAGGCAAGATACTACAGTGGGTGCCATTTCCTTCTCCAGGGGATCTTCCCGGTCCAGGGATCAAACCCACATCTCCTGTATCTCCTGCACTGGTAGGCAGATTCTTTACCACTGAACCACCTGGGAAGCCTTGATAAATTTTTCTGAAATGAACAGTTCAGATTGCCCTGAACCTAACACTTATGACTTCTAAAGTGAAAGTGAAGCAGCTCAGTCGTGTCCAACTCTTTGTGACCCCATGGACTGTGGCCTACCAGGCTCTTCCCTCCATGGGATTCTCCAGGCAAGAACACTGGAGTGGGTTGCCAAAGCAGGGAAAATACTCTGAACTCTGGCCTTAAGCATTTTCATAGACTAATAACAAGAAAAATTGTTATCACCACATGCTTTTTTTTCAATGGGGCCTAGGAATTTGCAAGTAAATATGAACAGTATTATAATGCGGTAGTTAAAACCTAAAGGGGAAAAGGGGAATTGTAGATACTGGAAGCAAAAAAATCCATTCTTTTCACTATGGAAAATACTTTTTCCACGGGACACGTAAGTTAAGGATACTGCAGAAAGGATAACAGGCTGTAGGAACTTATGACCCTTGTCTACTGCAAGACACAAACCACGTGGTACCCAAATCAAGAACCACAGTACAGGGATATGTGAGGCTATGAGAGTTACACAGATGCACACCTGCACCCCCTCCAACATAGGGGCTGGTAAGAACAGAAGCTGGCGACAGCAAGCCCAAAAGCTGACCGGGAGCCCCTGGGGCACGCACTCCTCAGTGGTCCGCACGGCTTCTCTGTCCCTGGAAACACACCCTGGGCTTCATTCCTGGGGTGGAGGTCGGGGGACGCACTTATCTTTCAGTTGGAACCAAATGTTAAATGCAGCTTTGTGGCTCCTGATTAAACAGCTGATTACGCTCTCAGCCAGCAATTACCTCCTGTGCCTTAGAGGCAGGCACTCCGATGTGGCCGGCCTAATAGACTTGGGGAATAACCTGAAATCCTGCAAGAGACAGACGTGCGGGGACTGGTGGAAATTTATAGTGTAACCCAAGCTTTCAGAATCATAAAAGTTGAGGGTTGTCTTTATAGAGTCAGAGCCTCAAGTTCAATTCCAGGGTCAAGAATCTGAAACACTGGCAGGCTTCCGAGGACAAATACGGTGGTCTGAACATCTGGCTCTGTTTCTGAAAGGCTCATTGTGATAAAAGATTCTGAGGTGCAGCAACTGACTCCTGAGGACTTTTCCAGAACAACGGTGTCATTTAAAAAAAAACAGGCGGGGGCGGGGGAGGGGGTTGAAGAAAAGGGGAAAAAGAACATGGCAAATTTTAAAACATAAAGGGAGGTGTAAGTACTTTTTTGTATTTTTGTTTGTTTTTAAAACAGATATGGCCACTGGCAAACAAAATTTCTTGGGAGAAGAAAGAAAATAATTTAGAAAGAGCTATGTACCTGTCATGCTCAGATAATTATGAAGATTCTGTGTCTCACTGGGGCACATGATCTTCAAGTCCATCAGACAAGTCACAGTGGGCCTGAAGTCTTACTGGTGGGGTCTAACAGGAACACATCAATTTTCAAACACTAACAATTTTAAATTAGGACAAGAAGGAATGTTGTTACGAAGACTAAGAAGCAAGAGGGAAGCGTTTTCAACTTGCAGAATAACAATACGATTAAACTGAAATTGTTGTTTTCTGAACAGTCGTTCTATAAAATGTACAGTAACGCTTTTATATGTAAATTATCTAAACTCAAAAAAAAAAACAAAACAAAACCCTTTCACTGTAAATTGAACTGAGACTGGCTTAGAGTAGAACACTTTGGTGAAAACGTGCTTCAAATGAATAAAATGGCACAGTGAAACAATATTTTGCAGAAGAATACTGCAAAGTAAACACTACGTTCTTCTTTCCTTTTTTTGTTCTTTATTTGTTTTGTTTTTGATTGACGACTCTTAGGCTGAGAGAAACAGATAAAACTCTCACCTACGGATTCATTTTTAACTACTGCTTGAAGTTAACTGATATTTTCCATTCGGTCAATTACAAACATTACTAATACATTTCAGACGCTGTAAGTGTACACAGAAATACTATGAGCCAGACTAAGATAGGAAAAACTAACTTATCTCGATCAAGATGCTTATTTCAAAAGATGCTTTCAATGTGCCCCAGGGTTTCTTTCCTTTTTAAAAAATCATATTTAACACCTGCCCCCGCTGCCACTAATTTTCTTAATGAACACCACAGGCGTCTCCCATTTGTCAGCATTTCATCCTGATGCTCTTCCTTGTATGCCTGTATTAACATCTGTAGACCTATTCACTTCATATGTGACCATCTCCTCAATGAGGCTGTGTACTCTTTTCAGGCAAGCTTGATATATTTTTCTTCTTTCTTTAAGCTGACACCCCCAACAGAAGATTCAGCAAGCAGTGGTCTCATAAGAATGAATGAGCAGAGACGGTTAAGGAGACGGGCATGGGGGAGTCTCCCCAGAATAGCCCACTGGCCACGATCACTGGCTTTGAGTCAATGGCGAGGTGCACTGACTGCTTCTGTGATGACGTCATCCGCTAGACAACGGGCTGGGAGAGGAAAGAGATTACCAGCCAAGCAGAGGATGTGTGATGGGGAGGACCACAGTCTTCACCAACCCCCTGAGTTCTGTTGGGCAGGGATTCTGCTCATTTCGTTCACACCCTCAATTCTACAACTTTCTACAGTGCCTGGGACCCTACAGAGTTTTCTTAAATGAATGACGTTTCAGTCCCATCTATTTGAAAAGAGCCCCAGATGCTATGTATTTTTCCGAGACCCTGGACCAGTGGCCCCATCGTATCCCCTTCTCCTCAGCTCTCTCCATCCCTCTTTGCATTTCTCCTCTGAGTCAGCAGAACAATTCCTGGCATGAATCAGGGGCTCCATAAATATTTGTCACCTTAAATAAATACTTTCTGTTCAAAAACTTTTCTTAGATAAACAGGGAGTCTCCTAAGCTATGCATTTTCCCCATCAAGATTATGGAGAAGGGTACAGAATTTATCAAAATAGTCATTCATTCATTAATATTGTGGCAAACAGTCAAATATGAAGCTCTCTATTCAAGTGTGGATAAAGGTAGAAAATTCATGTTGTTCAGTCGCCCAGTCGTGTCCGACTCTTTGTGACCATGTGGGCTGCACACACCAGCCTCCCTGTCCATCACCATCTCCCAGTGTGTGCCCAAGTTCATGCTCACTGCATCAGTGATGCCATCCAGCCCTCTCATCCTCTGACGCCCTCTTCTCCTCCTGCCCTCAATCCCCCCCAGCATCGGGGACTTTTCCAGTGAAGAACTGTAAAAAAATAAACTTCATAAAGTTATCAAGTTTGATGCCAACTCTAAAGTTAGCAAAAGAGCATGACATTTATTTAATTCCAAACACTGTAAAAACCCAATGATAGCTCCTGAGCCTGTCTCTCTCTTGCTTTTTGGAACTGCAGTAATTCTTTTATGGCGGTATCCAGTGAGAAGCCCTCATGGAATTTTAACTTAACAGGGAATGCATGTGGCCTCTGTGGTACAACAGCTGTGTAACTACATAATTGTTTACAAATGTGCAAAATAAGTACCCAAACCAATAAAAAATAATAACTTGGGCATCCATAAAGAAGAGATACTATAAACACGCAATGGCCCATACTTTCTCCATAAATAACTGTTGAAGCAAAAATACAACCACCAAAACCCCTTGTTTCAAATCCCTTCCCATAAAGCAAACAGCTTTGGCAGTCTGGCAACAAATACCATTGTGCTTTCTCAAGCGAAAATGCTTTTTTATTAACATTTATCATTTAGGTGCCATTAAAGTAACGGCAGTCAGAGTGGATTCATTTACAACAAGCCACTTGGTGTAGAGTCCACTGTGTTCTGAATGGGTTTCAAACCAGCACACAGCTTCCCATCACAAAGAGGTGGGAAGCTACAGAGAGGCAAGCATAAATATGAAGAGATGGTGAGGAGGAAGGAGAGGAACAATATGTGCGTGCTAAGTAGCTTCAATCATGCCTGATTCTTTTTGACCCTATGGACTGCACACCACTAGACTCCTCTGTCCATGGGAGTCTCCAGGCAAGAATACTGGAGTGGGTAGCCTTTCCCTTCTCCAGGGGATCTTCTCAACCCAGGCATCGAACCCAGGTCTCCTGCACTGTAGGCAGACTCTACCAGCTGAGCCACCAGGGGAGCTTGAAGGAATGTGCTTGAACCATCGCAAAACCATTTTTCTGGACCCCAGTCCATGGAAAAACTGTCTCCCATGAAACCAACCTCTGGTACTAAAAGGTTGGGGACGGCTGTTCTAAATCGGTCTCTGCGTTTCCAGTCCGCACCCATTCCCTACCCGGTAGCTGTGGCGTTGGCATGAGTCCTATCACAGCGTTTCATGTGTTACATCCTGTATCAGCCACACGACATGGCGTATACACACAGATTCCGTACGGCGCCCGCCTTTGGTGTGCTGTCAGCCGTGCACATGCTGCGTATCGCGCGTCACAGGTCAGACACCTCCTCTCCGTGTGCTCACATGGCCTCCCCTCCAGCGCAACAGCAGCCAGCGGCTCCGCGTGACAACGAGAGGACCGTCTCGAGCCCTCACTGTGGTTTGCAAGGCTCTGTGTGGCGTGGCCCCGCCTGCCTCTCAGCCTTCACCCTGACTTTCCCCTTTCATGGACTCTGTCCTAACCCCACCCGAGGGCCGACGCCGTGCCAGGCTCCTCCTCACCCATCTCCAGAGGTTTCGACAACCGCACCTCTGCCCAAAGCGCTCTGCCAGAGCATCTCTGTGCAGCCGGCCCTCAGCATCCTTCACGAGAGACGGATGCAGGGCAGTGCACAGGGCGAGCCGTCAGGACGCGGGGCCCAGTGGGGCGAGGGAGCCGGGCGTCACTTGAGCACAGCGGGGGAGACGGCTGCGTGCTGGAAGGGGGCCCCACAGAGGAAGAGCTTCGGCTCATCCAGTCCCCGAAAGTCATACTTTTGTCTCCTGTTCCCCACTTCTCTTCCCATCCCACCAGACACAGCCTCACGGAGACAGCTCAGGGAGGTGGGCACACGGGCAGGCACGCTCCCCTCCTAGCTGGAGGCAGGGCGGGGACCGCAGTCCGGCTCCTGGCCCCCTGAGTCCCAGGTCTGTCTTTCTCTCTCACTGCCTCGTAGGCAGACGGTACCCGAGCATTAGTCTGCCAGGGCTTCTGTAACAAAATACCCCACTGGGGCTCCCTTTCTCATGGTGCTAGAGGCCCCTAGCCCCAGGCCAGGCCTCTCTCCCAGGCAGGCAAGCAGCCGCCTCCTCTCCATATCCCCACACCATCTCCTCTGCAAGTGTGCAGCCTGGGCTCATCCATGTGCACCCGGATTTCTCTTCTCATAAGGACACCACTCAGATCAGACTGGGGTCCATCCTGACAGCGCATCTGAACTTCAGTTCAGTCGCTAAGTCGAGTCCGACTCTTTGCGACCCTGTGGACCGTAGCACGCCAGGCTTCCCAGTCCTTCACCATCTCCTAGAGTTTGCTCAAACTTATCTCCATTGAGCTGGTGATGCCATCCAACCATCTCCTCCTCTGTCATCTCTTTTAACCTAATCACGACTTTAAAGGCCCTATCTTCAAACACAGTCATAATCTGAAGTTCCGGGGCAGGGGACATCCACGTATGAATTTAGGGGAATGCAATTCAACCCATAATAGGGCCCAGATAATAATAACCGCACAAGGACAGAACTCTGCCAGTCTGGTTACCAGAAATTAGCTGTCCCTTCCGGCTCACAAGATGCCCTGTCCAGAGGCTCTGGAATCTGATACTGGCTATTTCTAACAGTCATTTCCTGGCAGTTTGTTGCTTGAGACCTTTATATGGTATTTCATTATGGAAGCTTCCAAGCATACCCCAAAATAGAGAAATTAGCTATATAAATCCATAGTCGACCATAGTTACCAACATTTATCCATCTTGATTTGTTCACCCTGTCTTCCAAGTACTTTTTCTAGGTCATTTTCCAGCAAACCCCAGACATCACATCATCTCAATTACAAACGTACCAGTCTATGTCTATAATGCAAAACGAGTTCTATTTAAGATAGTATCCTACTATTAACAATAGTTGCTATATACCGCCCAGTAGCTTCTCCATATTCAGGTTTCCCTGATTGTCTCAGAAAAATGTCTTTGAGACTGCGTGCCTGCTCAGTTGCTAAGTCCCGTCCAACTCGTCTGCGACCCCAGGTTCCTCTGTCCATGGGATTTCCCAGGCAAGAATCCTGGAGCGGGTTACCATTTCCTCCTCCAGTCTTCGATAGCAGGTTCATTTAAATCCAAGTGAAAACAACCTTCATGCGTTACACCTGGTGGCCAAGTCTCCTTTGTGCTTTTAATTCATGTAACACTTTGAAGTCACCTGCACGTTGGCTTTGCATTCAGAGAACCTCCTCACCTCATACGACACAAAGGGACATCTACAACTAGGATACAGGCACCTGGGGGCTTGGTGCCCTGCAGGGCCGGGAGGGTATTGTCTTCACCAACCTGGCACAGACTACAAAAGATTACATGCCAGGGCTGGGGTAGGGGCAGCTGCTGGAAGAGACTCTATTTCCCTCTGGAAGGGACCTTTGCTCTGAATTTGGACTAATTTAAACGGCACGGGCACAGAGGGACTTTGCGAGATGTGTTTATGGAATAGTTGTGATCAATACCCATGCAAGGCATGCGTTTATAAGTGGGAGTGTGTACGCAGGAGGACTTTGAGGGGGCTCCTGGGTGCCCCCTTTTTAACACTGATCAATACATACAGTCGATCACTAACAGGGGAATTGGGGGCAAACATTTATATTCAAACTGTGTTGGGTCCCCTTATGGAAGGTTCTTTCACTCGGTCTGTTCACTGCAAATACATTCATCAGATGATGTTATTACATAGGGAGGGAACTATAAAAACACGTTTTAAGTGTTAAGGTTTATCATTCCGTCATCTGTTCACACTTTAATCACCAAGATCTTTGGGGCCGGTCTTTCAAACTATTATTCCTGAACAGCTGTATGCTCTAAAATTGATAGTCTTCTTAGATGATGGAGCCACACAAAAAATTTGTTAAATATTCAGCAAAGCTCTGAACGGCTGCAGCCACTTAGTCCTAAAACTTCCCTCCAAAGCATCTACAATTGCATGATAAGAGCATCTTGTTCCTGTGTATTGAAGCAATTATTCAGTTATTGTTACTGAACAAGCCCCAGAAATGGTATGTTTCTTCAAAAGGAATAGTGATATATTTTAAAATGCATATTACTCTCTATTACTTTGAACATTACAAAACAATCTACAGGAAACGCTGGAGGACTCGTGGTCTACTGGTTTCTCCATCACAGAGAGGCCAGCCTGGCAAGAACAGAGCCAGACACACAGCATCTTTGGCTCATGAAGCCAGCTGCTTTTCAAGAAATTCGTTCGAAATACTCTCCTACTGTGATGTGTCCCCTTCCCTTTCTAAAATCCCTGGTGAGTGGTCGTTAGGTCCTAACAGCTGGCCTTGACAAACAGCTAAGTTATTTGTGGTCCAGATGTCAGGACGTGAACAAGCAGAAAACAAGACTGTTTAGTGAGAAGAGAAACACCCACACACACCCACTCAGGTCCCTTCACTTGAACTGTGTCAAGAGAACAGGGGAGCTCCGGCACAGCCCAGGTGCGCAGTACGGCAGTGCTGGAAAGGCTTGCCAGGCTGGGCGCACACTGGGCAAGAGGGGTGGGCACGGACAGTGCAGAGGGCGGGAGCCGCTGCCCGCTCCTTGAATGTACTGCTTCCACAAGCGAGTCTCCGGGCAGTTAACTGCATATTCAGCGTGGTGCCTCTCTGCGCCTATGGGAAATGGGCCCCCAAGTCCCTCAGACGCACAGGCCGCTGGGCAATCTGGGGGACCATTAGATGTGGGTACAGAACCTGTACTCAGGGCTCCCGGTGGGAGGGACAGAGCAGGTCAGCCTCGGGGACATCCCTGCGGGAAGTCACCTCCCGAGAAAGGGAACGTGGGAAGTGGAAGAAAATAAGCCTCCGCTCCGGGCCCCAGCCGTTGAGACCGTGCACCTGCGTTCTGGAAGCAGGCGCCTGACGCAACCGCAAATCCAATCTCCGCGTGAGTCGACCAGCGCCAAGTCACACGGCGATTCATTTCGACGACGTGTGAGCGGCCGCAGCGTGAGGGACACTGCAGCATACCGACCCGAGTTCTCTGCAGAGCTGCGCGGACAGCTGCGCGGGTCCGGAGGTGCTCTGATGAGGAAGGGGCGGAAAGATGCACAGGACCCCGCGGGACCGCCCCGCCCCCGCGCCACGGGGGCAGGAATCTGCTGGTTGCCCTTCAGCCAGGCACCAGCCAACTCTCCTCTCTGTGATCAGTGCCGAGCTTAAATGAGTTAATCTCATTTTCCAGATGAATTGTGATTTTGTCTCCCGCAGGCTGTGATTACGGGATAAGAGAGTGGTGTTAACAGGAGGGCTGAGGCTCCTGGGGGCCACATTCCGCGCACACAGAACTGACCAGCTCTCACCCTCACCTCTGTCCTCCTGCCCGTTCTACCCTTAATGGAGGGAGAAGAACGAGGAATCGTAGGGAACCGTGAAATGGCACACAGGGCGATAAACCTTTCGGATGAATTATGTCACCTCGGAAGAGGTCAGAGGCCCGATCTATCTTCGTGTTTGGAAACACAGTTTATGGTCCTGACAAAATTTTAAATACATCTTGAGCAAAACAGACGTGTAAATGGAACTGAGTTTTCAACTCTCTCCACTCCCCCCGGCCCCCGCCCCCACTTATTTTGTGAACTGTTCCTGAAACATCAGTCAGCAAACAGGTATGTGCAGAGGACCTGTTAGGTGGGAAGCATTTAGCTGGGTGCAGTGAAGAGGCAAATTCTTCAAGCCCACCCCTGGGTTCTTCCTACAAGGGGCTTTATACCTCTGGGTGACTGTGAACATCATTTTTCTTTTTAAATTAAAGAAAAAAACAACTATTTTTTTTTTTTTTGGAGTGTTGTTTATTTGCTTAAGTCCTGTCCTACTCTTTTTAAGACCCCATGGACTGTAGCTGACCAGGGTCCTCTATTCTTGGGATTTCCCAGGCAAGAATACTGGAGTGGGATTTGGAGTGTGGATGCCTATAAGAAATGCCCTTGGAGGCACAGATGCTGGTCCTAATCCTAGTTTTCACCTTCATTAATTAAGAGCTGTTGACCAAGCTGTTTACTGTCTCTGAGCCCCAGTTTTTTCATCTGAAAAGGGAGACCCAGCTTTCAAGGTGTGAGGAGATGCAACACAGGAAGTGAAGCTTTTAGCAGGTGACACGTGCTTGATAAGGAGCTACCCTCAAAATAACTGTGATTTCCCAGGGCAGTTACTGAATCATAGAATGACATTCAGACCTTGTGGCAGAGCGGGCAGAAACAAGATGCTGTGAGCAGGTGCCAGATCGAGCAAATAAAAATGCAGATTCTGGTTAAATTCTAATTTCAGGTAAACAGCAAATTATTTCCTAGTCTAAGTATCTCCCACACAATTTTCTTCAAGTATAAATATATCTCAAACACTGCATGGGCTACATTTATACAAAGAAATTGTTATTGTTGAGTCGCTCAGTCGTGTCCTCTTTTGCAACCCCAGGGACTGCAGCCCGACAGGCTCCTCTGTCCATGAGGATTCTCTAGGCAAGGATACTGGAGTGGGTTGCCATTTCCTTCTCCAGAGGATCTTTCCAACCCAGGGGTTGAACCCAGGTCTCCTGCGTTGTGGGTAGACTCTTTACCACTGAGCTACCAAGGAAGCCCTCACAGACATGTAGAGACACAACTCAGATTGAATTGGGTGTCTTATATTTTATGTGGTCATGCCAGGATGCTAGATATAGGATTTGAGTCTTAACAGCTACAAAACTCAGGGATGGATAGCATACTTCTTGAGGTGCACTTTCCTCAGCTATGGGATGAGGTTAACTGTAAGAATAACCCCTGCCCCATCCACATGGCTGTGGGGAGAGTCCTATTATGCATGTGAGCATGTTCTGCAGAATGTGCAGCCTCATCCATTCCTTCTCTACTGCTTGCTTTCTGGCTTGTCTACTCATTGCTTTAGAATAGAAACTCATCTTGACGCTCAGAGAAGCTGTTCATCTTCCAGAGGGGACTGTTTGGGGGAGGGGAAGCCCCCGTCTAAGGCTCTCTGGCGGGTGAGGGCCATTGCCCCTGTTACCAGAGGCACTTCCTCCCCCACCCCAGGCACACCTTTGCAGCACCCAGCAGGACTGTGCCTCTGGGAAAGTCCTATCTGCTCCCAACAGCACCTGTCAGAGGAGAGCATTCTTCCCAAGGGTGGTCTCTGACCCTCAGAGTCTGCAGTGAGGCTTCTCAATGGGAGGTGCCCCAGATTCCGCCAGAGGGGCTGCAGAGAAGGAACTGTGTTTATTCCTGATTATTCTTTCCTATTCCCTGGTGGCTCAGATAGTAAAGAATCTGCCTGTAGATGCAGGAGACTTGGGTTTGATCCCTGGGTCAGGAAGATCCCCTGGAGAAGGGAATGGCTACCCACTCTGTCTGAGAGAATTCCATGCACAGGGGAGCCTTGTGGGCTACAGTCCACGGGTAGCAAAGAGTCAGACACGACTGAGCAACTCACACTTGCTCTTTTCATTCTTTTTGAGTCGGCGATTGTAATCCGGAGAGGCTAGATACTTCCGGCTGCAAAATCTCCACCCGTTCTGAACACTGCACTTGGACCATTTTGGTGTAAATCCTGGCTTGTCCACTCCCCAGATACAGGCCACTAGCTTAATCCCCTGAACTCCATTTTATACAAGAGTACTAAGAAGACCTACCAGACACAGTCATTGGGAATATTACATAAGACTTTTGAGCAACTCATTCCCATAAGTCACTGGGAATTATTACATAATACAGAATTACCTCACCACCCTCTTCCTTAGCACATGCTTAGTATGAAAAGAATATTTTCTAAGTGTAGGCAAACACACTAACCAATGAAATCCTAAATTACTCTAGGTGATTATTTAACTTCAAATGGCACTATCTTAGGGCATATTTCTCAGCCAACAGATAAAATGCACCAACTAAAGAACAGAGGGGAGGGGGTCTTTCATGCCTGGAAGGCTGAACCACCACTGATTTCGAGCACCCCTGGCCCTCATTTCCCTGTCCACTCCTGACGTGGCAGAGACAGCTCTGATTCAAACTCTTCCAGACTCTGCAAAAGTCCCAGCACGCTCTGAGAAAGAAGCTGCAACAAGGAGCCCGTGAAGGTGTCCAGTGACCCCAGTGCTTCTGTGATTCTACAGGTGGCGAGGCGGGGGCACGCGTGCGTTGCTCATCTTTCAGTGTGTGCTTTTTTTCTTTTCAAACATTTGGAGGTTCTGCACAAATGTTGGGGGAAAATAAGAGATTTCTGCAGGCGGGTGAGTCTGAGGTAACTTTTTAAGATATCTGAGAACAGTTTTTGCCCTTAAAGTCTCCTACTCTGAATGGGAGTGCAGGGTGGAATGGGGTTGAGAGGAGAAAAACAAGTGAATCCAGTTTTAGAAAAACCCTGCCATCTGTGACTGCACAGTAGAAGGTAAGCTTCTTGAGGAGACAAATCTATCTAAATCAGTTCTATATCCATAGCACTAAACCACAAAATAACCTCACTAAATAAGGGCTGTTTCAGATTCTTTAATCAAGGCACACTACCGCCACCTGGTGGCAAAGTGCCCGAATTGCAGGAATAAGGGTTTGGTTTTTTCCTTACATTTAATTAGTGTGCACAAAAGTAGCCTACTCTGATGGTGTATGTGGCATTCCAGAGTCACCAAAGACAAAGAACCAGAGCAAATAAAAAAGCAAATAACTATTAAACTCTTTTGTTTAGATAATCCCAAACAACATCAGATATTCCCAGTTATTTCCTGTTATTTTAAATATTTGTTTCATGAAATCCTCCTTCCTGATTTTTTTAGGCTAAGAGCTGAGCCAAAGCTGGGCTCCTGGATTAGCTTAACGAGTGTGTAAGCGGGAGGGGGAGCTTGACTGACGAGTGACACGCTGACGACAGAGCAAAGGCAGAGCCTCCGCTCAGCACACGGTTCATTTTCACGGCCATGTTTGCCTTCCCCGTTCTCTCCTTCTCTCTAAAGGAGACGCTTTGACTCTTTCCACTGTTTTGTTTCGCGTTTCACGTGGGCCATGCTGTCAGCTAGGCCCAGAGGCTACAATAGATGTAAAGTACTGGGCAGGACAACGCTTGATAAATGTAAACAACATGCAGACAGAAAACGCTCTCAGATGAAAAAATCCACATATGGGTTTAGTGGCCGTCAGACTGAATGCAAATGGTGTTGGAGAATATAAGAGGCTGGCTTTTTAATATCAAAGGAAATCACAGCCTTTTCTCTAACACTGAAAACACCGCTGCGCTAAAAAGGAGTAAGTAAGCAACTGAACCAGGCAGCTGGTCTTCAGCACACAAAAGTCACTGCCCACGCCCTGGCCTTAGATGCGATGCTGTCCTTCTAGAAATGTTAAGTGAGGGGGGAGCTCAGGTGAGCAAACTGGGAATGCTGCTAGTTTTTAAGGCCTCCTCTTACAAAAATAAAAGAGCTGGCCTGGCTTACAGATGAAGCCACGTGATGCCAAAGCTTGGAAGCTGCTGGGCCTCAGTTGTTTTCCAAGTCACCGCACCGGCAGTCTTGCCTGAAAGAAAGGAGTCAGGAGGGAGAAAATAAATAAGAGCATTTCCAGAACTCGCCCGGCAGCTTGGAAAACTGTCTGCTTACTATTACGCAGCTTTAACATGTCATAATCATTTTCACAGTAAAGACACCCTTCCTGCAGTTGAGACCAAGAATGCATGACTAATTTTAACCACTTGTGCAAATCTCCTAATGGAAATTTCAAACAGGTTTTTATGGATTGGAGTTTTGTCAACTGTACGGAGAGAGCCCAGCAGATACCAAGCCGGGACGCTCCTCACATTGACCCGTTTGTGCCTTCACGAGGCCCTGAGCAACGGCGGGCAATCACATGGTCCTTACAGGAACTGCTGTTTCTTGGGACCTCATCTATCATACGCTCCACGTATGAAAAAGGAGGACCACGTCTCAGGACGATGCAGACCAGTGAGAAGGAGAGGTGGGTGGTGTGTTACGCTCTCAAGCCTCACCAGAGAGCTGGGGTGATGAGCAGACTCTAGAGGCCACCCCGCCTGTCATCTCACTAGCTTCAGATCACAGGGCGTTAAGGTGGGGAGATGTGCTCCCATTTTACAGATGGAAACTGAAGCTCAGAGAGGTTAGACCACTGGGGGAGGGTAACACAACTGTCAGCGATTAAAAAAAAGTCCCCAGCTGCCCCTTTCCACCAGGCTGAGTTGAAGGACATCACGATGTGAAACACACAGCTGGGAGATTTAAGAAGCAAGTTCCCTTGGAGACGGATGCTTGTGATGGTTGCACAATACTGTGAATATACTTAATGCCACCGAATTAGATGCTTATACATGGTTAAAATGGGAAATTTTATGGTATATAAATTTGACAAGTGAAAAAAAAAGAAAAGGAATTAAGTTCAAAACCTCCTTTCCGCTGAGACTAAGAAGAGGAAAATGGTCACAGTCTTATGTTTTACCCGCTGTGCTAGAAATTCAGAGAATTTAAAATTAAGGGAAAAAATCTTCCCATTTAGGAGGTCAAGATCTGTGGGATGGTTAGAAACATATCTAGGTTTTTAAAAAACATTTATTTTCCTGTCCCCCCAATTCAAACATGTGGACTTTCTGGGGTTTCCTAGTCTCCTTTATAGAGATTTTAATGCCTCTACAGCGGCACTTTTCGCAGGAGACAGGGGAGAGGCAGAGACTAGCCTTGGAGGCAAACAAGGCGAAGGGCAGCCTGGGGTGGTGCCGACACTGAGAGGAGGAGCAGGGGGAGAACGAGAGCCAGAGTTAAGGCCCTCCCCTCTGCCCTCCTGGCTGAAGTCAAGGTCCCTCCAGCCCTCAGACACCTCACTCTCAGGGGAACCTGCCCTGACCCACTCGTCATCGCAGGGTCCTGAAAGAGCAGACGCTTGCCTCTGAGACTGACTCCCTTCGCCAAGAACAGAGTTCTCCTGTGCCAAAGGACGGAAGCTCTGGGGCAGGTGTCTGTGGCTCAAGCTCAGGACTCCGGTGGGGGGCATCAGGTCTCAAGAATGCACATCATGGTTCCTTTCTCCTGTCGTGCATATGGCGGGATTAAAAGGGGGTGGAGGGGTGCAAATGCCCCAGGAAGTGTTTCCCATGGCCCCAGAACACTCAGCTCTCTTCTACGCATGTTCTGCTTCCCGGGTGGCTCAGTGGTAAAGAATCTGCCTGCCAACACAGGAGACCTGGGTTTGATTCCTGGGTTGCAAAGATCCACTGGAGAAGGAAACAGCAACCCACTGTGGTGTTCTTGCACGGAGAACCCCATGGACAGCGGAGCCTAGTGGGCTACAGCCTGCGGAGTCGGAAAGAGTTGCACACGACTGAGAGACTAAACAGCAGCATGTGTGTTCTGAAAAATGTGTCCAGGACACACTGGCCGCCTCTTCCCTTTCCCTCGCCACGTGTGAGTCGTGCTCTCTTTCTCCACCGCTGGCGTTCCACCTGGACACACAGCCACACACCTGCCCCTGCGTCTGCTAGGTCCCGGTGTCAGGAGCCCCTGCGCTTCCTCCTTTGCGCCTATTGCTGGGGCCATCCACTCCCCCTGCCCACATGGGGAGAGGAGCCATCGCCAAGGGCAACTCGTGCTGGGCCCCGGAGGATGGCTCACAGGAGAGTCCATCTCACGGCAGTGACCTCAGCTCAGCCCAACCGGGTCCCCAGGAGCCCGCACCCGAACTCTGGTTCACCAAATGGTTCAGACACATCACCTCTGTGTGGTGTCCCCAAGTCCTTCTCCTCCTCTTGGTCCCCAAATTCCCCATGCAGGGAAGGAAACATGGAGCGAGGCAGGAGGAGAGATGGGGGGTCGGATGGAGCGGGTGGCTGGTTTTCAGTCCGAGGCTGCCACGTGCTATAAGGCCACCAGACTTTCAGTCTCCCCACCTGTCATATGGGGATGACCTGGGAATATCAGGAAGAAGTGAGCTAAGGAAATAACCCAACACAAACACCTGTGTGGTGCTCACTACCTGCCGGGCCTATTAAAGCACTTCCTGGAACCTGTACATTTCGTTCTCCAATATCCCTGTGAGATGATCACTCTTTCAAAGATAACGAGATTAAGTACAGAGAGGCTGATTAACGTGCCAAGGCCACACAGCTTAGCCTGGCAGCCTGGATTCAACCCAGGGCAGCCTGGCCCCAGGCTGTCTGTCCCACTGCACCATCTACTGCAGCACTCACTGAAGGCGCTTAATAAACACAGATTCCTTCCTCTGCCACCCCCCGCCCCCACAACTCCCGCCTTTTCAGAGTCTTTTCACCATAGTCCTTTGGGTCGATTTTCAATAAACTTCAATCCTCCGGGTGTTGTACTGTTTAGCTTTCTTGCATTAGCTGGAAACTGTTCAATAAATATTCATTAAGCAACCGTTCTGTGCCAAGTACCATGCTAGTGACGGCCGCTTCTCCAGTCCTGGCCCTGGAGGACACAGCCAGCGAGACCTCGCGGTGACTGCGGCCAGGCTCACTGCAGGTCCGTAAATGCCGCAAGAAATCCTGTACAGAAGCATAACGGGGCGGCAAAGTAAGAAGCAGTCACGTGGGTCAGAGGGGAGACCCCTGGGCGCTGGCCCGGCCCGTCCTCCGGGCTCACGTGCCCTCGGACCTAGCAGACTCCTTCGTGCAGGCAGCACTGACTGTGAAGCTGGGCACACTTCTGTAAGACTCCTTGGCCCACCTACTGGTGTCTGTCACAAAGAGGACCCAAGGAGAGGGTGGCAGGTGGGGGCGTCCCCAGCATCCTGAGCTGCCCACGGCAGAATGCCCAGCATCCTGGCTCCGCAGTCGCCTACCCTCCCCAGGGCTGACGGCACCCTGCTACCCAGTGACCAAAAATGCCCAAAGCGTGGGGAAGAGACAGTGCCGCCCTCAGCTAAGAACCGCTGTCTCAGACAGAAGATGTGACTGCAAGTCAGAGGATCCCCGAGAGATGCCCAGATATCATTTTCTGGTCTGGAGAGACAGAACACAGGGGAACAGGGTACAGAATTCCGTCAAGTTCAAAGGTGACTTAGAGCTGGCCAGAAGATCATTTCAGGAAAGTGCCCAAGGAAATACAAACCTCACTTAAGTGAGGTGTCACCTGGTGGAGGGTGCAAGTCTCAGTAATCAGAGAGAACAAGTGAGTTATCCTCTTTAGGAAATACGAATGAAGGATAATCGCTGCTTCTATAAAAAGGCGGTTGTCCTAGAAGCACTGGAGACCAGGAGAAATGAGTTCACACGTCGGCCAGGGGGCTCCCGGGCTCTTAAGAAATCTCAGGAAGCTGACAGCCAGATGTAGCATTCCATGGCAGGTGACTCCGACACTGTCTGATACGACATCACTGCTTCCTTCCTTACTGCAGAGAAATCATTTACCCACAGGAAGACTTACATGAAAGGATGAAAGCTCTCTTTACAACCGCCCTGTAAGTACTATCACAGTCTCCTTTTAAAGATGAGTGGAATAAGCACAGAGAGCTTAAGCCACTTGTCCAAAGCCACACAGCTAAACATGGCAGAGACTAACTCCCAACTCAGACAGCCAGTGTGGGGATTAAGCCTAAAAATGTCACGTCTATATGACAGAATTACACACAAAAATATTGAGATAATCAAAATGAGAACAGTAATGCTATGGTGTTGGCATAGCTTCACACACGTGGCATCTTAAGAACTTGTAATGTCTGAGTTTGGCCTTCAGGAATAGGGGTTGGTCAGCTATGGCCCCTGGGCCAAATCTGGCCCATTGCTTGTTTTTATCAATAAAGTTTTATTGTTGTGGTTAAGAAGGATGGTGAGTAAATCTGAAGGGATAAAAGAAATGTACTCTGTGAATAAATTTTCTAAAGTTCTTTCTTTCCAAAAAGCTGTCAAAAGAAATACTGTCTGTTTTTCAGACAGTATAATTGAGGTACAGTTCAGTTCAGTTCAGTCACTCAGTCGTGTCCAACTCTTTGTGACCCCATGGACTGCAGCACGCCAGGCCTCCCTGTCCATCACCAACTCCCAGAGTTTACTCAAACTCATGTACATTAAAGCGGTGATGCCATCCAACCATCTTACCCTCTGTCATCCCCTTCTCCTCCCGCCTTCAATCTTTCCCACTATCAGGGTCTGGTTAACTTTAGATATTTGCTTTTCCCAAAGGAACTATCTATCTCATTTAGCAATAATATTTTTTTCTTTAAAAAAAAAAATAAAGTTTGACTGGAACACAGCCAGGTCCATTCATTTATGTACTGTTTGGGACTGATTTCATATTAAAGGGTTAAATTGTTGTGGCAGACAGTCTTGGGACTGCAAAGCCAGAAATACTTACCATGTGGCCCTTTACAGAAAGAAGTCTGCTCATCCCTACTCTAGAATTACACACTAGCCTAACAGTTTCAGTTCTAAATGTATAAGTGGTAATCACTACACAGTGTAGGCAAAAATACCATAAAACTTATAAAAATATCAGAAGATTAAGTAAACTTAAAGTTCAGAATTGAAGTGTAGCTTATTATACATATATGCAAATTACTTACATTCTTAGGAAGTTTGTCAGTAAAAATTCTTGAAAAGGAAATCAAAGTATTACATTTGTAATGCACTGTCACATTTCCAAGGTCTTCACTTAAATGCATAAGTGAGCTGAAATATTATTCTATAGCTCCTCCAAAATGACTGCTAAAATTTTTCAGGCTTGCAAGCAACATAGTAAGAATTGTAAACTGAACTTACAAGCCCAGAAAAAAAGCTAGGATTTGGAACATGTCACATGAGTGAAGGAATTTTTAATTGAAAAACCGAGGCAAACCTCTCAAAGTTGTCTTCCGCTCACAAAGGCTGCCCTAGAAGCCTGCAGAAACCCCCAGTGATCATCCAAGTCTCGAATCCTCTCCCCTCTGCTGGTTGGTGGGAAAGAGAAGACTGTGTACTCCACAGCAAAGCTGACTCTTCGCTGGCACCGACGCCCGAGTCCAGACCCGGTCTGGGTTGTGTGGCCCAGTTTAGACTGTGAGTCCATTTGATAGAGGGGGTGAGCCAGGCCAAAGGCTCCCACAGAGGGGAGACCCCAAGCAAAGACGCCGGTGTGAGAATTAATTTTAAGACATACACACGTGTACACGTTGGCTCAGTGGTAGAGAATCCATCTGCCAATGCAGGAGACAGAGGTTCGATCCCTGGGTGCGGAAGATCTCCTGGAGAAGGAAATGGCAACCCACTCCAGTACTTTTGCCTGGGAAATTCCATGGACAGAGGAGCCTGACGGGCTGCAGTCCATGGGGTCGCAGAAGAGAGGACATGACTTAGCGACGGAACAGCAACAACACACGCACGTTTATGTGTGTGCGCCTGTGTGTGCACAGCCACACACACAGAATGCCACCCGTGTCACTGCTTTCTGTTCTTTCACATGGCACCTGTGCCTCACCAGGCCCTTTCACGCTCTCTCGATCCAGTGAGATGCCGTAGCCACTCAGTGCCAGGTGAGCTCTGGAAGGAGGGCGCTCTGTCGTGACCCCCGCCGATCAGCAGCCTGGCCTTGAGCAGGCCGGCTAGCCACGTGGTTTCCCAGCGTTAAGCTGGGGGTAATTAAGAACACCTACCTCAAGGGCAATGGTCAGGATCAGAACAGACAGTGTGTGGAATGCGTGTCTGGCACCCAGCCTGGTACGCAGTAGTGGGAACACAGAGGTTCTTAGCTGCTGTCACTGGGACCAGCATCATTCTAGAAAAACCCTGCGAGGTCAGAACCACAGGCATGATTATCCCCCTCGGGGAGGAAGATGCCAGGTGCTGAGAGTTTAAGAGACTTGCCCGGAGGCCTGTAACCCAGGCAACGGCACAATACTTCGGACTCCCAGGCCAGGTGTCGATAATATCTGCTGTGTCCCCTGCACGTCCTGCTGCGTCTCAAACTTGACCACTGTCAGAATCACCTGGAGGGCTTCAGCAGGCCCCACTCCTGGGGATTCTGATTCAGTAGATCTGCATGGGGGGCTCAAGAATCTGTGTCTTTAACAAGTTCCAAGTGACGGCCAGGCTGCTGGGTCAGGGGACCCCACTGTGAGAACCCTGGTCTGACTCAGTACACCTGCCCTTCCTTCCACAGTCATTCTGTGGCACACTCCTGGGCCACTGAAAGGTTTGGCACCTGGTCAGAGGTCACTAAATGGCTCTGATTATTTCATTCTCGCCCTGGATCCATCCATTCTGTCAGCTTCTTGGGTCTCTCAGCTAACAGCTTCACTCCCATTTCTCTGATCCAGGTGAGCAATGCCCCTTGGATTTGGAACAGGCTGTTTTCTTGGCAGCTGGTGACCTGGCTGCTCTCCACAAAAACTGCCTGTCCAGCTTGGCTCTGCTGTCTCCCACCCAGCCCCCCAGCCATCCTGGGCCGGCGACAGCCTCCCAGGTGGGACCTGGGTGTCACTCGCGGATGCAGCAGTCTAAACACCCCCACGAACTACCTCTGTTGTGACAGACAAGGGACTCTGCTCACAAACGAGGGCAGGAGTGTGCCCTGTAATCAAAGCGACTACAGCCAGGTATGGCAGGAGGAACAAAAAAAACTCCCTCACGGACTGATTTCCTGTTTCCTGCTTGCAAGAGGAGGGAAGAGACTCAAAAGACGCAAGAGACAATTAAAAGGGAATGAGGGGAGGAGAGGGGAGGGGGAGCTTTGCTCCCTAGGACTGAGAACATGTAAATGCCTGTGGATAAAAAGACCATAACAATAACAACAGTAACAATAATAATAATAAATGGAGCTAGCACTAGTAAGGCTTTCATAGCTGAAGAGTATTTTGACAACAAATGTTCGTATTTCATTTGAAATTTATGAAACCTTTGTGCCTGTAATCCCATGAGCAGCAACACGGTAAATGAAAGTAGCAGGCAGTCCAGATTAATAATATTTTGCCTCTCACGGGAAGGACGTTTGAAAGAAGAAGCTTGCTTTATCTGTCCCCCGTTTTCGCGGTGCCAGTATTGGAACAGACGGAGGCTTCTAAGATCGGCCAGGAAATATTCACAGACGTGTTATTAATTTATGGGAAACTGAAGGACCCACCTCAAGGTTTAAGTAGGCCATTCAGAAACCGGCAGGAGGAGGCGTGAGGTGCACAGCAGAATGCGGCGACAAAAACGGGTGGTGGGGTGACTTGGAGCTTCAATCAAAGGCAGGGAGAGCACCCTCCGTACGCTGGAAGAGTGGATATTCTAATAAAGCGTTCTTAGGAGAAAAAGCAATCTGTTCACATGTGAATTCTGCCATATGCTTCCATCTTTTCATGGTCTACAAGGCCACGCCAGTAATTTCCAGTCGTTACACGGGCACGCGGGACGCCTTGGCTGGTTAATGTGAATAAATGGGCTGGATTTACTGTTTTTCTAATGCTCAATCGGCACATCATGCAGGTTGCTACCAGAAGCAAAGTGGGATTTATGGCTTTGCTCTGAATTTCAAACAGACGCTGGAGCTAAGCAACGGAAAGTCAGACTGATGTGTTGACCAGGGTTTCTCGGTGAAGGCTGCTGCTCCCTTGACAAAGCCAGGGTATTGTTTGAGGAGTGGGAAGAAAGGTCCCCTGAAAACAAGGCTCTTCATGTTTGAAGGGCTGCCGATGCACTGGAGGACACGGCCGTGGCCTGATCACAGCTGCGCATGCCCCATGGGCCTCCTGGGGATTCCTCTGAACCTAGCCCTAACCCATGCCCTTCCTGCTTCTAAACTGTCTTTATTTTCCTTTAAATTTTTATTGAAATAGAGTTGATTTACAATGTTGGGTGAGTTTCAGGTGTACAGAAGTAAAGTGATTCAGTTATATGTATAACTGAGTATAAACATATGTATATTATATATATATATATATATATATATATACACATACACACACACTATTCTAGATTCTTTTCCATCAGATGTTACTACAAGATATTGAGTATAGTTTCCTGTGCTACACCGTGGGTCCTTGTGGATGATCTATTCTGGATACAGTAGTGGGTATACTTTAATCCCCGAATTCTAATTAACCCCTCCCCTTCCTCCTTTAGAAACTGGAGGTTTATTTTCTATGTGTGTGAGGCTCTTTCTGTTTGGCAGATATGTCCATTTGGACCACGAGATACCACGTACAGGCAATACCATGTATCTGTCTTTTTCTGTCTGACCCCCAGGTTCACTGCAGCATTATCCACAACAGCCAAGACATGGAAGCACCTTAAAAGCCCATGGACAGAGGAGTGGATAAAGAAGACGCGGCACATATACACAATGGAATATTATACAGCCACAAAGAAGTAAGAACCGCTGCCATCCGCAGCAACATGGGTGGATCTAGAGATTCATACTAAGTGAAGTAAATCTAAGCTGGCTTTAAATCCTGTTTTTTATGTAGGGTTGCCTTCCTGACAACTGCAAAGGGTGCATTTCTCTTACAGATCAACCAGCTCCACTCACTGGTTCTAAGATCACAGGATTTAACTTTGCATTATCTCACACCACGACTTTAGATGGCAAAGAGAGGTAGTATCACCGCCTTGACTACAGAAGAATGAAATCTCCTAGACCAGCACCGCTTGCACTGGCGTTGCTGACACATCGGGCTGTCTAATTTTCTGGGTGGGGGTTGGTGGGGGGGGGTGCTGTTCTGTGCATCATGGGATGGTCTGCAGCATTCCTGCCCTACCTGCCAGATGCCAGCAACCATGTCCCCACACTCCTGACCAGCTGTGACAGCCGGAAGGTCTGCAGACACTGCCACATGTCCCCACGGGGGCAACACTGTCATCTGCACGGCCCCAGAGGACACAGTGGGCTGCCCGCCTCCTGAGACACTCCCCGTGACTGTCTGTTCTATGTACAGGTAAACAAAGGCCCATGTCCATTACAGCACACGTGTGCCACCCAGATAAATAAAAGCCAAGTGCACTGAGATGCAGAAGCACTCCCCTGTGATGCAGAGAGGGGAATGTATGTATGGGTGGGGAGGGGACTGGACTTCCACCGTGGCAGTAAAACCCAGGAGGTGGGTGTCAACAACATCAGGCCAACAAAACCAGGAATGACATCTGAGTTGAGAACCCAGGGCGGGGTGCAGATAATTGCTTTTCAACAGGCACACTATCTACAACAAACCAACATGCATTTGCAAGCATCTTGCTCCACTTTAAGGAAAGAGAGATCCAAAAGGTGAGATCCAGACGACAGATAAAAATGAGTAACGTGATGATGTCCACATGGGCTTTCAGAATCTTCTGTGGGCAAATCTTCATAGCAAAGAAGATCCGCAAGAGTAAGGAGGGGATATGTGTTTGAAAACCCATGCTCTATCTTAAAAAAAAAAAAAAAAGAGGCATTCTGTGAGATAATAATCTGTGTGTGTTTTCCTCCAAATAATAAGGCTTATCACTAAAATGACAGGGAAGCCTGGCATGCTGCAGTCCATGGAGATGCAAGGAGTTGGACACTACCGAGTGACCGAATTGAGTCACTAAAAAGCTTGACTTTTTAAGAAAGCTTGACTTCTAATAAAATATGGCACAGGCACTCCACCAGGGAAAACTGGGGATATGCACACCCCGATTTAAGGAACATGAAATTAAGATGGTCATCGTGGTGAGCAGGGAGCAAACATAACTTATTTATGGGGCTCCACTAGCAACCTCAGCCCGTGCACCGAATACATCCTCACTTGTAAGTGCAATAAACACGAAAGTGAAGGATTCGGGCTTACGGCCCTTCTAGTTGGAGAGGAATAACTATAAATCTACAGGTGTTACCTGGAAGGGTTCATTCTATGTGTTGGAGCCCAAAGTCCCCTCATTCTTCAACACCAGATGTCAGCCAGGTGTTGGCAACTCTGCAGCGAATGGGCATGGCTCTATGATGCCTCACTGTGAACCAAAGTATTGATGAAAACTGGTACTGGAGAAGACTCTGGAGGGTCCCTTGGACAGCAAGGAGATCAGACCAGTCAATCCTAAAAGAAATCAACCCTGAATATTCACTGCAAGGACTGATGCTGAAGCTGAAGCTCCAATACTTCAGCCATTCAATGTGAAGAGCTGACTCACTGGAAAAGACCCTGATGCTGGGAAAGACTGAAGGCAGGAGGAGAAGGGGACAACAGAGGATGAGATGGCTGGATGGCATCACCGACTCGATGGACATGAGTTTGAGCGAACTCTGGGCAATAGTGAAAGACAATGAAGCCTGGGATGCTGTATATAGTCCATGGGGTCGAAAAGAGTCAGACACGACTGAGCCAGTGAGTGACGAACAGCAATGGTCTCCATAAAGACAGTGTGCACTTGGGGGAGGATTGCAGTGTCAGGAAATGTTAAGGAAACCATGGCTTCCTCTGCCTCTTGAAGAAAATCGGTCACGCACTCAGAAGACCTTGGAAGGCAGAGATTGCTGCTTTTCTTCCCTTCACCGCTATGGCTAAGAGCAGCGTGGAGAAATGGACTGTGTAAAGCCTTTGGAGTTACTCAGTCCAGGGTCCAAGTTGAACCACACCCTCTGTCTGCCACATCCGTTTCCCCGTCTGCAAACTGGGCTCTCTCTCTGTGCAGGACTCGTAATGTGAGAAGATGCTCTTCAAGACAGCCAGCAGGCCAATTCTGGGTCTTCCTTTCCATCTTTGTCATGGGATACAATGAATTTGCAGATGAAGTGACTGTAAGCCTTTTGCAAGAAAGGAGTTCACCAAAATCAGACAGGCAAAAGGGAATCAGGGTGGGGGGTGGGGGTGGGGGGGGAGGCTGGGGGAGATGTTCTGCCCAGCAGCCTGGACTCTGGAATTGCAAACAAGAGGCAAACAGCTAGAATTCCAGGCCCTGGGGGTCAGGCTATTCCTCTGTTGTACAGACACCAGGGGAAATACTGTGCTTTCGCTTTTATGAACTTCTAAAGCAGTGAAGACTTGTATTCAAAGCACTCTGACTTTGAAAAAGAAGTCATTAATATATCTGATGAAGTCAGAACCCATTAGTGAAGCTGTTATCGAATGCATCTGCTCAGGGAGAATTATCAAAGGCGGGGTCTAGAGCTGGCATCGGACATATAGATTAGGGCCTGGTGGAACGCCTGCAAAAGCCTGAACACAGAGGCTCTGGCCACCTGCAATATCTGAGAATACCTGAGTATTGATGCGATGCTAAGAGAAACATCAAGCCATACTGGACAGGCTGACGGGCGCTCTTGAAGTGCACGCATATGCAATACATCCCATTCTATAGATCACACAGAATTGCTGGTAGGGCTTAAATAATTCAGGGACTTAATGGTAGAGTTTATTCATACACACATCCAGCCGGCAGCTGGAAAACGCCTGGAGGGAGGGAGGAAGACAAAGAACCAGGCCAGGTGTGTCCTTTGGAGTCTGAGGCTATGGGTGCACTGAAATCTGTGTTCTCTTTCCGTCAAATGCTTTCAGATATTCGTTCAGCAAACATCCCTTAGGTGACCACTGTGTCCACACCTGGCCCTAGGCCACAACAAGGCTCTGACCCTGAAGAGTTGGCCATGCAGGGTGGGGTGTTATAAAGAAAGCAGTACTCTGAGGGTTGTCAAAATGTTAAGGAAGGTTTTATTCAGGGCTATAGGGGTCAAGACCATAGCAAGAGGGGGAGCGATCAGACTCAACTCCGAATACAGTAAAGACACCAAGGAGTGGGTTGGGAAAGGCAGGGTGAAGTTGGTAGATAAAAAAAAAAATTACTAAGAAAAGACATTACAGGTAGAGGAGTTCTTGCTGAAGACAGGCCTGGGGAATCAGATACCAAGGGTGGAGGGATCCTCTCTAACCTGACTCGGGATTCTCGCTCGGCCTGAGCTACGCAGACCTGGCCAGGCGGGGGCCCCTGTCAACACTGTGCTCTGATTGAGGAGTGGGCTCAGAGGAGTGGGCTCAGAGGACCGGGCTCAAGTTTGGTCAAGAAGAGCCTTTGTCTGGGGGGAAGGGAGGGCAGAGTTTGGCCCAGGACACTGTAGGACTGAGCAAAGGCTTTTTAAAGACACATGAGGCTTGGGGTGGGGTGGGGAAGGAGGTCTCTGGAAGCCCGAGCAGGAATTAGCAAAGGCAAACTCAAGGTTAGTGGGACGGCAGAGCGCACGCGAGGTGCAGATGATGATGGCCTGCCGATGGACTAGGAGTGGCTAGAAGAGGGTTTCTCCACAGCGACATTGTTGCGATCTGGGGGCTGGATAATTCTTTCTTGGGGAGGGGGTGCAGCCCCTCACATCAGGGGATCCCCAGCAGCATCCACGGTCTCTCCCCACCCACCCCCCGAATTCCCCAGGTCCTGACCTTGCGACAGGGCCAGTGCTCTCAGGGCCCCGGAGGGCTGTGGGGAGGGAACCCGCCCTGGGCGACAAGCGGGGGCCTGGAAGTAAACCCTGAGGCTGGCGTGAGCAGGGCGCGGGGGCAGCCGGCCTTGCCGAGGATGACACAGGGGACAAAGCTTAGAGTTCATCTAATGAGAGCAAGTCTCGACGCTCTAAACACAGAGGAGCAATGGAAGTGAAACGGGTTAGTGCGTGGGGACCTGGAAAAGACGAATCTGTCAGAATCTTTCCTAAAAAAAAAACACACAACTGACTCATCGAGAATAACCTTCAAGAAGTCAGGTTTTCAGGTAAATCTGATTTCTGATGAATAACTAAAGATGGAGATAATGAAGCAAGAACCCGACAACTGTTTTCTAGGGGTTAACTAGTCATGATTTTCAAAACATTTTCATGTCTCGTCACTTTTTCCTGTAGTGAGGCATCACTTTTTTTTTTTTTTTCTTTTCTGGTTTATGGTCAAAATGCACTTTTACTGCAGAAAATTTTAAAGCATAAAGAAAAAATACATATAATGATACCTGGTAAGTATGGCTTAGATTTTGACTTTGGGACAGGCTACAGAGATTTCAGAAATCATTTTCTAGGGTAAAGAAGCCCTATTTCAGCAGCAAACAGAGGCAAGCCAGCACGTGCGCCAGGCCACATCTAACCTCATTTGCAAGTTCTCTCTTTCGCTTCTGCAGGCACAAGGGACACAGGAAAGGGACTAGACTATTTAACATGCCTTTCTAACCAATTTTTAATCTGTCCTAATGCAGGAATTTGAAAATGCCTCCTTGAGAGCTTCAGGGACACTAAATAACAAACCCTGAAGGGTCCCAAATCCGGTTAATAGTCAGACCTGCGGATGTGAAATACAGTATTAATTTAGAATAACTTAATGCCCCCAAATGAAGCGAGTTAGCTCTAACTGAGCTGTGGACTGCTGGCCCTGGATTGTGCAGTGGAGGCTACTCCCACGGAGGGTAGAGGAGCTATAGGCAACAATTATTCTTTGTAACTACGGTTACTGGGGTCTCTCTCTTTTCATTACCCAACCTCATAAAGTATACGCCTGCGTGTTCTGATGAAACATAAAACGAGGAGGCAAAGTCACAGTTAGGATGCCCTGAGAAGCTGCGTCAGTAAAGTGGGGTCTGACTCCCCATGATTATTCACTTAACCATGATAAATATTTATTGGTAAGCGGGAGAAGGATCCTGAGACAACCAGGGCTGAAAACGAGGGAGGGCTTTTTACATTTTCAGTTTTCCCCTTTTGAAAAATGCAATCCTTTCGCCTAAGACGGATGATTTCATATGAGGACTTTGATTTTAAATTCTGAGTAGGCTATGGGAATGTCAAGAACGTATTAGGTTCGTATTTCCAACATCTACTTAAAATGACTCCGATTTACTAGGGCATGGGAAGCGAAGACGAGAAAACTGAGTGGATGGTAATGAAACCGCGCTAATCTGGGTGTCTACTCAACACACAACCTTTTATGTCCTCAGTGCTCCTGCTGGAAAAATATGTTTTAAATGATAAAATAAAGATGAAAACAAACTCTTTAATGATCCCTGCTCTCTCGCTGGCCATGATGACTCAACGGGGGAAACATAAAGAGAGCTGATACGTGTCGTGATGTTCCGCCAAACTCGTGTGGCTCACACCTCGGCTGCTGGGGATGTGGAGTCTGTCCCACATTCTCAGGGTATCGCGAGTGGTCCTGGGTGAAATTCAGAAATGAAGAAATAATGGCTTCTGTTCATTAACTTCTGTTTCTTCTTTTCTTGGCCATGACACACGCCACGTGGAATCTTAATTCCCCGACCAGGGATCGAACCCATGCCTCCTGCGTTGGAAGCCTGGAGTCTTAACCACTGGATGGGCAGGGGGTGCCCCAGCCTTTGCTCCTGTTACAGGGTGAGACGGCATGTGGAGGATAGGTGTAGTTCCCTACAAATACAAAGGCCTTCCAACCACCATCCTTACAGACAGTCTGAGTCCTAGAAGAACGTCTGACGACAGTGGTCCTTAAGATCGAAGGGCTTGGGAAGACCCTGGCTGGACCTCTCCCCAGCTTTTCAGATTCGGGAGGTCTGACGAGAGGCCAGAGGGTGTGCGGTTCTCACAAACCCCCAGGTGATGTGGCTGCTGGTCTGGAAACGACCCTTGGAAAACTCAATTCTTACAGCAAAGGAGGGATCCGCAAGGAGACACTTGCAGGGAACGTTTGGTACTGACAGTATCGATGTCCACCCCCGGTCTAGTTCCCAAGCCTGTCTTCACCTGCTTTTCCTTTCCTGCTTCATCCAGTTCCCTTTGTTTCTCTCCCCACCTCCTCCCTTCCTTTCTTTTCTTTAACATTTCTAATTCCCAACTGCTATTTCTCGTTTTGCTCCTCTCCCTCCTTTTGAGTCTCTCTATCTCTCCCTTTCATTCTTTCTTACCTTCCCCAACTCTACCCTGAGATCTTTACTCCCAGCAAAAATTAACCTCCCACCAGGCTCTCAGCAGTGACTGAGATTACAGACAGACCCTGCACGCGGGAGAAAGACACAGGCCAAGAGCTCGTTCCCTGGCAAGCAGATTGAGAGCAATTGTCAGAGTGGTTTCAAAGAGGGAAGCCATGAATTTTGTGCTAAGCATTAATAGCAGAAGCTCTTCTGCTTTTGCACTTAACAACATATAAGCCAGAAAAAAAAAATCACTATGTGAAATATTATAGCATACATAGAACAGTTATCATTGGTAAATGGAGCTGCTTTTCAGCATTAATTCTCATTTTTGGGGCTATTCTTACATTTTAGGATCAACAGTCCCTAGGTCTCCTTGTAACTTGCACTTAGCTCCCATGCAAGATGAAGATTTATAATAACAGTGACTATTATGAGATCATTCCTAGGTGAAGAGTTACTTTAAACAGACTTAGCTCTTGATAGCCTTATTGCGTCAGACTCTGAATATTAGACACACACCAAAAAAGAAAAAAAAAATCTTCCAGTGAGAGTTATTAGGCTGCAGATTAGTGTCCCCAGGTGGGGTCTGGGGACCTCATCACTTGAGTCATTTGAAATGAGACCTGGACCAAATACTTGGCTGCAGCACTAGGAACAATCCTCCCTGGGCTGAGGACGGACACAATGGCCTCACAGACCCCTTCCGTCCCTGCCGGGGTCATAAAATCAGGATGGAAACTCTGACAAGTCATCTTGCTGCCGGGCTGAAGGGCTGTATCTCAGGGCGTGGGCCAGGTGATGACACATGCAGAAGAGAAAAAAGTTCCCCGCAAGGACCGTGGGCAAGAGCAGCCCAGAATAGCAATCAAAGTGGGGACATTCCCAAAGGAAGCCCATGACGTGCTTTTTGCAGACACTGGAGTAAGACAGAAACGTGGCGTGTCCTCACGCGTTAGTACCTGCTCGTGAGCTTCTCCAGGCCAGCTTATAACCAGTGTATTTTCAGGCTCCCTCTTTCTGGAAGATGTGACTGCCTCCCTAAACACAAGTAGGAACAAACGGAAGCGCAGTGTTGACAGCAGCCTTTCTGTAGCTCAGTATAAGGGGGTCCATGGTACTTAGAGTTCAAGCCAGTTGGAACTGAGACTGTGCTGGAGAGAGCCTACTGGTGCCCCTCACCCCAAAGTCAGCGACTTGGACGGGGTCCTTCTGAACCACTCGTAGGGAGGGTGGGGGGCTCCTGAGCGACTCTACGCGCTTCCCCAGCATGATGGAGGCGGCAGGCAGGCCTGCACAAAGTGAGGTCCCATAATAAATCTGACAACTGCAGATGGGTGGGGCGGAGAGGAACGTTGAACTTGATCTGACCCAACATGCTACAGCGGCCCTTCCAGTTCAGCTGGGCCTGAACTGTAACACCTCAGGACCATGGACCGGACCAGTCATGCCTACCTACCTGCCCTTCCCAAGAGAACCCCCATGGCCTGCAGGCTCTCCCACTGAGTGGGCATGCCTCCCACCCCCTGACGCCACTCCCCTCTTACTCTGATGACAGCTGAAGACATCACAGGCCCAGGTACACCTGGGCCAAAGGCAGTCAATCCAAAAGTGTGGTTTGCAAGTTACTGATGCAAAAGGTGACTCAGGCCAGTGGCTTCCTGGACTGGGGTTTGGCAAACAGACTAAGCCTGCTGTACCAGAGATGGCTGATCCATGGGGTGGAGTTGAGCTGCCTTGCCATGAGCAAAAACCAAGAGTGGGGAGCCAAAAGAGCGGGGGGGGAGAAGAGAGAAATCTGGCGGCATCTGGCACGAGAAGGCAGCCAGAGAAAAAGAACAAAGCAAATGTGCCGGAGGGAATCATCAGAGACGGGGACCCGAAGCGGCCTCATCTCCTGGCATGCCAACATCTCTTACGGAGAATCTTTCTTTCAAAGAGGTGACGTGAGTAGGACTCTCTGTCCCTCGTGACCAAAGCAGCCTAATTAAGACACTCAGAAAACCTGAATTATACGTTGTGATGAGCTCTTCAAACTCAAACCACTACCATTTGATATCTAATATCAAAACTCCCTCAAGTCCTCAAGGACTGTGGCTGATCACAGAGACTGAAAAAACCCGAGTCAGGAACGCATGACGTTTCTCCTGAGCTGCCATTTTGGAAAACGGAAACAGAATCTGGAGATTTGATAATGAAGATTTCTGATCCGAAAACAAAAGGTTATCGTTATAGCATCCTTCACTTGGGAAAGACCCGTCTCCCCCTTGGAGCTGATACTCATCAATGCTTTTGCTTCCAAACAAAAATAATGCGTGTGTTTCTAAAACATTCACTTTGCGAGGTATGCAGCACACTCTTAGCAGCGGGCGAGCAGGTTTGACAATGTCCTTGCTCTCGCTATTGTGGGCTGTGGAAGAATGAGTGGGGTGAGCTCTACCGATTGCAAACTACCCTGAAAGGGAGGAGTGCTTGGTTAAAGAGTGACAGCAACTGCATGCACTGAGATACGTTTGTCCTCAAGGGTCCAGAATGACTGGACGTTGGGTTGAAAGGTTTAAATCCAAGAGTATTATTTCATGAGAGGACAGCAGCATGGTGCACAGGACAAATTGCCAAATATAAAACGATTCTAGCAGATCCTGATTTGTGGATGTAAAAATAATAACTTGCAAAATAAAATGATAGTAATATCAGATCCTCTTGGCTAAGTTTCTGTAATTTCATTGGCTGTGGACTTTACATATATTCATTTTTTCAGTTCTCACAATAAGAGCTCAAAGAATGTTTCTTCACACACACACACACACACACACAAACAGAAAGCAACAGAGGCCTGAAAAATAGCTATTTCAAGCATGGTCCAGGGCTGGGAGCTTCAGCCTTGTCTGAGAGTGTTGAGAAACACCCAGTCCTGGGTCCCAGCCTAAACTGAGAGAGTTAGGGGAACTGGGGTGGGGCGGGCGGTGAGACCCAAGAACTGGGTTTTAACAAGCCCTCTGGGGGACTCTCATGCCAACCAGAGCTTAAGAGAAGAAGCACCGACTTAGCAACTTTCCAAGCCAAACCGGAAATGGCAGAGTCAACATGAAAAGGTTGTGCTGAGTGTTGGAAACTGTCCCATCCACTTTGGGTAATTAACGAGGAGCCAGGCTCTGGCTAATCAGGTTATCACCTATAACGCGGGACTCCCCTGGGAGCAGGATTCGGAACCTTCAAACTCTCCTGTGTCCTCAGAGACTCCTGTCTGTACTGCTTCCTTCCTTCCACCTTTATGCAGGGATTCTTGGATGCTGCTAACCTTAAATTATTGAAGTCATGATTACAAGGACTCTGATTCAAGTATGTAAAACATCTTCTTTATTTCCTTATAGAGGAGTGAGAAATAAAATTAAGGACCAACAGTGTCCTCTCTACCAGATGCTGAGCTAAGAGGACTAGCCCAGGGCTGGCCTAGAGAACTTTCTGCGGTGACGGAAACAGTCTCCATCTGTGCTATATAACATGTGTGGCTGCTGAGCGCTTGATATGTATGCCTGAGAAACTGAATTTTACATTTTAAGTAATTTAAAATGAGATGGTTCTGAGTGGCCAATGGAAATTTTTTTGGTGTTGGATAGCCCGGTGCTAGATGCCTTGTCTTACCTAAACTTCACACAAAGCTTCTGAGGGCGGAGGCTAACATTATGTCCATTTTGCAGATGGCAAAACTGAGGCTTACGGAGGCAAAATAATGAGCCCAAAGTCTCACAGCCAGTCAGCGGTGGGGCTGGCATCCTAACGCAGGTCTGCTCTGACTCCAGATTTCCAAGCCCCGAAAGCACCCGGCGGCCATAGGTTAGGTGGGTTTGGGGAGCATCTCTCAGAGCTGTGCCCCGGAAAAGGCAAGGGCCCTGAGCAGGTGACCCCTGGATAAGAGCATCACGTTCTACGGGCAACAACCAGCACTGGCACTCTCTCGGCAGCTGCCAATGAGCGGATGTTCAGACATTCTTCTTCTTCTATTACATGTACATTTTCTGCTTAAAAATAAGAAGCTCCTGTCACAAATTATTTACATGGAAATGACACTACTCCTGGCAGAGAAACAGGAAAAGGAGCTTTTTACTCTTTCTTTCAAGACTGAGCAAAAAGAATATTTTAAAAAAAGCCTATACCAATCCGTATTCACTTGTGGTGTTCTCTGAAGATTGCCCTGTACCCCGACCTCACCACCGCCATGCTGAGAAATGGATCCTAGAAACCTCCACGTCTGTACGCACAGCAACAGCCCAGCAGGAGACACGATCCTGCCTAAGCCTTCCCTGCATCTGAGATGCTGGTCCCCCCGGCCAGTAACTTCACCCGGTGGTGTCAAGGAGATTCCAGGAACACACTGCAGACCTGGCCTCCATCCCTGGTCTCCCATCTTCCGTCTGTGGGAAGCAGTGTGGTTCAGGGGGGAAAGGTCTAGACTTTGCAGGCTGGGCCCACTGTGCCCAAATGTGCCATGCCACCCTGGGGAGGTGGATGACCCCCTCTGAGCCTCACTGATCTCCGGGGTAAAAAGGGAAGAGAAGGAACTCTTCTCAGAACCGCTCTGAGCACTTGACCCTGTGCCTCACCCACAAAAGGGTCTGGGGAAACCGTAAGTTTCCAGTCACCCCTCCTTTTTAGTTCAGTTCACACGCTCAGTCATGTCCAACTCTTTCTGACCCCATGGACTGCAGCACAGCAGGCCTCCCTGTCTATCACCAACTCCCAGAGTTTACTCAAACTCATGTCCATCGAGTCAGTGATGCCATCCAACCATCTCATCTCCTGTCATCCCCTTCTCCTCCCACCTTCAATCTTTCCCAGCATCACGGTCTTTTCCAACAAGTCAGTTCTTCACATCAGGTGGCCAAAGTATTGGAGTTTCAGCTTCAACATCAGTCCTTCCAATGAGTATTCAAGACTGACTTCCTTTAGGATGGACTGGTTGGATCTCCTTGCTGTCCAATAGACTCTCAAGAGTCTTCCCCAACACCACAGTTCAAAAGCATCAATTCTTCGGCGCTCAGCTTTCTTCACAGTCCAACTCTCACATCCATACATGACTACTGGAAAAACCATCTTTGACTAGACAGACCTTTGTTGGCAAAGTAACGTCTCTGCTTTTTAATATGCTGTCTAGGTTGGTCATAGCTTTTTTTCCAAGGAGCAAGCGTCTTTTAATTTCATGGCTGCAGTCACCATCTGCAGTGATTTTGGAGCCCAAGAAAATAAAGTCTGTCACTGTTTCCCCACCTATTTTAGCTCTCATTCAAATCCTGATCCTCCTTTAGGCCCACACTGGATCTCATCTTCTTCAAAGGACTTTGGTCTCCAAGTCTACATGTTTTTAGTATTTTATAGATCCTAATCTATGCCTACACCAGTTCACAGATGTGCAGACAACCACCATGGTTTTGGCACAGACCCTTGGCCTGGACTTGCTTCCTAAGTTTCAGATCTCTGCCACATCCGACTTGTTCTTCAATGCTACAGCCAGCACATGGCCCTACTCACAAGAGGTCCTCAAATACCTGTTGAACTGAATTTCTAGAGAAACCGAGGCTGATCTGTAATAAGCAAATCCAGCCAGGCAGGCCTTCGCTCACTCAGTCATTTACTCAATTAACATTCATTGCGTGCTCACCGCATCTACTAAGTGGCTGGCAGGGGGTCCTGGTACTCAGGACACGACAGAAACTGAAAGAGACAACACCCTGGGCCTTGATGACGTCACCTGCTAGTGGGGGAAGGGGCGACACAATTACCAAATGAAAAGATGAAACAGAGAAACACTGTCCCTCAGATGGTGACACGGGCCGGCGATGCACGCTACAGAGAAAATGGAAGTGGGGAAGATTCGAGAAGGGAAAAACTCAGAAAGATGTTTGCCATTTTAAGCCAGGTAGTCTTGAGTACCTGATGAGACGCGCTGACTCATTGGAAAAGACCCTGATACTGGGAAAGACTGAAGGCGGGAGGAGAAGGGGACGTCAGAGGACGAGATGGTTGGATGGCATCACCGACTCAATGGACATGAGTTTGAGTAAACTCCAGGAGTTGGTGATGGATATGGAGGCCTGGCATGCTGCAGTCCATGGAGTCACACATGAGTGACCGAACAAGAACAACAGTCAGGGAAGGAAATTGTGAGAAGAGGATTTTTTAAAAAGATGTTTTAGTCTTAATTGAATTTGTTTCAGCATTGCTCCTGTTTAATTTTTCTGCCCCACAGCATGTTGGATTTAGCTCCTTGACCAAGGATCAAACCTGCAGCCCCTGCAATGGAAGGTGCAGTCTTAACTACTGGGACCACCAGAAAGGGAAAGTGAAGTCGCTATTCGTGTCCGACTCTTTGTGACTCCACGGACTGTCCCAGAAGGGATATCCAAACACAGTTTTAAAGAAGCTGAGAGGGCTATATCCTAGAAATGAGTTGAATTTTGGAAAATAAAAATTGCAAGCTAATGAAATGCTTGGTTTTATATTCAGAAAGCTATATCATACATGAAAGAATACACTTATTTCATAGACTAAGCTCAGTTCTGAAGTCCACATCTATTTTAAGGAGGAACTAAAAAGCCTCTTGATGAGAGTGAAAGAGGAGAGTGAAAAAGTTGGCTTAAAGCTCAACATTCAGAAAACAAAGATCATGGCATCCGGTCCCATCACTTCATGGGAAATAGATGGGGAAACAGTGGAAACAGTGTCAGACTTTATTTTTGGGGGCTCCAAAATCACTGCAGATGGTGACTGCAGCCATGAAATTAAAAGACACTTACTCCTTGGAAGGAAAGTTATGACCAACCTAGATAGCATATTCAAAAGCAGAGACATTACTTTACCAACAAAGGTCTGTCTAGTCAAGGCTATGGTTTTTCCAATGGCCATGTATGGATGTGAGAGTTGGACTGTGAAGAAGGCTGAGCGCCGAAGAATTGATGCTTTTGAACTGTGGTGTTGGAGAAGACTCTTGAGAGTCCGTTGGACTGCAAGGAGATCCAACCAGTCCATCCGAAGGAGATCAGTCCTGGGATTTCTTTGGAAGAAATGATGCTAAAGCTGAAACTCCAGTACTTTGGCCACCTCATGCGAAGAGTTGACTCATTGGAAAAGACTCTGATGCTGGGAGGGATTGGGGGCAGGAGGAGAAGGGACGACAGAGGATGAGATGGCTGGATGGCATCATCGACTCGAGGGACGTGGGTTTGGGTGAACTCTGGGAGTTGGTGATGGACAGGGAGGCCTGGCGTGCTGAGATTCATGGGGTCACAAAGAGTCGGATATGACTGAGCGACTGAACTGAACTGCACTGAATGCTCTCTGGGTGCTTATTCCACACCAGGCAATGCCCAGTGACTTTATATAACTGAGTTCACTGCCAAAAGAAAAGCTATGGACCGGGCATGGAAGAAATAAATGATGCTCAGAAGGCATCACAAAGGCTACTGCTAGTGGAACACAAGAGGGAGTGGTGGGGATGGAAGTGTCCCGGAGGACCCATCCCACCCAGCGCCGTGCCACCCAGCAACAGATAGTTTGATCTTCTGTCTTCATGAGAGAGGCCAGAAATCTGGATTTTTCTGAGAAATTTCCCAATTTCAAGTTTTGAAATGATGGCAAGGAATTAAAAGTTTTCAAAACATCATGAGGGCAAATATATACATAAATATGTAAAAATATATATTTATATAAATATATAAAATATATACATAAATATATATACATATTTTAATGTTTTCAGGACATGGTTGATCTGAACACAGGCATTCAAGCTCTGGAAGAGATAGGAGGTGAAGAGTAGACGGGAGCCTAAACCATGTGTGAGGATCCCGTCACAGCCATGGCACCCGGATCCCGAGACGAGGCGGAGTTCACACTGGAACACATCCACCTTTCCCGGGACGTCTTGTGTGCCTGCCCAGCGGTCAGTGAGTTTTGGTATCTGGCAAACACCATGTCCTTGTGTATGGATGGACTACGCCCCCTGGGATTTGAATGCAAAAATAGCTGGTTGTTCACTTAAAAAAACAAGCACTTTTTGTGGCTTATGGGCTTTTTTTTTTTTTTTGCTTACATTCCACCAATAAAAGTGCATTTTGCAAAATCATCCTGAGGAAAAACCTTCTTTATTCAAAACTGTTTTTCATCCCCTTTCACTTGCTATTTCTAAATTATCTTATCAATAATGTATTAAAGTAATACTCAGAAATGGAACAATACTGCACCTTTAAGAAAATATTATTTTTCCCGAGGTCCTATCAAGGTAAATTTCATCAGTATTCAAAGAATGAGCAAAAGCACTTCAACAATTTATTTCAATAAAAGAAGACTTAGCTGAAAGGAGTATAAATGATGAGAACTTGCTTTAAACTGATTTATTCCCTGCAGCAATAAAAAGAATGTTTTTTCACTCAGCTGTTTAATATGCAAATATGCAGAACATCCAGCCCCTGACAGCACATCATTAATAAAACCTTGCACAGAGCAGAGCGCCCGATATTTCATCCTGATGAAAATACATGATGATGATTTTAGACTGCAGACTTTTAGAGTTGGAACAATGTGCTTTTCTGGTGATGAAACCCCACCAGTCACTGGCAGGGGTTGTGCGGGGGTGCGGTGTGCGTGCACAGGAGCTTTTCAGATAAGCGATCAGATTTCTACAACAGGAAGTCCCAGGGTAAAGAAAATAGTAAAGACAGAAGGCGGAGAATAGTCCATGCAACCAAGGTCCAAAGGGCACGATTTAAATGGGGGTTAGCGACAGAAGGGGCTACTTTTGGTGCGGGGAGGGGTGGCATGCCAGGTTTCATGTTTTGGACCGAAAAGAAATGTCCCACTTGAGGCTATGGTGGAGGTACTTTGATGTCCACGCAGAAGACAGCGAGCCGTAAATAGAAGAAACAGGGCTCAGGAATTAGAACCCCCGGCAGGCTCTCCCTCCAGTTACTGAGCTTTTATGATAAGTAGTTACTTCTCAACGACTCCGAGACTCTTTAAACAAGCAAAGGGAAGGAGAGGCTGAAGACAGCCCCGGTCCCGGACCTTGTGTTTCCTCTTTCCCCTAAAATCTTGGATGGATTTTGACAACGTGTAGAGGATTATAAATCCTTAATTTTTTTTTCTTTCTTACAACTTCTTATATTTTCCAAACTTCCTATAATGAGTATGCCATATGTTTGAACAGAAAAATCATGTTTTTAAAAATGCAATTTATCTTGAAAAAAAAAAAAGAAAAAAAAAGGGGGCATATACACTGGCCAGAGCCCAGGGACTTATAAGATCACCAGCCCTAAGGAAGGGTCCTCGCTCCTGGCTTTGTGGAATTCTTCCATAAAACCTTGTGTCTGCTCTCAAAATAAATATTTATTAAATGGCTAAATGAGTTACTAGTTGTAAGTGCTCAGGACTGTGCCTGAAACATGGTGAGCCCCATAAAAGTTCCTGTTAAATAAATAACCAGTAAGTCAGATTAAAGACTTAAAGCATTTCAGTCTACAGATTTGAGTTTTCTGTAAATATTCTTCATTTAAGTAGACAGAAGATATAGAAATGCTGCGGTTCTTTTCCCTTCTTTTAAGCTTACTACAGCGCATGGTTCTTGTTAAAACGACTGTTCTAGCTTACAGAACTTCTGGATGAAGATCCCCGTGTCTGTGCTTGTCCGTGCAACCATGGTCAAACCACTAAGCACCAGAAAACCTCCTCTGTGAAAGATACACAGGAGTAATCATACTTATTTTGATGCGTGTTCTGAGTGTTTGTTTCAATCCAATCATCTATGTAAACATTCGGCACAGTGGCTGCTCTAGGATGGAGGCTCAAGCTTAGCACTCAGTCACCTACTGTATACACCCACTTAATATAGGTCAACTACAGAGTGGCACCTGCTATGGCATCTGCCTCTACAAGGATCAGGTCACGAGCTGCTGCAGCTGCTGGCCTTCAATAGCCCTGAGGAGTTCAGGGTAGACAGCAGAGACGAGGCACTCTGTGCTCCAGGGAAACCGGTCTTTAGATATACTTAGATATTTTCAGGAACTGATTTCATGATCCCAATCCTGGCATTTCCTCATACCTAGAAAAACACTAAATCCTTTCATGGTGACATCAACTCCTCCTGATTAGCAGAAGACCTTTTGTAAGGTAAGTGCTTGACTATACTGAACTCCCCCTTCAGCAAAGTCATATCTTCTGACCTTCGGCCACTACCTCTTTGGAGCCATCTCTCAGAGCTATCTGAGGTGCTGCCTCATGGGCTGTGGTCTTCATTTTGCCCCAAATAAAACTTAACTCGCAACTCTCACGTTGAGCATCTTTTTTAGTCAACACACATATTAATGCTAATCTGTAGGACAGCTCATGACAAACACTGTCAGTCACGTTCCACTGTCGGGAGACTTTGAGATAGATCCGAACCGAGCTACACAGCTTGGTCTTGAACTGGACTCTATATATGTCAGTAGCTCAGTCACGTCCAACTCTTTAAGACCCCCGTGGACTGTAGCCCACCAGGCTCTTTCGTCCAGGGAATTCTCCAGGCAGGAATACTGGCGTCTACCAGTCATCAAATCCTACTTTATCATCCTGGCTTTCTCTCAGACCTGCTCTTTCCTTGGCAGGGGGTGGTGGTGGGGATCAGATATAACGACTATCCAGAAAGTACATGGTTATAGAGTTAAGTTCCATCCGTTTACCTCCAGGGTTTGTTTTGCTTTGCTTTTGCTGTGCCTGCAGCTTGTAGGATCTTAGCTCCCCAACTAGGGATCAAACCTGTGCCCCTGTAACGAAAGCACTGAGTCCTAACCACTGGGCCGCCAGGGAATTCCCTTGTACCTCTATGTTCAGTTACAATTCACATTCGAAGAGCCTCTATTTTTATTTTTAAATAAAGTATTTAAAAACAAGAGAGGTTATAGGCTGGGAGGCAGAAAGACACAGGCAAGTGGCAAAGAGGACGGAGTCTCAGGAGGTGCCTTGAGTGACTATGAAAGTCCCCTGGGCTGCACTGTTAGCAGAAGCTCATATATTAGTGAAAAGACATTGCTTGCTGGAGTTTCTGAGATCCCCCACCCCCCGCCTTAATTCTAGACAACTTTGAGTACAAGGCATCAGCAAACTCGGTCTTCAAGTTTGTGATCTTCAAGTTTGCGATGGTTCCTCATTCTTTTTAATTAAAAACAAATTCTTTCGGCCGCATCTCGAGGCATACAGGATCTTACTTACTGGACGAGGGACCAAATCTGTGCCCCCTGCAGTAGAAACACAGAGTTCTGACCACTGGACCGCCAGGGAAGTCCCTGGTTCCTTTTGTGCTGAAGATGAACTGAAAAGCAGCGAGGTGGGAACTGCGTGCCCTGCTCACACATCCACCATGCTCCTCCTCCTCTCTGTCCTCTTGTGCTCCCTCTAATGGACCAAAAGGAAGACTCTGTGCCAGAGGGAAGAGGGCTTTGGGGTTTTGTTTCCAAATATTTCAATTATAAATCAATCGTTTAGCAAAATTCAATGGAGTTTGCAAAATTTCCCCTTGAATCAGCTCCCACGGAGAACCCAAAAAGTCTTGGGGGCGAAATTTCAAGTGATCTCTCTCTCTCTCTCGAAGGTTTTAGTCAACTTCTCCAAGCTAGTGCTTTCCGTGTTTCTGATTTTATGTGCTCGGTAATACGCCCTCATAACTCAAATGGGATGAACCAATTAAACATTTCCCTGTAGTCTCTAAAATAGCTGCTCTTGGCATGTTTTTTGCATGGCACAAACCTCTGCGGGAGGAAACGATAGAAATCTTGCACTATTTAAATATAGAATTGGGACATCAAAGAAGGGGTTGTATTGAAATAACATGGATAATTAAGGAAGTGGAGAACAGTAATAACTGATTTACATAAAATGCTAATGAGTCTCTTGACTTGTTTGGCAATTTGCACTTTAGGCTTGGTGACTGTGGCTCCAAATTTATGATCTCATTTTTATTTTAATATTTTCTTTTAGCAAGTTGTAACCAACACTAATGGGCGCCTGCCAACGTCTCACTTCTTCCAGAAGAACCGCCCAGAAGCTTCTTCCCCACCCCATCAAGCACGTGGGGCTTGGGTGCGGGGAGGATGCAGTTGGCCTGGGAGCTTCCTGGATGCCCTGTTTTGGTTGCGTTTCTTTTTCTGTTCCGGGGCTGGCGTCCTTCAGGATGATCAGGGGTTTTCATGACACTCACAGTCGGCTGAGCTCACTGGGCTGGAGAGCTTGGAAAACAGAGGCGGTTTCTCAAGGGGCTGAGTGGGTCCTTGTGCAGTCTGCCTCTTGCTATTCAGGGGGAGAGCCTGGGGTGGGGTGGGGTGGGGTGAGGCTCCCTTTCACGCTTTGGGCAGCGAACACTCTGCACCATCTTCTAGAGCCCTGTGCCTCTGAGAAAACATTACATGCTCCGGAAATCCCTGTTTTATTGTACTCTTCTCCGGATCTCGCCTGGCAGGCCCACTGCCTCCCGTGAATGAGAATGAGGGCTGGATCTTTTCCATGAGGACATGCCTGCCTTGACCTTCAGCGTCCCCTGCTTCCCTCCGAGCCCTCTAAGCATGATCCATTGCTATCTCAGGCCGTTCCCCTATCCACCCCAATGGCGGGTTTCAAAGCTCCTTATATTTCCGAGGCCTAACGTGCGGCGGCGGCAACCGGGGCTCTGCCTGGCTCTCTTGTGGACTGCCCAAGGTCACCACTGGGGAGAGGAAGGAGGCAGGCGCAGCCTTTATCAGGATGTACTGCTTCACTTTTTCTATCCATCACCGAGGCGATGATTCTATTTTAGTGAAAATCCATTGAACTCCGATCAAGTCAGATGGCTGTTATCACTGGAAACTCAAGAGCTGTCAGGCCCTAATCGGTACAAATGTGGGACCAGGAAATGGGGGAGCTCCGGGCCAGCGATGGTCTTCTGGGGGATCTCTGTGGTCTTTCTGGTTTCCGCAGTTTCACTGAACCATTTTATTTGAAGCACCTGTTCGGCTGCTCAGTTGGCAAGCGGTAGCATCCGGTTGCACGAGGTAGAACGGACTCCCTCTGCTCACAGGCGGTTGAGGTGAGGTGTGGAGGCGGGATGCTTTCTCGTGCTGTGCTGTTTACGGGGGGCACTACCAGTCCTGCTTCTGTCAGAACACAGACACACACCCGAGCGACCACAGAACCCGGAGGGTGGCGAGCGCACACGTGTTCCAGAAACAGCTATCAGCACACTATCGGTGGCCTTGCCGGTGCGTGAATATTCTGGTCACCACACCTGGCTACAGAAGTCTATCTTAACAGGCACGGAATTGTTATGACAAATGCCCCAGTTTGCATTTTCACGTGTTTGGGAAGGTTTCTGTCCACAGTTATCACCATGGGGTGGGGATGGAGATGGGGAGACAGAAAGAGACATTTCCAAGCTCCCTGAAAAATTCTTTTTGGCTTGTCTTCTGGTGACTGATTTCATGAAATCTGCCATTTGAATAAAGTCATTTAAACGTATCTGCTGCCCTGCCAGTACTCTAAACTTTTCCTAGAGGTGGGTGTGAAAAAGGGTGATGGGATGGTTTCCAATCAGGATCCTGGAGCTCAAAGTGACATTTAACTCTCAGCTATCCAAACTTGAATTATTTTCCCTGTAGGACATCAGGAATCATATTTCTTCCACTGCCCCTTTGTAGGCCGACCCCTGCTGGGGTGGGCTGAGTAGGAAGGAACTTAGGTGCCTGAGAACTTGGTGCCCTATGTGTGTTCACCTCACCACTGTAAAATACCCAGCAATCTTTCCATGTATTTTCTGTTTTGCAATCTATACCTTTATTCCTCTTTATCAGTGAGGGTAACTGAATATTGACTATGCATTCCTAAATAAATTTGCATTCTAAATAATAGCAACCATAATAAGGGTCGTTATTTACTGCATACTTGGGGTGCCCCAGGCTGTGTGCTTTACGTATGTTGTCTCATCTGAGTCTTGATGCTGCGTCTCAGTGAGATGGGGACATCTCCCAGCTCCGCTGACGGATGAGGAAACCGGGGATCTGAGGGCACCAGCCACTGACCAGATGATCAGGTGATTTAGAAGCAGCAGATGTGTAAGAACAGCTCCACCATTCACTTTACACAGTTGTACGGCACAAGAGAAGCCGCTTAGCCACTTTCGCTTCCAGAGCCGCAGCACGGATGCTTTCAGGATGGGCAAAGGAGGCTCAGTGTGACAGAGAGACAGTGACACAGTGAGACACGACAGAGAGGCTCTCCAGTGAGGCCGTTAGAGCGCAAGAGCGCAGGAATTGGTGTTCCGATCAGCATCCTGTTACTTCCATCCTTATCACATTACACAAAAAATATGACCCAGAAAAGCATATTCACATCAAGATAATTCATTAAGCAGTAGTGTCAACCTGCCCAAGTCTAACAATGCTGTTAGAACAGACATGTGGCTCTGCTTTGAGAAAGACGGTCTGCTGTGGGGAGCAGAAACCTGAAGTTTTAATGCCAAAGGTTTATAGACAAGGTCACCCGTGGATTCTTAGGGAAGATACTAGCAAGTCCATTCAGCAGTGGCGTGCACTCTTGCCACTGAACAGAACGAAGAAATGCATGTGCAAGGGGCTTCCTAGAGTGGGAAAAACTGAATTCTTTCCACGGCAGATTATGTTTGCATTAAGCAATGACGTAGGTTTTTAAAAAGCCATGGCTGTTGTGAACCTGTTTTTAATTAAGGGTGAGAGCAGACCCTTCTGCATGATTTTCCAAGGCAGAGGCTACGGATTCTAGCACAGGAAGCGTGCTGCGGTGTCAGTCCACCACCAGCTGAAGTCTGAGCACCCGGCCCCCCGGCCACCAGTGAGTGACACTGAACATCTCTTTCCTTTTAAGATCCCTGAAGACTTCATACCCAGAGCTCACTGTGCCGGGCACAGGGCTGTGCAGTTAACACAAAGCTCCTTGACTACGACCCTGTGTGATGAGACTGGCGACACTGCTGTGTCCATCTTACAGATGGGAAAACGGAGATACAGAGCTTTCAAACTCTGGCAACTAGGATCAAGGTCAATTCCCATCTGCCTCTGTAGCTCACGTGTGTCTCCACTTCCGAGCCCATCACAGACTCACCTCGGGGCATCCACTGTGTGGACAGTGGTGACACAGAAGCACACGGAACCCTGAAGCCACCCCACCTGGAGCTGCCCTAGTCAGGACTCTGGATGCCTCCTCGTTTCACTGAGCCAGGATTCTCTGGGACTGGCAGTCAACAGTGTACCAAGTGCTGTACTTCCTACCCGCTGCCGGGGGTTTCAGGGCAAAGGCCACGCCCCCACCCCTGCCTCCGTCTATAGGAACAGGAGTAGGAGCGAGCACGCGCTGACACTCTCCATAGTGGCAGGGGCTGGACCTTACGCTGCAGCGGCGTGAGCTCGTCTACTCCTCCCAGTCTACGGGCTGAGAAAGGTGCTAAGGTGCTGCTTCTGTCCTCAGTTTATGGAAACGGAAACACACTGAGAACGGGCGTGTGGCACAATCGGGGTGGCTCAGTGAGTGCATGGCAGAGGCAGCACCAGACCCCGGCCTGCCGGACATGCAGGAGCCATGGCTTCCCCATGCTGCCAGAGGAAGCGTTCACACACTGCCTGCTGCTCACTGTCCTGAGCCCGTTAACAAAGCTCACACTAAAACCCACAAGGACCGTACGGAGACAGGAGCTGCGGCCGGTTTGTGAAAGCCCACAGTCCCCACTCGGGGAAAGGAAGACCGTGGGCAGAAGGAACAGCAAAGAAACCATGATCTCAGGCATGAATAAATTCAACAAACAAATACATGCAGATTCTATCCTCAAAAACATCCTGTGATAATTATGTAAGGAGATATTAATTTGGCCAACGGGTTGGGGTTCTTAGGGTTAGAGATTGTGTGAAGACAGTGTGACTTCCCTCAAGCCCCTTGAAAGTCTCTTATTTTATGGAAATGTCACCACCTGGACATCAGTACCGTCTTTTGGAGATGCTGTCCTCTGACTTAAGTTTGAATTTACTATGGAGCCCCCTTAGGAAGCCTTCTTAGGAGGCTGCCTGTCAGGAGAATTAAATGCAAACTTTTATCTCTCCTTTCCAAATCTCCTCCTTTCAATCACTAATCTCTCCAGGAAAGAACACAACCAAACAGTCCCATTAAGTAAGAGGTAGATAGGACTGATGTAAACCAGCCCCCCCCATCACCGCTGCCTTGAATTAATGGGCCTGCTCCTCACTCCACAATGGACCTTCCCCAGATGACCTTGCCAATCAGCAGATCTCGTGTTGTCTGCAATTTCCAGTGACTCCGGCCACACTCACAGAAGGAATCTGCTCAAGGCATCCAACAGGCTCCCCCTACAAATGACTCTAGAGGCTAACTGAAATTTACTGACATACATAGATCTTTAAAATGATTTTTTTAAAAAAAGGTAAATTACGACATTCCAACTTTGCAAAATAGACTTTAGGTATGTTAAGAAGCGACCGGCCGTTCTGGGCTCCGGTCGCCCTGGTCTGACCGTCACCCTGGGCTCCCTCTATGCCTGACGGGGGGTGACGGTGCTGGAACAAGCAAGCGCCCGCGTCTCAGCGTCCTAGGTCACAATGCAGAGGCACGATTCACGTCTCCATGTCCATCTTGGGTCGGCTGAGGCTCTTGCCTTTGTCCTTCTTCTAACAGGGCAGCGGTGTCGGAAATCTTGCTGGCCAGCGTGGCAGAGGGTGTGGTGCAGCACGCGCGATACCCTTAAACTTTCTGCCTCCGAGAGTGTGTCTTGCAGACACATCAATCCACCCAGACTCCACCGGCCAAGGCAAGTCAGGGGGTGGGAAGGGAGAGTCGCCCCCGTGCCCAGACACAGGGTGATACCGCTCACTGTGAGCAGCCCTACTGACGCTGTGATGGGGAGGGAGATGCTGAGGATAAGTGAGAAAGGCCTGCCAGGGTCCCCTGGGACGCACATGTCAGGATGGGGTGTCACTAGAATTCAGCCCAGCATTCTGAAGGCCCTTGCGTCAACTGGGAAACGCGCTGCCCCTGACCGGGGCTTGCTCCTCCAGTAGCCAGACCATCTCAGAATGTTCCACGGGTCTTGGCCTCAGCTATCTTTTGTCCCCACCACGTTTACCTAACAGATGACCCTACCAATTCCCATTGGCAGCCCTTTGTTGTGTAATGAACAGGATGTGGGCTGATGAATGCGGCCACTGCACAGAAAACGTCAGTTCTTTCATTAAGCAAACCTTCCCGAGTTCATTGTATTGAACCGGGGTTTGGGCTATTAGGCTGACACATGACAGAGACAATTCTAGTCACATTTTAAGTGCCTATTCATGTCTGGCAAATTCCGTTTTACACGCACGCACACAATGAGAATTGGGCTCTTGTTGCCTGGGACTTTCTTTTTTTTTTCGCCCTCGGAGTCTATTTTCCTATTTTTAACTGCTAATTTATTAAGAAACATCCCACTTTATTTAAAGAGAGCCTCAATAAGCCTAGTTCAGGGAGAACACAATGGATCCTCAGGCTGAGATTCTGCTCCGCTGGCCACCTGACATGCCTGTTCTTCCCAGACGCACCAGTGTTGACACACCCTGTCCATGTGTGAAAGGAAAGTAAAAAATATTTGCATGTGGAGTTGGGACACCACAGGCTCTTCTGGCTGCTCACATTTTAAGAGGAAAACATTATTTACAAGCTCAGAGCTTCCGTTAGAGGAAGGGGACAGGGCTGAAGGCATCATTCCAGGAGACAGGCCATGCATGAGCCTGCCTGATGGGGGCAGAAGTTCTCAGGATCCGGGGCCAGAAGCCCAGGCGGCTTTGGCTCCAGCTGCCCCTTCCTCCATGGGTGGTCCTCAGCAACATGCAGCGGCAGACACCAGTGGGTGCCTGCTGGGTGGCCAGCCCACGCTGGGCATCAGGATGTGGACAAGCAGGGTTCAGGTCTGTGGTCCAGCGGGACAGAGGCCAACAGACAATTACACTCAAATGAGCTCCGTGGGATTATGGATCCTGAGCGTAACCACCGTCCTCCGTCTGTTCATTCACCTCGTCTAAGTCACCATCACTGCTGTCTTAGGTCCCTGGGCTACCTCCCGACTGGTCCTTCCTCTTGCCTCCTACAGACTGCAACCACCTCTTTTTAAAAGTGTGAATCAAACCACGTTGCCCTCTTGCTTTTAAACTTCTAATGACTCCCCTCATGATTAGGATAAAAGCTAGATTCCTTGTGGTGGCTTCACAATCTAGCATTTTTCTCCATCTTGCCGTCTATCACTTGGCTCCAACTTCAGCAGGTGTTCTCTGTCCCTTGAACGGGGCAAGCGCATTTGTACCCCAGGCCCTTTGCACTGGCCGAGCTTCTGGCTGGGATTCTCTGTCGTAAGTTGTCTGCATGGCTGTCACCATTCAGGATTTGGTTGAAATATCATCTTCTTCAGAAGCCATCTCTGACCACATACACAATCACCATCAACTTCCTTTTCTTCCTTTATTTCCATGTGAAACAATCTCATGTATTTGTTTCCCTCTATAACTTAAATGTAAGCTCCAGGAGCAATGAGATTTTCTCTAATTTAACCTAACATCTCCGGATTCTGCAGCAGTGCCAGACAGCTAGTTTTGGAGCAGCAAAAACAAAATATGGATAATAAAAATAAGAAGAGGAGTTACTCTTAGAGCAATGATCCATATTTACATACCCCTCATTCCGTGAGATCTTTACCTGCACTAACTCATCGAATCCTTACAACAACAGGAAATGGCTTCTGGTCTGCCATTTTCCAATCTCCTGTCTGCAGATTAAATTCTGACCAAGATTTTCAGTGACTGCCTGTGACCCTGCCTTGACCCTGACAGGGACATCAGTCCATGTGCAGACAGCAGGTGGTTCTAAGATGTGTCCTTGGCTGTACCAGCCTCACTTACATGCCGGACGAGCCATCGTCAGAGCAGCATCTTTCCATGCTTCTAGTGTGTGAGTGTGTCAGCCGCTCAGTCGTGTCTGACTCTGCGACCCCACGGACTGTAGCTGGCCAGGTTCCTCTGTCCATGGAATTCTCCAGGCAAGAATACTGGAGTGGGTAGTTATTCCCTTCTCAATTTCATTGCAGGCAGATTCTTTACCATCTGGGAGAAGCACCCAATTCTTGTATGTCGCAAACCCCGAAGTCAGGACATCAGTTAATAAGGATTAGATGAGGACTCTGGTGCAGAAACAACCCGTGCTGCCCCTTCTTGAAGCTTTCCCTCAAACAGCCCAGACACATGGCTCCCACCCGCTCCCCACCCTCTGCCACCCATCTCTTTCAAGAGAGATTTATTACAGCGCTGTCAACACAATCCTACCTTTACGGAAAAAGATAAAAATAAGAAACACCTTACAAGAAGACGCTGTGGAGAATGCTAAATCATAAATGTTTGATAAGAAATGGTCAAATCCAGACAAATAACTGTTCAATCCCACTTTGTATTAAGCAGATAAAGTCATACAGAAAATCAATGTGATGTATTGAAAAGGGAGGGGAAAAAAATGCCAAGCTTGGGGATTGGGCTACACGGTGTTATGAAGTGGTTGCTTTATAAGAGATTGCTTATAATATGATGACCACATAAATTTTTAAAAATAGGGTGCTGATTACTGACTTGCTGACCTGTCATTTGTGATCCAGCCCTCTTTTCTGCTTCTCCTGCTCCTGCTGGAGACAATTCCTGGGGTGACACATGTATTCTCAGGGGAGGCAGTAGAGAGGAAACTGGTGCCACTGTTCGAAGGGACACTGTGGCAATTCCTATGAAACCCATCAGGTCAAAGATGCTCACGACCTGTGCTTCTGGAAAGTCACCCTTGTGATAAGAAACACATACGCAGGCGTGCTCATCACCAAATCATGCTGAAAAGCAAAACAGACTCAACCTACACGTGTCGAGAGAGGAGTGGATGAGGGAATGACAGGACCCCATAAAGGGGACTATTATGCAGTCACGGCACACCGGGCGGCCACGCTACCTATGCAGGGAACCAAATGAGCTTTAAGACGTCACCGCACGCAAACAGCAAGGTAATAAACAAATGGTATTCAGTGGTCTTGGCTGCATGCACTTTTTAAAAAGCTGAGTATTATGGGCTTCCCTGGTGGCTCCGACAGGAAAGAATCTGCCTGCAATGCAGGAGACCCACGTTCAATCCCTGGGTTGGGAAGATCCTCTGGAGAAGGCAATGGCTACCCACTCTAGTATTCTGTACACGTATCTATATCTGCACACATATCAGTATCAAATATATATATATATCTACACACACACACATATATATACAGCACACATATTTGTACCTGATGGTAAACATGTAGGAAGTTTCTGGAAGAATCCACAGCACACCTTTAATAGGTGGTTTCTTTTGGAGAAAGCTTAGGAGATGAGGGACAAAGGAAAACTTTGTTTTTAAAATGTTATCAAAGGTTTGAAATTTCACCATGAGCTTCTATTGCTTTTACTGTTTACTTCCCCCGAGTGGAGTGGCAAGCGGCAATAAGAACAAAGTGATGGGAAATGCTTTCCCAGTATTTGGAAACCCTGGTTGGTTTCGTGACAGAAGATGCGGGGAGCTCTGGGTGTTCATCACTACATCTCCAGCCCAGGACCTCTCCCGCCAGAAACCGAGAAGTCCATCTGGAGCCGCCTCCTGCACTCAGGGGCCTCCTCCACCCCCAGGGAGAACATCAGTGCCTAGGATTTCCTTTTGTTTCCCCCAAGCCCACCCCAAACCTCCTCAAATAAACGGAAGGGGTTTCTGCCACAGATGTGGGACCTCCGTGTGCAGAAGTGCATGGTAAGGGGTTGGTTCGCGGTGGCCAATCTACTTTCAATACTTTCCCTGTAAGGTAATAAGCTCCCTCCTGCTGATGGCATTATTTTATATAACCTGTAATTAAATAACAACAACAAAAAAGAAGAAGCAGAGTATACAAAAGGCAACAGATGGGGGAAAGGGCCTTTGAAACAGAGGATAATAACGCTTGCTAAAAAGAGTAAACGCTGGCACACAGAAGCTCAAGAACTCCCATGTCACCATGGAGAACGATGTGCTTGCTTGAGGTGAAATAATAGGAGATGAAGGTCAATTAATGATGTATCAGCGAGCCTAAAATGAGGCAACTGTATTGTACACACAAACAGTGCATTGAGTTCCTGGTGGGGACGGCCCTGGGGAGGAGAAGGCAGCTCACGAAAGGGAGCTGGAGGCCTGGTGGTTTGCTCTCTTGAAATAAACATCTGAGAAGAGTCAGGCTGTACGTCTAAATAAGCAGAGAGACTTAGACAAATGAAAATACTTTTCCCAATGTATCTTTGACTCGGCGCTTTCCATCCTCATGGAGGGAAAGATCACATCAGTGTGATTTTTTTTCAGATGCTTTTGGGTGCTGGGGAACTAGGAGAAAAGATCCCTTTAGACAAATAAACAGAATTCTCCTGCCCAACCTTCTGGAGTAAGTGATGCATAATTGTACTCAAGAACCATTTGATAAGTGGTTAAAACGAGGGCTTGAAAGATATTTTTCTTACATTGCACTTTTCGCCAGACTAGTCAAACCTTGGGGTGCGTGAGAAGCCCCTGGACGGCTGGCTGATATAAACTGTCTGGATCCCATCGCAGAGGTTCTAAGTCAGGAGGTCTGGAGTGGGGTGGGGGCAGGGCGGGGCATGAGAACCTGCAAGCCCAACAAGCGCCCCGGGGGGTGGGGCCCCCACCGCTGGGCCGAGGACCAGGCTTCGAGAGTCACCAGTGGTCACAAGCTTAGACTGTGGTTTGAATCCTTAGCTCTGCCACTTGCTCATCTGCACTTTAAGTGGTCGGGTCACTGTGCACCATGCAGAGGCTGAGTGTGCTTGTGCTTGGTTAAATAGCATTTCCATAGAATTTAAGTCCACCTGGAACCTCAGACTGTATCTGGAAGTGGGGTCTTTGCAGATATAATTAAGTTAAAACGAGGTCATACTGGATTCTGGTGGGGGTAAATCCAATGACTGGTGTCCTCTTGAGAAGACACACCAATTTAGAGGGAAGAAGGTGGTGTGAGGTCTGAAATAGAGAACAGAGTTATGCCAACATCAGCCTAGGACCATCACTCTTGTGAGGATTAAATTACCGATCATGTACCAAGTGTTTAGAGTAGGGCTTGGCACATAGTGAACATTTAACAAAGTTGAAGTTCATATCATTTTTTGGTTTTATCAACACTTTTCTTTGTTCTATAAGACTATAAAAACTTTCCCTTGGATTAAAAAAAAACAAAAAAATCAATACTCTAGAGAAGAGTATGAAGTATGGGTTCTCAAGGAGGGGTGATTCTGCTCCCTGGCCAAGGGATGTTTGAGACTCTCCACAGAAATTTCTGGCTTTGCAGGACTTGGGAGGGAGGTGGGGGCTGCTGTCGTCTAAGTGAGTAGAGATGTGGGTTGCTGGTAAAGATCCCACAAAGCACAAGAAGGCCCCCATGGCAATGAGTTACCAGAACCACAAGTCAATAGTGTGAGGCTGAGACACTCTGGTACCAGGCAAACACCAAAGTCGCCTGGCCCTTGAGTCCTGCCTCCCAAGAGTGTCCAGCGCTACACGATTCCTCCTGGCGAGAATGATCACCAACATCCACCCTCCCCACCAAAGCAAAACGGAGCAAGCCATAGCAGTAAACAGCAGCGCCAGCAACAAAGCAGGACTGGAGCCCTTCTCTGCTCCGCCTCCCAGGCTACAAAGGCCACATGGCCCCCGTATCCTCCGGGAAACACAGGCTGGGAAAAGCAGGAGGGGTCCCGGCCGACCCCCAGGCCCTACCTGCGCCAGGCAGAAGTGAGTGCGCTGCGGGCCCAGGGCAGCCGGGGGTGCAGCCATCAGGGAGGAAGGACAGTAAGGACCCCGGTCAAGGACCCCGGCGAGCGGAGCTGGGGTGGTGATGATGGGGATGACCATCGGGGCAGATCTGAGGCCCTGGGTGACGCAACTCAGTGACGGCAGGACACGGGGTGGGGTGAGGGGCTGCCAGTATGTGCTTCCGGCGTCTGGGCAGCGTGGGTGGACGAGGGGAGGTGCCGCTCGTATACTCAGAAAGCACCAGGAGGCCTGATGATCTGCTGATCAAACGCGCGCAGGAGCCCAGAGGGAACACCTGGACCAGCAAACAAGCTCGCAGGCCCCGGCATCCCGGGACCGCGAGTGCCCGTGACTGCCTCACGGGCCGCTGCTCTGGGCGGCGTCCACATCCTCTCTCTGCGCGCCCTCCTGCTGCCTGCGGAACACGCCAGTCTGCAGGAGACGGAGGAATCTGCTGAAGGCGCCCAGCCCTGGCTTCTGAAGGAGTCAGGTGGAGGGAGGGCCAAGGAGACACACGGGGATGCGCCCTGTGGATGCGCGTCTCCGAGAGGCGACAGAGAGAGGAAACGCGTGTTGGGCCGTGACCGCCCACCGAGAAGGCCTGGTCACGTGACGCTCACGGGTCGCTGCACATCAGGGGTGGGTGTGGGGGCACAAAGAGGTGCACAGGCACGGGCACACGTCTGCTCACATGGAAAGCAGCAGCAGAACGTCACGCTCCCTCTCAAGCTGATGCGGTACTTCTGCTCCTCTGTCTCCCCATGCTGTGATGAAGCAGATCAGGATTAGGGAAGAATAAGCCACGGCTCCCTCCCAACCTGCCGTTGGTGTTGAACAGACCTCTGACTCCATGTTGGTTTTGTTTTCCCCTGGCAAATCAAGGCGTCTCCCCAGGGCTGTGCACAGTGAAGTTTTCAAGACGTGCAAAGACAACCATATTCCAAATCAGAGCGGGTGGGACCCTGAACAGGGGAGCATGGACAGCCCAGGGGTCCCTGAAAAACCGAGCCCGGATCACCTAAATCCAGTCTAACCTCTAAATCAGGTTTCGGATCACAGATTTGTTTACTTTCATTTGGTGATAATTGTTCACAGCAGAACATATCAGAAAATTCTATAAAAGGAACCACAGCCAGGAAATAGTAAATAATTAATCACCCTCCCTCCCAGCCTCTTGCATCTCTGTTGATATAAATGACCGTATAATTCCAAACCCAATTATCACTACTTAGCCGTTCCATTTTGTAGTTAAAATCCCACAAAATTAAAGTGCATCAATTGTTAATGGTAATAGACCAGACAAGGGATTAAAGATTATTTTAATGTTTATTTCCTGTCAAGAGATCTTCTGGCAGGAAACACTGCAGACAAAAGGCGGTACACTCAGATGAGATTCATATATTTAAATCTTCTAACTTCTGAAAACATTATGGATATAATTACTTGTTTAATTTACTCGTTCCCTCAAGATACGGGCTGGGGAGATCAAGCCAACTTTATTATATCAAGTTCTCAGAAAGGAAAGGCAAGCTCTGGAGCATCTAGTAAGCTGGTTTATCCTCAGTGATCACATCAGCTTTGGAGCCTGAGTCCCTGGGCGCTGGGTGCTGCTGACAGAGGGGAGAGGCAGAAGCTCGGGGTAAGGGAAGTGGGTCTCGGGTCCACTCTTGCGCCTGCGACCAGAGGCCTAAGTGGCCACAGGCCTTGAAGCTTCCCTGAGCCTCGAAGCTTCCCTGAGCCTCAGTTTCACCTTGGTGACATAGCGAGACATAAAAACAAGTGATGAGGACCAGCAGTGCACACTGGACGGAGGTGCCAGAGGCCGGGGAGACAGCTGCGCGAGGCCAAAGTCACCACCAGCTCCCAGCGCAAGCACAGGCACCCTGACGTGCATGCGGCTGCTTTCAAGGTGGTCGCCCAGGTGAACCGTAGATGTTCAGTTAATCTTTCTAGGTCATCACCGAGACAGACACGTGCACACGTGCTCACACACACATGTGTGGGCACATCAGAAAACACAATCGCAACATCCAGGGGTCCTTTGAACACAATCTGAGAAATACTGGTCTATTTCCAGAAATCCAGATAATGGCAAACATAGGTTCCATCCCAATGTCCAATCAATTTACTCAGGATGTAGGTTGAGAGAGACTAAGAAGTTCAAAGGCAATAAACAAACAAACGGGGAGGAGGAATGGGCAAATAGATTGTTTGATAAGACAAAAAAACTAACTGCTCACCTAAAATTACTACTTAGATCCTGGAGAAAGACTCTAGAATATAAAATACGTGATTACATACACATATAAATAAGAGAGAGGGAGGAACCAGGGGGCAGGATGGTTGGATGGACTGACAGATAGATAAAAACAAGAACTGCTCACCTAAAATTACTATTTAAATCCAGGAAAAGTCAGAATCTAGATAGAACTTGAGTCCCTCTTCCCAAAGCACTGAGTGTATTGTTTTACCTGTTAATTTCTGCCACCTTCATTTGAATATAAAAACCATGAGGGCAGAGTTAGCTGTGTGTTCACTGCCATATTGCTAGAATGTAAAATAGAGCCTGGCACACAGTAGGTGCTTGATAAATATCACTAGAGTAGACCGTGAGAGTAACTGTATGATCATTCTGTGTCTATGAAGGAATTCCCGCCTCATGAGTCTCATGTCAGTATATTAACCTGGTTTACTATTAATAGTAGGGGGCTTGGAAATGAGGTAGGCTGAGAAGCCCTGCCCAAACCACACACCCAGATGCAGGGTCAGAGCTCGTCTGAAATCACGTTGGCTGACTCTGCACCCAGGGCTCATTCCGTGACGTCACTCTGGCCTTTGGAGAACGTCCCTCCATCTGAGGATGAGGGAAGGCACTTTGCTTAAGAAGCAAAGAGATGACTTACAAGGAAGTTTCTGCAACAGTTTGAGTTCCCAAAGAGGGTGTGACCTAGGGCTTAGGCTACTCAGTGGAAGTGAAAGGATACTGGGGAAGTCAGCCATCATGACCACTATGCTTACGTGGTAAAATATACAAGGCACGAGGAAATATCAAACTGGAGTTCTTATCTTTAAAAGGACACTGCCCGTCTCATGTTCGATGTAAGTCAAGTCATTATGCTGGACAACCATAAACTTACAAGGCACTGTCAATTATATCTCAATAAAACTGGAAGAAAAAAAATAAAATTTAAAATAAATATATATAAATAAAAAAAATTATGCGAAATCAAAAATACAGTGTTCATAATGAGAACCTACTGTTTAGCACAGGGAACTCTACTCAACGTTCTGTGGTGACCCAAACGAGAAGAAAATCCATTTATGTATGGATATATATGTATGTATATGTACATGGGATATGTATATGAATATGGGATATATGTATACGTATAGCTAATTCACTTTGCTGAACAGTAGAAATTAACATTGTAAATTAACTATACTGTAATAAATTTTTTTTTTAAATACAGTGTTTAAACTATAAAAAGGCTAACTATCTAACAATGGTTAAACAAAATACAATTCATTCATATGGTACACTCTTAGTAAATCAGGAATTTCTCTAAGCAATGTTTAGTGACATGAGAAATTATTAAGAAAAAGAAAATATATAGAGAAAATATATACGTATATATACACATATACACACAGATTATGTTTTTTAAAATGTTTAAACTTTTAAACATTTTAAAAGCTTAAACCCAAATTTGTTTTTTAAAAAGTCATCACGTGGAGGAGAGAAAAAAATAACAAAATATTAAGAGCAATCATCTTAGGGCAGTGGAGTTAACAGAACTTTTTAATTTTCTTCTGCCTAAGTGCCTAAATTTTTTTTCCTCCTCTTTCTACCATGTGTACTATTGACTACATATTCAAAAAAAAAAAAAACTTTTTCAAAGTAACACACGACTCTTGATAGAAGAGAGAGGGGGGGAAAAAAAGTTCAATCAGGCCTTATGCCTGGGTCCAGTCAAAGTATTTACTTAGCTCATGAGTTAACAAAGATTAAGAAATTCATGGTCTAATACATACATATATAAAAGAAATATGTGCCTATCTACGAACTCTGTTTTCATTCCAGAAAAGTAAGACTCTAAAAAGAAAAGGACTGTGGCATCTTGTCCCCAGCACCCGCTTCTTGAGCATGATGAACCCTCAGTCCTGGAGGGAGGGAGGGGGCTGGGAGTCCTGGTGCTCGTGGCTGGGTGCTGACCCCGCGAGCAATTGTCATGGGGACTCGAAGGGAGACCTCGACCAGGCTGAGAAACGGTTGTGCCCTGGGCGCCAGAGAGGAGGGTGAGCCGCTGGCGGTCTCCGTGATTCATCGCAGCTTCCTGTACAGCCCCTTGTAGCATCCGCGACTACATTTGGTGATCATGGGGCACAGCTTCCAAACATGCTCTAAGTAACTCAGAACCTTGCTCTCAAGTCGCCTTCTGGGCCTGGCTTATTGTGAGGGGCTTGGAGGTGTTTCCTTTAAAACAGTCCCAGGAAAGCCAGCCATACATTCATCGGATACCTGATCTCCACAGGAAATAATCACCACAAGAAAGCAAAGGACGAGGGACTTCCCTGGCGGAGCAGTGGGTAAGAATCCTCCTGCCAACGCAGGGGACGTGGGTTCCACCCCTGGCCCAGGAGGATCCCACACGCCACGGGCCAAGGAAGCCTGTGCACCGCAACTACTGTGCCCCTGCACGAGAGCCCATGAGCTGCGACTCATGAAGCCCTCGCACCCTAGAGTCTGCGCTCAGCAGCAAGAGACACCACCGAAATGAGAAGCCCACACGCAGCAATGACGAGTAACCCTGCTCGCCACCAGAGAAAGCCTGTGCTAACAGTGAAGACCACAGCGCAACCAAAAATAAATTTAAAAAAAAAAGGGAAGAAAGCGATTGATGAGGCTGACCATCTCTGTGCCTGGCATTCTGCCAGCCATCTCACCTGCACAACATCTAACTCCATCAGGTACAGTAAATAAGGCTTCCCATTTTAAAGGTGATAAGACTAAGGCTCAGGAGGAGTAAGGTTGGTTATGACTCCCACCACTTTGGAGTAAGCCCGATTTGTACTCAAGGGGGCCTGATTCCAGAGCTCATTTCCTACCTGAACCAGTGGCTGGAGAAGAGGAGGAGAACCAGAGAAGGCTGGATGCGGCCTGGGGAGGTGAGCTGGGTCTCTGCAGGTGGAGGAACAGAGGGTCTTGGGTGGGGGAAAAGAAGGAATTGCCCAGCAGGTACCGGGTAAAGACAAGAGTCGAGCCCTGGGCCTTGGACGAGCACCAGGGGTACCACCTGGCATCCCTCCAGCCCATCTCTGATACCCTCCTAACAATCTGCTCACACTTCCAGGGACCCGCATGGCTTCCCACCTCCAGGGGACTTGTTCTCCTGCCAGAGTAAGACACTGAATAGCTGCCTGTATTCAACCTGACATCCACAGATATTTAAGAGTCTAATTCGATCGTTACATTTTTTCTGTAGACACAAAGGAACCGCAGGCTTCTGGCACCTCGGGGCTCCCTCTCGCATTCACCGAGCCCATTTAAGCGTGCTGGGGAGGGATACACACGAAGCAGGGCCGTTTAACTAAAGATGCTGTACAATGGGGCTACTTCGCTGCCTGACAGTGCAGGAAACCTTGGTGGATCCTAACACCAGCCAAGAGATGCTGGCCACCGGGGCTGGGGTGGGGTCCAACTTGCTCATGAATACGGTGGCTGAACAGATGGGCGATGGCTCCAGCAGCCAAGGGTCTATCAACTGAGCTCAAAAAAGCCAAATCCCCGTCAGTGCCAGGCTTGGGAGACGCTCCATTAAGGAGACTCTCGTTGTTACAACAGTGAAGGATATAAACTCAACAGCCAGCCCACTTTTTCCCCCGCCCCCTTCTCACTGGAAGGCTCGTCATGTAGGTGATGCTATAAGCTCTGAAACTTCCCGTGTGCCTCAGGTGGCTGGCTGGCAGAAATGCACCTTTGCAGGCCAGGTGAGGTTTGTGGGGTGGGCGAGATGTGGCATGGAAACCCATTCCCTAACCTTTCACCAGGCCTGAAATTTACTGTGAACGGAATTCCTAAAAATCCATGTTGGCCTCTGATTTAAAACCACTAAATCCGAGTCCCTGAGATTACCTCCATTGTCCTAAGTACATCACTGTGACAACATATGCGAACTGCACGACCTCAGAGACGAGCGCGGACAACCTCCATGTGAGGAATGCGCCGAAGGTGGCTGTCCTTGGATCCACACCACTGAGGCTTTAGGGTCAGGCTGAGGCACTGGGAGAACGCTACCATCTCACCAGCGGGCTGCCGCTGTGCCCGGCTCCCATCGTGGTGGACGACAGCAGCAACAGTACCGGGACCCTGATTTCACACAGGCGACAAAACTGCAATCTGTGTTCACTTGGGACGCGTGTGTTGTCTCCAGCTGATGGAATTTAAGGAGGAAGTTATCTGCAAATGTACAGAAATGAGTATGTTTTTCTGAAAGACAAAATACTACTCAGCCGTAAGAAAGATGAAATAATGCCATTTGCAGCAAGACGAACGGACCTAGAGATGATCATACTAAGTCAAATACCCTATGACATCACTGATAGGTAGAATCTAATGTTTTTTAATTATACAAATGAACTTATTTACAAACCAGAAACAGAGTTGCAGATGTTGAAAAATAAACTTATGGTTACTAAAGAGGAAATGTGGGGGGAGGGGGCGGGATAAACTGGGAGCTGGAGATGAACATACACACACTATTATACACGTGCTCAGTCGCTCAGTCGTGTCCAGCTCTCTGTGACCCCGTGGACTGTAGCTCACCAGGCTCCTCTGTCCATGGGATTCTCCAGGCAAGAATACTGCAGTGGGTTGCCGTTCCCTTCTCCAGGGGATCATCCCAACCCAGGGATGGAACCTGAGTCTCCTGCATTGGCAGGCGGATTCTTTACCACTGAGCCACCTGGGAACGACCAGCAAGGACCTACTGTACAGCACAGGGAACTCTGTTCACTATTCTGTGATAACCATATGAGAAAAGTACCTGAAAAAGAATAAACAAATGTGTATGTATAACTGAATCACCTTCTGTACACTTGAAACTAACACAACATTGTAGATCAACTATAAGCCAATAAAATCTTAAAAATAAAGAGTACTGAGAAGATATACACATCTTTTCATCTCCGAACTATGCCTTGAATAAACTGAAGAAACACTGTGGTCACTGTATGTAGTGATACATTAAAAGGGACAAAAAAAGATCATTTTTATACAACTCAGCCAAACGATTTTTCTTCTCCTTTTTTTAAAAAATTCATTCATTCTTCCTGTTTCTTTTCTTTCTCATCCTCCTTCCCTCCTTCCTTAGAGCGCCAGGATCAGTCAATTCCCCTGACTGTCCATTAACCGGACCTGTGAGATGGGGACAGAGGGTACCTATCAGGTTTCCCTATGGGTTAGATGAGATGATGGGTGCGCCCACTTGGACACTTTGGACTTTCAACAGATAAAATGATCGTGTTAATGGCAACAAAGTTATTTTTACTGAGGTCAGAAGTGGCCACACACACGAAACAAAACAAAAAGACCAGTGGTAGAGGAGAGGAAAAGAGTGGGAGGGGTAGGGCAGATCAAGGTCGTGTGATGACAGACAGGGGAAGAGCTGGGTGAAAAAAATGAACAGGGCAAAGTCAGCCTAGCAAATAAGCCAAGGCCACCCAAAGGACAATAAACAGGGGCCTTCTAGTCAAAGCTTGTTCTAGCAGGGGAGTCAGCTACCATCGGGGGCGTTGGGCAGAGGCTCAGAGGCAGACAAGGAAGAGGGCACATTTTCTAATAGGAAAAGGGAAGGCTTCAGTGTGTTATGATTGGAGGCTGTCAGCCTGGGGAAGCGGGGGGCAGAACAGCTAGGAGCGTGACATCCTAGGGGCTTGGTTTGGGAGCATATCTGGTTTTCTCTAGCTGGTCCTGAAGTTGGAAGTAAGGACAGAAATTAGCAATGCTGGGTGTTACTGACCAAGTCCTGACCATTTCTGGCTGACGGCTGCAGAGGCTGCAGGTCAGAGGTCTATGATCAGATACAGCCTGGCCATTGTCCATTTGTATACTCAGTCTCTCATTAGCAAGACCATTTAGTGACCCGTAACCGTTTACCCCAAAGCTGTCCAGGAAAAAGACTGTGATGAAAACTCTTCCCACAAGCAGCCTGTGCAGGGAGACTGGCTGGACCACCCACAGTGCCTCCCGACCACAAGGGCACTGAATTCTCAGAAAACTCCCCACAGCCTAGGAACAGACTCCCCGTCGCCCCCGGCCTTCGCACGGGGGTACGCGTGAATTTGAGAGGAAAAAGGTGCTCTGGCGTCCTACAGAAATAGCCATTTTTCATACCGCTCCTGGGAGGTGGTAATTTATTCAGGCATCTTTCAACATACTTCCTGTCTGATGATCTTCTCTCAGCCTTCATCTTCTCCAAGGTGCCGCACACCTGTCCTGGGTGAATAAGTGCGGTGTGCGGATAGGAGGGTCCAAGAAGCTGGATGAACAATGGAAAAGACTGCGCTAAAGCAAATGGAGAAGAAAAGCTCACTGTTCATGTGAAATTTCTGCCAAAGTGACTACTAATGTTGCTCTTTAGAAAAACAGCAGTTTTAAAAAAAAATCTCTAGGTCTTTATAGAGTTGGAGAGGAAAATAGTTGGGATTTCCCTAAAGCAGGAAAAACTTGGTTTCATGTCACCAGCCTTAGCCAATACATGTTTGGTCTATGTTCTAGAACTTTCTGTTTTGGATCTAGGATTTAAAGCCAGGATCTTCCACTTAGCAGACAGGTGATCCTGAGGTTCACTTGTGATTATTTTGAGGCAGAAGGGAGGTGACATTCTAAGGGCTGGTGTGGGGACTAGAGCTTAGTGAGCACAGAGGAAATATAGCTATGATTTTTTAAATGGGGAGGAATAGGCCTGCTCTTAGAGAATGGAAGCAGGGAAGGTTTAATGCAATGCAAATTAGGCCAAAAAGGCAGGCTGAAATTTATCTCCTTCCCTAACAGATCCAAAGGTGCTCTGCAAAGTATCTGATTACATGTTGAAAAGGGACCATTATTCTACAATCCTGTGATTTGTGTAATGATGTATTTGTGCAGAAAGTCTGCAGGGGGTCTTTCCGACCTAGGGATCGAACCCAAGTCTCTCTTGTCTCTGGCACTGGCAGGTGGGCTCTGTACCCCTGAGCCACCTGGGAAGCCCATAAATGTGGAGAAAGGCAGAAGAAATCAGAGTAACCAGCCAGTCTCCAAGGTGGAAAGAGAGGTGAGCCAGACTGTGAAGTGAGCTCTTCAACATGGTCTTCGTGTGCCTGGCTGGCATTCATTGGCCCTTCCCATGAAGCACCCTAATTCCTGAGGGAGACAGTCGTATCCTCGGTCCCAATCCGTGTGTTTTGGCATCTTGTGATGGCATATGACCTATACTGTGCAAACATTCCTGCAGGCTGAACCAAGAATCCCAACCCCCTTCCCTTAGCCAACAAGATCAATGCTAGTCAACTGGTCAACTCCAGGTTTTGACAAAAGTTGCATCTCGCTTTACCATCATCAATGGAGGATGCTTCTACATCTATACAGGGAAAAGCTGAGCCCCACAGGGGAAGAAAAAAAGTTCATGACATCTGAATACCCAGGTCCAGCAGAGGCTGAACCCACGCCAATCCTGGAATTCTCACTTACATAAGGTAATAATTACTTTTTCCCTCCTCTATAAGCCAGAGAAGGCAATGGCACCCCACTCCAGTACTCTTGCCTGGAAAATCCCATGGATGGAGGAGCCTGGTAGGCTGCAGTCCATGGGTTCAGGAAGAGTCGGACACGACTGAGCAACTTCACTTTCACTTTTCACTTTCATGCATTGGAGAAGGAAATGGCAACCCACTTCAGTGTTCTTGCCTAGAGAATCCCAGGGACGGTGGAGCCTGGTGGGCTGCCGTCTATGGGGTCGCACAAAGTCAGACATGACTGATACGACTTAGCAGCAGCAGCAGCAGCATAGCCAGCGAAGCATACACAACCCAAGTAAATCAGAATGGGAGATGGGAGACAGAGGAGGAGTGGTTTTTTTCATGAAGTATCAGGACATCAAGTGATCTGGTTACTCATTATGGCAAATGCCTCATGCTGGAAAAAAAAAAATTTTTTTTTTTTTTGCAGGAGTGGGGTGTTGTCCCCCAACACCGCCTCAGCTGCTGAGTGAGCAAAGAATATGAATAAACTCCGTGGCCACAACAAGTCCGGGGCTTCCTTTTAAATCAGTTCCTAGAAGGTGAGGAACCAGTATATCATAGTGAGACGATCATTTATAATGGGACCTTTATTAGGAGCCAGGGTATAAAAACTATGTGAAACAGCCTCCTAAGCAGATTCGGTGCGTGGCTGATTAGCCTCCTCTCCCACGGGGGCCAGCCGACTCGAGGCAGTGGTGACGACACCGGGAAGTCATCCGTTGCCAGGCCGCAGGCCTACAGCTGGTCATGTCCAAAGGGGCCTAACTGCTTCCTCAGGGCACAAGGGGGCGCGTGGCTGCCGCGTGGGCTTGAAGACACGAGGACCAGGCTCAGGTCCCCTGACCTGGCTGTGCGGTGTCCGCGCTGCTCACAAATCCCGTGGCAGCTACAGTTTGCCTCTGTGGTCTGGCTTTGTTGTTGGATAAATATGAGGAAGCTAGGCACACAGCAAGTACTTAGTAAGTGGTAACTGTTTTCTAAGAGTACATGTTTCTGTTTTAATTCTTAGGCGTGAAAAGAGCAGGGAGAGGCTCAGTACAGTTGGATCTCGGGTCTACACAGCTGTCCAGAGACAGCTCCCCTGTCATTTCAGGCAAAGAGAAGAGGCCCGTATCTTGGGTTATGGAGCCTGGGTTACCGGGGGCAGGGGTCACTGCCCAGCCATCATTTATTGAGAGCTTACTCTGGGCCAGGCACAGTTTTAAGTATTTCACTTCCGGGAACTTAATCCTTGCAGAATCCCCATGCAGTAGGTACTAGTAGTAATACCAGTAACAACAATGGTCAGTCAGTTCAGTCGCTCAGTCACGTCCGACTCTGTGCGACCCCATGAATTGCAGCACACTAGGCCTCCCTGTCCATCACCAACTCCCGGAGTTCACTGAGACTCACGTCCATCGAGTCAGTGATGCCATCCAGCCATCTCATCCTCTGGCGTCCCCTTCTCCTCCTGCCCCCAATCCCTCCCAGCATCAGAGTCTTTTCCAATGAGTCAACTCTTTGCATGAGGTGGCCAAAGTACTGGAGTTTCAGCTTTAGCATCATTCCTCCCAAAGAAATCCCAGGGCTGATCTCCTTCAGAATGGACTGGTTGGATCTCCTTGCAGTCCAAGGGACTCTCAAGAGTCTTCTCCAACACCACAGTTCAAAAGCATAAATTCTTCGGCGCTCAGCTTTCTTCATAGTCCAACTCTCACATCCATACATGACCACTGGAAAAACCATAGCCTTGACTAGACGGACCTTTGTTGGCAAAGTAATGTCTCTGCTTTTGAATATGCTATCTAGGTTGGTCGTAACTCTCCTTCCAAGGAGTAGATACTAGTAATGATGTTAATATTAGAAGCGATAACCCCAGGGTTTCACATTTATTAAGAGCATTGAGAGTGCCTTGGACAGCTAGGAGATCAAACCAGTCAATCCTAAAGGATTGCACATTCACTGGATATTCACTGGAAGGACTGATGCTGAAGCACCAACCCCTTGGCCACCTGATGCAAAGAGCCGACTCACTGGAAAAACCCTGATGCTGGGAAACACCGAAGGCAAAACAGAAGGTGGTGGCAGAGGATGAGATGAATGGATGGCATCACCGACTCGATGGACATGAACGTGATCAAACTCCAAGAGATAACGAAGGACAGAGGAGCCTGGTATGCTACAGTCCACAGGGTTGCGAAGAGTCGGACATGACTCAGCAACTGAACACAACAGCTAACACCAAGATGAGGGATGTAGCCTGAACCTTGACAGCGGGATTCCAGAATCTGTTAACTGTGTCCCGACCCTAAAAGGCTGGGCAGGGCTAGAACAGTGATGCTCTTCCTGTACCTGTGACCAACGTGCCTGGTGGCCCCCAAGTCCCCACCGATGAGTCCTGACGTGTAACTGAGGTTACATGTCAAAAGGCACAGTGGGTTAAGAGGGAAGTGGCCTCGGGCCTGCGCTTATCTGAGCTGGCAGGAGCCCCCGGCAAGAACATGGCGTGCCTGTGAATCTCATCCGTCTGGCGGGCCCTGAGGGTCGGGAGATCACAGAAACAAACGAGGTGAGAAGGGATGGCCCGGACGGGGAAGAACTTGGCCTGATGCACACGGATGGCGCTCTGCAGACGTCACGGATTCCCACTGAGGCTGGAATGCAAGCAGGCAGCCCAGACAGGAAGGGTCTTGGAGCAAAAAAAAAAAACGTCAACATGGAGGGACAGAAAGAGGAAGTTGGAGACTGAAGCCCTGGGTTCAAATCCCACATCTGACTTCTCCCCTCTCCCCTGTCCCCTGCACCCCCTCGCTACTGCCCCCTCCACATAGCGCCCTTACCCTTGAAATAAGAGTGAATGTACATCCTGATGACAAGCCATGCGGGAGAGGAAATATTCACAAATACCCCTTGATGATGAATTCCAATTTGGAATATACAAAAGGGCCATATATTTAAATATTTTGCTGTTGCTGTTAAATGGAGAGAAATTGTGAATTATTGGGGGGGGGGGGAGGTGGGGCAAGAAGACTCCTACCCAGGGATGTCACACCCCATTTAATACCACACTTAAGTGTTTACCCTCCATTAAAATCAGTGGTATTTCTTCTTTCCTCCTCAGCACCTTCCACGGACCCAAGGCTCTTGATGAAAAGGGAGGAATAATGCTTTCTTTGGTGTCTGCGATCAAGATCTATTTGGTAGCCCACTCCTCTAACACCGCCCGTGCGGAGAAATAATTCCGGCTCCCCGTTAATTTGAGTATTGAACTGAAATTCTGCAGCTGCTTTCTGCCAAGCCTGAGAGCAGAAATTAATTTCAATGGCCCAGGCGAGCGGAGGGGAGCGTTGTCAGGTAATTAGTCTTCGTCTTCTGCGACTCAGGGTCTATCAGGGTGCTAATCCATACATAAACCCAGGCATTCCCCGAGTCACTCGCAATCTGCGGGGCCATTTAACTACCTCTTGGTTGGGTTCACCAGAGCCAGGGCATCACAAGCACATGGATGAAGGATCCCTTTCGTGTCTACCCTTCCGTCTACCTACTTGGGGGCTGCGGAATTAATGCAGCTGATTTACATGTTCTTTTCCTGTTTGATCGCGGTGTCTGCCATTGACTAAGTGGAGCTTGGGGTGGGAAGGGGAGCGGGGGGAGGGGCCTCCCCCTCCTGCAGCGTCTGACTTGCCAGTTTATTAATGAAAGAGGCACCAATATTGATAGCCCTGACACTACAAGTGCAGCAATTAGAGGGTATGTCCTTCCAGGATTCTAATTAAAAAGGAGCCTTTTCCTGCCCAGGATGGTTCCTATTGTCATATATGCACTCGATTCTGGCTTGGGGTTGGGGGTTCCTATACCTTTTCCTTTAGGAAAATCTCCTGGTGGGGGAGGGGGCAGAATAAACACAGGTTCAAAAAGCTTTGTTCCTAATGAGGGTCACTGTGAAATCCACAGAAAAGAATGGTACTTGGAGAAGGTACCTCCCTTCAGAAGCCTGCCTCCCTCCAGTCCTCTCCCAGACACTCCTCTGGGCTTCTGGTTTTTCATGCTTTGAACCCTGAAGGACTGGGGCTGAGTGGGTAGCTGGGGGTGTGGGATGCAAACAAATGAAAGAGTAGCTGTGACAACCTTCTGAGCTACTGAAGAACCTGTATCCGCCACACTGTTCACCCTTCTAGCAAGTCTGTGGTATGGGTTTCGGGGATTCCATTTAATGCAGGAGAAAACTAATGCCTAGATCAGAGACGTGCAGTGGCTGGTGGCTCTTCCTGATCCAAACTCCTTCTTCACTCCAGGCACTGAGCACCCCAGGACCCTGGGGCCAGGCAGGTGACACAGGTGGTGACACAGAGGAACTGGGGGCCCTGCCCCTCTGAAAGGGGGGCCCTGCAGGCCAGGCCCGCCCAAAGAGGCAGTTTTGGCGGCAGCTGATATTGAAAGAGGACTCAAACATCTGGAATTTTAGGAGCTGAATGCTGTCAACTCATCACTGAAGCGGCTTGTAAGATCTGCAGCTTCAGACACTCTACCTGCTTCCTTAGGACTCTTGAGATAGATTGTTGTTTCCTCAGTTTTTTTTAATTCTGAGCCCAGCTCTCCCATGTCGCTCCCTTGCCTGCGTGGTCCCACAGCAGAAATGGCCCCAGCACAAGGCTGAACTGAAAGATGAGACACCAGCTTGGTTCATCAGCACACTTTTCTACATGCCATGTGTACGCATTAATATACAGTGTCTGCTGTTCTCTTTCTCACTGACTCCACTTGGAATAACAGGTTCTAGGTTCATCCACCTCTCTAGAACCCACTCAGAAGCCCAGAAGGAGGGGATGCGGGGATGCGAGGCAGGCTCAAGAGGGAGATGATATATGTACAGTTATGGCTGATTTGCGTTGTTGTATGGCAGAGACCAACACAATATTGTAAAGCAACTTTCTTCCAATTAAAAAGATTAATTAAAATAAAAATACATTAAAAAAAAAAAGAGGAAACAGACGGTGGGCCCCAAATGCCTTCCTTCCTCCTGGGCCTCCTCAGCTGACGTCAGAACCCTCTTTACTGTTCATCCACCCGGGACGGGTGCAGAGCAGCCAGGCCTGGGCACCTGGAGCTGGGGAGGGCATGCTCCCCCAAGCCCACCGCTCCTGCTCAGTCATCCTGAACCACCCCCCTTTACTCCCAGGTCAGTAATGAACAGACTATGTGACCTCAGATCTTTATATTTTTTCCTCTCCTGTGCATCAGTTTTCTCATCTGCAAAATGGGAGACTAATTCTGACCTCGCAGGTACCTTGGGAGGTTCCTATGAGAAAAAAAAAAAGCATGAGAATGTTTGAGCACAGTGCCTGTCTCCTTATAGGCAGGCCCACCAGGCCTGACCGCCTGCGCAAGCAACTCTGCCCAACTTGAGGTCTAAGGCGGTCCAACTAATGATACATACATAGGCTTGTGAACTGAATCTCCTCCCCTGGTGTTAAGAGAACAGTGATGACCAAGAACTGGACAGAAAGCCAGTCTTGCAGCCTCCGTTCTCCTAGCTCTCAGATGCTCTTTATATACCTCCCTCACAGGACTGCTGGAAGAGTATGTCCTCAAAGCAGGCCTGACACTTGGCAGGCCTGATACTTAGCAGGCCTGCAGAAAAGCAAGCTCCACCACCAGCTCCCAGACCTATTAATTCTCTTGCTCTAGATTCAGAACACTGAGGTTTTATCCTTCAAGATTCTTTATTCATGCTTAGGACTAAATCTTGAAAATGACAACAACAACAGCAAAGCCCAAAACAAACAAACAAAACACCTGAATCTTCCAGGAGCTACAACTATGATATCTCCCCATAATTCCTCATTTTACTGTGAATTCCTAGAAATGACATCTGAGAGAGAGAGAGAAAGAGAGAAAAAGAGAGAGAGAGAGAGAGGGAGAGAGAGGGAGAGAGAGGGAGAGAGAGGGAGAGAGAGGGAGAGAGAGGGAGAGAGAGGGAGAGAGAGGGAGAGAGAGGGAGAGAGAGGGAGAGAGGTGGACTTGACAAATAGAAGAGCTCTAACGCGCTAATGTATTTTATTGGAATCAGAAGTGCTCTGTCTTCCCTCTGACCCCCCTCCTGTCCCCTCTAGCCTGCTGCTGGAGGCACCAAGGAGAAGTCAGAGGCATTAGTCTGGTGTCAAATAGCACTGCCATCCACATTCTAGGGGAGTCAATTGCAATTAACAAGGCCATTCAGAAAAGGCAGGTACAGACCAGACAAAGGGAGCAACAGCCAGATCTTATCAGAACCCAAGGCCAGCAGGCTGGGCCTTTCAAAGGCTGTTTGCACTGGGTAAAAAAAAAAAAAAAAAAAAGGCAATGGAGGAAGACGAGGGCAGGGAGAGGTAAGCTGGACCAGGATCAAAGGGAAGGGCGGGGAGGGAGAAGAGGCAGGCTCTGAGCAGAGAGGTCTACAAACGGAAGGGCTGACTCCTGAGCCCAGCCCCTGGGGTCAGAGCTTGACTCTGCCCCTCAGTAGCTACTGAGGACTCGAAACCACTCACCCCTCCAAACCCTGGCTGGCTGATCTGTAAAACGGGCAGAGTGACAGTCCCTCCCCGTCTGGCTGAACTGACAGAGTAAACAATGTCCGCAAAGTGCTGAGGGTGGCGTGTGGCGCCGGGCAGTCATCCTAAGAGAAGAGCTTGGCTTGGAGTGGGAGAGGAGGCCTGGCCAGCCAGGAGAGCGGCAGGCTCTTCCAGCAAGCACCCGGGGCGGAGGTCAGGCGCTGCACGTGCAGGCGGCCATGCTGAGAGCGACTCCCTGTCCAGTCCCACCCACCGCGCCCTGTGACACCCCCACCCCACGAGGCGCTCACCTCTGCTTTCAGAAGGGGGCCTGGGCCCCTCCCGTGTGCTTGCTAGCTCTGCGCCATTCACCATGGGACACCCAGAAAATAACCTCTCGAGGCCCCTCTTTGTCTTTTTTGTTCCGAGAATGATGTCAGGGACTATAAGGACGTGCGATGTGGTAGACAGAGGCTGACAGAGGATGAGATGGTTGGATGGGATCACCGAGTCAACAGACATGGACCTGGGCAAACTCCGGGGGACGGTGAGGGACAGGGAAGCCTGGTGTGCTGCAGGCCGTGTGGTCGCGAAGAGCCGGACACGACTCGGCAACTGAACAGCAATGAATGTAGTAGGAAGTTCCAGCGAGACTGGTCTTCAAAGGCCAGGCGGTCCACGGATGAGTCCCATGACCACACACCAACCTCTTGGCCGTTTAAATCCTCATCTGTAACACGGGGGTGGGAGTACCTATCATTACAGGATTACCACGAAAGAGGGGGGAGGGCAGCTCAATGTATACTACCAATATTTTTATTTTTTTGGTCATCCCAGGGTCGCTGGTATGCCCTAGATAGACAGGCGGGAACACTCACATGTCTCCAATGGGTACATGGCCTTACCTGGAATTGGGCAGTGGAGGGGAGCAAGCCCAGACCCCACCAGCCTCTCCAGTCAGATAGGGAGTTCTCCCCAACGCACAGACCCTCACTCTGGTCTTACGAATTCTTTAAATGATGCAGCACATGCTGGCCCCATGAAGAAGTTACCTGTAGAAGCAGCTGAATTAAGTGGAGGCTGAATACTTTCTGGACCCTCACCCGGAACTAACGCCTGGCTCCAGGGAAGGTGGGGAGCTGTTCCTTCTCTCTGCACTTTCTCAGCTAAGCTGCCTACTTTTGTTTGCACACCCTGGCAATTGACCCTTCATCTGTCAGGTCCCTGGTAGAATTCTAGGAACTTAAAGCTAAAAGAAATCCATCAATTTAGATTTTTTTTAAAGTTTCTATGGAATCAGAAAGAAGGGGGTCATAAGGAGTAAGCAAAGGGGCTAAGAACAGTGAAAGAAGACAAGAGTCACTTGATTTTCTATCAGGAAAAAAATAATAACACACAGCAAAACTTCATTAAGTCAGTGTTGGTCTAGTCCAAAGAGCTTATCATCTGGAGCAACTATTCCCCAGTCAACGGGATGCCTCTCTCGTAATCTCCTGAATGTCTGATAATGAAATATATGAATGTATCAGAGAAGCCAGACTTGATTTATTCGAAGGTGCGGGGTGTCCTGCAGTGATGTCTCTAAGTGTGCTAGGAGCAAACAGTGCATAGTAGGTAGCCAATAACCCTCAGCTTTCTTTCCTTGCATTTTGATTATCGAAGCTTTAATCTGATTTATACATGTTCAGTCCTTATCAACAATAACGTGTTTCCATTTTAATATACTACCTTTCATTAAACTGAAGTCACAAACTTAATAGCAAGGGCCCGTCCAAGGCACTTTAATCACTACTGGAGCGCTGATGTCTCTCCTAGGAGAACGGGGGCAAAGCGCAGTTGCAACGACGGGGACCGTCCATCCACCTCTGCGCTGGCAGAATGAGTTACGGGATTGTATTATCAACGCAATTAGGCCGGGCTCCCTCCGCACGTCCACGACAGACCTCTCAGCTCTGTACAATAAAAGGTACTTTCCTCTGTGACCTGGTTTCCAAAGCATGCTTTCCCCTAAGGAGGCCACCACTGAAGCTTGCATGGAAAGGCTGACCTCTGGGTTCTGTGTGTATCTGCCATTCACAGATTTTCCCAACACGGACCCCTGGTCAAGGGCAGATGGAAGCCATACACTAGTGCTTTTCGGGGTGACAACGATGTGAGTGACGTTGACGACAGTGTGAACGGGGCTGACTCTTAATGATGATGATGATGCTGTGAATGATGTCAGTGGTGCTAAGTACTGAGTGCTTAATGGGTACTGAGCCTTGAGGCTTCCCTGGTGGCTCAGCGGTAAAGAATCTGCCTGCAGTGCAGGAGCTACGGGAGACACAGGTTCGATCCCTGGGTCAGCAAGATCCCCAGAGAAGGGCATGGCAACCCACTCCAGTACTCTTGCCTGGAGAATCCCATGGATGGAGGAGCCTGGTGGGCTACAGTCCACGGGGTCACAGAGTCGGACACGACTGAAGCAACTTAGCACGCACGCACGAGCCTTGAGGAAGGTTGCTAATGCATCCCCATTCTATAGATGAAGAAACTGGGGCTTAGACAAGATAAGTGACTTGCTCAAGATCCAGAGAAAATACCTGGCCAATCCATGACACGGACCCAGGTATGCGGCTTCTGATTCTGTGGGTCATAGTGTGCTAGGCCCATGCCTTTGCTCGGCTGTTGTAAGAAAATACCAGAGGCTGGGAGATTTAAAGAACAGATGCTGATTTCTGACAGCTCTGGAGGCTGGGAAGTCCCAGATCAAGGTCCTGGGACCCTGACCTTGAGCGAGATGGGATCTCACCTGTGGTGAAAGTTCTCTTCCAGGCTTGCAGGGGCCGCCCCAGGCTGTGTCCTCAGAGGGCCCTTCCTCAGGGCACACAGCAGGAGACAGAGCTCTGCCGTCCTCATCTTATCAGGGCACTGACCCCAGGATGACCTCATCTAAATCTAACCCCCTCCCTCCAAAGGCCACCATGCTGGGCACTGGGGCTTCAACCCAGGAATCTTGGAGGACACATTCAGTCCCTAACAACCCATTTCAAGCCACAGTCTCCCTTCTTGCTTGGTCAGGAGCTACGCATTAGAAACCCTGCCTGTCCTCCCAGAGGAGAGGTCTAAGAGAGGTCCCTTCACCGGTATCTAAGTCAGGGTGGCCAAGACCTAAGTCCACCTGCCGCCCTTGCTCACGCCTCCTGGGTGATGGACTGAGGGATGCATTCACAGACTAAATACTCGAGGCATGGAATGAGAGGGCTTCACGCCACCAACTCCAGCCCAGAGCCAGGCTCCAGCAAACCCTGAGTCAGGCAACACTTGACCGCAGACACTCAGGGGAAAGAGCATGCTCTCAGCACCAGACACACTTAGACCTGAAGTCTGCTGCCGTCGGGCAAGGCTTCCTGTGTAAACGGGCGGGGGGGGACCAGGTTCTGCAGGCCTGCCTTCAGGACTCTGTGACGATGCCCAGTGTGGTCAGGGCACTGAGCCTGGCACGCAGTAGGAGCTTTACAAATACTAGCTGTCTCCCAGGCTCTTTCCTGCTCTGAGCCCTTTCTCCTCCTCCTCTTTCACAAATGCACCACTGACCCCAATTCCCTGCCCCACAACACACACATTCCAGCCCAGAACTGAACTCGACCCACTGGCCCTGGGCCACGCTCCTGGTGGATGACGTTCACAGGCAGGATGCCTTCTCACCGGTTCTAGGGCCCTGGAGCTTTACTGCTTCCACTGGCTCTTCCACTTGAAGATTTCTGGCACAGGAATGAGTAAGTGAGAGAGTGGTGCAACAGCAGTCAAATATATAAAAAGCGGGGGACGCCATTCCAAAACTTGGATATTTCCACATGTATCTGTAACGAAACACTTGGTCTATGGTGAGCCAGCTCTCAGCACTATGGCGCTCCTATCCCCTGGGCACTAGTATTGTACAGTAAAGCTCCAGAAGACTCAGAAGAGCGAATCTCTCATTGTAGAGATGTTCTTCAGAATTAAAAAAAAAAAAAAAGAAAAAAAAAGAGGTCTGAGGTCTAGAAGAATACGGCTGGACCCTCAACCCATGTCTGGGTGGGGAGCACTGTGGGAAGATGGAGCCCAGGGTTAGGACAGTCCCCATGGGGAGCTGTCCCAGTCTCGGGGGCTGTGTGTGCCACTTTGGGCCCCCCAGGGGGTCAGACCACTACTGAAAGGACAAACGGCCCTCTGGTCAGCAATGCTGGGACTGATCTCTGCAAAGAGAAACCTGAAGAAACTTAAACAAACAACCTCCACAGGACAGCCCCTCCCCGCTCCGAGCCGACCCATGAGTGAGTGGACTGACACGGGGCCCACGCCCTCCTGATGCTCCTGGGGGCGAGGTCCAGGGGGCGGCATGCGTCCCACGAGCTGCCGAGCTCCCTTTATGAATCACACATGGAGTAGAGAAGGAAAGGAGACCTGCCAGCTCCGCTCTGCACTTCGCAGCAGAGCATAAGAGCGCGCGGGAGGCAGCAGAAGCTGCTTTCTTGAGAAGCAGCCTCGCGGTGATCTGTTTATGAAAAGCAGGGGCCTTTGTAGTGCCATCACCCGAGCCAGAGGCCTGTCTGCGTGCCTGTTGGAACGCTGCACAGTGAAAGGCTGGGCACTGGTATTCCGGAGAACACAGGAAGGCCCTAACCAAAGTCCTGGGCTCGTGGTTCTGTTTTGAAGGCGGGCGACACGCAGAGTCGCTGGCTGGAAGTTAGCGAGGGCGGGGACTGGTCCACGGGCGGCACAGAAGCTCCGCACACCTCAGTGTCTTCACTATAAAACGAGGGTAACAAACGCTGGATCTCACCTCCACACGGCCCTTTCTCTCCCTTACACTCTGCAGGGGTTGGGGAGGGGTAGGAGGGTGATTAGGCCAAAAATACAGCCAAGTGAGTAAGTGGGGATCTTAGTTCATCTGAGCTGCTGTAACAAAAGAGCACAGGCTGGGTGGTTTACAAACAACAGAAATGCCTTCTTCACCATTCAGGAGGCTGGAGGTCAGAGTGCAAGGTGCAAAGAGGGCCAGATACTAAGGAGGTTTCTAGCTGGCACCTTCTCATTGTCGCCTCTCATAGTGGAAGGGGCTGGGAGTTCTCTGGAGCCTTTATTAAAAGGCCACAAACCCCATTTGAGAGAGCGCCACCCCATGAAGCAAGCACCTCTCAGAGGCCCCATCTCCTAGTACCATCATCCTTGGAGATTAGGATTTCAAAACATGAACCGGAGGAGTAACATTCACTCTGACCACAGCAGCGGGGAAAGAGAGGGTCTTTCAGGGCGTATGCTGGGGGCATGATAGAGCTTATAGCAGCACCTCCCTTACTTCTTCCTCCCTTTCTTGACCTCCTTGATATACTCCCAGCAAAAACCAGAAGACAGACAGCCACAGCAGAAACCCCATCTGCAGCATCAACTGTGGAGGAATCCAAAGGCAAGACTCACGGCGGGAGGCAGCCAACGGCTCCGGGATGACCGCTAACACTCAGAGCACGCTCACCTACCACGCGCCAAGTGCTCCGCCAAGCGCTTCACGGATCATATCATTTATTCCTCACTTCTCTCCAAAAAGTCCTCTCCTTCCAAATAGAAGACATAGCTATTAACCCCAGTAAGAAGATACAGAGAAGAAAATACAGCTTGGAAAGATAAAGTAACTGTGTGAGTTGCTGAAAGGAAAGACCTAGCTGAGCCTTTAAAGAATCAGCAAAGGTTTATTACCTAAAGCAGGAGGCGAGGACTACTCCAGGTAGTCAGCAGCATGCGCAAAGGCCCTGTGGCAAGTTCTGTGTGTGCTGGGATGTGTGCAGGCAGGGCAGAGTGGGATGACAGTGGGCTGCGGAGATTGGCAGGGTCCTTGCAGGGTCAGTTGAGGATTTTAGATTCCATCCCAAGGGAAACAGGCAGCCAGGCAAGGGGATGAAGCAGGTGAGTGGTGAACAGGGTGGTGGGGAGACTGGATTTCTATTCCAGAGCAATGACATTAGCTTCTGCCTGAGAAAGGGATTTCAAGAGAAACAAGAGGGCACAAGAACGTGCCAGCTAGAAACCTGACTGACAGCACAATGCTAATCTTAATGGCACTAACTCTCAGATTCAAAATCGAGCCTAGGCAGTTACCGAGGCTACTTACTGCAGGGAGGCCAAACCTCACCAGTGTTTTCTGAACCCCATCTCTTGTACATTAAAAAAAAAAAAACCCAAGTGAAAAAGTCTTCCTGTTTTTAGAGAATCTTTTAAACGCTGTAAGAACTCCAAAGGGAAAAGCCCAACACGGGAAAGCAAGCACTGGTGCCCTTTGAAAAGTTTTAATTTTGTTTTAACTTTGCTAAATCTACTTACATTCACATTCTGAAATATGTATGCACGATAAAACACTGCAGTTATGGTCTACTGGGTTAAAAATCCACTTTTTGGAATGGGTTCAAGGAATACTTATACAAAAGACCTCAGAACGGAAAGTAATTCTGCAGATAAAATAGAATGGGAACATCTCTAAATATGCCCTTTGCAAGATAAATGCTCAGCGAGGAGGGGGTCTGGAAGCATCACTAACAGGGGGTTGAAAACAGCCAGCCTCTTAATCCCTCATGGAACTTGCTGGAAGGGAAGGGCCTGGCTAGCGCTCAGCAGCAATATTCGTGTTTTTCCAAGGGTCTCTCCACTCCCTTTCACAATTCAGCTGAAACCAAGAAATTAACCCCCGATTTAAGACAGTGAAATTCCATTCTAGCAAGCTACCCACAAAGTGTGGGGTGACCGCGGGGTTTATTTTGCAAAGTTGCAGACAAAGACAGCTAAAAAAAAAAAAGAAAAGAAAAAAGAAAGCCTAGAATAAATCTAGCAACAAGCATTGCTGTGCTGCTTCTGTGTAATTATCCTTGCATGGGGAAGCATACAAAAGAGCAAGAGAATAGGGATCTCATCCTTATGGAGGTGCCAGCTCTGATAGGAGGGCGCTTCTTAGCCCCAAGGGTGTGTCAGAATCACTGTGGGAGCTGGACAGATGTACAGATTGCCGGCACCCACCCTGGTACCCAACTCCTAGACTAAGTGTCCACGGCAGACCTGGGAATCTCCATTTTAAACAGACAGAAGGGCTTTTGGTGGGGGCAGGGCTTCAGGACCACGAACTGAAGAGGAAACTTTAGGCCCGGGGAATCTAACCAAGGGAAGAGGCCCTGGTGCTCACCCCACCTCGCCTTCTGCCCAGAGAGACCCCTCAGGTGGCCGGTCAGCATCCTGCCCCTCACCTTGACCTCTCTGATAAAGGGCGCTGGTCCTTGTGTGAATTTCATTCTGCTGCAGGAAGAGCCTTCAGAAAGTGGGAGTGTCCTGTCCCAGTCACCCTTGAAGGGAGCCCACAGGGCCCTTGGAATCCCTCTCCTGTGGTGAGGAAGGGCACCGTGGAGGGGCACAGAGAACGGAGCCCAGAGCTGCGATCCTTTGGAACCCCGGTCTAGGGATGGGGTGGCGGAAGAACCGGTAACACTGAGCCGTCAGAGGCTCCATCAGCAGGACGTGTGAGATTCTCCAGCAGTGCTCAGGAGTGGGACCCGGGACTTCTTAGACCACTCAGGATCTGCGACGTGTGACTGGCAACAAATCAGAATGGGTGCTGTGTGTGTGGTGAGAGCTCGCCTAGAATGACAGCAAGGATGCTTTCTCCCAGAACAGGCTCTTGTTCCAGGACGGGGGGAGAACTCTGGGTTGGGCCAGGCCACCAGGTGGGCGTTGCACGGGGCTGTGATGTTCTCAACTTTTGGATTCAGGGGGTGGAAATGGCTCAGCGCACAAGCCCAGAGGTGGGCACCATCCTCCATGACCACACCAGCATTCACAACGGAGTTCATGTGCTCCTGCTTCTTAGGGAAAGGAAACGAAGACAGAAATTGCACACGGAGTAATAGTTTCTCGTTCGCCATTGTGTCTTTCTGCAATAAATAATTTCCAGTCAGGGTGTTGGAGAATTTCAAATGACAGACATATTATGTTCATGAAAGACAACTTTAAGAGAAATCTTTCTGCAATAAAAGTGAGGGCTCCCCCCCTCCCCCTTCTTGGCATCCCGGCTTGCCATACAAATGAGTGATTTTCTGAATTTCTGCCAAGTTAGATGGTTCAGCATGCTATTAGATTAAGTCTGTTTATACAGAAACAGCCAAAAATAGGAAACACACAGAAGCTATTAAAGATATTGTCCTGTGAGGGAAAAGATTTGAATGGTTTTTCTTACTGCAAGTGGGAAATAAGATACGAGTCAGTATTAATGTGATAAAGAAGTTAATGCCTTCTAAAGCAAACCACTGGTTTCTTCATCTTGTTTCAGAGGTGACAATAAAAGGAACATACAGACAATTATTTCGGGTTGGGTGAGCATGGGAGGAAGCGAGGACTCTGCACGGCCCGATCGGGTCTCACAGTGAGAAATACATCGCTTTTAGTGGGGGAAAATGCTGGGGCATCCAGGGAGTTTTTAAAGGGAAAGATGATTCTTGGACAAGGGGTTGGGGGGCAGAAGTGGTGGTGGTGTGGAGGGGGGATTCAATAAATACATAAATAAAATAAGGATTCAGATATTCACAAGTGAGATTCCAATTTCACTTCTGCCCTTGAGTTGCTCCATAAACGAATGGAAATCATATGACCTCTCGGGTCAATGCGATTCAAGACGGAGGCCTTATATTGAGTTCTGCCTGAGAGGGGCCGTGGATTCCTCCTTTCCTCATCTATAAAGTGAACAGTGTGACCTATACCTTGAAGTCACCTCGTTTCTGCTCAGTGAGCCAGGAGGTGACTCCTCCTAGCCACATGCTGGTCACATGAGCTGCTCCTGGCCATGTTTTGGGATGGACAATACGTGGCTCTAAGTGCGAGTGTGTCTATGATTCTCACACGGAGTTTGGCACTGTAATTTTCCTCTTAGCACAGAGCTGAAAATCATGAAGAAGTGGGACCTTCTTACACAATGTGTATTTGCTCTGGGGCTGTCATCGTCTTGGCTGCCTTCTGTGGCCTGGTTAGGAATTGGAACTTGCTGTGCAGCAGAATGCCAAAGACAGGTGAAGTCTCCGCTACCCTGAATGCATTCCTCTTCCACTGCTGTGTGACAAATTCCCACAAATTCATTGGCTGAAAACAACATAATGTTTTGTATCGTACACTTCCAATAGGTCAGCAGTGTGGGTGTGGCTTGCTGAGCTGGGTTCACAACTTCAGGGTCTCACTAGGCTGAAATTCAGGGATCAGTTGGCCTGTGAATCTCATCAGAGGCTTTGCTGGGGAAGTTCGACCATCTCAGCCTGTTGGCAGAATTCATTTCCTTGAGGTTGTAGGACTGATGTCCACATTTTCTTGCCAGTTACTTTGGGCCACTCTCAGATCCTAGAAATCACCTGCCTCTCATAACATGGCAGCTTATGTCTTTAAAACCATCAGTGGAGAGTCTCTCTGACTTGAGTCTTTTAATTCATTACTGACCTGGGGATTTTTGCATAAACCAACACTTGCGGCCAGCGATTTTTATTTTGGGTAGCCAAAAATTAATTCCATTATTTCACAAACACTTTGTGGGTTATTATATCCAACAGTTATTCCTGACACAACTGTGAAGTCTTCTAATTTTTGTGAAATGTTGCCTTCCATCCACTCTTCTGTAGAAGCAAAGGCGCATTCTCTAGCACTGTGAGTTTCGTTTTCACTTTCTGCATCAGAACCAATCCCTGAAGTTTTTCTGTCTTTCTGATGGTCTAATATTCATGTCTGAATGAGAACTGCATTCTGAAGAACTACCATCTACTGACACACCAGTATACATGTCCTAGGACAATCAGAGCAAGTGCCTGCCTAAAATTCCTGAAAAACTCTTCTTCACTCAGAATTTCGTGATGCACCATTTTTGAAATTTTTACATTTATAGTACACGCGAGGTTGGAATGAAAACCTAACAGAGCAAAATATGAATAATGACAACCTTAGGTTGCATAATGAACCCTTGATCAATTTTAAGCTCTAACAACTTTGCACGGTGATGTCAACTGTATCATTCTCTAAAAATGTATTGATACATCTCCAGTCAATAATGTGTTAGCAGCTTTAACCTAACTCAGGCCCACATCTCCCTGATATGTCAACTTAAAATCAACTCATCTGGGACCTTAATTATATCATCAAAGTCTCTTTACTTTGCCATGTAGTAAAGACTAATCAAGGAGGCGACATTCCTTAATCGTTTCTACTTCCCATTGGTTAAAAGCAAATCACAGGTCCTCAGTCACACCGTGGCATGGGCAAAGGACAGGGGGACTCACTGGACCCACCTTTGAACCCACCTGCCAATGAGAGCAAGAAAAGAGAAGTTCGCTTCTGAAGAAAAAGGAAGAACTACTTCATTTATGAGCCTGAGCTTAGAATCTTGGTGCAGGGCGAGGGGGGAGAGGGGAGAAAAAAGATAGAACACCATATTTCTTCCAAGTAATCTTGTTCTTCCAAGAACTACCTGCCGCCCAGGTATTATGAAATGAAAATACAGGTGCCCTTAAAATGCGCAGCTAAACATCAGCAGCAGACATCCGGGCAGTGGAAGCCCTCCTTCAGCTGCGGCAACAGTGAACTTGGGCCTCCAGGCACACCAAGGCAGACCCAAGGACAGACCCAAGCCAACTTGTCCACAAGACCGCAACAGCACACGGTTCGGGGACGACGCTGCCAGGCCAGATGCCACTTGCCAGCCAATAAAAAGTCACACTGAGGCCGCCGGACAAGAGGAAAACAGGAAATGTGCGTGACAGCAGAGGAAACACAGCTGGAAGGAGAAAAGCACACGGATGTGAACCGGAGGGAGAAACCAGTCAAGAAGAGACGTGACGGGGATGCGGATGAGGGGTGGCCAGAGCGGAGGGAGACAGGGAGGCACCCTTCACAGGAGGCGGGGCTGGGCGGTGGGCAGGAGGCGGGGCTGGGGCGGCGGGCTGACGCAGCCATCAGTTAACCGGAAAGCTCGGTTAAACAGAACGCTGCGCCAGTCAAAGCAAATCCCACTGAGCTTGGCAGCCCCATTCTGGCCATTAACCTTGGTGTTCTTTCAGAGCCCTGGCACTCTCGCAGCTGTGAGGTAAAACCATCTGGTCTCTGCTCTCCCCTGCCTGCTGTTAAAGCCCACCATCTTCAAAGAGGGATCCTGGGCCAAGCTGGGGGTGGGAGGAGAGGCAGGTGGAAGAGGCTTACGGACCACACGCTGTGTCTTCACCAGAAGGAGCCTGTGAACGCTGAGATGGAAAAAAAAAATCTGGTGCGATGCTTTAATATAAACACAGAAACACAACCTGGGCCAAGAAATTGCTCAAAAAACAAAATTCCAACCCAATAAATCCAGTGCAGAGTGACCCAGAACATGACAAATGAAAGAAGAAATAAACCAAGGAAGAAACCCAGATCCAAGAATATGTCCTTATACTCATGATGTTTATAAATCTGACACACTTGCAAGGAGAGCTCACTAAAGATTATTTCTATGTAAATATGCATTTTGCCAACCCAAGTGTGTGCAAAAAAAAAAAAAAAAAAGAAAGGCCCTAAGTATATTTCCTGAAATCAATTCTCGAGCAGTCGAAGTGCCTCAGGAAGCAGGGAGAACATGGATAAATATTAAAATGTTGGGCCAAGTTGAAACTGGACAAAGGACAACAACCCCGGATACAGGTGGCAGGGGATGAGACTGCTCCACACTGTCCAGTAGCTGGTGTCCAGCCTGGGTGGGATGTTTGGCCGAGGGGTCTCTGCATGGTACTCTGGCACGGTGGGCAAGCATGGTGGCGTCTGTACCGTGTTTCTGTAACCTCCTTACTTAGTCCACACTCTCCCAGAAATGGTGGAAATGCCATTATTCAAATAAAAGTACAACTCTAAAACTTATGAAAATGGCTTTATAACTAGCATCACATGAGAGAGTCCCCAAACTCAGAACATGATCCCTATTTCTGAATTTGCCAGTGTATCACATTTCAGCAAAATTAGGGTGGATACTATTTACAACACTGAGCCCAGAGGCAGGGATTATTAAACATGTTTAGCCTGATTAGGCTACGCATTACAAGAGCTATGGAATAGAAAAAGCTAAGAAGGTATTTGTTGTTGTTCAGTCACTAAGTCATGTCCAACTCTTCTGTGACCCCATGGACTGTAGCCCGCCAGGCTCCGCTTCCATGGGATTCTCCAGGAACAGTACTGGAGTGGGTTGCCATCTCCTTCTCCAGGGGATCTTCCTAACCAGGGAGCGAACTCGAGTCTCCTGCATTGGCAGGCACATTCTTTCCCACTGAGCCACCAGGGAAGCCCAAGAATGCATTTAGGAGACAAATACGGCAGTATTTCTGAGGTGTACATAACGTGCCTCAAGGCAGAGCCTGCTGTCGGGACTCCAACCCTGCCTGGACTGAGGTGGAGCGGGACCCTTCATCTGTCACGCACTCCATGCCCTCTGGCCCGGAGACCCACCTGCTTCCCCGAAGTCAGGATGTTTGCACTGACAGGCACCCTGTCAGCTCCCAGGGCACAGCTTTAGGGACGATGTGGAAG